>NC_092459.1:74102050-75352050 GCF_047495875.1 Pithys albifrons albifrons | reverse complement strand
GAGAAACCCGTAGTTTGCCTTCTGTTTATCCTTAATTATTATCTAGATTGTATTTCTACCAAATCTGTACCATGAGGATGAGATTTACCAGGTTTTACCACTCCTTGAGTAGCTGCAATGGGATATCTATGAAGACAGATACTTTTCTGCAGAAAGGACATGTAACAGAATTGGTACTAAATCTATCTACCCCTCTGTGGAGGAATCTATGCCCCAACTGTACATTCTGGCTGTCAATGAACTTCATTGTGTCCTCTCTTCCTGTGATTTCAGAGTGGTTTGCATTAACAATAGTTTGCTCCATTTTACCAATGCAGCTGCTAACAGCACCTCTAGAGACTTCTTAGCCAAATGCAAGGTAGACTTTGTTCAATTTCCATAACTCTTTAAGTTGGAAGCAAGTTTCTGAGTGAAGAGAACAGCAGCAGGTAGGATAAAACAGGTCTTCAAAATAGACAGAGGAAATAATGGAGAAGTCAAATAAGGTGGTGGCAGAGGTCAAGAGATGTGAATACAAGGACTGGAATTAGAGCACTGGAAGACAGAAACACTGCAGAAACATCTACCAGTAGAGTAGATGCATGAAAACTTGGCAAACTAAGGAACATTCAGGGAAAAAGTCTGACATATGAACATATGACAAAATGACAATGGACATATGGACATATATGCAGGTATATAAGAAGTTCAGTTTATGAAGAAAAAGGGTGTAAGTAGAAATGAAAGATAATACTGCCATGCATGCCAGTTGGTGAAAAGGTTCTAGGATGAATAAAATGGGCGAAACCTCTTTTGTTGATGATAAACCTCAGCCAAGGCAATACTGTTTGTAACTAGGTCTCAGAAAGAAATTTTCTACCTGGATTCAGAAGAAACTGTAATGTTATCCTGAATAGGCCAAACCAAAGCAAGTTTTGGAAGGAGGTTATTAGTTTAAAAGGAAATACTTATGTTGATTACCCAGTCTGACCCTTACTGAGTGGAACACAAATGAGTAACTGTCTTGTTTTTGGGACAGCATCTTCTCCAGAAAGATATTGGGTAATTGACTGGATCCCTTGGGGTATAGCGTTGGATTCCCTTTGGTGACCATTACTCTGTTGCTGACATTCAGCTAATGAAGAGGAGCTTTTTAATATGTTTTCATGGGCTATTTTAATTCACACTCATAATAATTTCCAGTGTGATTCATGTACTGGCTTAGAAAGCTGGAATCCCAGATCAGTAAGTTTTGCCTCTCTCCAGTCAGTGACCATGGTGAAGAGACCAGAGGTCGTACAGCAGTGAACAGCTGGCTTTTTACTTATATAATGCCAGAGAGGGAATGAGGCAGAGGAGTGGATGACATTGTTTAAAATGTATTTATATTTAAAAGAATAAATCAGCATTATGGAAGGATAAGAGATATAAAGTGTCTCATTTCTCCATGTGCTGAAGGGAAAGAACAGCAGAGAAAAGAGCAAGAATCCCCTCCAGGCTCCCACCCACAGCTGCTGGCTGCAGCCCAACCAGAGTGACCACATCCTTGGAGCAAGCACAAGGCGGCCTAAGTGGTAATACAGGGAAACACTATCAGTGGGTTCCAACAAGCTAATTCACTCTGTGGCTTGATTATCCACAACTTAAAAACAAGTGCAACTAAGAAATCATGAACAAGTAGTGTATGTTCCCCTTAGGAATTTGAGGAAATGTGAAGTTAAAACACAACAATCTTAGGCTTTCAAAAGAGAGGATGTTTTCCTTCTTTCTTCAATTTTGTTTTGCTGTAATCTTCTGAATTCCAACCCTGTGATAATTGAAATGTAAATACTTGTGAAGGTTACAAGTTTCAAAGCTCCTAATTCTACTCTCAATAGAGGCTGGTACACACGACAGGAGTTTTGCCAACTCATTAGCTCCCTCAGCCAAGGGTGTTACTCTCTCATCTCTCCTCACTACCCTGCCAAAAGTTAAGGCAGACACAAGTCCTCCAGCAAAAACACTTTTGACAACATGTTAAGACTAAATTCTGGGAACTGATTTAGGCTCTACCTGAAGGAGACTTTGTACCTGAGTGTGTGGGTGCATGCAAGAGAAGGGCTTGCATTAGGTTTTCTGCTGACTTTGCCAGTTCATCAAGACATGCTGTTCCATAACAAAAAGCCAGTCCACACCTGTGTCCAGATACTCTTCAGCTTCATGGAGTTTAAAAACTAAATACAGACATCCCTTTTAGGACTGTCTGTAATCTGTATTCACACCCGCTATTGCTAAAACAGAACCCAATTCTCACAGTCCCTCCATGGGAGCAGAACTATGTCCAAGAAGGCAACTGGAGCTAGCATGGGTATTCTATGGCAGTGTGAGTCAAGCAGGACAGAAATGCCTTGTAGCGACAGCTCAGCCACCTGCATCCTTTACCCAGAAAATACAGCATTAAACACTGAAGTCCTGATGTTGAGTCCGGAGGGAAAATGAGGAATGCAAAGGCACACAGCTATGAGCTCACACTTTAGAATATGGAAAGTATCTTCCACACTTTCTAAGTTTTGGGTTGTCTTTTCAGGAAACACTGAATATGGCAGCGAGGATCTGTTATTAAAAAAGCGAAATGGAAAACATTCGGTATTGTCCTGGTAATCATACAAGCTTTGAAAAAAATATCATGATAATAAGTGGCCTTCTGTCACTCCTTAGCCAGAAATGAAATTTGGAAAATATCAACATCCCACAAGGATGGGATAAGAGGCAGAGGGACTTCCTGCATTCTGCCCTGGCTTTGCCCTTTTTTCACTCTTTTTCCTTTGTGTTTCCATTAAGAGGATATTGATTCCAGAAGAAACAGAGACAAGGTAAGTCCAAGCTGCTCTTTGTTTTTCTGTAGGAAAGAGGTCAGTCTTGTTTCAAATCTAATTCTCCTGGCATGCTCTCCTCCTCCTTGTGCTGCCTAGGAAGCCTCAGAGTTAGCTGTGGGTTGCATTTACACTAATAACTATTTTTTCTCCCTTTGCCTCCCCCTCCGAGCTTACTAAGCTTTTTCTTTCAGCATGACCAATAAAGCATGAATGCAAATAGGCCTGAAGATTTTTCCCCTCCTTTCCTTTTTATTTTGCCACTTTTAGAAGTTACTGAAGAAAATAGTGTCATTCTGTTCCAGAAGAGCTTTTATACCAAGCTGACACTGTACATTTAAATATGTATTGCTTCCTCTATCATTTGCATTTTAATGTTCCAAACCAATAATCATGAAGTCTTGTGTGAAAATTAAAATAATAAGGATGAGAAGAAGCTTGGATCTGATTCTAAACCTTTCTGAATTACACCTAGACGTGGCAATTCAGTGAGAGATCCCTCTAAGATATTTATTTAGATAAATGTAGGTCTTCTGCAAGAAGCTATGCTGAATTGCCCTGGGTGTTTGTACTCTTGCCTTTAGATTCTGAGTCAACACAGCCTAGCAGGCTTTTTCCTGTGCAGCTGGTGCCCTGGTAATCTGTCTTCACTCTGATTTGGAGTAGTTGCCCTCCAGGTATGCTGAGAGTAGACTTCTTCATTATTTGGCCAATTAGTACTGGTACCATTAATCTAGTGACATTTCACATCTATGCCATCTACCTGAGGTTGGTCTGAAAACAGCACATTTACTTAATGTTGCAAAAAACAAATGCCTACCAAAGTTATGGTCATAATATTTTTGTGTACTGTTTCATTACTGCCATCATTGATCAACAGAGTACAAAAAAAATAAATTAAAAAAAAGAAACAGCAGAATACCCAATTCAGAATTTACCCTCTGGACTTAAGAATTTTGTTTTATGTGTAAAGTCACCCACTTGCAAGAAATTGGTATATTGGAGGTATTGTGCAATGCAAGAAAAGGTTTTTTCCGTGCTTCTGTTAAATAGCATCTGTAAGTGAAGGCCTAACTGGTGGCCTAATTCTAGCAAAACATTTTTGTCTGCAATTTATTATTTTTTTTGTTTGCTTTTTTTTTCTTTTGCTTTCAGGAGGAAAAGAAATCCAGCTATAAATGCAAAACGCATTTCTTGTATCACAACTGTCATGAATTTAAATTCCCTGTAGGATCCTTACCACACAGTGTATCTTCATTGCAACATTTTTCTTCTTTTATAAATATAAACACTGAAGAACAAGATACTGAATATTTGAGGTGTAAATCTGACAGAAGTTTTCTTCTCAGTCATGGGATGGAACCAGAAACATGTGCAGAAGTGTGAACTCCTCAGATAGCATAAGAACCAGTAAGGATGTCCACTTAGAGCTGGAATGATGCTCAAGATACTTCTCTTACACTCTTAATTTAACTGTTTTACTGGTTCTTTGCCTGTTTTAGCCTGTTTTCCTTCTAGGCTTTCCTCCAGGTCACAAATTAACACTTTCACCATGGCCAACCTTAGTAGAGCTAAACAGAGGTTATGAGGGATCTATCTCTTCAGCATTTTTCCCTCCCTCCCTTTCATCTTAGTAACCATGCAATCAGTTTCAGAAGATGAAGGTGAGGAGCGCAAGTAAGGGGAAGCATGAACAGAGTTGGAATAAGAAAGGAGTGGATACCTAAAATTTCTCCTGCTTTGTATCTACAGATTTACTTTTCCTATCCTTTTTATTGTATTTCATTTTCAGTAAGGTTTTCCAGACATTTTGAAAAGCTGATATATTATAATTAATTAAATTAAGTCTCTGTATTTGCTGCTAACAAGATGTTATCTTCATCATTCTTGGAAGCTTGTCTTTGTTTGTGGGTTGATGTGGATTTGCCTCCGGCACAGAAACATTTCCTGAACAAACACAAATTACTAAAGTTCCCCAGTTTCCTGGCTTAGTGTAACACACTGCTCAACTCCTTATGTTTAGGTAATAGGATTAAATGCAGGGATCCATCAGATGGGCTGTGTGTTGGCTGATAGCGATCTCGATCTCGGCAGAAACAAGCGTTTAGTTTGAGAGAGTGGTTGGGCTCCCTGCTGTAACCTCAGGTGCCCTGTTGCAATTCCCTGCTGAGATGCAGAGACCCGGCAAGGGGCACTGACCCTCATCCACCCTTGCAGCTCCATCTGGGGTTCCATCTCACCCTGTCTGCAGCACAGTGCTGTGTCCTGGCTCTTGCTCTGTGCCCATGGCACAGCTTCTCGTGCTGGAAAAGAAGGTTGGTGAGAGGTCTGCACCATGGGGTCTTCAGTGCCATATAACCTGGGGAGCTGTGTGAAGCTGTGGCCATACACTGCTCAGGAAGCAAGGATGTACTTGTCTAAAACCCTGATCCCATGAGGCCAGAGAAGACAACCATGTAAAAGGTATTTCTCATCACTCCATGAGGACTTTGACCTTCTGAGGATATGTTTACTAGCCTGATCTGTACCAAAAAAATAGGAAGGGGATATTAGCTTGCAAAAACAATCAGGACTGAAACACTGGGGAGGTTTTGAGACTGGCTTTGGGATGCAAATGACAGAAAGATCAATGAGACACCTGAATCCCATCTGGGACCTTGGGCTCAAACATTGTAGAAGCACACCAAAATGTTGCCCCATCACATAACCCTTTCATTGGATCTAGAATCCCTGGCTTGCACTCTATCTCCTGTCAGGAACTGGAAGCACATTCTGTGACTTTGCACATTTTCTGTGAAGTGCTTTGAAATGTTTGTTATTTCTGGAGTATTTCTGTCACACATATTGATCTACACTGAACTTACCCGTCTCTGTAGAAAATGGAGAGTACAGCATATTCTTAAGCAGAAAAGTTAAAAGTTTTTGTTGATGTTCTTGGGGTGTCAATCTGGCCTCTCAAGAGATCTGGTAGGAAATTCAACACCTAAATTCCTGCCTGCAGTAACAAACCCAGCAGCAGACATACTCATGCATGCTTCCTTATCTGTCATGAGTGGACAGTTATTCTGTGTACCCAGGAATATGAACTTCTCTTATCCACATGCTTGTGAATGCTTCTGTTTGTGTGTTATTTGAGCATAGTCAGTGTAAGAGTGAAATGATCTAATGTGTTTGGAGAATAAAGAGATCTGCTAAAACGAGGGCCTGGAACCAACCACAAATATCTGTGACTCACACATGAACCAAGAACAGTCTGAGCAGTCATACAGAAATAGGAAGTTTTGCCCCGTTTTCAGTATAGACTGGAGAAAAGGAAATTAACCAAAAGGGTAGTGAATAAGGAAACTATATTTAAGCTTTAAGGATGTTGCCTTATTGTGAAAGGTCAAAGTGTGTGAACATTGACACTGTGCAGGGAGAATGTCTTCTTAGCTGTTTTTGACTGCCTGTGTTTCTAGCTACTGTAAGAAAAAGGAGACTTGAGCTCTCTGCATGCTTCTTGTGTCTGTTGTGCTTGTTCCTGGTTTTCTTGTATATGCAAGGGATAGGGAAAAGAATGTGCTATTTGTATGCTCTTCAAGCTGCTGTCTCTAAACTAGTTTTTCTGTTTCCTTCCATGATATTTCCACTGAGTTTGAAAATGGTTCAAGCAGTATTACTCTGTTTCAACACCATGGCTACACCTAAGCATGACCTTTGAGGTGGTTTCTGATCTGCCAGGTCATGGTTGTCACTGTGATTATCTTGGAAAGGAAGAAAATATGTGAACAAGAATATTGCTGTTGCTGTCTGATGATTAGAGTTTCAGGGATAAAAGATGAGGGAATTGTTAAGTTATTAAGTTATGGATTTGTTTCTGACACCCTTCCCTGAATAAATCAGCACAAAAAGTCTCAGGAAGGATTTCTGTGGAATAAGGTGTTTCTCAGTATAAGCCAATGCTGCAGATCTTCCTGTGCAAATTATATTTATCTTCTTTGAGGGTACGCGTATAGGATCAAAATGGTTCTTGGGGAAATCCACCTGGTAAAAGAACACATGTCACTCTGTAGTAATGCAATTGTAAACTTATGATGGAGGTCTAAAAAGATCCAAATAGAGCAATTTAGAAAACTCTGTTCCAATTTTAGCAATTTTATCTTCAGCTTTTCTTTACATTCTGTTTATATTTTCCAGCTAGGTCTCAGTTTGAATAGAAAACAAAGCAGAATCTTTTAGCCAAAAATGAAACAATATTATACCTTATATTCCAGTATTTTGAAGTCTCCCTACCCCCAAATGTTTTGTCATATGGCAGTGGATAGAGCACAACTGACCCACAGTAACTGTGTTGAGAGTCAAGGAATCAGTCTTTTCAGTGAGTAGTATTTCATTTTAACTAAATTTATTTAAAACTGTTATTAAAAATACAATTGCTAATAATCCAGAAGACTGCAAGCAGTACTTAAGTATGACATTGAAAGCATCCTTTCTTTTGTCCATTGTAATTCCTATGTGATGTGTCTGAAAATTTATAGGATACAGAATTTGGTTAGTTTTTTTCTGTGGTTAATGCGTAAGTCTGGCTAATCTATAATTATTATAATATACAATAATGAAACAATATTTTCATTCCTTCTACATAATGTGCTCTACTAGCTTTAATTAAGCCTAACAACCTCATTACTGAACATCATTATGCTGGCTTTAGGGAGGCAATACTATCTAGTGAATAAAAGTTTATCACATGACTTTGGAGATCTGGTGTTCTAGATGTGCCACTGTGCTGTTGTTTGACCTTGGGTCATTGGTTTAAAGTCTCTGGGCCTCCTTTTACCCACTGGCCAAGTGAAAATCATGGCATTCCATGTCCTTTGTGAAACACTCTGCTTTACGTGGATTACAAATGTCATGTTTGAGCATCATATGTTTGCTAATAAAGACACAAGAAATCCTGCCCAAGATTCATAATAGAAGACACTGTCAATTGCTGTAATAGGGATCCCCAGATGCTCATTAACTTCAGTAAAAATTAATTTTTCATTAATTAAAAGAACATTCATTCTGCACCATCTTTCTTACTTCTTGCTGGTTAGGAGCAAGCTACACATCCTGTGCAGATACCCAGAGCACTTCTGGTGCTCAGGTGCCCACATGGAAGCATGGCCTAGGTTTGCATGCCCACGTGCCCTGTAGAAGAGGTGCCACTGCCCATTGCTTCATGCTGAGCTGAGCTTTGTCTCATCTTACAATTGAATTGTCTTCGTGACCCTGCCCAAACTGCACCAGAGGCTTTGTCAGGATGGCTGAATGCTTGTGTTGGACAACATGAAAGACTCCAAAAACTGGAGAGATTCGACCTAAAGATGATGTTAGGACTTCAGAGCTGGAAATGGAGCCACCTCCCTGATGGGAGCAGCCCCTAGGTGGTTCCTTCCCAACAGAAAAGGGGCATGTTTATAAAGGGAAAGACCAACAGAGGAGGAGAAATTCACATCAGCCTGCCAGCAGTTACTGGGGACCATAGAGGAAAGCATCAAGGCACTAGTAGGTAGGTGGAAAGGCCTGAAGAAGAGCAGCAGCAGGTGGATACAACAGCAGAAGCTGATAATACTTGAGCTACTTGAACTCTATTTTCCCTCAAATAGTTTATATTGTTACCACCAGCAGGGAGCCTGGCTTAACAGAACTAATTTTTCTAGTTGCCTCCTTATTCCCTCTCCCTCTCTGCAGACTGCAGAAGTTACATCTTGAGATATTTGGGAACTGCAGAGCCCCAGCTTTGCTATGCTCTTTCTGAGATGGAAGACACTTCAAATCTGTGTTTGTGGGGCACAAATATCAAGTTCTGCTGAGCATGGTTCCTGGTGAACCAGGCTATAGAGACAAGTGGGACAGGGCTTCTGAAGTTCCAACCACTGACCAGGGTGCCTTATGTACAAAGACACTTATACATACTTCCGTTTCTGGCATCCTTAATGAGAAGAACCAGTTGGGGCGTAAGGAATATTGACATCCTTGGTGCTTGAAAGAAAGATGCTACCTGGCTGATGGTTGCAGCAAACTGGTCATTCATTGCTACTGACTGGTTGTAATGGCAGGAGACCAGCACAGAAGTGCAGATTTGTCAGAAATACACACCCATAAGTTTCAGGTTATGAAAAAAATGCCTGTCACATGTGAATTGGTTTCTGGAAAAATTAACATAAAATGTTTGTATGTTAATATGTTTAAGATGATGTAATTCTGATTGTCTCTTTTTTGTGGCAGCTTAAATCTCAAATATTTAACATTAAAGTTAAAATCATACCACCAGTGTGAAAGTGTAGTGAATTTCAGGTCTGTGCCTGCAGTCTCAGGGGGGCTAGCAGCAGAAAAGTGTGGATGATTGCAAGTTGCAACATGAAGTTGCAATCTTTTTAGATTTGCCGTGTAGCAATTTGAAAGGATTCATTCATCTTGTTGGCTCAGTTCCTGGTTTCTTCTAAAGGAAGAACATACCAAAACAGAGGGTCATGTGAACATCTATCTACTTTCAAAAACTAACTGTCACATTTTTCCAATAAGTTGCAAGCTTTATCCAGTTTTGACTTTATTACCCAAGCTGACTATCTGTGCTCCCAACTGAACCTATGAAATGCAGATAGTGACCTTGTCACTGTTATTATTAGATGATATTAATATTCATATTTTGTGTAAAGTAGCTGTGACCCATGAGGGGTAGCCCAAGATGCTGAACTGAGACAAATTGCTTCTAAAGAATTCCAGTGTATACAACCCTCCAGATTTTCTCCTTAATGGACTTCATATAAATAGTTTTGTACCACAAAGTGAACAACCAGCAGACTGAATGTCAGGATATATTTTCCTTGGTGCAAGATGCCTAAGCCTAAGCCATGGTCTTGAGGGTTGATTTTCATGCTGACAGTGTAGATCTGCCTTGGTGTCCATGTCAGTTTGTGCCCTCAGGTGGGCCACCAGACAGCTCCTGGACACAGGAACTGCACTCTGGGTGGACATCTTTCATGGCAGGAGCTGTGAGCACTCTGTGTGCAGCAAACAGCTTCCTTCTGTCCTGACTATGCCCACAGGCTGAGCTGGCAACAAATGGCCATCTGTGGCAACTGCTGACATGCTAACTGAAAACTCCAAGGAAGCTAACTCAGGGAAAACCACAAGAATTTGTGGATCACCTAATATCTCCTTGCATCTGCCATGAAGATATGGCAGCATTATCTCCATACAGCTCTGTCCTCTGCCTCTTGAAGAAAGTCACAATTTTGTTGCCACTACATCCATCACTGGTGTCTGTCAGCCTGTACAGAGTTCAGATTCACACTGAAGGTTTTTGAAGCTTCACTCAGAAATTACTACTTATTTGCTAATGTGTATGTATTTGACTAGTGTTTATGAACAGCTTTGTCTCAACATTAGTTTGGTTTTCTAAGAAAAGAGATGAATGAGTTTGCAGCATTCATCCACGTATTTGTGTCCACCTGTATGCCCATCTGTACAGCTGTCTATTATTTACTGTCCCAAAAAATTAAACATTTTTCAACTGCCTTAGATGAAACTTTAAATATAGCTCTGAGATGCTAAATTCCAAACTGTATTGTAAAAATCACTAGAAGAATGCAAAAGCAAGGTGAATAAAGGCCCATTGTCATCCTGTAGGCCCATTGCAGCTGTAACTGGGGCTCCCACCCCTCCAGAGCATCAGCTGTCACCTGGCCCAGCACACATGTGCTGGCCCCACAACCATGGCATCAATAGCACCATTGCCACCCCTGTGTGCTGACCATCACCCAGACAAGGGAACTAGCTGGGAGGAAGGAAACACTGGGAATAGTGGAGGAACCAGGCACTATAAAAATGGGGGTAGGAATTTAAGGAAAAGTAGGACAAAATCCCTAGGAACCAGGGAAAAAACTTTCTCTTGTTCCTCTGTGCAGAAGGAAATCTGATAGTTTTTAATTTTACTACATATTTCACTTCAAAGTAATGTATGTATGTATGTATGGCCAGACTTCACAAACGAAGATTTGGGCAGGGCTCTCCCCACATGGGTGTGGCCTTCCAGCCTGCTCAGTGGATTTTTTAGGCGAGGCACAGCATGCGCAGAACTGGCCCCACTGTTTAAGTCCTGAGGTCCATCTGCCACGGCCGAGCGAGGTTGGACAGTGACAGTGAAGTCCTCGAGACTGTCACAGCGCCTGGTACTAACCGGGGCTGACCCTGTTAAGCATCCGAGATCTGACGGGATGGGATGGCAGGGAGGCATTGAACTGCCAGGGGACGGTCCCCACTGAGACTTGAACTCAGGTCCTTGGGATTCAAAGTCCAGAGTGCTCTCCTTTACACCACAGGACTGTCCCTTCAAAGTAATAGAATTGATTGATTTAGCCCTTTGGATAGTGAGCTGTATTTGTCTGATGCTTTCTAGATAGCACTGAAATCCAGAATGCTTTTCAGGATAATGCTTTCATTGTCAGTACAAAGATTGCAGTGTATGCCTATGTACAAGATGCCCAGATACAATATTTATAATTAACGCTGAACTCTATTATTTATCTTCCTAGAACATAAGCTTTATTTTTCTCTAAGACTCATGATTGTTGCAAAGGTGCCTCATGCATCCATACAGTTCCAGAAGACGCAAACACATTCACAGACAGTCCAGACTGGGAATTGTCATGACCAGGTCTCCATCAAATTATACAATAGGCATGTTCATCTAACGATGCTGGTGCTGGAGTCAGTGTGTAGGTGCTGAGAGAGCCCTCTGGTCTCAAGCCTGTCCCAAAACACTGGAAACATGAATGAGATCATGCTCACAGCATATCTGCATTTTTTTTTCCAGGAGAAAACTTGAGTTACAAGAAAAAGAAGTCATGAGCAAGACAGCATTTAGCAAAATTGGGTATCACCATTTACTTGTGAAAATTCCACTGTTTAATTCTGAGATCATCCTCCCATGATGCAGGAACTGTTTCATCAAAGATATGCAGGGGGTGAGAGAGAAACAGGGCAATGCTAAGATGTCAGCTGTGACTGCAGCCTGACTTGTCCAGTTTCTTGTGCTAGAGGTCATTAGTTTGACAGGTTGCTGCTGTACAAATCCCACAGCAGTACAGAAGCAAAAACCAGATGATTTCCATCAACTTATAATTGTAAACAAAAGACAATGAGAAACATCAGGGAGTCACATTTCACTGGAGCATAGAGACAGTGGGGGGCATAATTAGCATTGAAATCACATCTGCATCAAATTCAAAATTAGTAAAAATAAAGAAAATTCTTCACTTCTCAGATAAAAAGCAGCAATTCTTCCATGCATTGCATTTTTTATTAAAATTGCTTTTTTACTACTTGCAAGATTTAAATAAAAGATCTGTAAAAGCAGACTATTTTTCCAGCCAACTGAGAGTGTATGTTCCCCACATGTGCTATTCATGCTTTTAACAAAGAAGGGTGGATAGATATCTGATTGTTTATGGATTATAATCTTTCAGCAGCAGCCAGATTAGTTTTTTTACTCCTTTTTATTAGATTATGATCCCTTCATGAAACATGATGCAGACACAAGTCACACCTCAGAGAGGCATGATGGAAAGCAGGAATTTGCAGATCCCCTGTTTGCTTTCTGCCCTTCGCAGCCCAGACAGAATGAGCAGGGCTTGGATGTTTACATCGAATTGGTTTTAGGGGAAGATGTGCTGTCATGCACAGAGCATTGTCCTGAGTTTCAGAGAACTGGGAGTACTTCTCCCTCTGTCACTTGCTCATGAGTGACCTTGGGGAAAAACACTTCATTTCCCAAACTTGCTTTCCCTCTATTGTAAAATGAGGTCAATGATGTCAAAGTCTTATATGAGTAATGTGAATGAAAAGGTGTCATAAGAGCTACCTATGCATTATCATTTCCCGAGATGATGGCCATCATTAAAGGTGTCTTGGGACCTAGGTTAGACATAGAGTTCTTGCTTAGAAACAACCATTTTAGGCATGGGAATACCTAAATTATTGACCCCTATCCCTTTTAGGGATCTCCTAGGGTAGGTAGGACAATGCAAAAACTATGTGTCCTGGCACAGCTTTGTCTAATGCCATTAGGCAAAGACACAAGGCTCAAGGACATCCCTAGGCACCCCTGCCATATCTGCCTTGGACATCTGATCAAGGCAGTGAGTTTATTTCCTCAGTACATCAACATGGGGAGCAAAAAGCACTGCCCTACACCTAGGGACTGAGCTAAGTGGAGCTTCAATGTGAATTGTAATTTAAAGCCTTTATCTAAGCACTTTTTGCTAGCCTAGATCAAACAATGGATGCTGAGCTGACAATTAATCCCATTGTCAGGAGATTTCAGTATTTGCAAAGCAGGTTTTGTCCAGATTTGGAATGAAACCTCTGAGGCTGCTGTTCATCCTGGAAAGGAGCAGAGTCCCTATGGGCAGAGGAGCTGGTGGAAAATGAGGCAGAATTCAACCACATCTACACTCTGCCAGAACTGTTTCTAAAACTAGTAAATTATGGAACATTTAGACCTGGTCAGCTGGCATTTCCAACAACAAAAACACTCAGTCAATTTTTTTCTCTTTCGAGAGCAACTCTATTCTGACAATATTCAATATTCATTTGTCCAAAAAAGATATCTGCAAACCACTAAGCTTGCAAATTTATCCTTATAAAGACTCGAAAGCTTCATGACCCTTTTATTCATCTGCTCTTCTGAAAATGTAGAGTAAAACCCAGGTGAGCCTCAAAATAGTTGCTCTTCCTGAAAAGAACTTGCCCCAACAAGTGGAAATCACTTCATAATAGCTTGTAAGATTGTAATTCTTCAGTCTTCAAGCCCCAGCGATACAGTAAGATAATAAATCTCACTGAAGAGCGAAGTGTCCTGTAATTGACGAGAATATGTAGACAATGTAAATCTCAAAGCATCCTATTAGGGGATATGTGCACAGTGAAGATGACAGAACTGCGCATTTTGCAATTGACATCATTAAAATTTGTTTGTCAAGCCTAATTATAAATATGAACTCTAATTTCATTTTTCTATCCTTCATTTGAATGCAGTCTGGCAGTTTCAGTGGTGCTGATGATGATTTGTGTGGCTGAAAAGTAACATTAGGTCACAATCCTGCTTTCTCAATCTTGTACAAACATGAACAGCTTCTCTAGATCATCACTGCATCTCTTCAGAAATCACTGCAAAAAGTCTGTGTTGTCTCTGTGACACATATTACAGGCACACCCCAGCTTGGGGAACATTTCACCAATTTCCACTTGGTCAGCTGAAAAAAGTTCACACTCCTTTAGGGACAAAACAAACAGTGAGGTTTTAAAGTGGGTTGAACAAAGCAACAAAACTTCACTTATAATCAGTGGTGAATAGTTCTTAATAAACACAGAAGCACTTGAAGAGATTAGTAAACAAATACATCATTACAAAAAATGTTCTGAGCTTCCCGAGTATTGAAAAGTAATGTGTATTTCAACATATTTTCTCGTTTCAGAGCATATTATTAGTTATCTCTTGCAAAAACATTACATAAAAAAACATCATTTGTATCTACGAATGAATGGCAAATCTCAGCTTAAATGAGATGGATAAAAGTCTGCTGTCTTTGTGAGTCTTTTTCTCAATATTACTTTTTAATTTTATAAAAGGAAATCTTTTGCATCCAATAGAAGAATGTTTTGCAGCTAACTAGATTGACTTGCATGTTGTTGTGTGACAGAAAGAAAACAACCTCATTTCCCTTGGTGGAGGGAATGACTGGGGGCTGAGTTCCTTAGTGACACCAATCCTTCCTGGTTTTGCATTCTGTTTTCAGGTATTTTCTCCCACTTCTTTAATTTTTTAAAATGTTTTCCACACAACCATGCAAAAACTATCTCTTATGTTACTTAGAATATTCTCTTTGTCCTTCAGACTCATCCTCCCCTGAGCTGAAGATTGAATTTAATACTGATGGAAAGAAGGACGGTTGATTTGCAATAATGTCTAAGACACTGGAGCACATGGGCCCATGAAAATGTCACTGGTTTGTGTTTCTTTCCTTCCCTAGGCAATTAAAAAAATTCTTGATCAATCATCCATAGTTCTGTGAGCACTCAAAACTCATGTGGTAGAGCTTTAAAACACTGTACTTCTCCTCCCTGTCTTCTTAGTAGGAAGATTTGGAAATCTATCCATGGCTGTCTCATGGTTTGAAAAAACAAGGACTAAGATCTCTGAGCCTTTGGTTTAATTATTTCCTGTGAACTCTCTTCTATGGCAGATTCTGGGGACAATCTTGATTTTTCTCACTGTGGTTGCATGCTGCTTTTTCTTCCTTGAATCTGCATGCTGGACAAACACACCATCAGGTATAGTATTGGCAGCTCCAGATTCAGCCTGCAGTTTAACAACTAGGTTGGGAAATAATAAATCATATTATGATAAAATAATTACTTAATTTCTCTAAAATGAAAAAAAAATTACATATGCTGTGTTTGCAAGAGAAAAAGCCTTATCATCAATCATGGTATATAATCTGGTTTAGATGAACTGTTTAGGTGTTCTTTGAAGGTGAATATGTTATTATGCTTTCAAAACACTCTGAGAGTTTATAATCTATCATAAATGTGCAAATCAGGTTTCTATGCATGTATCCTTCGGTTTCTCAGCTTACTTCTCTTCCTTTTAAACATATCTGCACTCAAAGAGTCCATATTGCAACATCAAGCTGTGGGAAATGCATTTACAAATTGAGGCTGGTTTTCAAGGATTGCCTGCATAATAAGTATTTGTGTTGTTTTTCAGAGGGTTATTTTTAATCTATAAAGAGGCCATGCAATTGGGATAAAATAAGAGATAGTCAGATATTCTGAGGTTGTTTCAGTTCCTGGAGAAGGGAATCCTGGCAGAACACTCTACCTTTCTTTGAATGGCACAGAGGACTTTGTGCAGAGGAGGAAAGGAAGTTACTGTCCATAAACAAACATGAGTGCTCATTTCCTGGGCTCCAATGGCACTGGATGCTCAGCACCACTGCCTGTAGCACTGATGGTCAGCTTCATATGGATACAGTGATTTATGAAGAGAGAGTTGCTATAAACAAACAAGCAGTCATATTTACTGAATTATGTCTTAACTTGGAAGAAAAGAATTGGAAAGAACAAAAGGTTTCAATGTAAGAGAGCACAGGGTGTCTCCACTGTATGGAGGCTTTAGCAGCTCCAAGAATAATATTTAGGTGATCTGCTATGTGGCACAGTCATGATCTTAGCAATACAGCAATGCAAGAACACAGGAAACAAAAGGAATCAGAGTTTGAAGCTACAACTCATCTCTGAATCACAGGAAAGGCTTCTCACCTGGTATATGTCTGATTGCAGGCATCACACTGCATATAATTAGATGTTTCAAAAAAGTAAAGCCTGCAAAAATAATTTCACAACTGTTCTGTTCTTTGTGGAGAAGAAATTCTTCCTTCAAATGTTACAGTCCTCCTAAGCATTCACATACAAACACACAAGATACCCTGTCTGGGGATTTTGAAGCTTCAATGTTTTGATTTCCCCCTTACATCATTCACTTGTGGGTGCAGATGAATGGAGGGAAATAAAAGCAAACTCTTAACACTGGTAAGCCAAGAAAAAAGGAGCTGTTGACCCCCTAGCCAGTTAGTAAATAGAACCCATCCTGAGCATAGCAGGGAAGTGCACACTCCACTCAGACTTTGGTTCTTCAAGGACATTAATGTGGGCTGATTTTCATGCAGTAACAGTTTGCTCTTGCCAGTGCATGTCTAACAGCTTACCCTGTGGCTCTGCTCTATTAGCAGTGATGAATTCCAGACAAGAGAAGCAAGTTAAGCTGCAGTATCTCTTGAACTTTAAAACATGACAGAGCATTAATGAGGAACATCACTGGCTTATCTCCATAGAGTGGTGCCTGATAGTTCCTGTATTTCCATGTCCACTACCCGTAGTGACTTGCAAGAATTGCTCTAGAAATCAAACTCTTCTGTTCCCAGTGTTGCCCACTGATCACAGCAGCCCTCTATATTTCTGGGAATTACTCTTTTGTTGACTGCATCCATACCAGTAGTCACCCAGAGAAGAGAATGTACAGCTCAGAATGGGTATCCTACCAGGAGTGGTCATCAATTCAGCAGCATGTGCTGGTTTATCTGTCAAGGCTGCACTCTCCACATTGCCACAGTAGTGGGCTGTAGTGAACCACTTGCTTTCTGCTTGGAATGCTTCATCTCCTGTTTCCATTCCCAATATTTCTGAGAAATGTTTGGGTAGGTTTTCTGGTTGGAGGATGAGCTGCAGTAAACATGTCTGTAGGTAGAGCTGGCAAGGAACAAAGACATGCTGAAAGTGTATTAGAATAAAAAAGCCCTAACATACTCAACATAAAAGCCAGCAGTAAAGGATTAAACCCACCACAAAGGCTGAGAAACTGCATGTTAAGGCATAGCACCCTATGCTTAGCCTACATCACCCTGCCTTGAGGCTGTGCTGTGCAGCACACCACAGAGCCACAGCATGCCAGTAGGAATAAACCAGTGCTGGTAACATGATCTTCAGGTTCTATTTGGTGAGTGGCTGGAGGGTTTGGGTTTTCTTCCATGCTTCTCATCCCACTGGGGAAGCTCTCTATAAACACCTGCAAAGCCATTCCATTTCTCTTTTTTCCAATCTGCCCTCACACCCCTTCTCAGGCACAGGAGTGGCAGGGCCAGAGGTGAGTCTGGCAGCCCACTCAGCAGGCTGATGTCCAATGACCAGTCCCTCCTCCTGGGATTGGCATAGCTGTTGCTTCTTGCCTGGCAGTGTGTTTGCCTGTTGTGTCTGTCTTTTGTTTCGTTGCTGCAGTACCTGGCACAATGGGGTCCTGGTACAGCATTTTTAAATACTGGCATCATGCAAGTAGGAAGACACATCCCCATTTGCTTCCAACAGAGCCACTGGTCTGGAGCCACCTCTTCAGAAAAATGGAATGAATCTTCACATTTTTTGTATTGAGGCATGTGCTATTTACTAAGCAACTGGGAATGCCTGAGCAACTGTCACATCTTCAGGAAGGTTGCACCACCTTTGCCCAGGGCAGAAGAACTCACACTGAGTTGCCAGGTTCTGCTATTCCTCTGCTTTTCTTACTCATGCCCAGGGAAGAGGGTCTGTAACATCAGAATTATTCGAGATAGATGAACCAGCATGAGTGGCGACAAGGCCACTGCTCAGAGCTTTACTGTTGTCATCTGGAGCATTAAAAGCATTTGGCTACCCTTTCTCTTTAACCTGTTATCAATTTTGCAGTCCTTTGGGAGCTAGAATTTTTAAAGTCAAGCTAGATGGGATTTCCAGGCGAGCCAAGGAAGGTGTATTTCTTGGTGTTGTTGAGTAGAAGAGCTCCTGAGTGTACTGTGGACCTGTGGTGCTTGATATGAGGAACAATGAATGAACTCCTAATTCCAAATGTCTCTGTCTTTTGGTGCAATACCAATGTTTGTATGCCTTTCAATGCTGCTGCCCTTAAGACTGAAAGAAATCTGTGAGTAGGAAGATGAGGATCACTTGAGTTACTGGTAGCCTTTGCACAAGTTACCTTCCTTTTAACATTGGCTGAATCAAGCCCCAGTGTTGGGCTTGATTCAGAAATCATGGGAATTGGCACGATTTCAATGAGCTTTGCATTCTTTTCTGAAGAACTGGGAAGAGAATTAATTTCATCTGATGCTAGCTGTATAAAGACAAGTTCAGTCATTCAAGCCATGCAATCATAAGTGGAAATCCACCTCTGAAGAGCGTTTTAGATGAATACTACAGAAGACACCCAAGGCTCATGTACATGTCCTCTGGATGTGCTTGTCTCCCTGAATGCACTGTGGAGGACTCTAACTGATACAATTCTATTAAATACCTCACTTTTAGATCATTCAAGTCCCAATCTGAGTTCCTGAACTCTACTTCCAGTGCCCACAGTGGAGCTAGAGAGGGCTGTTGGATCAGTTCACTGTTGTCGGTTGCCTCTTCCAAGGATGGCTGGAAAGGAAGATGTGCATCAGGGTTTCTTGCAGTGCTTACTCCATGCACACTGTGCCCATTGGATCCCCCAGATTCTATGCACAGGGCCTGGACTGAGCCAGCCCCCTCAGAGTTATGGGATCAGGACTCTACTTCTCAAAAGTAGAAGTTCTCTGTTTAGCTCCCGTTGTTTGTTTTTCAGCAAACAATAACTATCTGAACTGGGGAAGGCTTGCTACTACCATCTGATCAGCTCCTGTAGAGCTATACAGAGTGTAGAGTATTCTTGCTATGTCCATGGGACAGCAGTAGGGGCTTTTGTGGTGAGTCTGGTGCAAATGTAGGTTTAGTAGCAGGATTGTGCTGTCATCACAATAGAATCTCTGGGAGGAAGAGCAAACTTCTGCTGGGCAGCCCCTTTGCTCCCAAGGCTGCTCCCCAGCTACAAAGCACTTGAAAAATCTTACATTTTAATCAGAACTCAGGTCTTACTGCCATGGACAGAAATCAGCCTTGTGCCTTGCTCGTCTTGTTACCACTTCTGACAGCACAAGGGCCTCAGGCTCACTAAGCACTCATGCTGACTGCTCCTTCTCCCAGATGCTTTGTTCCATGCAGCAGAAGTCAGCAGTGCAAAAAATTAGATGTCCTCTTCTCCATGACACAGGGACAGGATTATTCCTCCCTGAAATGCATGCACTTGGCCCCTCAAAGACTAAAGATTCAAGTAATGTTACTTTTGCAGCTCCCTGAGCAAGCATTCAAAAATGTAATAGGTCTTGACATTACTGTATTTTCACTGATGCCTCCTCTGCATTCTTCTCATTCCAGTAGCTTGCTTGTTTTTCTATGCCTAGATTTTAGTATAATCATTTGATAATAACTGTTTATAATGGGCATCACGAGAGATACAAAGCTCTGAAAACCTTTGCAGTGGAAGGAATGTAATAGCAGATTCCTCTAACCAGGCCAAAACCCAGTTGGCATAAATCAGCATGGTTACACTGCCAAGCATAAAGTTTACACTCATTTACATCAGCAAATATGCCACCCTAAGAACTTTAGTCCCCTATATAACAAGGTTAAATTTTCCTCTCTTGTTTCTGGAACCATGCTTAATTTTAAGCTTTCTTAAGTCCATGCCAGTAATTCTCATTTCTTTGAGTCAGAACTATTGACAATCAAATTTATCTATAATGAACAAGAAGGGAGCTTGATGAAACATTTTTTATTTTGGATACTTTTTTTTGTGTCCTTTTCAGTGTCATTCCTCAGTCCTAACTCCTTACTTGAAATCCTGCATGGCTATGCCTCTGAAAAAAATTGGAAAAGGGAGTATGTTCTTTTGGGTTTGGTATTTTTTTCCCCAGCCTTATTAGCCAGCTCTATATATATCACCATAACAGTGGTTAAGAGGCTGTCACCATCACTGCCTAGTTTCACAGATTGCTCTGCTTTCCAAGCATCCCTAAGAATAGCTCAAGACAGCAATGTATGATGCTAAGTAGAAAGCTATCATTGTAATGGTTCCTCTCTTCCCATGGACCTCTGCAAGGAATCACAAACATACTAGACAGGAGAATCTCTTTTGAAAGTTTAGGGTGGAAGATGTGTGCAAGAGGAAGCTGAGGTGAATATTGTGTTACTTATATCCTCTAACTCTGAGCAACACTGAACAAAGATATCATCTAAAGCTGGTTATCAGTGCACTGTTTGTTCATTCTGAGCAGGCAGATTGTTTGTAACTGTTAATCTGAATTGTTGTGCTACCCAAAAATCAAAGCAGAGGGTACTTACTAAAGTAATGACCTTGTAAAGAAAAGTAGCACATTGAAGCTGAGTATTTTGTACAGTATATTTTGTGTCTTTCTTACAGAGACAGATGCAGCAATAAGTGTTGCATGGCTAGGAACTAAACATTCATATGTGCACACTCTTAAAGGTCTGCTGTAAACAAATTCAAGTTTTAGAGTCACAGACCTTTCTTTAAAAGTGTGCAAAAGCTTACTTGTTGTTCCCTTTCTTTGACTTTTATGCTTATTACTATAAACACAGATAATTAACTATGGACTAACTGTTCCACTGATGAAATCCACAAACCTGCCACATAGCTATAAAAAGAGATAGTGTCTTTGGGGGCAATAAAAATACAGATTTTTTTTCCCCCACAAACTTCTTTTGTAATATCAAGCAGACAAAGACCATCACTCTACTGATACTTTTAAGCTTTTTCTGATCTATCTGAAACTTGTCTTTAGGACAACAAGCTGTAGAATTCATGATAGAGTTCAGAAAACTACTTTTTTCTTTCTCATTCCTTTTGTTTTTCCTGTTGAAAGGTACTCAGTGAGTACCCTACTGCTTCTTGGCCTTCACTGGGTGGCACAGAATGGCAGGCACAGCCTGGGACGGGCACACCTGGAAGACTGCCTTTGTGACCTGCCTGATTTGGTTTGTCTCTGCTAAAAGACAGTGTCCATGCAGGATCATGTCTTGAACAGATATAGGAGAAGGCAACTGAGTGATGTGTGGTCCTAGGCAAAGATCGTCTGGGCTCTGCTCCCAGTTCTACCATGCTGTCCTTCTGGCACACGTTCTCTGTGCATCATTTTCCTCAGAAACTGTGAAGAAGAAAGGGTTCAGCTGAACCTGAGAGCTGGCCACATAGGGGAGGTGCTTCCAGTGCTCAGCCCCACTGGGCAGCATGGGGCAGCAGGGAGACCCCAGAGCCACAGAGATGGTGCCCAGAAGTCAATGTCCTCTCTGCAGTGGTGAGTGACACTAGAGAATACTGAGCTTCTCTTAGCAACTGGTATATGTTTTCTGGTTTTGTTTCATCCCAAAGGGCCCCAGCCTGTGCACTTGGAGGCTCCTCGCCATGTGAACAAGCACAGCGAGAGTGAGTGCCTGGGAGACCCAGTCTAAGGCAGGAGCTCAGAGGCACTGCCCTGGTCTGCCCAAAGCAGTTCTGGCTACCATTTCTTTTCTTGCAATCTGCTCTGGGCAAGCTTTTCCTTAACCAAACACCATGCTCTAATTCCCAGGAGAGTCCTCTCCTTGCAGAAGGAGTGATGCCATTGATCACTATATTTCTGATGCTACTGGAGTGGGGCTGGGAGTCCCATCAAAGAACTGTACAGAGGATGGGGATGGTTACTTGCTGCTAACTAAACTCATGTCTATAATGGTCTGTGTGATCACTGTGTCAAACCACCCCCTTCCACTTGGAAGCCCATGGAAGAGGCTCAGGAAGGCAGGGATTCCTCTGGAGGTTCCTGCACACTGCCTTAAGTCAGGAGCCAAAGCACAGCCTGTCATAAATTTTGGAAGGCTCCTAGCCCACACATCCTGCAATAAAGAAGGCCCATCTCCACCAGGTCCCTGGAGACAGTCATAGTCTGCTGTTTCTCTGGAACAAAATTTGCAATTTTCCCCAGTAAGTGCTCCCAGTTGTAGCAACAAATCTTAAGTCACTTTATGTTTTACTAACTTTGCATGCCTTTTATACCAAGTGGTTATCAAAGGCATACATATGCCTTGATTCAAAGTTGTTCAAGATGTGGAGCCTCTGGATTTTACCAATGAAATGGGATATGTTCACCTACAAAATTGTTTTTTAAAATGCATCTCTTAAAATTAATTTACAAAGGCACAGAGATGCTCAGATGTGCCGCTACCTGATGCTTGATTCAAATGATTGCAGCTTTAAAAATGCTTAACTCTCTTCTATATTAGCTTTTGCTCTCTATGAAATCTACAAGCAAAACCAAATCCTTTCATGCTTAAAACGTCTGGCCCCAGCCATTGCCAATTCATGTGCCCACAATTTTTGGTTTGAACCTGTGTGAGGGTAGACTGCTTCCTCCTCCACCCCAGACAGGCAAGGCTCGAGGGCAGCCTGGGCTGGTTTGGCTTAGAGTTTCTAAGATGAACTGAATTTACAAGGAAAAGGTCCTCCTAAAATAGTTTCTTTGATAAAACTGTTTTTCCCAGAAAAGTGGAAAGGACCATGGACGCTATCAGGCTATTGGGGTTCAAACCCACCTCCTTCACATGCTAGTCTCATTAGGCAGCATCAGTCTGTGTCTTCAAGAAGGTATTGCTGGATGGAGCATGGGGAAATGTAGCTGACCCAGCCTTCCTGGGGCACCCAGGGCAGCAGCTGCTGGGGATCAGGGCTGCCATGTGTGGAAGGATGCCCTCTGCGAGGGGCAAGCCATGGTGGGTGGCACAGCTGTGGCTGTGACTTCAAGAAGGCTGCAGCAATGCAGCTCGGTCCAGCACAGCCATTGATGTGGCTCTTGGCACCACATCTGAGGAGACTCCTGCGAGGCAATTATTTCACCTCAGGCACTTTGTGCTTGAAACAGCCAAAATTTCAGCTGGTGTTGAACTAAAAATATCCTGGTTCTGTGCAACTGTATCCTCTCTCTGAGATCCATTTACCTCAGAGCAGCAGAGGTAAAACATCTGGAGGAAAATATTGCTTGGAGTCTAAGAGCATGCAGTAGATGAACTTTGCATCCTGAGAAAATCCTTCATTTCTCTAACTTATCTAAGATACACCTGTAAATTTGATGGAAGAATATATCCTTAAGAAAAAAAGCCAAGCTAACAGAAGTGAAATAAAGGATTAGCTTTATTTGATACTGTATAACAGGAGACTTGTGTGCAAAAATGTACTTTCAAGATAATCCTTTCTTCCTCTCTGTCCTATTTCTACTTGGAAAATTTCCTATGTCCTGTCCAAGCTTATGGTATTTTTAAGAGATAAACATGTCATCATCCAGTCTGCATTATGAAGGGGAGAACAATCAATATGTTTAATACAGCCTCACTAAAATGAATTCATTTTATTCTTGATGAAACCATATGTTTAATATCCTATACAGTGAGGCATTTTGTATATGACCATCAAAAGCATAGTTAACGGGAAACAGAAACTTATATACAGTGCTGTAACTGTGAAAAATTCTTTCTCCTACCCAACTCCTCACACATTGAAATTTTGCCCAAACTTCACCCTGCAATTTTCACTACCTTTTGTTTTTCTGTGGACATGTACCACTCTGGGCACCAGGTGACAGAGGTATAGGGGTTCAACCTCCTTATGTGGTAGAAGAAAAGTAAGGACTATGGTCCTGCAGACCCTCCCCTTGCCATCTGAGCGGGCAGAGAGCCTTCAGAGAAAAGGTGGATGGGCTCTTGGTATTGACCTTTGCAAAAACACATGTGTTTTGATTGTAAATGCCAGTCCTTAGGTCAGAGGAAGACCATCTACCAATATAGAGGATGCAAGATACCAGCCAAGGTGTTGGATTGCACAGATCCATATTGCAAAAAGCTAAGAAGGTGATTTTGGATGGAGCACAATAAATTGTCAGAAATAACAGAGGAAAGACTAAAAGGCAGGATATCTTAAATTATTCCACTCTAGTAATTGTGCAATTGGTGAACTGCACAGAAAAAATACTGTTCTTGCTTTTGCCAAGCAGCTGTTCTCCAAAGTATTTCAGATCAGCAGGCTTTTGTTTTTTCACACTTTACACAGTCCTGAAAATATCTAAGTGGAAGTTTCAGTCATTCAAAGAACTAATGGCAAATGTACACAACAGTATATCTTTGTGGAGTGACTCCTCTCTATGCTGAGTAGCTCCACACCCCATCTAATATGGACTCAAGTTCTCAAATGCATTTAATTTTTTCAGATTTCAGGGAAAGGATATAAGTCTCTGAAAGAGTTATGTTGCCCCTAAAGCTGTCGGACAAAGCTCTGATTTCCACTCCCTCCAGCCCAGTGGAACTCGCCACAACCAAGAGAAAACCAACTCTTGTAAGAGACAGATTTCACAGTCATTATCCCAAAATGGTAGTAAGAAGCTTCTCTGGAAAATTAAAACATTCCCAGCCCTCATACCCTGGGCTGTGCTTACAGGCAAGGCACATTCTTGTTCTGTTTTTCTTCTTTCATATAAATGCAAGGCAAATGTGTGTGTTTATATGTATGAATATATACACATATATTTGCATATAAAAACATGCTCACACATGTATATATACAAATATATATACATCTATATACACAGAGAGTTAAACAATCTCAAAAGCAAACACCGTGCTGTGCACACATCTTCCTGTGGGGAGAGAATGAGAGAGAAAGCACATGACAGATGTTAGTTGCATTGTTTAATGAACCACCCTGAAGTATTACACTGCTTAGTGTGGTATAACCATCACAGAGTAAACTAAAGTCAAATAGGCAGGACTTCATGTTGAGGAGGGAGAGAAGAGAAGCCTAGGGAGAAAGTCAGCTGCAGGGGGTCTGGGTGATGGCTGGAGAGGAAAACAGGTGTGCAAAATGGTGTGTCACAGCATCTGGAGTGGAGTTTGGGAGTGCTTAAGGAAGGTGGTATTTTGGGTAGGAAGATAAGGTAGTAGGGAAGTGGGATACAGTATTCAAGAGATAAGATGAAAGTGGAATATTTTGGGGAGGCTATTGGAAACAGGGAATTCAGTCAAAAAGACTTATGTGCAGAGAAAGTAAGGTGGAGGAAGGGAAAGTTTGCATTTACTGTGGAATTTATATCAGATCATATTTAAAATTGTCACCTTTACATCACTAATCTGTAATTTCATAGCAAGATTGCCCAACCATCTTGAAGAACCTGAGTTAGATTCTCTATGAGAGGTAAGCAGCAGCCTGTGTGACTGCACTAAGAAACCACCAGAAGCTCAAAAAAGCCTGCCATTCTCCACCACCACTTGCTCTTTACTCTTGCTCCAGGCTCAGTCATGAAACAAGAAAATGTTTCCTGCAAACTATTTTAGACAGAAGCAAAGGAATTGCTGGTTATAAAAGGAACAGCATGTCTTTTTTCATCTGTGTATTCACACTAGAAACAAGTAAGAGCTGAAGCTGTAGTTATTGAAGCAGATGAACAGACATCATCATTTGAGTTCTGCACATGAATATGGATGAGGAATTAAATCATGGGCAGTGTGTGAAATTTTAACCCAAAACTACAACTTGTGCAGAACATTTTCTTACAAGTTTGTGCTCAAAAAGGTTCCCTAACCACCATCAATCAGACTATTCAGGTTTCTCCTTCAAGAAAGCCAGAATAACACCATGAACTTGAAAAATCAGAACAAAATGACCTTGTTAATGTTGTTTTCGGTCACATTGTGGCCTGCTGCATAATGTGAATTTCATTTTAGTAGCAGTCTGTTTTGCTATCCATCACTGAGCATGATGGGCTTACTTCCTAAAAGGAATCCTGTTCACCTTATAAGCATCACCCATAGTAATCAGATATGTCCTGAAAGAAGTATCTGTTATTGGTAGCAGCCTACTTTTATTTCCAATCACCATGATTTACAGACATGAACAGCAATGTTTGGAGTTTTTGTTTCCAGCTTCATACATGGCTAGACAACTGTCAGTGTCCCACAAAGACAGTATACAGAGAGGCTACAGATTAATCAGGTGAGGTCCTGAGATGACATCATTGGAGTAACAAAACAGTCTCAGTGTGACTTGCTATGTATGACATTAACTATATCAAAAGGTGGGGAGAGAGAGAAAAACTGGCTGTAGAAACCAGCTGACACTATGACATTCCATACTCCTGCAGTCACTCTCCCTGATTTTCAGATGAAACCCAAAGACAAACTAAAAACCAATTTTATTTATCACTGCCAGTCCTGCAAACTGAAATAGGGATCTGTAACCTACTGAGTCCCAGGGAGTTTTATCACTGACTTCAGTAGAAACAGAATTTCCCTAAAGCTTTCCGGAAATGCATACATTTGGCAAAAAAAGGAGTTTGTATCAAAGTGTCACACTCAACTTTCTGACCACCTCATCTGTTGCAGAACTACATACCCTGTGTCTCAGGGATGGTATTATCTCCACCAGTAAGTTTGCACCGAGCTGGTGTTACAGTTTGTTGTCACTCTAGGGTCGATGGGACCCAGTTAAACAAAACCCACACATTTTAGGAACTGAACACGTAGGCAAGCTTGAACTTCCAAACAGACGCACTAATACCATCACTGTGGCAGCAGGGGAGGGAGATTAGAGGTCAGCCTGTAGCAGAGCTGCGGCTCACACTTCAGTGTCTGAAAGCAGACTGCCTCCCTCCCTGGAGAGGAGTTGTGGTCCACTGAGAGACAGAGAGCTCTGGTACAGTGCTTCCCCAGGCATTTTCTGAGTATAGCTATAATTCAAACTGATGGGATTTTTGAAAAATGTTTTACCACCTCATCTATTTAGGTCTGATTTGATTCCATCAACGAAGTAGCTGAGTTTTCTCTTTTTTTCCCTAACAAGAATGAAAAGTCTGTAAGTTGCAGGTGTCAGGAAATCTTAACATAATGTTGTGATGGTATGGGAAGGAAAACATATAGTTTCTCAGCTCCTACATATTTAATAATAATAAAAAGACACCACAAGGCAGGGCAGATAATACTGATTCATTGCTACTCTATCTGCGTATATATAGGAATATACACTTTTATTTGGACTTTATGATTTATTCATTATATACATAAAGAGATAATGAACAACACATCTGAATGCTATGAATCCAGGTTTCATTGAGGCTTTTTATTGACAAAACAGAGACAAAATTGCTGAGGATGAACCTTCTGCGCTCTTCCTCGTGTACTGTATTGGGATGTCAGGAATCCTTTAAGTTAGTCTTTTATTTAAAATAAATAGATAAATATCATGAGATCAAACATACTATCACACAGAGAGACAGACAGCCTATGTCTTCAAGTTAAGAAAACACATTTTTAACATGAATTATACACCTGCTTTGTTTTTTCCTGTTTCTAGGAAAATCAGACAAAATAGGAATTCACTCATTAAACTGTAGCTTCGCGAATGCCTCTGCATGACAATGACTGAGCACAGTGTAAAAAAATTCAGCAGTGCAACTGCTCAAAACCTTCCCACAGAAGGTAGCGATGATGTATAGGTTTTGGATATGGTAATTTTCACATCAACTTTTAGTTGTTTGACTTTTTTAAAATCCTTCTGCAGTACAAATAAAATATCATGGGTTTTCCAGCATCCAAAAACTGGAATGCCTATTGGGTTTGGGAAAAGAAAAAAACACCAGCAAAGCCAAAAAAAGACTTCATGCCAATGTATTGGCTTTCTAAAATGTGAAACTGCAAAAACCAGTTACCTTCATTTCTTTTTGGTAAGAATTTCCAATATCAAACCCAGGTGTAGAAGCAGTACTCCTGGAGAAACCTACACAAGTCATTATAGTATAACCCAGGTGTGTGAAAAATTTTTTCCATCTCATGAAAATTTAAATCTTTTACAGAGATTTCAGCACTGCTTTGAACTTTCATGAATATAACACCTGATTGCCTAACACTTCCAACTACAAAGCTCTGGTAGGTCATTAACTGTGATGCCTATACCAGTGAATGCAATAATTTCCATGAACCCTCTGAGTGTGGCTGCAGAAGGTGTAGCACTCAAAAGCATGCTTTCTCAGGTTGTCAGATACTCTAAAAGAAAAAATCAGCAAAAGCCATTATAATTTCTATTTCTAATGAATCTGTTTGTCCTATTCCCTTTCTCTATAGTTTGATAGGTAAAAGTTATTTATTCCCTGTTAAATTTTGTAATTTACCACACATTCTACATCAAAAAATTGTACATGTGCAATGCATTCTGTATATTTATTTGGAAATACCAACACTCTTCCTGAAACCTATCGGCTTTCACAGCTGAAGCAGCCTGAGATCCATCTTTTGTGGAAGGGTGAAGCAGTTGACCTTCAGAGAATGCTTCCAACCTCAGCCATTATGTATCCAGTGTATTTATGCAAAATCAGCTCTCAGTGTATTAAACTTAGTTTTCTGAAAGCTGCAATCTGCTCCAAGGGGTGCAGATAAAGCCAGTGTAGTGTAGAAAAGGTATCTGCTATCCCAGCAGATCTGCATGAGCCCCTGTGCTTTTCTTGTGGCCTCAGATACTCAGAAAATAAAATATGAAGGGCATGTGGGTTAAGAGAAACATTAGAAATTTTGAATATACATAAATAATTCTTCAAATTTGGCTACAACTGATAAAGACTCTGTTCATTGGAAAGGACCCATTCTATTTCTGTCTTCTTTGATGGTGCTATCTCACTAGCCGGTCAGATTGAACATGTCCTGCAGTGCTGCAGGAGGCTGAAAAGTGTGATTCAGGAAAGCCTTTGCCTGTACAGATATAAAGGAACAAGGACCACAGAAGATTTTGAGATACCTGAGCTACCACTGCTGCCTCTGTTTCTCTCTGAACACTTTCCTTCAGCTTCCCTGTGCCCAGGAGCTATCATAGCTTTGGCTGTCTGAACCAGCTACACTTGTTATATATATTGTTTCTTTTATATAAGGTTCTTTAATAATCAACAGACAGTTTCTGCTTTCAGAAGAATATATCAACCCCCAGACAACTGAGCCCTTTTTCCCACTCTGCCCTATCTGCCCCCCCTGCTCCTTCAGGGACACTGATCCCATAGATGGCAGGGGGAAAAATAAAAAACCTCTAAGACATCTTGAGCCTCTCATCTGGTTTCTCTCCCTGCAACCTTTTCCTTTTCTAGTGCTATGGTAATTTTCATGCAAGGGGACCAGGGTGAAGGAACAGATGCTGCTCCTATTTCCTCCCTGTTATCATCTCACTCCCAGTGATGCTCTCTGTAATCGTTCCATTGTATGGCTGCATTTCCTATAAAGCTGAACAATGAATAATGGATGCAAAAACTAAGTGGCGTTTCAGGTTCATTAGTATGCATATTGTTATAAATTCATTTCACTAGGTACTATGAAGCCACTCTCCTCTCTTTTGTATTTTGAGGTGTCACTGCTTCAGGCTCTGCTAATGTTCATTTTATATTCATTCATTTGTGTCTGTAGTTTTACCTGGATTGTAGGCTATTGTTCTTATTTGCAAAGCCTGGGTTTAATTTCCTGTAGGAAGCTTTTCTTTTGTCTCTAGGGCTTATTCTCCTATTATCATCCACCTTGAGAGTACTAAAGCACTGTCCTGCTGGTAAAATATAATTTGTTTTGTAGTGTTTTAATGAAAATTTTACCACTTATGTCCTCAAAAAAAAAAAAAGAAAAAAAAAAGAAAGATCAAGATTCTCTCATTCTAGCTGTTGGTATCCAGGGCTTCCCTTCTGCTCGTTTCTATTCCTGAATATTAAATAGCTCACAAGAGCCAGCAGCCACAGTCCTGCAAATCCTTGTTACCTTTGACCCATGTCAAGCTGCCAGCAGAGGCTTTTCTGGTAATGCTGGGCTCCTGAAAAGAATTCCTGTCAGACATGCAGAAAACAACTCATGTATCAGCATTTTCTTATAAAGTGTGACAGAAGCTACTTCCTGCTCTCTTTCAGACCCCCAATCCCTTACAGTTATTCCCTTTATTTATTTTACGTACATATTTTATTCATTCTCATTAGGCTGTTCAATAACAACCCATTATCTTTCAACAGATTCATAGCAGATAAAACATTCATATTATTGCCCCTATTTTTATTTCTGTTTTATGATATTCTCCCTCACACATTCAGACTCATTCTTCTTAACAACAGCATATCACATTAGGCCTTGTTAACAATGAACTGACAAAATGCAGTAGAAGGCTACAAAAAGTAGAGCTGATCCCAAGTCTTTTTTCCACTCTGCCCTATCTGTATTGGACCAGTAGTGGTAGAGAGCTGTCAGCTCAAGAAAGTACAAAATTAACTCCAGCTACAATGGAAGAAAGAGATCATAGTGAGCTATAGCTGTGCTCTCCCAGGACATTTTGCACAAAGGAACAATCGCCCACAGCAGTCTCACTAAAACGGAATTGTAGTGGATAATATTCAGCATATGCACAGTGCATATAAAGAAATACAGTAGCTGCTGATAGCAGTTATTCTGTGTATGAAGAGCATCTTTTACTGAAACTGTTTCTTATCTTTGATGGTGTGTGTAAAGCCTTCTTAACACTATAAGCAGCATTGAGTGTTAAGGATAAACTATTCAGACCAGGCTGACAAAGATAGGTGTTGAAGCCCAAGCACTGAAATGAGTTGTCCTATATTCCGTACCAGGAATCCGTTGCCACATTTTGAAAATGCTGGTGCAAGTGACTCTGTGAAGATGAAAAGCAGAGCCTGTGGCAGAGAAAAGCTTAAGTCCACTCTGCCTAGATCATCATCAGCTTTGTTCTCCTTTTTAGTTCCCACAGCAGTAAAAAAGTTCAGCTCTCCAGTTCTTTAGTTATGTGAAGCCAAAGATGAAAATAGATCTAATATCACTAGCAAAGGGTACAAAAAAAAAAACCCAAAACCCAGGTGAGTCAGACTCTTAAGGTGCTTTGTTGGGAACCTTGTTACCTCAGCTATGTCCAGGATACCCGTGGTGACAGCATATGTGCTTCCATTGGAGCCTCATTGCTAAGACAGCCAAGACACGTGTCCCTGGGCAGAGCATGGGTGCCCACAGATTAAGTGGATGGCAGATTTGAGAAGTACAAGAGTGTGACATATAGACATACCACTTGAGGAGGCAGAGAACAGTCATAAGCATCTCATTTCCACTTTTATTATGGTAAATTGCCAGCTTATGGTAAATTGAACAGACCTATGAAGTCTGAAATACGAAAAACTTAAATCGTACAAAAATATTCTCACTATGCAGTTCACTACAGAGATTATCATGACCACTGGAACATGCATCTTCATAAGTATCGCAGTCTCCCACACTGTGTGTGTATTTATATATGGATATATTCAAATAGACTTAAAGAAATTCACCCATCGATACTGCAATATTGCTAATATATAAATGTATACTCAGATCTCTCTATATAAGCATGCTAGTCTTCCCACATGTATGTAAAAACAATCGCAAAATCATATGTATGTAGATATCCTATCAGATATGCATATTTATAATATCATAGGGGTTTTTTAAAAACAATTTTATTCTTATTTATATAAATATCCTCTCTTGCATTTATATTTAAGGCATTGTACTCAGCCACCTTTTTGTTGGCCAGGGACATTGATGAGGGCACTTGCTGTTAGCCTGTTCCCTTCAACTTTTCTAAGTATCGTTTTGTGGGAACTTGACCTTGTGCAATAGGAAATAATCAATTCTCATACAAACTGCATAACCTTCTGTGTTGAGTTTCTATGGCCAGATTTTGGTAGTGGGGGGGGGTTGCAGGGGTGGCTTCTGTTAGAACCTGCCAGAAGCTTCCCCAGTGTCTGACGGAGTCAATGCCAGCTGACTCCAGAATGCGCTTCCTGCTGCTGGCCAAGGCTGGGCCAGTTAGAATCATAGAATCATAGATTAAATTGGGTTGGAAAAGACCTCCAAGATCATCAAGTCCAGCCCTTGGTCCAACTCTAGTCCATTTACCAGATCATGGCACTCAGTGCCACATCCAATCTCAGTTTAAAAACCTCCAGAGATGGTAAATCCACCACCTCTCTGGGCAGGCCATTCCAATGCCTGACTATGCTCTCTGGAAAGAATTTTTTCTGATATCCAACTTAAATTTCCCCTGGCAGAGCTTGAGCCTGTGCCCCCTTGTCCTATTGCTGAGTGCCTGGGAGAAGAGACCAGCCCCTACCTGGCTAGAACTTCCCTTCAGGTAGTTATAGACAGTGCTGAGGTCACCTCTGAGCCTTTTCTTCTCCAGACTAAACCACCCCAGCTCCCTCAGCCTCTCCCCATAGGACTTGTGCTCCAGTCCCTTCACCAGCCTTGTTGCTCTTCTTTGAACCTGCTCCAGCACCTCAATATCTTTCCTGAACTGAGGGGCCCAGAACTGAACACAACACTCAAGGTGTGGTCTCACCAATGCAGAGTACAGGGGAAGGATCACTGCCCTGGTCCTGCTGGCCACACTATTTTTGATCCAGGCCAGGATCCCATTGGCCTTCTTGGCCACCTGGGCACACTGTTGGCTCATGTTGAGCTTCCTGTCAATTAGTACCCCCAGGTCCCTTTCTGCCCGGCTGCTCTCCAGCCACTCTGTCCCAAACCTGTAGGGCTGCATGAGGTTGTTAGGAACGATAGTAATGCCCCATGATAACACATTTAGGAATGGAGAGAAAGCTATTGGGCAGTTGAAAATTGCAGCAAGGGAAGAGTGGAATGACAACATGTGAACAACAATGTGAACACCAAGGTCGGTGCAGAAGGAAGGGGAGGAGGTGCTCCAGGTGTTGGAGCTGAGGTTCTCCTGCTGCCCGTGGTGCAGACCATGGTGGAGCAGCTGTATCCCTGCAGTCCACGGAGGACTGTTGGGGTGAAGAGATCCACCTGCAGCCTGTGGAGGAGCACATGCTAGAGCAGGTTTTCCTGGTGGGACTTGTAGCCCTGTGGAGCAGCTGGAGCAGCTTGTTTGTGAAGGACTGCACCCCATGGAGAAGTGACTCACAGGACAACAGTTCATGCAGAAATGTTGCCCTTGGGATGGACTCACGTCGGAGAGGTTGGTGCAGGACTGTCTCCCATGGGAGGGACCCCACAGGGAGCAGGGGAAGGACTCCTCTCCCTGACAGGGCATAAACAGCAGCTGATTGTAACCCCCATTCCCTGTCTCCTTGCACTCCTGGAAGAGAGGAGGAAGGAGCTGGAAGGAAAGAGGGGTGGGGGGAAGGTGTTTTTAAGACTGTTTTACTTCTGACTCTGATTTCGTTGGTAATAAATTTAATTAATGTCCCCACTTCGAGTCTGTTTTGCCCATTATGCTGATCAGTAAGTGACCTCTCCCAGCTTTTATCTCAACTCATGAATCTTTTATTGTTTGGTGGGTTTTTTCTCTTCTCTGTCCATTTGCAGAGGGGAGGGAAAAAGAGTCTTTAGCAGGTACCTGACATCTAGCCAGGGTCAACCTACTACACCTCTGTTGAAGTAAGAGATGTGGGGACTGATTAAAATCAGGGCTAACTCTGTCCACTTGTGTCCAACTACAACAGCATTTGGGCATCCCAGAACCTCAGTAGAGGCTTAACTGAATAACTGAGAACAGAATTTGTACCAAATACTTGAATGATTTCATCTCAAATCATAATTAGCACGCCATAACCTAATCTGGTAGTACTTATTTCTCTCCTTCTTGTAGCTTGGTGCTGTATCACCCACATGATGCCCTCTTCTCCCACTTGGTTTATATAATTCCTTCACATCAGTGAAGGTCTGGGGCTGAACACCTCCAGGAGACACATCCTTCATCTGCACCAAGTGAGCAGAAGGTGTATATTTTACTGTTAGGGTTGCCTGGAGCCTGTGTTACAGCTGCAGCCTGCTGAGGTGAGGGTCCCGCTGTGCATGCACCTGATGCAAAGAGAGCTGTGAAGCAAAATGGCTTCTAGAAGTGAGTACAGCAGTCCGGCTGTAGAGGCAGGAAGAAGGTGCAGCTTACTAAAATTCCAGCCTAATTCTCTGGCTGCCAAGAACAGCTTGTGAAGGAGAACTACTGCAGACAATTGAAATCTCTGCAGGAGAGAAAGCTTGACAGCTCATTTTCATCTTCTGCTCCCAAAATGGCAGTGCCTGCAAATGAGCAGAGTGTTGTTCTGAGGGGCAGGAGGGGGCCAACAGGACTGGACTTCATCCCTTCCCACACCTACCTACTCAATCCCTTGCATGGTGGCTTTCTGCCAGCCCAGTGGGGATGAGCAGCCTGGACATATTTGTAACTCTGAGCTGTCACTTCTCTGCCTGTGAAAGGTGGTTAAGGGAGCTTCTTTGGCCTCACAAAAGTGCTGTGGAGACAAGCATGTTTCAGATTTTCATATAGACATTACTGCAATAGAGGCCAGAAAACAGGCAACATACTCAATTTTCAGGTATACAGCTCCAGTTTGCAAATGCGCATGGTAGTTAACGACTTCCCTTTTCTTTCTTTTCTCTCTTGGCATCCTGTTCTTTGTTCTTGAAGTCTACTTGATTCTAGGGATTTTTTATTCCAGTAAAATATTTGATTTTTATTTTTAATACTTGCCCTGGCACTGAGCACCTGCTGCAATTAAAGCACTAGTATTTAGCTCCTGTGAGGTCTATTCTATTATGAAGTCTTATCTATTGATTGTAGACTAATGAACCCATCAATTCATCATAGCACTTCTATTACCCTACTGCTGTTGTGGGATGTTGTATCACTGAGATTCGGTAAGAGGACTGACTCTCTTGCTACTGCCCCAACTGTTGTTAAGGATGTTAAAAAAGGTAAAGCAATCAGAATTTCAATACAGTTCAAATTTGTGGCCCTTCTGTGGCATGTCAGTTCCTCCTATAGTAGGACTTTCTCATTTAAAGCAAATCAATTTCAGCAATACTTGCTATTCAGAAACAGTGGCTCTTGAGTGGGATGGAAAAGGGGAGGAAATCTGATCTTTTGCTGAGAAACACTGGGGGACATAAAAAATGGGCATTTTTTTACTCATAGAAATTGCCTGGAATGGGGCATCAGCAAAACCTAGATCAGCTCAAATTAAAGTAATTAGGAACAGCAAGAAATGGTTTCAACAGCAACAGTAGCAATATGCTTTTCTCCTAGTGTGTCAAATGCTGATAATGCTTTTATTTTTTTAGAAAAGAGCTCCATCTCAGATTATATGTGGCAGATTTATTTATCATTCCACAGATAATTTTCTGGATTTTTCAGATTGTCTGGCATTACATTGATTCAGCAGAGAAATGCAGAAATGCACAAAAGTAATTGGCAAGAAAACAAAACCCAGGACCACAAGAGGAATTGTGTTTAAGGTATAACTATAAAGTTTCAGAGTCAAGAATCAAATAAAATAATTCTTGCAGTCTTGATATCTTTATTGAGAAAACTTTTTGGTATTGAGTTTGGAGGGTGAGCATTAGCAAAGAAACATATTTAAAAATATAAGAAATTAGACTGTTCTTTGTAATTGTGTCAAAGAAATCATGTCTGCATAAGAAATATGTGAACAGAGGGTCTGCAAACACAAACAAGAGGAATGGAGATGTCTGAAAAAACAACCTTTTCAACCACTAAAAGCAGTTAAAAATCCTATTACTAGCAGATAAACTCAAGGAAAAAAAATGTTAAATTTAGATAACACAAGCCTATGGAAAAGAAGGTTTTATAAATTCCAAAAAGTGAAACCTCTTTCCATACAACACAGCTATCATCTGAATTTAGCCACCAACTCACTCACTTGATTTTAAAACCAGCTGTTACAACCACATAGTACTCTGATTATCCAAGCATCTCAGTTCTAGGACTAGATTGCTTTCCTAAAGCACATAATCTGATACCATAGTACAGACAAAGGATTTGGGCAGTGTGGGCATTTTAATACCATGTCCATCTGTTGCACATGTCCTGACATAGGTTCTGGATGCAGGAGAGGGGAGGCAGAAACCAATCTTCTTTAAAAATAAGGCCAACAATTAGCTAGTAAATAATGGTGTTGCAAGTCTTATTAATTAATATTTGCACAATGTTCTGAGATTCCCCAGACAGAACATGTTACAGAAGTGAAAAATATTACAATTACTCTTTACCGATGTATTAACAACACAGAAGGTAGGAATGCAGCCTTATTACAACTAGTCTTGTGACAGGTTTCTCTTTTGGCAGGTTTGCTAACAGAAGCAACTGACTGCAAAGTGAGTACAAAACTCCACTCCAAGATGCCTTGCCTCAGGAATCAGCAGTGCTCATGCACATCAGCAATTTTTGTTGCTGAAAACCAGTAAGGGCATCAGGTGCTTCATCCACTTTCAGGTCCTCAAATTCTTTGAGTCTTTGGCCTCATTAAGTATCTCTCCTCAGTGTCCATATTGATGTCTCATCATTGCTCTGCTAGTGGAGCCCACAAAATAAAAAACTAGTGACATAATAAATAAGAGAAATGCTTCAACAGATGAGACATTTGGATTGAAGTGTGACTCCTTCACCACAGAGGGTACAAAGGAGGGCAGAGGAAGATCATCAGCACCACGAGACCTGCTCCACTGAGAACCTGGGTGACAGGATCACCATTCCCATTCTGGTCTCTTTTGAGGTCATATTCTGGCCTCTTCAGTGAACCAGCATGAAGATTTGTGCCCTTTCTGAAAGCTTGTAGACTGCCCTTTGAAGGGAATTACCATCCCGGTACTCTCACATAATTCAGTCCTGAACAGTGGGACTGAGGTACCAGGTGGAAGAGAATAGGAATGCAGCCTACAGAGATCTTTTCTCCATTTAGAGTCCAAGGCATGCTGGAGGAGATGTTGAGGGCTGACAGGGTCCCAAAAATGGTGAAAAGGCAGTGCTTTCTGGGATGTGTTGCAGAACACAGGAGGAAGATGTTGCCTTTGCGGAGTGATTTCTTGGCTGCTGCATAGCACGTGTACCAAGAACTCAAATAAACTAATGGGAACTGGGAAATGACTGATTCATGCCAAAGCTGTGAAACAGTTGCCCTCACTCCTGTGTGTTCACGTCTCCAAAAGCTGCTCAGGATTTTGAAGTGTTAGGGTCCTCCTGTCTTCTTCCTCATTTGCTTCTGCCCTTTTGAATTGTGAGGGGATCCCTTTGACAGGATGATTAGGAAGGAGCTGATGCCTGCCTGGCTGAGCAGACCACCTGTAGGGACTTCTCAGTCAAGTGAAGCCGCAGCAAGGTTATCCCTCCTTACACTGACATTCATTACTCATAATTCAGAAATAAACAGCTGTTTTGACAGAAAAATAAACCAGCAGTGACAAAAAGGCTGCCTCAGAAAGAGCATGCAGAAAGAGACCAGGAGTCCTATGACAGAGCAGGGGCATGGGTAGAGATGTGGGCAACCTTAGCACAGAACAGGAAAGGGGAAGCACTGAAGAGGAAGGGAAGACAAAGTACAGTACAGGCAGACTCATTTCATGCTACTATTACAAAGAAGTGCTTCGTTAATGGAAGCAGTGACAGGGTCTTCATGTGGAAACCCATTCATAGGACCTGCATACACAGCAATATGGAAAGGCTCGGTTATTTCTTCAGAAGGTTTCTTTGCTTGGAATGACATGCTATGAAGTGACAGCTTTGCACAGCAGTCTTGGGTGGCTGCAGCACACCCTGTATGTTCACATCTAACAGTGCACCTGTGAACAGGTATTGCTGTGTACTGCGCTTCATGTTTGATTACCTAATTATTGTGGTTGCCCCTGGTATGAATGGACACACCCCATTTCTTTCTGAGATCTTCTGATAAGATACACTCACACAAGTGTAATGAAGGTTTGTGGTAAAGTCTTCAGGCACCCATGAATAACATTTATTCACACTGAATGCAGTACGTGCAGGTCTTTACACCTGCTTTCCATCCTCTTGGCCTGTGTCTCCAGTAGCTGGATTTTTCCAGCAAGTCCCTTGCAACCTCCAGAGAGATCAGTGAGGCTGAGCAATTGCAGAAGCAGCCTGGAAGGTCAACGCACAAACTCCTTTCCCCTCCAACACAAGCCAATAGGATGGAAGTGATTTATAAACTGAAGTCTGAGATGATTGCAGTACTCAGAACTTAATTACACAAATCCATTACTCTGTCACATGTCCAACGTCTACCACAGACCTGGCAAAATTAACCATATACTCTCAAAAAAGCATACCCTTACTCACTGCCATGAAGGATGGGAATTAAAATCTTCAACTATGTCCTGAAAGCTGCAGAGTTATGGACACTGACTGTAAAATGTACAGAGCAAGTGAGAATACTCTTTGTTGGAGGATCTCTGAAGCTCATGGAAAAGCTTGTGTTGTGCTTATATAACATCCCAGCTTTGTTCCTAAAGCCATCATCCAGCTACAAATCCCATACCTCCTTCCCAGGGCTTTCTACTAACTCAAACCTTCACATCACTCCTCCTTGGCTTTTACTGTCTGACATGAGGAATCGACATTGTGAGGGACTTAATTATTTCATTCCTTCATAGTTGCTGCAGTAACACAGCCTAAAAGGCCTATCCCCTTTCCCTTATGCATCTCCTTTTTGGCCATCTCTGCCTTTACGAAGTGAAACCTCAGAGTGGCATCTGTATTTGCCCTACCTCTTACTCTTCCTCAGCTTCAGTAGGGGTACCACTGCCTTACAAAAGCACAGCAACAAACCCTTGCCCATTCCCTGTCACAAATCTGTTACTCAAAAAAATCTCATACTATTTTTTGATTTATATTCTCCCCATGATTGTGCATGCACTTCCTCGCTGTCTCTACGAGGCTGCATTTTCAAGAGCAGTCAAATCCATCACCACCAGAACAGAATGATGCTCTGCCTCCGGACTGAGGTCATCCGCTTCCATACAGATTTCCTTCCCCTCACTCTCACTCCTCATTCCGTGTTTTACGCAGAGAGCTGGGAAGCAGCGAGCGGCTGTCGGGCTTTGCAGCCAGTGTTTGGGTGGAGCAGCCGATGAGCTCATTGGGGCGGGACTGGCCCCGATGGGGTATGGCCTTCCCCTTCGTTCAGAGAGAACAGCTGAGACCCTTCAAACTTTGTGCGCATTTAGGGCCAGATGAGTGCTCAGCTTCTTTGAAAACAATGTGTAATTAAACTAATTGTTCTGTTAAAAACTAGTTAGTGGTGTAAGAGCAACAGAAGTAATTAGATTGCCACACCATTACTCTTAAGAAGTAACAATGTATCTCTTACATACACGTTCATCTGATAACTACCTTCTTTAACAGAAATCAAATATCATTGTGTTTGGTTTTATTTGTTTTTTACCTCCCAAAGCATGAAGAGTCCAGAAGTGGGGCCACAAACCACAGGATGTCCATTTTATGGGGGTTTTGGAGGGTACAACTCTTTTGGAGGGGTGAAGTTTTCCCTGCTCCCTCTGCACCAAAATATCTCTCTCTCACTCTAACATAGATACACATACACTCATACATATATATATATATATATATATATGTATTTATACATAGCCATATATATATATATATATATATATATATATATATATATATATATATATATATATATATCTGTGTGTGTGTGTGCATGTAAAACCTGGGCTCTCAGGGAAGCTGCTAGGCTCCTAAGGACAGATTCCATGCCCACTCTTAGCTGCCCCCTTGTAACTGACAGTAAATGGTAGGTTTGCAGAGTTCACACTTCCACCCTCCAGCTAATTCCTCCAGATTAAGCATTAAACACTCTGAAACTATAACTTATGAAAGATTCTTAATTTGTATCATAACTCTTGCAAAGTGACCAACTTTTCTTACACATAAGGACCAAAGAGCAACTCAATGTCCTAAAGTATAGATAAACTGCACAAGAAAATGAGAGCGTAAGTATGCTCAAAATGGAGGAGGATGGAGTGTTAATAGCTAGTTACCTTTCTGCAGATAAAATCAGGAAATGTCAGTGTGCCTTAAAAAGCTATGCCCACATTGTATTGGTCTTGGAAAACTCTCAGGTCAATGAGTTTCCATAAAATGAAATGAACAACTGATGTTCAAAGAAAGATTAATTTACTGCTCTGTTGTGTGAAAATTTTTCCAAAGAGGTGTTTTCTCTAGCTCAGAGAATGTCTCTCCTGGGTTTTGTTGGTTTATTTCTCCCTCTCTAATCATGCCTTCACAGCCTTGCTGAAGTGAAGTTCCCACTGTTGCTGGTAGTGTAGCACTAGACTCTGCAGCCTAAAATGTTCAACAGAAAAATAATTAAACATTCCCCAAAATACACACTGCCTCTCCTGCTCTTTCCATACAAGATTCTGGATTGAGAACATGCTTATCTAAAAACTGTGATCTTAGACTTCTAGGATGGTAGTTCTAATGAACATTGGTCAAAATCTGATACTTGAAAATTTTTCAATATTTTTTTCCTTACTTTGGTTATGACCACATAAAGCTGAACTCACTCCCATGGCTTTGGTCGAATCCAGAAGTGGTGGAGAGGGTGAGGCTTGCAAAGGGATGGGCCCTGGGGAGTAGATCATCTTGTTTTTCTGTGTAGAGTTGGATGCAGCTGCAACATGAGAAAAACAGATCAGAAAAGTCCCAGTGGTTTGCACAAGACTTCCACCCAAGGTGAGGGAATCCTCATGAGACCGTCTGGATTTTCTGTTGTTTGGTACATTTTTTTTTAGCTATGAATTCCTGACTCACCCATTTTTATGTGACCTAAAAATTTGACTGATGTTGTTTACTGGAGACAAACAGCTTGATAATTCAAATCTAGCCAAAGCTAGTAATTAAAAACGGTTCCTCTGAAGCCTTTTTTGGATACAGCCTGTGTGAAATGAGTTTGTAATTTTCACCCCAGCCCTTAAACTCTGTCATAACTGAATTCAGGCTAATTTGAAAAACATTCCAGACAGGAATAAATCTTTACTGGAGGATAGGAAGGGAAGCGCAATTCATATTATCCAGAGAAAAATACAAATATTTCAAGAGCCTGCCTTGGTTAGCCTGGCAAAGTGGAAGCTGAAAGGGTAAGACTGCTTTCTATGCTGGGCTATGAAACACCAGCAAGAGAAGACTATTTGAAAAAGGTCAACATCTGCTGCTGCTCATAAATTCGAGAAGGAAATAAGAGAGAAGTTGATGACAACTAGAGTAGTGGGACAGTCTTTTAGGAATGAAAAATTGTTTTAAGACAGTATCAGGTCTATTTCTGAAGGAAAGTCTGTGATGTGTCTGTCTCTAGCACATGCTACATTCCCAGTGGAGCAGGTATGAGTTGGAAGTTACTTTCATCCTTAATTTGGAAGTAGACACACATGAGCTCCTCTCATCTTCTCTAAAGTAGGTAAATTCCAAATACCAGTGTTTTTTTCTAGAGAAAATGGATCTCCTCACAGACAGTATCTTTATTCTAGTCTGATCATAGATACCTATTACTGGTGGAGTATGAGAGAAACGGACCACAGATGGTGTCCAGCCTCACATGCACCTTCAGATTAACATCTCCCAGTGCCACTGCCATAAACAGCATACTGGGCAAGAGGATCAGTTGCTCTGAGCTTCCTCAGCATTTCTCCATTTTTTTAATGTTCTCATCTGCTTTGTCATCCATGAAAGTGAGTCCTCAAAATTAGTTTTGCAATCATGTTTGTGGAGCAGTCTCAGGAAGTCCGATGTCAGATTTTCTGGGTTGGGTGCATCGTGCACTGCAGCTTTTCCAAACTACTTGCTGCGCTTCAGCAGGAGAACTCAGACAGGGGTTCATAATTGGAATAAAGATAAGGAGTCCCAAAAATATACTGGCAAACAAGCAATGAAGATAGAGGGGAGCATGAACTAAATCACAGGTACACACACTTATGTGCAAGGTTAGGGAGATTTTTGAGGATAATGAGGACCCTATACAGGCAAACAAATTCATGCTTGTTTTCAAAAGAGTTAGTCAAAACACAAAGAATAGTCTAAGGAAGTCTGACTGCCCTCCGAGCTGTGTTTTTTTACAACTCAGTGGTTTCTGTGACTGTGGTTTTGAAAGGGTGGCTGATGTCAGACAAGTCAGACTGCAGGGGAGCAGAGGAATATGGATATATTCCTACTGTTCCCAAGAATAGAAGGCAAAGCACAATCACTCTCAGCCAGTGGAGTCTGTGGCTGCCGGGGTTTCTGTGCAGATGAGGGCAAACAGCTTGAATTTCTTGTGAATGGAACAAAGAGAAGCAGCATGAAGGGTGGAAAGGCAAAGAAATGTCAAGGGCAGAAATACTGGTAGAAGGCTACTGGAAATTACTGTTGTCTCTAGACAAAGCTGTGAGGTGATTAGTTATGGCACACTACAACATACAGATTGAAGCACTCTGTGTCCAGCAAGCACAGCAACTCATCCAGCTATTCCCTTGACCCATGAACACTAAGCCAGTGAATGTGATAGACAGGAGCAATGGGGAGATGCTGCAGTTGCTGCTGTGTCTCTGCTCAGGCAGAATCATGTCTGCAGAGGGTGCGGTCCAGTCACGAACTCAGAAGCATGTTTGTACCCGCACTCATTTATTCATCATCAACAGCATACTGCAAACAATCATAAGAATGCCAGCTACTTGCCAAGGCATAGAGATTTCTCACGTCTGTCACTTGAGCTGGGCAGAGCAATAACAGTACCAGATTCCAGCTGTGTGCTACACACAGCTCAGTTTGAGTTCCACATCATGGAGGCATTTGTTGTGGTCCCATTCAACTGAGTACAGCTAATGCATCAGCAGCATGCCAAGTCTGGGGATGGCTCACACTGGTGTGGTGTCAGAGTGACTGGTGGCAAACAGTCTCACTACTTCCATCACAATGTGACACTTAAGGATGAGTGCAGGCATTGAAAAGAAATAATTGATAGCAAAGCTAAAGACATGCAAGAAGCTGTGATACAATCATGATGTATGTTGTCAACCATATGCATTTATACACTTTGCCACCCACAGAAAAGGCCAAGGATTTCACTGTGCTAAGAGATGTACAAACACAGAGCAAAAAACTGTGGTTCCTGTCCACAAATACTTCTCATCTAACTGCTTAGTGAAATGTCACCATCCATCTACAGCCATTTGCTGGGCAATCCCTCTGCCATCTCCACAGTCTGCTAGGCAGCATGGGTTGTAAAATGCCCTAGCACTTGCACTGTTAAGGAGAATATTCAGCCAACCTCTCTCATACAAGCCCTTCTCTCTGCTAACCTGTGTAGCTCTAGATTATCAAATTTTTTGTATATGAACATTTTCATATGACACTGTGCATTACAAATGATACTTGGCTGAAGTAGCAGCTGCAAATAATTTGCAGAATAAACTTGACAAGTGGTTTCTCTATTTTCAGCCACCAAAAAGGGACTAACATCTCATATCACCCCAAGAAGGTGCAGAAGTCTTGTGTGTGTTGGAATAGTTGAGCAATATGAGGTCAAATCTTCTTCCATGCTACAGACCTTCCAACCTGCCCATTCTGCAACTCAGTCCAGCTACTCATTTTCTTCCCCAAAACTTCAACTTGATTCTTTGTTCTTCTTCACCACCCAAAGTGTGCCATCTTTCTTCACTTTTCTATTTCCCTTCCCCCTTGTAGACCAGGAGAGTTTAGGGACTTCTCTAGGAAGTGCCAAAGGCAAATCCCAAGGCAGGGTGCAGAAGCATAGGTGATAGTTCAAGACCTCAGCAGCAGACCCAGCTCCATCAGGAGGGACCAGGAGCCATGGCTGCATTCCTGCCTGCAGGAGTAAATATGGAGCCTGAGAACAGTAACTTATGGACATCTGTTAGAAGTCATGAGATAGTTAAGTAGTTAGCAGAGGAAGGGGAAAGAGGAAGATGAAGGTGGGAAAGCAATCATGGCATGGCATGAAAGACTTCATTAGGGTAGAGTGACACTGTTGCAGAGCCTTGCTCACTTTGTCAGAGCTCTTCTCAGCATGACTGGTTGCAGATCTAGAGCTTCACCAACAAAAGCAAAGACAGCAAAAGTTCAAAAAGTGAGGAAAGAGGAGGTGCCCTTTGGAGAAGAAAGGCAGGAACTGCAAGAACGACTTGAGGGCAAGTTCTCACTGGAGGCACAGAGCACAAGCACTCTAAAAAAGAAAAGCTGGATGCAAAGTATGCGTGAATATGTATTGTGTGAGATCAAGCAGACTGAAAAGGAAGGCACATCCAACTACTACCACAGGAAAATCCACTAAGGGTGGGATATTTCCCCACCTATCCCCACCCATTGCCAGGCCAGCAAGGCTCTGACAGTGCCAGTATGTGTTTTCTTACTCTGGACAGATTTCCTATTCTATAAGTCACACTGCAGCAAACTCAGGTCAGGAAAATTAATTAGAATTGAATACACTTAATAGCATTGTGGCAGAAAATAGACTCTGCAATGAGAGGTGATGCTCCAAGGCTTGTATGAAGGACTCCAACCCTCCATACATTGAATGTAGGACTAGGTCCTGCCACCTTCATTCATGCTGAATCATGTTTTACTGCAAGAGCAGTCCCACTGTAGCCAGCAGTCTCAGGTGTAACACTTATCCCAAGCACTGCAAAAACCAGCCAGCAAGGATGATATTCTTTATTAATGCAAATGCAAAAAACACTTCCTCTGAAGTGAATGGTGCTACACCCCTGTGTTTTTCTATAATGAAGCCAGACAGCTGTTTAAAATACAAACTTGCCCTGGAGCTCATCTAGCCATTCATCCCAAGAATATGAATCTGGACATTTCCTGGACAGTGTAGCCCAGCAGCAGCAGCAGGGCCAGCAGCTGCACTTGATGAAGCAGTGAAACAGCTGAATCAAACATATTCAAATCTGTGTAATAAAAATGTTCCATCTTATCTTTTTCCCATGCTGAAAGCTATGCAATTATCCTTTTAATATTTCCCCATACCTTCAATAAAAATAGCTATTAAAAAATTTAGTAAAACTGCAGAATTGCTTTTGGAAACACCTTAATTGATATTCAGAAGTCAATTTTCATAGTTTATTATCAAAACTGGTATGAAGGAATTATCTCTTGTGGTCAGTCAGGAGGACTGGCAGTTTTCATGTTATTTTTTTCTTTTAAAAAGATAAAATTTTGAGCTTGAATTCAGTGTAGTACTCCAGATAATTGTGGATTGGGTAGCCATTACATTCAATAAACATGTAGAAATTGGTATTTTATAATTAAAGTCCAAACTGAGAAGGAATACTAATAATTACTGGGGAAAGTACATAATAAGATAAGAAATTACATTATAGCCCAGAGATTTCCTTTAGGCAAAGGAAACATATTTGCCTCTGGGTTTCTAACAGCAAAATCAGTTTCATGCTTTCTTAGGAGGTTTTTTGTGGTGTTTTTTTCTTTCAAAGTACATTTCAGACTCCAGTAACCACTAAAGGAATGATATATTTTTCTGAGGAAGAGTTAATAGTCTCATTTGTATTGTCTTATTCCCAAATGTCCCAAATAGGAGCTAGTCATCCTCACTGCTAAGTGTTGCGCAAATACAAAACAGGAGAGAACATGTGTCCCTCAGGGCTTCCTAGACGACATGATATCTCAAAACACAGAGCAGGCTGTGAGTGCTAATAAGAATTTTTCAACTTCTGTCTCTAAAGGTTTTACTTTCCTCCCCTTCCCTTACTAAAAAACCCTGACAAGCATTCAGATTGAGGTGGTGACCAGGGAAGATCTGAACAGCATGGACTGTAATGCCTGGCCTGGCCCGAGACAGTACAGCAATCTCAAGTCAGTGGATCCCTTGGAAGATATATTCTGGTCTTGGGCGTTCTGGTGTTCCCCCAGCCCTCTCACGCAACTGGAGTTCTTTCAAACCTGTTTCTGCAAAGGTGTCCATGAACCATGAGAAAACATATAATGTCAAACTGTTTTCACCACCACCTTCTGCTGTGGGAATGAGTTCCAGGGAGCAGATACTCCTCACTTCCATACCCTGTCTGTCTGAGCCTTCCTTACCACGTCATGGGTGAAAGGCGAATTATAAAAAGGCTTATACTGGCAGCTATGTATTGCCTTGGGAAAATGTCATTTTCACTTTGCAGGGTTCTTCAGATACTTGCTGGTGCCAGTTATTCATGTTTTTTTCCTGTTATGCAGAAGAGCAAAAGGAAAAGAGCGTTTAAGAGCTCTCTCAAGAACACTTCTCAGAAATGTTCACCCTTCATTCTTCTATTCTTTCTTTGTTAATTAATTTAAGCCATGCAAAGTGGTAATGAAGAAATTAAAAATTGAGAAGAATATAGTACAAGAAAACTATTCTACTAAAGTCTTAAAAAATACTTCTTAGCTTTGACATTTTTGAAGGCTGTTTTGTCATCTTTGTCCTTTTCCTCCACTGTCCTTAAGAAGCCCTTTCAGTACAAGTTTCCTTTCATCACTGGAGATTCAAGTAATTTTTTTTCTGTTGATTGAGGAAATTCTATACTTCCCTGACACTCTTGACTTTGGACTTACCACCAAACCAATGCAAATCCAATCCACTTCACCATTTACTTCCCCTAATTTTTCAAAGTTTGCCATTTTGAAATAATAATAGTAATGTATTTAGGAAAGTACTTGGAGGTTTTCCTTTTAACCTATCCACTTACAGAGACTGATAAAATCAAATTATGAGTAACATTACAGGCTAATGTAACAATATTAGTGTTATCTAGGAACAATGGAGCATTATGAGTCTTACATAGTCTAAGGCCAAACTGCAAAAATTGTGGCCATCCTGTTAGACTATACTACACCACTCAAGTATCTGACAGCATTTCCCCCTATGAGTACAGCAATCTCTGTACATTTCTAACTGTAAGAAATTGTTGGAGACCTGTAGTGCCATTCAGCTAAAATCTTTTCAGCTTTCCTTCTCTGAACTAAGCTTGACTTAAACAGATTCCTTTCCCCATATTTCCTCATATTTCTTTCAGTCATATTTCTTGCATTTCTGCTGTTTCTCACCAGTGCATACTTTTTAATATCTGTATTACAAGTTGGAAAACAAGTGGGACATATCTCTATTTTCTTAACACACCATACATTTGAGCATTTCTGTTGGTTCCTGGGTGTTCTGTCCACCAGTGCTGAGTTCTGGCTTCATTTAGGCTACAGGCTTCTTATTTATCCAGACAAAGATTCCCCAGTCACATATACCTGCTTTTAGTTTCTGTATTTCCCAGGTTCTCTCTCCTCTGCTCCCCCTTCTAATTTCTACCCACAAATCACACTGATCTCCAATTAGTTTTCAATTTAACTAGACATAAGTAGTCAGAATGTCCATTCAGCGTCCACATAGGCATGTATAGGCAATAAGGGTGGAATTTCACAACCATGTTCACAAGCAGGCACCTGCATATGGTCTATTATTATAGCCAGTGGTAATTAAGTCAAAATAACCAGAAGAGCTTGGGGAATGATTCAGTTTGTCCTAAAATAGCCATCTAAATATTTATTCAGCTGATTCAGTACAGACATCCGTCACTGTTTTAGATGCTATGTCATACCCAACATAGCAACTAGTGGCTATCCCATCAGGCTGTGTATTCCCCATGGTTCCTTCACCTCATGAATCTCAGTGTCTTGTGTGCAACTGAATGGGGTCCCAATACCTGTTGAGCTGGTCCTTAGTGACTGGTCAGTTGAGTCACCAGCTGGCATCACTGCTTGTGAGCACTAGGGCTCAGCTGCCCACCCTTCTGCAACCTGTGCCATTTTAGGTGTTTCTGTTTGACTCACCTTTACAAAGAAGTCTGTATGTCATGTCCCATGTGTGGATGTCTGGAAAGCCTTTCAGTCACCCAGATGCTTATGTTTGGTTCTGAACTGCTGTCACAGCTCTCCACTGACTCCAGTGCAATCTAGACACCTGGAGGCATGTAGTCACTAAGATGTGGGTGTCTCCAGCCCAAAATGAGTCTTGCTCAGAGGTATGCATTTAGGTAGGAAACCCTTCTCCTGCACTACTGCCACCTTACTGAAGGGATCCTGAAACATGCAGGAAGGGAATTGAAGAACACTAAGGTAGAGAGAAGTATCAGAGGGATGTTGAAGTGTTTCTCATACGCGGTTGTTTTGGGGGTTTTTTCTCAATACTGGAATCTGTGACTGTAGTCTTACACTGATTACTGATAATTTAATTGATTGAAGTTTCCTGACTTGAAACCATTTCTTTCTGCCCACAACAGATGGGTGAGACAAAAACTCCAAAGTTTAGATTAACTGAAGTAATTTTCACACAATCAGAGAATACTCTGAATTGGAAGGGACACACAAGGACCATTGAATCCCACTCCTGGCCCTGCACAGGACCATTCCCAAGAGTCACACCATGTGCCTGAGAGGATCATCCAAATGCTTCTTGAACTCTGGCAGGCTTGGTGCTGTTCCAGTGTCCAGCCACCCTCTGAGTGAAGAACCTCTTTCTAATATCCAATCTAAACCTCCCCTGACACAGCTTCAAGCCATTCCCTTGGGTCTTGTCACTGGTCACCACAGAGAAGAGATCAGTGCCTACCCCTCCTCTTTCCCTCACAAGGAAGTTGTAACTGCAATGAGGTCTCCCCTCAGTCTCCTCTTCTCCAGGCTGAACAGACCAAGTGCCCTCAGCTGCTCCTCATACAGCTTCCCCTCTAGACCCTTCACCATCTTTTTTGCCCTCCTTTGGACACTCTCTTACAGCATAATGTTATATTACAGTGACTAAAACTGCACACAATATTCAAGGTGAGGCCTCGTCATGTTCCAGAAGCTTTGCCTCACTTTTCTTCTGTCCAAATTTGCCTCATTAAAAATACAGAAAAATCCAAAAAAGCATGCAAATAAATGTTCCTAAAGCATTACAACCCAGTGTGGAAGGCCTAACTTTTACTGGGTGTTACACTTCTAATTTTAGGCTTTAAGAGGTTTCACTCATGCAAACTCTTGTAAAGCCATTGGTTCTTTGGTACCTTGACTTCATGTCCAAAGAAAGACTGCATATTTTTCTCTAAGAGATTTTTTTTAATTTGGTGAGAAAACAGGCGTTTTGGCAAAAACGGTTTTACAAAGATAACATGTAACTTCACAAAAGCATTACAACAGATTACCAGGATTATCAAGCATTGCTATAGTAAGGAACCTTTGTTACAGTCAGCAAGCACAAACTCCACATAACTTAATTCAGGTACCCAGAACTTACAGAAAATAAGTGTTTAAGTTACCCACTAGAGGAAGAAAATAATAGGGGAAGAGAGATTAGGAGAAGAGAGAATAAAGAGAGATAAAGAGGAGAGGAAGAGCATAGTTACCACTTAGAAGGTCACATGACAAAGAAAACAGACCAAGGCCCACAACGGAGACCTCGTGCACATCTTAATACTTTCTGGCTATTGTGGTCACTCCCTCCACCTGGGACCTTTGATTCACTGACCACGCCCTGTCCCCTTAGCCAAAATGAGGGATGTCACAGCCAACTGGAGGCTGCAGGGGGTGTGGTATGGGCAGATTACCGGGCAGTCCTTCCTTGACTGCCAGCCCAGCCATACGGGTCCTGTGGCCATGTGGTTGCAGCCCACGTGCTCTCGGCAGGCCCAGCCCAGACAAGGTGCTTCTGGCACAATAATGCCTGATCTGGTGTGTAACATAAAGGAAGTCAGTCACCACCAGAGCGCCAAACAGGCACTTCACACACAGATGGGGTTACACAAGGAAACCATCTACTTGTCAAAAAGGGCCAGAGGTACCTTTTGCCAGACACAAGGCACTGAACAGGAACCAATAAACTGGTTAGAGAAAGCAGCGGCTTTGCATGGCCCATCTGCTTTTAAGGAGTGAACATGTGTATCCAGGTGACTTTCCATGTCTGTCAAGCAGGGAGAAAAGAGAAGAGGTTTTGTAATGTCACATGAAAGGCGGCTGGGTCACCTGTAACTCCATGATCACATCAGTGATCACTGTGACTCCACCCACCAGCGGGATCTGTCCCATGGTACCCCATGTCAGCAGAGGCATCACTACACCCCCATCACTTCAGTCCCCTGGGACAGGCAACCCAGGCCCCTTGGCAGCCACAGTCAGTCACCCCATAAGCTGTGGAAAGTGGATGAACCACACAAAGCACATTGACCATGTACCAACATCTCTGTGTGCAAAGAAGCACTTCAGATTTCAGAAACTTCAAATATTCTGCAGAGAAAACAGAAAGGTAATACTGAAGTGGTTATTAAGAATGTTTTTGAGCCAAAGCTGGACTTTATCAAGAGATTTTACAGCAGTATGCTAATCATTATGGATCCCTATCTGCCCTCTTTTAATATCTGATGCAAAATAATACAATCATCTAATTAGGGAGAAGAAATAATGCTAGGCGACCATGACACACTGAAAATAATAAGTAACTTGGGGTCTAATGAAAGAACTAAAAAAATGCTGTTGACTGAAATAAACACATGTAAACTATCAAGAATATTTGGAAATAATTAAAGATTTTTTAGGTGTAAGTTCTGTGCTGAAGTATTGAAGCTGACCTTATCTGATAATTCATTTGCAGTGAATAATCTCACTGCCTCAACTAACTGAACACCTCTGCATGGTCAACAAGTTTTATTAGACAGACAAAAGGGCAAAGCAAAGGAAATGTATGTTCATCCAAATATCATCTAAGGAAAAATGCTTAAGTGTGGGGGTAACTCTGTGTGTGTGTGTGTGTGTGTGAAGAGATTGATATGGAGCAGTTCAGAGTCTATCCTTGAAGGAAAGCAGTTTAGAGTGCACCCTTAAGAAGCAGAAAGCTACCTGTAAAGTTTGTGGTGTCTTGTAACCAGTAGGATGCTTCTATGTACGTTAGGTGAATTAGTTAACCAATAATGTCATGACATCTTAGATACAAGAATATAAAAGGTGTAACTAAAAATAAACTTAGTTGTAAGCCTTCTGATCAAGCCTTTTGATGCCTACTATGCCTGAGCTCTTCTGACCATCGTCAATACAACCCCCTTAATACCACAAAGGATGAACCCAATACTTAAGATACTGAGTTTTCCTTGGAAATATGGAACAAATTTTCAAAAATGTCCAGTATCAGTAAGAGGGAAAAACACAAGCATGTGCATTGATTGCAGCTTCAAAATTTAAGAGACTTTAACCAAAAATAAAAATATATTTCTGATGCCAGACAAGGAGCAAAATCCATTTTGCTAACACTTGCATCAGCAGGTCAGAAATTGCATGAAGAGAAACTGGGCTTTTATCTTTGAGATATCCAGGTGCTGAACACCACTGAGGTCACTGAAACATGTAACTGACAGCAGGATAAATTCCCCTGTCAAATTTTAATCTGATTTAAATTGATATTTCAGAGACTGAGTACCTAAATCCCTATTTTAAAAAAATGGCCTTAAAGTTTTAATCCTTCCTTCAATTACAGCATTTTAAACTGGCTTCAGAGTGGTTATTTTGGATTTACATTAGCACAAGTGACATTAAAATTGGAGCCAGAGGCATTTCACACTCCATGCAGTTCTCAACAGCAGAAAGACAAGGGTTAAAGCCCACTGTTGAGTGAAATATTTTGATTTTTTCATGGATTTTCATCTATATATCTTAAATGATATTTTGAATGTTCTTTTGTGTTTTTTCACCTAACTAAATAAAAACAGTAGTTACCATTCAGAGCATATTATTTAGTTTTCTGCTATTCTTAGTTAAAAACAATGCCCCCACCAAAACAGACTTTAATAACTTGATAGATGGATCTAAGAATTTTTTAATGTTATTTACATACATTATTGCCTGGCACTTTAAAAGCAGAAGAAACCCATTGAAAGTAGTAAATAAAGGTGGATGTGATGCTTTGTATAGAGGTCACAGGGCAAAGAAATTGTAAGGTTATAAAGAATGTCATGGTATATTGAAGGCTTTCATGAGAATTAATCAAGTAAAAGAAAGTCTGTAAAATGGCCCTGAATCTTTCTTTGCAGTTCATAATAGGATCAGTTATTTCTCTTTGCTCCTTGCTAGATGTTTCTCTCATCTGTTCTTCAAAACTTCTTCCATCTCGAGTATTCTAGAGCTGCTTTCTCTTTCACAGTATATTTCTGTTTGCCTGTGACATTTGTCCTTGGAGATTTTCTAATCCCATCATACCATTCACTTAAATGTTTAGTTAGCAGTACATTTGGTACCTTATATATTGGCTGAACCACTTGTCTCCAGAGAACTATAAAATTCAAGTAAAGCCCATTACCTCTTTTCCATTTCAATTAATCTCATTTTAGTGGCTTAATTCAGAATTGGAAAACTGCATAGGTTACCAAGGCTATACTTCCTAGATTATTCACCCCAATAATCCAAGCTTTCTTCAAGGCTTTTGATATTATTTCCCACAGCCTCCTCTAGAGAAACTGATGTGTTACAGTTGAGGCCAGTGGTCTGCACAGTGGGTGGGCACTGGCTGCCCAGCTGCACCAGAGGATGACAGTAAATTGCACCTTTTCAGATTGGTAACAGTCACAAGTGGAGTCCCCTGGGGACTGATATTGTCCCAAAGGTGTTTAATGTCTTCATAAGCAATCTGGATAATGGGATCAAGTCTGCCCTGATGGAGTTTGCTGATAATACTAAACTGAGTAGGAAAGTAGACACTTGGGAAGGGAGAGCCACCCTGCAGGAAGACCCAGATAAGCTATAAGCTTGAGATGACAAGAACCTTATGAAGTTCAGCAAAGACAAATGTAACATCTTGCAGCTGGGATAACATAATCCAGGAGTGCACACAGTCTGGAATCTGCCTGTCTGGAGAGTAGCTGTGTGGAAAGGGACCTGGGTTGCCAGTGGAGTGAACAGCAGTGCTGCTGTGGCAAGCAAAGCCAGCAGGTTGCTGGATTGCATCAGCAATGGCATCAGCAATGGCATCACCAGCACACAGGAAGAAATCTTTATTTCACTCTACTCCGTGCATGTCAGGCCACACCTGGGATACGGTGTTCAGTTTTGGTCCTCACTAAGCAAAAAGGATGTGTACAGGCTGAAAAGGGCACAGGAAAGGGTCACAAAGATGATCAAAGGACTGAGAAGCTTTCCATGGGAGGAAAGGCCAAGAGAACTGGGTTTCTTTAGCCTTGAGGCTTAGGGGAGACCTTATCACTGTGTTCTCATATATAAAGAGTGGCTGCAAAGAAACTGAAGACTTACTTTTTCCACGGAGTCACATGAAAAAGGCAAAGGGTAATGGGTTCAAGTTATTCCTGAGAAGATTCCTACTAGGCAAGAGGAAAAATTTTCATAATGAGAAGAACTGGTCACTGGAATAACTGGGAGTAGTGGATTCACAAAACTGGACAATGTTGAGATTTCTATGGACAGGGTGGTGGGCCACCTTGTCTAGACTATGCATCTGCCAAGGAAGGTTGGACCAAATGATCCTCGAGGTCCCTTTCAACCTGGTATTCTATAATTCCATGATTATATTAAAATCAGCCTTTAAGTTGATCCAGTTATTTCACAAGCAAGGCTCACCCTTTCAGCATGAAGCACTGGAGTCTTAGATATTCCAGCTATGTGAATTATGGCTCTAAACTACTCCATACTCAGCTGAAAGTAATAGGAAGCTCCTGAGTCGACCCAGCTTCTCTGAAACCTGAAGCAGCAGCATGACTACTATCCATGCACAGTATGGGAAGATTGGTTCCCCATCACAGTTTAGACAGTGTGGTGCCATCAAACATGTGCACCCAAGGATCTGCAAAATACCTCAAGCATCCTGCCAGGCTTCCAACACTGCCACAAAGTGTGCAGTTCTCCTAGGGTCTCTTCTGTGTCATGTCTGATCAGGAAAGGGGTGTCAGGTATCCCAGGGCATTTTGAAGGGCACCAGAAATCATGTTTCAGTGTTGGAAGTACTCCTTAAGTGTCTAGATGCCTACAGATTTCTCAGTATCTGAAATCTGTGTTGAACTGGGTCTCCAGTTAGACACTGATGGCTTGGGTCTGCCAGAGCATGGTGGAGAAAGCTGGACTGTGCTCTGAGGAAGTGAAGGGGACTGCCAGCAACAAGCAATGTGCCTTGTGGGACATCATTTTTTCCAGATGCTTAGTTTGTTGCTTTTAGTTCTTTATAATACTGTAGCTGACCCTTTCCTTTGATGTTAGCCAAAACTTTTAAATGGCAGTTGTCTTAGATTAAAACAGCCTGGAACCTTCCTGTGTTGACTGGAATCATTTTGCTGCCAAGACTTTGTATGGGGCACAGCAGAGAGTGCAAAGGTGAGACTCTACATGTGAATGGGATCATGGTGTTTGTAAGGTATCAGTCTCTAAACTCAGCAGAAGAATTGTGTGCTCCTCAAGTCACTGATTTCTGTGAGGTTTGTGTCAGACATTGATCTTGCATTTCCTTCTTAGTTGTCATCCCCATTACCAGGCAGCATAACCTAACTGCAGTGCATCTATTTAATAAATGTTTCCTGTATATTTTACATGGTTCCTTGCCTTCCTTGTATCAGCTCAGTTGGTTAGAGCATGGTGCTAATAACACCAAAGTTGTGGGTTTGACCCCTATATGGGCCATTTATGTAAGAGCTGGATTTGATGATCCTTGTGTGTCCCTTCCAACTCAGAATATTCTGTGAAATCTGTGAATTTTTTGACAAGTATTTGTGCAAGCCACACATCTTCTGAGTAAGATCTGGAAATTACTATTTCCTTGAGACAGAAAAACAATCTGGAGATATTTTAAATTACTAAGGAAAAAACACTAACAAAAAAATAATTGATTATATCTGTCTTGGTCACTTGACTCACCAGTATGTTTCTCTGGGGTTTCTCTTTGTAGAAGTAACTTGAGCTTGACAGAAGTATTCTGTAAAATAAGAGTAATGCAGTGATGAATTGGACCCTTGATTTACCAGCTATTCTGTCTAAATACCACAGCTTGGGATTTACCGTTTCATGTATATATTGCTAAATGGAAAATTTGCTATCATGATGATAGCAAGGCTTGCCCTATTAATTGGCTAAATTACTGTATTGGCAGTTGTTCCAGAGGTACTGATAAAATAGAGTACATATAATATATACCATAAAGTTTGCCTGGTATAAATAAGAAGGCCATGACTATTTTCCCTGTTGCTATTCCCATGTGTTTTGTATTTTCTTTCTCAATGCTGTGCTGTTCCTTGTTTTCTGTAGAGATATTTTTGCTAGTAGTAATATGAGGGTAATTTAGGAAGCTATTGAAGCACCTATTCAGAACATCTAGCTGGAAAAGGAAGGTGTCCTGAAAAGGACATACAGAACCAGACAAAATATCATTCATTCACACATTTTGTGTAAGATAAGCTAAGCATCAATGAAATATAACAGATATTTTGATTTGAAAATCCAGGAAGATTTATGCTCCAGAAAATTCCTTAATTTCAGAGTGACAAAATGAACTGGTTTGGATTGAACTTTCCTGCCTTTCAGTGACCTTTAGCTTCCTACTGTACCGCCTAAGGTAATGAGAATGTCAAAGAAACATGAAGATAATTGCTAAGCTCCCAGGAACTTAGTTCATCCATTAATTGAGATGCACTTCTTTAAGTGCATTGGATTACTTCTAGGAAAGACATCTCAGCTAGCTATTTGTGCGCAGAAGTCAGCCAGTAAGCTTGAAACTCAGAGGTTCATGAAGGCAGGCCCTGTCCGGCCTACCAGAAGTTGGGAGTCCCCTTTGGTACACATAGCAGTCCCCACATGGTGCAGAGCTGATATGCACTACCAGTTTTCCATCAGGTAGCTATCACCTTTGAAACTTTTTTACTTACATACAGCATAAAGGAAATTATGTACAAGTGGAAAAGTTTCTGTCTTATTTCTGCTGAAAACCTAAATGTTTTTCCCATTAATAGAGAAAAATTTGCACACTATGAACATTCCATACACGCAGTAAGCCTTAGGTATATACAGCTTACCTATCTTCCCTTCAGATGTATGTGTCTCTTTCATTCTGTTGAGTAATTAAGGTTACAATTTTAAAGGTCATTTCCTACCTTTATGATTCTATGAGCAGAATAATGTGAACCTGAATAAACAACTACCTTACTACTCCAAAGCTCACAACCAGAGAGCTTGATATTCACTCAAAAAAGGAGCAGCCTTATGATTGCAGCATGTGGAATTGATGCTGTCTGCCTTTTTTAGCCTTCTTCCTGCTTGCATCAGCAGGCTTTCACCTCCTGTTTCTGAACACCTTGTGAAAATAATTTCCATTCCTGGCTGGTACTGAGCTGCCTTCCTCCTCACTCTGCTGTGCCTTAAGGAGAGGTTTTCCAGGAGCAGGTTGGAAGACAAGAGTTCATCCTGACACACGAAACACAGCTTGAAATTTCTTCCTCCTTTACTCCAGACAGTCATTCAAAAACACAGATGACTTCTCCATCTCTTCTGTGTTGCTCTGGTTAAAGGTTAAGGGAAAACAAGACCAGGGTTACTTCCTTCCTTTTCCAAGTGCTGCTTTCTATTGTAGTCCCCTCAGTCTAGCTGTGTCCTTCACCATCCCAGGGCTGGTGTGAATAGCGCTGGCACTGCTGGGACACACCCCACTCTGGGGAGCAGAGTAAAGGAGTAGGTGAAGCAGGAAAGTGAATCTTGAAACTATTCATAACAACCTACCTACAACCCAACAACCAGGCTAAATATCATCACTCAACAGGGAAAGGACAACCTGGACGTCTATAAAGCAGAGCTTTAAAAGTCTGGGGAGAGTGAGCAATGCCAAGCCTGAAACTTAAACCTTGCACTGGAAATTTTTGCTTTCCATCATGAAAGCTTATGTTCCATGCACAATATGTAAAAGAAATTTTTCGTCAAATTTGGGCATATTTTTCTACATATTTCATTAATAAGTACCAGGCAAAAAGAAAACTGGTTATTTCATATAGTGTTGACCTAAGACACTTTCTTTCTTTATGTACCAGTTTCTTGAGCCCACCCTCTGTTGTCTGGTGAGCTGTTGATGATTACATCTAAAACATTACCTTTTAAACACAGCATGAAACCAATTACTGTCACCCATATCTCTAGGCACCCTGGCTGCAGCCCCAATTATTCTTAACTCTAGATCAAGAAAACCCACTGACCCCTTATTTTATAAATTCTTCATGTATGTATTCTCTCTGCACTGTGTTGATACTTCAGACACATTTTTTAGACAAGGAAATACAGTCAAGGACAGTTCTTTGACATAAGCACTAGCTTCCATTTCTGACTGTCAAAAAATTCATTGTAACCAAACCTGAAGAGGAACTTTGTCCTCAAAGCAGCTATATCAGTAACAATGCCTGTGACCTCAACAAATTACCTGTGAGTGAATCTGATGTCAATAAGGAAAGGGCCTTTTCTGTCTCTTTTTTGGATATTAAGTTTTGCTGTTACAGAATAAGGTTTCAACCTTCCTTTTTTTGTAGTTCATACTTGTTTATCTCTGTAGAACAATTTGTCCAGCAAGACCATGCAGTGCACATCTTAGAAAGTTTTCCAACAAACAAACTTTATGTGGGCTCCCTCCTTCTCTGTTTTTTTCTTTATTTTCTTTCAGTTGCCTCCATCACATCCTGCAGGAGTTGGTGGCAGCTTCGGTTCTCTGCCCACTCAATGACTGTATACAAGCCCCAAGGTACTGAAGATAACTAGTACTTTCAAGAGCTGAAGGAAGTGAGAGAGATCTGAGGGCAAGCTGTGGATACATCTTATAGGTGTTGTCGCCTGGAAGGGATCAGCAAAAACCATTTAATTTTCACTTACCAACAATAGCCTTGCCCTACAGGGAAACATGCAGGCCAATCTCAAGACCCATCATTTAATTGCTTTGAGCTATCCATCCAGCACTGCCTTTCACCTCCAGGCTCTGAGGGTGCTCCTGCCTCACACATGGATTCAGGCTTCCGAATTGTATATACAGCACTGAAGTACAATGCCAGAGTGACCTGTCTTCTGATAAGAAGGGGCTATGAAACTCTCTGGCTTTCTTTCTCCTAACTGAAGTGATCTCCACCTCTCTTGGCTGTGGACAAATAACACATAGGCAGACACACCTACCCAGTGCATGGCCAAGTGTCTGTTTGGAGGATCACAGCACTGCCACCTCTCTCTACATTATGGGTCACTCAGGAACTCCGTTGCCACCTCCCCTCCACCACAGGCTGGAAACTTGGGGACCAGAGGCCATGCACTGTCCTTCTGCATGGTAAGAAGAAGGGGAGATTTGCCCCATCTGAAAGCATTTTCTTTTTTGCAAATGTTCTGTTTTCGAAACAGGGATGTCTGTCTCCTTTGGGACAGTCACCAGAACCACAGCAGAGCAAGAACAACTGGCAGAAAAGACAAACAGAGCCTCTCCACTTCACATGATTCCAACAACACAAAATTTGCAAAAACATATTTAAATATGCCTGTATTTTCCATCACTGCTATTTCCTAGGGATGAAATAATGTTTTTAATGCCCTGGGTGCAGATGGTTCTAAGATGTGTGTCCCAGAGATGCTCAGGGAACAAACTTTTTTTCATGAGCATGCTGAGCCTAAGGACCGTCTAGAGTAAGTGAGCCCGAGGACCCTCTAGAGTAAGTTTGATTAATTGATTTGTTATAGGTTAAAGAGAAGCTAATTGTGTGTCACTGTGCAGGATGTATCATCATTACTGTTATTCATGTTTAGTGTGGTAGTGTCTGAAGACCAGCCATGGATGAATCCTTGTACAAGATTAGCTGACAGCCACTGAATCATGGAAGTTACAGTTCAGTAGCCAGAGAAAGGGCTAAGAAAAGCATCTAACACACACAACATTCATGAATCGTAGTAATCTCAGACTGCTTTATTTTAATCTGTCTCTCTTTGTGTAGGTTAATAAACATGGGTAAGACAAAAGGAAAAGTGAATGCAGAGTAGATGAGAAAGAGCAGATGAAACAAGAACAAAAGGAAAAAATACATATTTTAAAGAAATACCAAGACCCAAGACCCAAAGTTTTCACCAAGCCTAGGATCCAATCCACATGTTTGCACACACATTCTCCTGTCACAGCCCAATTCACCTGGGAAGGGCTTGAAGAAGTTGTTATGCAAGAGATGCAGGTTGTCTCAGTTATTCTGCCTGTTTAGATATTTCATCCAGACATGGAAACATAGCTGTTTGATTTCTATTAATGGCAAGTATCCATCCACCAGTCCCATTTGTTATTCTTAGCCTGGCTGACACACGCAGCAGAGGCAGTCCTGAGGGCAGGCTGACAAGGAGCTGGTGCCACTTGCATTTCCTACCAGCGACTAAAATGTATATACCAGCATTTTCTGCCCGTGGAAAATGGGAGAGTACCCAAATGTCAAAAAGAGGTTTGACGTCAATAATTCTAAAAGTCATCACTCCCAAAATTCAATACTCCACAGAGAAGACAGCAACACTATTTGGACTTTTTTTTTTTTGCAATTCTGCTCTTAATCCTCCCTCCAAAACAGAGTTTCCTCTTTTCTGCTTTTTCAATGCAAATGACATGAGAGAAATACAGAGCAACTTTGAATTTCATCAGCTTTCAGCTTCCATCTTCTTGGACAGTTCAGTTTCTTATGATCCTTCCTTCCACCTCAACTGTTAGTACCATTTACATAGTGATCTGTTCATATAGAAGATATATTTCTGATCCTCAAATTGCTTGGGAAGAGATAGTGCCCTCTCCTGCCATCCTGTCTTTAACTATTGAACAAGCTACTGTGTACTGAAGTTCTGCAAGTGACCTCAAGAAGTCACCCCAGCTGGTGAAAGCACTGCTACCGAGACCTGAGAAATGAGACATCTAATTTTTGCAGTTGTATATGGGCAGTATCAGGAAGCCTGGAAACACAACTGAAAATAGACCAATAAGCAGAAAAATTATGTCTTTCCTCAGCTGAGGTCTACACAAGATTCTGAAAGTATAGTGAGGAGAAAACTGAGTGGCTGAGGCAATATGCAAATATATAGTGTTGTGACAGTAACCAAATGTGAAAGTATTGCTAATGATTGTAACATTCATATGTTCTAGATGTATGGATTTAGCAAATTAAACCTATGCATGGTGGGTGTGTCATAGAAGATTGTGACCAAGGAGAACAGATTATGCAATGTAAAGAAGGTGAAACATGTATGGAAAAGAAAGGTCGTATTTGCATATATATTGCTGGACAGCCAGACTCTACTTTGTGCCGCCTGATCACTGGCACAAAGTATACTTGTAGCTTTTCTCCACTGTGCACTGGTATGGAAACCCACCCAATGAATCTGGTGTGCAGCTGACCTGCACAGTTGGTGGTGGCCAAGTCCTGCATTAACATTAGGGTCTTCCACAGCTGACTGTGACCAGGATGAACCATCTCCAGCACAGAGTGCTGACCAAGCAGTACCCTGTGCTGCCAGCATGTTTCCAATCATCATGCCCTGGAAAAGGCTGCTCAGAGCCCAAAAGCTGCCAGGCATGCTGGCCAAAACCTTTCAAGAACCCCCAGCTTTTATTTCCACCCTCATAACTCTGTGCACAATCAGCTGTATAGATCCAGGTGCTGTGTTCTTTGCCCTCACAAGTAGATTTCTGACATTCTCTTCTTAAACTGACTGTGAACTGATTTCCACACTGCACCAGCACAGCAGTATAGCAGACTCGCATGAAGCTTTTAGTAAGGCTACAGCTAAATGACACCTTGTATCTATGAAGCAGGTTTTGCTTCACATACTCAGTGTAGTGCAGTTTCTTTTAAAGTATTGAGCTACCTTAGAGGTATCAGTCTAGTTAAAGTAACGTGTATAAAAATCAAGCAGTAAGATTTGGTGTCTGATAGCAGCTCTGAACAGCAGTTCCCCTTCTGTGGCTGATTAGCAGGGCGGTATCCCTGGGTTCCACAGAAAAATTTGCACCATTCATTATATTAATCAGTTTTCTTCAAGTCATAGCTCCTTCCACACCTTTTTGCTTGTCACACAGGAAAACATATGGGTCTTGCTCATTATTACTTTGTGTTTTCCAAATTCATGTATGGATACCATTGCCACACCACTGGCAATCTGTTGTTTTTTAAAACATTGGGACCCAGGTGTATTTTTGCCTTTGTGCCAGTGCAGGCAAAGAAACAGTGCAGAGATGGAGCCCATCTCAGTGAAGCCCATCTCATTCTTTTTTGCATTTTTGCCCATAAGCTCCGTGGGGTTTTTGTGGCCTCCACGCACATGTGCAACAAGCCCCCTGAATAGCGGAAAAAAACACCCTTCATGTGAGTGAGTTCTACAAGAAAATTAAAGCAGGCCAGAGGAACATTAAAAACATCCTGCGGCTCTGCATCTCTAATTAGTGGCTGGTGGACAATCATAGAGAAAGGAGTCAATTACTCCATGTTTTCTCAAGGTATTGTGCTTCAGAAAGGCCTGGCAAATGAGTAATAACAAAAAGAGAGCAAGATATCATCCACAGGAACAGCAGGCAGAAGCACCCACATTACTCTGTCATCTTGCTCTTTGCAGATCATTGAGTTCACTAAGTTTTCAAGGTTACAGCTCTTCTTTTCTTTGCCAGGGGAAAATCTCCCCTTTGCTGAGGGAATATGTGGCAACAGTGGTTCAGGATGACATCTGTGAGATTTAATGTGTTTTGTCTTTCTCATGAACGCCTATAAACCAATGGCTGTCTTGAGAAAACCATCAGAGTCTGCAGTGCTGCCTGGGAAATGCCAATTAAGTAGTGTAGTGGAAAGAAGAGACAACATGCTTGGGGTAAGGGATGTTGAGAAGGATGTAAGATGAAATGAATTACCTCACTGACAGACTTTACTGGTTCCAACCCAAATGTCACATTTTGTCCACTCTCAACAGGATATACTAATGGGAAGGGAATCCAGCTCTATAGCTGATAGATATTTTCTATGGTTTCATAAGGTATTTTGCCTCAGTTGGTCTGTTTTTTATACAACAGCCTGTCTAATGAAGTTGTTCTGTTGTCCTTTCCAACAGTTTTGAAGTACAGCATGTGTTGATTATCACAGTTGAATGAATCTGAGTTCATTTATAAGTTGCTTTGTTTTGCCTTTATTTTTTATTTCTTTGTTCCTCCCTTCTCTGTCCAAAGCACACAAATTGTTTGTAGAGGGAAAAACATATAAACAGTGTGATTCAGTGCAATAAAGAACAGCTTGTTAAAAATGTGCTTTTGGTGTATGTGGAACACAAGCTTTTTGTCTTTCTGTCATGCCCTTGTAGAGAAAGCATTAGCTGAGGTTGCTGTGGGACTTCCATTTTAAAACTCTCTTTTCTTCTTCCCATAAAGCCTGAAAAATTCTTCTCTTCAGTTGAAATTATGTGTGTTTTCCTTTAAGTCAAGACAATGTTTTACAAAAGTTTGAATGAAACTCATATACCTTTAATTTTATGAAGCTTAGAAAACTTGTCAGAAACAAATCTTTTTGCTATGATTACTCATGGCATAGAAAACCTCTTTATTCTTTTTTTTCCTTTCTTCTTTTTATCCAGCTCAAAGGAAGACAATGGGAGCTTTTCTATCTTTCCTCTGAAACAGAATAAAATCCCATTCCTTCAGATGCAAAATTGTGTGTGACTCATTCTCATGAGCAAGGCCAACCTGTGGTTGCCATTAAAGTTGACTTTAACTCATCAAGAGTTGAAGCAACTGAACATCTGTTTAGTACTCACACAGTCATACGCATTCACTGAGCATCGACCGATATGTCTGGAGCTGCACACTGACATAAATACACCCAATGAATGCTAATTATGTTTCATTCTGGAGCTCCATCACTGCATAAGCCTCCTTTAAAGAGTAAAACTCTCTCAGCATTGAGACTGATGTGTTTGGGCCTGTTTCTATGGCTTTACTTGCCCGGGCAAACTGAAGAGGCATGAATGCTTTGAATAAAAATTTCAAAGCTGACATGGTTTGAATAACAAATAAATAATGGCATGAAGGTAGTGATGCATTTTTGACTACGAATCACCCAGCCAGCCGGAATGGTTTGCAGGAAGGGGAGAGGCACAATGCTGAAGCTGAGGGCAGATCTTGGGGCTGGGGTGGAAAGGGGACCCTGAAGCCTCCAACAAACCTTGTATCTCTCATTTCCCTGTGCCTCAGGTGTTCTTACTTCGCAGGCAGCACAATGAAGAGCAAGATATTTGCCTTGAGCCACGAGGACAGAGTGTGGGAAGTGAGAGTGGGTGGTTAGAGGTGGGAAGAGTGCTGGATGGAGAAACCGTGGGCTCAGAGGCTGCCCTGTGGTTGTGACCGTTACCTGTGGTTGTGGGTATGGTGCTGTCTCCTCAATGTGCCCATCCTTTCTCCCTCCTGCAGCGGTTGCATCTGTTGCACAAGCAGGGCTGGGCACACAAGCCGTAGGGAGCGGCACTTCAGTGAAGACAGACATTTCATCTGGACCCCTGACAGCAGGAGCCATCAGGGCTGGTGGCCAGAGCTGAAGAGAGCAAGGCTGGCCAGGCAGGGGCGGGCAGTCAGGATCCTGCCACGCAGCTTGTCTGGGTTGAGGAGAAAAGAGAGTGAAACAGAGCTCCCTTTGCTGCAGAGTTGGGATCATAGGTTTTCTTTGTGGGGGAGAAGGCAGGTTACATGTCAGATCTGAAGGGGGAGGCTAAGGCAGGGATTCAGGGCACCAGGGCAGGCCAGAGCAGACAGCAGATGCCAGGGCTGGAGAAAGGGTTGAACCCATACAGAAAAGAGAGGGGAATGTGAGATGAAAATATTAAAAACCACTGGTACGGAGAAAGTATTTCAGGGCTTTCTGTTCTTTTTATAGCAAAAAGGAAAAGGGGACAGACTCTGCAAATAACAGGCCATGTATTTTTGACAAAGGAACCAATTTCCAGCCACAGGCTAATGGAACATGTGGAGGTCCTCTGCAGGAGCTCCCAAAGGTCAGGAATGCCATAGAATTCAAACAGGGACTATATTTTTGCACAGTAGTCAAGCTGATTCATGGGAAAGTTCTGGCCTGTTAAAGAGCAGACATTTCACAAATTTCACAGAAAAGTTTATTTTCATGAGATTTTCATCTGAATCTGCAGACACAAGAGGCTCAGGTGCTTTATAGATACATTTTGACAGAACATCTGATGTTTGGATGCTTATGTATATGTAGCATCATCCAGCTGGGCCTTTGTTCTTCTCCAGCAGAACCACTAGGATGAGGAACAGCTTTTGCCACTGCAGATATTACAGGAAAGCAAATGGGATCAGATTCATCAAACTGTTACCTTAGCATGGCATGAACTTTAGCTCTAGAATTCTGAGAAGAGAATTGATCAGTCGATCTCTTGAAGATAGAAACCCTTAGGTAATTAGGAAGATGGCATTATTCAGAAGCCTTTGCTGTTAAGTGCTGAATAGTTGGGCTTGGGTAATTATGGTCCCTGTTTTCAGTGACTGACAGCCCTCAGTGATGCTTAGGCCTTGTCCTCCCAGTGGCACAGAGAAGTGAAACTGCACATAGAAGCAGTTTTTGTTTGAATTTGCAGCAGCAGAGATTTCTGCACATGTGTATGTCTGTGGGTTTATTCAGGTTTATCAGTTCCAATTATAAGACATAGGTCATGTGTACAACATTTCCCTTACATCAGCATCAATGCAATTTTGAAGTCTGTGAGCAATTAATGTACTGTGAATTTTTAATTCCTTTCTTACTAATGAACTGCTCTGAAATCTCACCAAGCCAAGTGCAAAATCCACTAACCTTTATGTACCATAAGTACAGAATATGAACCAAAGAACAGGCATTTATTCACCTATTTAATGGAAAGAAAAACATTTGCCAAAATTAATGGAAATATGCAATTATGCAAGATTCCTGCACATGAGAATTTAGCAATGTTTTCCTCAGCACAACATGTACACTTAGAAATAGGTACAGTGGATGCTGCTGCTCTACAGTTTACTACAAAGAATTTTCATTTTGGAGAGAACCAGCTGCGCTTCTTGTTCTGAACAGTCCAAACTATTTCTGTATTTCTGAAATTTTCCACATTCTTTTTATGTGAAAGACCTGTGAGTTTTCACATATTTTCTGTTGATGTTCTTTTACTTCTTTATTTAATATGAATTCTGAATTTCCCAGGTTACAAATATCTTTCTGATATGACATATTAGCCATCAGGTTACTGACAGCAAATTAAGTGACAGAATTGTTTGGATTATAAGGTATTCATTAGACTTTCTTTTCTCATGTTAAACTAACATCTTTGGGGTTTTTTATTTAAGATAAAAAAAACAAACAGCACAGGGTTATTTCTTACCATGAAGACATTTTGGGTGGATGGATTGCAATGAATTGTGAGCTGCCTCAGGAGCCATTTTGAGACTCTCTATTTTAGGCTAAACTACCTAATTAAACAGTCATCAAAGTAAGAAACAAGGACAGAGATTTGTTAAAAAAAAAAATCAAAAAGCCACAAACCAACCAACCAAAAAAACCCCAACAAACCAAACCAAAACAAAAAATTACAAATACAAAACAAAAATGCCTCAGCAGTGAAGTTTGTGGAGTGATGAATATATATCAGACTTATCACAAACTGAGTTGGAAGGGACCCATAAGGACCATCGAGTCCAACTCTTAAGTCAATGTCCCACACAGGGGATTGAACCCATGATCTTGGCATTATTACAACCAAGTTTTAAACAACTGAGCTAATCTCAGGGTCACATGCTTCTGTAGGTGGCTTGCAGACTTTTGTTTTATACGGTTGTCCTAGATCAGCAGCTGTGACCAGTCTATCACTGTGTGGGTGTGACCAAAGCTGTGTATTCTACACCCTCTAATAATTTCCCAGGAACTGTTAGCAACGGGCCATTTGCAGCAGCTGCCCAGGCACACCCGATCCCTCAGGGTGTGAGCTGGGTGTGAAGGAAACCTGTGAGGTAAGAGCTGTGATAACTCCCCTCTAGGAAGTCGTTAGCACCTACACACCCAGCCTGAGGGGGTGTGTCTGCTAATAGGCCAGCAACAATTCCAAAATACCCCATGACTCATAGAGTCAGAGCACCCACTATGGAACTCCCTGCCCTGGGGGAGATACTGGGCATTCCTACCTGAACCTGAGGGTAAATAATTTTGGGGTTTGGAGATTTCTGGTACCACTCGTCAGATCCAGAGGAGGACCAGAACCTCGACAGGGCTGTGACCACCACTCTCAACCAGACTGTGACCATCACCCTCACTAACAGGTTTTTGCCTTCCTTTCATTTTGGACTCAGGGCAACCATGGGGGTCTCAGCGCAGGGGCTAATGAACACCATTCTATTTGTGCCCCAGGGCTCTGGGTTATAGTTCTGGATTTTGTGGGTTAAAACCAATTTCTCTTTGTATCATTGCTTTTATTGTAATATTTTTATTAAATTGTTACTCTGACATATAACCTCTTTTGTGTTGTGTTCTTTTCTCATGCTGGTTTACCTTTAAACCAGCACAATGGTAATGGCATAGGGATGCATCAGGTAGAGGTAGACCTGATCAAATGAGCTTATGCCCTAGTAAAAATCCAACCACAAGAGTAAATTATATCACCTTTAGCAAAGTAACTCTGTGAATGCGCTCCAAAGGGTCACCCATAACAGCATGGAGATAGGGAAGGTGAGGCTTGACATTTTAAGGGAATGAGAAATTTGATCTGAAGATGAGTAAGTAAGATGAAATAGTGTTTGGACAATCAGGGTAAAAGGCAGCAGCTGCACACCGAGCCTCTCACATGTACCAGCACCCCAGTCTATACACAGGGTCGTGTCATGTTTCTCTACTTTGATAATCTCTATACTTTGTGTGGGCAGCCTTTCCTTCACTGTTCTGTGGAACACAAACTCTTCACACTCAAGACCATTTTGTGAGATTAACAGCCATTAGCACTGCCCAGTCAAACACCTCATGGCTCCCTACAGCACCTCCTGACCATGCAACATAGGAATGGTGTATTACAGAAAGCTGCCAACAAGCCCAGGGACTTGCATATGCTAAGAGCTCAGCTTCCCACAATACTATTTTTTCTGCATCCATTTATCCCTTAATTAGTGTGATGCCACATGAAAGCCTATGCTCTCCCCCATTTGCTCTCATTGCAAATGTTCCCAGTATATTTATGTCCCACTTACAAACGCAGCACAGAAATGCTTTTTTGCATTTGCACTGCTGGGATGGTATAATAACAAACAAAGGATGCTGGTTTGAAGCCAGGGCAACAGAGGAGCAGGAATGGATGCTATAGTCTTTGTGCACACAAATATGTGACAGTTACTTGAACCTGATGGTTTCTGACTTTCTGATGCCATCAAATACTAGGTTCATATTATGATGCAGGTCTAGCTAAAGAAAATTTGTATGCATATGAAGAGTCTTCATGGTGTTGTGTATGGTGGTGCATATTGTGGTCATCAGAAGCACCAGAAAAGACAAAGTACGTCAGGAAAGAGGTAGAACAAGTTAGTGGGAAGAACTGCATGGTCAGAGGATAGAAACATAGAATCATGTAAAAGACTTTTGAGATCATTGAGTCCAACAATTATTCTAGCACTGCCAAGTCCACCAGTAAATCATGTCTCTAAGAGCCACATCTACACATCTTTTAAAAACCCTCAAAGATGCTGACTATACCACTTCCCCAGGCAGCCTGTTCCAATGCTTGACAACCCTTTTGGTGAAGAAAGTTTTCCTAATGTCCAACTAAAAACCTCCACTGCCATAGCTTGAGGCCATTTCCTCTTGTCCTGTCACTTATTACCAGGAAGAAGAGACCATCTCCTACCTGTTTATAACATCCTTTCAGGCAGTTGTAGAGAGTGCTAAGGTCACTCTAAGTCTCCTTTTCTCCAGTCTCAACAAACCCAGCTCCCTCAGCCACTCCTCATAAGACTTGTGCTACAGATCCTTCACCAGTTCCATTGTCCTTCTCTGGCCATGCTTCAGCAGCTCATTGTCTTTCTTGTAGTGAGGGGCCCAAAACTGAACACAGGATTTGAGATGCAGCCTTACCAGTGTCAGGAGAATGCTCACTTTCCTGGCACAGTTAGCCACACAATTGCTTATACAAGCCAGGTTGCCATTGACAGAAGAGAGCATATCTATTGCCATGCCAGAACTTTCCTGTATGTTAGGACAAAAGAAGAATTAATTCTTCAGCTGTCAGGTCCTGCCTGAGTTTGTTAGCTGCTCTGATTGCCACGCAGCACAGAGGCAAGTGTTCAAGCCCACTCCTGTTTCAGGGAATCTGCTACTGCTGAGATGACCCAAGCCTACATGATGCATAAGCTTTGATGAAGCCCATCTCCCTGATGAGTAATATTGTTTGTACACCTTGCTTGCACAGATGCTAGCAAACACCTTAAAACCTCACTGTGGGATCTCTTGTTGCTGCACTGGCTGGTTTAAGAGGCTTCCCACTTGCACGTAAATTTGGTTGTTTGCTTTTGGTTTTCTGTAATCATCATTTCAGCTCATTACACACCTACAACAAACAACCAGCACTAGATCAGTGAAAGCCAACTTCTTGACAATGTTGCACACCTGGTTGGGAAGGTATCACCCCACAGGAATTTGACATCCCATTTTAGAATACTGATGCTAAAATGCAGGAATTTTCCTCAGAAGTATTCCAAGTGTCACCTGACTGCTAGTGACAGTGTCTGTGACATAACCCACCAAAACCCATTATTCATCCCACTGCATAAACAGTGTTTCTGCTGCCGGTGTGAAAAGACTTATCAGTGCTAGTCAAAACTGAAGCACCTGTCTTTGGCTTTTGTTCATGACCTGGTCACCTGTTGTAGTTTGGGATTATTATGTAAATTCTCTCCCCTGCCACTTAACTGCCCAGGCCAGCGGTTAACAAAAGAAGCAGTTAACTGTGATCGCTGGGGTGGGGGCAGGTTTGTCTCTTTTGGTTTTTTTTTTGGATATTCTCCTCAGTCTTGTCTCGGCGGAACGCGGGAGTGGGGGCTCCGAGGAGGCAGGCTGCCCTGCTGGTTACTGCTGGGGTTTTTTCCCTGGCTGTCTTGCCGCTGCCTACTTCGGACCACCTTTTCCTGCCGTGCTGCTGCCTGCCTTGGATTTGCTGCGGGTTGCTCGTACTTTTCTGCTTCTTGGACGGGGAACACAGGGGGAAGAGACTGAGTCCATCTGAAAGCCCACTGCTCGTCTGTTTCGCTGGAGAGGGACTGAAACTCACTCTGCAGCCAGCCGAGCTGTGACAAGGACACTTAAGTATAACCTTTTTCTCCCGGAGGAAAACCTGCTGGGTTTTGTTGTTGTTTTTTTTTTTCTCTTATGGTGTTGGGGAAGTGGGTTGCACTAGTCTGTTTACATATATATATATATATATATAGCAGTTATCCTTCTTGTATTAAAATTCCTTTTCTTAAATTTGATAAAGAGTGGTGTGATTATTGTGGAGGAGGCCCCTCCCCTGCTTGTGGGTGAAAACATTTTGGTTTTTCCCCTCAAACCTAGACATCACCAGAGGCGGAACAAGACCATTTAGTTCTCAGAAGAAATGGCCACACTGCACAAAAAGCCGATGCCTATACTTCATACAGGCGTGCAGCAGAACAAGCAGGACCAAAAACTCTCCAGTCAAAGGGGGCAATCTTGGTTTACTCATCAGAAGATGAACCAGAAATTTACTCCATGAGACTGATTTTATTATTGAATTGTGGTGTCTGCATAATCAGGTGATCAGTAGACTAAACTGTAGAAGATCAATAAATACAGTGATTTCAGCTAACATGGAGATCTGGATATTGTTCAAAGGATTTTGAAAGACAAATATATATATATTGAGACAAATATCAGACAGGAAAAAACAAGGGGTTTAGTGTTACTAAATGAACTCTAACTATTGCTGCTGTCTTTGCAGCAAATGACGGGAACTATAAAAATAATTTAAAAGACAGTAATTTCCCTATCTGGATTAAAGCTGCATTATCTCCATCAATTTCCCTCATCAGTTTTTTGAGAAGCAAGGAGTTTCTTGTTAATCAGACCCTGGAGGAAGGAGTTTCCAAGAACTACATACACAATTATCTTAAGCATGTTACACTGCATATCGTAGACCCCAGCCAACTTATCTATGTATCTAAAGGTCATTTTATGTCCCTTCTGTATATAACCAGGCTTGGCCAGGCAAATACAGAAGAAGTGGGGTAGTGTTAAAGCCAATTCTCTGTGCCCATCCATATGAAAACAGCTCTTGGGATGGTGCTAGTGGTGGAGAGGAGGAAGTAGTGAGGCTGGCCTTCAAGCCGCATGGCTCACAGAAGGAATTTGATTTTGAAGATGGTGGTCTGGACCATTATACCACTCTCTGCTCATTGGTTCTGGAGACCTTTGAGGACTCATGGAGAGCATCTAGGGGACCACAGCTCTGCTGAGGTACTGGCAGGCAGTGGTACAAGCTGGAGGTATGGAGGAGGAACAAAGCTCTGGTCCAGCATCAGCAAAGCCTAGTGGTTCTTCAGGGAACAACAAGGAAGCAGGTGAAAGCCCCTTGAGAGTCCCTACAGGGTCCAGTGTTCCTTTAGGGCAGTGGTCCCACTGTGAGCCATCAGGGTATGGGGTATCCCAATGCTGGGGCAATGACATTGCCACACACTGGAGGCATTTCCAAAAAGCCCTGAGCAACAGCACACAGACAGAGTTTAGCTGTCCTAATCCCTCTTTTCTAGATGCTCAGTGCTAAAGGTGCTCTGGCATTGTGGTCCCTCTCATGCCTCACCTGAACATTGTTTGCACAGTACCCTGAATTTTACTCAGAAGTCCTGTCTGCTCATGTCCCCTCCCTGGTGTGCTGCTGGCTCCTCTGCAGCCAACCCTGCTTTCACTTCCCCAAAGTACAGCCCATCTCCTGTCACCATCAGCCCCCAAGTAAGTCTATTGGAGCCAAATTCTACTTCTTTTGAGGGTCCTCCTTCCTCATAATTATTTATGGGAGCAGTGGCTCCCCATGTGCTTCATGCCTCACAAATGTTGTTCTTTTTCTCTTTAGAAAATGAAGCGGTTTTGCTCTTTACAACAATTTATTCACTTTTTCTGTAGTTGGAGGAGAAGACACTAGAAGAATACTACTGCTTTTGAAAGGCTGTGCAGTGTTATGAACTAGATCCAAAGCACACAAGAATGCCCTATTCATTTTCCATCATTGCATGAAATCTCCAGCAAAATTTTTTAGAAAGCTTCTCATTTAGATATTTTATTAGGTTATTAGGTATTTCTCATTTTAGTCTTTTAGCCTGGTACAAAGACCTGTAGCACCACTTAACTAGGGAAAAAGTTCTCTGTGGGGATCATCTTTCTCTCTCCTATTCTTCCTATCTCCTTGAGTTTGCACACCATAAAATAGTCTCCCTCGCTATGCTTCAGGTTCCACACACCAAAACCAGGCAGAATAAATGACTCTGAATGTTAAGTTTTAAACTTAAATACTATACTGAGAACTGGCAAAGTTACCATTCTGGTTTTTGCTATATGGTATTGTAGTTAAATGTGATTGCATATGTACATTCTCAGTGTTTTCGTTACTCAAAAGTTCAGCTGAAAAGGTTTGCTTTTCTTTTTTGTCGATTTTCAAGTCTATGTGAGCATCTAAACTGATGAAAAACCTAATTTGATTCAAATAAGATGGACTCAAGTTCAGATCAAAATTACTAACAGTGTGCTGTTTCATCACTTCAGGACAAATGGAGTTTTCATTTACATTAGCATCTGTCCAGTCTAATGAAAGAAGCCTTTTTAAAAATTTATATTGCAGCTTCTCTCTGTTCTGGGTCTTATTATCACTCCTGTGATCCAGATGTCAAGGAAGCACAAAGTCCCTTCATGTTTTCCAGTGCCGTCAGTCTCTCATTGTTATTACTTTTCTGCACACACTGCCATAGGTCTTTGCTGTAAAGGTACCTTGTTAGATGTTACGCACATAAGGCACTGTACACATCAGAGTGTATACATCAGCAGACACATCTGACCATTAACTCGATAAAACCCTCTAACAGAATAGTGCATTTAAATGAAACTGAGTTGCAATAGAGCAATTCAGGCAAGAGGTGGCTGTCGTTTGGCCTTGTATCTGTATGTGCTCCTATACATCACCAGCTCTGGCTGCTGAAGTGAGTAGTGATAAAAGATTTATTTTGAGACAGTACATTACCTTGAATAGCATCACAGTCCTGGATACCAGTGACAAATGAATAATGGAAGTGCTTTTTCTGCCAACAGCCTGTATATTTGTCTATTGCATCTCCTGCCAACAAGTTTCTGAACTAGTGTTTGCAAATCTAGGGTGTGAATTTACATAGAATATGAATAGATATTATTTACTATGGCTTGTTTTGCAGATGCAATACATTTTCATACTTTTATTTCTTAAACCATATTTCTCATAAAACTGAAAAGCAAATAAGCAGTCTTTCATTCGATTTTTAAACTGATGAATGCAAAGTGACAAAGCTGATCAGTCTTAAACTCCAGAGTAAATCCTCTTTTGAATTGAGAACTTATATCCTTACACAAGTGGTCTTTCCTTTTTGTATGCAAACTGGCAGCTAACTTGCACACAAAAAGGAAGTAACTGCTGCTTCACAAAGGTGACATTTACAGGTTTGTACCAGGAAACATTTGGCTTGATCCTTTATCACCCAACCTATGCAATGAATGAAGATCAAAAGGTAAATGACCATTGAATTAAAGACCAGACATAGTTATACTGTGGTGCTGTAGGAGCAGTGCCACTACTGACCAGTGTCTGTGCAGTGTCTGCACTGTCTGACATGTAACCAGGCTGTGGCTGCATGATGAAAACTGGAGCTATACCCCTTCCTGAGACCTGAATCATAAAGTAGAGGCAGAAGGAAAAATATTAAGACCAACTGATTCATGACCTGTTTCCCATCTCTTTCTGAAGAGATTTATTCCTTGGTGGAAAAAAAGGAGAAGTGGTTCTTACTTCAGGGGTCAGACCTTGGCAAGGCCAAAGAACAGGTTTGGGAAGCCAGTGTGTGCCCATGCCCCATCCTGTGCAATCTGCACAAAAGCTGTGTGTGCTTTAGTCCTTGATAATTGAGACAGACAGAGACAGGATTTTTAGAAATGAATCTGACATATCACATTCCCTTGACGATGGCCAGTGCCAAGTCACATTGACTTCTGATGTTTCCCTCCCAGTCTGGTCCTTATCCTGAGGTTATCTCAAGGGGAAGGGTCCAGGCTTCTCACTTCTCCTCGCCTGAAAAGCTGATCTCTGTGTATGTTTGTTTGTGAAATGACTTCCTCCCTAATTATAGCTGTCCTCTTGGAAGGGTGGCATATTTATTTCAACTGAAAATTGCTGTTATCTGAATCCCCATATTCACTTATTGCTGACTATCAGTTTGTGTTACATATCCCTTGATGACTTCACCTTTGACTTCCAAGCCTGCAACACTGCCTTTTTACTTCCTTCCCCTTGACTATCAGCATCTAGTTTCTGGTCCACTTCACTCACTCTCTGTCCCTTTCCTAATGTCCACTTTGAGGCCCCATCATTTTCACTCCTCCAGTCTAATCCCCAAACAGGCCAGAAGCAGATACACAGGTGACAGACCACAGGGATGGAGTGGGCAAGGGGTTGTCACTGAGCAGAAATCTTACCCTGCATGGTCAGGCAGTGCTGTGGTGCTGCATGAAAATTTTTATTTTAAAATCTCATCCTAGTCAAGGTTGCCTGAAGCACACAAGTCTTGACTCCCTTCAAAAGCTTTTATTACATATGGAGAGCTGCTAGGTCAGGGATCATGAGATGTCTGCTTTACTTGCCTTCATCTGCAGAGCTTTACAGGATGGTGTGCAGCTGTATTGTGCCCCTCGCATCTCCTGGATTTCTTTTCTGTATGAATTTACATATAAACCTGTATACTATTTAAAGGGAAAACATTGATAAAAATAAAACAAACAAACAAACAAAAAAACCACCACAAAAGCAAACTGTACATCAGTAAAGCCACCTGCACTGCCATTGATTTCAAAATCAAATTTACAGGAGAGCAGATTTGTGCAAGTCTCTTACTCCAGTTAGACTTCCAGTTACAGTGACCACTGTCAGCTGAAAAGAAATGTGTTAGCAGTTCAGTAAATGCTGGATCACAGTGGGCACATTATAACTAGCCTATCTCATTCCAGTGTACAGAAATTGGCTGTTGTCATTTTCCCTGTAGTGATGGGTGACATAATATACTAACATCAAGACACAACTGTAAAAAAGTCCAACCGAGAAGAACACAATCTCAGTAAGGGTTAGGTTTGAGGAGGGATTTATAAAACTGTTGCAGCAAACTAGATTATGGTCTTCATTCAATCATCGTGCACAGAGAAAAGCATGTCGCTGAGTATAGCAATGCCTCAGAGTCCACAGCCATGCCTAATGGCAGAGAATAACCCCATCTGCAGGCCAGTGCTACAGATTAGTCTCCAGGTGCTTTATATTGAAACTAGAGGTTTATGCTCCAAGTTTAACGGCAAATGAGAGGAATAATAACTGAAAATGAACAATGCTGTATGAATTTTAATCTGCCTGATATCCCATACCTCAGACCAGCTGTGGACTGTTGAACAAAATTGTGTATTTTCTGCTTAAATGAACCCAACTGGTAGTACCACCCAGAGCAAAGAAGTGGTGCTTCATACCTGTCTTAGGCCTTCAACACAGTCATCATGGCAGGGTATCAATTTGCAGAGAACTAAGGCACAGAACAACTAAGTATCAAGACTTTGTTTGAGGTTGTGCTGGTAAAGAAGAGCAGCAGTTCACATTCAGATTATCTTCCTTATGTCTCTGATCTAAACTCTAACCCCACTCATTGGCAGTGGAAGAAAGTTAATGTTTGATGTCTCTGCTTGGCCTGTGGAAAAAAATGAGGCAATGTGCTTTTCTTTCTGTGAAGACACTGCTTCTATCAGAGGAGTCCTGTTATGCTGTGGCAACGCAACTTGACCCATCCCTTTTCCTGGCAGAGGATGAGATGCCTGCACCATCTGCCCTAGAGAGTCTGGCTCACTCAGGCATAGAGTGGCCAAGGGCTGCTGCAGCCCAGTTACCTCCTCACAGGTCGCTACACCATGCAATCCCAGTCACCTTCTAAACTACACTTTAAACAAGCTCATCCTTTGATCTTCCTATTTTTAAAAGCCCATCAGAGATTTTTACAGCTCTGATTTCATAAAAATCTTGTTTCCCAGCTAAATATATTCCTGACTGGGAAATACTTGACACGAAGAGTAGGTGATGGCCAAGTGTATGTGGTTCCCCTGCTCGCTGCCTCCTCTTACCCTTGCAGAGCTCTGGGCTGTGGGCACTTTGTGCAAAATCCCAGGGATTGCTGGGAGGGAGCTGATAAGAGTTATGATGCCCTACAACAGGACTGCCCACAGAACTCTGGAAAAGGAAGCCTGCCCCTTTGCCAGGACTCTGCTGGTGGCAGAGGGCTGCTGGCCCCCTGGTGCTCCCTCCCCAAGTCAGCCATGTGGTCCTGTGGGGCAGCAAGGTAGGTAGCAGGAACATCCTGGGGGTTGGGACATGTGACATGTTCTGGAGAGAACAAGGGAAAGCTCTTTGCACTGTTATCATCTTTGCACATTTGTTCAGGGATCTGGCTATAAAGATGCACATCAGTGTATCTGTTAGCACATCTGGAGAGAAGAAAAAGATACATTAAGTTCCCATTAAACTGACAAAACAGCAGAAGGTCTGCCATTGCTGACAGTCTGGAACAAAATCTGAAGCTACTCTACTCTCTGTGCAAACAGTAAAGCAATGAGCAGGATTCTGATCACCTCTCCCCGTTTTGCTGGGGGCTGATGCTGGGAAGCTCAGTTGTGCTGCTGCCACTGGTTTACTTAAAGGTAACAGAGATCTGTGCAGAATCCAGAGTGTTTTTAAAGGCTTAAAATAGGCCATATCTTGGCCGAAAATCTAAATTAACGATCTGTTTCCAAGGTTTAGGCCAGCAGGTCCAGCCATCACAGTGGCTGGAAAGCCAGACATGCAGCCGCGCTTGGCTTCCCATGTCCAGGGCCATAGCATTTTAATTGCGGAAGTGTAGGGGAAACTACAGGGACAAGAACCCGTTAAGAAAGAGGAAGGCTTGAGGATTTTGGGAGAGTCTGGGGATTTGCTTTTACAAAAGCAAAACAGTGGGCTGCTGAGCCATCCTGGCCCTGTTGTTAATCAAGGGAAGCATCATAAAGAAACAATCCCACAGTAACAGACACTGTAGCACTGTTTCATTTGCTGCAGGGGTGACCCCTTTCAAATATATATAGAGTGAATGATGTGCAATGCCCGAACAAGTACTTACACACTTTGGTTTTTTGCATGCTCTTTCCCAATGTTTTGTTCATAGCTGAACTCACTGTCGGCACCAAGTAAATTTTGCCCGCTTCCCAGAGCAGTGAATTTGGTCTGTTTATTGCTTCTGTTCTCTTCAGGAGCCTACCTTAAACAATGTCTCCTCAAGCAAATGTTTCAGGCTTCAGTATCATACTGGTTGACTTCAGCTAGAGGAAGTGACTGAAAGCAGTATTATGCTAAGTGGGCACTGTCCGTGGAAGGACCAAATTCTGAGCTTTGATTTGCTGTTAGCCCTGAAGTTATCTGCTGTCTTTCAGACCTAGCAAAGGTGGTATGTGATAGAAACTTTGTGTAAGCTTTTCCAGATGTGCCATTAAGTCTAATAAAAGACTGCCCCACTGCTTGTGGAGCAAAATAGCATTTACAGACAACAGTGAAGTATCCAATTCCCACCACTCCCAATTGCCTCTTTGCTGTGCAACGGGAAGACATGAGCACAAAACAGGGGTGATTATTTGTGAAGGCATTTCTGAACAAATGCCTTGTCTTACCCATGTCCTTGTACTACTGTGGTTATGGCAAGACTCTTGCCCCTTCCTGGGGCCAGGGTGAGGGATATTACCAAAAGACTTCCTAAACTTATCCAACCCTCAGACTATTACCCACTGTTGGTTGTCCAGGTTGGAAGTGATGACATTAATAAAAGGAGTACCAGAGTAATTAAAGAATATTTCAAGGCACTAACCCGATCTCTTCAGGGGACAGGAGCACAGGTAATAATTGCCTCAGTTCCTGTGCTAGCCGGGATGAATGAGGAGAGGTTTAGGAAAGCCCAGCTTACCAACAGGTGGCTTAGGGGATGGTGCTATCGTCAAAATTTTGGGTTTTTTGATCATGGCGCAAACTCTGTGTTGCCCAGTCTCATCAAAGCAGATGGGCTTCATTTATCTAGGAAGGACAAGAGAACTGTAGCCCATAAGTTGGCAGGGTTGGTTAGGAGGGCTTTAAACTAGGTTTGAAGGGGGAAGGGACGGCAACTGGGCTCTCCAGAGATAGGCCTAAGGGCATAGAGCCCGAGTTGAGAATGAAATCAATGGCCCAGCTGAAGTGCATGTACACCAATGCACGCAGTATGGGAAACAAACAAGAGGAGCTGGAAGCCATAGTGCAGCAGGAAAACTATGACATAGTTGCTGTCACAGAAACGTGGTGGGATGACTCACATGACTGGAATGCTGCTATGGGGGGCTACAAGCTCTTCAGAAAAGACAGGCAGGGAAGAAGAGGTGGAGGGGTGGCTTTATATGTTAGAGAGTCTCTTGACTCTGTTGAAGTTGAGGTCAGCAGTGACAAGGTTGAGTGCCTGTGGGCCAGAATCAGGGGCAAGGCCAACAAGGCTGACACCCTTGTGGGTGTCTGTTACAGACCGCCCAACCAGGACGATGAAGGGGATGAATTATTCTACAAGCAGCTGGCAGATGTCTCAAAATCTCCAGCCCTTGTTCTTGTGGGTGACTTTAACCTGCCAGATATCTGCTGGGAGCTTCATACTGCAGAGAAGAGGCAGTAAAGGAGGTTCCTGGAGTGTATAGAGGACAATTTCCTTCATCAACTGGTAAATGAGCCTACCAGGGGTAAGGCCCTGCTAGACCTACTGTTTACAAACAGAGAGGGGCTGGTAGATGATGTAGTGGTTGGAGGCCGCCTGGGGCATAGTGACCATGAAATAATAGAATTTTCAGTCCTCAGAGATGTAAGGAGAGCCACCATTAAAACCCCTACCTTGGACTTCTGGAGAGCAGGTTTTGGCCTATTCAAAGAACTGATTCAGAGCATACCCTGGGAAACAACCCTTAAAGGTAAGGGGGTCCAGGAGGGATGGACATGTTCTAAGAAGGAAATCTTGAGTGCACAGCAACAGGCTATACCAGTGTGCCGAAAGGCCAGCCGGAGGGGAAGACGGCCAGCTTGGTTAAATAGGGAGATTCTGAAAGAAATCAGGGATAAAAAGAAAGTTTACAGACTATGGAAAAAAGGGCTGGCTACTTACGAAGAATTTACAGATAGAGCTAGGTCATGCAGGAAAAAAATTAGGGAAAGAAAAGTGGAATTTGAAGTAAATTTGGCTATTTCAGTTAGGGATAACAAAAAGTCCTTTTATAAATACATTAATAACAAAAGGAAGGGCAAGGAAAACCTCCATTCTCTGTTGGACTTGGAGGGAAATATAGTTAAGGAAGATGAGGAGAAGGCTGAGGTACTTAACACCTACTTTGCCTCAGTTTTCACCAGTAAGACAGGTGGTCCTCAAGACAACTGGCCTCTGGAGCTGGTAGACAGGGAGAGGGAGCTGAATACCCCTCCTGTATTCCAGGAGGAAATAGTGACTGACTTACTGAGCCAGCTGGATCCTAACAAGTCTATGGGACCAGACGGGATCCATCCCAGGGTGATGAAGGAGCTGGCAGAAGAGCTTGCCAAACCGCTCTCCATCATCTTCCAACAGTCCTGGCTCTCTGGGGAGGTCCCAGATGATTGGAGGTTGGCCAATGTCACCCCAATCCACAAAAAGGGCTGCAAGCAGGACCCTGGCAACTACAGGCCTGTCAGCCTGACCTCCGTGCCTGGCAGGGTTATGGAGCAGTTCATCCTGAGTGCAATCACACAGCACCTTCAGGGTGGACAAGGGATTAGACCCAGCCAGCATGGGTTTAGGAGGGGCAGGTCCTGTCTGACCAACCTGATCTCTTTCTACGATCAGGTGACCCACCTGGTGGATGAGGGGAAGGCTGTGGATGTGGTCTATCTGGACTTCAGCAAGGCCTTTGACACTGTCTCCCATAATATACTCCTGAAAAAGCTGGTAGCCCATGGCCTGGACAAGTGTACCCTCTCCTGGATTAAGAGCTGGCTGGAGGGTCGGGCCCAGAGAGTGCTGGTGAACGGAGCTGCATCCAGCTGGCAGCCAGTCACCAGTGGTGTTCCCCAGGGGTCTATATTGGGTCCAGTCCTGTTTAACATCTTTATTGATGATTTAGATGAGGGGATTGAGTCCATCATCAGCAAATTTGCTGATGACACCAAGTTGGGAGGGAGTGTCGACCTGCTGGAAGGCAGGAGGGCTCTGCAGAGGGATCTGGATAGACTTGAGAGATGGGCTGATTCCAATGGGATGAAGTTCAACAAGGCCAAGTGCCGGGTCCTGCACTTTGGCCACAACAACCCCCTGCAGTGCTACAGGCTGGGCACAGAGTGGCTGGAGAGCAGCCAGGCAGAAAGGGACCTTGGAGTACTAATTGACAGGAAGCTCAACATGAGTCAACAGTGTGCCCAGGTGGCCAAGAAGGCCAATGGGATCCTGTCCTGTATCAAAAATAGCGTGACCAGCAGGACCAGGCAAGTGATCCTTCCCCTGTACTCTGCATTGGTGAGGCCACACCTTGAGTACTGTGTTCAGTTCTGGGCCCCTCAGTTCAGGAAAGATATTGAGATGCTGGAGCGGGTCCAGAGAAGAGCAACAAGGCTGGTGAAGGGACTGGAGCACAAGTCCTATGGGGAGAGGCTGAGGGAGCTGGGGTTGTTTAGCCTGGAGAAGAGGAGGCTCAGAGGTGACCTCATCACTGTCTATAACTACCTGAAGGGAAGTTCTAGCCAGGTGGGGGCTGGTCTCTTCTCCCAGGCACTCAGCAATAGAACAAGGGGGCACGGGCTTAAGCTCTGCCAGGGGAAATTTAAGTTGGATATCAGAAAAAAATTTTTTACAGAGAGAGTAATCAGGCATTGGAATGGGCTGCCCGGAGAGGTGGTGGATTCACCATCCCTGGAGGTTTTTAAACACAGATTGGACGTGGCGCTGGGTGCCATGATCTAGTAAATGGACTGGAGTTGGACCAAGGGTTGGACTCGATGATCTTGGAGGTCTTTTCCAACCCAATCGATTCTATGATTCTATGATTCTATGAATATATTTCAGTCATGTCATTCTCTTGCCAATATTCTAATGAAAAAGAAAGGGAGCACTCAGGTTCCCACTGCATGGCTGCAACGTGTGCAATTAGAAATAACTGCATGCATATCAGTGGAAATTTTCAAGGGCAATACACAAGGTGCTTCCTCTTTTCTTTCATAACAAGCCTATCTCTCACAGCTTCCAGGCACAAAGATCAGTGTGAAAATCAAGGCAATCAGTTTTTAACTAATGTCTGTTTTTCTATTAATATTCTCAATAAAAGCAAGAAAGAATCATAAAAGAATCTTCAATAGAATGTAAGCAATCCTTACTGCCTATGAGAACATATATTCAAAAGTGCAGACCTCTTACAATTTATCTGCTTGTACAGGAAGAATCCTTGAAAAGCAACAAAAGTCTGTAAAATGAGCACTACTGCTGAAAAGCAGATCAGTTCAAAAACCTGTGCTGTGTTTCCTGAAGAATTTCATTCACGTCAGTCCAAATATGCAGAGGCATGCACATATACATACACACACAAGTACCTAAATGTTTCTATTGAAACTGCTCCACCAAAAAGCTCTTTTCTAATCAAAGGAAATTGCGAAGATCCCCAACAGTATGAAATGTGTTTGCAACGATGCTTTATTATTGATTCCTGATGGTCCATCTGTTTCATCCTATTCAATAAAGTCTTTTATAGATTTTGCTTCTTCCTTCTTTTGCATCAGATTTACGCTTCTTGCTGTGGGCTTTGGATGTGCACTGTTTTGTTTCTGTGTCCTTCTATGTGCTGTTGCTGTCCTGGAGCCTTCCATCCAGTAATTGCTCTTGTTCCCAACACATCGGTGAAGATCAAACAACCTATTTATTTTTCCTTAACTTTGCCTTTGACTTTGTTTGTGCCCTTAGAAATATTACTAGTAGTTCACTTTACACTGCAGCCCATTTTCATAAAATCTGTCAAGACCAGTGAGATTTTCAGCAGTCACACCTCAGACATATATCTGATTGCCTTCCATCTTCTCTTTAACATGACACTTATTCTCAGCCTTCTACCACTTAAAACAACCTATTCCTTTTTCAGTTTTCACATTATTACCTGTTCATTAGCTTTAAGAATTTCTCAAGAGAAGAACAATTAAAATAATTCTTACCAGCTGTGTAACACCTTTAAAGGCCTCTGTGTTACCATTGCACCCCATTAATATTGGCCTTGAGATACACTGGAACTATTACCCCATCCTGTACTCTGTCTATACATGGGAAAGCCCAAGCTTCAGCACCTAAATGTCCAGAATATGTGCATGGTGGATTTTCAGGTGACCTTGGTGATAAAACCCTTGTTTGAAAAAAACTTCAGCCCTATCTCTGAAAAATCTTGAACATTTAAGTGCTCTGGATTTACCAAGAGGTCTTCTCCAGGAGGGCAAACTCCCTGCAGAAAATATACGTGCTTTAAGCTTCACTGCTAAAGGTTATGAACCTGCTATATACTCTGAGAAAAAAGCATGGCCATGCTGAGTGCATAAGGGCAGATCGTGTTGATATGGAATGGTTCCCACTCAATCCACTCCTCTTTAATATTGTGAGACAGTCATTTTAGCATGGCAGAGGTGTCTAAGCCTCACACCCGTATCTAAACAGAAGTATTTGTCCTAAATTACCTTACTGTGCCACCTGGTTCACCACTACTTCTGGGGACTTGGCTAGGTCTCTTAGCCAGACCAACCACAGTTTTCCTTCCCCACCTAGGCTACGTCCAGGCAGCCTATGGAGGCTTTTGGCATAGACTCAGGCATGCTGAGCAATCAAATTTCAACATAATCATGAATTGTTACTGTAATTGAAGGGACCATTCCTACTGTGAGCTGCAGGAAAGGCCTTTGCCACCAGAAAGATTAGCTTATATTTATCCAGTCCGCAGACAGCTACATCACTTCTATGATGCTCAGTATCTCCACTGAAGAAGGTTATGTGCAAACCAACAAAGTCATTTATAAAGCACTTATAAAGCTGTTCCAAGCAATTGTTATAAATCTTATGTCTCTTGCCTAGATGAGCTGTGCTGGAGATGATTCAGCCCAGTTTGAGAGAAATGACTGTCAAGATCACAGCCAAAGTGGCTGTTAAAACACCCTCTTGGAGAACTCCGTTTCCTGCTACTGATCTCCAGTCTCCCAGAGGCAATGCAGCTACCCTTTGCTAGGAAAACTCCTTCTTCCTAGCTCACCACTAAATCTTTGGTCTGGAAGTATCTAGGTTGACTACATCAAGGGAGTGTGAGATTATTTTGCCAGATCGCTGTGCTATGGCTGCTCTCCTGCTCCCACCCTAGTCTTGCCAGGTGCTCCTGGCCCCAGAAAGAGCTGTTTATCTTCTAGCACTCCCTTTGCATTCAGGTGGACAAGTGAATTTGCTCCTTATGGCAATGTGGAAAAAGTAGCCATGCCTGCATATTAAAAAAAGCACATATTTTCCAGTGTGACGAACACTGACACCAGGTTTTGTGCCACCTTATAAACTCTTCTCTTTAATTTTTTTTTAATCTTTGTTTGATGATGTGTTTTATTTCCTAGACTCTGGATTACCTCAAGAAACTTTTTCCAAGTCTTCCAAGACCTCTCAATGTCATTCACAAGTGACCTTCCAGGGGTCAGAAACAAGCCTCAAATACAGTCATTGACTCTTTCATTATGAGTCCAGTAATTCATAGTCTTAATTCTTCCCTGATTACCTTCATTCTTTCCTCGCTCCTCCAGAGCAATGTTGAAATCCAATTGCTTTGCCTGTGCAGTGCACAGACATGCTGCCAACAGCTTATGAATTGGACCTGGGGGAAGGTGGAGATCACAGACCACAGGGTGCACCATCACCAGGGAAGCTCACTTGGGGGCCAGGCAGTTCTGACAGTGTAAGAAAGGTCTAAGACTGTCAAACAATGTAGTTGGCTCTGCTGGGGAATGGTGTAGACATGGATGAGAAATGAACTGCACAATTTGTGTTCTGCATACCTCTAGGAGCTCTCCCGTCTTCCTGCAATGTTAGAAACCAGCCCTCCAGGTTCAGACAAAGGGGAACAAGAGCAGGAAGTTTCTGGTGATATAGTCTCAGACCCACAGGTTACCCACGTTTGGTGTTTATTGTGGCTGCTCTCAAAACACCTCTGTTTTTCAAGTACATTCTATTCAAGCAGCTTTCTGAAAATGAAAACTTCTACCCAAGGCATAATCTTACCCTAGCAAATTCCCTTTGCACAGAGAGGCTGCAGTTCTGTGTCTGTGTGTGTCCCTTTGTGCCTCTCCTGTGTAAATGTGTCCCTCCAGCTCTGACCCCCGGGTTTAGCTGCAACAGCATTAGGCAATCATTTCTGTGCAGTTTCACAAAGAAGCACTGCTTAAATTTACCTGTCGGCAGCTGCTGAATTTGGTGGTATTGCATAGTAAAAATGTTTGTGTTTTATGAGAGCACAAAGAAACCTTAAGAAATATCCTCGCAGGAATTTTTGCTGATGTAGTTTTTTTTGTTGCTTCCTAATTGGAATGCAGACTTGTCATCAGCATTTGTGCCCAATAACACAGATTGTTTGCCTGCTGTGAGGGAGCTGCAGCCTTCTGTATTTTAAGTCCGAGCTGCTAATACCATAATTTTCTGAGGACACAGCTGACAAAAATATCAAAGCTGCCTGAGGTTAACATGGTGGTCCCTCCCCTCAGCTTTGGCCTCCAACTATAAGAAGCTTTGTGGTTACTCAGGGAAAATCTTCCAGTTCTTGAGAGTTTAAACTTTAGTTTAAGTGGATATGAAGGAGAACAGATTTATGCTACTAGGGGTTATTTCACGAATATGATATTTTCAAGAGCACAGTCCTGTTTTCACTCCCCAAGCCCTTCCAAAAAGCTCTATTTAAACCCCAGGTGACTTTTTTTGAGATGCAGTTGTAAAGGGCTTGGGATACACAACAATATTGATAATTGAGACTGACAAAAATGTGATTCTCTTTTCAGATGTTCCTTGACATTTTCAGCAGGGTACAGGAGGCCAGGATCCCCCCAACCTAAGGTTGAGTGGAAGGTTCAAAGAAGAGGTTCCTGCCCTGGAGGATGGGTGGATCTCAGATCACAAGGCAACAAGGAATGAGGCTCAGTGACTCATCACATTTCCTTGGAGCCACTCAGCTTTATTAGGAATGGCCCATTATAAGGAATGAGAGAAGAAGATATTTCTTGGTATAGAAAGGCTGGGAAGAAGGAAGCTGATATCCTCAGCAACTGAAATTAAGAGAAACTGCAAATAGTCTTGTTTAAAGGGTATCTTCTCAGAAATCTTTGTTTAATTTAATATTATGCATTCATCAGCCTCTTTTTTAATGAATTGTTCTTGGTAAATTTATGATGTTTTCCCTGAAGCATCCAGGAACATGCTGTATTTACATATTCAATGCTTATACATAAAACGGGAAATACGTGTTTACTAACCCATTACATTCTACTTGCAGAGTGATGGTTTGGGGTTTTTTTCCAGTTATCAGGTTGATTGCAGACTTTTAGTTTGAGTACATGTGTCCTGTCTACATCTGTGATGGTAGAGTCCCAAAAGGGGATGTGGTATAGGGAAGTGGCTGGAATTCACTGAAGATCACCTTCTATTCACATGCTTCTGTCTGAAACAGGTGTATCTGGAGGGAGTTATTTTGAGCTTAAGTCAATGCTGACTTCAGCTGAAATAATTTACCCTCTCATCCGATACAGAGTCAAGAGGGAGTTGTCTGACTGCTGCGTGTGATTGTACACATCTGTCAACAGAATCAGAGATCTGAATGAAAAATGTAGCACTTGGGAGCACCGTGTGGGTTTCCAACAATCCCTGAAGGACATGAGGACCATAAAACAGTGAATGGATTACAATAAGGCATAAATAGAGTATTTTTATCTGTGGCAGATGTAATCCTGCTCCAGTATTGCTTATGTTATTTAAAGGGGAATTGTCTTTATTTCAGACCAGCTGTCTTCATTTTGAATGAGAAGTCATAAGCGTTTCTTTTTGTGTGAATAATTGTGAGGCTCCTTTAGAAGTGGTTTGGCAATGCTGTTTTGAAGAGAGCTGGCCATTACCTCTTACAGGGCACCCTTTCCCTGTGAGCACAGTGCCACAGAAGGAACTGCAGGCTTTCACATAGCTTGCCACACCAAGCAGGGAAAGGCCTGCTTTGCTGCCCTGCCTTGCCATTTGAAGCCTGCAGCACTGTAAGCCAGACAGACAGTAAGAGTCTTATGAGAAATAATGTCCCAAAGCCAAGAAGCAGGTGTGAGACAATCTTCTCGTTTGTGCAGACATATGCTACAAAATGTTGCAACCTTTCCTGCATAATATCTTAATGTATAGTCATTAGGCAGGACAGAGTCGAGACCACACATATGGAAAATGTCTCTTCTTTGGAGACAGGAGCATGTATTTTCCCTTTAATGCTGACACATGCAAGAAAAACTGATATGCCAACTCCAAACTGCCGATCATAACCTGATAAGGAGAAAATCTTCAAGAAGGCAGAAATTTAACTAGGTTTTAGGCTAGAAATATTTTTTTTAATTATTTCCATAGTGGCACAGCTGGATTCTGGGTGACTGCGTCTGGATTTCAGTGCACTGCTAAGTCTTGCAGGAGAAATAAGCTGAAAGATGAAGACTGAAAGTTAAGGCTGTGCAAAGTTCAGGTAACAAGGGCATACAGCATTGTGGTAGCTCATTTCTTTGCACAAACTCCAGATACACTCAGTTTTTGAGTCAGGAGGGGAAATGTCCATGTCACATACTGGTGTGAGAGTCTGAAAGTGAGCAGAATACTCATATCAGTTAAAGGCCATATTCTAACACCTTTGTAGTGGTGGATTATTTTAATTTTCCCTAAAAATAGTTCCTGATGAGCTCCAGTGAAATCTAAGATATTCTAGACTCTTTAGCCAGCCAAAAGGCAATCAGACACTGACTTGTCATGGGAAACAGACTTGCAGAGCAGCTGATAGCTGTGGTCTAATGAACTATGCATTGTATTACTAGGCAAAAACTGGTTGAATTCAGGCAGGGCAAAATAACTGTATCACTGGAAAGACTAATTGAAAGAACCATATTGCTATAGGTCTGGACATCTGTAGATTTTTGAAAGATTCAGGCATTAAGTGAGATTAAGAATGATGTGTCTATTCATACTGAAGTGAAATAGTAAGTTGGAAAGGTTGTTTGAAATTAAAAAAATAAAACCATGAGTCTTTGCAATGTCATCTGTAAAATAACTTTTCATAGGAAGTTTTGTTTCTTGAGACATTGAAAAACTAGCCAAAAACTAGAAAATGTGTTGCAGAAGATGGACATCCGTTTTCATGGAGATGAATTAGATGAACTGTGTGGCACAATAGGCATTTTTACACCTGTCTCTGTTCATCTTTAGCTACAGAGACATATCATACTGGTATAAAAATCCAGTGATTTTGTGCACTCAGTCTTTTGAGACAGACACATAAATATATCTCTACAAATTCCTCTCATTCTCTCAGCCATTGTAGTTTAAATTTTTATACAGATCACATCATGTGCTGCTGTTCTCTTCCCAGCTGGGGAGATGATTGGTGACTTCCAGGTCAAATAAATTCAGCGGGGTCCAGCAGCAAAAATAACATACTGACGTAAATCCGTGCACATTTATTCAGCTGCCATTGAGCCCATGCACAGGCTCAGTCCCCTTGCTTGTATTGCCCTTCCTGGGTTTGTACATGCTGGGACAAGACATGGGCACTGAAGCCACACAGCCTCCAGCTGTCACATTTCTCCCCCTTTTCTTCGCCTTTCACTTCCACTGCTCAGATCCCAGACATGTGAAACCTTGGGCTTTTCCTCAGTGGTACCCAGAGAAGCAGAGAATATATTGTGGAGGAAGTATATAGGTCTTTTCCTCTCCAGGGGATCCAGTGGAGCCAGAGGTATATGATTCCTTTCCTCTGCATGGTCCAGAATAAGAACAACTTGCAAAAGAGGGAGTTTTCCTCATTTGTTAAAGATGAGATTTGTGCAGCATGAGTTATAATTTGTGCATTTTCATGGTGGTGTTATTTTTACTAACTGTGAAGCTTTGACACGATGAACTAGGCAGATCTTGCCATACTCATCGACTACCCAAGCTGCTTCTTAGTGTATCTTTAGCAAGTTACACCCCAGTGGCTTTCAGGACGAGGAATTTGTGGATGATTGTTCTTCAAGGGCAGCTCCCAGGTAGGCAATGAAGACATGACACAGGGTGGTCATGGAGAACAATGTTACCCCGTCTCCTGCCACCCATGCAAACCAAAGTACATTTGGGCATCTCCTTTCAGAAAAGTCAGCCCATATCGTGTTTTCTCTACTGTGAGTGTCAATACACTGAAGTCATCCCATAACTATCTGTTGTTTATAGCACTGGTGCATCTTTCCAGCCCCTGCCAGGTAGGAAAGGCTCGCTGGACTTGCCACAATTTGTTAATGGCACAAAATGTTTAATTTGTTCCAAGCACGAGGGCATATTTGGTACAGCCAAGACAAGCTGCAAAATTCTTCTGTTTTTTCAATGACCTGTCATCACCTGCCTTCTAGCCAAGATGTGGTTTGGAAGAATCAGTGGGTAAACAGCATGTGGAACAAATTATATTGGGAAAGAGAAGAAATCTGAAGCAGTGCTGCACACCATGCTGGCTCTCATGCAGGGATCTTCTTGCTGGTCTCTGTAGGCACTTGGTGAGCAAGGAACACTCCTTTTATTAACATTACCCTGTGCTCTTTCATTTTATCTCCCAACTGTACCTGCTAGTAAACAAGTGATGATTTTAGCACACATGATTTAACACACATGGCATGAAATCAGGTTTTGCAGGGGGAATAAAAATGCTTCTCTCAGAAGGAAAGCTCCAAGCCAGTTGCAAATCTCCTCCAGTTTGTTTTCTGTTTGTTACCATGTGGTTATACGTAACCTGTGTATGTAACATGGTTGTATGTAACACAGTAGGGATCAAACTGTTTTTAATTTTATGGATGCAAATAATATGAATTACACTCATATATTTAAGGAAATTATCTACCCATATTACAAATGACACTGACAAGCTTTTAAAATCAAATATTTTTTTTCTTCTGACTGATTATGTTTTACTATTTTATTTCATGAGTGTTGAGTGGGTTTTTTTTAGCTTGGACATTTAAAGCAGGGTTGTTTTCTTTCCTGCTTTTCTGGTTCCTGTATGCCAGAGAAAAGAACTGCCATCGATTTCAAACAATGCAGAACATTTCAGTTCAGAATTATAGTAATAGAATTTAAACTGACATCATTTAGTTAAATGTTAAACATTAAATTCATAACCTAGTCCGTAAAATCCACTTTGAAAACCGCTTCAACCATTTAAACTGCTCAGCAGTGGCAGTATGACAGGAAAGAGGAAAAGAATAAAACCAATGTGCCTGATTTCCCTTGCCCCTGTAAAGGGAATTAAAGTCATGAAGTTTCCCATCACCACCCTACTATCAGGCAACAGTTCCTTTTCCCTGTCAGACACAGCGCAGCAGGGAAAGAGTCCCTGCCTTCCCCCTGTGCCCCACTCCACAGCAGGAAGGGAACACTGCTGAGACAGTAGGTTGTCAGGGACTGAGCGCATGCTGGGGTAGGTGGGAGGGATGGGATGGAGAACTGGCACAGGCCAGGACTGGGTGCTTGGAGGGAGGCACTGAGCTCCATGCAGCATGAGTCACTTGGGAGGAAAGGGTTGGTGGGCCCTGTATAGGTATAAGTAGGTCCAGCCCTGGCCCCACACCCAAAAGGCTGCATGAGGGCATCAAGGGAAGAACACCTGGTACAGGAGGAAGGAAGGGACATGGGAAAAGAGTTCATCCCAACACCTTGCAGGTGCTGTGCCTCCTGCTACTCATTCTCTGCATGACTATTTGGGGTCAAATCTTGAATGGCAGTGGTGTTTTTTCTACAGAGAAGAGATGGGAGCTTGGCTGTCTGTGCTTAGCTATCAGTATTCCCCTACATGGGCTTACACTGTCCTCACCCTGTGCTCCTTTACAAGGAAAGTCAATTAAGTTGTTCAGGAAAGGTGAAAATGCTCAGCTAAGATGAAATACTGGTCTTTCTTGAAATTCAGTTTCCTCCTTGCCTGGTTAGGATCGCAGTGGGAGAGTGACTTTTTCAGCCATGCTCAGTGGTATGTCTGCAATTGTTTCTTAACCTCTCTCTACCTCCAGGACCACGAGATCAACTAATATTGGATCCCTGGGAAGGGCTTGCTCTACGCAGCTGTCCTTTTAACCTTTTAATGCTCTTCTCGTTTAAGCTGTTTGTGGCAAGACCCAGACTTAAATTGCAGAACACAGATGTCACAAATTGTTTTTCAATATGCTCTGGTGATGCCTGGAGCTGCTGACAAGACCTGAAAGGCTGAGTTTTAAAAGAAGGTTTTAGTTTGGACAAGCTTTAGACTGCTTTCTCATAGTTCAGCATCTGGTCCCACATGAGTGATGAACTGATGAGTACAAAGAGAAAAAGGAAAGTGCTTTCCCAAAGAATGGGTTCACGGCCAGTTGAAACTCTGTCAGAACATAAAAGTAAATGTTATAAAGAAATTTAATTCTGAAGAAGGTAGGAAGCCTCATTCCATGGCAATTTTCAAAGAGAAACTGAGAGAAAATGTGAAGCAGAGCAGTTTGCAATTGCCTTCCATGGGATTATTGCTGTATCCCTTTTAAGCAGTCCATGAAGGGGTCTGCCAGATATGGGTAACTGGGCAAGACAGATGCTCCCTCCAGTTGGTTATGACAGTTCCTGTTTCCTGAGGGACCTTTGATGGCTCAACCAGAAGAGAAGGAGCCTACAGAGTGCCATCTGGGAAAGACACTGCTTCTGCAGCACTACCATCACCAGAACCAACAAACCAAGAACATATTCAGGAAAAAAATGTGGCTCTTTGGTGCTCAACAGCCATGTGGCAGAGAACTTAATGGAAAAATCCTCCCTTCAGTACTGTGACACATGCCTTGCCAGTACTGCCACAAAAATTCTCAATCAAATCCTCTGGGCTTTAATGCAAGAAAACATGTGCCAAAAATTGCTTAGACACAATTTCATCTTTTTTCTGTTATTATCTTCTTTATAAGTGTATTCATTTGAGTGTAAATGTCTGTGATACTGGCTATTCAGGTTGTATTCCTCTTTTAATTATGGGAATGTCTGGATCTTATTTTGCAAAGGATGTTTTATTTTCTTCCTTCTCCTGATCTTCTCTTTACACATAAATTTTTAGAGATGCATGGCATTACTGGTCTGCAGCTAGTGACTGAAAGTTTCTACTGTGTTTATTAAATTTTATATTTAATTTTATATCAATACTGATATTGGATATACATCTAGTAGACATGATTCTAGTGGAGATATATATTTATTTGCCATTTTTTCCCCCTGAAATGCACCGATCTTGTTGATTTCCTCACCATCAATTGCAGATCAGTCCAGACTGGGAATACCTTGCTGACATGCATGGAAAGGCATAAGTTTTTCTCTGCTGGCTGCTGCTGGCTCCTAGTGTTGGCATGGCCTCTGCCAGCTTGAGAGAAACAGCATCATGACACATGTGTGACTCAAGAATCTGGGGCTGTTGAAGGGATTATACCTGTAGTTTCCCATTGAAGCAGTGAGACATGAGCCCCTGGGACATGGGGAGGGAGGGCACTCTGACACCCACATCCTGCACAGCAGCTCACGACTGCACCCAGGCACCACAGCCTCAGGGGCCAGAAGGCAATGCAAACTTCAAAGCATACAGCTCAGACATGAGGTTGGAGCAGAAGGAAAGTTGAGGATAAAAGGAGACTGATAATACTTTCACATTTGGATGGGCTACCAAGCAGGAGAAGGGAGCTGCAGGCTAGCAACATAGAGCAGCAAAGTCCATAAATGCATTGGCACAAGCAAGGGAGGCCTCCTTGTCCCTGACAAAACCAGAATTCTATTGTGACCAGAGATCTGTACCTTCTTCCTGACTGATGCTCAGTGGCTGCATGCTTATCTGTCGTTTAAATTCAAAATCTTTGTGATAAACACCAGGTAGCATACAACACTGTGGTTACCATCGCTTCTCCTGTGAACAGACTTCTTAATCATCTCGAGTGATGACTGTACATTGCACTAACGCTCCCAGTCCCCATGAGACCTCACGCTTGCCTGGCTTTCCTGCAGGGGATTGCTCAGAGCAGATGGTTTTGGTCTCAAAGGCTGCATTTTTTTCTAGCAGGAGGAACAGCTATGGGCCAGCAGCTGAGCAGTCCCCAAGGCAGGTGTGAGACTGTCTCTGGAAAGAGCCTTCTGGCAGCAGTGGGAATGGATCATAGCTGGGGCTGCTGCCTAGTGAGAGAGCAAAGGCCCACAGGACAGGAATAAAGCACAGCAGGCTGGGCACAACCCAGTCCCGCAATAGCACATCTGAATCTTCAGTTTATTTAAAACAGTATTTTGCAATAACAAAAAGACATGATGAGTTCTCACTTCATCGGAGTACTGTGTCTTCCTATCTTTCACAACAGCACCAGCTAATCAGGCAATTTTTATGTATAACAATGAACAGCCCTTTCCCAGAAGGTTTTTTCTGTGCTCCTGATGCACTCTGCTTTGTTATATTGGACAGCTCTCAGAGAAACAATTATACCTGCTCTGCCAATGACGAAGATGAGATACAAAAAAGTTATGTGACCAGGTCAAGACACAATTGCATTCACAGAAACAGGTAAGGAAATCCTGACAGCAGCATAAGATTGCTTGTTCTTTTTTCATGGCACTAGCACTAGCTAATTTCCTAGCACATTGCAATGGGTACAAGCACTTATTGTTGATACAGTTTGTTTTCTGTATTTGTTTCTTACAAAATGAGTGCTAACAGAAATCCACCAGTCTTGAGAAGGCACTATGCAAATAATTATTTAACCTATTACCAATAGTTATGGTCATGTTAGCACATACATATTTGTACATCCGACATGAACTCTGCATATGGAAACCACTTTGTGAACACACAAAGCAGCTGCTTTTGAAGTGTCATATTTTAAGTCTTTTTTTAAAAAGCAAATGTCTAAGGAATGTCTACTCAAGCCCCTAAAAAATTCAAGTGCACATATTTTGACTAATCTCTTGCCAAAGTTTGTTTTTAATTGGCATTTTTTATATTTAATTGCCATATATAAGTGCAGAAATACAAGTCAAACCACAAAAATACCCCTATTTTATTTCACACTTGTAATAAATTACAGTAAAATTCTCAAATGCATATATTTTTTAACCAACTTGGAAACACTCTGTCTTGAGCAGAGACAGTTACATTTTTGCATTGAGGCCACTCTGCAATAAAGCTATTTCCCTGAAAACCTCCTATTCTTAGACTAGGGGAAGAACTTAGTGAGATTCTCTTTGTTAAAAATAGTAACCATATGTGCTCAGTAAAGCAGCAGGGGTAACCACCAGAGTTTTTAAAAAAAATGATCTGACTAGTGCATGGCAAAACATTTCCACTAACATTTTGGAGACAAGGTTTTGGGAATAAGTTCAACTTCTGAGTTCCACAAACTTTAAAATTGTAGCTCCACTGAGTGCTAAGCATTACAATGCTCCTGGGACTCATTTCAGGAGTTCCAAACACACCTAGTCCTTGTTGGCACACTGGGAGATAGGGATGCTTTCTGAAGGCTGGGCTGACAGCATCTCAAGAATCAGTTGCCTGCTAATGAGTTGTCACATCTGACAAATTGATCCTGAATTTTTTAAGTCCTTTCAATTACAAAGCTGTTGCCCGCTTGATCCTGTCACTGCTTACAGCATGCCTTACCACTAACTTTAATGGCCTTTGGAGTGGCCCAAGGGAGGGGGTTCTGGACCTTAATGCAAGGACTCCCCTCAGGGAGTCTGTGAGCACATTAGAGGTTTAACACTTTGGTATCCTAAAGGCAAAGCTTGCTATGGAAAACTCCCATGGCTCAGTGGTAAAGAATATATGGAGTGGAGGGCAGTGGGATGCCAGTGTGTTAAACAAGTGTCCTGAGAAACACCAAAGTGTGAAATTGTGAGGCAGGGGCTTTAAGTATGCAGTAATACATGGTAACCTATAGCCAAGCAAGTTAACAGCCTCCAAAGATGCTGTGCAGGGGCTTGTCTGTGACTCCTCTATAGCCTCACACTGCTTCTGTTCAGTGCTCAGAGGGAAAGCTTCACAGAAACATGGGCTTTAAACTGGGTGTGATGAGCAGTGCTCCACAGCCACACTCAGTTCTCCTGACAGAGGGAGGAAAAACCCACTGTTAGAGGTACCAGGCAGCACCATGGCTGTAAGCAGGGTGGAGTACCCCATGCAGATGGGAAGGCAGTGGCCTTGGTGGCATGTTTGATTTGAAGTAGTGGCTTAGTCTCCTGCCTGAGACACACAAATAAAAATAGGCATTGTTTTCTCAGGGCCTTGCCAGCAGCAGACTAAAACCTGCTCCAAGCACCAGTGCATTTATTTTTTTCCCAAAAACTTTAAATGTTTGTCAGTTGCCATGTTATGCTGTGTAAAAAAAAGTGTAGTCCTCTAGCAACTGGACAAAAACATGGTGGGTGACAGATAAGCAAGCTTGCCTACTCCATCCTCCCCATATTTTCTGGACAGATGAGTGTATCTCTAAAACTGTTTCACTCTTATCATGTGTGGGAAGAGAAAGTTGCTTCTCTTGCTCTATAGCATCCTCACTGAGATTAGTGAGAAATGAGCCTGAGCCATGGGGTCCGACAAGGGTTGCAGCACTTCCTTCCCCTTGTTTCTGAGGTGCGGATCCCCAGAGTGCAACACAGCACTGTGAATGATGAGGAGAACCTCCTCAGGATTGCGCTCCTTGGAGGACTTGCTAGCAGCCACTCTGTCCAGTCATTCTCTGCCAGGTGTGATTTAACATGACATCTCATTGTTGCCAGCTCTTATCTTTCTTTCATCCATAGTCTTGTGATAGCTGACGATTTAATGAGAGTATAGCTGCAGAAACAAAAGGTTACCTGAACAGTCAAGGGTTACTTTTTAGTTTCTTTATTTTCCCAGCAAATACATTTCTGATTTTCACAGGAAAACAAACAAACAAACATAAAACAACCCAGTCAACAGAGTTTGAAAATACTGCAGCCTTCTGTTTTGTGGATTTTTAAGCCTAGCTGACTGTTTGGGGGAGATCAAAAGACAGGGTACCAAGACAGGTGTAGAGTCAGGAGGAATGAAGCTAAAAAGTCCTCAGACTTCTGGGGAGAATCTCATGGATTTTGAAAAATAAGCATATTTCACATTAACTGCCCTCACATAATGATTTTATTTAATGCTATGGTGATGTTTAGTGATTCATTGGCTATTTGTCTGGCCTAATGCTTAATCTCAACCTAGCCAATGTGGGTTAGTGGAGATGTAGCAGCAGATGGATACCATTGTTTTAGTAAATCTTTATTACAGTGCTTGTCTTTGTTTATAGTCCAAAGGAAGGGATGCTGAAGGAATCCAGAAAGACAGAGATTTCAAAGATTCTGCAAATTACTCATGGAATAGATTCACCACAAATCTGACTGGAACTGGCAGGTTACCCACCGTAGCTGCTGTAGCTGCTTATCTGTGAAGGTGCCCCAAAGGAAGATGTTCGTGCTGCTGAGCTGTTGGACATCTGTGTTGCACCAGGAGGGACGAGGAAGAAGGAACACAGTGAGACAGGTTGCCCAGAGTATCATCTGCTCTGCTTGATTGAGACTTTTGACATTACATCAAAACCAGATTGCTTAGATGTGATTTTTTTTTATCAGAGTCTGGCTGGAGGTATTCATTCATTGCCCTGCATCCACCATCCATTTCTTTAAAATCTATGCAAAAAAAAAGGCATCAGTGAATAGATAAAGATATATAGGTAGACAAATGAGAGCTGATTGTAATTGCTTTAGCATATTTTTTTCACTCTTCAGACTTTTTATAACAGGATTTAAATAAAACTGGAGAAGTAAATCAAGCTCTGAAGGGAAATTGAAACCTCATAGTGGAAGCTAGCAGCATCAGTCTTAGCTGAAACAAAATGCATTATAACAACTCCCAGAGAGCCAGAGAAGATGAGAGCTGGAATGCTTCCCTCTTTGTACACAAGTTCATTCCAGGCCCAAGACTCCATCACCCTCAGGATCATCAGTACAGGAGATGGCATTGTTTCATACAACAACAAATCTTGTGGCTTGGAAATACCAGATCCAGAAAGATCAAGACAATTTCTGAATGGGGTGCATATGATCCCAATTCCTGTTAGGAATATGTATGGGAAGTGAACTTGCCTGTTTCAATACAAAAGCTGAAGCAAATGTGGCTAAGGCTAAAGCTATTCTCACTTAGAGGCAGTAACAGTCTATAGACACATCGGGATATCTCTAGTTAAACATCCGTGAGGCAGACAGTTACGTATCTGGGTCCCAAAAGCTGTTAGGAGCATCTCTACTCAATGGAAACATGAGTATCACCTTTGTGGCACACAGACCCCACACTGCAGAGTGTGTCCCAGTTTAGCATGTCACAGACACCCATGGGAAAGAGCAAGATCCCTGTGGGTGCACAGGTTGCATCGGCCATGGCTGGTAGACTGGCGGAAGTTGATTTCAAAGCAGCGGAAGATGTTCAGAGACCAAGCAGTGTTTCTAAGTCAGTTTTCTGCTTATAAGCAGATCACACAGATTCCACCTCAGCATGCCCTACCTCCAAGAACCTAGAAGGCTCATTTCAGAGAGATTAACGAGGGCTTTTTCAAGTGGCTGAACTTGCCTTAATGTGTCCTCGAGCTGGCCACAACTTTTTATTTTGTTAGAACTGAGGCAGGTTACTTCCTCCGCCTGTCCTTGGCTGAGAATAACCTCAAAGTGTTCACCAGTACCACCGTCAGGCTGTGTTCGTCATTCCCTAATGCAGCTGACACTGTGATACATTTTCTGTCAGGTGAAATTTAGAGGCACATTAACCTGCTTGATGGGAATACTGAGTCACAAACAGCTCCTGAGGAGAAATGTCCTCACTGTGAAAAAAGTCTCAGGGTTTTCTAGGCAGCAGTTTGACAAGGCTACTGATTATATTCACAGTCTCACAGATATTCCTCCCCCAAGAACCAGAAAAATACATAACCTTCCTAGAAGCACAACTGACTTTGCTGCCTGAATTTTCTAGACATTTCTGTCTTCTTTAAACAACCAAAAGTAAAACCAGCTTTGAGACTCTTTTCATGCCCACTATTCTGTTGGTAATTTCAGAGTTGTTTGGTCTACATCATGAGGGCTGGTGGCGACCAATGCACCTGCTCCAGAGTCAAGTCAAGAGTCAAGAAGAAATGACATTTCCCTGGCTATACTTGCATATACCTGTGTGTCTTGCAGAGTGTCCAGTGCTGGATGTGTTGCCGACTGTGCCTGTGCAGGGGCCTGGCTTGGCAGCTTTGCTTTTAGCAGCTCTGCAGAGCAAGAGGGTGCCCTGGGGACCTGGCTGTGGTATAATGCAGGGACTCCTGTACCCATTTCCATCAAGGACTGGCTCTTTCCCAGTTGGTGTATGAGTGAGACATTGCTACTCAGCTGATTTCTGACAGACTCCCCTGGAGACAGGCCACTTCCAGCAAGCCTTGAGAGGAGCCTGTAAGTGATCTTAGCATACCAGGCAGCTTAGGAAGAGCAATTGGTACTGGTTATCTCTAGTCATTTGCTTTAGAGGATTGCATTCCTATTGGTGGTGATGGCTGCTGTCAGAGGTGTCTGCAGCCAAAGTCAACAGTTCCACTTGTATCTTTAACTTGAAAGTGACCATAGTTGGAAAGAAATATTTCTGTAAAACCTCGTATTTCAGGGTTCAGTTTCAACTTCTAGCCAGCAGCATAGCCAGGTCACATTATTCGCTACTTTCCTTCTCTTGTTCTCATTCTATGTACTTGTATGGCTCTTGTCACACTCATATCTGAGTGCCTCTCCCTCAAAGGAATGTAAGAGTAAAAATAACTCTCTATCTCCTTCCCCCAGTCTCCAGTTTATAGTTTCCTAAAAGAGCATCAAACATACGTTATCCCAAAAGAGCTCTTTTCTTCAACATGAGCGTATGATGGGAAAATTACATTAAACAACAGCTGAAGGTAAAAGAATAGGGAGATGTAGTGGGGCACCATCTGATGTGGGTTACCATCTGCAATGGTTGTGTTGTTCTCCTGGTCCTGGGGCTTAGTCCATTACCTAGGAGAAAATATGCTCCCCCGCTGCCCCTGACCACATGGTTCCAGAGAACCCGAAAAGGACCACACAGAGACCAGAGTAGAGGGAGGAGAGAGAGAGGGTTTATTGCTGCAGGTCAGGGTTTATATGGACCTTGGAGGGATCCAAAACCCACCAATAGGAAACAATAGGGGGTTTGGCTTTGGGCCAATGGGAATAAGGGGATTTACATTCAAGAGCAAGGGGGTTAGGTAACATGCATGTTGCAACTTCCCTCCAGACCACAGACTCAGAAGCTGTCTCAAGGTATCCTGGGAAGGAGAAACAGTGACTTTGCAAAAAGACATTTAAACAACAATTTTGTACATTTAAACAACCATTTTGTACATTTAAACAACATTAAAAACATCAGTTGTTAAGGCATTAGAGATGGCTTATTCATTTTCTTCACAAATCCATTTCTGACGGGACTTTCTCCATTCCAAATATTGTAAATCAATTCCCACATCGAGAAATCCTAGGAACTGGGTCTGGTCCTAGACATATAACACGAATGTGATCTCTGTTATGTTTGTGTAATCTTTAATTACAACACACAAAGTACTAAGGAAATAAATATTTATCTGCAGTAGTGAACCTATTTAATTCAAATGCAGGATGTTTTGGGATGCATTAGTTCATGCTGTAGGTCACTACAAAGATGTAAAATGCTATGTCTGTGCTATGTATTATTACCACTATTATTGTTATTAAAGCTAAATTGAATAACGTAGTAAAGGTGTTTCAAAGTAATTAAAAAGAAACCATTTCTTTTAGTTATTTAGGAGAACAGTGATTAATACCTCCCATAAAGAATCTGCAATTTTCTGTAGCAAGATAAGCAATTATTTCCTGGCAAAATACCCTGTTTTAGATAGCCCCATCCATTAGACACTTCCAATTAAATTGAACATGTTTCTTTTTACAGTTTCTTTATGGCTTGTTACTGATTCTAACAATTTCCATGAAAAGAATTGTCAATCCTAAGTACTTGAAAGTAATGCCACTATAAAGGAAGGTATTTCTCTGCCACTTGGTAAGATCTTCAACCCAAAGATCGGGAGACACATTCAACTACACTTTCAATGTAAGGAAATGCACTTTGATCAATTTATGCCACCACTTTCCTACCCTTACAGTAATTTCTGCCTTGTCACCTTGGCTTCTCAGGAAGTAACACAGACCTTGATGCTGATCCCATGTCCATATATGATCCCACTCATCCCATTTGCATCAGTAGTATATACAAGGCAGGGGAAATGGACACACAATGTGATGAAAACTAAGTCTGTGTTGCCAGTATTTTGTACTAGCACTGACATATTTTTCAGAAGAAGGTGCAAAGAACTGTACATTGAGTGTTTGTGACAATACCTTCAGAGTGGTTAGAGATACAGGCCTCTAGATTGGCTTTTCAAGTGTCCCTCAGTGTGTAACTCATGGACTGCAGCAAGAGGTGAGGAGTTAACAGAACAATTAACGGATGGTTTTGATTGCCCATGTACAACAAGGGTCAAAGAACCTTTGAGTACTTCTCCAGAGCAAAACATGGATGGACCATTGCATACTATTTTATCTATAATGGAAATCCTACTTAGAAAAACATGTGCCCTTTTGTATATGCCCATTTACTAGAAAAAGCTTGCAATGTATGGAAAAGGAATTTTCCTTAGGCGTTTCTGATATGTAGATATCTACTTAGTGCACTGTTTATAAGGCAGCCAAATTCCCAGGTCAGTCAAATTTGAAGGATAAAACTGAGCTGACTGATGTGTGTAAGAGTGCATCTGAAATCAGAGCTCATCCTGGAGAGCTTTGCAATGTATCCCTTTCGGGGAAGGCAGGAGGGAACCCACATTGTTCTCTGGGAGCGCACATCAAGCTCATGAAAATTGAATTAAATCTCTGAAAGCAATCTTTAGCCTCTTATGTCTGAGTGGCTGAGCCCTGTGTAAGGTTACATACAGAAAGAAGTTATTTTGTGTTAGCAAAGTAGATTAGATTTTCATTATTACTCTTTGTTATGACATTGACTATGCATTAAACAATAGCAGGTGAGAACTCACCAGGGTTTGTTCCTTAGGGAGAAATGGAAAGAAGTATGTGATAAAAATCTTGATTCTGCCATTATCTGGGAAAAGACTCTCACAACCAGAACTCCCTCATTCCCACCCATGGTGGCTGTGGGCCAGGGCTCACTTAACCCCTTTCCTTGCTTAAATCACTTATAAAATCAACATAGCAGAAGACGTTTTCAATGTGGACTTGAGCCTCAGTTAGTGCTGATTCAGGGTGCTTGATAAAATGAGATTTTGCTGTTTGCTGCTGAACTGGATTGATGTAATAAATAACAGGAATATATTCAAGAGTAAGGTATAATCTGTAAACTCTCCTCAGGACTTGTCTGCCTAAAAGCCTTAGCATTTCAGTTCGAGGAGGTGGATCCACAGTATTTCATGGGGCTGTTGACCTGAAGGAGTCAGGATAAAGCAAAGCAGCCCCAGAGTATGAGGGCAGCTACACTGGCATGGAATTGTTAGTATACCTATTCCTTAGCACCAGTGTTTACTGAGGCTTTTATTACCATGCATCTCTCAGAGAATTTTGCCCCTCTGCCAGCTCCAGACATGCTTTGGATAACCCAGGCCAGCAAAGAGGACCCTGGCAGCCAGTGCCAGCACCAAGTCTTGTGGTAGGACTTCGCTCCACACTGAACCACTGGCAATAGCTTCTTTCCATGTATCTGCATGTTAAAAGTATCCCATGCACCTGATCCTGTACCAGCAATTAAGCCAAATTTCCCACTGAGATCAGAATTCATTTTGCTTCATCAAGAATGCATGTTTGTCTAGTGTTTCTGTGTATGGATATTCCTTAAATGCATTTTCACTTGGCTTCATGCAATTGCTATTTAATAAAAAACTGACTCCCCCAAATCTTACACTTCCTTAGTTTAGGAATACTCTGGTATCGTTAAGTCATGGGGGTGTGGGCTGACATTCAGGGTCTGCCAGTTTAAGTGAACTCTTAGAAAACACACTATATAAAGTGAAGCTGACTAAGCTGCACAAAAAAAAAAAAAAAAAAAAAAAAAGTAAAAAAGACAGCACAAAGAAAACACATTTTTCCCCAAATAAATAAATTCATACTAGGAATCATTCCAGTAAAACTAAATCAGTTTGAATTCATACCTTTGTTTAATGCCACTGTAAATTTTCTGTGTAGACAACCCCATATAGGGAAGTTACATTTTACATTATAATGAGGTTACAATGTGCTAATCCCTTTGGACTGAAGCAATTATCACCTGACTGCTAGGTGTTAAATGCTGCATTACAAGGGGATTATTTTCTCTTTTCTTCTGACTGAGGCCTGGTCTACCCACAAATTCACACTGCTTAAACTGACTCAGGAGGGAGTTTTGCATTTTGTTGCCTCTGAATCAGTTATGTATTGCATTAATAAAACTGGACTCAATTACAATTCCCTTGATATGCTGTGATTCAATGTAGTAAAATTATTATTTCTGTGCTACCTGGCCATTTATCACTATTCTCTAGGCTCATTTGATTTTATTCATAGCACATTTTATTTTACCTTTGGTCATTTTCTTTTCTGCAGCCTAGCTTTTAACCATGCATTGAAGCACAGTTAAATACTATAAATTAGGCAAGTTTGAGATTTTTCAGTCCTTGGAATAACACACAGCAAATGTTGGTGCCACAAAAAGTAGGTCAACAATTGGCCTTTTTTACCCCTTGTCTTTCAGTGCAATAAAATAATGCCAGGGGACAACTGGTTGTCAGAGGCACAGTCTCTTGAGCAAGCTATAAACATCTAGCTCCCACGTCAATCTTCACAGCAGTAATGAAAGGTTGCTGCCTTGAGTGTCCTGGGTGAGTTCCAGCTACATTATTACAGTTTACATGTCTCAGTTTCCTCATAACTTATTTGTATGAAGAACTGATCACAAACTTTTTGTGCAGACATGCATCAAGTTTAGGGGCATCCATGTACCACTTCAGAGCAGACTGTGGTTTGGTGACGGTTGAGTGAACTGTACGTGTGCACACATCGCACACCAACACACACTGCTCCTCATCTACAGGCTCACTGTTCATAGATGAGGAGAGAAACACCCACTTCAGTATGTGCTTCAGTTCTTGTATCCTGAGCTGGCCCTTTGCTGTTCACTTCAAAGCTGAAAGATGTGTTGTGGCATGAGCCATTACGACCCATTCTGCCGGGTGTGCTCATAATGCTGCTGGGTACAGCTCTTCAGTGCACCTCCTCCTACCTTTCTCTCCTCACACATTATTTCTGTAGCCAGGCAATTCATGGCTGTGCACAGTTGAATTGGTCTTGCCCAACGTTTTGAAAACATAGGCTTATTTGGATGAAAGACACCATTACTACCAATGTTCCCATCATTTTATATTTGCAATGTATCCAAAGACTCCTTGAAGGCTCATTATATTGTGCCTATTGTTCCAAAAACTTGGAAAAACTTATGTGAAGCATCTAAAATAAAAATAGAGTTATTTTGTGGTTGTACAAATGCTCTTCATGAGTCTGAATCCTGCAGACACTGTCAAAAACAAAGCTGATGCCAGAACTCTTCATAAAACCATCTTGAAACCCTCTTCTTTTTTTTACCGGTAAGCTCAGTCCCACACTTAGTGCAATCAGTGTAACACCAGCACATTTTTAAAACAAGGTCTTACTTCAAGTAGATCAGTAATAATAAGTAATAAGCAATAAGTCAGCATTTACCTCATAGATTCCTATTAATTTCATGGTGTGTACAACCCAGGGAATCTACACGTGCTGTTTTTTGTCACTGGATAAGCAATATGGCAAGATTCACCAAAACTTCCTGTTACTGCTGTTCTATGTACTGACTCAAATCAAAAGCCAACCCAAATTAGACAGCAGATTAAGATGCATTTGCAGTTGGTTTGTACTATAAGAGTACAGCAAGCTTCCTGCACTGGCTTGTCTGTCATCCCTGGCTGTGGCACATCAAAATCAGGGACATAGGATCCTCAAACAAGCTCCAGTATTTGGAAAGGCCTTAAGGGTGCAGGGCCATTCAGAAGGAATGCAGTCAGTGTTTTGAATACCTGATGTGCCTTTAACAAAAGTCTAATAGAGAGTTAAAGGACTTTGGCTCAACTCTCTCAGTTATCCCCTTCCACCTTAGCTGCACCATGAAAAGACCAATCTAAAGTAGCTGATGACTTAGCTGAAGTCAGGGAAGGCATGTGGCAACACAGAACCAAAAAACTGGCAATCCATCTAGATACCTCCTTTACCTGCACATTTCGCTGTCACTAGTATTTAACTAGGAGTTGAGCTATTGCAGGTTTCTCACTTACAAAATTAGAACCAATGAGAAACACATCATGTACTGGGTGACCAGCTGGCTCATTGGTTGAGCAGAGGGTAATAGTGAATGGGGTGACATCAGGCTGGTGACCTGTCAGTACTGGGGTTCCACATGGCTCCATCTTGGGCTCTGTGCTCTTCAACAGCTTCATAAATGACTTGGACACAGGATTGGAAGGGATACTAAGCAAGTTTGCAGATGACACAAAATTGGAAGAAGCTGTTGACTCCCTCAGTTTCGGGGAGTCCCTGCAGAGAGACCTTGACAAATTAGGGGGCTGGGCACTTACCAACCATATGCAGTTCAGCAAGGCAAAGTGCCGGATTCTGCACCTGGGATGGGACAAGCCTTGATGTACATACAGACTGGGGAATGAGATGCTGGAAAGCAGGGCCACGGAAAAGGACCTGGCGGTCCTGGTCGATGGCAAGTTGAAGATGAGTCAGCAGAGCCCTGGCATCCAGGAGGGCCAACCATGTCCTGGGAGGCATCAGGCACAGCATCGCCAGCCAGGCAAGGGAGGGGATTGTCCCACTCTGCTCTGCACTGAGGCAGCCTCACCTTAAGTATTGTGTGCAGTTTTGAGCACTGCAATATAAGAAAGGTACTAAGCTATTAGAGAGCATCCAAACAAGGACAACAAAGATGGTGAAGGGTCTAGAGGGAAAACAGTATGAGAAGTGGCTGAGGTCACTTGATCTGTTCATCGTGGAGAAGAGGAGACCTAGAGGAGGCCTCATAGCAGTCTACAGCCTCCTCCTGAGGGATAGAAGAGGGACAGGCACTTATGTTTTCTGTGATGATCAGTGACAGGACTTGAGGGAATGGCCTGAAGTTGTGTCAGGAGAGGTTCATGCTGGATATTAGAAAAAGGTTCTTCACTAAGAGGGTGATTGGGCACTGGAACAGACTCCTCAGTGAAGTGGTCACAGCACCAAGCCTGACGGAGTTCAAGATGCATTTAGAAAATACTCGGAGGCACATGGTGTGACTCTTGGGGATGGTCCTGTGCAGGGCTAAGGGCTGGATTCAATGAGCCTTGTGGTTCTCAATTCAGCATTTTCTGTGATTCTGTGATTATTGGTTTTTTCATATCTGTCTTGTTACTTGAGTCACATCTGGTCTAAATCTAGTAGGAAGCAAAAACCATAATTGTTAGCACTGCTGGATGATTTTTACTTCTACTGATTAATGATGGGAAATGAAACCCTGATGAAGTCCCTGCCTTTTGTCTCAGAATAAAGGCCAGAGTCCTATATATCCTGTATGGTTTCCTTGAAGTGCTGCCCGCTTGGTCCACTATAATGAGGAATGCATTAGTGATGGTCATCTTTGGCGACCAAGCATTTACCAAGGTCCTTAACTTCAACGTGGAAGATGGAAGAGAAGGAAGAAGATGGAGTATGAAAGTCATAGAACCAGCTGTGATGGAGGTGGGAGGGAACGAAAGTCTTTACTGGTTTCCCTTCTGCCTACTCTATGTGTCCCACCACTCTGGGAAAACAGGCTGGCTTCTGGTGCTCCTGCTAGGTAGAGAAGGTAAGAGTGTATGAGAAAGTGACAATTGTTTGGGAAACACTTTTAACAAGGACAGTCATTGCTCTCATCCTGCCTATTTCCCCAGTGGCAGGAGGAGCAATGAGACTGGTTCTATAGATCCCTACATGCCTGGGGACCCTTTGGCCAGTGTTGACTCTGCTTCCTTTCTTTGTTCTCTGCTTCTTCCATGCCTTAAAGCTGCTCTCAGGCTGACTGGAGAACATTGCTGAAGTAAAATCTGGGCTACAGCTAAGTGCTTTTCACTCTGATTAAGAGCAAGGCAGACCATTAGCATACTCCTTTGCTAACTGCCCATTCAGATGGCTGGAATTCCTGGTCAAACATTAACAAATTCATGGCAGTCTGCACATGACATGATCTTCCCAAAGGTCATAATTTTCAAAATGGTTTTGTATGTCTCGCTTGTGGCACTCATGCTCTGTTTTGCAGAGAAAATCTTTAACTTCAGTTGTTGTAAACTTCCTTCAGACTTCTGAGCCTCCGGCACTACTGAGAGACAGGCCATCGTGCCTGAAAATGGAACAGAACAGATGATGGTACCCCAAAGGAAGGAGTAGGCATTCATGGAAATATGACTATAAGCATACAATGAGCCTTATTCCAGGAATGTGAGAAAAATGCTCTAGAAATCCTCAGGTTCTGCCTCTGCAATAGAGTCTCAGGTACTGAGTACTGATCAACAGCTCCTACAGAGCTGTTTTAACCTCTTGAGTTTATTTATTGCTCGGGAAAACCTTCTCCTTGCCCTTTTTCCTTCAAAACTTGTAGTGATTCACTGCTCTGTGACTGCGAACTTTCATCTTTTCAGGGTCATGAACTCCCTGTGCTGCTGCAATATTATTGAAAGAAGCAGTTTTCTTTGCTCATGTCATCTCGCGTGCACTTAGGTCTGAATGAGGGGACTTGCAGTTGGACAGCACATAAATGATACAGCACTAAAACAAGGTGATCACATCTAGCCACTGAGGTACAAAATTATCTGTTTCCAGACTGAAAATGCTGCTTTCTTTTCTTCAATATTGACCATTACAGAACAAGAATGCTGTGGGAGAGCCATAATTGCAATTCATTTAGATGTCTACATTGATGAAATTTTCTTCTGTCAGAAGCAAAAAAGAAAGATGAAATGTGTGGTTGCAGGTGCCCCCAGATATTAACTGAATCAACAACTGGTTTGCATTATATTTCAAAGGCCTGAAATTTCAAAATTGCAGTAGGCCTGAGTTCAAACCTTCTTTTCCTATTACTATTCCTTCTGAAGTATCTCCCAAATGCCTGTGCATAGAGCCCTTTTTTGCCAGAGGAACTTGGAGCTATGTTGTGGATGCCAGTGCTCATCTTTTAAGTCTCTGGTTCAACAGTGTCTGTTCTGCACCATTGGACAGCACATGGATCTACTCTAGGATTAAAAGCAGAGAAGTCCAGAGAAGGAAAGGAGAAATGGCAAGAGATTGTTATCACCTTCTCTGGAACCCACAGGGTTAAGGAGTACTCCCTTCATACATACCTGCATGTTTTCTTTTATGCCTGCTTTCCAAAAGGTCATTCTTCCCTGGTGGAAAGCAGCTCCTGGAGGGGGTCAGCACAGTTTCCATGATCCTGAGCTGCCTTCTCTTCCTGAAAGGTCTGTGTTGAGAAGCAGGACACCCATACCAGGACCCTTGCTCTTTAGGTCACAAAATTTTGACTGAGGAACCTGTTGTCATGTGTCACTTAATTCTGGATAAATTTCACTATTAGATGAGATTTAAGGGGAAAGTCCTTGCAATAATGCAATAGAACACAAACAGATAAAGAACCTACTGTTTAGATTATATTTACTGCTAAATACCCTTTGTGGATCTCAGCCATTTTTTGTATTTCTTTTTTCTTATATTAGGCATCAGAATCTTCCTTTATTGACAGAAGATGGAGTTTCTTTGTCAGAGATGGCTGTTCCCACTACTGTCTCCTGTTAATCCCCATTCACCCAAGGAGGGGAAGGGTAGATGGCAAAAGCTAAAACTGTTTTGCTATCTCATCCCAGTTCAAATATCCCAGTATTCACATAACTTTCAATATCTTCTAAACATCTGAGATTAGTTTCTGGGATCTCCATGACATCATATAAAATGAATTATCTTCTGTCTTCCCTCTCCCTCAAGACCTTCCACTATTATTTTTAATCTATACCTTAGATAGCAAAGTCCTGGCTCTGGAATACTTGTCTTTTTCACTGTCTTCTGCAGACAAACAGACAAACAAACCAGTGTGCCTATGTAATTCTTCTCACTGGGCTTATAACCACTGGGGTGTTTGGTGCTATCTTACAAAAAAAAATGAGATTCTTGCTGAGCAATACCAAACACCACTCTCTACATTTTACTTTTGATAGACACTGTCACATATACTATGTGCAAAGCCATCCCAAGTTATACCACATGCAGAAAAGAAGCAGCCTTGCTTCATTGTCTGCATACAGCTTTTTAAACAAGATGTTACATCTGAGATTGCATTTATGCAAGAACTGATTAGTATGTGAATAAGAGTTACTAACAAGATGGCAGAAATTAAAATCTATTCATACTTTTGAAAGAGTGAGATGTGTAGGCACTGCAGTCCTCCATTCCATGCTCTGACACCTTCTCTATTTCTCCTGAATAATCTAATAATAACTGAAGTTTTCACTCCAAAAAGCTCTCTACATTAATCATTTGGTCTGTCAAGATCTCAGCTCAATTATTGTCAGTCTGCATCTCTGCAACTAGGAAATTACATTAAAAGTTACTTCAAAGTGATGTCAGAGTGCAAGAGTTGAATGGAGAAGTGGTAGCTGGCCTTTACTCTGTTTTAGCAAAGCGACCTCTCCAGGACAGCGCTGAGCTGGTATGCAGTAGTGTTTCCAAGGGGGAAAAAAATTAATGCAATCAATTTACTTCACGTTTTGCCTTGTCTCAAAAATTATTGAGTCATTAATCTTAGCAATGTCATGGTGTTGTCATTCACTGAATTGAATTAAGCAGGAGCTCACCACTGGTAATCTGTGTATTCTTCACATGCAGTAATCGCCTTCTTGACCATAATGAATGGAGCTCCCCTTGTTGAATTAGGGGAAATTTAAAGGAAAGGAGCTAATGAAGATGAATAGAGTAAACTGCTTCAATATACTGCAACTTGCACACATCTAACCCTGATAGTGCAGGGGCAAGTTCTTCTTAATACACATAGGCATTAAATGGAAATGCAAGTTCATAAGTTTCATTTCAGGGTCTCCAGCTCTTGTGCTCTTCCATTCTCTAAATTCTGTTTTCACTGAATTAGTGCACACTTTCTAGTACAAGATTCCAGGGGCTTTCATGCACAAGGGCACCCACCTGCCTTCCCCAGAAAGCTGTGCTGTAGAGTGTCTTTGCGCCCTTGTGCTGTAGTAACCACTGCTGAAACAGCATAGTATTGCAATGCAGAGAAGTGTTCATCAAAGGAACTGAATGCTGATGCTCTGAAGGAAAACTAGCAGGCCTGAAGAGAAATTGGAAAAAACAACATATGTCAAGAGGTTAATTGAGCTGAAGCTAATTTACACTGCATGAGCAAGCAGAAGTTTCTGTGATGCCAGACAAGAGTGAGATTAACATGGAATATCAATGAAACTGAAGTACATTAGATCAATAGATCACCAGGAAAAAAATAAATCTGATCATGTCTAAAGGAAATGCCAAAAAAAAAGTCAGTGGGAAACCTGATTTTGTCCATCAAGCTGAAATTATGTCACTGGGAATGCTAGAAAAGATGACATGCAGATTCTGATGAAGAGAAAGCACTGCTGCTGACCACTAGGGAATGCTTCGTGGGGTTTTGGAGGTCACATCTATTTCACACAAGAGCATAATGCCAGGAATCCCAGGCTAATATTGACTGATCTCAAGCCACCTTACGACACAGGCTGCAGGCTATTAGCAAAAACAAATGTTAGCTTGATTCCCAAAGAACATATAGGTGGAAGATAACAGGGCTGCACATAAGGTAATTAGTCTTGGCTGTCAGTGGAACTAATCAGCTACAGCCACAGTGATAACGTAATGGTATGACAACAGAGCTTCTCGTTTTGGATGGTGTGGGATGGCCTAGATGAGTGTCTGTGATCTACCTGCCAGTATGCAGTACTCCGCCTTCAATGCAGTTCTTATGCTTGGAAGTGCAAATATGTGCTGGATATCATGAGGCGTTTTCTGAGCTGTTACCCAGAATTACCAGTATGAAACAGTATGGGCACATGTACTGGCTGTACTTTCATAGTGTCACAGGGATGTATAGACTCACTTGTAGACAGTGTAGATCCACATGCTGAAAGATGGTTCTGGAATTGATTCTAAAGACCTTCAAAAGAAGCATAAGTGGAAGAAGGGGCAGAGCTCACAGGCACACATGTGAAGCATACAGTGAACATGTAAACATGTGACTTAGTCAATTACTACAAAGCGATTCAACCCAATGTGTGATGTTAATGCACCTAAATTACAGGGTGTTAGATCCTCAGGTGAGCAGATTCATTCAGATGTGTATTACATTTTCACTGCAGCATCCTCTTTAGAGGATGACATTATTCCCAGAGGAGGTCATCTGCATAGGAGCTGAACACGCTTTAACGTTTGCTCATTGACTTTGTACCATTAACCAACTTGGTTTTACTATCCTGAATGCACCTGTGAAGGACCAAAGTTTCTATTACTGCAGCTCTAATCTTCACAACTTAGACCCATCTGTCTTTGGTGTTATGGACCAAAGATACGAGGACAAGTTATTGCTGACACTGTGCTCCTGCAAGCAAGAAGTATGACTTCAGATTTGCAAATGCAGTGGCAGTGTTGTCACTGATGCTGTCCCAGTCCTGTGATAGGAAAGGAATATCAAGACTTGAGGAGCTTTGCTCTATCTCTGACCAGGTGTAACCACTGGAAAGGTACTCAAGAATCGATGTATACATCTTCATCTCTGGTCATTTCCTGGCCTCCTAGGCCAGACACAGTTCCTTTCAGAGGGCAGATTAGGTTCTGATCTAACATTGTGCAGTTACTCAGTGCATGCTTCACTTATTCAAAGTGTTTCAACATGATTTGTAATGACCAAAGGCACTGAATATTGTTCATACAGTAAACAGTTGAAGTGGGTTAATGCCTTACAATTCCCCATCATTTGATTCCTGACCCTTCTTTAGAGATAATTCCTTCATCAGAAGACAATAACTCACAATACAAAATGTAAGGAAATTAAAGGAATAGGTGATGACAATCTTGAGAAGGATAAAAATGGTCTTTATTCACGTGGTTGAGTCTATTTGTAGCTCATAATTTTGAGCAGATTTTTGAAGAACTTGGAAATACTAAGTCCTATGTATTGATGGGTTTATCACCTTACACATTTTTTCTGCATTCTATTCTTGTTTTATCATTGATAAAATGTCTCTGACTAGGAGAATAACTAGAAGGAAAAAACAACTAATGGACATATCTTAAAAATGAATGTTTTTAATTGTGCTTCTGATAGGTTCTCAGTTTGCAATACATTTTTACTGTTTTGTAAAACTTCAGACAACACTTACTATTATTGCAGTAGCCACTGAGTTCTTGCAGTGTACTGCAGGAAATGGGAGAATGGGACTGTAGAAAGAGACCGGCCTGAGCAAAGGCACCAGCACAAGGAACAGGAATTTGAAATTTGGATGAACAGGATGAGATGGCAGGACAAGTGGATTTGGTAGAGGTAGAAAGACTGGGGATGAGAAAGAAGCCTCATTTGCTGCAGAAATCAGCAGTTGCAGGAGGAAGTAGGTGTTGAAGAACAGGAAATTAAAAGCTTATCACAAGGTTGAAGCAACTGATCATTGTTCTAAATGATCCAATTCTGTCCTTACAATCACCAAAGAGATCCGGTGTCATGCTTGACATGCTGCTATTAGTGATCAGTAATACTGCATTTCTTTTCCTACTTTGTGGTGCCTGACTTGAGGCTGGAGCTCTCACATCTGCGAAGGTTGACAACAGACAATGCTAGTGGGTTTGTTTCATGCTCTAAATTGTCAAATAGGCCCAAATCATCACATGTCCATAGCTTCTATGATATGCTGAAATCAGTGCTACTTTTTGACCTTATCCTTTCTATGCCTGAGCTGTGAAACAGGATCAGGTAGCCTGCACCTCTTTTAGCACTGCTGTGGTACAGTCACACATGAACACAGTGGGACTCCAAGTGGGAATCAGCCTGAAGGGAAGTCAGTGGCCTGTGGTACACGCTGCAAGGCTGGTTGCAGAGCTGGAAGCAGTACATCAGAGGATGCTGCATTGTCTCAGCCACAGTGTGAAGGAAGAGGGGTGTTACAGGGCTTACCAGGAAAGCTGGAATGGGAAAAGCAGCCTGGGATTGTTGGACCAACATTTGAGATGTAATGCTCATCTGGCAGACAGTCAGATCAGAAACATAGCTTTCTGGGAAGGTTTTGTATAATGAGCAGAAAAGTAGGTTTCATTTGCAGAATGCTGCATTGGAAACAGAAAATATTGAATATCTGCCCATCAAGGGAGCACAGCCTACCATGCATAGGAACTGCAATAGGCTCTACAATAAAAAAAAAAGAGATGTGGGCAACGTGATCTCAGACATGATGCATTTCTAATTACCTAATTTTTGAGCATGTCATTTGACAACCCTTATAACACTTTCCAGTGCTGGTTTTCCCTGTAATGCCTGGCAACTGGGAAACTTACAGCATCTGACTAGGACAAAAGCAGAATATATGCATCCACACTCTGCAGGACTCTTGGAAATACAAAGACTTCAGACAAAAAATGCTTCAATGAGCCTGTATTGGGCTCAATTAGTCATTTATCACCTTTGGGATGGAATGAGGTTAAAAGTACCAATATTGCTGAATTCCATGTTAAATAATCTAATCTGCTAAAGAAATTCTTCTTATTAATGACAATGCAACAGACTTTAAGCTGAAAAGAGTTCTGATGGAAAACAGAGTCAAAGATTATACCTTTGAGGACAAAGCAAAAACCAGTCTGAAATACTGTCTTAAAGAAAAGCAGATGTTTCTCTCCAGACCCTTTTCTCCTGTGACCTTTGGTATCTGGTAGTAGACACGAAATTTCTTCAGAAAATTACAGCTGTCTCATAGTAGAAAGAAAGGGACCTTTAGATGGGAAAACTGCTATGCAACTAAGGTGACAAATTCTAATTGGGACACTGTAAATAAGGATAATTTAGGCAGGAAAAAAAGGGGTTGAGTCAAAAAATTTGTGATCTTCTTCAGCCATTTTGTCTTTGCACAGCACAAGAGCTAATCTGTCTCTGTGACATCTGTATATGTGGTTCCTATTAAGTGCAGAAAAAGGAAAAGTGAAGACTGGCCAGTGTGAAAACAGTATGAATGTCTTTCAGTATACACATTTTAGGCAACAAAAGCTGAAAGCCCACCACAAAAAAAGTCAAGTTGGAGAAAAATTGCCCTGTGTGCTTAGGGCACATACTACAGTGATGATATTACAACCAGAAAGTAAACAAAACAAAGCCCAGCAGTGAGGTAAAGAAGGCAGTAGTCATGACATGGTATGATGTGAACAGGGAGAGAAAGGGATAGAAAAGCAGTCTGTCCCTGTATGTCCTGCAACAAGAATCAGTGCCACCTCTTTACTGAGTAGCTTTCCAGGATCCAAGGGGCAGCACAGCAAGGATGAGATTTTTGAGTGGGGTTATTTTCTGCCTGCCTCTCTGGAACATGTAGCTACTGCAGTTGGGCATTTGCCACTATATTCCTTTTCTTCCATTCCAAGGGTTTCAGTTTCAGACATTCATAAAATGAGAATAATCCATCATCTTTTTCTTTTCCTTTTTTTTTTTTTTTAATTTCAGAACCATTGTCCTAGTTTCAGCTGAGATAATTTTCTTCCTAGTAGCTGGTACAGAGCCGTATTTTGTATTCAGTTTGAGAATAATGTTGATAACACACTGATACGTTCGTTGTTGCTCAGTAGTGCTTACCCCAAGTCAAGGACTTTTCAGTTTCTCATGCTCCCCCAGCCAGTAGGTCACAAGAAGATGGGAGAGAGCATGGCTGGGACAGCTGATACAAACTGGCCAAAGGGATACCTCATACCACAGAACATCATGCCCAGTAAATAAACTGAGGGCAGTTGGCCAGGAAGGGCTGATTGCTGCTCAGGGAAGGGATGGGCACCAGTCTGCAGGTGGTGAGCATTTGTACTGAGCATCACTTGCCTGTCTTGGGTTGTTCCTCCCTTTTTGTTGTCTACTTTTAAATTACTATTATTTTATTTTATTTAAATTTAATTCTTAAACTGTTCTTATCTTATATATCCTTTTTTTTTCTGATTCTCCTACCCATCCCACCACAGTGAGGGTGAGTGAGGAGGCAGTGCATGGTACTTAGTTGCCAGCTGGGGTTACAACTACACAACTGTTTATATCTATAGTTTGTGAGTAACAGGGAAAACCCAAGGATGTTACCATGTTAAACAAAGCAGTCAAAACACTCTGCTCATCCTTCCAGCCTAGAAAAAAGAAAAATATCACAGCATTTAGTGAAGAGGCAACACAGTCATAATAATGAAGGTACTTATTTTTTAAGGCAGTGATTGAAAATAAGTGGTTCACAAACAAAATAGGTGGAACCAAACACATTAGGCACACAAACCTAGTAACACTAATTGAGGTTATGTTCCTAGGAGGAAGAGTGTGACTAATAGAGATGACATGGAATTTTTTTCAAACAATAGTAAATTGTTAAAAGACCTTTAAGTGGAGTAATACAGCATATGAGTGATCCCTTCTCGTATTTCTTGTTTGGCAAACTGCATTAAGTTTAACAGATACAAAAGTCTACAAGTACATACATGATCTTCCTCTATGGTTATGTAAGCAGGTTTTGACTTTGCAGTAACCTGTGTGCTTCAGCAGAGAGTAAGCAAAACTCAGTTTTGATTCCCATTGAAAAGAAAGTGGGGAAAATGCTTAACTTACGTGGAATCATAGAATGGTGTGGGTTGGAAAGGACTTAAAGATACCTAGTTCCAATTCGCTGCCATGGGCAGGAACACCTTCCAGTAGCCCAGGTTGCTCAGAGACCCATCCAACTTGGCCTTGAACGCTTCAAGAGTGGGACATCATCAACTTTTCTTGACAACATGTTCCACTGCCTCATCACCTTCATAGTAAAGAATTTCTAATATCCAATCTAAATCTACCCTCTTTCAGTTTGAAGTCATTGCCCCTTGTCCTGTCCCTTATAAAAAGACCTTTCTTGTAGGGCCCTTTCAGCACTGGAAGACTGCAATAAAGTCACCCCAGAGCCTTCTTTTCTCCAGGTTGAACAACTCCAACTCCCCAGTTGGAGAGGTGCTCCAGGCCTCTGATCATCTTCCTGGCCCTCCTCTGGACTCACACCAACAGATCATTGTCTCTCTTATGTAAGGAGTCCTGGAGCTGGACACAGAAATGCAGGTAGGGTCTCTTGAGAGCAGATTAGACAAGGGGAATCACCTCCCTTAATCAGTTGGCCATGGTCCTTTTGATTCAGCTCAGGATATGATCAGCTTCTGGGCCGTCAACATGCTTCTGTTGGGTCATGTGGAGCTTCTCATCCACCACACCCTGAAGTCCTTCACCTCAGAGCCACTCTCAATCCATTCTCAATCCTGCCTATATTTGTGCCTGGGATTTCCCCTCCCAAGTACAGCACCTTGTACCTGGCCTTGTTGAACTTCATGAGGTTTGCACAGACCCACCTCTCAAGCCTGCCAAGGTCCCTCTGGATGATATCCTGTCCTGTTTCTGTCCAGAACAAGAGTTAATTTCTGCAGTAGCCATGAGGAGGCAGAGCCTGAAGCAGTGTGGACATGACTAGGAAGTTATTCTATACCACCTCATGTCAATTGCCAAGGGGAGGGGTAAGGGACTCTCTGGCTTCCAAGAAGGGCGTGGGGTTCCAGTGGAGCAAAGTATAGTGGTGCGGAGAATCTGTTCACCATTGTTCATTGTCTCAGAGTCCATAGGGAGTATTTTTGCATGTGAATCACTCTCTTTTTGTATACTTTGTTATTAATACTGTTGCTGTTACTGTTTTCTTATCTCATTGCTGTTTCCAGTAAGTTGTTCTTAGCTTGTGAGCTCTGCCTTTTGTGCTTCCCATGCAGGGGAGGAGGGGAGTGGTTCACGGCCTTTTTAGTGGAAGCACTAAATTCGGGAGTACTATTCCCTGTACCATAACACATCCCTTTCCCTCCACTCTGTTGACTGCACCGCACAGCTTGGTGTCATAAGCAAACTTGCTGAGTGTGCGCTCAATCCCACTGTCCACATCACCAATAAAGATGCTAAACAGTGATGGTCCTAATACAGACCCTTGAGGAGTGCCACTCATCACTGCTTTCCGCTTGAACATTGAGTTGTTGACCACAACTCTTTGAGTGTGACCATCCAACCAATTTCTAATCCATCAAGTGGGCCATCCATCAAATTCATGTCTCGTAAGTTTAGAGATGAGAATGTCATGCTGAGCAGTGTCAAATGCTTTGCAAAGTCCCAGGTAGGTGACATCAGTTTCTTTTCCCTCCTCCACCACCACTGTAAGCCCATCATAGAAGACCACTAAATTTGTCAGCCATGATTTACCTTTAGTGAACCCATGTTGGCTGCCACAAGTCACCTCCTTGTTTTCCATGTGCCTTAACATAATTTCCAGGAGCATCTGCTCAATTATATTGCCAGGCATGGAGGTGAGACTGCCCAGCCTGTCGTTCCCTGGATTTTTCTTTATTTTCTTTTTAAAAAATAGTGGTTATATTTCTTTTCCAGGCAAAATGTTTTCCTTATTAGCCCCCCTTGGAACACAGAAGCCTGGAGTCAGATCCTGAGCTGGTACCAAGGAAGATGGTTCCATTGACTCCAGATGAACTTTCAGGTTTCTAAAGGCTGCAGACCTGGCTGGAAGTTTTGCAGCCCATGCATTCTTTTCAAACTGTTCTTGAAGCTCTAAATAGAAGGAAAAAGAGTAGCCATACAGCCCTTCTCCCTGACTTTATATTTGCCCTTTTTTAAGTGTGAGTAATGTAAAGTACAAATAGTGAAAATCAAATAAATTATTTATATTTTTCAAATGTCAGTGGAAAGTCTGGTGGCCTATGTGAGGCCTCATGCTAGGATGCTTCCACTTCTTCAAAGCTGGGGCAGAGAGGACTTTCTTTTTTAAGAGAATATTTTTAGTGAGGCTGAGTCAGAGTGTGACCTGCTTGAAAAAAAATTGACAAGAAGAAGTGGAAAAATGCTCCTCTATTACTTACTAACATATTTGGCTCCCCTGTTAGAGATGTCTGAATGCCTAGAAGGTGCATCCAGGAGCAGAAGCTGGCCTTCCAGAGATCAGGGCATTGTCAGTGCTCCAGTCCCCTGCCACTCTTCAATAAAATGCCAGGGAAGCTGTGTGTTCCCTGAGGGTAGATTTTCCCTCTGCAGATTCTTCAGGAAAACTTATGCTGTTTATGCTGTCATTCAAAGGCATCAAGCTAGAAAGACCTAGGCATTCTCCATAAATTATCAGCACAATTTAAATTTCTTTCTTAGAAAAACAAAACCAAGAGTCTGTTTCAATCTTAAATGCTTCTGACTCACATATCTGTATTCAGTGCACTGGCTCTGAACATGTAAACAGCTATTCCACAGAGTCATATTAGAGAGAGATTTTACTGTTTCCATTTTTTTCTTAGCTAATTTCTTATAAAATATCCTAAAGCCATGGGCTATAGAACTTCTGATTAATGTGTACAGAATAGGTTGCTTCAGCGCCATAACGAAACCAAAATAAGTTACTGAACAACTAAATTAACACTTTAGCTCTTAGCTAAATATGTAAATGCAATTCTTGATTAACACAGAAGTTCAACACCTTGCCCCAATGGCCATAACAACCACCAACACCTGCAATGCTGTTATGCCTCGCTTTTGTAGTGGGGGCCCATCCCTGACCTAGCCAAGGCAAGTTTCCCAGTAGAAAAAAAAATCATAGCTGACAAATAAACAAAGGCTATTTCCCTCCTTAACAGCCTTGGAGAGGAGAAGGGAAGCTGGTGACAGGCTTGCTGCTGTCATGAGTGAGCATAATGTAAATACCTTGACAAGCAGAATCTGAGATTTTGACAGATGTAACATAGCTGCAAAGCCAGTAATAACCAAGTGTTAAACCCCCATAGAGAGGGCGCAGCCCATCTCTGCTGGTGCTCTTCTTATCCTCTCTCCCCCACCCCGCCTTTGTAAGATCTTTGTGTTTTTTAGCTTTTTCTGCCACTTCTTTTTCCCTTTCTTCCTTTTGTATTTTTCCCCCACCCCTTTCTCCCTCTTGGGAGATGGCAGTTTGGGCCCTGTGATTCTTTATGGTTCATTGGCTTTGCTTTGCAAGGCTTCATTCCTCTGCATCAAACAAAGATTGCGAGGAGGAGAACGGAGGCTATAGAAAGGAGGTTACATCAGACATGTTGTAGACAGCACTGAAATGTGTTTGTAACCTTGCCAGATGGATGGACAGCCCCTGCACAGCAGGGGCTCTCAAAAGCAGATTCAAAGTCATACATACCAGAGGGTAGGGAGGGAGACAGAGAGGCGGGATATCCAATTTCCATATATTTCCATGAGTTTACTGTCATTTCTGCCTAGCATGTCACTACCAGCATATTACAAGGCTTTCCTATAATAGTCTTGCCTATTAAAGGCATATCCTGACCTAGTTGCTTCATTTCCTCCCCAAAAAACAAACCCATACTGTGGAAAGATAGTAGATGCTGCCTGGAGCTGGCAGGAAGCATTCCCTGTCATGGTTTGCTTGTTTATGCTTGTTGCAGTTGCTGTTCTAAGCCATGCAAAACAATCAAACAACTATAGACAGGGATATCCCTGTCACTCTTTGAGCTTATCAAGGATTTGATTTAACATCATCCAGATACAAAGGAATGTGGTGTAAACATGCAGATGCTTGTCATGCCAGCAAGTTGTGCAGATGTTACAGTTCAGATTGCTCCAGTGCCTGCAGCCACTGCCCTCTCTGGAAACCTGCAGGGCCAAGCACCATTGAGGGGTCAACAGGGAAGAGCCTGGATTGAGGAGCTCACATTGTAAGCACATCTGAGCAACAGTCATCATTATAAACAGCAAATAAGAGGATTCAGCTCTGTCTATAAAAGGGACTTTCAGCAGTGACCAGTCCTCAGTACTTCTCTGTCAAAGTCCCAAGAAAGAAGCAGCCTCAGAGATACCTCCCAAATGTGGTCTATCTTGTGCATGGTGGTCAACACAAGCCCAGCCCTCCAACCTGCCACCACCAAGCCACACCATCAGCTTTGCTCCACTGAAAATCAAGGGGATAGATCTATCCAGGAAGACTAGAGAATGAGGTTTACAAAGCAGGGTTTACTATAAACAAGCATTTTTCAGTGTTTCAAATGTGCTGTAGCAACTGAATCCCAAGCAGACAGATGGACTACTTTGCAATTTGTGCTGAAGGCTGAGCAATGCCCTGCCTGCCCCAGTAGCTGTGACTTATAAGGTACAGTCAGAAATCTCCTTTCCCTTCTGACAATTCCACGATACCAGTCCTCACAGAGAGGACTGCTCTCCTCTGTCCCAAGAAGACAATGTCAGCAACACTTCCTCATACCACAGCAATGCACAGCTCCTTCACTGGAGTTTCAGGATGGTGGTTAGGGAACAAGTTTTTCTGATTTGCATAGCCCATTTTGTCCTAAATCACATCTGTTAAACTTTGACCCTAGAGTTTCTTATACCAACTAAGCCTTCCTGCATGGTGATGCCCTGAGGGATGTCATTTAGCTGGTTAGTTGAAGGGTTCCCAGCACTTAGAAGTGCTCAGCCAGACTTCTGCCCACGAATGTTGCCCTTAACTGGAGAAATGCATAGTGAAAATTCATTCTTTCAATGGTTGTGCCCAAGCAGGGCAAGATATTTTTGGAAGAATTCCTGTCTAAGAAAGATTTGAGCAGGTTTTAATATTCAAAAAGAGTATTATATTATGTCTGTCTAGTATGTACTTTAAAATCAAGTCTAGTTCAACTCTCTTAATTTATCTACTTACAAAAGTGAAACTACTTTTGAGATAATTTTTCCTATGTTTAGTCTTATGCCAGTGAAAATTACATGTGCATGCACATGTGTTTAAGTTTAGCCAAAGTCAGCCAATTCTTTATTTTAATTGGAAATAAATAATCCTCTTCCTCTCCATTCTATTGTCTACCTTCCTGCTCCCATCACCACTCCCTGCTCCAGCAGCTGAGGGTCATAACATTTTCAGAGAATTCACAGAATCCTCAGAAACCTGAAGACAGCAGGTTTTATGGAGTGAGAGTGGACGTCCAGCCCATTTTGCCAATGTGCATGGCACTGCATACTCCAGCATGCTCTGGCACACAGCAAGCTGCTTAGCTGCTAGACCACTTCAAGCAGCTTAAAAAAGGAACTTCTCTCAGAAGCTAATGCAGTAGCTGAGAATGAGCAAAAGCATCAGAAGGAGCCTAGTTCTGCTTTTACACACAGTGGTTTCCATTGTTTTTCTAGAGGCATTTCTTCTCTCCTTGGCACTCTCTAAAACAAGGAGTACTGGTCCCCTCAAATGCCTTCAGATGCTGCTGAGACATTTGTCACCAAATGTTAAAGCTGTTGTTTAATCACTTTACTCACAGCCAGTTTCTCCTTTTGCTTATAGAAATTTCTACAGTCTATCATGTGTTTTCAGGCAAGATCAAGCTGTTTTCCAGCAAAAAGGTCTTTTCAAATCTGCAGTCATGTCTTATTTGAACTCCAGCTGGGCTCCTTGTCATGGTCTACTCTTTTTGTAGTTGTTGTCTTACTGTTTGCATTTGCCATTGACTCTGAGCTTCTGCCATTCTGTGCCTACATCACCTGGTAGGAAGCACAGGGAAATCAGGGCCACCGTCATGCCATACTTGGTTTCTTGTAATGCAGAAAATACATAAAGATGCTATGTTACATTACGTTATGCTATATGTTACATTATATGTTTTATGTTTTATGTTTTATGTTTTATATTTTATGTTACATGTTATGTTATGTTATGTTATGTTATGTTATGTTATGTTATGTTATGTTATGTTATGTTATAAGCAGAATGCTGCAGCCATCTGTGCAGAGATACATCCAGAGATTGTATGATGCTGTGCATGATAGACAGCTGGTTTACCCAAATATCTGGTGAATACTTGGGAGTCTGCTAAGATTAGTTATTGTATAACCACTGTTTTCTACATACATTCATTGGTTTAATGACAGTAATAAATAAAGTTATCATTTCAGGGGATTAAAATTTTTCAGATTTTTTTACTTCATGGCTCCATGTTGTCTGATGTTGCAAGTTAAATTATTAGCTCAGGATCTCTCTTAACTTACTGTCATGAGTGAGGTCTGCCTAATCTTTTTTTTTTCTGTGTTGTTTGTAGATTTGGGGTTTTGTTGGTTTCTTTTTTTCCTTGCCACTTAAAATAAGGCAATTCAATCAAAATAATTACCTAGTAAATGTTACAAGAATAGTTTAAATTATCTTTTTTTCTTCTTCCTAATTTCTAAATAATAATAATTTTAAAAAACCCTTCACCTTACTCTGGTTTGTATCAAGTATAGAAGTAAATTTTCAATGATGCTTACAATAAATACTACCTAGGAAATGACAATTTGTTCTGTCTAGGAAATGACAATTCTTTCCAGGGTTGCTCAAACGTGAACTTCACAATGTTCAGAGTAAGCAAAAGTAGACAGGATAGCTCAGGAACTTCCCAAAAATTATTCTAGCTATGTCAGCCGCTGATCTACTACTTATGGGCTCTGGGCACAGCACCTTTTCACTGCACACAGTTTGCAGGAAACTATTCGGTCAATTATCTACTATAGCCCTGTTTGGCTGTAGGCACAAAGGGGGATAATACAGGGGGAAAAATCAGCATACAAAACAGTTAGATAATGATGCTGCGACAGGACCTGTAGGATGGCTGCTAACAGTAGGTAATTTCAGAGCTCACGGATAGTACAGTCTGTTGATTTACTTACAGCTACTATGCAGAAATAGTGGTAAGTGTGGATGGATAGAAAAGGATATGAGAGGGAAAAAAAAATCTCAAAAGTTTATGTGAAGTTTGACAGTGTCAGCAGACAAAAGGGACGCAGCAGAGCAGGTCACAGCCAGGTTAGCTGCAGAGTGCAGGAGGACTACCCATCACTCAGCCACTGCTGCCTCCAAGTGTCTGGACTGGCCTGCTCAGCCAGGGGTGACATGCAGGGAGCAGCATCTCCTTCCATCCACATTCAGGTCCACACCTTATAGGAGAGGGTTTTTCCCCAAATTTCAGTGAATCCTGCTTCAAAAAGTCATAGAGTACCAGTTTGTCCTGATTAGTTATGTATATAGACAAACTGGTCAGTAGAGAGGGAAAACTAAATGGGTTACAAAGCCCTAGAGTTGGGAGATCTCAGTTCCTCCTGAAGCCACCTATTTTTCCTTGGAGGTGATGAATTGAAGTACATTCCACATCTTGTGCAGTTAAAAGAATTCCAAAACAGGAACAGGACTGTAAATCTTGATTTTTAAAAGAAGAGGTGGACATTGTCAAAAAACTCATATTTCATTGAGTGGCCACTCCAGAAATACTCACAGCAGCTGTTGCAGTATCTTGGTTGGAATACCTCTCACCTAACTTTAGTCTTCCCAAGTGAGACTTCCAATCTAAACTTGATCCCTTGGCCTCCCCCGCAGACAGGCAGCTCTTCCAGATGGTGATTCAAAACTCAAAAAATTTAGTAAGGGGAATTTCTGTGGCTTCATAGTTGAATTTACTTCAATCAATTGTTTTATAAAATCCTGCTCTGAGAAAATATCCTTTAACCCATCAAAATTCACTGCATTTTGTTCCGTGGAGCATGAGACACACGGACACCTTGATGTAAAATAAAATGTTTGTGTTTACTCTTTGAGATTTCAACTGCTCAGGAGCTGCAAATCAGCAGGGATCTGGCTGATGATGATTCCCAGGAAGAGGGTGCTGAGCTCCCAGGAATTCCCATGGACCCAAAACCAGAAAAGAACTAAATCTGTGGCCTCATTTCTGTCTTCAAGAATCAGGAGGAGCAGGGCAGGATGCTTTTATTTGAACAGCATTATTATGTTTGTATTGAGAGTGACAAAACCTGTAGTATCACGCTAGCTAGAGCTGGAGTCTTCTGAACCACAGTAAAAAGGCCTTTCCCAGGCACAGGGAAAAAGAAAAGGAAGAGTGAGGGGTTTGCTCTCTGGAGCCCATAACACTCCCAGTACTGCAGAAGTAGTTCTGGGCCAGCCATCAGAGCTGAGACAGCTCCCAGGGAGGCTGTAAATTCTACCTCTTCCCCAGGGTGAAGTCCTCTGTGCCACAGTTTTGTCACATTAGCAAGCTCTACTTGAAAGCAGCACATTCCTCCAGGTGAATATAGACCTTTCTAAAACAGTGATCTCCTACTCTGGGTAAAAAGCAGTTTCTAGAACATGCAGAACTGAATCCTTTGTTGTGCAGAGACACCAAAGAAAAAAAAAATTGAGACAAGCACTAAGACTTTCAGCACTAGGGTAAACTGAATTGCTAATCTGGGCTGCTTCTGTTCTCTTTGTAGAAGGCTTGGGCTTTTTTTGTTGGGTTTGGGTTGGTTTAGAGGGTTTTTTTGATTCTCTATGCTTTGCGTGTATGGGGATGGGACATTTCTGCTCAGTCAGGCCACTTGAAGGAGGTAATTTAATTTACCAATGTGGCAGTCAAAGCTGTAATTAATCTCATGACTTGCAGCTGTGGTGAATGCTCATCAGCTGTCACTACTGATAAGGTTCTTCTGCAGGGACCCTTTGGTTCCTTAGCACAGAGTGAGGAGTTCAGTCCTGTTGAGAAGTGAGGTAGGTCCTGATTGCCTTTGGGTGGCTAATGGTGAAGTGTTGTGAAGCTGTGCCTGCTATAGGTGCTGAGAGCTCTAGAAGCAGTTTTCTGGACTTAGATTTATAGATCTCTGCAAAAAAAAAAAAAAAAAAAGACTGTTGAGTGTTTATTTCTATGTGGCAAAACTCTTATGCATCAGTTTTGCCACAACTAGCAGAACAGAATATGGGAAAAGCTGACTGCTGAAAGTGTTTGTGTCCTTTATATTGGGTATCCCTTTAGCTGCCTGAGCAGGAGAGTTCTCTGAAAATATTGCTTTCAGATGAGGCAGTTGTTTGTTTAGATACTGAAGCTCTGGTGCTCTGATATTTAAGTTTGCAGTAGAGTTAAATCTGAGAGTAGTCTTTTTCTAATCATACTTTTCTTGACCCTGCTGAGGTGTGGACACCTATGCCTTTTGGTTGGAGAGACTGGTCCTAGACAGGCTGAAATAGGTCTGCTGGAAGAACTGTACTTGGTTTGGCCTGAGGTGACTTCTTCCTTCTCCTTTGCAAAGGGAATTACTCCCTTTGAACTGTTTTTTAATCTCTGCTTTCACATCTCTTTCGTGTGAAGAGGCTGTGTTCTCCTGGGACATGGTATTTCCCTTTCCTTAAACCCCACCTCCTATAGTTTTTCTAGCTGGTGCTGCTTCCAGAAACCAGATTTGTCCATGTTGATGAAGAGGGGTTTCAATCTGTTTCTCAGAAAGCAAAACTTCTCCCTCATTCTTGGGGATCTGCCTGTGTAAATGGCGTGAGTTCTCATGCCTTGGCCCAGGGCCATGCAGCAAAGGGGTATTTTCAGGAAGACCTTAAGCTGGGGAAAGGGAGGCATCGAGCTGCTGGTGTGTGACCACTGCCACAGTTGTGCTGTGCATATCTTGGCTCTGTGCTGTGGCTTCTACTCTGTTGGTAATTGAATTGAAATCAAAACATAACCATATCACTCTGATGCTCTGGGTGCTAAATAACAGTATTGTGAGCAAATCAGTGTTACTTCAGAGAATCACTTTAATGTGGCAGAATTGCAGTAATCAGGGTATAAAGTTAGATTTAAGAGCATCAGGTAAAGGAGCTGATTGGCATTCAAAGGAAAGCTGCTTTTGTTCAGTCTTCCTGCAAGTGGAGATAAGCATCATCCAGAGGAATTAGCAGTGCTTGATGGTCAGGGTAACTCCTCATTTCTGCTCGGCCCCTGATTTTTACTTTCTTGGCTTCATGTAGACAATTTTGCTTCATGTCTTGGGGGTTTTTTCTAGCTTTAAAAATACTTATTTCTTTGGTTCTTAGTGCTGTGTGAAACTGCTCATTCCACTGTATAAAGAGCTACCTGGGCAATAAAGTGCTTTCTCCTTCCCAGTGCCAAACTAGCTAGGTTAAAGGACAAGGAATGGAATTGCACCATAACCAAAACGGCAGGGTGATAGTTGGAAGAACTCAGTGGGGTTTCAAACCATCCCTTGAGAAAACCTTACATCTTGCCTTCTGCAATGAAAAATGATGCTACAGTTTAGTATTGCTGCTATGTAGTGCTCCTTTATGTTGATCTTGTGTACATTGCACTGCCTTTGACGTTGTTCCCCTAAATTATCTCCAACATCTGCTGCAGCCTTCGACCAGGCCATGCTCTACAAGTCTTGAACAAAAGAATTAGCTTACCCAGAGAGGGGGTAAGGAGAAAAATGGTAGATCAATCCTAAAAATAAAAACCATTGAAGAGGCTGTTACTGATTGGATCATGAAGGAAATGTGTACTACAGGTGTGATAGGCTGGGGAGGGCAGGGAGGGATGCTTGCTCCCCTGGCTTCTAGCTGTGATAATGGGCAACAAGTGAGCATTGAATAATGAAGCCTGAGTCTTAATGGACTGCATAGTGAAATTTCTGCCTTCAAACTGCCACAGCTATGCAAGGGGTGAAAAGTAAGGTTGATCAGAGGGGTACCTGAACTTGAGTTTAGAAAACAAATTGTCTTCTAAGTATTTTATTTGAGACTAGTTTTTCTAAGGAGGTTGAGTGTCTGTGATCCTACTGGAAATAAATTTGTCAGGTTTTGGAAACTCTGGATGTGTCCACTGTAAACCCATTAGCCAATGACTTTTTTTTTTCCTCCTCCTTTATTAAACCCATAGGTTTGAATTTTTTTTTCTCCACAGTTTGAAATGGTCACAGACACTTTCCATGTAGCATGAATTAGCAGAATGAATGAAATCAAGCCTTGGTCATGATATTGTGGGTACTCACACTTTAATAAGTTCCAGTAAATGGCCCTGTGAACAAATAGTGAAAATAGAATTTGCTTTTTTCAACCTGTTTCATGATAGCAGAAAAAACAGTCCTCAACGTGCCCAATTGAAAATGTTTTTTCTCTTCTAAGCATATGCAAATTACGATTTTGTGGATTTTATCAAGTTATTCTAGTTTTATGAAGAACTGCCTTTAACTACTATAAAGTTACATTAGCATTGCCAGTCAAAACTAAGATCTGTGGCTAGATATGTCCCCTCAAAAATTATACAATGTCAGTTTTTTATTATGTTAAAATAGAGATAATAGATGTTTGATACGTCTTGATTTATGCATTCATTTACAGATGTATGAATAAACTAACACTTTGTTTAATTTCTAATGCTTTTTAGTTTGATCTACAGAAATTGTATAAAAGAACCTTTGTGTGAGCATGTGCAAATTTGTTTCAGTTTTGTCATGGAAAGGATAGCCTGTAGTTTGAGTTCTTGCTGTGCTATGTCAGCACTAATCTGATTCAATCTAGATTGGGAAAAATGAATCCATTGTTTCTGACCTGTAGGTCAAATCTGTTGCCACTTATAATTGCCTATACGACAACTTCTGTGTAAAAGGCCTTTATGTTTCACAGGCTGGTTAAAGATGCTGAGAACAGAATTTTTATTTTTTTAACTAAGGACTTAAATCTTGGGATCTGGCTATCCATAACACTAAGTGTTTTTTCCTCTGCCTAAAGATATTAACCTGTTTTTACCAGAGCATTATGTGCTTTGAAATACATGCTGTTGTCTTCTGTGCTATTTCTCAAGATATAAAACAAAGGTCTAAGGCAAAAGTGGCAATTAATCAAGTGCTGTATGGAGCCACCTACAGAATTCCTTGCACCAGGGTATTCCTGTTGTTCCCCTCGTGTGAGTAAAGAGGGTGTAGAGAGCACACAGGGAAGTAAAGTTCTGCCTTATCAGATTTTCTGTATAACTACAAAGTGATATGACAAATAGTTTCCAGCAGTTTTGGAAGTCTTTCCAAAACACCTTGGCTATACCAATAGCTGTTCATCTTTGCTGATCCAAAAGCTCCTGCCTTACCAGTACAACCATTTCCCTATGTAAAGCTGACAAACTGGTTCTGCCCTTCCTGTGGGGCTCACCTATCCCAGCTTATGAAGCCAGGTGCGAGCTGAAGAATCCCTGAATGTATATGGTGTGAAACTCCCTCTGAAGTTTCATAAGCAAGATGAATAAATTTGAACTGAAATACAGTGGGAATAATAGGGTGGGGCAGTTTTACCTGTCTTCAGGAAGTTATTTCCTATTTTGCATAAGTCTGGTGATCTCTCACACTTTGCTTGTAAACCATGTCCTGGATAACAATCTGGAGTTGTCTGTCAACACCATAGAAGGCTCTTTCATTTTTGTTTTGACGGTTTCCATGGCTCTGAGTTACTCACAAGAAGTGCTCTCAGAACTTCCCTCTCCTGACTCTAGAGCACAGGTCAGGTTCCAGGTGGGTTGCCATTTGCTGGGAATTTTACGTTGTCCAGTACTCCTGAAATTATTGTTAGTGGAGTATCATCAGTCTGGGGACCCATGAGATTATCAGGGATGCAGAAAAAGCAAGACTAAAGCCTTTCTGACTTGGGGAGATGGAGAATTTGAACCTTTCACCAAAGAAATGCACAATTGCTTGTCTACTATAGTGGGAAACTTGGGTGGTTTCTTAATTAATGTGTTTTTTGTTATTTTGTTTTGCTTTCCTTTCCTTGAGTAAGAAGAGTAACAAAGCATGCTTTCCTCAGGAGGGACACAAAATTAAGGGTTTTTTTAATAGGATAGTAAAAACATTTCCTGCACAGCTCTAATAGCAATATAATGTTAGCTCAGACAATATTTCAGGTAAGCAGTGTCTCTGGGCAGATGGGAAATTTTAGGAAAAAAATATATCTCCCTAAAAACATCTGTTTCCAGTATTTTCTGGCTCCTGTTCAAGTCTAGATTTAGTCAAAGATGGCCTCTCATTTACATCCACTCTCTGTTTTTGCAGGATCTAGGGGAAGGCAGAAGTTACACAGGAAGGGAAGTCTCTGTCGTTCATATTTGTGGTTAAGCGGGTTTGAAAGGTGGCTCAGCCTCCATCTGAGCTGAACTTTGTGCTGGCTGATGGCTCTTACTCTGTCAACACTAATTCCCTCATCCAAGTTCAGCAAAGTGATTTATAGGAGCCTGCACCCAGGTGCTCTCCTCAAGGTGGAATGGAAAGCCATCGCCTCCCACAAAGATGACAGGAACTTGGTTGTTACTGCTGTGTGAGAGCAGTACCAGCTAAGCAGAAAGCTTTCTGGAAGGGCAGTGAGTAACAGGGAGGAGAAAGGATGACTTGGCACTTGGAGCTGGTCCTTGCCACTGACTCAGCCTCCTCTGTAGCTTCTCAACACGCTGTTGTGCTGCTCGATGCTCCTCTGCTGCTATGAGGACAGCTGGCTGCAGCATAGGCTGGACAGGGTGTGATATGGCCCCTGCTGAATTGCTCCAGTCAGGTAGGGAAGAGTCTGGAGAAGTCACTGTGTACAGGTTGGTTCCAGCAAGCATTGCCATCCAATACACCTGTAAACAAATCCTGTGCCTCAGTGCTGGGGGATCTTCCTTAAGAGAAAGCCTTGCATTATCCAAAGAAAATATGGTTTAGTTGCTGGATTTAGTTTTTGCTCCTCACTTGAAGCTTAGCCCTGGATAGCAATTCCTAATGTGCACCAAAAATGAGACTAGAACATGACCAATGTCATTAAAGAGAAGTTGTAGTCTTTTCTGAAGTAAATTGAAGCATTAGATGACAGATGAAAGCCTTTAGAGCTAGGCCAACTCGCATCTGTATTACCAGTGAAATGCAAAATGCTATCTGCTGCCTCATTCTGTACAAATTGTCACATGCAAACCTATTGTAAATAGCAGTACTACTGCTGATGCACCTTTTGGTCTTGTTTTTTTTTTTTAGTTGTTGTGTGTTTATTCTTGCTCACTGTGAGCTGCTCTGCAGTCATAAAAGCATAAACACCTGCACTGGGTCACCTCTTGGCCTGCTGGTTTGGTTAAAGAAGGATGAAGCATCTCTCCTCCTTACCTAGCAGAGTTTTCTACTTGCACTGCATCATGAAATACTGGGTGAGAAGTAAACCCCAAATTATGCAAGGTTGTGCTGGAGAAACAGCCAAGAAAGGCGAGTGTGTGGAGGAAGCATTTAGAGGCCTTAATTGTGGGAGCTGAGACTCTGCACATGCTAAAGGAGTAATATGATTCTTGGGTTTTTAGAGGAAATAGATATCCCAGATACTTTGCTTAATGTTTGGGATTTCCTGTCCAGGTTTCATTTATTTCAGGCTTAAGTAAATGAAAAAAGCTTAAGTCCTACTGGGGTCCTGTAACCACAACCTTGAGCATATTGTGATGCTCCAGAGCAACAATTCCTATTGGTGAAAACTGAACAGGCAGACAGAAGTGGAGGAAAGGGCATGTCCTGCCTCAGCGATCAGGGGGAGTGATAATGCTGAGCTCTGGGCCTAAACCCAGCTGAGGCACAGGACTGCAACAAGGGGGACCTAATAGGTGGGCTATCAAGGTGAGCTGGTGTAATTCCCAAGAGCATCAGTTGGCTTGGTGTGAGGCCAAGTTTTGGAGGCAAGTCTTCCTGCCCGTGGGTTTGTGCTCACAGCCCTGGTCTCCAGAGGACTACTTCATGCCACCATAGCCTTTCAGCAAGTGAACACTCTGGTTGTGGATTTTTCTTCTCTTCCCCTGTTTTTCACTAGCTCATTTCCTCCCTTCAAAGTTCCACAGCCACCTCCCAGTGATGATGGCACACTGATGTGCAGAATAGTGACCCCTCACACACCCTTTCTGGAAGGCAAAATCTCATCCCTCTGGCACATAGTGCTGGATGAGTTAATTCCTTACTGAAGCATGTTGCATTGTGTGTGTGACTGTTCCTCTGAGCTGGTGGCAAGGGAAACAAAACAGGGGGGTGCTAACAAAGGAGGAAGAGCCAGTCAGCAGCAGGAAACTTTGAGAAGTAGGAATTTAAGGGATGAAAAGTCATCTGCAGTTGACTTGCTGTAGCTCACGTCAACCTCTGGCAATTCTATGTTTATAGGTCTTGCATCCTCTTCCTGTTTATGTCAGGTTCCTCTAAGCTTTGCATCTTGCATGTGAAAGCATCTTCATAAATTGACACTAAAGCTGAAATTCATGCTTTAAGCTACTACTTCTTTTAAGAAAAAAATATTTATGCAACAGTGTTTTCATGTGTGCTATTTCAAGACCATTGCTCCTTCATAACTTATAGCTGCTGCTCTGTGGAGGTAAAAATGTGTAGATACTGAAATTGTTTACATCCTGCCTTGGGTTTGAAATGGTATAGAAAAGTATGTTTAAAATAACAGCATTCTACAGTAGGGACTTAATCATGTGATCTCCTTAGGAAGATGTAATGCTATGGCTTTTGAAGGGATGTGGGTCCTTTGAAGTTTTGTACCTAGCTTTTCTTGTAGGAAGAGCCAGGTTCAAATTCCCATCTGCACAGTGTATGGAATTAAGCATATAGGTCTTGTCTCAGCTTTGGGTTTGAAGATCCATATTGTACACAGTTGTAAAATACTTTGAAAGTCCAGAGTCACAAGCACTGTGATGGCCGGCTGAAAGCGTGCCACAAATTTGTAAGGAAAGCAGCAGATGCTGACCACAAGGTCTGTGTGCAGCCGGGGGGGTTGCAATGCACCAAGGGGAATTAATTTGTTGCAGGTGCTCTGTCTGTGACTGAGCCAATGAAAGAAGGGAAAGAGGGCTGTATTACCTCTGACCAGCATGTCACAAATGCTCTCTTCTTCACAGACAGCCCCTCCCCCCAGCCCCCCCACTGCATTTTCTGTGTATGTTTGGGACAGATGAGACCTCCAACTTGAAATCTACTACAGTTCTGTATGGTAAAGAATTGGGCTTCCCCTGCATCCTTTCTGCTCTGCCCTTTCTCTCTCTGCCACTGATATCTATAGCAGCAAGACAGACTACTCAATGTCTAAGAGTTGAATGTAGCAGCTAAATAAGGGAGAAGATTCCTGGAGTCCTTAAAGCTGTATAGCAAGAATGTGTTCTGCTAATCTTAGATGGGGTTTGATGTCAGCTTTTCAGAAAAAGCCCCGAAGTATCCCTTTTCACTGCAAGTACAATAAAAGAGAAAATATAAGAGATGACTCTTGAGATGGAACAAAAGCCTGTAATTGAATTTCTTCTCTAGGTGGCAAAAGCAAGTGCAGCAATACCTGGGAAATCAATCTGAAAGGACTCAAAGTCAGATTAAAAGGTTGAAGGCACTTGCAGGATTTTGCCATAACCAATTCATTTAGTATTCACTATGAAATATTTCTTAAAAATGGAGATGTTTCCAGTGTGACACTGGATGGTCAAAAACAGAACCTTGCACTCCACTTGGCTCTGCTCATTCCCAGCCTCTCTGGGGAAAGGTTCTTCCTCGAACAGCCAAGTATTTTTCTGCTCTGCAATCATTTTCTCCCACCCTTCACCACTGACCTCTGGAGCCCTGATCCAGATTGCTGTTAAATTGAACCAACTTGACTCAAAGTATGTATGTAAGCACCTGATCTGAAAGGTCCTCATCTGCACATGCAGCTTCCTCAGAAACTGGTAAGAAGCTTGAGCACTCCTCTCCTTGGACAACCAACAAAGCCTCTTTACCTCCTAGAAGACAAACAGAAGATGACAATATAAGAGAAATACAGCTATCATATCCCTGTTGGGATAGAATCTCCGATGCTAGTGAGGTGTAGCTGAGAAAATATAATCACAGGTGTTCACTGCTGTCTGGGAGGGAAGCAGTGTTTTTCTATTATCATCTGTTTTATCTGTGGAGTTCCACTTCCACAAATAAAAGATAAGCAGAGTTTTTACTCCAGCCCCCTGGTCATGTTATATTTGGCAGCCAGGGGTTCAATAAGGAGCTGCCACAGAGGACAAAGGTAGTCCTGCATTTTCACTTGAAATACTATTACCCAATTGAGTTTTGGTCTGTGGGTTTGTTGTCCAAGCACAATGCGGGGAAAAACTACACTATTCTGGCTTAAAGTGAAATACATGGTAGTCCTAACCTAGCTACCTGGAAAACTGGCTTTCAAGACCTACTTTTCAAAACAAAGTGCTGCCTCAAAGGGGAAAGGAAACATTTTTCATGTGTTGGAAGCCAGCAATACAGGTAAGCCTTGAACTTAGGAAGGAGCAGCTCTTCAGAAACCATGGGTGATTTCTGTTTGGTTTGCTCTGAATGGCCAGTGGGTAGGTAACTAATGAGCCAGTACTCAGACGTAGTCCTTGCTGATAAAGCAACATCAGCTGTTTGGGACCTGGCTGCTCAGTGAAGCCAGGCAGGCTGTTTGTTTTCTGTCCCAAATGCATGTGTTCACATTAGGAGGCAAAATCAGAACTGATATTAAGTGCCACAGCAACAGCCATCTGCATGTGAGGAGAGAGTGAGCAAGCCCTGAGCACATGGGCTCTGAGAAGACTGGACACAAGCAGGGGATGCTCTTGTTTGCTGGCTGTGCTGAAAGCAGAGGAGCCAGGCTGGTACTGAATTTGTTTTAATGACCATTGAGGCTTGCTGGAGATATAATTCATCATGTGAGAAGTTGTAACTGCAGACTGGGGAGACTAGTAAAGACTGGGAAGGGATAAACTTTCACCAGCTGGGAGTGTAACAGAGAATCATAAAATGTTCTGAAATGGAAGGGACCTACAAGTCCAACTTGTGGCCTGGCACAGAACCATGATATTGTTTGTTGAAATTAAGAACTTTCTGCCTGCAGAAAATGTCGGTGGTTCAGGAAAAGTTTTTTGTTCCTGTCCAGCATGCCTTGAGTCCTCTTCTCAGCTGAGGTTTTAGGGCTACTGGCAATTTTGCAACAGGTCTGCAACTCTGGTTCACATGCCAGGGCAGCTCTCCAACTTCTGAGCTGTGAGTCTCTGCTAAAGGAACACTCTGCATCAGATACCCTGACAGGGAATAAGGCCAGTTATTACTGACTCCCTACTCGTTTATCAGGTGAAGCGCACTGTAAGTGTTGCCTCCATCAGCTGGAGGGGAAGGTGGGAATGCTATCTGCGTTTACAGATGCAAGAATCCATATGGAGAAGAGTTTTACAGCTGAGCGAGTAACATTTGTGGTTTACCTATTACCACTAAATGCCTGACGTGCCTGCCACATGTGCAACTCCGCCTCTTCTAAAATCCACCTGGGAAAATAAGTGAATCATTTCTTATCAGGCTACAAGAATTTTGAAACTCCTCTCCAGGGTTCCTTCAACACTCTTCTCCATGCATCTTAATTTCCTGTAACAGTCTTAATCTGCTTCCCATAGGTACCCATGGGAGCCTTGTTATCGACCTCAACTGGAAAAAGGATTGTTTCTCTCCCTCATTATAACTGCTATTAACTGGCATAGGTCTTGTCTGTCTCCATCACAGGGGCCATTAATGTAATAGGTCAGAGGAAATGAGTTCTGCCTCTGTCCCAACACTATGGGGATGGAGCATGTTGGCTGTGTGAGAGGGAGCTGGTCTAGCTCCCCATCTGCTCTGGGAGTGCTAATCGCTGGGGCTGTCAGGAAAGGGCATCCTTTGCCGGCATTTACACCCCCACATGGTGTCTGGGAGAGTGATATAGGTGACAGGTTGGAAACTGCCTCTGATGGCTGCTTTTTAATTGCCTGTTCCTGAAGCAGCCTCTGGCGTGAACTGACACTCGATAGCTTGTTACCTGTGTGGCCCTCATAGGATTCCCACAAAGCTGGTAGGTAAGAGATGCTGAATTGGCCTTGCAGCTTGTCTTCTTCCTCTGCCTTCCCAGAGTAACCAGGCACCAGAACTAGTGTGAGCTGCCAGTGTAATCAGTGTTCTCCCTCCTGCAGTAACATCACAGAGCACAGTGACCTTCCTCTCCAGCACTGGGAATACCCAACTATAAGGCCAGGTCTCAAGTGGAGGAACTGGAAGCAGACTTGGTGGAGAAAATACATGGATAGTGGAGTCCCATGTATATTCTAGGAACAGGTCGCAGATCTGACAACAAAGGTTAGCTGTGGCACCCAAAAACCCTGCCTAAATTTTGGCTACCTAAACTAGATGTATGTAGGGCCAGAGGCAGGTGTTGCACAGGTTTGTCCAGGTCCTGGACTGGCCAATGGAAGGTGTTTCAGATGATGGTGCCTGCTAGGAGAATCTTTTCAAAAAGCAGCCCTTTCCTCCCTCCTCTTCCTAGAAGAGGAAGGGTGTGCTTGTTTTTCTGTGCTTGTGTTCTCATGTTTGCAGTGCCTTGAGCTGCCCTTGCACAAGGCATTTGAGAGGGAAGGACAGGGCAAAGAGACAGTCCTTCTGTCCTGTACACCCTGCTGGCATGGGCCAGCTGCAACCACCTGTTACGGTAGCAATCCTATTGTCCTGGGCCTTGCCAGGTATGCCCACACATGGCACTTATCCTGAGAAGAGCATGGTGTCTATGCTAAGTCTGAGACTGGCCTACTGTTAAAACCTGACTGGTGTTACAGACCTCATTGCCTCATGTCTGTACTGAATGTTTTCTCGTGGCCATAAAAGGAATGTGGAGGAAAAGATAAGAAAAATAAGCTTCTGTGATGGGCAACATATCGCCTTCAGTCCTGAGAGATCAAAAGCATCAAACTTCACTCTGGGAAAAGGAAGACTTGGTGATGTGCTTTTGGGGAGAAAAAATAAAAATCAGAAAATGAGATTACAGAAGTACTCATAGTTCTGCACATGGCCAATACGCACAGCTTGCGAAGAGCACAGAGAGCTATAATTACATTTGTATGGATTATAGTAATCCATGAATTTGTAGCCCATGGGACCTGGCCATGTTGGGCTACAGAAACACAGCATTATCAGGTAGCACTTTGTGATGTGCTAGTATGTGTCTTGTGGCTTTTTTTCCTTGACCCCAGAAGGACCTTTCCAGCTGCCCTACCCCAGTCTGCATTCTGGTTAACAGTGATAATTTGTCTTTTGGGGGAGTGTAGTCTCAATTGTACATTTAGGAGGCAGGAAAACCCTACCACCCTTTGAATTTGCCTTAAGGGACAGCATAATAATGGATTTATTTAAATATAACCCAGGAATTTACTTATGTGTTCTCATTTTCTTACTGTAGTGTTGATTATGCAGATGCAAGCAATCTTAAAATCACAGATCACATTGCTCACCTTTGAGATTAAGCTTACCCCAGCTTCATCTGTTTGACTTCTAACATTCCTCATTCTCTGGCTTAATGCAGCAATTTTGGAGTCCCAGTCCCCACAGGGGATGGTTCAGCTCAGGCTGCTCACTGCCATTTCACTGTTTGAATTTGAGCTCTCCCTCTTGGCTTTAGTAATTGCTTGGATACTCTTGACAGTACCCACTTCTTTGAGAATTTTTTTTAAACTTACTAATGTCTCTGCTGGGACAAAGGGAACACTTTCATGTTCTCATCTGAGAGTACTATTCTCCATAGAGGCTGTTGAGGTGTATGACTACCTAAATATCCACCTGCAACCTGTACTCAAAAGAGGTTATGGACAAGTTGGAACACTTCACATGTTATTAAATAGACTGAAGGACAAATTTAAAAATCATCAACATGGGGGCATGGGTTGAAGTAACTGACTCTTTCACTAAGGTGTTGAGCATCCTCCATGCCTCCTGAAACTGAGGATGCTGGAGGCGCTTGTGAAGTGAATATGTAACACCTCTACTATTGAACACTTCATGCTTAAAGGGCAACAGCGATGGGATAACATCAATTGAAAGTACTAACTCAATATGTGACTGGACAAAGTTTTGTGTTACAGAGTTTGTATTATTAGTGTTGTCTGAAGCCAGATAGCAGAGGTCATATTCCTGTGGGTTCTGCAACCATAATTATTTGGCCCTTGGATCTATTCAAAGTGTTTTCTTTAAAGATGTACAAACTCAGGCAAGACAGGTGAGTTGTGCTGGGAGTAATTCTGCAGACTTTCTGAATAGCCTTTGAGTTTGTAGGATGTTGGGGATTCACTGGTGGAGTGATTTCTAAGGCAGATGTGGACTTTCCTCTGGTCCTGCTCTGTCCCTCTGCATCTCCTGATGGAGAGCACTCTGTTGTTTTGTGCACAGTAGCTCCTTGGCATCGTGGAGTAGTACAGTCCAGCAAAGCCATCCAGCATGTGCCCAGCCACTGTCAGAAGCTTCCCTGGCACAAGAACTGCAGCATTTATGCTAAATAAGAAAATGTAGACCTACCCTTACCAGTTAATTACTGTGTCAGATTCAGTTCATTAGTCATGTCATGATATGAAAACAGGGTCTTGTGAGTGCAGATAGGAATTAGTAGTATCAAAGGGGCTGAGAGGTGGGGAAGGAGGAAATGACCCTGTGGATTAACTGGGAATACTGCACTCTCCAAGGAGGGAATGGACATAGTCTGCCACCTAGTCCTGATGATGTAATGCTGCTACCTTGAAATGCATGACGGCTGCTGAGGTCCTACAAGCCTTTAGTTAAAGGGATCTAAGAAATGAGCTATGTTAAGTTGTGCCCTTTAAAGAGACCTACCTCACATTTCCTGCCTTACTGGATGAAAAGTGTCACTTGTGGGTAGCCTATAGAATTCTGCAGTGTCTGGCCTGAATCCATTTTCTGTTTACTGCAAGAAGACCAAAATTCTATCACCCTCTGAAAGCTTCACATCTGTCCCTGAGCCGAAGGAGCCAGGCTTGTACTTTACTGCTGCAATGTCTGCCTTCTGGTGAAAGTTTGTTTGCCAAATGTCACCATTCCTATTCTTCTATGAGCACAAAAGAGATGAACTAAGAGGGGGCTGTCTTATACCAGTTTGAAAGGAGAAAGACATATGAGGAGCCCAAGCAGAATCCAGATGCTGTAAGGATGTGGTTGCAGATATCAGAGGTCTTTATCTTGTTGTCACCTTAGGTCAAGCTTTCCCTAAGTAGCTCAGCTGTTCCTCCAAAAGGGGCTGTAAATTGTTGCTTGTAGTTAAATTTTGTCTGAGTCAGTGCTGCTTGTAAAGATGCAATTTGGAAATGGACTGGTTTCCATTACAAGAATCCTGTGTCAATATCTGTCTAATCACAGGTTTCTCTAGCATTTTAAGAGCAGAACTTTGGAGCCATGTCAGTGGTGTACCTCTTGCCTGCATTTTTTTCCCTGGTATCAATTTGTGACTCTCCTTGGAGAACTCTACATGATCCTGCACACTTTAATGCTCCCTTCAGCAAAACCTCTTAAAGGATTACTTTGACTTATGATTAAAAGTGGCATGGAACACTTGGCAGATCTGAAACTAAACAAAATAGTGCTGTTTGCTTTCTGGTCTTTTTTTCCCTCCTATCATGGAATGATTGGGTTTGGAAAGGGCCTCTGGAGACCTTCTAATCCCCTCCCCCTGCTAAAGCAAGTTCAACTATTTTAAAGTTGTCAGATTGCATATGACACCTGGAAAGGCAGGTGGGGTGTGGGGTTTGGTTCAACACTCAGTGTTTAGCCTGGGAAAGAGTGGGGTGGGAACGTGTATATTAAAGTGCAGGAGAAGCTCTCCTTTTGACAGCTGTTAATATAAATTCTTGTGCTGTATCCTCTGCTAGACAAGGTGCATATCTGCAAGGGGAAACCTGAAGAAGGAGGGAAGGAGTCCAAGGAGCATCAGAAGGTGGAAAGAGAAGCTGAAAATCAGTATCAGGTTCTTGGGGAGTAGCTGAGGCTGGGAGAAGTAGAGCTGCTCACTGGACTCATCCATGTGAGTGGTTCCTGCTGAAACTCATTGCCTCCCAGATGCAGAGCAATGTTGTTCCTCCAGATGAGAGGTAGTAAAAGTTGTCAAGTCCTTCTTTTATCCCTAAGTACCATGGGAGAAATTTTTCTACCTCTTGGTGAGTCTTGATGTGAGCAGTGGCCAGTGGCTGGGAGTTGAAATACTAGATTCCTGCTGGAGCAACTTGTTTAGTCTGGATGAGAATTAAGCTGCATTCAGTGACACACTGAGACTTACAAGAGCATATGGTTGAAAACTTGCCACCAAGTTGTAAGGACTTTACCTCCAGTGGATGATGACTTCTTCAGTCTATGCAGTCACACAAAGTCTGCCTTTTCCTATGCCACATGCTTCATGGAGGATGTCTCACAAGTTTTATTTCTTTTACAACAATTCAAGGTTATACAAAGCCTTGCCTAACTGCAGGGGACTATGATATCTTTTCAATTACCTCAAGCCTCACTGAAGCACTGTAGGTGTTTTCAAAATCAAGCTGGTGTCCAAAGTCAAGGAGATACATGAAAAAAAGGGTCTGAACATCCTGTGCCAGATGCACAGTGCCTCCTTGCATTGGGGATTCCCATGGACTGGCCAGGAGACCTGACTGGTGAGTGCTGGCTTCAGCAGGAACAGAGAGGCATTTGGATTTCAGCCTAGCCTGACTAAAAAGCTTAACTTGGACAGCCTTGACATTATGCAGTGTTTTTATTGTCAGGGTGTTGGTAAAATTTAGCAAGGACTCAGGTTTGCATTCTCAAAATCACTGATGTGCTTAGAAGCCCTGAGAGATGGAGAACTCTGCCCTTCCAGCTGCCTTCAGTGAAGGTAGCACTGGGCAGCACTGCTAAATTTTTGGGGATAGTTTGGAGTTGTCTATAAGGCATGAGAGATTCATCTTTCCTATTTCTCTGAAGTCTTTCACAACTAGTAACTGAGCTACATAGTAACCACCCAGGACTGATAAGTTAACTCTAGGTGAGACTGGTACAGTGAGGTGCTGAAAGCTTGTGCTCACACAGCCCAGCTTCAGTAGGGTCAGACAGTCAGGCAAACCTTGTCTCTTGACCTTGATTTTGTTGTATTTCCATGCAGATGAGTTTCCTTTGCCCTTGCAAAGATGGGAAAGGTGTGTGAACATACCACTGTAGCTGATAACCCTCTGTGAGAGCCTGGGTCTGTGGTGCCAACAGGGTCCTGTAGCTCTTCCTGTGATTCTGTGATGAGATAGCAGTTCCCCCAGAGGAGCTGTGGCAAGCCCCTGCCTGCCCAAAATGTGTTTTTTCCCTACTACTTCAACCAGTAGAACTAAACTTTCTTGCCTGTCTGGTGGTGTTCTGTCAGGTTTTATTGCAGGGGTAGGGAAAAGATTAGTAGACACTTTGAGTGTGGGGTTAGGGACAAATGGTTCTGCTCTCTGTCTGGCTGGCTTTGGCCTCTGAAGAGGCAGATTTGCGCAAGACTTGGCTGAAAAGAGCTTTCTCTGACCTGAACTCAGGGGATCCTCAATCCTTGATGAGCATGCCTGCCTCCCCTGAGCATCAGGCTTTCAGCAGGCTTTGACCCAAAGGAGTCAGGGTAAAGCATCTGGGCTCTGTTTATTCCCTCAAATGGAGTGTGAGTGCAAGGAGGGGGGGTGTGCCTGCACACATATGCAGAGTGCAGGGGTGAGGACTGCTACAACCACCCATGCCTGAGGTGATGTGCCAGCCCATGGCAGATGCAGGATGCTGTGCAGGGAGATCAAAGAGGAGAGCTGGAATGAAAAGATGACCAGCAGCAGTGGAGGAAAAAAAAACATCCTTGAAGTACAGTATGAAGTTTGCTCCTTTCTTTCAAATGGATGCGCCATTTAGGACATGCACAAGCCATATGTAAAAGGTGTTAGAGGGATGAATGTGAAGCATGTGTGTCTGCCTGAGCCTTTACCTTGGGGGTGGAGTGAATGGAGGGAAGGATAAGCAAACTGGGAGCTCCTGACCACAAGACATCAGACATTTTGCTTAGGTTTCTGTAGTGTACTGTCCATACACAGAAGTTGGGATTATTTCCTTCTATTGATTCAACTCCTAGACCTAAATACCACATTCCCTAGTAAATGACCCAGTGACAGTTAACAGCTGCAGGCCAAACCCAAAGCTTACCAATATCTTTTGCACAAGATAAACAGGTTCAGTTACCAATTTATGGGGAAGGTAAATAAAAAATCCCCTGAATTATTGTTCTGCTGACCTCAGTATATCTTCTGGGAAGAACTTCCTAAAGTTGAAGAACTAAGGCTGCAGAAGAGGAGATATTAACCAGGCCTGGTGAACTAGTTCTCTTTCAGGAGACAACTGCTGGTTGTTTTAGTTTGGTTCTTTTCTTCCCCCTAAAGTAGACCCAATCAATATTACATTTTCAATTCAAAAAATAAATCACACAGTAGAAAGAAGGAAATAAAACTGGTGATGCCTTACTGTTCCCATGACATAACCAGGGAGAGTATGACTGTAGTGGAAGAGCTGTTCTGTGTTACTGCTTTCTGTTCACAATGCTAGGGAGACGTCTGATGGGCAGATGGGGATTTGGTACAGTTGTATCACATATAGATTCAAAGAATTTGGAGTATTTGATGAGGAGACAAAAGAAACATTTCCCATCAGGACTAATTGAGGGAGACTGGCTTCATTTGCTACAGCTCATTATAGAAAATTAGCAAGGACAATGATCATGTATGGCAGTGAGGGGCAGGGTGTTCTTTTCACCTTTTCTTTCTCATTTAATAAAACCAAGTAATCAAATGATGGCACAATGAGCCAAGATAAGCAGTGCCTGATGGCTATGGTGCTGGTTGGGTTTCTTTGGGTTTTCCTTTTTGCAGAGGAGGATGCCCAACCTCATCACTGCAAGTGGTGCTCTGCTGCCTTTCAAGCTGGAGTGCAGTTCAAGTGCTGTGGCACTGCCTTTGCTCCCCAGCCACCAAATCTGGCACTAGCATCACCCTGTCTTGCCTGGTACTACACCATGAAAAATGTCTTTAGTCCATTTAACCTACCTACACCTGGGAGGGAAGAAATTTGCTTCCCTAGTCAGGCTGTGAACCATTTTGTAATAGCTTCAGTCTTTGCTTCTAAGGAAAGATTTACAGTAAGGCCTTTCTTACTGTTTGGTTTCAGTTGCCCTTTGAGTCAAGGTCAAGATCAGAGACTAGATAAATGGGCTTTCCCAACTTGTAGACACCCAGCTGTTCTTTCCTCCAACTCCACCTCTGCAGCTAAACAACAGCTTATGAAAGCATTTCTCCTGTGCGTTTTTTAAGCCATTAAGTAAAATGCATATATTTAAGGTAACGCACTGTGACTACTACTCAGTGCCATTATGTATCATGCAGGCCATACAAACTTGGATTGTGATGTTTTCTGAATCAAGTGTAGAAGGGCATTATTCACAATTTCTGGGGGGGGAAAAATCCCAAACTTCCTTTAAGTTTGAGAGACAGAGTTTCATGCTTCCATGAACAATTACTCTTTCTGCTAAAAATTTGTTTTTTCCTCTCCCTGGTGTAGGGTTCTACCAGATGAATCAATCAGTAGGCATTGAAAATCCTTCTCCATGTAAATACTAAAGGGTATGAGTGGGTCACCTTTTGGGCTTTAGTTAGCAAGTTGTCTGTATACTGAACTTTGCTGGTCTTCTGTTAGAAGGAAGTTAGTTTTTCCTAATCTTCAAAGATGTTCTTGTACCTCTTCTCCTGACACCTTGACTGCTTTTATTTTGTGGAGGCACACCAGAGGTGGCAGTGCTCATAGACTTGTCAGTACTATGTGCAGATAGCAATGCCATGTTCCTGCTCTTCAGTGTTGCCCATCTAAGTGTGGGAAATAGCCTGGTCGATTAGTCAGCTGTTGCTTCAGGAACTCATGTTATTGAAATTAAAGGAGTAAACTGTGACCCAAACTCATCAGACAATAGCTAAGAACAAATAGGTCTGACAGCTTGACCTTACCGTAATTGAGACAGAACAAATAAAACAATCCTGGTACCTCTAAATTTCAGGTTATGGAGGATGCAGAAGGAACTTTCTGAAAACATACTTTAAAGTAAAAACAACATGAAAAATTAAGTTTCTAGAAGCCTACAAAAATGGGAGAAGGTGATAATGATGTATCCACCTCTCTAAGTCCCCAGGAGTGGAACAGCTTATCTCTGGTACCTCTCACCCAGTCCTTGTGACACTGACTCCCAGCACTGAAGAGCTGTGCCCAGCTCCCTGCTGCTGATTCTGAGCCTTGCCCTGGGCTGCTACTACCAGAAAGCCTGAGAGCAGGCACAAAGGTTCTGGGATTGAACTGATGACTTAAAATCTTGAGTCTACTTGACAAGGAAACAGAGATCCTTCCTTTGGTGTTTCAAAGTCTCATTATCAGAAGTAATAAAATTGAGGCTGTTTTCTTCTTATAAATTGGACTGGCACTGCGGAAAGGTATCTTAATTTTCCATTTCTCCAGTGGGATCTATCGTGCATCTCCTAGCTGTGACTGACTAGTTTAATATTCTTTCTCTTTTGCCACTTAGTATTCCTGTACAGCTGCTTATTGTTACCGACTATTTGTTCAGCTTTGGGGGTGATTATAAGAACAAATTGCCAAGTGATGTACTGACACTGTGTGAGTCTTTGACAGTGCCCCAACACCCCCTTCCCAAAGACACTGCTCTTCCAGACAAGAAAACAAGGACAGTGTGACGGAGTGTCATGCATGTGCAGAACTCAAACATTTCCTTACTCACTCAACACCAGATGTTCTTTTCCCAGGCCTCATATTCAAGACTTCATTAGAAATTTGAGAGAAATGCTTTACTGTGGCTGCTGGCTTGGCTGCTTTTCAGGTTCAGGCAGAATTTTCTATATTCCCAGGCCCTTTTTATTTTTTTAATACTTCTCCAGAAACTTCTATTATCATCTTTAGCAAGGCAGAAAAATATTCACATGTGCATAATATTTTAGATCTTCTTTGTAGCATGTTAAGCTCTGAGACTAACTAAAAAAAACCCTCTTGGTCCCAGTCTCATTTTTAATAGGATAGTAAACTAAGAGGATACATGAGGATTATTCTAATCTTACCCTGGAGCTCTCTCCAGTACTACTGCCTATCTGGGACCCATTATTGAACTGCCTTCTCCAGTGGTCTAGAAAAGAGGCACACTTATCTTGATTTAACAAGTAATGGTAGCAAAAGCCTGAGCTGTCATGCTTTAGAAAGAATGGGTTAGCTAATTGATTGTGAAGAAAAGAAATACTGGGCTGGAGCTAATCACCCTTTGGGGTGCTGTCCTTTACTTGCTTTCTCCTTTAGTCCTTTGAGAACATGTTTCTACACTGGGGTGGGGGGAAGGTGTGCGTGTGTATGTGACACAATCAATTACTCCTATGAAGCATGTGCAAGGGACTGCTTGAGGTGAGTTGCTTTCTCATTTTGCAGCTCCCCTCCAGCAGTCCGTTTCATGTGCTTTGGAAGAGCAACAGAGCTGGTGAAGGGGCTGAAGCACAAATATTGAGGAGCATGTGAGAAAATTGTGTTTGTTTAGCTGGGAGAAAAGGAGGTTTGGGGGACATTATTGCCCTCCACAACTATCTGAAAGGATGTTTCAGAATTTGGAAGTCAGTCTCTTCTCTCAGGTAACAAGTGATAGGACAAGAGGACATAACCTTAAGTTGAGCCAGGGGAGGTTTAGGTCGGGTATTAGGAAAAAATTCTTCTGTGAAAGGGTTGTCAAACACTGGAACAGGCTGCCCAGTGAGGTGATGGTGTCACCAATGCTGGAGGTATTTAAAACATGTGTAGATGTGGCAGTTAGGGACATGTTTCAGTGGTGGACATGGTAGTGCTGGGTGAATGGTTTGGCCCAGTCTTAAGGTCTCAATCTAAATGATTATTCCGTTGCTGTGGCAGGTTAATGCTCAAACCCTTATATGCCTATGTACTCTTCAAACCTTTTGAGTCTAGTGTTTTGGATAGGGACAGCACATGTCCTGGGCAGGAAAGGGGCTTATTACTGGTGACATTATTGTTTTAGGGTGGCGGGAGAGCAGTCCACCTGGAAGTGAGAGTTCTAGCAAGCATGTGAGAAACTGGGCCTTGGGACACTATACACACTCTCCTACCTCTATTGGGGCAATAAACGCATTTAAGAGCATTACTTCGACCTCAAATATTGCTGTAGCAAATCCACAGTCTTACTTTCCTTCCCTTGACTCTTAGCAATGGGTGAGGAACTGAGGGAGGGCAGGCAGGATTCAGTTGTGCACAGCAAGACAGAGTAAAGCTGGGACCCAAGTGCAGGTTTTACCTGTCTGTATAGTTCTGCTTGATATTTCTTTCTACCCCTCACACTGAAACAGCTCCATTTCACAGTCAGATTCCAGTCTTGAATATGTCTTTAGATTGTTTCCAAAAGGCATAACAGACTCCCTCACGCAGACGAATTACTGCTGTCAACAGCACAATAATAGTCACACACATGGTTTCTTTCTCCTTTCCTCTCCTCCACTCCACATGATGAAATTTCTAAAATGTTGTACACCGCACAGAATACAGACAGACATTGGGTTAGTTAAAAACATACTTCTCTTTATTTCAAAGTTTTCTATCCTTAGATAAAAGGCAGTTGATACATTGCATAGTACTTTTTTTTAGTATGCTTATTATCAAATGTATCTGAGAAAAGGGATGGTTACTGGCTCTAACTTCCCACAACAAATAGTGAAGTTAATGGAATAATAAATTAAGTAGTAGTAGTCAACATTACATATAAAATAAATGTTAACAGATACAAATATAACATGAATGATGACTGATTCAATTTCCCTTCTCAGGAGTTCAGTGTCTTACTAGAGTGGTTGCGTAAGTCGAGTTTTTATTAAAATGTAGAGGTGTTTCAAAACACAAAAGCCACACAGGCTTTTTTTACTGAACAGGAATGTCTTCAAGAACCCTTGCTAGTGAGAATGAGAGTGCTGTTTTTCTGCCCCTGTGATGGCTGGTCACTATCCCTGTTGCTGAGCCCTTGCTGCTGCAAGAAGGCAGACTTTATACAGCAGCTGTGGCTGATCTGGGCTCTAAGGCACTTCTAGGGCCTACCTACTATTAATACTGCAGGCATTAATTATTCAAAAGACAAAACTCCACACAGGCTGCAGTGTGTCAGAGAGGACTGTCATGCAATCTTAATGGACTGGCCATCATTTCTGGGATTGTCCTCTATAAATGCTCATTGCTAGAAACTCAGTACCCAAGCCCTCTGCAGTATTAACTCATAAGGAGCTTCCAAGGATCTTAAAAAAACCAGTTTCAAGAGTTCTATCTTGTCACTGTGCTCCCTTTCCTGTTACTGAACTCATGTGGGTTTCCATGAGTGCTTTCTGGCAGGCAGGGGTTCCTGTGCATTGCTGGATGTCAGGGTGCTGCAGGCTGCCACCTATGCTTGTTGGGCTGCCTTGAGATGGAGACAAAACACCTTGCTCAGTTGCCAAAGCTGCTGTGGGGAGGTAGGTATTGTGTAGGGACTTGGAGGAAGAAACTTGCCAGACCAGCAGCAGAGCAGCAAGAGACCTCCATTTGAAACAGGATCGAAACAAAGTAGCAGAGTCCACACATGCTCAAGAGCCAAGAGTCTTTATAGCAACATGGATGATGGCCTGTATATTATCTAGTGGGAAAAGTCAACCAGGCTCTGAATTACAGGGTTGTAATTTGACCCTGAAATCTGATGACTACAGAAACTGTCTGAGCTCTGCTACCCTAGTTGACAACTGTGTGCTCCTCAAGGCAATTATAATCCTGTTGTATGTCTTAGCTGCCTGGCACTGCATTCCTCCCTCCTTATGTACTTCACATTGAGGTAGAAGTTTCAACTAGTATTAAAACACACAAGAAAATGAGCACCATCTTAGTGGGCAAGGAGTCCAAACACCTTCAAAATTTACTAAAACATTGACAACATGGCTAAAAATAAGTAATTGAAGTAGCAGTGAAAAGTAATTCTAAATGTCACAGAAAAACAGTATAAAAAAAGTACAGCACTGAGGTGCAAGACATTTTCTTCATCTATTGGATTTAAAACAATTCAGTGGTGTTTTTTTAAAAGAAATCCTCCCTCTGAAACAAATGAGAGAAACAGAATTTATGACATCAGAGATATACTGGTATCAAAGTAAGAGTACACAATGAATTTTTAAAGGCATTAACTCTTTGGAACAGTATCTAATGAAGGTAACTTATAATGGTGTTGGCTTCAGTTCAGCATTGCCTTTATTTCCTATAAAAATACACATTTAAGTAAGTATATATAGACATACGTGTCTTGCAAAAAATCTGCATTCCTTCTTAATTTTATAAGGAAGATCAAAGTAATAGTAATAATCTTTACATGGAAAGTTAAATGTCTTATTTTCAAACAAAATTTAAATGTAAGGAATACATATCAACATAAATTTTTTTTTGTTTGTTTTACAACCCCTCTTAATACTAAAGCAAGTTTATATTACTACCTAAATAAAGCCAGTTAAACTACTGCTATAGGGGCTGCTGTTAGTTACCTCCACTGTACTCAATACCACAGAGTAAATGAGGTCCAAATTTCAGTTGAAAGAACTTGGTTAGCTTGAATTTCATTCTATTGATTTAATTATTGGCAAGAATGTGAAAATACATTCAGTGTAAGAAAGCCGTTAAAGCCAAAGAAAAAAAATCTTACTCTTACAGCTAAGTTTCCAAGAAATATTGGATGTTCCAGCTTTAATGCTGCATTTTTAAATCTGGGGGAAAAAATAAATCCATGAGTAAAGGAAGACAGTGTTTATGAGTCTTCAAGGCGAACATTTCACTGACATTAAAGGCAACTTCGCAGACTCACTTGAAATGTATCAATTTGTAATCTACGCATTTACAGGAGCTGCTCTGTTCTGAAAGCTGTTTCCCAATCTGTGCCAAAACATGTAAGGCTGCGTAGCATACTTCTGATGATAGACCTTCGGGCTCTGTTTCTCCATAATTGATTTAGTTATTAGGTATGCAGGGGAGAGCAGAGATCCCTGAGGCTTAGTAAAACAGTATTCAGTTACTAAAAGCAGCCCTTTGTGAATTAATGTCATCCTACCAGTTCTTTCTGCTCATTATTCCTTCAAGTCTTGTTTTCCTGGACACCAGCTGTCACAGAGGAAGTCTCCAGCCTTTTCTTCTCCTGCCTCCTTGGCTGACTGAAGTTGCACCAGCATGGTCTGGAGTGTCTCCTTCACCACCTGGATCTCCCTCTGCAGAGACTGTGCACACTTTATTAAGGAATAATCTATAGGTGATTGGCAGTCCCTTTCTCTTTCCAAGTTATTAAGCAAATTTCTGTTCTGCTGCTTATGACAGATGGCCACGGCTATCTAATTGTAGCTTCAACTTCTTCCAAATTGTTTGGATTAAATATTAATACATTTCTCACACTTGCTTTCAAAAGAAAAATCCAGGCAAACTCAAGTTCTCAAGTAGTGTTATTTAGCACTTTAAAAAGGGAGGGGATGGGGGATACTGTTCTCATAGGAAGGAAGGAGATAAAGAAATTGTACCATGGAGGCAGCAGCACTAGCTCTGAGTTCCCTGCTGAATGAAGGGTGGATTTTTAAGATAGAGACAGACCCCAGGTGAAGGAAACAAGGCAGTAAGAACAGTCTGAGATGTAAGCCAAGTGACCGCAGCTTGTGTGGCATTAGTGAGCTCAGCAGTATGTGCTATGCAAGGCAGGGTGGTAATCTAGGTAAGCTGCAAAATGAGCTTATAGCAGAGAAAGTGTGCCTGCTCCACTTACCTCCAGAAAACCTTAATGTTAACTGAATTATCGATATAAGTGTAAGGCAGAACATAAAAATATAAAGCTGTACAAGACTCCACAGGGAATGCTTTGAACAAGTTGAAAAGCAAAGAAGGCAGTAGCAAGACTGTACTGTTGTGCACCAAAAGGAAGAGGGCCACCTGAAAAGTATTAAATAATTCAGTAAAAAATGCTTCAATTGGTTAAGAAAGAGTTTTCCATATTTTATTTGCCTCTGTCTAGTTCAGGTTTCCTGCAATGCATTCAGGAAGAATGCATTGATGGCTAATGGCTCAACTTCTGAAAAAGACTTTCCACTTCCTTCTTTCCCCAGCTCCACAATGATAGTGGGAAGGTGTCAGATGCTGGCAACTAGAATCCAACGGGTGCAGCAGTGAACAGACTGGCAGAAGAAGGCAAGACATGAATGGAGACAGTGGCAACTGCTGACATATGCACATGCCTTTAAGTGGCTGGGCTTCCTAGGCAGCATAGCTTTTTGCTATGACTAGCCTCTCCTGGGAAGAAGCACCCTTTGTACTATCAATATATCTTACATCAGCAAGATTATTCATTGTTGAAAGAAGTGCAAGGACTGGGTGTAGCTCAACAAGACAACCAGCCTTATCTTCTCTTCCATAGCTTACACTATGTGGAGAGGAAAGCAAGCAGAGACAAGTCAGAGACTGCTGAAACGCTAAACCAATGACCAAGTCTATGTGAACAAGCCCGAAAGCCTGGCCCAACCACACTGAGGCCTCCTGTACAGGTATGGCTGAAGGGCAAGGACCCCAAAAATCAGAAATAGATTCCTTTCTAGCAGTACATCATGAAATTATCCACTTCCAGGGAAGTGAAATAGGATGACACTGAAACAACTCAGTTTCAGAAATACAATGCACAGAAAGGATAATGCATGAGGACAGGCTTCATCCTTTACAGAGCTCATATGTTATGAAATGTTATTTTGCTTGACCCCAAAGTCAATGCAATGTCATGAAAAAAAGACACCCTAAGGTTATGTGACTGTAAAAAGTGAGCAGCTGCTTTTGAAACATTGCAACTAGAGTAGACTGGTAAAGTTATACAAACCCCTGCTATTTCAAGAAGTCATTATTATGCCTCTGAAAAGTCTTTTGGCTGCTTTTGATTCTGTTGTCAGTTCCTCAGAATTTCATCTTTGTGTATTTATATGCATTTACTAGGATGTTTTGCTCTTAATGTTCATGCATACTTCTAATTTCTGGACTTAGAAAGGTTAATCTAAAGGTTTTCTGTCTTTGATTACAAATAATAGCAGTAAATGCAAAGCTTCTCCTATCCAAGGATCTCAAAGCAGTGTACAAGGACAAATTAATTATGCTTTGCATCTTCTCTGAAGTAAGAAGCATTATTATCCTCTTTATAAGTGGTCCCGGACTCTCCACCTTTCTGCAACTTAATCATGAGACTCTGCTGAAAATCTAACTGGTAAACCAGAAATTCTTCAGCTTATGAACACCATGAAGCTTCTGAAATTTAATTACTTCAGATGTGTAGTCTCTGACTACATGCTGTTACTTGTACTATCCCCAGCAATTAAAAAATTCTTTTCAGGTAGAGAGAAAAAGCAAAATTGAAATGTTTCTCTGTCAGTGGATGAAAAATCTTGAACGTTGGAAGAAAATGAGGAAGACCTGGAAAGAAACTCCTAACCAACAGAAAGATGGAACAACAAGAAAGATGATCTTATAGTCTAATTACAGTGAGTTTCAATAACCTCAAATAACACCTCAATCATCTGTAGGCAAGTAACTGTCAAACAAGCCTTTATGGCTAAGCAAAATCTATGGTATATGGCTGAGCATGGAATCTCTATCCATATACAGAGGTTATAACTGGATTAACAGCTTTACCCATTTTAAACATTCAAATAAGGGGTTTGCATGGGTCCACATGCAAATGTGCCCTTCATGCCTAAATTATCTATCCAGTGCCGCAAATAGTGAGCCAGCATCCAAGGCAGAAGCAAAACTGGGTTTCAGCTAGGAATACTTTCTAGTCCTGCTGTCTTCCTGTGAAAAACTGACATCGTATCCCCAGTGTCTCATAAACTGTAAATGAAACGGCTTCACACAAACACAACCCATATTCAAGGATGCTGCAGCTCTAACATTGTGCTCCATGAAGCTTTTCACCTTCTTCTCTTTGAAAAACTTAAGTATCATGACAGAGTCCATGATTTACAACGAGATAATAAGCAGATCTAATTAGTGTAGGCAGTTATTTAATTTTTGGAAAAAATGAGCCCATTAATGCAGCTACTATTCTTTCAGCCCAGATGTTTAGGGAAAAGGGACAAAAGGTAGACATTATGAATCAGTTGACTTCCTATAGGAGAGGTCAGAAACTAAGAGTGTATACTATAAAACAAAAGATCTTAGAAGGACAACCAAGTACTACACCACTGAGTCGAGGTAAGGGCCTATGGGATTTTGAAGCAGAACAGCAATTTTTAGACATCTGAAGAAAAAATTCTTGAAGAACAGAAATAATCAAAAATGTTGTGGGTTTTTTTGTTGTTGGTTGGTTGTTTTAATTGGTTAACTATTCTGCTTGGTTCCAACAGCTAAAAGTTACGGTGTCTGGAGACAGACACTCTGCTCGATGCACCACCACCTAACTGCAGATGTCAGGCACCAGTACACATGGAGGGGTCAGCCAGCTGGAAAGGGGCTCTGCAGGAAAGGTCGTTGAGGCCACGGGTGACAGAGCCGAACATTTGCCAACAATGCTTCTTGAGGCAAAGGTGGCCAGCAGCCTTTCAGGCTGGATTAAGAAAACACTACCAGCAGGGGGAGGGAGCTGATACTTTCACTATCAGGCATTGGAATTGGCTGCCCAGAGAGGTGGTGGATTCACCATCCCTAGAGATTTTTAAACGCAGATTGGACGTGGTGCTGAGTACCATGATCTAGTAAATGGACTAGAGTTGGACCAAGGGTTGGACTCGATGATCTTGGAGGTCTTTTCCAACTCAATCGATTCTATGATTCTATTCTATACTCAGCACTGGTGAGGTCCCATCTGGATGCTGTGGGCTCCACAGCAAAAGAAAGAGATGAACTCTCAATGTGACTCACAGGGGAAAGGGGTCACACTCCTGTCATTTAAAATAAAATCAAAGAGGGCACCATTCCTACCTCTTACTCCTGTGGGATCCCAAAATTTCTTACAGGTTCACCCAGGGTGAGATTTCACAGTGAGGTACAGACAACAATAAATTCCACACTCACAATTCTGTTGAAAACCTACTCTGGTAGCAAGACTTGTATGAGAGCCTGCCATATGATAAAGGTCAAAGGTTAGCAAAGTGACCTGCAATGCTTAACAAACATTTAGGCACAAAATTCTGTTTCCGAAAAAAACTGATTAAAATGTCCATTTTAAGACGAGGAATGAAGATTGCTTTTATAATAACAGTCCAGCCAGGTTTTCTTCCAACAAAGCATTTTTATGAGGAACTATTATATGCATTCAAATTGTCTATCAAAATGTAACTGCTAATTAAGAACAAAAATGACTGTGAAATTGCAATATAGGCTCCATTTAATTTTAGTGGGAATTCCAGGCCTTTACTGTCAGCGAAGTAACACCTCTCATCAGCTCTGCAGACATCAGAATAAGTCACCTCTGGTTTTTCCAATTAATGATGCAGACTGTTTTCATACACTCACTAATGATTAACCATAATTGAATGTTTTGTGGGTTTATTTGGTTATACTATGTAGAATTTAGCAGATATGTCATAGTGTTACAGAGAGCTCTAACACACCCCACACCCCCCATTGTTTGATGCTTTTTATACAAAAGTAGTTTAATGTTTGCTGTGAAAGATTTCAGTAATAAATTAGAATTGCAAGTGGGTCTGTGCCTATACTCAGGTCCAAGAAATACCACCGAATTTCTCCTTTGTTCAGGTCATACTGGCAATTACAACAAGCAGTATGGTTGATTTAAGGGTGCTATCCCATCAAAACATAGAATGAAAAACAATGACATCTGGGTTTTTCCTTCTAATTCAAACTTAATTATTAATCAAAGCTATGACACACACTAAAGACTGGCAAATGGCTTGCGAGCATCAGGAATTTATTTTTCTCAGTGGAGTCTTTAAAAGTCTTTTAATAATCTGACAACAGGACTAATTTACATCTGTGCAGCCCTTAGTTAGATTTTTGACCTAATACAGTTTGTAACATTCATGTGCAAGGCAGTTTTTTTGGGAATGATGGGAAAGGTGAGAATAACCAGTGAACAAGAGTTTGAAAAACTTACATTGCTTTCATTACAATTTCAGATCTTTAAACTCCTGCTCTGAGTTCTACAGATTTTGAATGAAGACTGCATAATTGTTCAGTATTTGCAACAGGAAACAGTTTATTTAAAGCCAAATAAACTACCATGCAAACAACACATACATCTATTAACAATAAATTCTTCTATGAGGCTAATTGTTGTCTCCTATCTCAGTGGTAGTTCTTGCAATATATTGAAGTTACGAATGAGTGAAAGTTTATTTTATAGGCACTGAGTAGTTTTTATTTAAAAAAAAAAACCACAACAATCTACAGGTCTGGAGCAATGTGGTAGCTATTTTTCTCATTCCTTTTTGAAGTATAGCACAGTGATTACATGTACCAGATGGTAACATTTTATGCACATTGATCTGGACTACTTATGAAATAGCAACTGAATGTTAATGAGGGGTAGCTGAATCGCTGAACTGCTTCTTTGTATGTCCCTATGTTTTAAACACAGTTTCTTATTTTGTGACTGATGGTCTTGCTATTTCCAGGGTATCACACAGCATGCATAAAATGAGCTGAATTTCACTGACAGAGGAAATCAGATCTCTATCAGACAACCGTGGCTTAAAACAAGACTAATGTACAATACTTCTGAAGCATCTTAAGATTAATTTCATTTTTTCAACTAACTCCTGCAGTTTGAACAGCTATGAAGAAATAAGCAAGCCCCACAGAAAGTATACATACTATTTGGTATACTTGTAGTATATTATCTTCTGGAACTAAAAATGCAGTTTTCCAGCATATTTCACCTTACCTAGTAAATTATAATTATGATCAGACCTGACTGTTCAGAAGGCCATTAATTTAAGTTCCCTGCAAACAACCCATAACTCCAACTCCCAGTGTTCTTTAGGGCCAGTAAGAAAAGCTCAGAGTAAATATATGTAAGGGAGAAAGGAATTCGACACTGCACACACAACCAAGTATGTCCACTGTAAATATAATTAAAAGAACACCAAATCTCTCTGTATACTGAAATGCTTAGAAAAGAAAGATTTGTAGTAGTAACAAATTACTGACTGGATTTCTGCCCTCCCATGCAACCTTCCCCCACCCCTTAAAGTTTATCCTTCTGGTACCTTTGAGTAAATTAAATTTTTATAATAGGAATGTTGCAATGACTTGGCAACTGATGCCCAATTATTTTACACATTGTGGCATTTCCTCACACTACTTTTATTCCTTTCTCTAACCTATCCCCACCTCAGCTTAGCAGGAACTATATCCTTTCTAGCACAATCATTACCTCAGCTCACATTCGGGTGTCTGCAAGGGCTCCTCTGCTAATCTACCCAACCTGCACTTACTATCTTTCTTCATTATCCCCTTGACCGACACCTCTTCTTCACAAAAAACCTAACCAGCTAGAGTACTCTCATCTTCCTTGTCCTCACTGGTTCTTACTCTTTTTACCCTTTCTTAGAAGAAAAAAATCTCTTTTATGGTACATTTTTCCTAATAAAGTGGCAAATGAAATGAAACTCTGTGCTCTTAGATTTTGAAATTTTGAAAAATGCCCAGTGAATGCCTCATAAAGAATAAGGAATCTTAAAAAAATACTGACAGAGGAAGCACAGAAAGAGACAAGGGTGCATAAGACAACATCTCATCTGGTTACTTGCTCTGGAGTATTAGAGACTGAATAAATTCTGTAAAATGTCACATGATACATCTGTTGCCCATTGTTTTAAATGAAAAAACTCCAAACTATATGTGACAATATACACAATCTGAGTCAATAATGTAGTATTTAATTTAGCTAAATCATGTTGGGAAATGCAGGTGCATGAACACTTGTATCCATGCAGCTTTTGGTGCACTACGTATTTACTTATACACCATTACAAACAAAATGATTGTAACAGTAAAATAAAGGCTTTTCAGTGCCTAATCTCAATTTACCAAGAGCTAACTTCTATTTAAATCAGTTAAAGCAGGATCCACCACAGTGAAAATGCACTGTAGGAAAACTTACTACACAAAAATGCCAATTTCAGCAAGACAATCATTTCTACCATTCTTAATGTATCAAATCTACAATAAGAACTAGCATTCCATGTGAATCTGAAAGGCAAGTATTTCACATACATACTTACATAGATTGATACATATCTATAGCTATAGCAAAAAGGATATGAATAACTCCTTCATCATCTCTGCAGGTGGAACTTTGCAATTGATCTTCCAGATGCGTCAATTTCTCACTTATTGCTTCACATTTTTCTCCCAACTCTGCAGAAAATATGAAGAACTCCTACAGAAAGTTGAAAAAGGAAAAAAAAAAGCATGTTTGCTGCTGGCTGCCCTTTTCTACATCAAATTTGCATCAAACTAAAGGGAAAACAAAATATTAGTAAGGCGATATGATGCTTTGGAGTGCAAAAGACACTGCCTAAAAGCAAATTCCCATTAAAGAGACAAAAAGCTGTTACTGTATAATAAACTAGCAATTTATATGAAGTGGAATGAGTCTGTCGTCTTAGTCTACTTTCTAGCAGAAAAAAGTCATGATCTCACTTTCAGCAGATGATTAAAGGGGTGTGAAGGCCAAACTGCTCTCCCTCTTCCCTGTTGTCTCACCACAGCAGGGGAGAGAAATCTCATGCCGACCACACCATTGACGTTCCCAAATTTCAAGGTGTTCATGTAAATATGATTTATGCTTTTAGGTAATTTAAATATTTCAAGCAGCATCACTTTTTGTATCTCTTATACACACAAAATGTACTTATATTTTTGAAGAAAAATCTGGCTAGAATACTTAGGGACTTTGATGCATTTTGTTTGATCAGTTGAACAAAGTCTGTAGATTATAAGATGAAACCATACTATTTACTGAGTTTCATTAAACGAACAAAATTTTCAAAAATAATGCTTCTTTGCTTAGAATTTATACAGACAAATACTTATTCTCTTTTATACCAGTTTCAAAGTCCTTTCCATAAGTTTTTTTCAGATATACTGCACAAGAGTAATTTCTATCTTTTACATTTTTCAGTGAATAGCACTTTGAGAAATGACCCAAGTAAGCAGCAAATATGAAGTTAAAAAAAAAATCTGTCTATTTGTGCAGCTCTTTGACAAACCTTTCCTCTCCCCCCCATAGTACCATAGTGCTGCCTACAGTGAATGACAGGTATTATTTGTAAGGAAAAGATTATGGTGTCAAGATGAAGCTCTGCTGGAACCATGTTAAAAAAATTGGAGTAATTTACCAGCTGGAATCCAGAAAACTTGATTTTCTCTAGATCTGGTCTATGCACTCATTCATAAAGCCAGCATGTGGCCATATACAATTTACAGAGAGTTTTTCTCTGCTAAAAGATAGTACTTGGGCTCCTTTGCACTGATATGTTCCTATAAGACCAACCATCAGTGGTTAAGAAAAATCAAGCCTTCGAAGGTCTTCCAAATAAATTGTGCTAATACTTGTTGGAATGCTGCCCACTGTGAAACAATCTGAGCTTTAGAAAACACACTCACCAGGCCTCAGTTCTGTGCTATCCTTTCACTTTGCATCGCACACTGCATAGGCAGAGTCAAACTCGAGGAGAGCTTTGCTTGCTGGCACATCCTCTGTTATGGCACAGAGCTTTGGCCCTTCTGCTTTCCTAGGGCTCTGCCACACATGGCTATCCAGCAGATTGCACAGGTACACAACCAGCTGCAGCTCAAACCCTGGACGGGTGGGCTGGCTAAGAGACGTTATGTTGCAAACATCCGCAGCTCAGACACAGAGGAGCACCAGGGCTGAGCCCCTGGGTCTGTGCACAAGACTTGACATCGCCAGAGACATTACCAAACATGAGAATCTCCAGCAGCACTCCACAGAACTTAGAGATGTGAAAACAACCCACTGTTTTTAAAGAGAGAACAAGGAAGGAGAAAAAAAACCATTCTCCTTGCAGCAACTAGGAAAGTCCTTTTCTCAAGACCAGGGACAGAAGACGAGGAAGAAGTCTTCCATCCAGCAGCTAAATTATTATTCTGAATACCAGCAAGACACCATATGCTGTTATGGAGTAGAATAACCTAGGCAATTTCTATCAACAGAAAGCTCTTAGGGAATCATTCTGTGACTTGCATGCAAGAACAGATTACAGTTTCTAACAGACCTTAGGTGTCTGACTAAAAAAGTCAGTAAATTGCAAAAACCCCAAGTACCCTGAAAGCACATCTAAAATTATGACCGTGTAGAGAAAGCTCCACCTTTGAACACTGATTTTTCTCTAACAGTTCATTACATGCAAGAAAATCAGGTCTTCACATAACCATAATTTCAAAGAGCAGCTTAATTTCTCTTTAATACAGCCATACTAGTGTAGGGATAACCTATTCCTGCATCTATGTACCCCAGCTGCCTTTTTAGTTGAAATGAGAAGTTCCTCCAATACTTTAGACAATCATCCTCTCACAGGAACTTAGTTACACGTGCCATGTGAAAAATGCAGGGGAACCACAACATAAATTATGATTTTCCAGGACACACACATATATACATGAAAATGGAAAAAAAATATACACTCCTCTCAAAAATACGCAACAATAATTCTAAATATTCAACCAATTCCACAGCTTCTGCCCTCAAGGCCTCATTTGAAAAAAGTTTGGTAGCCCAGAGAAGTAGATAGAAAAGATTTCTCTTAGTGCCTTTCATGCCTGGTAACATCACTGGTAACATTTTTATTTGACATTTGTCAATGCAGGCAGGGAAACCACTGTCAGGGACACACAACCATTCAGAACAGCTCCCAAATGGAAAGAGGCACTTTACACTGATTAACAGTATCTCTGAGAGGGGAGTGGACTCTGCCTCAAGCTCAACATATTAATAAAATACAACTCATCCAGGGTTGTAGGTTATGTCAATGCTACAAGATGCTGTAAGTTTTAAGACATCTTTGGTTATTTTTGCACTAACAGCACTTTCAGGAAGCAGCCAGGAGAGATTGCAGGAATCATGAATAGCTGAGATGCAATATTGCTTTATGGATTTTTCTGTGAACAGGGAATGTAGCTGGTTACAATTTTTTTTCTCTAAATCCTTAAGCAGGTAAAACCAGCACAAATACAGGTGTGAATTATTTTTTAAGGTGACATTCTTCTGCCTTCTCACACAAAGCAGAAATTCTTATTTTTTCCCAGAGATGTGAGAATCTGACCTGAAAAACAGTAAGAACGATGTTCCAGCGGATGCACTGCTGGAACATCAGCAAACTGCATCAAGAGCAGAGGGAATGGCCTCTGGTTTATTCTTCTGCATTTCATTTTAGTCACCTATGAGCAACAGCTCCTTGACCGCATTACTCAAGGAAAATGTTTGATCAGCTTTTCCAGTGCAAACACCTTGAATCTAGTTCAGCAATTTTATATAGAAGAATAACTATTGCCGTAGCTAGATTAATCTAATTCTATTAGGGATTAGAGTCTATATTAGAGCCTTTTGTCATTGTGCTGAAAAGTGTGATTTCCAAATATATCCTTAAAATTCATTCTTCCCACAGAGGAACTTTTGTGAAAAGACATCGCCTTACAAACAGCAATATCATAATCGCAGTAAGATACAAGCCTTAGAAGACTTGTTTCTTTCAAAGCCATGTTTCTTTCACCTGCACTAAACTTTCTCTCTCCTTTAACAGTTAAAATAATTCAAAACAACATGAAGAATAAGTAAAAAGTTGCCCTTGCAGACAGATATTTCACATTATGGCACAAGGTTTAGAACAGTGACCTACTGTTGGCAGAAGTGCTGCATGTTTGCCCTTGACCTTTGCAGAAGTTAATGGCAATTCTCAGCTCTTGAAACTCCAGAGCATCTGGCCAGGGCATCTCTTAAATAATTTCTAGAAACAAAATGCAGGCATCCATATGTTTGTCCTGATTGAGCAGATGCTTCAGTCACATGTGGGCCAAGTACAAATGCCCTCAGATAATGAGCTACACAGCTATGAGGTGTCCAAAGCACAGGTGGAGGAATCATTCATTCCTGCTCTGCATCCCAGATTTCCTGCCCCATATGCATTGTCCTGGGCAACTGCTGTAGATGTGGAAGGCAACATGGCCACTGAGAAGGTCTACTCTCTGAGTCTGAAATTAATGCACGGTACTTACGACCAACAGCATCATGGCAAGGTTGACCAGAAAGCAACCAGGGACCACCAAAGCCCACTCTGTGACTTGTAGTGTGAACAAGTCTACTGCGACTGTCCACGGCTGGTGTCTGTATACATGGCTCATAGCAGCTGACAAGGGACGTGGTGGTTCTGGCTGCATGGTACTGCTCCAGGGCTAAACCGCCATTGTGATGAGCAAGTTTTCCTCCAGCAAATTTCTCTTGCTACAAACCAAGATGGTTACATTTGCTTTTGCCCTTAAACAGTACACAACAATAACTATTAGTTGTGCTATTTATCATTATCTTTTATGTGATTGAAGATTTTGACTTCCAACCAGATCAGGATTTCTAAACCTTTTATTTCTATACCTTTCCTTCTTTTATTCACTGTGTTCCTGTCTTCTACAGATTGAGGTGTCCAAACTAGTGCCATAGTCCTCTGGTGGCTTTGGCATTCTCAGCTAAGCACAGCAATTATTTCTGTCTTACAACTGGCATTCCCTTTAATGAGGCTGCAAATGACATTTGCTCTTTCTTCTAACACGATGAAGGTAATGAATCCACTACATTTGTAGTCCACTACAACCCTAGATTCTTCTTCTGCAGTATTGTCATCTTAGTGGCTATTTACCATCTGTACACATAAATCGAACTCTTTTTCTCCCTCAAATGTAATTTGCACCTGTCTTTTAACATATCCCTTTTTATTGATTTCAGGCTATTCTTTCAATCTATCAAGAGCATTTGGAATTCTAATCCTAATTGAAATTATGTTGACTGGCACATAAAACTCCTGGCCTACCTCCTTTCTAAAGGCAAATACCAAGTCTGCCTTTTAGTGACCCCCTGGGACTTCAGGCTTCCTCTAGGAGTTTTCAAAGAAGCTTGTTAATGGTTTGGAGATTGTTTTTCTTGGCTCCTATGCACTCAGAAAAAAATTTCATCAGTCTAGCCAGACTTGAGTACATCTCATTTGCCTTAGGATGCTTTACCGTGCTTGCCTCCTGCTACCTTGTAGCAAATACAAAGAGCACTACATATTTGGACATAACTTACCATTTTTAGAAAGACCAAAAGAAAATAAGGAAGAAAAAAAATAATTCTGATTGCATTTATTTTCTCTTTTCTCTCTCATACACTTTTGTTATTAGAAGACATACATGCTTCTTTTACCTATTCCTTACATTTAACTTATTCCTGAACTCCCCTTGTCATTTCATGTCTTCTGTTTACATAACTTAGTGTTCTCAGTGGTCTTGCTGCTTCACTCATATGCACTACACTACCCCATTAGGGTCATTCTTTGGAATATTTTTGTCCTTTCCTTTTCAACATTCTTTGAAGCCACTGAAAAGCTGCTGACATTGATATGTATTCTGTGACTCTGCTTGCCCTCTTCTACATGAAAAGAAGAGAGTGCTGTACTATAAACCCGATATCTTCTGGACAATACCAAAGAACATCTTTGGTACTTTCCCCATACTCCCTTTGTTTGCCCTGATCCCCTTCCCTACTCCACAGGGATACAAGGACACATGGGAGTGTTAAATGACTCATCAGAATTACAGTCTGATGTTGGCAATTCTTCTCTTCATTTATCTTCCATTACAGCTATGGAGGAGTGTCCTTGGAAAAGTATTTATGCAGGAAAAGAGCTTTGCACTGCCTTCTAGCACCCTGCTGTAGGCTGACAGCAGTCTTCCCATTCTGATCCCTAGCAGACTGAAGATCTTCCCCAATTGCAGACTTCCTAAAATGAGAGCACACCACTGTATAGGCTTATTTAATTAAACTGGGACAATTCCAGTTCCTGCTGCAGGAGGATAAGGCTATTTACTGACTTACCAATAAAAATTCACAGTGGGTCAGGACTTGGAAAAAGAAACAAACACACCACACTGTTTTCCAGTGTCAATACCCTACTGTGCAAGGAGTCAGCATAGCTGGGTATCGGTTATAGGTGGTTCCTAGTATTGTTCACTCCCAACTCTGCTCCTGAGTTACTAAGATGCAACAATCTGGAATGACTAACTGGGTGCTCTCCTGTAGATAGTGAGGAGACTGACAAGAATGGATTAGGGGACCAGAGCGTCAAAGGAATGTTTAGGCAAAGCTTTGAGATGGTACAGGGTGCTGACAGTTTCACAAAGCTTTTATAGAGCTGCCTAAAAGTCAACATCAATCCAGCTGTGGCAGTGTGGTAGGGCCTGGCTTTCTAGAGTATTTCCATTTCTTCATTTGCATTCCTTTTTACTATCTTTATGCATTTCACTCAGCTTGCTCCCTCAAAACTTCTAAAGGGAGAAGCTTCTCCATGTCTGGGGACTCTAAGATATTCAGCTCTTGTTGAATACATCTACAGTGACAGCGCTGTACACCTGTGAGCTCTGGTGTCCTCAGCATTTTGCCCCAATGACAGTAGGGCTTTTTGCTACCTTTATCCCACAGGACTACCTGCCCCTAATTCATGTCATCTGTGGACACAAGCACCTGCACAGTTTTGCTTTAATTCACAGCAAAGTTCACTTATCAGAAAGGCCATTTCCATTTTCTGCAAAATTGACCTTCATTCTCAAGGCTTCCTGTTTTTATTTATGCTGAACTCACACACAGCCAAGCAGTCTGTCCTAGGTGTGCTCTCATGTCACATTCTCCTTGAACACAAGGTCAACAATCTGAATTTGGACTCATAGTTAGGTTATCTATCCTAGAGCATTCCAGCTGCCCCAGACTTTGGATTCACTGTTGAGAATCTAAAATGCCTCATCTGAATAGTTACCCAAACTGCAATATTTATTTATTTAATATTTGCTTGGCTGAGCACTTGTACTTGACATAATAGCATGTATGCTATTATGGAAGGTCAACTGGAGGTTACTTGTTCATGTAATTTATTTGCTGGCTGGATATAATGCTTGGATACTAAATTTGCTTTATAAGTAAGTTGGAACCCAAGGCATACTGGTGTAAAAATGGACCAGCCTGAAAAGTACGGCTCTTAGAACCAGTATAACTGTCCTTAAACATATTACATAAACTCTTTAGTTTGTAGCTCGACAGATTCTTATATGTAAGCAGATTTTTCTCACAGGAAATGCATCTCATTTAACTATCCTAGCATTCTTAAATGCATGGACTAGGATCTGTCATATTTTTGTTAATGAAAATAGTGTAAAATTACAAACCCAGTATTTTTATTCAGATGAAATTCCTGTTACTCTGTATTCTGCCACAGTGTGTATGCTTTCATACTTCAAAAGTAAATTCAAAGATATTTTTAGTGGTACACAAAAAATCAGGTTAAGCATCATGATTTTGTTCCAAGCATAAAGAAAATGCAAAGGAGGACTGGGTAAATATGATTGGTCCTACTTTTCCCAAACATATTCATCCTGTTGGTTGCATGTGTTAAAAATATTAACACAGGATTTAACTATAAACTCCATGAAATACTCAGCAACTTTGCCACTGTTTTCAATTTAAAAAAAAAAAAAAGAAAAAAAATACGCCCACTCTTATTGTGATTGTGTTGCTTTTCTAAGTGCTTACACTCTCCAGCAATTTTTACCCTAAGGTAACACTATAAAAACAAGTGTCATTAATTCCAGCTGAGACAAAGTGTACAATATCACCACTTTATACTGTCTAAGAAACACTTACCTCAGATAAATGACCCTCTGCTGCAAATGAAATGTCTTCCGTGACCTGTTAGAGATAAATTATTAAGTATACAGTAGATACATGCTATATAAACAGTACCATTTCAATGGAAATCATAAAAACCATATAGCACAATAAAAATTTATATAAGCTGAACAACTGCATCCATTTGCTTCATATGCATGAAGGATTTAAACTGCATGTTTAATAGGGCAGTGGCAGTCACCTGATATTTAAAACTATATTTGAATACATTTTATTAAAACCTGTCTTTGGCTTCCCAGTTAAACCCCACAAGGAATACTGCCTCAAACTGAAGGACTAATTACAGATTAAAACAAACTTTTCTATCAAGCTCTTGCAGATCTGCATTCAAGAGTCTACAGAAGTTTTTTTGGCACAAAGCCTGTAAACGATTTTGGGCAGGAGAAATTAGTGACCCCAACAATATTTCTGCTGGTAACACATGCGAACTATAGCAAGTTCCTCTTTCAAAACTTGCTTCATCTGTGAAGTCCACAAGAAATTAACTAACATTTCATTGACTGGATGAGGAGCAAAGAAATTTGCTGTTAACATTAGTGGAAAATCATTTATACTTATCACACATTACAGCATTGATAATCTTTAAATAAACTGAGATAGGCATATTGCTTTGGTAGGGCAATCCTTAGTATCCCAGGCATGTACATATAGATACAATAAAGTGCAAAATCATTAATCTGCCATAAAATCATGGGTTGCCTAGATTTTTTTTGCCTGTAATATTAATTCTCTGATGATATTTTTACTGCAAAATACGTGCAAGCCTTGAGCTCATTAAGATGCTACAAACCCCTGGGTAAAGAGCTACCATTTTCACTACACCACAGTATCAGATGCAGTTGAGGGGTGTCGTGCTACACAACTACACACATGACTCTACAGCGATGATCTGGCTGTACAAACCAGCTGCCTGTTGCTGCTGAAATCCTTTCCAGCTTGGATCATTACAAAACCCACACAAACACTTACTTTCAGTAATGCTTAATACTGACATTTAAAACTAAGATCAAATTTAAAGTTTCCAAATTGTTTTCAAAGCTCCACAAATGCAACATTTAATTAAAACTCAAATGAATGCACAGTTTATTTAGCTTTGTTAAAGATTGCACATTTGCTTCATGGACCAGAGGCTATCTAAATGCAGAGTTACCGACTGCTCACAAGGGCTTTCTTGCTGCTTGCTACCACTAAATTCTGAAAAATGTTGTATCTTGTCCTGTGATAACTTCTTTTTAATGAGACACACCACACTAGATATTATTTTTTCATGATTGTCCATTTGGCATCACTTAGAACACTGAGTACCTTTTAAAAAGTTAATCATATGAAGGCTTTACAATTATAGAACATCTTTGCAACACCAGAGTGATCTTTAAAAGAACCCGAAACATCATCCCCGGTGGCAAAACTGAAGTATGCAGAAGTGAAGAACAAGCAGTAGCCCTTACCCTTATCCTGTTCTCTATTCTTTCATGATGAAAAAGAGAGAAGTGATCTACAAAGAATTCTCATGAAAAACTACCAAAAATGCTGACTCACAAAAGGCAAAACTACTGAATTTTGGATTTTACCTTGTAACTTTAATCACCTGAATTTTCTTGAAATCTAGCAGGTGTTTCTTTCCTTCATAGTGATTAAGAGGGAGCACTGCACAGCATGCCAGAGAGCAGAAGAAGAAGAAAAAAGGATAGGTCAGGAACTCAAGCCTGCAGGGGCACACATACTCAAGTTCATCAAGTTACTTGGTGTTAGGGAGGTCCCAGCACACACACATCTCTCAGTTTATTAGTTTTCATTGGTGTTTCTGCTGTTATAAAAAGCTTTTGCTTTACACATATGTTATCAACAAGCAAAAAATAAAGCAAGTTATCACAAAGAGTGGAACAAGCAAGCACTGTCTGAAGAAAAATGTGTATTTTAGAAATCACCCAGATACATATCTAACCACGTAGTAATGATCATAGTAATTTCCCCCTCATTCACATGTCACCCAGGCAAAATAATCTGCAATCAATTTAAAAGTATGGAACATTTCTGGGATGAAAACTGGAACCCATCTTCAATTCCTCAGAGACTTGGGAGAAAAACAAGCCCAATTAGTCACAAAAAGACAAACTACAACTGCAATGATGGAGTGCACTAATTTCATCAATACAGCCACCATGGAAAGTACATGCTTATATGAAAATTCAGGAATCTATATCAAATACATTAGACAAGCTGACTTTCACATGACTGAAGGTAGCAATATTGTCTGCAACTTTGCTTCAGAGGTTTTTTTAATACTGTAGTCTATTGAGTTTTCTGTAATTGAGAGAAGTACATCTTATTTTTTAAGTAACTCAGAGTGTTCTACAGGATGATTTTTGCTGGTCCCACTTTATTTAGTTTTGACCAAAACAATATTAATGATGCTTCAACAAGCTGAGCTGTCAAAGCATGTGATCGTGTTCCCTGGTTAACAATCAGTGTTATAAAGGAAATCTAATTTACTGAATTATTTTGGGATGCCAGTGTACCACACAAAAACTGGGGAAAAAAATCAGCAGTGTCGTAGAAAACACAGTTATGAAAACTATAAAATAACTCTTGACAGTTAATAAACTTGTGCTCACATGACAGTAGAACATAAAACTTCCAAAGAATTTATACTTCACATATTTTTATTCCAGAACATGTCATATTTTACGATCTAGTGAGGATAGTTAATTAAAAATGATATTTGGCCCCTCTGCAAAGCAATATATGAGGATCTAAGTGAAGGGGTCTTTTGATTCATCTATTTTACTTTTCTTATAATTGGTATGTTTCTTAGTTGTTTTTTTGTTTTCTAAGGAAACACATATAGTAAAGTTACAGTTATATGCAAGAACACTATTTATAGTACACATCAACAAAACCAATATCCACCCAACGCTAATGTTTAACTAGAAATGACACAATAAATAACTGGAGAGCTTCATTTCTAGCATTTCACTGTAAGGTAAATCAATCATCTGGGAATGAAATGTATCTTCCAAGGCATATATGCCATTAGTAGCCCTTCCTATACTATTTTGAAGTAATTCAGTAACCTCTAAATACAAAAAATACCACTTTTTCCTTCTGCTTCAGTGACTGACAGTGCTCCCTAGAAAATCCCCAATGGGGAACAAGGGTTGTGACACAGTTAGAGATTAACTCTTTTTCCTAGTTTTGGCCATGACAAGGTTAATTTTTTACAGTAGCTGGGAAGGGGGCATGACCAAACCCTAATATTATTTAACACCATTACTCTCTCTCAGGGCTGGGGGAAAGCTTGGTGTGGTGGGGAGGAGCTAGTCGGTAGTTTGTTGGTTTTTCCTGTGTAAATTGTTTGTCTTATACCTTTTGTTATTAATATTGTTGCTGTTACTGATTGTCAGCTAATTGCTGTTTTAAGTAAATTATTCTTATCTCAACCTGTAATTTTCACCTTTTGGTGCCTCCAATTCTCAGTTCCATCCCCAAAACAGGGAGTGGGAGGGGGAAGGTGGGAAGGCAGGGAGCAATCATCTTCTTAGTTTGGGAGAGTCTCAGTTGGGGATGGGGCAGTAAATTGGGGAGTGCCATTCCTAAACCATAACACCATTCTAGAAACACAGCAACCCAAGCAAGATACTCCTCTCACAGGGGCCTTGTTAAATAATATCAAACCAAGTATTTTGACAAATTCATGCTTTTCTATTAGGTATTTTCTACTATTCTCTACTAATGGACAACAGTAAGATTTTCCACGAAAGTCATATGAATGGTTAAATTTAGAGACTAAACACCACACCACTATTTTTTTCTTCTTACCACAAATATTAAATTAATTTTTAGATAAAAAAATCACTACTATATAACAGAGCACTTAAATGTTTCAGAAGTGGTTTGTTTTCCAACTAAGACCATTTAAAAATCAAGGCATATTCTCTTTTACACTTCAACAGAATCAAAAGGAGAAGTTAGCATGATTTGTGTCAGGTTTTTCTGCTTGTTTTTATAGTCTGACTTGTGACGAACTACTAGGAATGTTAGGGATGTTATTCTGCTATAGCTCTTCTCTGTCACTCCTACTGAGATCCTATCAGTTTTACAACCTAAAGCATTCATTTTAGGTTAAACTTCTATACCCAACAACAAAGAAAAAAATCTCAGCTTCTTAAAGTATAAAAGCCGGTGGCCCAATCCTAATTCCAGAGTCAGACAACAATTGATACATTGGGGGTTTTTATGTTTGCAATGGGTTGCCATCATCACTGATACATAACTTTGCCTCAATGGTCAAAGCTGCAGGCAGCACTGAAGCAGAGGAAAGCTGTCTGAGTAAGCCATGATAAAATAGAGCTTCAACTCATTCTAGAAGTTGGACAGTACCTGAGTAGTCTCATAACAGCAAAATTGCTGCTTGTTTTTCTTTTATCACTCATAGGAGTGCTGTGGAAACAGATGGAGGAGTACTCCGACAAGTCTTTCCCTGATGGACATTTTCATGTTTACACATCAGCATTTGAATGGATTTTGGCACATTCTAAATATGGAGTTTATTAGGACACCACAGTAGGCCAGACCCCAGGCAAAGGCATTTATACCATGAAATTCAAGCACATAGATGAAGAACTAAAGTTACTTGGTCATCTTCCAAAGTTCCCTCTATGGCTGATAGAGGCAGAGAGGAAATTAGAAAAAAGCCAGTTCAAAAGGAGGAGTTTAATGGAAGCATACTCTTTCCTCTTCCATTTAAGATATAGGGAACTTGTTCCTTGAGTTTTGCACCTGTCTCCAGAACTAGAGATCACGTCACTTCAGCTGCCCAGATATCATTATAGGATAGCAAGGCTGATTTTCAGGGAAACTATGTAATTAAAAATCTACAGTACAAGTCTCAAGAGTGCTGCAGAAAGAGTCACAAAACCCCAAAGCCTCCAGAGCTTCCTAAGGTGCACTTCTGAAAGATGAACACATCTTTCCACAACCAACAGAACTCCTCACATTACTTCAGCAGATTCATCAGAAATATGAGAGAGGTGGGGGTGGAATCAAAACCACAGCTGACCATTTCTAATAAAAACACACTCTCTATGTGGAGTCCATAAACCATTTTCCTTGGGAAAAGACTGCAAGAACTACTAAAGCCTAATGTAAAAACAGAATTTTACTAACAAGAGGAGACAGCAGGCTAAGGGTCTGCCTTCCACTAAGTCTCAGCCAGTATAAATGCAAAATTAGGCATCAGATTTCAAAGCAACACACAGTTCAATGGCTCTTAACGTCAGATGCAATTAAGCACACTTTGAATTTTTGTCAACTAAATTCCATGACAGTAAAAGTAACAACTCCTGTTGGAGGGTCTTTTTGTCACAGTGGTGCTGTTAGATGATGAAGCATTTTTAACATCATGCTTACCTTAGCAGTGCACTTAAAAGACTATTAGATAGTTGTACATTTTTCAAGGAGGGATGGCATTGCAGATCAGAACATGAAAACTTAAAAGAAATTTGTCAAACCTTTTGAGCTTCATAATTTTTTCCTCCTCCTAGTATTTGTTGGATGTTGTAAGCCTATTAGCATCTGAACTCAAAAGTCTTTGACCATTTCTCTAAAGGAGGAAAACTTACTCTCTCCTCATTGTCCACCAACACAGATCCAGGCTAACAAGTCAGCAGAACCAACTCAGTGAAACTTGTCAGCAAGATGAAGAACATCAGATAACTTCAGTTAAATACTTAATAGTTTTTCTTTTAAATCCTGATGTACATTCTGTATTTATTGCCTGAATAATTTCCACATTTTAAAAAGACTGATGGTAAAAGGAAAAAGGGTTGAAGGGCTTCTGAGAAGTTCATAAACTATTTTACTCATGTTCCAGATCAGAGGGCAGATGTTAAGTTCATACTTAACTTGGCCTGCTGACCTTTCACCAAGATTCAACTACTCTCAAAAGGAAAAACAGTAGTATTGCTTGAAATGCAGCTGTAGACTATTTCAAATACCTCTTTCAGCTCACTGTGTTTGCAGCAGGAAACAGTACCCCACTCTATGCCCTTTAGAAAGTGACCTTCTTTTCTTTTTTCAGAGTCAGGTGGGCCATCAGCAGTCATCTCCATCTCATCCATTTGGTTCTCTTCTTCCTCAAAACCACGGCAATTGGTTTCTTTCAGCTGGAACCCTTGGATCAACAGCTGACATGCCTCCAAGTCAGCTTCCCACACTCTTTGGAGCAGCTGGCTCCCACAGCTGAAATAAAAGCCAAAAGAAAATAAAACGGCAGTTCAGGGAAAATAGTTGCTATTTCAAGTAACATTTGGGCTATTTATTATTAGACAGGAAAATAAAAACAACAAAAAAAACCCAACAGCACCTCAAATACCCCCACAGAGATAATGAATGCTGTATCAGACTGAGAAGCAGTAAAATTATTGCCTTATTACAAAGCTGATGACACAAACCCCTTTTAGTGTTAAGGTGTTGTTTCCAACTGTACAGCCTACAGTGTTTCCATGTGACTTTCTCCTGTTTGGACAAATGTCCATGGGTCTTTTGATCACTACCTAAGCTTCCTTCACACTATCAGAAATACAGGCCTGTCACTCTGCAGTCATGTGGCTTTCCTGAATTTGATATAGTAGATCATGTATGAACAATCACAGTACGTACTGCATTAAACCAGTTCTAATTTTTGGAAAATAGGTGCATTAGATTTCTTGTTAGACTAAAGTGTCCTTGCTTCAACACCGGTGAATCCAATTAGGTTAAATTGTAATAGTCTTCCTTTCCTTCAATCTTACTCTTTTGAGTGTTATCTCTGACTAATGTGCTTTGGTTTCATTCTACTTGGTTATGCCACCAATGCAACATCAGTATTAGAGAATTCAAAATACAAAACTTCTACATACATTTAATGCATTATCTTTCAGACATGTCCATGTATGTCACAAACACTGCTCCTGATAGCTGTCCCTGTTCACGAGTTATATTCACCTTAAGCAAATGAGAATTCTAGGCATAGATAGTTTTTCAGAATGAGACACTGAATACTAACATTATTTTGTTTATATGATGTGGTCACATCTCCATTTAATACATGTTGTCTCTAAGGAATCAAAATATTAGGTTGCCTACTAAAATATAGGCCTTGGATGTGATTCAGAAGCAAGAATTCCCATGGCAATACACACTGCCAGACAGATATAAATGCTAATACCTAATAACACTTCTAATATTCTAATAATAATTTTTCACAATTCTTTTTCAAATAGTATCATTTATTATATATGTAATTGGGAGCAATTATAAGTGACTAAAAGAAGAAAAATAACAATTTGATTTCACCTTTTCTTACCAAATTAAATACCAGCTTATCATTTATCCTAAGCGAAGGATAAAGGAGCTGCAGTATTCACAATGAATTCATCAATCTAACAAAGGTGGTATGTTTACAACTCCACAAATTCTACATAATGTCAAGCTGTAAAAATCACACAAATATATAGAGAAGGAAAACCAAATTAGGCTTCAGAAGCTGAGCTCTTTGACCTGTGCTTAGAGTCAGTATACTTGTTTATTAAAGGCATAATGCAGCATGGGGTCTACAAATTGGGTTTCCCCCAAGGAGTTCAGAATATCACTAAGCAGAAAGGGAAAAATTCTTTGCTGGATTACACACCTCTATTCCATCCAGGCAGCATTTCACTTGCAAGGCCAGAAAAATAACCCCCACTGTTTCTCTACTTCTCAGTCCCATCATCATGGTTACACAGTCCAAACATATATTTACAGACATACATAAGCCCATTTACTTGCTTTTTGAAAATGTTTGTTTGCAGCTATATATGGCTTATTAGTAAAGGCTAAAAAAATACTCTAGAGACCTAAATCATAATTTCCAACACATAGGTTGTTTTGACAATTTCATTTAATAAAGAGCACTATTGAAAAAAACAGGGCAGAGATGGTGATGTGTTCACTGTGTTCACAGTGGAGAAGATGAACAGTATACATAAAAGGACAGCCTGGACTGCTGTTATTTGGCCATGACTCAGCTCATCGGTCAACATTTTTTTGACCGTGTCTAAGTTTTACACACATTTTAGTAATCAGCAATTACTGAAAACACTGCTAACAGATGTTTTTTATTTGAAGGCCATCTTTGTTTTATCATGATATCTCTAAAACTCTGATTTGTCTTGAGCTAAGATGTTATGCTGAACTTCTCAACCAAAATCAGTAAACACACATACACTTGGATACTCTGACCTTATCTAAGTCCATCTTATCTAAGCTTCATCTTTTAGTCTGTATTTTGGAATTCAGTGCCTTGAAGCATTTGTCAAACACATCTTTTGAATGAAAATTACTTAAAAGCTGCAAATAGCTGACACAGACACACATACCAAATGATTATTAAAAATTATGTTGTCCCCAGCATGCAAAAACTTTTAGTTTTTACAACAGGTATAAAATGAAACTTAATTTAATTTCATAGTTTGGTTTATTCATGTTCAATTCACATTACAATTGCATTTGCAGTCTCCATGAAGCCTCCATTGTGATTGTACTGAACACAGTGAGATTTTTCAGGTATGCAACTTTTCAAAACGATGGATCAAGTCTGGATCAGATTTCATATTATTCCTATACTTTACAAATATTTTACGATGTATCAAGCTCTAAATTTTATACACCTGTCTATAAAAGTGGCATATGTGGCAAGGAGCTATTTTCTGCAATCCACAATGAATCACAATCCCTCAACCATTTATATAGACCCAGCAACATAAAGTATACCCTAATCAGCTACTGATTGTGAACTGCCAAGGGCCAGAGTATCCATGACTCCAAAGGGCCACGTCAAACATGTTACAACTACAGCTTTTCCTCAAGACGACTTTTAAGTTTCAAACAAGCAACAAAAGCTAGGATACAGACAAAGGTGTTCAAAGGAACACAGTGGACTGAACATGGCATGTTAGTTACAGTACAACAGTTTAATTAGTTACACAAGTACCTGATTAGTCTAAGTGGTGTCAAGCACACTGAGATATCACAGTGAATGAGCATATTAAGGATTCGCAGGAGGCCAATAAAACACGTCATTAGATACACAAGATCTCCATCCCTCCATAAAGGACTCATAAGAAAGGCAAGAGATGTTAGCAGAAGAACACAGTAGGCAAGTGATTTACACTAATGTGTCATCCGCAAATCAAAGTCAGTCTTTGGATACTAAAAAAGAAAAAAACCAAACCCCAAACTGAGCAGGGGGTAAAAGATTGTGAGCAGCCCTGACATTGAAGGCTAATAGTTAGACTTGATGTGACAGAACAGAGGAAGTCAACGGAGAAAAACAAATTGAAATGAACAAGAGGCAGAAATGCTGACTGTCAATGAATGAGAGTGGGGTAAGACTGCTTTTGTCAAGTCACGGCCAGGAAAATGGATGTCAAAATAAGTGAGATGCAAGACTCAACAAAAGTAATTTTTTAGCTGCCTGGATAGCTGGGACAGGTCTTATCTCAAGGATACTATGTAAAAAGAATCTACGAGATCAGGGCTAAGTTGACTTGAAGAATGGCTGAGACATCTCCAGCAACACAAAAGGACACAGCAGAAAGAATTCTGTATTAAGTCAAGTTGATGATGATGAAAGAGCTGTCAGAGAAACAGTTGTTTATGGACAGGAGGAAATTAATGTGGAACAGAGAGCTTTGTCCTTGAGTTCTCTTCATAAAGTGGCAATTGACATTGTAATTGCAGATGCCTTTACCAAGTCCCAAGTAGTTTTCTAGGAAATGCCATGAGAGATCAGAGCGTAAAAGAAAACCAGAGGATATCTTCAATCTGCTCATGATGTTGGGTGAAATTCATGTCAAGAGACATATCCAGCAAGGATTATCTCTCTCTCTTGAAGTCCATAGAAGATTGCTCCTCTGACTTTTCACAAGATTCCAGGAGATACAAATGGGGACTCTCTCTCTGTGGCTCTCAGCACATTATTCTAAAGCTATTTATAGTGCTAATTGGAACTACAAGAACATGACTTTTCTATTGAGGGCTCTGCATACATACAAAAGGCACATTCAGTTCCTGAACATTATTATAGCCTAAATGAAAACATGCCCATGTAAAAATAGTCAAAAGATTTTATGTTAAACCCTTTGAAAAAAAAACCAAACCAAAAACAACAAAAGAAAGTCTCACAAAACCTACTCAAAAGCAAATTGGAATCAACACAGGAAGATGTCACTACTCATAAATCTCATCACCTATAGTTTTCAGGATTGTCCCATAGTAAGTGAATTCTTAAAAGTGGTTTATAACATCCTGAGGTGAACACTGTGTGTTGATAAGATGATGTTTATTTCAAGGGAAATCCCAGTAAAAACCCACACACTGAAAGCCAAGAGAGTGAGACTGAAGCTTAAAAGGTTACATAGTAAGACATCTATTTAGAAACTGCATAATCAAAAACTAACTTAAGAGGGGAGATTACCCATCATTAAGAAAAAATACCCTAGACAACATTCTTCTAATAGGTAAGCCACAATAAGTTGCAGATTCAGGAAACCTTATGGTTTCCCAGTACCCGGCACATGTACTAACACTGACTATAAAGGCAGTTTTCTCTGACACAAAAAAAATAAAAATAAAAAAAAGGCATGCAACAAAAATTGTCAGGCAGAAAGAACAGGAGAACATGCATTTTCATTATGACAATTAAAATTACTGGAAACTTCTGAGGCTTGCAGAAAATTGCAATGTGAACCAAGCCTTTGCTCTATATCCCCTTTCTTTATTGAACTATTGTACATACTAGGGAAAGTTTCTCTATATTTTGGTCACCCACTTCTATTTATATTTTGCACCACAGGGAAGGAATGAGCTCTTCTTACTAAACATTTAGTTATGTCTTTGTTGCCTTTCTTAAAGCAATAGCCATGAACAAAAGAGGCAAGCAAAAGAAAGTAGCCAGGAATAACATTTAGAGGAAAGAAGGCAACCATATTGTTCTACTGTTAGCAGAAACCCACCATTTTATTTGCTTTATCATAAGAATTCACAGGCATGCATTAATAATCCTTCTTATATTTAACAAGAATTTTGCTTCTTTCATTCATCAAAAAAAAAAAAGGTTTCCAGCCTGATCAGTTCTTGTTCTTTAAGCTTGGCTGTTATTTTTTAAGATGCCTTAAAACAACCAACCTGTGGAACAAAACAAGGCCTACAATGTGCCTATCAGTGAGTCAGATGAGGCTCTATGGGGAAGGAGGTACATAACCTGTTTTTCCCCATCTGACTGGCGTGCGATGGCAGAGTAATGAAGGCAAAGGTACAGCAAGGGCCCACCAGATCACAGCTCTCAGCTGATAAACTTAAAAAAGAGAAGAAAGAAGGTGTAGGAAAAAAGACAAAGAAAACTTGGACTCTTCTTGAACAGTAAAACCTTTTTTCCCCTTGACCTGCACACTAGAAAGTCACCTTTCCTAAACATCTGAAATCAATACTTTTTTTCCTCCTTCTTGAAAGTCTCTCTAATCCTATAAACACCTTCAATATAAACTCAATTTCACAATTCAATTCCTTGAATTGTGTCTTTCCATTCTCCTCAGGAGCTGAAAATCTCATGAATTGACTTCATATGGTTACAATCATGTGATTGTCACCCAGTGCAGGAGACATTCTTCCTACTTTCTTATTTTAAAGCTCACTGATAACACTTGTGTGCTGCTCAGCACTATTGTCACATTTCCCCACATGAAAACAAGACTCACTCCCAGAAGGAGACTCCACCTATCCCCCTGTCAGACGAAAACCGACTCTGTCATCTACCTTGAAGACTAACTAAAGCATCCAGGTAAAGTCTGAAGCTTGCCGTACTTTCCTCTGGTACAAGAAATTTGCTTCTCTGACCTTGCCTTCTCCCTTACAAAACATACAAGAGTATCTAGAAAACAACAAGTGGCAGACCCACTTTAAATGTGGAATATTCGGGACCAGAACTACTAAAGACCAAGAAAGCAATTCTCACAATTCCCATCTAACTTCTAGACTTCTACACCTTCAACACCTGAAAAATTTGCTCTGGGCTGATTTTTCTAATATATGCACTTTATAGCTACAGACAAGTTCCCTACACAACAGCCTTAATTCAAAAGACATCCAGTGCACCCAGACAGGACATGATAGTGCAGCACAGAGTGTGGACATTACTTTCATGCATCTGGAAGAACAGGTGATAGCAGTTGCTCTGCTTTCTACAGCATCCCAGGAGCAGAGGCAAACATGCAGAGAGAGGATGATTTGAGGGAAAAGATGAGCTGAGCCCCCAGATCAGCCCTCAGTGTAGCGGCTATGACATCCATATCTCCTCAGGGATACAGCAAGACAGAGTACACCTGGAGGTGCAGTAGACAAGAGTACATAGAGCCAGGTATCTGTGTCTTTGTTGAGTGATCCAACCTCTATGACATTGCTACTGAACTCCCACCACAGTCTAAGTTATGTTGGGATTAGGAGTTCTCACTTGTTGGCTTAGTGAGCAAAAAGAAGACCAACAGTTCAATTCCCTCCTCGCTCACATCTGCAAGTTTCAGACAAGTCCTAGTGGAGAACCCCAAATACATTCCGACACTTGGTCATCTGTGATATTTAACACTATGGTCAACCTAGGCCCAGTATAAAAAACACTATGAGAATGGAACTGAAGTGTAACTGTATGTTAGAAGGAAAAATGCCATGCTAAAACACTGCACCATCTCCTTCAGACTGCTGATGCTGCCTGCTGCCCAGACCTTGCTTCTATCAAATCTCTCCTTATCCATATCTCAACTTCCACTATGGCAATGGTGATTTCTACAGGTCTGGCCACGGGGACAACCCTTACAGGTCTTTATACTCCTTTCAGTTGAAAACTAAACCCTGTTCTTCACTGCCTCTATTTCCTCTCCCTCTCTGTGCTGTTGCCCAGCAGGGAACACTGTCTTTTTATTACTTGTGGTAGCTCCAGGTAGTGTCTTTAAAGACATATTGTACATATGCATAATGAGGTTACACCACCAACTCTACAAATGGTATAATTAAGGAAAAAAGGATAAACAAATTCCAATATGATGGATTCTAAGATTCCTAAGGAATTTTCTCAGACCTTACAAAATCTATTAACCCTTCCAAATCAACATATTATGTGATTTTGCGAACTTGAACTGCTTTCATATTTCTCAAAAAAATTCTTTTCCATTAAGACATTTAGAATTTTTCACAGAAAGAAGCCAATAACAACAAACCAGAAATATATTCATGTAAAAATACATGGCCTCTTACAGTGATCACAGTAAACAGAAAAATAGCAATACCTGACAGTATTTTCTGCCAAATGTTTTTTTAAAAAATTAAGCTTATCAGCTACACTCATTATTCACATTTTTTTCCACTCTAAAACATTACCTACTGCATTCAGCATACTGAAAGATTAGCATCTAAACTGAAAGCTAAAACCAGTCTGCTAATTATGACAGCTTTCTCTTACCCATAAAAAAACCTCCATCCTGACCCAGCACCTTAATGACAGAACTACCACTTTTTATGTTATGTGAAACATACATATGTCTGCTTTTTCTTTCCTAAAAGACCTGTTCAAAACAAAGCAGAACAATTTTTCTAGCATAAAAGAACAATGGCCATTTGATTAATGTTATTAAAAACAAGATACCACAAAATACTGAACAGTATTTTTGCCATTTTCCATTCAACCCTCCAGCCATTTATTTTACCTGTAACAGAACTTTAATCATGGCCTGTCAACTTTCTATCAATATTTAACACCTTGTGTTATCCCTAAATTATCTCCACTGGAAACACAAAATGATAGACTACTGCAGTTGATATTTTCACTTTGATTCTTAACACAGGATGGATGCAGGAATGAGACCAACATGTCAAATGCAGGAAATTCAGTAATTTATAGGGGAAGAAGGGAGGCATTATTGTAGTGAGAATTTACTGTTCAATTTTGCCCCTATATTTACTGTACAGTTTATTTTTACTATACTAGCTAATCTATAATATAAAAATTTACTACTTGCTTTCAGGGCTGTTTATTTCTCTTTAAAAAAAAGGAATGGTCTTCTGCCTACAACTCCACTGAAACATTTATTATAAATAAGCTATTCTAAGAGTAAAAAACTTAACTTTGCTATATGAGGAGAAAGCTACCAGGGAATTCTGGTTATTAAGCAGTCCACATAAAGCCAGCTTCTCAACCCTAGTTCACCATCCACCTCGTTCATAATCTAATAAAGTACCTTCAAATGTGGGACTAACTCTGATAACTCAGTCTGCATCCTGCTTGCCTTTGCCTCCTGCAATAACAGCAAGGCCCCACAATGTCACTAATTTTGGCTGGATTGGAATACCTGAAATGAGACTTTTTTTTCACTATTTAATATTTGATACCAAATCAGATTTAAAGCAAAGGCATGAATTAGGCCCCGATTTTGAAAAACACGCATCTCAGGATCTACATATTCATTAAGCTCTGTTGAGTTGAGCTGCCACACAAGCCTCAATACTTCCTTGAGCTGGAACTTCACAAAGAATTCAACTTCCAGTGAATTCCACTGAAACTGAAGTAATTCAGTGGCTTTCAAAGTCACAACCAGTTCTAATCCATGGAAATAGATTTGTTTCCAAAAGTATGCTACAGGATGAAAGCACACCCTTTGCATTGAGGCCACAGTCTCAGCTGCCACAAATCCACACTGCTGCACTAGCAGCAATGGCTATTTATAAAAAGAGAAGAACACATTATTGCAAAGCAATCGGAATAATGAGCCTGATCTCTTATTGCTTATTACAGTCTACGACCACAAGTGTTAGGAACACATCAAAGGAATTTACAATTCTCCTATCATTTGTATTCACCTGTTCTCTGAATAAAAATTCAGCAGTTCATAACATATTTCTCTCCCTGAGAGGATGAGAGATTCAGACTTTCAGTGTCAAGTGAATTTGGGAACGTGAATCACTCTTTGTACTATTGACTGAACAGGAATTAAGCATACATAACAATTTAAAACAACAGGGCAAAGAAATGCCCTTTTAAAAGAGATGATATATTGTCATCATGTGGGAATGTACACCTTGAAATTCAACTTTTGTAACCAGGAAGACACATCTGGAAAAATAAGAATGTTGGCCAAGTACTGATGTCAATAGCCACATGCTTACGGAATTCCTCTGAAACATCCAAGGGCATCTCTGCTGTAGCCATGCAGAGTCATGAAAGTTCAGAAGCCAAATCCTGTTCTGGATCAAAAAGAGCAACAGAGAAAGTACAAGGTCTACAGATCCTCCCTGGTTGGATGCCGTTACCTATAACAAAGCCTGCATGGCTGCTGACAGCACATTTAAAATTGCTGGGCCCTCTGTGTCTTCCCAGACTGACACAGTACACTCCCAGCAGCAAGTATGTTGAGTAATTAAAGCTTCAAATGCTAGTAGGAAAGACTGTCCCAGTTGCATGCAAGACAGAGCTATGGTACATCTTCATACTCATGCTATGCAGATGGCAATACTTCACTTATTTTCTACATCTTTAATTATCATGATGTTTCTATCTAATTGTTCAGCCAGGGCTTTGTACAAAGTATCATCCCAAAGACAGAACAGGAGAATTTAGCTGCACCACTGGACAGCAGGAAGATGATGTCAGGCACCGATCCTCATCTTCCTTGATTGCTCTACACCCACAACTACTGTTGAGGGCAATCCTCTCAAGAGAGATGACAAAGCCTCTGAGAAATGCACAAACTGATTTTGAATCTTGTCTTCAGGCATACATTCAAAAACAGTAGCAGTAGGAAAATACACATCCACGTCCAAACTGTTTTCTTTCCAAATTCAGAAGGGAGCAGTTCTTTCTCACTACACATACTCACCTACAAACAGCCACCAAGAGGACCTGGTAAGGGAGCAGAAGCTTAATGCCATGGACTCAAAAGTGACAAACTTCTTTGCATATATCCCTCCCTCCCCTCACACAGTCATATCATGACAACTAGGATAGGTTGAGGCTCGCATGAAACCAGCTCACAGAGAAGTCAACAGCAGAGCAAAGCTGAGCAAGGCACAGGTGATGCTGAAGGGCAAAGAGGAGCACTTTGAAGAGTTTATAGTCATTTTTCTGAGTAAGATCGGGAAAAGTCCCATGACTGGAAACAGTCTTCTGTATAAGTGGATTTTTTCATCAATTTCTCACTCAGTCCCTAGTTTTTAGACTGCGTCTCACCTGACACCATGCTTTTATGTTGCTGAACACCTGCCTGTCCATGGGAAGCAGTGAATTAACTCCTTGTTTTGCTGTGCTTGCGTGCGCAACTTTTAATTTCCCTATTAAACTGCCTGTATCTCAATCCATGGATTTTCTCACTTTTACCCTTCCAATTCTCTCCCTGATCCCACTGGTGGGGAAATGAGTGAATGGCTGTGTGTGGCTTGGTGGCTGGCAGGGGTTAAATCACCAGAGTGTGACATTAATGAATTGCATGCAGCAGTGTTGGACTCTGGCTTTGCAGGCATGACTGACCAGCACCAGAACAATGCAGTGTAAGAAAAAGGCATACAGAGAAAACCAAAATCCTAACAAAACACACAATTACTAAGCAGCTACAGAGGCTGTGAACTTTCATCACATTTCCTTTTTAAGCAAGGACAACACTTAATGTTTTTAGAAGGCGCAGCCTTGCCCTCTGATGATTTTTACTATGCTAAGAATAAAATGAATGGAAGACAAAGAGCCTGGAGGGAAGGAGGGGAGGTGGGCAAGTTTTTCCATGAATAAGCAGCAAAATCCCCTGTCATGTTGTCTTTGACAATTCTGCACACTAACTACTGAAGTTAATTCAGTAACATGGAAAAAGCCCTGGATGAAACCTGAATTAATATGGATGGGGAGTTAGTAAAAGCTCTTCAACCATGTGCTTTGTTTTCTCTAAAGCTCTGAGGCACTGGAAAGTGGCCTCATATCTGACCTTTCCCCCCTCCCTCCCCCAGGAAGATCTAGTTTCAGTGCTGAGAACAGCTAAAACCAACACAGCTTTCTGCTACTTCTCATACAACAGTATGCTCATGTGCCACAGTTCCCCCATCTCCCAATTAAAAATCAGTATTTGTGATGCAGTGTCTCCAAACAGACAAAACTCAAAAAAAAAAAAAGACAATAACAGTGCCTAAGCTTGTAATTCTTGTGCCCTTCTTCACTTCTTACCATCTCATATAGAGGCCAAACACTCTTTAAAAAATGTTCAATGCACAATATATACCAAATATACACAGATACACTACTAATTGTCTTCTAGGACAAGTAAATTTATTAATTATGTCCCCTTCTCCCAGACTGCTTTTGGACTGAAAACTTCCCTCTTATCCCTCTCTTTCTGCAAAAATCTCCCTCTGCATCTTCAACCAATAGATGTTTCCTCAGCAATTAAAAAAAAATTCTCCTTCCCTTGCAGCAAGAATTCACTTCATGACTGCAAATTCAGAACATCTTTGCTACTGCCACAAAAGACATGGTGGGTTCTATCAATGCCATTATATCCTATCTTGTGGAGGCCACAGAGAGAAGCAGGAGGGGTTTGTTTGGGGTTTGTTTTGGTTTAGGTTTTTTTGGTACATTGTCTCAGTGAAAGAAGCAGATTGCATTCTTTGCCCCCCTCCATTTACATTGCTCATGCAATATGCATTTCATCCACACATGGGTATAAATATTAGTTCTGTCATTGCTGAAAGACACAAGTTACAGGTTGGGAATCAAAAGTTCCATCCTGGTATGAGTTTATCAAAGGATCTCCACTAGCACATGGTACCAGATACTACTGAAGATAAAATGCATATTATGCTGAAGAAACATGATTACAAACTCTAAACTGCTGCACTGGAGATGATTTCCTTTTGCATCCCCTCTGGGCTTTAGCTACACTTTCCACAGCCAGAAATGAAAGGAATAGTGAGGATTCTTCCCTTTTCCTCCAGACCCAGTTAATCTAGGCTAATCCATTTCTGTGAAGCAATACCATCAAATTTCTTCTGACATTATTTAAATTTACTAAGAGCTTCCAAGATACTATATTCTGTCAGGACACTGAAAACATTTTCAAATAAGTGATTGTGAAGACAACAGGAATATTTAATGAGAACCGGCACTGTGGTCATGCAGTCTAAGATAGCTTGAAAAGTAACCTGATGTGTTTTAAAGGAGAGAATAGGTTTTCTGTGAAGCAAGTGCTTTATTGTATTTGTACTATCCGACTTTCTCCACCTCCAGGATACACAAAGAAGACATGCAAAAATAGGTGTCCTAAGGAATAATGTTGGAAACAAAACAAAGGTAAGAATAACCTACACAAAATGGAAATAAGACAAGTCTAATGAAGGGAGACAGAGGAGGCACAATAAAGGAAAGACAATTATGAGAAATCAGAAAGCCCCCTTTCTAATATTTCTAATATTCTAATATCTTCAAGATAGAGCAATTAAAGAACAGTAAATAAGAAAACATACAAACATTTAAAGGAGAGGGGAAAAATAAAGCAAGAAAGAGTACCTTAGTTTTTGTTAACTGGATTCATCACTGTGAAAATGAGGTTTCCAAAACTATTAAAAAAGGGGTGTATTTCCCACATAAGTCTGGGTCAATACAGTAACCAAAAAATCACCTGTAATTTATTAACACTTAGCAGTTTGCTTCATTATTCACAGCTCCTTTTGTTCACAAGTATTTTGGGCAAGTAAACTTCTCTCACTACTATAGTACCAAAGGATCAGTGGGATCTTGCTAAATTTCCCCTTCCCTATAGAAATCTATTTAAAATGCTACTTTTACTCACAAGTTTCTATGTTCTTGTTACCAGTTACATGGCTGAAGTGCTAATCTCTCAGTTCATGGTACCCTAACCTTTCCATAGCAAACTAAGTAGTATGACAGGGGTTGCCATTTTCAGGCTGGAGAAGGGTATCAAGAAAACACGAGCCTTTAAGAAATAATCCTGTTTTCATGACAGCATCTCTCACACAGACTGAAAAACAAGGTAACTGAAACAAAGCGAATGTCCTTACAGGGAGAACTGATTCTCCAAAGTAGTGTTTGATTGTTCCCGTGAGAATTTGGTGACGCTGCAGTGTTTTTTCAATGTTACTGAAACCCAACAGGTCATTTGGTGGAGGTGGTGTTTGAAGGCTTTTTGGGTGCCCAATGAGTGAAATAAAACTACGCATTATGTTCAAGAGAGACTATTTCACTCTGAAGAACAGCCATAGTTTAGGCAGAATGCCTTCAGTTGTCACAGAAGTGTGAAAATATTTCTTCCAAATTTACAAATCTGGTAAGTTATGTACCATATTCACTTCTAGCAGCATCACCTTCTAACTATATTCCCAATTTTCAGTCCTTAAGTCAATCACAGCAGGCCTAGTCCTGCAGTGCTTTGTTGCAAGGGCAGGCAACACAAGTGATTTGCTGCCGTCCAAAGGCATTTTTTCAGACATAAGGACCATTCATAAATAACAGCCTGAAGTCATGAGCAAACATCACATTTTGGGAAACTACCCCTACATAACCAATGTTATATTATAAAAAAGAAATATATAGACAGGAATAGTAGAGAAAGAGGGCTATGCATCTACAAGGACACACAGCTCTTTTGATGTGCTCTAAGACCATGTTTAAGACCATCGGCAGTGTGAAACTGTCCTTTCAGTGTGCCCTGTCCCTGTTCACAGCATTCATACCCAGCTCTGTTCCCAAAAACATTTCTGAAACTTAGTATGTTATAAAGAAGACTTGAGCAATTCAGTATGTAAGCCAAAAGAATAAGGGAGGAGAATAACTTTTAAGACTGTTTATTTTCACATAAACTGGAATGTGATGTAGTGACATTTAATCCTGACGTCCTCTTAGGGCATGGGACTCTAATAACGTCAGATGTCTTGTCTGAAGGGACAGATCTCAGTGAAGATAACATCTTCAAATACATTAAAAACACTACCTGCATGAGAAAATCTTGTTTCTGATAGAGAATGCACACATGCCATAGCAGCCTGAGCAACCAGGCTGCAGCCATCTCTGATCTGGCCTAATCATGTGACATTTGACTGAAACCCTTTAAAAAAAACTGAACGCACAGATGAGATCAAGCAAAACAGACCTGGGATTCCATTTCTGCTTCTTCAGTAAATGCAAGTTGTCCCAATCATACACAACCACTTTCACATCTCAGTGAACAAGGAACTATGAAGATGAGCACAACTTACATCAGGGTAAGACTACATAGTATTTTCCATATTGTGTATCCATGAGTTTAAAAAAAGGCATAAAAAAAACAATGAACCCAAGACAAACAGTGAAAGAGAGTCAATTCATGAAGAAATGTTTTGCATACATTTGCAAAGTTACCAGGTGCTGTATCATTCAACAATGGCAAAGTACGTTCATTGCAGCATTGCACCTTACTATATTTATTCATTTCCCATTTCTTGCATAATAGCACAGAAAATAACTCAATAAAACACCTTTGTGTAACTGTCACCAGTTATTCCTGAATGATATTATTCCCCCAAGATAATTTCATGATTCCTATCTGGGAATTAGAAAAAGCCACTTAAAAGCCCTGTTTTTGTGATGAATGGAAGTCACAGAACAATCTTTTGAGGCCTAGAAAACAGTACAATCACATTAAATTCCCTCAGCTCAAGAAATGTCATCTTTACATCAGCTGGTACAAAAAAATTGTTTCCAGCCTGAGGCAGTTATGATAAGGGATTTAGAAGTCATCACCATGTGGGCCATGAGATATAAAGGAATGCATCAATGCATATAAAGTGTCTGCTGCTCACAATTTTAGAGCTAATGTTCTCACAGCTGTGCATGACTTAGACCAGCTGGGAAGAAGAAAGGGACTAAGTGAGTCACTAGAAAGATCTAGTATTTTGTCTAACCTGCATTTAGCACTCCAGGAGCAGAACTGCTGGTAAGCAAAATAAGATCAGATCATTATCCAGCAAGGGACAGGGCTGTATGGTCTCTTGAAAGCGCAGCAGAAAACACACAGTCTTGGAAGGAGGCAGGAAAAGATGGCATTTCAGTCCTCTCTGTGCACTCCTAAGATACCACCAGCAGCTGAAACAGCACTCAGTGCAACTGAGGTGGGTCATGGGTCACACAAAATTACCACAGACCATCTGGCACTCCCAAGCACGCCTGCGCTGCTGTGTGTACAAGAGGGAAAAGCTTTTGGAAAGCCTAACTCAGCAGCCTTAGCACAGCAGTTCTATGGCAGCCATCAGGGTTTCTGTAACATGTCATACAGGGCACAAACAGCTCAAGATGAAACCTTACCCTTGTAGCAGATAAGGGTCTGCAAATGGCCAAAGAGGGGCTTTTTCACAAAAATGCTCAATAGTTGCAAGCTCGTGGTTGTAGGCGTTGTTGCTCTTCAACAGCATTGACAGACTGCAGAGTTCTGGGTGGGTGCAAGAGGCTAAAAAGCTCTAGTTGGATGCAGGGACCTCACCTCACTGTAGAAAGTCATTGCAGTCTTGAGAATTGTTGAAGTATGAAGTAACTGGGTTGGAAGAGACCTCCGAGATCACCAAGCCCAACCCTTGATCCAACACCACTGTGATTACTAGATCATGGCACTGAGTGCCACGTCCAGACTCAGCTTAAAAACCTCCAGGGACAGTGAATCCACCATCTCTCTGGGCAGACCACTACAAATTACTCCCTCTGTAAAGAATTTCTTTCTAATATGAAAACTAAACCTCCCTGGCAGAGCTTAAGCCCATGTCCTCTTGTCCTATTGCTGGTTGCCTGAGAGAAGAGACCAACCCCCACCTGCCTCCAACATCCTTTCAGGGAGTTGTAGAGAGTGATAAGGACTCCCCTAAGCCTCCTCTTCTCCAGGTTAAACCACCCCAGCTCCCTCAGCCTCTCCCCATAGGGCTTGTGCTCCAGTCCCTTCACCAGCCTTGTTGCTCTTCTCTGGACTCACTCCAGCACCTCAATATCCTTTCTGAACTGAGGGGCCCAGAACTGAACACAGTACTCAAGGTGTGGCCTCACCAATGCAGAGTACAGGGGAAGGATCACTTCCCTGGTCCTGCTGGCCACGCTATTTTTGATACAGGACAGGATCCCATTGGCCTTCTTGGCACCTGGGCACACTGTTGGCTCATGTTCAGCCTCCTGTCAATCCAAACCCCCAGGTCTCTTTCTACCTGCAGAGCATCCACTCTGTGCCCAGCCTGTAGCGCTGCAGGGGGTTGTTGTGGCCTAAATGCAGTACCTGGCACTTGGCCTTGTTGAACTTCATCCTGTGGGAATCAGCCCGTCTCTCAAGCCTATCCAGGTCTCTCTGCAGAGACCTCCTGCCTTCCAGCAGGTCGACACTCCCTCCCAACTTGGTGTCATCAGCAAATTTGCTAATGGGACTCAATTGCTTCATCTAAATCATCAATAAAGATGTTAAACAAAACTGGGCCCAACACAGACCCCTGGGCAACACCACTGGTGACTGGCTGACAGCTGGAGAGAGGTTTAAATGCCTAATTGATTAGCAATGAAGGCAGCTCCTTCTGGGGTTTCTGCTGCCTCAGGGTGCGGTTCTCCAGGACACATCTCACTCTTGCATTCTGAGTGCCTGCAGAAGGATGAATGACAGACCCAAGATTTTTGGTTCCTCCTGATATTTTATTTGCTCTCTGCATTTCCCTCCCAAGACATAATTTTGCTTCCGGGATGCTCCTTCATTATATATCATACCTATCAATAATTGCTTAGGCTATGGGTCAGGCATAATGTTTCACATTAGCTTGCAATGCCACTGAGGAAATATTAGGTATGCCAAATAAAACCAGTTCTTAGGGCAAATATCAAATCATTTACAGCATACAAAAAGCCCCCACAAAAACCAAACAAAAAAACAAAACAAAACCCACCAAAACCCCCAAAATAAACAAAAAACCCCAAACCCACCAAACTTCAGATTACACTCTCTTCAAACAATTCCATGATATTTATTTCATCTGCTTAACAGTGCAAACTTTCACAGATTATCAGTCTCTAATAAGTTTCACAAGGGCAACATATTCCAAATATATTTCTATGAATATATAGTAGATAGATACTTGAAAATAAAAGCTTTATTATTTCATCCTAAATCTCGTGAAGCTGATTTGCACCACTAGGTTAACCTTAGGTGTCTTAGGTATAAAGCAATCTAAAGCAAGACTCTTTCCCTCTACTACTACAAGAAGAGCACAGCAGTGTCTCCAAAGGTAAGAATGAACTGAAATAAACAGTCTTTTTGTTTCATGTTTCAATGATGTAACTGAATTCCAGTTCTTGCACAGCACTTTTTAAGACAAGTGCATTTACTGTGGAACCTTTATTAGCTTCTGCAAGGGCAATGGTCTGAAAGAGTTTTTAGAATTTTTACCTTGTTCTACACATTTGTTTTCATTTCTCCAGCTATCAAATACAGTTCTCATACAGATCAATCTTCTTACGTGCACATATTCTCACAACCCCTCTGCAATGGAAGGGAATCAAACTGGAGCTAGGACAGAGATTTAGTGAGATACACGGCGCATGTAAAATGTGACAGATGCACAATGCCTCATGTCACATGACTTGCATTGAGATACATAAGAGCTAGAGAATAACTCAGATGATGATGACTTTTCATGCAGAAATACATATCAAAGGTTTCTTCTTCTTTTTTAAAGACAGGCAATTTTATTGGTATCTTCAAAAACAAGTGAATACTTACTAATGCCAAGTCTGGACTTGGATTCCCATATCTGAACAAATTCCACTTAGTACACTCTTTCCACCTACATTTTTTTAAAAGGTGTTTATTGGTACCCCACATTTTTTTTTCAATATCTGTCCACTTTTATCGAAGTATTGCTTTAGGAGATACCATTTAAGCATAGAATCCCAACCAAATCTTCTGCTTTTATGGATTTATAGCACTCTTTCCTAGGTACCATTTACATGAGTTGAGCTCACACATGGCAGAACTTGATGGTTCTTGAGAGAGCTGGAAGGTTAAAACCAACTTTATTCATGGTAATGATGCAAAGTGCCAGCAGAGCCCTGACTTGGTGTGGAAAGAAGCAAAATGAAAAACCATTTTCTGTGAAAGAACAAGGGTCCCACTAGAAGATGCTCAGCTGAATTTTAATGAGCTAGATCAGACTACTATAGTAAACTTCTCCTGTATAATCCCTACTAAATGGCTCAAGTGATGAGCTCAAGTTACCTAAGCAAAACTTCTTGCATTTCATACAGACAGATGTCTCTGCTGAACACACTCTCATTATCCTAATCCTGACTGACCACTTTTGCACATCTCCTACTTACTAACACAAGATAAGTGATTTGCAAGGTCTACCATGGAAGCCATAGCAATGGTATTTACATTCTCAAAAGAGCAGCTAGTGATCTAATATATCAACACATTGGTGACTGGGAAAGAGATAGCCAGCAGCATTATTAAACGTGCCATTTTTTTTCTTGAAGGATACTGTCCTCAACAGCTGTCAATACTGCTCAGAATATAACCTGCATTTTAAAGGGAAAAACAATGTCAATCTGTTCTTGGTGGGTGTTTTGACTTCTTTGGGGTATAACTAGTATATACTGAACATATTTCGGGTTTCTGTCATGCATATTTTCCCTTTTTTCCTTTAGGTGTAAGGCTGTCAGAAGAGAAGTGCTACTAATCAAACATATTCTATTAAGCTACTTGACAAAAGATGCATTTTGTAAGCTGCAGTCAAAAGTATTGTATTCATTTTAAAAGTCAACCAATCAATAAAATCCCACCAAAAAACTCACCTTCCCAAAAGATATTACAGTGAATAATCTAGGTTCCCTCCACCCTGCTCCCTTCCCCCAAACCGCCCCCCCCCCCCCCCCCCCCCAAAACAAAAGAGAAACATATTCCAAACTTTTCTTAAAAAAATAAGCAAAAGACAAAAGAAGGGGGGGGAAATTAACTGATAAAACTGATATTTTTAAAACTCAAATCTTCATTAACGTTGTTTTGGTCTGAATTTTCTTCATTCATTTTCTTCTGTTACAAAAGTGGACAAAATTACATTTCTAAGAATTGTACTTTACTTTGAAGCTATAGGCTGTTTCTGTTTGAAACATTACCTAGGAAAATGGTATGTTTCATCTGGAGAAAAGCTTTAGAGGCTTATTTGAATTCATACTGCCCAGACTTGATCCTCTTTTGGTTTCAAAAGCATCCTCAAAAGTGCATCCATGAGCCAGATGGAAATTCTACCACTGTCAAAAATGTAAACTCAAAACTTATTGTTTGAACTCTCCTCAGGGGCTCCTTCTTTAGTTTACAAAATACATACAGGAGTAATTTGAGCATGTTTATATATGAAGGCCAAAAAAGGAGAAAGACTCTCAAGCTACTTCTCTAAGCAGAAATGGAGAGGGGAAGCCTCTTGGGCTCTGGCTTAGGTTTTTTTCTTTATTCAAGCTGTAAAGCAGGTGCAGTTAATTACTTTAAGACAAAAAAAACCCTTTAAAAAACAAATACCTACAACCACTTCATTAGCATAAATATCTTTTTCAAGACACAGTATCTTAGAGACTTCTTTGTGATAAAAAACTACAGAATTTCTCTTTCCACCAATATTAAAATAATTTTCTTAGCCCTTAATTACTTGAGATGGACTATTTTTAGACTAATACCATTTGCACATATTGAAAAACAGGTTCAGAACTGAATCTTTGCCATCTGGGATTTTGGCCTGAACTGCAATGAGTTTTTTTGGGGGGAGTAATTTGTTGGCTTTATTTGTTGACTTTTAAGGGGTTTTGCTGGGGGAGGGGGAAATGCTGTTACTGGGATTTGGGGTTTGGTTCATTGGTTGGTTTATTTTTTTCTTTTTTTTTTATTCTTAAGTTTGGAAGGGGAATTTCAGAAACTTGGCAACATCAAAACAGTCGTTTAGAGAAGTTGATGGCAAGCTCTGAAGAGCATGTTCAATGCACCAGTACAGCTGCAGCAATATCATTGTTCCTGATGCATTTGTGTCCTCAGTACAGGCTGGGAAGAACATTTACCTCAGGAGTAAAACTTTGAAGCCTGTAGCCCAGCTGCAACAGAGAACCTAGACTAAAACAAGCCCATGTCTGTGTGGTACAGAGGAAGTCAACCCTTACACACAAAAGCAATAAATACATTACAACACTTGACAACTCTGAATCTCCTACAAATTGGCCAACTACTGTTTTAAACTACTGTTTGGAGGCATTAAAAATGCCTCCAAAACAAAGTAGTGCCAAAAAGTGTTTAACTTTGAATCCTTTCCTTGAAATGATACTCCTTACAGAAGCAGGATGAATACTAGCAGTTCAGCATGAAAATTTCTTCCAAAAATAGAAGGAAGAGAAGAAAAAAAGCATGCTGCAAGCTCATTAACACCACCTATAAAGACATATAAAAAGGTGCTGCAATTTAAGAAACTGATGCAGAAAAGTCCAGATAGACAACCCAGAAATACACAACATGCCCCTCTCTCCCAATAAATAAAGTAAAATAAACAACTGCAAATTCTATCTGATAAGTCCCTGGAAGGAGGAAAAAAAATACACATGTTCTCCAAAAATTTAACATTTAAATAGAAATTTACTTCCTTCTGAGAGCCTGATATGTCAATTAAATCCACACAACCTAGAATTATCAAAACATGACACAGAACATACTGGGTTGAAAGAGACCCACAACGATCATCAAGTCCAACTCAGCCCTTCACAGGACCATCCCTAAGAGTCACACCATGTGCCTGAGTATTGTCCAAGCTAAATGAAGACTATGGCTTTCAAAAAGACAATGCGTGGAAAGTCCTTAAGACTTGTCTTAAAATTATGGACTAGAGCATATGGAGAATAAATGTTATTAAGAAGGTGTTAGGCAGCTCACATATACATAGCTTGATCTTCCATCATTTTTCTTTCAGATCTGAATTACTTTTAGAGTTAAGAGTTGAGCAAAATAAATACTTCTACATTCAAAACTATGAGTGAGCAAAACAATATATATAAACCCTCTCTTTATCAATAGAACAAAAAAACAGTGAGGGCAACAATTGATTAATTATACCTACTCAGTAATGGAAATGGTGCTAATTTGGTGCATTGAATTTTATTAAGACTCAAACGCCAATTACTACCTACGAAAGCCTTTTTCAATACAAATACAGGGCAAAGTTCACTAACACAGAAGATTCCTTTACAACAGCATTGTAATATTTTCTAAACGTATTTCAAGGAAAAGCCTAAACTTGGAGGGGGTCATGTAGACCCCCCTTATGCAGTGAGAGGAAGAAATATAAATGTTAGCATTTGTTTAAAAAAAAATCCTAAAGCCATAAAACTACGTAAATTTGATATTGAGGTTTGATTCTTGAAATATCTCTACTGTTGTCTTGGTTTCTATTCACTTTCCACAATACCCTAAACTGGCATTTTTTCAAAACTCTTGGATAGAGCGTCATTACTTGCTAAAGACATCCAGAATTCTGATTAAGGATTCCTTGGCCCTGCTCAGAACTGGGTTTTACATTGTAACAGAGGGAGGATTTTTCAACCAGCTGTCACATCTCCAACCCTTTGGGATTTCTGAGTGCTTAAGAAGTCACACCTCTGGTTACAGGCCCACAGGCAGAGCAGGAGTGAGCCACAATAACGCCATGCACTTTTATGCATATCAGTGCTGCATTAACAAGCATTTTTAAGATTTTAAAGTTTTCCATTACATCATCCTTACCTATGTAGCTTATCCTCCAAAATCTCCATGTACTTCTCAGCATTTTCTTTTACACTGGTCACTACAAAATAAAGGTCAAAGTTAGGTAATGGTATAGCTTTACAGTTCTGTGGGAGGTTTCCTTTTTTTCTTTAAACCAACTCAACTCTTACCCACATATTTTACATATATCAGTTAGGAATAAGAATTCCATTTATCTTTTCACATTCAAATTACAGTGTGGGTGTCTTCACCTTTTTTTCTATTGTAACTGTCTTCCAATAATGTATCTAGTAACGAATGCATTAACCTCTTGGTTGTGCCAGAAAAATGGTAAGACTAACAAAGGCACAGTTTGTAGAAGTTTTCTCTTGATAAAAAAAGAAACACCACCCACTCAGCTAGGGCCTCCCCTTTACCTTTAGGAGAAGAAAGAGAGCCTAACAAATGCATAACAGTCCTTTTAAATGTTATGAATCTTGTATCAAACTTTTTCTGATAAACCAAAAATCTGTAGAATGGAAAGAAATCCAGACAGTTACAAAATTCAAGTTGGCGTTTTTTGTAGTTTGGTGTTTTGGGGCGTTTCATGTGTTTGTTTTGAAGTTCAGACCTAGATATTGCCTGAATGAGTCCCTACAACTTCTTCACCCAGAAGAAACTCCATGGTATAAATCAGGAAAAGGTAAACTTTCTCCAGGAAAACAGAGGCTTTTAGATAATAGCCACTTTCACATTACAGTAACATTTTTCCCCTCCCTAACAGCTGTTTGTCAGCTTCAAGAGTGTAAATCAGTCTGTCTCTTTTAAAGTCTTAACTCATTGTACATCAATTAAATATATATGTTATATGAAGATGCATCCTACAGAGCATCACTGTTTTTACAGGCTAAACTTGCTACATGAATCAGGTACCCTGTGAATTTACCCACTCATCTCCCCCACAATACAATGCCTCCGAGCACAGCTTAAACGTATCAAGTGCTTTGCATATTCTTCACTTTTCCCTTCATTGTTTGTTTGCTGGCATTTTTACTTCACAAAGTAGAATATCACACACACTAAAGCCTAACCTGAAAACTCAGCATTAATCAAATCAGCAGTGCCAAAGTTTAGTTCACACACACACAGGAGCACACCAAGGTAATACCATTAGCAGTGAGCATCAGGGTCAATGTACCATTGACTGTCTGCAGGTGGTGGTGGTCACCTGGTCACACAGCAGTCACACATCACTGAAGCACTCTGCATCCCAATAGCAAGCAAAGAACACATTTTGCAAAGCTGATTTACTTTCTGTTTTGTTGTTGTGTTTATTTTATGAGTTCACTGGATTAGCAAAAAACAAACAAAAAACCAAAGTCACCACAACTCCCAATACTCTGGAAGCAGAATTCTGCAATATTATATTGTACATAGACATTCACAGATTCAACTGACCATTAGAAGAGTGTTGGTAGATGTTATTAAAAAGGTTCTATAGGGAATTCTCCAGTGGCACTGGAGACTCCTAGCTTGTAGCAGTTCTGTAACAACTACAGGGCTTAGTACAAGTTCAGTTTCCTTATCATGCTTTCATTCCTACACTTCCTGCAGAACTGCAGAGAGTTTCCAAGACTGCACGTCTTCCTTTAATGACCAACACTTTTTTCAGACTCCCTATCCATCAAACCCCAAAAGTGCTGACCTGAGACCCATTGCATACTTTGACAGCAAATAGCTTCAAGGTGTACAGGTGCCCCACTTCCCCTTCTCTCACCATTGTCACAGTGTCCTTCAACATTAGCCATCACCACTTAGAGGTTCATTCTTTTGGATAATAGAGTCAGCAGATATTATTAATTTTTGGAGAGGGATGAGAAGAGGTGGAGAATCTGTCTCACACTCACTTTGTTTCTAACCAATATAGTGACTTCTTACATTACATGAAAGATAAACCTTGCTTTCAATTTCTCCTGCTGTGCTTGTCACTTTTTAATTGGGTTTGATCTGATGGAGTAATTCGCACTGTCACAGTTCAGTCCTGCCCCTACATGCAATTTTACAATGCCCTTGAAGCACACAGCTTAATATATCAGCATTATTCAATGACAAAAAGTAATGGACAAGAATACACCACTAGTCAAAAGTAGGTCAGTAAAAAGCTAACACTCATTTGGAAATCACCTCACATCACTAAACCCCACTCTCTCCTGTCAAACGTTTTAACTACATTAAAAGAAATGCAAACTTTGCTGCTGAAAGAGAAAGCTCCCCAGACTAGCTTTGTCTCCTTCCCTTCTTCTGCATGTAATTGGAAAAGCTGTGACCTGGAGATTTTGCTGGAAGGAAAACACAGCTTAAAAATCTGATTAAGGTTCCTTCCCTCGCAACAAACTGCAAACAGCACTGCAACAAATACAGAAATACTTTCAGCCTTTTAGATCATCCATTGAAACAGAAGACAAGCAACAAATTAGCAGATTTTTTGTTCTAATGTAATGAATCTATTCACCAACACTTCAAAGCAAAAAGATGCATACAGGAAGCTGTGTATGCCTTCAATCTGGCCAAGGAAGTACTAGATGACAGGAAAAAAAAAGAAATAATAATGTATGAGATCCTTTTCTGCAAGACAAATGGTTTATTTTTATATTTAAGTGAATGGGATTGCCTTTTTTATCAGTTCTCTGGGGATTTACATGCTTAGCTCATATTGGCCTTGAGAGGAGTTATTAAAATAAAGAAGTATAAATACACTATTAAAATAAATAAATATAAATACTCAGAGAAGATCAGACGCCAGAGAATTAGCAAAGACTAAAAATAAACTTTTCCTCTGATGTCTTAATTGAAGAAAAGTGAGACAGCATTTGTTTCTCTTATTTTATCATAAATTTTTCTTCCTCCTTACAGCAGCAGACAAAGTCCAGTCCAGGAATCAGTCCTGGTCAGACAGAGCTAAGGAGCAGCAGAACTCCCGTTGTGGCCTTTTAGTTGTAACAGAGCATAAATCTGCCATTTTAGAAGCTGCATAAATATCTTCTAATAATTAACCCACATAGTGTCCTTTTAAAGTAACATCACATGTCATTTCTCATCTGAAAGCAGCCCCAGTGGGGTAACGCTATTTCTATTACTTACAAAGATTATTCTAGCCTGCACATGAATGTGTAACATCGCTTTTATTCTTTGGTCTTTCATTCTTTGATCCTCAAAAACTGAGATTTAAAATAAGTGATATACACTTTAGATTCTATGACCAGTATTTTTTAAAACTTTCTGAAAACCGAATATCTGACTGGAGACACCTTGAACCCAGTATTCATATGGACTTTCCAGATGCACTTGGCAACTCAGAAGTCTTTAAAATTGACTTAGGGGCCTAAAAAATGGTAGTCAACATTACAGTAGTTTTTTAAGTGCTACTCTACAGATCTGTAGTTCTCTCCCAGACAAGTGATGCACTGAGTCCCAGAAATACAAAATCTAAAGTTATTTTTTTGCCTTCCACTCTAAAAGGCATTATTTTGAGGTATTTTTTTCTTTCTTTTTCCTTTTTTTTTAATGGGTTGACAGTATGGATGAATAGTATGAACACACTGTTTTACACAAAATTAAAGGTTGGCAGAGCTGCAATGGCTGCTGGAAGATCAAGACCCAGCATGAAAAGAACTGCCAGCCATCACCTGCCTGCACAATGAAGCTAAAGCCTACAAAATTAGCCTCTCTGATCCAGAAGCATTATGTTCCTTCTCAAATACTTTATTAGTCAGGTAGAGCAAAACTCCCACTGGCTTCAATAAGATTTTTGCCTGACTGAAGGATATAGGATGAGATTTGTCTCTTAAGAATAATAAAAAAATAAAAGTAACTGCATGGACATACACTGATCCACCTGAGGCAAACTCTGAGGGCAGAATTCGGTGTGAACAAGGCTGACAGGTTGCTTGTCCTGTCACTATTCTAATTTTTAAATAGAGAAATTGTTATTAATGCTGAAAGAAAAGCAAAAGCAGAAAAGGGTTCTATGAAAATGATTCTGATCTTTCCTCTCATGGAAGATGTACTACATTAATGCGCAAAGTTGGGATCTGAAAAAATGAAGAACGGCTTCAATACATTTAAAAGTAAACTTGAAAAGACAGTCAAACTTCAGAGATAACATGTCAACTGCTCAACTACATGTCAAGACGATTTATCAAGCCCCAGTAAGAAGATTTTGGATTACAGAATGGTAAGGAATTTTGCATCCTGCAGGCAGATAGGAGAAAACCCCAAAGAACAAGCTCTGTGTGAAGAACAATGGCCTCTCTCCAGTGCATTTTTCCCAAGGAACTCAAGTAGAAAGAACAAAACCAGCCAGGATTAAAAAGAGGAAAATAAGTGCTTTGATAAAAAAGTGCAAATACTCAAAAAAGGGGAATGAAATTCTGTGCTGGTTCATTGACTGTCTTTCAGTAATGAAGTAAATAGCAAGACACTTAGTTACTACTTGTCTCTTCCAGGAACTGTGGTTTGTTCTAATCCTCAAAATATCATTGCAGAACAACACAAAATTCTGGAAATTACTGCCATCAGATTTGAGGTGGCTAAAATTCAGGAGTCCAAATGGACTGGTTATTCCATAAATAGAAACAATACATAAAATTGAACTGGAAAGACAAAAATTGGTACTGAACATGAGAGAAATTTAAGCCAGACATTTAAAGACACAACCTAATCTTACTTGATGGAGTTGAAAATACTCTGCCTAATTAGGGATGATTCCATAACTCAACCCCAAGGTTTTTCCCTCCTTCTGAAAACAGCTGGCTTGGAGAACAGGCTTGTCATTCCACACAAATGGCAAGCTGTGCTTTGTGGTGGCACGCCACCAGCAGGCAGTTCAAACAAAGCAGTTCTGCTGGGGCTGAGATGTATGAATGCAGCAGGGCTCAGTCTCAGTCCCTCTGGAGGGAAAAGAGTCTGCAGCAACTGCTAGGTGATTCAGTAATGTTGATCTTATGATAATCCCATCCCACAAGAGAACTGGGGGCTTTCAGGGATCTATTGTCAAATGCCACTTCACTGCTTTCAGAGGTCTCAGATGGATGCAGTATGTTGTGTCTTGTCCATATGAAGATTTCCATTAACATCACTTGCCTCTCCAACACTAGATGGTCAACTGCTTTGACACTGTAGGGCAGCTCCTCTGATAAATAGAAATAAACAATTAAAGGTTCTATCTGGAGCATCACTGTCTTAAAATACTTTGCTCACCTTCGTATTTAAAATCTTATAGCATACCTCCAATTCATACCCTCTAACTGTGGAAAAATATGGAAAGTAATAAAAATATATGAAGACTAATAAAGAAATACAAAATTGGCAGAACACAGGACAGCACAGTATTTTCCCACTTATGGTGCACTGAAACAGGAAAATACTAAAAGTACAGTGTGAACAACTCATCTTCCTCAGGAAATTCCCTTCAGAGCTGTGGATACAGAAAGTCTACTGTTAAATTTCTCTCAAACAGGTTGGTGCATCCTGAATAGGAAGAAGCACGGTCTAACCTCTAGACATGCTGGGAGTGAGTGGGCACTGCAAACCCAGGAGAACCACCTTCTTCTCTCTAGGAGATCCCATAAAGGCCAAGTACCAGCTCATTTGGAGAGATGGTAGTATTTTCCACACTGCAGAAGTAGGCAAGGAACACACTCCATCTGCTTGTGTCTCTGCCTACAAGGCTCTCAACATTTGTCCTAGTTCAGCAGGAAGAACCAGCTAACCCTGTGTGGGGATGATCAAAGCTGTGTATTCTACCCCCTCTATTCATTCCCCAAGGACAATGGACCATTAGCAGCAGCTGCCCAGGGAGCCATTATCACCTTCACACCCAGCCTGAGGGGGGCGGAGCTGCTAATGGGCCATCAACAGCTCAACACCCCCTGGCTCCCAGAGTTAATCACCCATTGTGTGAGTCCCTGCCCAGGGGGAGGGACTGGGTGCTCTCTGAGGGTACATAAGTGGTGGGTAAGAAGACCTCAGGAACTTCTCGTCGGATCCAGAGGAGCAGCAGGACCTCGACAGGAGGAGATCACCACTCTCGCCCAGACCACAGCCCTCGCCTGTACCAACAGGTTTTTCATTTCCTTTTGCTCTGGACTTGGGGGAACCACAGGGGTCTCAGCTCAAGGGCAAACCAACCCCCCCTTGGGTTTGTGCCCCAGGACACTGGGTTATACTGCTGGGGTTTTGTGAGTTGAAAGCAATTTCCCTTTTGTGTCAGTGTTGTTATTGTAATATTATTATTAAATTTTAGGTCTGACTTATAATCTCTCGTGGTGAGTTCATTTCCCCTGTTGGTTCGCCTTTAAACCAGCACAACATTGAATTTGAGCCTGCAGTGAGACAAGTGATACCTTGCCTTTGATGTCAAAAATTAGTTAAACATAGATAATATATAGATAGAAAATACTGATTTTAACTGAGATGCCACATTCTGCTCTCAAGTTAGATGTTAGGGAGGATATCAGGTATGGAAAAATCTCAGCATGAACAGAAATTTGACAAAGAAATAAACCCCAGAAAATAGATCTTACAAAGATAAGTGACAGGAGGTGCTAGCAGCTCTGCCTATAACAACTGACAATTCTGTCTCTCTGTGGAAAGCATAAAAGATTTGCAGAGGTGACAGGGAACAGGGGGAAACCACCCTGCATAAAAAGGCACATTTGAGAAACAGACATTCCCAGAACTTGCTTTCTGAACCTTCTTTGTTGTATGCAGCACTTTTTATCCAAGGAGACAGGTGACCCTTCAAGTTCTGTGATGATTAAATTGCCTAAATTCAAGAGAATTACCACACTTTCTCATGGTTTCTGAGCTTCTTTCAGATTTCTGTAAAATCTGTTGAGCCTGACACAGGGGTTCTTTCCATACTACATGTGGGAGAAAGGAGGCAGAAGGAGGTCAATTACTTTTAGTAAATAATCTACATTAAAAAAAATCAGCTGAAATTTTATAAGTTGTTTTATTATGCAGTATCAAAGCAAGCATAATGATTCTAAACAAAAGGGGAGCAGGTGAGATGTTGTCCCAGCAGTGGCCAGAGCACATAATTACACAACAAAAGACCTGCCTTTATACTTTAAGAGACCATATAAAGTGTAGAGAGGATTACAAACTGAATAGCACAAGACCACCCACCTGCCCAGCCTCAGGTCTTCTTTTCTGCAAAAACCATAGGCTAGGTGCAGATCCCCTATCACAGGTTTGGTTGCTTTCTCACAAAAGATTTGAAAGCTACAAAATTATTGGTGTGCATCAAATGGAGTTTTAAATTGGCTGCAGAAATCCATGGAGAAAATGGTTCCTACTTTTTCATGTGTTTGGTACCAGATGGCAACACACTCACTGCAGGGAAATCTGAACTCAAACCCAAACTCCCTCTCTGCTTTCACACTGCTGACATAAATAAGTCAACTTGCACCACAAAGCTTTTCTTCATTACCTGCAGGTTTTACTTTATTGAAAACTAGTTAAGATGTGGATTCATGCACAATTCCTAGTTCCAGAGTGACTGCATAGTACCACTCCTGGAAGAATGCTGGAGATCCACACTGACAATATCCTGAGGGGATGGATGCTCCTGAATTCTCCTATGGGAAAGGTGAGGGTTGAGTTTTACTCTCCCATCCCATCCCATGGATAGGACCATCCTGTTTTGCTTGCTTCTCTGCAGCCATCCAAATCATTGTTTACATTTTATTACACAATAACTTATTAACCTGCCTTAGCATTGAAAGTATCATGTCTTTTCCAAAACGTAAAAAGAAAGTTTCCTTTCACTTTCCATTCCTATTTCCCTTCCACTCTTCACTGAACAACTGGGAAGAAATAAAGGGAGAGGGAGAGAGAGCAATCTGCTTTCATTTTCTTCACCTTTTCTCTTACCTGGTTTTCTTCTCTGCCTGTTTGCTACCTATTACTTCAATCCTCTGCTAACCATCTGTTCAGACCCACTTCCCAGCCCTCCCCCTCCCCCCCAAAATATTCTTTTCTCCTCACAAAGCAAAGCCTGAACATCAGGGAGAACCATGTGTCCAGCTTGCCCTCTGCAGATTGTCTGCAGTCACAAGACATCATCTGGAAACCATTACACAACCGAACCAGGCAACCAGACTCAACATCTGCATCGACACCAAAAGAGTTCAGACTTGTTACTTGAATTGCCACAAGTTTTTCCTGGAAGTAAGATTTATTTTAACACTGTTAGATAAGATAAAAGGATGCAGAATGAGCCCTTTATATAGCTATCCAAGACAAACAACAGAGAACAATTAGGCTTTATGCAAAAGCTAAGTTCTGTGACAATGACTGACAACACCTAATGCTTATGTAATGAAAAGCGGGAACAGGTCAAATATTTTTGAGGGGACAAACTATAAAAAAGTGAAATCACAATTCAATTTTTTGCTTAAGAGGATACTTTATGGCTAATATGGATGATCTATTGACAACTGGACATGCCATAGCCATTCAACATCATCACAGCTTCTAAAAGACACGGTAGCTGGTTTTGATTGTCCCACTGTGGCTGTTCTACTGAACTTTCAAATATTCAGTATTTCATCTAATGCTTTAGTAACAAAATTTAAACCAAAATTTATCTTAAATTACTACCCATTTTGGCTTGTTAATTTAAGGCCACAAAGGAAAGATGGTCAAAGATTTCTAACCACTACAGAATTTTTTTTTTCCAAGAGGGCTCTGCAAAATTTCGTGCTAGTCTTAATTCTGCTAATTATTTTTTCCCCAACGGAACTTGCTGACTAGTCAGGCCATACAAATTAGCAAGAACTCAGGCACCTAGAGAGATATGGTCCTCAGTCAGAGGATAAAATGTATTTTTTTACTTCAACAAATACAATTATTTAATGCAAAATATGTTTGTGCTCAAAACTTCTTTACAGAACAAAAACACAGTACTGCAGCACAGCCAAAAAAAACCCAAACCAAACCAAAATAAAACAACAAACGGAATTTGCTCCCAAATGCTGCTGTAGAATCTGGTTATTAAAAGAGATTAAAGTGAAAGCAGAGCACAGGCATAAAAGCTTTGAAAAGCAACAACAACAACAAAAAATGGTGTTAAAAAGGGCCAGTGTTATCACTGACAAAGGAAAATCACAAACACTTATCTTCATAGTAGGACAAATTGCTGCTAAGACATCAGTCCTTTAGATTATTTTGAAGAAAGCAAAGGAGAGCTCAAAGGTATATACTGAAGGTTAGAAGTAATACAAATTGCAATAGTGACAAGAAAGAATATTCAGCATTGCAAGCTATTTTTTAACAACCTTGAAATGACATCAAACAAAGCAGGGACTTCCTGTGCCAAGGCTTACAAACGATACCTGCAAATAGCACTACCTTGCGTTTTTGTACTGCTGTTCTCTCCAAGGATCTAGAACAGGTCTTCAAACTTCAGAGAAGCAGCAATTTCTTTTTTGAAGAATAGCTGACAATGAGACAAAAATACAGAGAAGCAAAGTGTCCCACATACACTGAAGTTTTCAGAAACTCTTTGTAAACTACTTGACCACTGCTGGCTATACCAGACATCCTTCCTGCAATGCAACTACAGGCCTCTCAAACAAGAAAAAAATGTGAAGCTGCTCAGCAGAGAGGCTGAGCAGATGCTGTTCTGTAGCCATTTCAGGGACAAGGAGTGAAGCAGACAGCGTTAATTTATCACTTTCCTTAATCCCTAATATCTTTGCCCTGGCTGCTTCCTCCTCCTCCTCCCAGCATTACACAACCTGCACACAATTGCTTATGAGTTTCATTAAATCCATCAATAACATTTGGCTATACTTGAGATATCAATGTAAACATGACACTTCTGGCCATGAACATTCAGTGATGCCTTAAAAACCTCTCTACTGCTTACACACAAAGCTGGGGCAGAGATTTACACAATGTAATTGGGAGAGTTACTGCAGCCAAGCAAAGCAGATGTACCTACAAGAATGTGCACTAAGTGCTTCTACTAATCCTGAGCACCCAAAAGGGCAGAGTCACAGACACAAGGGCACACTGTTCAGTGGGGAGATGTTTTTTAACTGCTTTCAAGACAGCACAATTAATTTAATTGGTTGACTTAAACATGTTGCTTACACTACAAATTTTTTCTTTGTTTTCTTTTTAACTTCCTAGTACAAACCCTATCGTACTAGAGCTCTTGAAAGCAACAGCTTTCATATCTCCAAGTCAAGGTAGTCACAATGAAGACTTAAGATTTCCCACAGGATGATAAAGCACATTTTATAAATGAGTTGTACCCACCACTTTACACTGTGTAATAAACAAGGGATTCCAATGACATTCCAATGGGAGACAAAACCTACTACACTGAAAATTACCATGTAATTTTCATCTACACTACTCTCTATTTCCTATTTTTTTTTCCTCGATACCCTCTTCTGTTACCAGAGCCAGGCATCAACCTGCACCTTCCCCTTATCTGGATCAACTATAAAATATTTGAGCTCCCTGTAACCTTTTTCTTTTTTTGCCTTTGTAAAAAGAAAACCTTAATTCATATTTTGCTTAGAAAGATAATGAAAAAAGCAGTCTTATTACTAGTTCAAAATCTCCTTCCAGATTGAAGCAGACAGTTTCTGCATCAATAGAAAATCTTTTATATGAATTAAACCCTAAGACCTCTGTTTAAGTAATGCCCATAAAAGAAGGAAATTAAAGACCTTGCCCTTTATATCGAGTCTCAGCACTGCTATATTGTAAGTAGGATAAGTGAACTCGTTCTTCAAAGCAGTACAATGCTTTAATACAGTGACTTTTTTTAAAAAACAAATTCCTTGAAAGTAACAGTTTTGGGTGGAGCTGACACTTTTTCTTGACTGTTAACTATGACTTTATTTCCTACAATTTTTCTGCCATATGACCCAAGCTGTCTCCCTTCTCGACTGCTAAGCCTATGCTATTTGTATCTCATTTTCTCCTCCATACTTCCTTTTAGTTTCCACTCCTCTGCCTTTTCAATTCATCTTTTTCAGCTTTTGTCAGCTTTGCTCTTTCACTTAAGGTGTAAATCATTCAATAACACAGGGAATTTTTCTTCTGGTTTTGCTCTCCATATCAAATTTGCAGTTTAATCCACTTCAAGAGAAGAAAGCTTTTACGTACAATCTAGTAAGGATCCCTGAGACAGCAGTTTGTGGAGACTTCACTGGCAGTCCTTGTGATGCTGAAATAATTTCCCAGTGGCTGATGGTGACTCTTACAGTAGCTTAACTGAACATTTTTTAATACCAAATGTTCTTTATGTATGATTTCACATGCTTAGTTGATCTAATCTTCATGATGTACATTAGTTTTCAAGTGTCACCTGAAAAGTTTTCATTTCTTAAGCTCTGAAGACACAAGGTAGAAATTCAATTCTGGTAAAAATCAAGGCTCAAATCTTCAAAACATCCCAAAACCTACTGCAAGAACAGTATTACGAGGCTCTTCCAAAATGTACAGAATTAGGATTTCAGGCCTTCTCAACCTTCTCTTCTCACTAAGGTGCAAGAGCAGCAATAACTTACTTCTGCTGGACTCTCTCAGGACAAACTGAACAGCTCTACAGACAACATCTATCCATTTCACATCATTCCTTGTGGAAAAGGTGGACAGGCAGATGAAATTGTCCACCAGATGGGCCACAACAAACCTGGGCTGTGACACCTAAGGACTGAAATTTTCCACCAGTCCCACGGCCTGAAGACAGAGATGAGCTGCATTTCCTTCCTAGGTATCCGGTCTAATTATTGGGCAGTTAACAGCCTAAGAGACAGACTGCCCCAAAACATATGGGAGTAGTGCCAAAAAGAGAAGTGTAGGGAGTCAAATAGGAAAATTAACTCATAATGAAGAGCAGGTTCAAAAGTGGCACTGAAGAAGGGAGGCCAAAGGAAACTCCATGGGTCTGAACTGGTCTGCAGCAGATGAGCCCATTACAGCTCACTTTCTAGGACACTGCTCAAATCTGAGCAAAGTGCTACAGTTCACCACACCGCACATTAAGTTTTCAGTGAAGCTGCTGCCTCGTTGGCTGGCTGACTCACTGATATGTCAGTTGAATAATTAGAGTGACCTTCCTGCCATTTACCGTCCCCAGATTTAAAGGCTGGGACAAATTGCCCACAGTCTAATAAAAGTGGACTTGTACCAGCCTGTATGTTTATGCAGTTTTCTGTACTTTAAGGTCCCCCACAAATTTTGCTGCTAACACCAGGTCAAGTTGTAGGAATGAGAAATGCTCACATAGCAATGCTTACACAGTGTTGCCTCCTTGCAAGAGGCTTTTCCAAAGAGCTGTTTGTGCATTTTAGCTGTGAAACTTTCAGTGATATCAGTAGGAGTCACACAGCTAAATCCCTAAGCAACACTTTTGGAAGATGACTTATATTTAAAGGAGGATTAGAAGAAAATACTTCTTAAACCATTTTCCATGTAACATTATCTGTATTAAATTCAGAGAAATATGGAATCATTTGGGGGAAATAATGTGATTCACTGGGCATCAATTTTTCCATTCAATTAGGCTGGGCAGCCATGCTGAGTATCCAACACACACCCTTGCTTCCCCCTCCCTTTCCACAGAGTGTATATATTAAACACAAGTTAAGACCTCTGGGTTTTCAACTTTGTTGATTTTACATTCCTTTTGGGAGTTCAAGTACTACTTTGTTTAATTATTTTTCCTCTACTCATCCACAGTATTGAATGACAAGAATAATGAGCTCAGAATCATTGTACAAATCCCAGTAGAAACCACTCATAGTTTGCTAATAGGACATTATATTTGCATTACCAAGTTCAGTTCAGAGCACATTGTGTAAATTAGCTCTGAGGGTTACTACCATGAATCTAAAACCAGAACATCAGGTCAATTAGCACAGCTCCAAAGCATAGTATTTTGGGTGAAAACATAAGGGGTATGATTAGAATTCTAGGAAATCCTCTTCTTGGGCTAAGTGCCTCTCAGAAGATGTCTGGTTTCACTTCTGGGAGAAGTCAGAATGTCTCAGTTCCCAGTAGCATGGTCTGATGCTGCTGACCCTGATGCCTGATAAACAGTACTCGCCTGTTCTAGAGAGGGGAGAAAATTAACTTGCAGGAAGTGTGGAAATCTTCAGAATCCCATAGCAACACTTTTTTTTCCCATCCAAATTAAAACAACAGGTAAGTATGAGGAAGACTGAGAGGATCTGGGAAATTAACATAGAATATACTGCTTACACAAAAATGCAACTAACACACAAAAGCTATTCAGTTTGCTGCACAGAGCCAAACCCAGCATGCACCAACTGCACAGACAGGGACAAAAGTCACAGTTTAATCATGATCAAAGGAAGCCCACAGCAAATAAGGCAGAAAACCCCAGTAACAAGTACTGCAGGACTACTAACTTTTTGGACAAACAGCATACATGCACATACCCACATCCACAACTACGAAAGTAGTTAAGGAGCTTAATGAACTTCGGAGACCACATAGCATCTTTGGATCAAACTATCGCAACAGAGGCATATAGACACAACAGAAAAAGACTTATCCTAACAAAGTTCTGCCTCAGGACTACAACTTTGATTAACCCAGAAGGCGTTATATAAAAATAACAGAAAGGGCCAGTGGGTATTATTTTGGTCAAGTCCATTAATTGGTCTAGACCCTATAGTCAATTCAGGTCAGTCTTATCAAGCCATGAAGTCAAGACAGTACATGGGCTCTAACTCTGCCTGGCCAAAGATGATCTTAAGATTCATTCCTTGGACCATTTTGTGGTAAAGCCTCTGAAATTGTAGCACGACTGCCTTACAAGGTTGCTTATTCTATAAATGCTAGCCCATAATACATCACTACTCTCTGCAGAAACATACTTGAAATAACAGATAACTTCAAAACTATTTTATCTTCAACCAAATTATGGGATTTCAGATTACACAATATAAATCATTAAATGGACAGGTTTCATAGTCAACTGTATACAAATGGTCATTTCTCACACACTAAAATAGCTAGAGCTGGGACACAGAGAGGTATTATATCATTAATATTTATAATTCTTTAATTAATTAGGCAACAGTCTAATGAATCTATAGGAACAGAATTAACCAAAGCTTTTTACAAGCCCTGAAAGAACTTATTCTGACAAATGCACGACCAGGTAGAAAGCTATAAAGAAAAGAGATACTGGAAAACAAATTAGGACGTTTGAGTCAAGTACCTCTGCAAAATACTTTCAGGTCCCAGTGGAAGATGAGATAAACAGCTGTAACCTCCCGGTGGCAGTGGCAAGAATGAAAGGATTTGCCTGTGTGAGACACAGACATGCTTTTTGAGAGAAAATAGCACAACTACATAACAGATTCCAGCCTTGCTACAATGCAAACTGATGTGCGAAACAGAAAATGAGCTTTTAGTGAATTATAAATAGCTGGCAAGGACTCCTGAATACTCAGCTGGTCAAAAAATGCTTTATATGGAAGACAGCAACACATGAAAGATCAGAAGGCATACATAAATTGAAAGAAAATTAATATATTGTCAGAAAACAAACAAACAAAAGGCATATTTTGGAAAGTAAGCACTATAAAATGCTTACTGTTGCATGAAAACTCAGCAGCAAAAAGAGATGGACTAGAGTGCCTGGAAAAGTAAAAGAGATACAGTATAATAAGTGTTTCTGAAACTAAGTAGAGTAACACAAATCAATTGACTGCTTATTATATCTACCTATTTAGTAGCACAGGAAGGGTTAGATTAGCATTAGGAGTCTTAGATTACAAGCACAAATGAATTTTCTGAGGCAGGGAAGCAACATTCAAGTAAGATTCAATAGAATCTACTACAAAAAGAGATCTGTCTTTAAAGGACTATTCAGGTGAATTTTAGTTCTTCAATTTTTTTCAAATCAGCTCCTGAGTTGTTTTCCTTCCTTATTGCACTTACAACTGTGCTTTTCAATCTGCTGTTCTTTTTCACTGTGTTCTTGATGGCTAATGTCTCTTCCATCATATTTCATAATCATTAAAGAGGCAGAGAAACTGTCAAATATTTTGTTCTGAAGAAGATTAAAAAAAACAACAAAAAAAGTCTGTCATTCTGCATTTATATATCCCCACAGAAATATCAGTTAGAAGTTTCCCTTCAAGAAATTCTCTGAGTATTTGTGTCAAACTTCTAGGTGCATCCACTGAGGGTCAGGGCAAAGAAGAGTGGTGAAAAAAAGCTTCTCTTTGCTTTCCCTGTGTTTTGCATGAGACTGCCAGTCTATCACTTCTCTAATGAGTAGTGTAACTATTACTCCTAACTGTGCACTATTCCAATTTTCAGCATTTTTAAAGCTAAATTATCTAAAGAGAAATATGTCCAAAGGGGAATCATTCCCTAAGAAAATGCATTTGAGTAGCAGCAATTAAAAACTTTCTAAAAAGTTAAGGCAGAATGGCTTAATAATGATTCATTTCAAATGAACCCAGAGAAGCTCTGATTTTTAATAACTTCATTTTCCCTGGTCTTCCCCAGAAGATATCTAAACAGGGCACAAGACTGCAATCAGTAGCAGGAAGCAAGTACTCTCTCACTAAATCAAAATGGAGTATGTTAGCATAGGAAAATGCAGCTGCCTACCTTGATTTCTGGCACTGCATCTTTGCTCCAAATACATGTTTGTGGGAAGATAGCTATGATTCTCTGAAAAGCATTAACATACTGATGTTTTCATGATTTTTTAAATTTTTTTTTCTTGTAACAGAGTTTTGAACACTTCTCCCACCAAATGAGATGACCTGTAAGAGCAATTAGTCGGCTGATCTGGTCAAACACACAACAGGCAGCCAGGCACAGTCATTTCACAAAACTCTTGACACTCAGCTTCTATTGCCTGAAGTTGCCACCCCCTTCCTCCTGGGCTTCTAAACAATTTATTAAAATCCACTCTCTGTGGTTTAAGGAGCTCTCCTCTACTTTTTCTGTCATACCTTTCCTGAAAAACAGGAATCTCTGGTTCATGAAAGTTCAGGACCAGAAGCACACACAAGCCCTGCAGAGAGGAAACAGTGCCACCTTCTGCCCCACTGCCCTGAGCTCCTGGGGCATGTCAGCCCTCTACTGCAGCCAGTCAGGCATGTAATGACTTACCAGGTTCAGATGGCAGGACAGACCTGCCAAGCTTGCCTGGTGCAAGGAGGAGTAGAGAGGCAGACAAAACAAAAGGGAATGAAAAGAAATCCTTGTGCAACAGCTTCTGTCACCCTGACATAAAAATCACCTTGCAGTCTAGTAAGAATCATCCTTGATTAACCTTTTATCTTCCACCCTCCTGAGCTAAGAAATTAGCAATGAAGGCATTAAATGACATTGAATTTCTTCTATTTGATTTGCACTGTCTTGAGACTTCATCAGTTCTGAAAGGTGTTAATGTAATTTTCTTTCTACTGGGGCATGGGCAATACAACTCGGATATATCTCACCCCATCTATAACAGAAATAAAAGTCCTTATCCTGTTTTGCCAATTACTTGAATATTTCTTCTTTTGACCTAAACTGTCTGAAAAACAGACTCTGTGGTTTCAGTGTCTACCTATAGTGCCTTTTGTATTTACAGTGATTTCCAGGAAGGGAATGCTACTCTCAAGTACATTTTTATGATGAACTTCGGTTTTCCCTTAGGGCAACTTCATTCTTAGAAATGACGATAATGCAAAAGTTCTTTAGACAGAGAAGATTATACAGGCTCCCTAATAAGCTATAAATCCTTTCCACAAACTTCTGCTGGCTTTTTAAGACTCTTAAACTATCTCTGGTGCTGTGGATTGGGTAATCATGGCATTCCATATGCAGATAAAGGGACCAGATGGACAACAGAGAAAATAAAATCCCTCACTGTTCAGAAAAGCCTCTTTCAGGAAAAAACTTTTTACAAAAAGCATGGAGGCAGCAATCTACTTTGGCTACCCTGATGGGAATTCTAGCTGATGGGAACCACAACTATTTCAGATCAAGAAACTTCAGACCAAAGTGAGAGTCTGTATGGCTGGACTGAATTTAAGAACAAATCTCAGCCTCTCCAAGTGTACTTTGCCCAATGCAGCTGCTAAAATAAAATGAGAATTCTCATTTTTGCCTAAAACAGTGAGCTGATTGTCTTCCAGACTGGTCAGGATAGCTAATAAAGACCCCTTTGGGAATTACTTGCTAGCAAAAAGAGCAGCTCTCGGGATACTTGGGCTTCTCACCAGGATCAGATGTTCCCTGCCCAACAGCCTCCAGATGACATCTGCATGCAATCTCCTCCATGAGGAAGTTCCTGTGCCAAGGAGTGATGGCCCTCAGGAATCAGGACTTGGGCCAATATTGTCCAACATCTTTGTCAGTGACACAGAATTGAGTGCACACTCCAAAAGTTTGCTGAAGGCTCTGAGCTGCATGGTGCAGATGACAAGCTGGAGGGAAGGGATGCCATGCAGAGGGACCTTGATGCACTGCAGAAGTGGGCCAATGCAAACCTCATAAAGTTCAACAAAGCGATGTGCAAGGTCCTACGCCTGTGTTGTGGCAATCCCAGGCACACCTACAGGCAGGGCAGAGAAGTGACTGAGAGCAGCCAAGCAAAGAAAGACTTGGGGCAAAGTTTGATGAAAAACTCAACATGAATTGACAGGGTGCCCTCATAGTCCAGAAAGCCAACCAAATCCTGCGCTGCATCAAAAGGAGTGCAGCCAGCAGGTCAAAGGAGGCAATTCTCACCCTCTATTCTGCTTTTGTGACACCCCACCTGGAGTACTGCATATAGTTCTGGTGTGCACAATGTAAGGAGGGCACAGAACTGTTGGAGCAAGTCCAGACGAGGGCCAGAAAGTTGGTAAGAGGACTGAAGCACTTGCCCTACAAAGGTAGGCTGAAAAAATTGGGGTTGTTCAGTCTGGAGAAGTGAAGGTTGTATGGAGACTCCATAACAACCTTCTAGTATCTGAAGGGGCCTACAGGAGGGCATCTGGAATTGTAGTGACAGGACAAGGGAGAATGGGCACAAATTGACAGAGGGGAGATTTATGCCAGATATTATGAACAAATTGTTTACTGTGAGAGTGGTGAGATACTGGAACAGGTTGCCCAGGGAGGTTGTGGATGCTCAAACATTGGTGGTATTCCAAGACAGGTTGGATAAGGCCTTGAGAACCCTGGTCCAGTGGGAAGTGTCCCTGCCTGTGGCAGGGGGCATTGGGACTAGATGATCTTTAAGATCCATTCCAACCCCTTGCATTCCACTCAGCATCTTGCCTTTCAATAAGCACCATTTGCTGCTAGATCTCAAAATCAAAGTGATGCTCTTCACAGAGAGAGGAACTGTTTCAGCATTTCACAGTTACACAAACAGATCCAGAAAGACATGGGAAATGTGTCAACATCAGCCAACAGTACATGAATCAGAGAGAGGAGATGAATCCAAGTGTCCAACTGCTCAGTTTGTTGCTCCAACTGCACACTGCTTCAACAGACTCACAGCCTAAGTCCATTAAACACAATCAAAATTCAGGCTATTAAAAGCAACACCAAGGTGAAAGCAAGTCCCATCCTCAGCTATAAAAGAGGATATGCTGCATACTGCCAATGCATATTTCACCACAGGTGATGGGCTGGATCATCATGTCACCTGAAGTACCAGAATGATTCAGAAACTCACTGGGGATATCCTTGATACCAGAAATAGCCAGTGCTCAGGCAGGTTGCTTTCCAGGCTCCTGCACAGGGATGTTCCACCCCTCACACCAAAGGAGACCTGGGACATGCCAACAGTTCATGGAGGGCAGAGCACCCTAGGCGGCAGATTTGATGATCGATTGTGATTGACAATGCCCATCAAGGGGGCTCTCAAACTCTCCTCAAAGGGAGACTGTAACTTGCAGAGGTCAAAGCAGAAAGTTGATCAGCTGGTACATACCACAGAAACAAACTCTAAGCTCCTCTCATCCTCTCAGTGGGGCTCTCCTTTTGACCTTTTTTCCTCTTTTTTTTTCTCACTTCCATTCACCTTTCTTCAAAAAGCTGTTAAAAAAGGCATTTCATCTATCTGCAGTCACAACTGTCTCTGTTCCTATAGAGTTAGTGTCAGCACTGGGCTTAACCCAGAAATCAGATGCAGACATCTGCAGCTCAGGTGGGCCTGTAGGGAAGGCAGCCTTTGGGATAGCAGACATGTCAAAGCATATCATAAGCACAGGAAGTGCTGCAGAGGGAGGGGATAAGAGGTACGACAATGCTTCATTTTGTATCCAATAGATGCAATGGATGGGAAGGGAAGGGGAAAGACAGTAAAAGAGAAACGGGAAGATGCCCTGTCACAAAACTATTCCCCTGTCTGTTCTGCATGGATATGAAGGTCTCTGCATCTTTGAAAGCCTAGCTTATTAACAGTAATGTTAGCAAAATCCTCTGCATTACTTAATATGCTTTCAGCTCAACACTACTATCCCCTTACATACTTAAATGGCCAACATATACAAAGGTCCATCTCACTGTGAATAGGTATTTCTAGTGCTGCATCAGCACAACTCATCACAGGCAAGTTACTTGCCACAGAATATAAGAAGGAAAAAATAATGATAATTAAAGACAGCATCATTTTAAATTGTGGTCAGGAACAATGAGCAAAATCTGAATTTATAAAGAAATAAAAATTTTTCATTCCAGGAATTAGAAGATTGTATGCAGGAAAGATTGTATCAGATTTGACATAGAGAACGCTGGAATAAATTACTGATGGGGTGAGGCACTGCAGATTGAATCAAAGAGTTCAAATAGATAGTGCTCACAGTACTGCCATTGGGGAAAAAAAAAAAAAGTGAAAATCTCTTTGCCTCAATCACAGCTCCTTTGTCCACCTACAAAAAACTCCCAGACAGATTCTGGAAGCCTACTGCTTCAACTCCTGATGAGAATTCATGGTTCACAGCAGGTAACTGGCATAAGAAGATATAACAAGGATAGAGCAAGGAGTCATAGGGCTGAACTCCTTCTAATAACAGCTGGTATAGAAGGGGAAGTCAAATACAAAATGTAGTTGTTCTGAGGTTCAACTGGGATACACAGAGTTGACTTAAATGAAATAGTAAAGCTATGGCAAGAAGTTTCTTGTGGAATATCCTTCATGCTACTCTCATACCAGTAATTACAGATGAATTTATGACTGTAATAACTTTAAAAAGTAGGAAGTCAACATTTTCTTTACTGAATAACTGATCTCTGATGATAATTAAAAAACTATGAGTCTTAGTAGCATTAACCTTTTTTTGAAAGAACAGTACTATTTTATTAATATTCCCTTTCCTTCTTAGAGATTTCTTTTAAATTAGACAATAGAAAAACATTAAGATAAAATTATGCTAGTGCAGTTCAAATATACATTTTTTTTTCCATTTAATGTTTTAGAAGTATCCAGAAAAAGCACAGAACAAAGAAAAAATTTCAGGTCAAGTGAGGATAACTTTATCCTTCTTGCTGATAAACAAATCTTCGTACTTATTGCCTCAGAATGTATTTTATCTTGTTAGCACAAACAGCTTTGATATGAGAATTAAGGACAAAAATCATTGCTTGCTAATCTCTTGATGGTTTTCAACTGAGACAAACTAAAAACTGTGATGGGCAGTTTCAAAACACTACCATTTCCTTCTAGAAAACATATCAATTTCAGTCTCAAAACCTAAAGTTGTACTGAAGCAAGGAGTATTTGATAAAGCTTGTTAGAGACAAAATTTTAAAGAAAAAAAAGTGGTTTTGAAGTATAGTCTCATGCACAAATAATGTCACAGTAACAATTCAAAAGCAAGGCTACTTCATAGAAGCCAGATTATTCTTCAAGAAAATAGAAAGGTTATTAATCAGGTTTTCTCTTCCTAATCAAGTCATTCACTGTTCTCGATGCTATTAACAGATTATTTTAGTTTGGCAGTAGAGTTACATAAATCTGAACTAAATATTTTAATGAGCTCAAATCACCTTGAACAGACATGGTCTATTCCAAACTTGGAACATGGTAAAGAACTTACAAAAAATAAACTTCATTGATGCAGAGAAAGCATCAAGGTTGTATGGAAATGACTGGTCCCTCTGTAAGGAAATGACTGGTCCCTCTGTACAGTCCTAGAGCCACAAGACTGGTGTAAGCGTGGTGCTAACCCACGTACTTTATGACATCATATGTAATGTTGACCTCATTCAACCTCAAAGTTTCTGGCTGAAGATGGGGGCTTAGAAAATGGAATTTGTATCTTTCTACCAGACTGACCATGATAACAAGACAGTGTGGAGGCCAGCATACATGTCTCTCTCAGATGAACTAATTCATTAGCCTGCAGCTGGAGACTGAGGTGAGCTGGTTGGTTTTGCTGACCTCAGACATGCAAACTTCTATGAGCACTGTTGGCAGCTGCTGCCCTCAATTCTTCATCAGTGTAAAACTAATGGGTTACCATGACACATTCACATCCAGGGCACAGGAAAGAGAAAAGGAGAGACCTGACTGTAACTCTGGAAGGCAAAAAAAGTGAATGAAATGCGACAATACCTGCTACACTAGGTAAAGAACCAGCTGACTACACACAGGCTTTTAAAACCTATTTTGCCTCTGCACTGTTGGATCACATCCACTGTTCAAAGAGACGGATCTGCTTACAATTTTCCCTTTTATAGTATCACTGTCTGCTAACTTTTCCCAGAAGCTGACTGTACTATCTGAGCACCTCACATCCAACAAAGTCACACAGGGTCAGACCAGAAAAATGCAGACAAGTGGTACAACAACAGGAGGCAGAGAACAGCTGAAATTGCTCTAGGGACCATCTTCTGGAGAAATACAATTAGATCAGTGAAACCATAGAAAAATCAAAGCAGAAAGTATCCTGACACAACAAGAACCAGCCTGGCTGTGAGAGGAAGCCAAGCCACACAAACGAACCATCTGATGGCACAGAAAGAAAAGCAAAGAGAAGAGTAAGAAGAGCTTTATTCTTGCATTCACAGTTGTTACAACAAATAATTAGGGCAGCACAGTGCCTCAAATCACAAGCAGAACATTGTGTACCACTGTTCTCCAATCATACCATATGGAGATGAAATGACGTTCGTTGTAATGCTGCCCTTTGATACTGGTAAGAAAATGCAACACTTTTCAAAGTGAAAAATGGTTCTTGACAGAATAAACCAAAATGGGCAGCATACAGATGAAGTAATTTTATTATAAAGTATTATCTGCCTGGAAAACTCTACAACTGTTTTGGGTTGGGGTTTTTTTAGATAAAAATTCAATATCTATATTTAAAAAAAGGGAAAAAAAATCAGAATTTCCAGTTCACTATTTTACAGCCCCCAGAATCCTCTAGTCCAAGTCAAGATAGAATGTGTGACCTCTTTCTTGCTATGTTACAGAAAATCAATGAATGACGTTTTGAACCATTCACTGTACCTTGTAAGAACTTAAGCAGAAAGGAAAACTGAACAAAAAACTCCCCATTAAACAATCCCACCAATGTTAGCATGCAGCAACGCAGGGCTAAGCAAAGATCTTCCTCCTTCAATGGAAATCAAATAATCTCTCCCTTTTATCGGTGAGCCTCATATTAAAAAAGAATTGCCTCAGTTTATTGGTAAGGATGCTGGGGAGTCTTTTACCGATACTCTACAATTCTCAATTCTTACTTCTTCTGAATCCTAATATTGGCCGAAGGAGACCCAATTAGTATCAAATTCAGGGTTTTTTCTTTGTAATTATACAGGTCATAAAATCCATTGCTTTTACACAAGCATGAGGAAAGTGCCACCATTGCATCTCTCATAGTTCTTTTTCCTTAGTAACCCTGGTATCACTGGGTAAGCTACAAAAGCTTAATATTCACTAAATTCCACAGCAATTGCCATTTCTTCTGGAAAAGAGCTCTATAGTCTTAGTCCAGTTAGAATAATTATTATGTAAATCCCTCAACTCTGCATGGTTACCCACCCTTAGAACTCATTACAGATTCATTAGAAACACAGTTGGTCCATCTTCTCGTTAGATACTTTGAAATTTAATCAGTACCATGAACTAGGGGATAATGCTGCAACATGAACATTATATTCATCAAAAAGCCTTTGTGCTGGTGCACAGAATTTTTTCATGCTTAATTTGTTATTAACTCTAGTTTAGATTATAGTCACTGTTGTGACGGTTTTTTTTAAACACCAAAAAAAAATTCCTTACTTGAAAAAACAGCCTGCATCATCTTCCAAGTAATTCCCACTCTGCTCACAGATTTTACTAAAAATATCAATAGACACAAGCAGAAAGTAATTACTCTTCACAGAGACTAGAGTGTGAGACTACAATTTTTGTTTAGGGAGACACAGTAAAGTTCAGAGGGCAGACAACTTGAAAAGGTGCAACATTAACACCTGCAGTAGTTACTTTTCTCAGGATGCACACGTGCTGAGGAGAGGGAAGCAACAGGGATGCAGGACTGACAGGATGACATACAATATTAGAATATTGTGCCTTGACTTACAGAGGTAAGAAATATGTACTAATCTAAACAAACAGAAAGCACCTCCAAGGTATTTAACCATAAAAGTAAACTGCAAAGACATCTAAAATATAGAAAATTATAATTTGGTTCTTTAATGTTATTTAGACCTGGAGAAGTTCCAGCTTTCATTATTTTACAGGTTATTACTGATTCTTAACATTATTGCACACAGCAATATCTGTATCTCAAAGGTAAACAAGGCATGGGTGATACAAACAAACATTCATAGTAAAATTGGTGCTTTGATACATTGTTTAAAAATGGAGGGCACTGTAATTAGGCAGACTTAACAGTGATGAACAAAAAAGATGAACAAGTTTCCTTCTGTGGACATGAATTCTGCTGAATTAATCAATGCAATCAAAGCTTATGAAGTCTTCACACAGAAGCTGCACACAGCAATTCGTCAGGTTCCCAGGAGAGAAGTAGGGAAATTTCGCCTTAATAATAAGGGAAATATAAAAAGATCTGAGGGGACGGGGAGGGGAAGGGGCTGTGTTATTATTTACTGTCACTCAGGCAGGCAAACACAATGATAGACTTCACCTACTACCCTAGATTAACTCCCCCACAAGAGCTTGCTTCATCTGTTATAAACCCATTTATTGTTCCAGATAAATGAACAAGGTATCACCAAAGGTACCAAAACCCATTATCACAACAAACTGAAGAAGAATAAAGTAAACACTGCACGTTCACTGCAGAACGCTGAGAGCAAGACAAGGTTGGAGTTTACATAATAAACTTCTGCAAAACTTCACAGCAAAGCTGTTTTTCAGGCAATACAAATATGCTGAAGATTGGGGGGGGTAGGGGGGGTGGTAAAGGAAGAGGGAGGAAAGCAGAATGATCTATTCAGTGCCTTTCAAAAGAAAGAAGTACCCTGTAATTGTTCACTGCAGGATAACTCAAAACTCATCCATGCTAAGCTGTGCAGCAAGAGCAAGAATGCAAAAAAACCCTCTACCACTGACAGAATTAAGGCTGAAAATAAAGCATTCAAAAAGAAACCCAAGGTATACATACACACAAATATATAGTATTCTCCTTTTCTTTAGCAGAAAAAAATGAGGGTCTGCAAAAAAATTGCTTGATACATGAACAATACATTCATATCCGTACATGCTGTAGCAATAAGCATACCAAAAGTAGTTTTCTCAGTAACTTAGAGAAGCATGTTTTTGCATTAATAATTCAACTCTGATCTCCTCCTCCTTTAATTTCCCCTAAGAGATTCAATAAAGCAACTTCACTGGAAATACGCCATCTAGAACGACAACTAAAAACGATATAGTAAAAATGAACTACAATAGCAGTGCAGAGGCTGATGTGACCATTTAGTGCAAAGCATGAAAAGATAACTGACACATTAATTTTGAAGTGATAACAAAGCAGTCACCAGCCTATTAGTAGCCACTTGATTGCCCAATACTATAAGAGTTAAAGACCTATCAGCTGTGAAACAAACATTTCAATGAGATTGCCCTGACAGCGACTTCAGAAGTGATTGATCTGAACAAAGCTCCCTAACCCACATACTCAGTAGTTAAAACTAGTGATGCGAGTCTTCAAGTTATAGCTGGGGGGGAAGGAGATCAAGTCTGAATTCCTCTGCCATAAAATCTAACGTTAGACTTCAATGTTTATCAGGAAGCTTGATCTGTTTAGAACAGCCTCCTAGAAGATGACAACAGTTACTTTATAAGAGATCATTTTGCAAGTCCTGACTTTTAATTTCTTACAGAATTAACTGACTGCAATTGGTCATTTACCTTCTCAAGTCGCCATTCTTCACTCATGATGGTATTGATATTTCCACTACACCACTCTTCACTATCACAGATTGGAATGAATAAATAGTAGGGATTGTAAAATCCATTTTGTCACTAAGGTCATTTAAGTTCTCAAAAATAAAAGAATTACAAACTTTGCCTCTTCTGGAACACTACAAAATCATTATGTGACAATTAAAATGACACAATAATAAAAGAGAAAGGAAAAAAAGTAATTAGATGCTGATTTTTGATACAATGCTAACAACATTTTAGACTTGGAAAGCTTCTGAAATATCAGTTATCATCCTGAAAAGTGATGTTGTAATTATTCTGGTAATTTATGGGTTGTCTAAAACACTCAACATGCCTCCGAGATCACTAACCTTCAGGTTTCACCATCAGCAAAAGCCTCAATAGTTTAGTAATGGTATTTTGGCAAGAGCAGGATGTTCAATAGCTGTCTCAGGTATCAAGTTAAACTGCTCCAATGCTCATTATAGAGGAAGATGAAATCACCAGGAAGTATTATTATGCATCATCTTGGTTAGGGACAAAGAGGACTGGCAGTAAACCTAGGCTCCCTTTTCCTCCCTGGCAGTCTGGGTATTCTCCAAAAAAAGTGAAATGTGTCAGTCTCTATCCCTCTACGTGACAAGAGAAATTAAATACTGCCTATACTTTCTTCTGTCTTCCTGAGAAGCCTATGAACTCAAACGGAAAGAAACAATTCCCTTAAGGTCTAGGCTAAATATCTAAAGTTCTGGAGAAACACAAGGCTGAGGACTCATCTCTCTTCCTTAGCCTTTCTTATGGCTAGCCCTGAGCAGTTGCTGCAGATCCCCACCCAAGGCACTAATTCTCACCAAGCACTGTATAGGATGCCCATACCCATGATGGTGTGCTGTACCACGCACTGGAGCATTTAGCATCTAGAAGCATTAATTTCTTATAGACCAGCAGGAAAAGACACACTAGGTTGTCTGTGAGAGACATTAAGAAAGCATTTGCCTGGCACACACAAAGGGCAAAGTCAGACTAAATGATGTAACAGTCTGTCCTGGCCTCAGCCCTGTGTAGAAGCTTTATCTCAGAGGGGCTGAGACACTAATTAATTTGTGCTTTTGAAAACCCTTCAGAATCTTGGAAGAATGATGCTACTCCACTTGCAAAGCATTCATTCTTTTTCAGTTCATTTAATTCAGATTAATTTTCCCTCACCACCTATCAGTGTATCCCCCAGTAAGATACACTGAATACAGCATGGAAGTTGAAGATGCATTGTAGTTCAAGGCTGATATTTGTGTCTGTTGCCTCAACACACTGGTTTCATATTCTGTATATGCAAGGCTGACTGAAAAATTAAGGAATAAATTAAAAAATTAGACTGCAATGAGGCAAGCAGTTTTGCCCTTTGTTCTTCTGTGTTGTCCTCAGCATGCCAGAAGGTTGGAAACAATACATGCCTACTCATCCATGATCACCTACAACAAAAGAGCAAACTGGGTACATCTGGGAGGACTAACTTCCTTTCACATTATCAGGAGATCCAGGCTTGCTCTAAATTAGAGTCAAATACAACATTATACCATGCCTCCTGCTCAAAGCCAGGGTCTGCCTCCAAACAGGTACTTGAGGAAGAGTACTAAACCTTGAAGAATAGCCATCCTGAATACGGGGATACTAACCCAGACACCAGGAATAAACCACCCCAAAGCAGTGCTAGCAAGGGCCATAGCCTGCCAGCCTGGGCATCAGTGAGACACTCTCCACCAATACTTATTTGCTGAAATGAACAATACAAGAAAAATTTATCTTGCAAGATCACAAGTCTTGCACAGGAATGCAAGAACCAAAGATAGAAAGCTCGCCACATCAAATACACAAGTGTGGAGCAAGCAAAGCTACCATGTTGTTCTCTGGGACAGTACTATAATTAGAACATGGCCTGATCTACTTTTTATGTAATTTTCAAAAGATGTGATTCTCTTTGCACAGCAATCATCAAAATAGGTTCATCCACAACCAAATCATATATATCATATACTGATATAAATACTATTTAAACAGTTATAAAAATACAGTTCTGGTAAGTTATATTATCTTCATGTTTCTTTTATTAGAAAATACAAAGATAAGTTTCTACAGTGACTTTAATATATTTACACCAAGCTCAGCTTGAATGAAATTGAGTTCTTTTTAAAAGGCACAAACCCAACCCCCCCCCCCCCCACTGTAAAATGGTAATAATTTCCTAAATAAATTACTTTAAATGACTTGTGTACATATGAAGGAAGTTAGGTTTATTCAAAATTGCATTTTAAATTTATCAGAAGGAAATATTGCTTCAAATTAGACACATTCACTTCTGGGTCCCCAATTATTCCAAGACTACAACCCTGGTAGACTAATGTATCAGAACAAAGCTTTTATTTGCAGATTGGAAGAAGCATAACAAGTTTTTCAGTAGTTTAACTCTGTCAGTTGCTTGTTGTTCAATAAACCAGTCACTAAACTGAATCAGTCAAATAAACTGAAGCAGAAAATGACCTCATAGCTCCTGCAGCAGTGAGAAGAAAGATACAAGTACCTAAATATAAAAAAAATTGCATTTAACACATTGTAGCAAGCTTAGTTTTTTGCTGTTTCACAAGAACAGCAAATCCAGTTTCAGACCATTTGTTTTCACCTGTGGTTCGGAACTCACCCCAACGTACTTGTTGGGGATCTGTAGCTGTATGCTGGGATCTGCTGACAGAAGTGGAGTTGTGCTGAATGGGGTGCTGGCCCCGGAGCACACCACCAGGACAGGCTGCACTTCTCCCTCCCCCCATCACTCTTCCATCTTGTATCTTCTGTTACACACCGGGTATGAATCACAGCACCTTGAAATAATGAGGGCTTACTGCAGGAGCACTCTTCCTTTATCCTTCTCAAGGTCTCACATCCTGATTGCAACTCCCCACCTCACCCAGTGCGAGGATTTATTTATTTGAATCACAAGCAAATAAGGCACAACTACAGAGTACCGGTTCTTCTAGCTGCTCCCCAGGGACACCTCTACTGCCAATATATTCAGTTTGGTGGTAATAAACCATAATGAGTCAGCAGAAATCAGTCCTACCCCAACCATATCACCCCAAGGGCACCAGCAGATGTTCAAAGGAGAGATCAGGAGCAGCACATGGCCAATCACCTCTACATTATTTTAACCTCACTTGTCATTTCAGCTTTTAATTGTCTACATTATAAAGAGGGGACAAGAGAAACAGATCTTTTTGATAAATACAGTTCACTCCTGCACTAGATAACTATCTAGAAAATCCCATTCACGCTTGCATGGAAAAAGACATAAAATTGCTTTACCACATGAAATGATACAAAGTCACTGTCAGTTGAATCAGCTGGTCTCCTGTTTGCTGTACAATTACAGCACAATAGAGCTCAAAGGGTTTTGTCCACATTTGCATATCCACATGGTTCAGTGGTGGCTTGGCAGTGCTAAGTTAGCAGTTGAATCTTAAAGGTCTCTTCTAATCTAAATGATTCTATGAATTCCTGGGCAGAGAGCTGAAAGTCTGCCTTGGCAGAGCTCTTGCACAAGCACATACAAAATAGTACCTTCAGCTTTGGACACCTCATTACCAGAAAGATAACACATTATACAGTTATTAAAGAAGTAACAAAAATGATAAGCGAAGATTGAAGAGAGTTATTATACCAAGACATTAAAAGCTAACTGTATAAAGGTTGGCTACCGAACAACTTGCTGGGGGACACAGTAAAAACCTATAAGTATCTGGAGGAAGGATATGAAGGATATGTATGACAATAAGGAAAATGAATTATTTAGGATGGCAAAAACTAGATACAATTAGGAATAAAACGATGAAATTAAGAAAGGTCTGACTCAAGAAAAAAAAGAAGGGCAATAGGAGCCAGGCTTTGAGAAGCCTATTGCTTGGATGACTTAATAGCTCTTTTGTATCTCTACCTCCTGCAACTCCATGATAATAACGATGGAGCAAAAGAAAGGACTCAAAGTATGAAATCCAATTAATTCTTTGCCAGTAGGCAAACCATCTTTATCAGATATGCTGGCTTAGCAATAAGCTTAAACTTGGCATGATAGATCCTACCTGTCAGTTATTCAGATGTAGCTTTTTGTACAGTCTTCAGGGAAGACAAGAGTATTTTTATACTTTCATTAAAACACAGACTACATCCATCAAAGGAGGAAGTTATATTAAAAAGATCTGTGGCATCTTCAGACTAATCTGTGCATCTGACCAGTGCCACATTTAGCATAATCTAATCTGTTCTGTGCATCTAACAGACTGCAAACCCTTTGGGGCAGAAATCTCATGCTCCTCTTCCTTTATATCACTCAGTGCCAAGTGTGTTGAAAGTGCTCAACAAATAATAGCCATTTCCAAGAGAGGGAAGAAGTCTGTGCTGGCACACACTGTGCAGTATTATTTTCAAGGGATGAACCCTTAGTAGTAACAGGAGTCTTCATGTATGTTCCAGTAGAAGAGTACCTACTTCTCTCAAGAAAAAGAACTTTACAAACCCGGAGGATGCCTCAGAACACACACAAAAAAATGATCATTTGGACAAGTGCAGAAAATGGCAAAAAAGAGAGGATACAAATTACTGAGAAATTGAATAAATTAAATACTAAGACTAAAATTTAGCACTCATGAGGAGTGCTTTAAAGACATATACAGATGATTTGTATGCATAGTGATACCATGTTTAAAAGCACATTCATGCATCACTTCTCAAATAACAATTCATCACTAGAGGTATATTTAAAACAACCCATATCAGTGTACTTTTCTGTTTCTCATGAAAATGTTTCAGTCAGAGCTCCTACTGTTTATTGACACTATTTTGGCTCATGTGAAACTCATGTAGAAGCAGGTTCCATGTGAGAAGCCAACAAGTCTGCTCTCTGTTTTAGTATCTGCCAAAGTTAATTTTTGAAAGATCATATAGGGACAGACATAGTTATACAATGATATGCTGCCCTTTAAGGTGTTCTAAATTAAAATAGAAGCCATAGACTATTTATAAGATCAATGGCAGCATGTTATTGCTGCCAGCCTGCATGGCACACCTGAACACTCCTCTGACAAACTCCACTTTTTAATAATTAATATTTCACACGCATATTAATATATTACAGACATAGAGTTACAAACTCCAGCTTGGAAACACATACCCCTAACAACTTTACTTCCACCATCCTGAACATTTGCTTTTAGGCAGAGATGCTGCTCTTAGATGAACTTTCTTCTAAGAAGTAATGCCAGCACCAAATGAAATACTGATAGCCAAGGAAAAGACATGTTTTACAGAGATGCTTTGTTTTTAAATGATCCCAGTTAAGCATATGAAGCATCTGTTGTGTGCTCCCTGTAGGCAAAATGGATATTCAGGAAAGCAATTTACACTAAAGTAGTACAGTGAGGGAGATGAACACTCCTACCTCATTTTCCACAGGCTTCAAATGCAGTGTGCATTTATAGAGTTGCTAACTTCAGAAACAGTTACACTGTAGCTTCTCTTTCCAAGGATAAATTGGCTAGAAGAATTTAAAATACATATTGAGAAAACTGCATTTCTCTGGCTCAGTTTTGCAATTTTTAATAAGCAAATCAAATGAAATCCAGGCTTTGATGAATAACTTAGGACTTTTTCTGCTCATAGAAATTTATTTTTCCTGTCAAATTTTCATTTAGTATGAGAACTACACTTCTTTCAAAAAATTACTGCAAGACTTTACTGAGATGGAAAAATGCTTTTTTACTCACTTTTCATTAAACAATTAATGATCCAAGATTTTTTAAAAACTGTCCAGAAAGATACAGGAAGCAATATATACACAGTAAGATGTAAAACTTCTATTTATAGTCACTTATGTCATTAAACAGCCTAAATCCTAGTTGAAGTCAAGGGGATTTCAGCACTTGGGATAACTTAGTCCACTGGACAAGCCAAGCAAAGCAAGACACTCAAGACACACAACTGTATCCTAAGTTAACTTGCTGCCAGCTTCACCCCCATAGATGTCAAGTAGCACTTGCAGGCACATATATTTTTTTGCAACTCCTAAAACTCAGGGGCAAAATCGACAACTACAAATAGATTTTGTAACACTGGTGAGAAACAAGCTCTAAATAAAGAAGGATAGGAGAATTTTTGTCATCTCAAGTGATTTTGCATTTGTCTATATCACTTTTATCATACTGTTTTACAGCAGCAAGTAAGGGTGTAGTTCAACAAATCCCAAACAAACCAAAATTGGTACTGTATTGGAAAGCCTATCCTTGCAAGATTCCCATAAATTTTTTTTATTCTTTCTTTAGAAATCAGTTAAAGACGCAAAGAGAATCATCAGTGTCTGAATAAGTTCATTACTGGGGGAAAGAAGGGACAAAAAACTTACCAGTAGGGTGAAGGAAAAGAGACATGGCCACAACTGTGCAAGGTGTTAGATGCTAAGAGTCAATATAGAACTGAAAAGCTCTCACTATGAAGGTCAACATTATTCTGTTACTTTCAATTCCCAACTCTTTAGAATTAAACAAGTAAATGGGACATTGCTTGGGGCTCTCTGGTTTGGAGTTCAACGTACATCCCTTCGCTCCCCACATTGGAATTGTCTGCAGCAACAGCTGCATGCAACATGAACTCCTGGTACAAGGATGTGGTGACCAGCAGCATGGAAAAAAGAGATGCTATCTCTTCTGTCCGTATGTACACATTCTTGCAAAAAACTAGAAGACAATTCATAGATAAAGGGAAAACAATGAGGTCCACACAGTGCCTACACTAACTCTACTGTTTTGACAGCCCTAGAGACTCCCTGCTCACAATTTAGCCCTTCCAAATTCTGAACTATCACAGCATCTTCATTACTAAAATGACAAAAAGCCAAAGATTACTTAAAATTTCAGTTTAGTCTTCTGGGCAAACCCAATCAATACTAATAAGCATTTTCCACAATATTTTGCAGCCCTTTAAACTTACTGTGAGGATCCATGATTTTTAGTTTAAATATAATTTTACAATTGCATGCCTTGTTTGCACCTAGGCTAAGATAATTTATAAGACAGATTCGTTATTGTGCATAATACAGCCTCTCCACAAACTCCTCCTCAAATGAATTTTAGTCATAAAATCTTTCAAGGTGAGTTTAATTTTATTCTGAATTCCAGATATTCTGTAATAGTTTCATAGATTTAATCTTTTCCATATCTGCCAGTGAAAGCAGCAAAACATAATTTGGAATTACTTCTATAAATCTTTACAGAAGACTATCCACCTGGGCAAACTATGAATGAGTGCTGTCTTCACATCAGCTTCATGCATACTTTGCTTTGCCTCATGGTCCTGAGGAATCAGCCTGGCTGAAATGGGGACTGTAACACAGTAGTCTGCTTAAAAAGGGTTTTCATAAAGGACTACCAGACTCTTCTTCTATCCCCTTCTAACATTTCCAGCCTATTGACACCTAATTCCCTCATTTCATCCTGATTCTAGAAGCTCCATACAAATCTATGGCTAAGTGTTTCAGGGGGTCATACTGTAATTGAGGGCTATTTTTTTCCCTAAGCTAAGCTTCTTAAATCATTTTCAGTTGTGTTCACAGCACCACCCTCAAAACTGCAATACAAAAATAGAAATTCTGATTTCTATGACCCTGGTAGAAATCTTGCTGTATGTCAGAGCTCCATCAGCACACCTATAGAAACTCCTGCTAGAGACCTCTGTTTCCCTTGAGAAAGGCACACTGGAAACAGCCAAATCTGCAAAATTACGTTCTACAAAAAAGACCAAAAAAACCAAAACAGTCCTAAACAGTTATGCAGGGTATTGCTGCATCAGCCATTGCACTCTGAACAGACAGGGATGTGGATGCATGCTATGAAGATTCTATGCCAACGTACGCTTCCCAGTAGCCACAGAAAACAACACAAATTTGGCTACATAGTCCTACACTTGTCCAGTCTCAATGTACACTGCAGGCACTAGGGGACAGCAAGGTAGGCATTTTGGATGTGCTAGACTAACTGCATACATGTACACACAAACGAGTACACTTAGAGCAGCTTTTTAAGGATAGTCATCTAAATTAATTTCCATCCACCTAAATAACTTTTCCAGATGAAAGACAAAGATGCGTTCCAACACACACAGACCAAAAAAACCATACCGAGCAAAACACAGCTGTACTAAAAACTCAACAGAAAAAAATGCTTCATGAGAAATTCTTTTACTAAAGACTTAACTCATGACACATCATATAAATCCATGGGAAGAGAAAGTGCTGACTGCAAGGCTTTGGGATCTAGAGCACACAGACTCTAGATCCTGCCTGACATTTTTAAATTCTCTTACGTGATATTTCTAAGATAGCTGGGTGACGATGACTTAACTTTTGTGAACTATTCTCATTCTTTCCCTCGCTATCATTTTAACTGTGCAAAGGTTTCCAAAACCCATGTTCATTAAAATTGTTCACATTTCATCTTACACCAAGCGTTCTTCTCCAAATTAAAAGACGAGAGAAGTCCAGAGAGCAATCTAGTCCAACTGCAAGCCCAGCAGCATATTTTACCATCTTCTTTACAACAGAACCAGGAAAGTGAACTTGTTTAAAAAAAAAAAAAAAAAGGAAAAGGAAAAAGAACATTTTGGTATGGTTGACTACACAATTCAAATTTTCCTTTTATTGCTAAAAAAAAATAAAAGCACTGAAAGGAAAACAGCTGCATACCTCAACGTAACAATCATTCTGAAACACTAATTCGCCTTTAACATTTGTATTGATTCTCACAGATAATAACATCTCCCTCTAAAACTTATTTCACATTACCTTAGCTCCATCGATCAGAGGTATTATATAAATGTTTCAATCAATCCGATGAGGCTTTTAGCTACACATGCGCATCCTGCAATTTCGCTGAGCTCCAAAACACACAGGTAGTGCATGTTAAGTAAGAAGAATCCATGCTTTTCTTATAGGTTGTTTCCTTCTGCAAATCTACTCCCTTGCTAAGATTAAAATACACTGGATTTACCAGCAACTACCAGCTGTTCTTCTACACAACAATCAGCATCTTCTACAAGAGAGGAAGTGTATTGAAAAGGAAGATTTTACCCAACATACTTTACATGTTTGGTAAATTAATGATATTTTTAGGTTCCCTGTTGATACATATCCATATACTTTTCCATCCTAGAACACTGTCACTGAGTTCTAGTTCAAATTGATGGGTACTACATTGACTAACATAGTAAGTCTCACACTGTATCAGCATGATATGTTGCATGGGCATAACAAGATACAGAAGAACAATAACACTCATGAAAACTGAAGATGCATTCGCAATACAAATGCTAGAATCAAAAATTTGTATCAAAGTAAGTAGTCAAGAGACAGTCATTAAAATAATTAACAATATATGTCATCTTAATGGATTACCAAGATGCTACATCTGATAGCCTAAACTCAGTGTACATATACATTACAGCATTCCCCTAATTCCATTTCACTGCTCCAGTGAACCTAAACCTTGACTTTCACGGAGCAAGCCTAAGAGAGAATTCAAGTGTCATGCTTATAATGCTGTGCTAATTCTCATACACAACTCCCATCAAGGTATAAAATACCACTGCAGAGACGTAGAGGTAGGAAAGAAAAGCAGCCAATACTCATTGTACCTAGACTACCCACCACTCAGAAATCTGACACCAGTAAATCCATCCTGAAGACAGAAATCGAGGCATGGAAGGGCCTGCCTTTCATTAGCAGTTACTTGAAGCATTCAACTGTCTTCCTGAAACTAAGCATAGTTCTTAGGAACAAAATAAACCCTCAGCAACTTCAGATTCCACAAGCAAAAGGAAAATAGTATTTCCACATCTGTCAGTAAAAATTATCACAATAGAAGGCTAAATCTGTGCACACAGTGGTTACACAGAAACAAATCTACAGCAGTGTCAGTGCAACCACTTGTTTCCCCCCATTCAAGGAAACGTGTTCTTTATTAGAAAGCACTTTACGTAGGTCAATCACTCATTACTGATGCCAAAGGGGTTTTGTTTTGATTTTCACATTTTGTAGATTTTAGGAACAGAGTAGTTGTGGATTTTTAGAGGGTTAATATTTCTAACAGTTTAAGTTTAATGCCTTTCTATCACTACCCCTGTCCCAGAACAGGGAGCTCAAATTCCTTTAGTTAATTAATCTTGTTTAGACTCCTTTCCAAGGTAAAGAGCTGAAGGATATCAGAAGGCCTACAAAACGAAACATAAACATAAGTCAAAGTGACCCAGAAGTCAAAACTGGATGAACTCCAAGAGACCTTTGTTTGCCCGAGGAAGAAGAGCTGATGAAGACAGAGGGTCTTGACGACCCCAGACCCAATTCCAGTGGTTGGTCCAGGGGTAGGACTGGGGCTGGACTGAGAAATGTGTAAAGCAATGATTGGAGAGATCTTATTTTAAAAGCCATGGAAACTAGAACTGGGGCACATGCATGTCATCATGTATTCCTGTGGGCTGTAGGCCCTGTGATATTGAAGGACCTTTACTTTTTATCTTACCCTACACTAATGTGCTCAGAGTCCTGTTTTGGGGGGAAGGGTCATTTCATGGCATCATTACTCAGCAGGCATTTCAAAATTTGGCTTCATTACATGTTTCAGCATCCCAGCAGTGATCAGACATGATAATTCAGTTTCAAAGCACATTCTGATATTTTCAAGTTAGGTCAGACAATGCCCACACTTGTCTGGTCACTGTCTCAAGGAACATTAATTCTCTCAAGGTGTCTGTTCACAAGTGAGAAGGTGCATCCATGCATCAGAGTTTCGAAATCTGCTGCCAGCGCAAGAAGTGCTAGAGGCTCAGTGTGACCTCTCTACTTCTCTACCACCTCAGTCTGAGGAAATCAGTATACAATATCACTCTGAAACTAACCATGCATGGACCTGCACATAGACAGTTTCCCAGACCACTGTATTTACCATGTTGCGCACCTTTGCTTCAGAAAGTTTTAGTCAAAAGTCTCAGCAAAACATTCTATGATGCTCCAATAAATTTAAAAACTTAGCAAAGTCTTTTACGAAAACCATCTTCTGACTAGTCCTACTTATATTAACTGCCTGTACCATGTGCTTTTCCAGTCAGCATCTAAAAGAAAAAAATTGCCTCACATTTCTCAATACATTTTTTTGAACACATATATAGGAAATGTAGAATATCATTATTCCATTATGCAGCGGTAGCAGCAGCACAAAATGTGTGTTATGCTTGTATGGTATTTTAAGAGTCAATTATTGATGTGTTTAACAAGGTTCTGTTCAGTCATATTGCTTTAGCAGCACACATGAGGTCTGTGAGCACACCTGTTTGTGACACTTTCCTATGCAATTATGTAAGTTGGGTTTCTCTTTCAGAACTGACTCTCAGTGTGCAAACACAATTCAAACAAAATTTTGAGTTTGTGAAGCGTCCTCCTCCATCTGAAACAGCTCCAGCTCTTCCATACTGCACCACTGCTTAAAAAATATTACCATCAGGAAAGGTGCTGACATAATATCCCAATTTAAATGGTTATTTTTCCCCTTGTTAAATCCTCAAGTGTTTTGAATACAGCACCAGGGTATAATAGAATGTGAATAAGTAATGAAAGATAAAGATGTGGATTTAAATAAAATATCCCCTATTACCATTCTTAATTCTTATCTATTGTTAAGATGACAGCCATCTGGAATATTACAGCAAGGTGCTCATTCAGGAAGAACCCAGACAGAATAAAATGCAATTCAAAACCCAGAATAACAGCTTTAAATCAAGTTTTAAGAGGACACCTGGCTACCAAGAAATACTTGCCGGTTTATCTTATTACAGCCTGCGTTTTATCGCAGGACGCAAGGCTGGTGATCCGAAGCTGCGGACAGGATGCCGCGAGGCGCTGCCGGGGGTGTCCGGGAAGAGGGGCTCCCTTCCCTCTCATGGCATCCCATCCCATCCCTCGCGCCTCTCTCGCGGCAATGCCGCCCCCTCGCGCTGCCCGACCGGCAGGGAAAGCCCTCGCCCCCGAAAGGCCATCATCACGCTAAATGCTCATTAATTACAGCCTTTCACCAAGGTCAAAAGGAACATTCAGAGGCAGTATAAATGGTACCATGAGGAAAAAACATCATATTGAAAAAGTCTTGGTTTTTTTACATAAAATCTGATATTTGGTGCTTTACCGAGTGTAGGGCTTGCCTCTCACAGTGTTAACACTGCAGTGAGGCACCTGTCTTGTGTATGGAAATAGTGACACTTTAACCCCACACGCCAAACAAAACTCAGTGAACATGAGGCTTTTCTCCAAATTAAATCATTTTTGAGAATACTTTCTATAGAAATTAATTCTTCCCCAAATGAGACTGGCCAATACTGTTACACTACCCATAATTATATTTATGTGATATTTTTAAGAACATCAAACTTTCAAATGGATCCAATTCAGAAATAATGGAAACAGCAGTGCAGAGCGGCTGTTGAGTGCAAGCAATAAATCATATAAATTGCATAATTACAACTTCCATGACTTCAGAGACAGTCTGCACTAGGAAGAGCAATGAATGATAAAGCAGGATGAGTTTTATAACCCCTAAAACGAGAAGGCTCTAGTACAGTAGTCAGGGCACAGGTGATAGCATAGTCCCTCCTCCAAAGCAAGCACAACTGCTGGGGAACCACCACCCATATCCAGCAGGTCAGAGGTTGCAGAGAGGTAGATTCAAATCCTAGAGAAGGAGAAAATAAATCCAGATACTGCACACCAAGATAGTGCTGGGCCACTGTCATCCCACTTCTCATTTAAGGATGGGGGGGGGGGGGGGGAGGGAATTGAATTCACCTGACTCTGGCGATCTGCAAAAGGACGAGACTTAAGCTTTGCTTTTGGCTGAAGGAAACATTTAATGCATTACTAAATCAAGACCTTCTTCCAATCTACAACATCATCTCTTCAAATACATCCTTGGTTTTTGTGCTTTCTCCCCGCTGCCACTTAAATTCTTCACTGAAGCTTTTTTTCCCCCTTTTCTCTCAATTTTCCAGTTCATTAGATAAAATGAAAAATAAATTATTTGCAGTATCCAAATCACAGCTGCCCCCTCAGGACAAGGGAAGAACAGCCTTTTCCTTTTTGCTTTATTGCAACTGATGTGTTACCAGTCACAAGTGAGCCGAGTCAGTGCTGTACCCTGCCAGGCAGGGAAGTGCCTCTCGGTGTTCTCTGATAACGCAGGCACAAAGTAAGTGGCAATGAATAAACTGGCATAAGGCTTCTCCTAGTACTTTGTTAAGCTGTCGGAGCTCATGGTGCAAGACTCCAGTGAATGCTACAACAGTTTAACTTAATCTTACTTTCTTTCTCCCAGTAAATTGCTCCTGTTTTCCAACCAATTTACTCTGCTGTTACAACTATTTACAGTAAATCAGATTTACCTGTGATTGTTGGAGCAATAACTCTCAGCAAAGGGGGCAAGCATGAACATATTTCAATCTCATAAAATAAATGATGGCAGATTAAGTTCCCTTTTAAAGAATGTCTTATCACAACCTACAGAAAGACTGTCATTTCACAAAGACAAGGGGATGGTTGCCAAAGCTGGGAAGAGTTAAAGAGCTTGCTGTCACTCACACATGGTGTGCCAAAGTAACAAAAATAACGTGTAAAGAAAGCAATCACCTAGAGTAGAAATGGGGAAAAAAAGCTAAATGAGTTTTTCCTGTACTAGTGACCTTTGACTGCTAGACAGTCAGATAACTTTTCCTACCTAACCTCTTATTCTTGGACAGCAACTCTTCTATTACTATGCCTTTTACCTATTTTATAACTTTAAAAGCTCACAATACTCAGTCTCAAACTACGCACTGAAGAATACACCATGTGAAGGAGAATTCTTCACTAAACAAACATGTTCAGTAGGTTATTTCCAGAAATCTTTTTGCCTATTTAAAATTTACAGCTAATGTAATTCCCAGACACATCTGAGGCATACAAGTTTACCATCAGTTCTGCTGTTCAGCAACAAAACACCACAGCAGCAATAAAGACAGACAGAAAAAATAATTCCAATGCCAAGTCGTCTTGGGCTCCCTGCTACTGAATACAGGAGCAATACTCTTCTGTGAGATCATCATACTCTGCCTCAAGAGCTTCATACTTCATCACAGCTCAAAATGAACCTTTACCGAAAGAACAGATGGGAACCTGGAAAACACTGCTGAAGGAAATGCACATCTGTGATGTGTGATGGCACAACTAAGCCAGGGTTACCCCACCACAAACCCTTTCAACACCACATTGAACAGGCGTAACAGGCAGTGTAAGAAAGACTTATGGTAAAGTTTATGATAAGTAAGCTGTACAACAGTGTATGTCCACCTGAGAGCTGCAGAGTGTTGTCTCTAGACTGGTTATTGTTAATGAGAGCAGACCACCTTACAGCAAGGGAGAGCAGTATTTTAACTCAAAGCCCTTGATCACATTATATGTCTGTTCTGGGCCAGGAAAAGAACCTGGCATTATGGAGATAGGTCTCCTGCTTGACAACTCAAATACACTGGGACTGGAGAGGTGGTTAGTACCTGGTGGTTTACGCTGCACAAATAGTAAAATACAGCCTAAAGAATGCTCTTGATGCCAAAAGGGTTTTTGTTCTGATTTTCACATTTTGTAGATTTTAAGAACACAGTAGTTGTAAATTTTTAGAGGGTTAATATTTCTAACAGTTTAAGTTTAATGCCTTTCTATCACTACCCCTGTCCCAGAACAGGGAGCTCAAATTCCTTTAGTTAATTAATCTTGTTTAGACTCCTTTCCAAGGTAAAGAGCTGAAGGATATCAGAAGGCCTACAGAATGAAACATAAACATAGGTCAGAGTGACCCAAAAGCCAGAATTGGATGAACTCCAAGAGACCTTTGTGTGCCTGAGGAAGAAGAGCTGATGAAGACAGAGGGTCCTGACGACCCCAGACCCAATTCCAGGGGGTTGGACCAGGGGTGGGACTGGGGCTGGACTGAGAAATGTGTAAAGCAATGATTGGAGGGATCTTATTATAAAAGCCATAGAAACAAGAACTGAGACACATGCATGTCATCCTGTATTCCTGTGGGCTGTAGGCCCTGTGTTATTAAAGGACCTTTACTTTTTATCTTACCCTACACTAACGTGGCTCGAAGTCCTGGTTTTGGGGGAAAGGGTCATTCACGGCAACACTCTTAGGATAGTGAGGAGGTATATCCACAGGAGAAGAGAAAGACGCATAAATGGCTTCCCATTTGGATTACACATGTAGGCTGGAAAAAACTACTTGTTAGCAAGTATCAGCAATTTTTAGAGCAATCACCTAACTACCAAGCCACAAATCATGCAAATGGTAAGCAACGTCTGTAACTCAGGTTTGAGAGACATGGATTGAAACAAGGAACCAGTCTCCAGTTTTTTCAGCAGAAGTAATGTTAAGCATTGAATGTAGAAAGCTCAGTTAAACTGGGGAAAAATAAAGGTAAGAAAAGTAATTTACAGAACAGAAAATTAAATAAACAACAAAGTGTGCCCATGAAAGTTACTTCAGGAACCATTTGAATTAGAAAATTATTAGAAATGAGAGAGTAGCATAATAAAGTAAATGAAATTATTTTGCACATAGAGAGATATAAAAAAGTGCAGAAAATGCAAATTTTTTGAAGACAAATGAGGAAAAATAAAGATAAAACATAAAGGAAAACTACATGTCAACTGGACTTAGGAAGTTGAAGGCTCACAGTGAAAGTAAATATATAACAAAAGTAAGAACAACAACTAAGGGCAAAGAAAATGAAAAGACATAAACAACTTAATGCCCAGATTTCAGATGCCAAAACTTTGTTTTTCTGCTGCAGAAATGCCTGGCATTTACAGAGATAGAGAAGTACTAAAGTACATGCTTTGTAGAACATTTAATGCTAGAAAGAAGGTAAAACCTAAACATAGGGATGACAAAGATGACTGACTCGGGGGTTCAGAACTTTTAAAACAACTCCCCAAACCCAGGAGAATTTTAAAAGACAGGTTTTTTCTTACTTCTTTTCATTTCTTCGAAAGACATAAGATGATGCCTGGTATGCTACAGGGGAATGCTACAAAAGCAGAACCAAGTAATAAATGTACACCCTGACAGTTCCCAGCTGCAGTTCAGCATTTTAGTGCTGTGACAAAGTATTCTAACACAGGAAAAAAATCCCGCTGCCCTGGTCCTTTATCCTGCAAAACTGTGAATATGTCTTCCATTTAGACCAGTGAATATTGGTCTTCAAGGTCAGGCAGGCAGCTTGTAAAATGCTCTATGCTTTCAGAGTGTTCTATGTTTTCCTACAATCTCCATTTCCCTATCCAATCCACTCATACACCACATAAGTAACCTCAGCAGGGATCAACAAGAGCAGCAAAATGCGAGCTGCAAAAGAATGAGCAAACACCTATGTATTCTGTGCCTTTTGAAGAATGAAACAAGTCAGAAGACTTGTGTGTGGCATCTTCTTTTAAAAATAGATAAATTAGGTAGAGAAAAATGTGGTCTTGGTGAACTGTGCACTGCTCTGGAAAAGGTGTGAAATTCTGCTCCACGTGATTAGGAACTCGGACAAACAGAACTTTGATAAATTACTGAATTGTAAGAAAACAATTTCATACAAGCTGGAGAAGAAAATAAACCATGTAGAGACTGAAAAGTATTGGGAGCTAGTAAATGAAAGAAAAAAGCAGGAAGGAAGAGAACCAGGAATTACTGCAGAACCCAATGGACTGTAACAGTAATAGAAATGTTACCATTCTGCATCATGCTTTATACATCTAAGAAAATACCAAAGTTGGAATAACTTCTTTAGTTATCATTATATTGATAAAACACAGTTCCAAGTCTAGCTGAAGTTATTGTACTTGATGATTCTGTTCATCTGGAAAACACAAGCAGTAAGATTTTTCTGAATTGATTCCAGCTGGAACTAATATGAAAAAAGTCGAAGAGTTACTGGGAATTTACAACAATCTTTTCTGAACTCTGGAAAAAGCTAATCATTCTGTCAGATAAAAGGCAAATTACTGGTTTTGGTTGTTGCTTTGTTTTGTGGTTTGGTGGTTTTTTTTGGTTTTTTGGTTTTTGTTTGGTTTTTTATCTAAAAGATGTCAAGCTCCACTTACTAGCCATTAGAAATTATCACTTCTGCTTTTGTCTATCACCATAATGATCTTTCCACTATCAAGTTCCGGTCTCTGAGCAGGTAGTTGCATACCTCCATCAAACAATCTCAGACTTCTGTTCTTTAAGCTGAACAGAGATGGCTCATTCCCGCAACTGGTTTTAACCAGCACCCTTGGCAAAAGCTATTCAGATGCAGGGACTTTATTCTTCAGTTTCCTGTGGTCTATAACCCATACTTCAGACAGGTTGCAAGCAAAATCTTTTTGAGTATTGGCCAATTTGCTCATGAAGCACCTTCAGGCTATGACACTGACACACCACCCATGGTTTTTCAGGCTGGCAAGAGACTAAGCTGAGTACTTGGCAGAAACTGTCAAAAACTCTGTTCAACACTACAAAGCTGCTGGAATAGTTGGGTTCCTCTCTAGAATTTTTTTATTTTTTATTTTTCCCAAGACTACCATTGCTTAGCAAATAAACAGAAAAGACATGGAGAGGAAAAAAAAAAGCTAAGCTAATAAATACATCTATGCCTTTGCATTGCAATCTAAGGTGCTAAAAAAGACACCACCGTTTTGGATATTTTAGTCAGTGTCTAAGACTTATTTAAAGGGTATCTCTCCAACTGGAATACTGTCCTCCCACCTAGGAATATAGCTGACCACTTCATGAACTAATGAGCAATGATATGTTAAACTGGTACTCACATAGATTTTTTTCACAGGTACTGAATAGAAGGAAGAAACTTTACACTGGAGTTTTAATATTTTTCTGCTGACACAAGCACATTTTATTTTGATATCTAGATCAAAGAACATTTATACATGTCAAGAGCTAGATCAAGAACATGCGTATACCCACAAGATTACACAATGGAAACATGAAAACACAAGAGCAATACATTTCATTCAGGTAATTTTTTACTGCAGTAACAAGAATAAATGCTACACGTGATTTTGTTGGAAGTGCCACGTAGCAAATGCTTTGACTCGTAAAAAATATTTTTCTTCTAACTACACTGAAGCAATATCCTAAAATAACAAATTAAGTGTAAAAGTCAAAGGGCTGTAAGTTCAATGAACTAAAATCAACAGCAATTAACATTTAGCTTAAAAACTACAAAATAAAATAACTGATTCTTCTTTAAAAGGACTACCAACTTCAAAATTTATCATTTTGTGACAAAATTGAAGAATTTTGCACTGAGTTCTGCTCTTTCCTATGTAGACAGCACTTTCACCAAAGTAAGAGGACCTGCATCCAAGCAGTTCAGATCAGAAAGGAATGCTGAGGCTTCCATGGAGGAGAAAGCCAGAAGTGAAACCCTGACCTCTGCTGAAACTGGAGGCAAAGCTCTTACTGATCTCAATGGATCAAAATTTCTGCCTTCATGTATTTTCAAGATTCTTTCTCCAACAAAACATTCAAAAATAAGAATATGAAAGACAATTACTGCTGTTTTCTGCTGGATTTAATATTTTCCAAAGGTTTTTAAAGTCAAGCTTACAGGAGACATGGCTACAGTCTTATTAGCTTTTCTCTGTCACAAAGTACAGATAATTTTTCTCTGTACAATGTTTTAGAACACAGGAACTGGAAAAAAATTAGTAGATAAAAACGTTACTATGACTTCTGATCCAGATACAGAATTGTTTATCTGCACAGAAATACACATAGTTTCAAGCCTGTCATTTCCAGCTCACATTGTTAATTGTGTTTCAATGCACCTCACTAGATAAGAGGAATAGTCCAGCTAAAAGCATATAAAAGTTGTAGTTCAAATTATGCAAGGTGTCTTCCAGCTGATAATTCCAACAGGTAATGAACTGTTTAATCTTATGCAGCTTGGCAAACACTCCTGTTTATCTTTACCTAAGCCTTTGACATGCACATCAAACCAAAGATATCATCCGCAAATACCATGAGTGAATCTTCTTTTCAGTTAGCATTATACAAAGCTTTAATTATATTCTGTCTACTGCAGTATTTTTGTATAAAGAATAAACCAGGGTTCAAATACAACAACAAAAAAGTAGTCTTTTGAATATCCAGTCTGAAGTACTTCTTACATCATCTTCACCTATCAGTTGAAATCTGGCAGGCAAACAGAAATGATATTAATCATGAGCATGTGTTGCACATGGGCCACAGATTCTTTGTAATTATGGGAGACAAAAATCCCTGAGCTTTATAGTATAGCCTACTACTACCATCTCCCGTGCTTAAATATTGAGCCTGCAGACCACAGGGCTCGCAACAGAAATGTAACAACAGCAGTGGTTGCCTCTGCTCTTCATACAAGGAAACCCTGGCCCACACCAACTGAAACATCAGCAAATTCTGTTCCTGCTCTCGTAAGAAGAGAAATCAAACTGAAGGACACAGTTCCAGCTCCTAACTCCAGGCACCTTGGTCTTCTGCCTTTTACTCCAGTGTATATCTCCAAGGACAGAGGAGGGATATTCTTGGATGAAATCTTTCAGTTCCTGAACAGGAGATAGAAGGTACTTCACTCTGCTCCAAATCATAAGCTTTCCATTGCCTCCAAGTAATCAGTTAGGATTTAATGGAAGTACAGAAAAAGACTAAAAGTTTAAGAGAAGAAACCCAGAGAAGAAGAGAAGATTTTCTCCATGGAATCATAGTCAGAACAATAATCTCTCTTTGTTCCATTTAAATTCTCTGTATTTCTACTTTTCTGTTGGAGTAAAAGGTTTCAATTGGAAGATGTTTTCTATTGTAAAGTCTTCCTTAGGAAAATACATGTAGCCTTAAAATAAGTTTAGGGACAAAATCCAGCTGTTCTAGACAGGATTACAACTTCAGTGGTTTTATTAAGGGTTTATCATCAGGTATTACACTTCTCCTATCTTTTGATAAGTATTATCCATTACTGCAGATTTGGTTATACTTTTGCACATATGCAGGTATAAAGCCTGCAGCACGCTTGGAACTCTGTGGTGACTGAAGTAACATGCTATACAGCAGTCATTTCATTCACTTTAAGTATATAATTATTAAGTGAAAAGTCAGTCAAGTCTGATCACCTCTCTGTTTTACAATATCTTAATCATAGAAACCTTAATTTAGCTTGTATCTTTACTACTGTATTTGCAAATACACCTTAAACCATTTGAACAAGATAGAATGACTCAGAAATTACTCTGCATCTGACAATGAAGTGGAACAAAAACTAAGAAAGCAAATCTGTATTTCATGAAGGACATCTTGTATTCCAAGTGGAACAGTGTCCCAAGGGTTTCTTTGCTTAGATATGCATAATCCCAGGTGCTGTGTCTGAATATTGCCAGTCAATATCAAAGCAAAATCTAAAGGTAATGTCTCAGAAAAACAAATACCTGACTTTTTATTCAGTCACTGAGGTGAATTTACCATTGATGTAAGGAAGTACAATTCTTTACAAACTGCATGTATTTATGCAAGAATAGAATTAGACTTGTACACTATCAAAACTTCTGAATGAAAACTTTTGGGTGGAAATGTATTACTGTGCTAAGATTTTGAATCAAAATATATACAGCTGAAAAGTACCTGCAACTAAAAGGTTAAACAGTATTCACTCTCTGCGGTAGCATAACCCTGTTCTAGGACAACGATTTTACATCCGTGATCACAGATGACCCAAACCAACATTTTCTTGCTTATATCTAAAAAAATTAAATAAAATCTGAAGCATTAACTGAAAATAAAATGCTACAGCATTTTTACCTTCAATCTACAGAAATTCTGAATATTTGGAAGGATAACTGCCTGAGATTGGGTTTGCTGAAGTACTACTTGAAAACAAATTGACATTATTTCTTAAATATTCTATCTCTATGCTCATCCTCAAAAGAAACTAAAGGCAAAGTATTCTAAAGAACATTTTGCACACTTCAGGGACCTGAAAATATCATGCCATCTTAACCTAACTTGAATGATGCCAAGAAAAACTAGATAAAACAAAGCAAAATCATGCTGTATGACATTAATAAAAACCAAAAGGAATGTAACTTAAAGAAACCTGTTAATGCTAGACCTGAATGTTCACTGTCTTTTTCAATACAGCTTCAGGTTTCTAAGAGACCAAACACTGTTTTCCTACTTCCAACCTATTAATGTTTCAGGATCAAGTTGTCAAATATGTGCTGTAATCCCATATCCAGCAGTCCTGAGCAAATACACAGAGGCAGTACCTATATGAAATGGCAAAATGAAGAGAACTACAAAACCAATTACCTGAGTGCCTCCATTACCTTGCTATGAGACAAGGAAAGCAGTATTTACCTTTCTTGGAAAATTAATTTGATCCTATCTGTTAAGGGTAACTACACTGGTCATCACTTCTCTTGGTCCTCTTCTGAGCACCTTACCCACAAGACAGAGCTTTCTGTCTACCTCTGAGCAGCTCCAATCACACACAGGATCTTTCCACCAGAAATGGAATTCTCTTAATACGGCATGTAGAAACAGCAGCTGTAGACTATAGGAAGAGACTTAGACAATGAAACAAAACAAATTTCATAGTATGATCTGCTCAAACTCCAAAATCAGCAAACCTGAAAGAATGTTTTTTGGTCATCACCAGGGCTATGTATGTATGTATGACTCGGCTTTGTGAACAAAGATTTGAGAAGGGCTGTCCCCACGTGGGTGTGCCCTTCCAGCCTGCGCAGTGGATTTTTTAGGTGAGGCACAGTGTGCACAGAACTGGCCCCGCCATTTAAGTCCTGAGGTCCATCTGCCACGGCCGAGCAAGCTTGGACAGTGACGGTGAACTCCTCAGGACTAGAACCTACAGCCTCCAGTATTGCCAGGAGGTCTCCCATCCAAGTACTAACCGGGGCTGACCCTGCTTAGCTCCCAAGATCTGACGGGATCAAATGTCAGGGAGGCATTTAACTATTTGAATTGCATGTGTGAACCTGTTTCATCTGTCCAATGAATAGAAGACACTAATTTTTTTCCCTCTCTTTTTTTAATCCTAGTTTTCTGGCATCTTAGCACCACATTCTTTCTGAAACTAGCTATAGTCACTAAGAAAAAAAAATTGTGCAAGTTCAGTCTAAGCCCCATATCTCAGAAGATGCAGCTGCAGAATTACAGTCTAATGAAGAATGATTAAAATTGGTGGTCTACGCTTCCACAGTTAGTCCAAATTTACTCATCTGTGTTGCTTCTTCATGCTTATTCCACCGCAACACAATCAGCTGAAGAAGTTGAACTAAAAAGCAGAGGAATGCAGAAACATAAAGCAGAGATGGCAAACTAAGAATAATTTGATATGACACACACCTCAAAAGTTTAATGCACTGTATATATAGCTGGCAACAGCATTTTAGATGTACAGGGACAAGTTCCCTGGTACACTACCAGAATTTTTTGTTTGCTTGTTTGTATGTACACCAGCACATTAAAGTATGCCCACTGCATTATGGGGGTGAGGTTGCCCATTCCTCATTGCAGCAGGAAGCTGTTCAGAAACACTTTTCACCACTGGATTGCACTTCCATGATTCTAACAGAGCCATTCTATATTTGTTGCACTAAACTTACAAAACCTTGATGTCCTTATGCATAGCCTAGTTAAAGATGAAACCATCATTTTCCCCTAAGGGAATCATCAGCATGAAGCTTCACACCCACCTCTGTTTCTTGCACCTGGCATATAACTACCTCTTACAACTGCAAAATCAGTTTTGAGTAATTTCCAGAGTTATTATGCTGTATGCAATTACATCATACTGCTGTCTACAAAGTACTACAGATACGTAAACCATTTCAGTAAAGTTATCACCATCAGATCTCGAAAGAAAGTGATAAAAGAGAAGCTCACCTTTGAGCATCAACACAAAAGGGTCCCAATCAAAAGATCCCCACAGATATTGATGGGCTTTGAACCAAGTTGCTGTGTCAGTTCAAGGTGCCTGAACAAATATTTCATATTTTCTGCATTACACATATTTGCATCTAATTACACAGAATAAATTTAATACCTCCACTGCATTTATACAAACTAAACCTCTATTTTCCAAGCGAAAAATCCAAGTATTTCACATATTTAAATGAACACCACCTTGACAAGATGACCTTATAATCACCATTATAAGAAATACAATTACAAATGATTCAAGACACATGGCAAACTTAAACATGCCTAAACAGACTGGTTTCCAATCTTTTCAATCCTAACAAAAATGGACATCTGAAATAAACACGCATTTGAGATTTTAGTTACAGGAAATGCCTATCAGAACTTACTCTGCATCTTACTAAATTCTACTGATAATATTTACCAAAAAAAAGCAATTCCATAACACACAAACCCTTCCCCTCTTTTAACTACTTAAATATTATTTAACAGATATGATGTGGATGATTTTGTGGAAGCATGACATGGAATGGAAATCATTCATTTGAATGTAACCCTTCAAATCTGATAATAATTTGATATACAGTTACTACCATTACAGAATTGTAAGACCAAAATACGTAGGAGGGTGTATATAACCTAAAAGATCCCAAGTGCTTTAAAAATGACCCAGGGAAGTGAGACGCATGCTCACAATCAATGAAACACAAACAAGCACAGAATAAGCATAACAGTGCAAGTCCATGCAAATGCAGAAATACCAATTTTACAAATGAAACCACAGAGAAAATATTAACAAGTGGAGGGTAATTACTCATGCTGTATTGGCCAAGACAACACAAAAGGAACTCTGCAAGATTAGGTTTTCTTGGCGGTTTTGTTCTTGTGGTGGTTTTATCCTTTTCTTACATGGACATGACTTTTACATGCTGCCCAACAGAAGTGTGCCAAGTGCTACCTTGGAGCATCACTGAACATCAGCTCAAAATAACAGATACCACCAGCTGCAGTGCCATTCCCTTTCTTGCATCCTCACCAAGGGGTTTATACCTTCTGTGAAAGCTAAATAGAGTGAACGCTGGCTAAATCTGACAAGATCACTGTTTAAGTAGAGATGGCCATAGACACAAGCAATAAGCCATTCCATTTTACCACTCACTGTAATGACAACAAGGATTTCACATGAGTATGACATGCAGAACGTAACAACCTTGCACACATTAGAAGTGGACACACAATGAGCCTCAGAGCAGTTTCTTCCTCATAGAAGCCCATCTGTTACACCCTATGTGGTTCTCCTTTAATGATTTATTTAAACAGAAGCAATCAAAAGGTTCAGCTTTTCAGTTCAGAATCAGATAATCGCTCAGACACAGGATGAACTTCAGAAAAAATATGAAAAGCCTATTTGGTGCAGAAAAACTAGCACAAATAAAATTAAAACCACAAGCTAAATGATCAGTAAAGTAAAACATGGAATCATTTTCACAGATACTGAGTTGGAATTTTGTGCAACAATTTAAAAATGGTGTAAAGTTGTTAATAAATCTTAGATATTTTCAAAAAGCATTACAAAAAGAAAAAGAAGGTTTTGTATAATGGCTATTATTAAAAACAAATATTTAAACAAAAAAACCCAGGAGGTTTCCCAGTGGGAAGCACACTGCATGTGTTTCTGTTATAAGACTTTCATTGTTGAACCTATCAGAATAAAAATATGCCTTTGAAAGCGAATAAAAATGCTTTGCAGTAAATGGCCATTACCAGTTTGACAGATCACATCCCATACAATTCTATGTGGAGCACAGAACCTGCTCTTCATAAATATTTCAGTATGCAATAGCCAGTATTACTCTAAGCAGCACCACGAGTGGTTTCTACTGTCCACACAATATTAAGTTTTAGAATAATTAATTGCATCCTCTGCAACTGTCAAGTATGCAGCTTTTGAAACAATGACTGCAAAAAGATTAGCAGAATTTCTGTTATTCTTGTAAGTACATTCTGAACACATTTTTTCTTAAGTAGCTAATCCAAAACACAGATTTTTTTTTAAATTAATTAAAAATAGATAGTCTTCTGTTATGAGGACAGAAACCTCTAAGATTTTCTGTGCAAGCATGCAGATTGTATTGAAGAAAATAAAGAAAAACTGAGCATGAAGGAAAATTCCAGCTTCTTAAGAAACCCCTCTGCTACATCTAGTTCACTGTTTAATAAACATATCTGTTCAGTTCCAGAAAGTTTTATTGTGCAAGCAGGCTGGTAAGAGCATTAGGACTTATATAAGCAATCTCTAAGACAATAAAACTGAAGGATGTCAACAAGAGTTGAGCAGCAGAGACTGAAGTATCAGCCTTCAAACAAGAGGGTTTTTTAAAAAGAATTAAAGTTATTTTCATTTACATGAAAACCTTTATTTTATATTTCATCTAGAAATTAATTCAGTATAGAAATTCTACTTAGCATGACTTGACAAGCACAACCTAGCAATTTGATCATGGTCCCTCCTAGTTTTGTGCATGCATATACTACTTACCAGGAGATACACTTTCCCAAAATGTAATAGGGACAGAAAAAGGCTAAGCACAGCTAGAAAAGGATTTCAGCCAGATGAGGCAGAAAAACTTGCCCAACACCACTGGTAATGAGAAAACTGCAACAAGAGGGTATGTTTCATTTCCAGACCTGGGTTACACATGCCAATCAACCCAAGCCAGGATTTACAAGTGCAATCCAACAGTTTGGCAGACAGGCAAGTAATTAAGCTTCACTTGTCTGGAACACAAGTTTGGTTGTTTCAGGCTGTAAAGCAGCTCTCTTCCTTGCCATAACAGAACCTTCTGACCTTATAAGGGAGGTCAACAAGCAAGTACAAGACCTTCAGCAATTTCCCCAGAACCATTATGTCTTGGGCTGCCATCTAGAAGAATGTAAAGCTCACACAGAATCACAGTATCCCTTCATTTCACATCTATTTATTGGAAGTGATTGATTCAACCAGGACTGATGCTAGACCATCAATCCGGAAACTGTTTCACCACTATCTCGGGTAAAATTGCATGACCTCTAACAGTCTGGCTTCCCTATCTGTAAAATGGCAATCAAAGTTGATCACTTTTACAGTAGTGTGTTTAATGGCTACCGAAGAAAGTCAGTATCTAAAGGAAAAATTAGTACTATTCATCTTCAAGTGCAAATACATAGAATTACTTGTCAATGCTTCTATTATCCAGTGGGAAAAACATATTTTTGAGCATGTCTAAAAATACCAATGGATTTTTTGTCCAATTTCCTTTATAGAGAGAACTGACAGCTCTCAGCGCAGTAAGCCAAGCCTGATTTTTGCACTACATCTGCAATATCTTTTGTACTCGGGCAGCTGGCACAGAGTGAGAAAATTCATTAACATGCTAATGATGCATCCTATTTAAAATTCCAGCTCTGATTATTGTGTGATTAAGTCTCTTCCCTTGACGTCTGCTTTCTTATATCTGCATTACTGTGAGAAATCAACAATTATTAATGAAGTAAAAAATAGGTGACCAATTTATATACAAGAGAAAGACAAACATACACATATTTTAGCTTTTTTATTATTTAATGCTTTCTATACAAAGCAGTATTATCTTCAGTTTTAAAAAAAGTTTTCAAGAAGCTCACAGGCATGAAACATAACAATTCAAGTTGCAGGTGATGTAGAAATAGACATGTATAGGAATAGTCCTGCAGAGGGGTTTAAGGTGCTATATAAAAAAAGAGGAAGGGCTTCTGATGCAGGGAAAGTAGAGGATTATGCCCTGGAAACAATTCATGAACAAGACTGAGGAGACAATAGTTCTAGTTGATCTGATTACCTCTACTGAAGAAAAATTAAGCTGCTTCTAAGTGAAGGGCTTACAAACCCACTGACTTAAACTAGGATAAGTCTTTAGAGATGAAAATCATAGAATCACAGAATAACTTGGGTTGGAAACGACCTGAAAGATCATCTAGTTCCAACTCCCCTGCCACAGGAAGTGACACTTTTCACTAGACCAGGTTGCTCAAAGCCCTGTCCAATCTGGCCTAGAACACTTCCAGGGATGGAGCATCCAAAGCTTTTCTGGGCAACCTGTTCCAGTGCCTCACTGCTCCCACAGTAAAGAACATCTTTCTAAAAGCTAATCTAAATCTACACTCTTTCAGTTTGAAGCCATTTCCCCTTGTCCCATCACTACAAGAAGATCAAGGGACCTCTTTCTCCACACAGCTTTCAGTAGCCTACGTTTAGTTTATGGACAGACACCTATTTCATAGCAAAGCCAAAGCACAGCACAAGTATGCCACAAGGAGGAATCATAGGTATCCCCCTACTGCACACCAGGACACAGATCAGCCAGTCCAGCCCTGATCATTTTTGCTGTGTAAGTTAGAGAGCCCTTCATGTCAAGTTAATAAATGCTGGCTAGACAAAAATTAACAAAACACAGAGGACATTAACATCTTCAGCTAGTAGAACTAGATGGAGAAAGGATTTCTCTCTCTGGTTTGTAGCTTTAAGAAGTCAAACCAACCAAGAAGCAGTGGTACAATTCACACAAATTTTACTCACAGCCCAGAGCAGCTGAACCTGTGATGCTCTACTCACTCAAGGAACAAGCATTATAGGAGCTGTTTTCCTTCCAGACTACACTCTCCCAAAATTCACACTTTCACCAAAATCAGAGTGTCAATACCCCTTGCCATGGAAGTCCCACAGCCCTGTTGCGCCCTGGTGCCATTGCTGACGCTTCCACCACACACTGGTGGGTCCCATCGGTGTGCTAATGCCCAGCTCACATGAGGTTTCTTGTCTACACTGACCTGGTGCACAGGATGGGTCTGAACATATAAGGTGGCAGGAATGCCCAATTCTGAAAGCAAGAGCTCTCATAGTAAATTTAAGTTTGAGGTAGATTTTAATCAGCTTCTCAAGTCCTGCTCTAATGTAACTGTCAGGACTGTGCTTGGGTTGTAATGTCATTGTGGAACTGGGGGCTGCAACTACTGGAAAACCTACTGACAAGTTACCAAATAGCCAAATCATTCGTAGATTTCTCTTGCTCTCGTCTGCAGTACTCTCTCCTGAACTTAAGCAGATAAAGCTTGCTTAACTTCAAGAGATTCTTGCTGCTTGCTTAAATGAAAAGGCTGAGTAACACTTGACTGACTGCAAATGAACAGTTACTATGGTTACCCCTAAACAGCTAAGTGTAGTTCTGAAAGTTATTTTAAAAGTTTGAAATGTACTTCATTTTTCAGGATCTTACGAACAGTAGGTTGGTTGAAGAGAGTAAGGTGCCTCTGTGTTACAAAAGTATGTGAAGTTTCTTCATAGGCACGTGGATAAGCAGAGCTATCTTAGAGACAAAAATATTTATAGGCAACTGGATACATTTAAGACTGTTTTAAAAATGAATAGAATAGTATATATAGGCACACATTACTAGATAAGAACTTGCCTTTGAAGAATCTAGATGAAAATTGTAAAACAAATTCCTCAAATTTAATGCATTGTGATACAAACCCACAAATGCACATCAGGCAACGCTTTCCCTTTGCTTGGATTTGCAAGAAAGTTGAAAAGGGTTCTAACCTTCTAATCAATCCATTTAGTTTGTCTTTTGTTTCTAGGACAATGAAACTTCCTATAATTCACATTTCTTCAGCAAGGTTTTCAATAAAGCCTGTACAGGACTTTTGCTGAAGGAAGAGAATTTGTAGCAGTTCAGACTTTTTTTTCCCTCTGTTGCATTTATGTAGCAGTAAGGAGATGTCTTCTTGATCTGAACAACTGTCCCACAATTTATGACAATAAATTTCAAAATATTAGGTGTTTACTAAACATTTAATTATATATACTATGTTCCTACTGTCACAGCCAGCCACGCCTATTGCTTCAGCCTACAAGACTACATGTTCCTCTGCATGTGAATACACACAGAGTACCATTAACACTATAATAAAAACAGTTTAGAAAAGAAAGGTTTGGAGAACTAGACTAAGACAGATTTAAAAAAAAACATGTATCTCGCTGGAATACCCCTTCTCCCATACAGTCTCCCTCACCTCCAGTGGAAACAGCTGAGAAGATATTGAACATACTGCTCATCTAGATCCTAGCCAAACTTTCCTCAGAACAATCAGTATGTTTTGTAAAATGCAGAACAATTCATCAAACCCAGCACGCTTCCAGGGGCTCAGGACTGAGCAAAAAGCTGTAACAGTGTGTCAACTACTTACCAAAGGCAGTCTCTCCTTGTTCAAGTTCTTGCTTCAGTCTGGTGTATTCATCCTTAATTCTCTCTAATTTTTGGACATTTCTGGCACTCAGAACTAACAGTTCATTGAGGAGTCCTTCTAGTCCCTCCTTCTCAGAAGTTAGTAATCTTATTTCTTCTGCAAGATCCTTTGCAGTGCCGAAATTACTTCCTGCATGTTTTGTGGGGGCAGGGGGAAGAAAGAGGAAAAAAGACAATGAAGCAGACACTTGCAACATCCGTAGGTTACATAGCAATCCTGGGAAATTAGGCAGTTATACTTCCCAACAGCAACTGGTTTGGGGGCAAAAAAAAAATCTGCTTTGCAAGCATCAATTTAATTAATATTACAAGAAAAATAATAATTGTAACTGATTTAATATTATACACACAAAAATAATATTGTCTTTAATTATTTACACAATTTACATTTCTGCAGGAAACCAATTCCTAACGGTTCATGCTTCAGAAAATGTCATACTGTAATTCACCGATCACTGTGGTATGATCTCTCAGACCATGTTCTTTTGGAGCCCACCTCAACTCACAGTAATTTTGAAATAAAGGCTATCAACCTGCTAGACCCTGAAGTACTTTCTTGAACAAAGGCAGCACTGTGCTGTTCGTAACAAGCACCAGAAGTTAGTTTATAAATGACACACTACATTTCTGAAAATGGGATGCATCTCATGCAGAGACCACTGGGAGATGTTCTTCTCAGAGAACAGATTTAGAAGTCACAGCTCTCCACTTCTGACTCTCCCTGAAGCATGAAACCCCAAAGCAGGTCAGAATACCTCAGTAGCACCAGCTCCCACTGTTTTGGAGGTTTTAAAAATATTTGGACAGGGATCCAGAGTCAGAAGTTCAACCCCTGAGTGGTTTAGAGCATAGTCTAGTAACATTTGCCCACTTAACCACTCTCTAAACCATTTTTACAAGCAGCTGGAGAGGAATGTTTCTTTACTTCACACAGAGGTCTTCTGTAATAAACAGAAAATGACAGCAAGATACTCAGACACTAAATTATTTTTAAATAGCAGTAAACTCTTTCAATGCTACATTTATATAGCTGTACCTCAGCCTTTTCAATGCTTGAGATACTTGGCTGGGAAAAACAAAAACAAGATAAGTGAACAAACAAACAAAATTCCCTACCACACTTTAATGTAAAGAATCCTTGACCAAAATAATTTCCATGCAGAATAGCTCAATAAAAGAAAAAGGACACCTAGCACAAAAGTTAATGTCTGGCATCATCCTAACTTAGAAAAAAATTGCATCTAGTAAGTAAAGGCACTTAAAAGATTTAGCCTTGAAGTAAATATTAACATAAAACACATCCAGTCACACACATCTCACCAGCTTCTGAAGTATGTGTAAAGACTTTAGACTCCTGAAATCACCTTGTAATACCACCAGCATTATTCAGATATAAGGGTTTTCTTTGGGGTTTATTTCAGGAATATAGTAAACTGCTGCTTAGACACAACAGATCAATATAAAAGTTTATATTCAAATATTAAGACATAATCCAAACCATCCAAACCACATCAGAATATCCTAAATTGTGGCATTATGTGCTTTTGACCTGGTGTATCCAAAGCATTGGTCCCAAAGTCATAAAAAGGAATAGTTTGGCTGCTTTCGAGTTTTTTCAAGACAAGAGAGTAGGAATGGGGTGCAAGTATTTACACTCATCAGAAGATGGCAAACCACCACCAGCAGCTGCCAAGAGTGGATTCATTCCTCCAGAGTCCAAGAGTGAACAGGAGTGCTTCCAGCAAATAACTACAACCATTCTCCTGGAGGAAACATGCTGTTGAAAACTCAAGTGAGCATATGAGGGCAGGTGTGCCAAAAGGAGACTGCACTTTCCAAAAGTTTGGAAAATACTGTACCAAATAAGTCAGGTTTAAAAACTGAATATTGCTAAGTAGGGTAGTCTTGCTTTGTTTTTCATGTTTTGGGTTTTATTTTGGTCCCAAGGCTATGGTAGTTTTGGTCAACCTCTCCCTCACTTAAAGCTGACACTTTCTTGTTTCTCTTTAAGAGGTCAAAAGACCCTTATTTCTAAATTCCAGCTAAAACCCTGTTTATCAGTCCTGTCTTACAAAGAACTATACAGTTAAAGAACTATAATATGCTTTACAAATAGTAGGATCTTATGGCTGACTAATGCATTTACTGGGACACAACAGCACAAATTTCATTATCTTAATCTGTCAGGTTTCCAAATGGACAAAACAAAGTAGCAAGATAAGTATGAAAAAAAACCACTGGAAAAATGGCAGATATTCAGATGTTTCTAAGGCAACAAGACTTAAGTCCAGCTTTATTCACCTGAACTCACCCCAAGCATCAAAGCACAGGAGCCTTAATAAAACATGAAGGCAAGAGAATCTTCATTAGAATCTGGAGCCTGCCCTTACATTTCAGAAGACAGCAAGGAAAAAGGTATGATATTGCATATGAAAGTTTTATACATACTGAATGGATCTTTATTCCCAGAGGAGAAGTTTATATCAAAACTGAGACTATAAGGAAATGGCATCAGATACATGCCCAACAGCCAAAAAAAAAATAAATAAAAACAACCCAAACCCTACCTGATGCTGCTTCCCATGACAACGGAGTTCTGACCTCAATCAGAGCAAAGTACCTGCTTTCTACATGCTAAAAGAAGGTTGATTAAAAAATTAATACGTAATCCACAGCTGCCAGTATTAAAAAGCATGCCCTCCTGGGGTTGCTCCTTGAGGGAAAGTCACATTGGATGCCACAGAAACATCCTGAAGACATAGGTCAAGATATTTTATTCTGCTAGTATCCTGAAAATGTTAAAATTCCTATTTTTAACTATAAAATAATTATTTTGCCTATGTGAACACAATAACTATCACTTTGTCAACCACTCAGAGCTATGTTTTATACAGCCATACTAGTGAGAGAGTTCTGGTTGGGTGATATAAGTCAGACCTAACTCATCCCAGGAAACTCAAAAATCACTGGAGCTAATAGAACTGGTTGCTCAGAAGACAGCTGTACAGAGACAGTAAAGTAAAGGAACTAATATTCTAAGACCAAAGCTGAGATTCTGGACTAAATCGAGACATGAGACAAGAATTTTATAAAGGGGACTGAAGAGCAAAATGCCACTTTTCCCCATTTTTCCTCCTATCTCACAGTGAACCTTACTAGAGATGTGCAATTTTAAGTCACTGCATTTATGTTCATATAAACATACCAGGTGAAAACTAGTGCAGCAAATTTGAAGTATCCAGTACTCTAAACAGGCAGAATAACATACTTGTAGTACACTGTCATAAGGAACTAAGCATGCACACTTCACTTTAAGAGACTGAACATTACCAGTATCTAGAAGACAGCAACGAAAATCAGCTAAAACCTCCTCCTTAATCTTGCCCTCTGGGGCTCTCTCCTCGCATGCCTCCTTCATAACCCACTCCCTACAGATAGTGACATCAGGTAAGCCCCAGCGGCTTGATTTGAATGCCAAAAATACCAGCCAAGTCAAGCAAAACAACCCACACTGTAATAAAAAATCCCCAGGCAGAAAGTAGCTATATAATTGCCTTTACTTACTGCAAACATTAGTATATTTACCTTATTTCCACTCCTCCTAAAATTCTACTTGTATGACTACAGCTAAATAGTACTCTGCACATCAAATGTATTTTACAGATATATATAGAGTTACATGCCTCAAACTCCTGCCCATTGTAACAGCTCACTGTCAGATTTTCCTATGTTGGACATAGTAGCTGTGAAGTAAAATATCATTATTCTGATACCATTTGCCAGCAACAAATTGACTAAAAATACATTTTGAAATCCGTCCCCTATTGTAAAAACCAATATGTTAATAATTAAACTTTATTAAATATTTCCCCCTTCAAAATATAAGACAAAGTTAATGGCCTACTAATTTTTTACCTGCATTTTTTCTTATATTCATGGCAGAAATGACATACACTCATAGTTACTATCATTTATGCTTAGAGCAGAGAGATAAGTCCCATCCCTACTGAAACTATGCTCACTGTAGTACAAAGCAAAGGAGCAATTTTTGTATTAATAGGAACTCAGACCTATTGCACACTGGCTTGAATGCAAGAAAGAAGACTGGTCATCCTTTACCATTATCTACAAATTAATTCATCATAGAAAAACATTACCTTGACATTTGCCACCATAGTATTTATTAATGGCACCAGAATTCAAGGTTGAAATCCTCCACCTGGCAATTAACCAGAATACAAAATGTTTCCAACACCAGAAAAGAAATTGAAGAAAAAAATATCATTCATCCACTCACAATTAAAAGAGAAAAAGCTAAACACATGACAAAAAATGTAAGATTCTTGAAGCACTGCCAGTGTCTTTGCACCTCTGAAAAAATAAGCAGCAAACGAGGGACAGTCTACCATCTCCTGAAACATTTTACAGAATTCCAGCATATTTGAATTGCAATTATTGCCTTTAAGCAATAACATGTGCCAACGCTTTTATGAAGCATAACACAACTGAATGATTGATGTGATCCTGAAAGGTAATTGACATCTAGACACAGGCGAGAGACCCCACAGACATACATTTGGAGGAGCAATTCTCATGTAATTCTCAGCCAGAGTGAGTCTTGTACATGGCCTGAATCAGTCGCCACACACCAATGCAGAAAAAAAAATAGAAAAAGAAAATAAAATGTAATAACATTTCAAATCAGTAATAACAACTCAAAGGCTCAAGTGAACATTATCAATAAGGCACAAATACACCACAGAAAAAGGTAGAAGCTTGGAAGATAGCAATTCAGCAATACTGAGACCCAACCTGTGCCAAGGAGCAACAGCTATTGGTGACAGGCCACCCCGCAAGTGCCTGCACTCAGGGTGTAACCCAAGAGCACATTAGTGCCAGCAAATTACTATGTGCATTAGCCAATAAATGGTTATTGCAAGTCATGTATAATTTTCTTTCAACGTGAGGAAGGATGCCCAGCTGAAATGGATGCCAAGGTGCAAGTGTCACACAATAGCACAGACGTGCACACAGGCTTCCCCAAATAATTGTTTCCCTGCCTCTCATAGCTCCCACTCACCTTAGGCCCTTTCAATATCTGGTTCTTTTACATCTCCCCTCTTCTTCTGCCTTTGCACCCAGTCACTACCACTACCACTGGAGATGAAGGGATTAGCTGAGAATAGGCAACAGCCCAGACCTGATCCCCATGATCCTGAGGGCTGCATGAAATCATCAATCCCCTTTTTACCAACCAGGCCAGGAAAGAAAACCAGAGAAAGACCTGGGAAAGAAATATTCATGCCACTTAGGTGTAACCCCCAAAAGTGCATGCACTGAGGTTCAGAAGGTTTGTCACCTTGCCTCTCTGGACACCTTTCCTCTCAGTGGAGAGACATCACTGTCCCCTTCCACAGAGGTTTTCTCATATCCCCTCCAGACCACAGCACAGCCTCTCCATGGGGTGACAGCACCATCCTTTCACAGCTCTCCACATCTAGAATGTCTCCTTTGAGTACATAACCCCAGAAAAGGAACTGCTAAAGAGATAACTTGACCTTCTTTTCCATGCTCCAGGGGTAGCCACTTAGGTAACTGAAGAGGAAGAGACTAAGTTGCTACATGACTGACTTCTACAACAGAAGCAAAGATTTTTCTGCTGTCTGGTCACATATCATGCTGGAACTTCAGTTACAACAAATTACCTTTGAAGCTCACTGGAAGCCAGTAACATCCAGCAGTCTCATTTAGAAATGGGACTAAAAAGACAAACAGCACAGTTTTGGCTGTGATACAGCCTGGTTTTGGCTGGGATACTTTTCTTCCTAGTGGCTGGTTAAGTGCTGTGTTTTAAACTCAGGCTGGGAATAATGTTGATAACAAACTGATGTCGTTGTTCAGTAGTGCCCACCTTGAAGTCAAGGACTTTTCAGTTTCCCATGCTCTGCGAGAGAGCAGGTACACCAGAAGCTGGCAGGAAGCACGACCATGACAGCTGACCCAAGGTAAGTAAAGGGATACTTAGAGATGGGAATCAGACAGTGAGTACTGAACATTGCTTTATAGGTATTGTGCATCACTTGCCTGTCTTGGCACCCTCCTTTTCATTACCATTATTATTGCTATTGTTATTATATTTTATTTTGATTATTGATTTGTTTTTATCTCAACCCACAAGTTTTACTTTTTTTTTCCATTTCTCCTCCCCACTGGGAGCAGAGAGCATCCATGCAGTACTTAATTGCTGGTGGGGGATGAACCACAACACATAGCTCTCTGAAGTCTGAGTGACCATTTAAGAGTTGGTTTGGGGGACTCACTAGCATTATCTTTCAAATGAGTTAATAGTCATGCCAAAAAGTATAGTATATTGCTTGCACTAACACACAATGGCAAATTGTACTTCATTGAGCACAAAGTAACTGTTGTGGGAAGACATGCCAATACACAGTATTGTATGCCGGAGCCAGACATTGCGGCCATGAAGTAGAATTAATCTCAATATGCCTCTGATCCATGAACTCAGACAGTTGTAGGAAAAAGGAATCGGAAAGTATGGAACCAGCTATGTCATCTGACAAGACATACCAAACAACAGTTCTCAGAAACAGAAAAGTTAAAAAAAAAGAAAAAAAAAGAAAAAACCCACAAAGTTAAAAAAAAACCCACAACAAACAACAAAAATCAGGAGCACCATTGCCTTCCAATGAAAGACAACTTAAGTGCTCTATGTGGCACGTCTGGAAAAGAACTCAACACACCAAGAACTGTACGTCCATGCATATTTCTGCATGAAACCACAGACTACAACACAAGCCTGAAAACAAGACATTAATATAAACCACAGATGGAAGGCTGAAAATGTCCTTCAGCCTGCACTAGAACCTCCCACAGCCTAATGACTCTGCCCCCTCTCTAACATACTCATTCCCAACAGCAGTACTTAGCACCAAAGCTGGAGCCTTGTTTTCCACTGCTTTCTGAGCCATGCCAAACTTGCCCTACAGGAGCAAGGAGCAGCCAGAGAGGCAACAGTCCTAACACTAAGTTTTGTGAAAAGTGCTATCTAGAATTTATGTCATGCTATGTGTAAACTACACTTCTACACTGACATAAGGAAAAAATCCTTATTGCTGTACTGCTGGAAATCATCCCACAACAGCATTTCCAAGCAGCTCCCACTTGCCATTATTTAATGAAACAGAGGTAATGCTAATTACAGATGATGACTTAGGATCTCGCACTCATATAGACAGTTTTGAAAAACAAAAACCATTTTTTAAACTACTGACAAGTCACCTCACTCTAACTTCTGTGTTTGGATCTAATTTGTATTTGCAAAGACAGAAGAAAATTAATGACATACATCTCATAGATAATACATAATGAATTCAGTATTTCATTCATGCCTGCTTAGCTCCCTGATAAGCCACTTTCTGGCTATCTCATCCCATGCTACTACACATTTTCAAGAGAAAAAAAAAATTCACACAGAGTCTATGTAAAACATATCAACAAACTTTTATTCAAATATAGGAAACAGACAAAACAGGACTAAAATTCATTTTAGTTTGCATTCTTCCTGGTATTACCAAATTATTTTCTCACTAAGGAAAAAATGAGAAACACACCATTTCTTATATATGATTTGATCTTGCCCAAAGTATGAAAATAAGTTTGAATAATATTTCTACTGTTTATTCACACTTGCTTGCACATTATTCTATTTGAATTTTCTTACCAGCTTCCAATTACTTCATCTGAAGTTTATTCCCTCCAAAAATTTCATGCTAAATAGTCACAGAATGCTAAAAGTAAGGAGTGTCATGTACTGCCACGTTCTTCCCATAACTAATGACAAAAATTTTTAAGTATGTTAAAAGTTACTGTAAGAAGCAACTGTTAGAATAATCACATGCAGGTTTCTAAGCACTGACATTAAAGTATTTGTCATAATTAAGACAAAACAAAACAACAACAACAACAAAACAACCAAAAACCTGCTAGATGCTAAACTATAAGATTACATCAATGAGCCTTTACAAATGTGTATATCAATAGTAAAAGCACGTGCAATCAGGAGTACTTGTTAGCTATAATTACCTAAAGCTACTGATTTAAAAACTGCGAACAATATAAGATTTGACCAATTATCTTTGAAGGAAAATTTTGGACTAGCGTCTCAGCAATATTAACTGCAAGGTATTTGTCACAACAGGCCAATGGGAAGTGAGCTGTTGATATAAAAGATCTGAATTGTAACTGCTTTCTGAAATATCTCTTTAACATGTAAGTATGGGCAGCTTTACTTTATTAAACCCACTGTATTTATTTTATGGCTTTCAATAATCCAAATATTCACAAACCGTCATCTAACATTAACATTATACTTCTTCTCAGAATGAAATAACAAGGAGGAGAGACATTTATGTACATAGTATTGCCTCTTATGTCTTTACAGTGTTATTTATCACATAGCTTTAAAATCCAATGTATTGTATTGACAGGGCTAATAGAATTGTTATGCTTACATTGCATTTATTGTGCCTTTTTCCTCCAAAAATAAACAACTATATCCTTAAATTTTCTGTTGCAAATGCATCAGTAATTTAAGTCAATGCATTTGGATTAAAAAGTACCATCCATGTAGAAGATTAATGTGGTCTGAAGCTGTCAAGAGTAGCCATCAAAGGCTGAAGTATATATCAATGCTTTCCAAGCCATCACATCATTAATTCACCAGATGTAAACTCTGAAAGCTAATTATCACTTAACTATATTCTCAAGCTCATCTAACAACTTTTGGGATAGTTACCTTTTTGCTTTGACACTGTTCCAAAGTCACTTAACTCTCACAGGGTCCTCAAGAAATGCTATGTTAAACAAAAATAATGTGACATCCTTATAGAGAAGAACAGTTCTCAGTATCTATTAGTACTGGTTTTGAGGAAACCGTTTGAATGAATTATTTACCTGCTATGGAAAAAAAGTAGAAGTAACGGACATTTATCCCTGCCTGGTGTCTCCAGACTAACTGTAAACCTCTAACTATGATCACCAAAATTTATTATTACTGCATATTTACATATACACACTATAATTCCATCTGAATGTCATTCTATTCCAAGGCTGTCCTTCAATAATTGCATATTACCCAAATGAACATTCTTCCATCTTCTAATGATTCATTATATTCAGACTGCTCATGGACATTGTTAGCTTACTAACAGATCAGGGGTACATACATACAGTATCTTGCTTAAATCTTAACCAGTATTTAGATGGTTAAGATCTACTTCTTAATTATTACTTATATAAGAGGTGCCATTCATTTACACCTAGCAGGAATACACAAAAATTGAGTAATTCAGCCTTCTTTATATTATCCACTGCTCACTGTTCTTGTCTTAAAAAAAAAAACAAACCCACACCCCACAACACTATTTTTATCCCTTCCTTCTTCTTTCTTCTTCTGCATTTACCAAACCTTTTCTTCCTGACTTGCTTCTCTGCTAGCGGAAATTCACTCTGCCTTCTAGCTTTTCTGTTTTTATTCACATCACGCTCTAAGAATGGAATATTTCTGGGTTTTTGCTTTTTTTTTTAATTTCAGGTCTTTAGAGAAATCATTTTCTTTTTATTCTTATATTTCCCCCGTATTCTCCGCATAGAGCTCTTCATTTAACATGAACTAATGCCAGCACATGAGTAAATGTATCTGTACCTTAAACAGAGGTGAAGAAATTACAGTATCCACCATCACCAAATTACTTTTTGTCCATGATTTTCAACCAGTGCCATCTAGAATTTTGCCTTAGTAACAAGTTATGATTGTACCATTGATAGCCATTACAATTCCCTGAAGTAAAAAGTTTTTAAAAGCAAGAGTAAAAAAAGAAACAGCCCTTCTTATCAGTACAAAGAACTTCTTAAAAACATAGAAAGGCAGTCATAGTCAAGGTATTGTGAAAACAGTTTATAGAAACAGCAGCATTAACTTGCCTTTGGAATTCATTTCTGAAACAAGCAATCTCTTAAGAACTAACAAGTATAAAACACTGCTATGAATGTTTTGGAAACCATCCTCAAGTTGTCATTCAGTCTCTCAAAGTGTCAGACTGAGATACAGCTTTCCTGGCCAAATGTTTCCCACTGGCAGCATGAAGCAGTTGCACGTTTTGTTCTCAAGAAAGCCACAGAAAGGCTGCGCAAAACTTTGACCCCATTTTTGAGAGTGAGAAAATTACCTACATTCCAACAGCCTATGGGTAGAGGAGGAGGATTGCTCAGCTTACCTCTGACATTTGGGCAGGGAAAGGAAGAGCATTTCCATTTCAAAAGGGTATTATGAGAAGTAAGGAAACTGAGCATGCTCAGCAGCAATACAAGACCTGGACCTTAATTTCCTTTCAGATTTTGCTAAAGCCTGACATTATCCACTTCTGGCAAACAAACCATGTGCCACTGCACAAGGTTTCATTTTAAAATAACTTGCATGTGTAGTAAAGATTCTTGTATATAATTGAGGAGATAAATCACCTATGGAGAGCTACAATATCTCACCTCAACAGGTAAAAAAAAAACCCAACCCTTTAGCCTTTCTTTACATGGTCTAACACTGGAAAACTCCTTGTACTCCAACATACATTCCCTTCTACTCGGCTTCCTCTCTTAGGCAGGTGTACAGCAAAGAGACACCTACTTAAACATTTGCAAACCATTTGCTGAATTAGAAAACCCACCTCTTCCAAATTAAGAGAAAGAACTGCGTCATCTTTTTTCCTTGGCAAACAGCACAGTAATCCCAAGCAAGGGGCATGTAAAGCTGGTATGTATCAGACTCCGTAACCACATTTCAGTGTTTTACTGGTTGTAAATAACATGCATGAGTGATCCAAGGACAAAATTGCTCCTTTGCTGCCAACATTAGTTGTTTAATGATCTGAACAGCAGAAGCTGCCAATTATTGTATTCTGGTTTAAAGTGTCATTTAAAGCCACACTTGTAACCTGTACAGTCCAGGAACAGCTATTGATAATTATATACCAATTTCACCTATAAAAACACCATATGTTTGGCATGTTTACTGCCTACCACACAGCATCCCCTCTGCCAGTAGTTCCAAACTACAGAGAGGGGCCTGAAATACCTTAGACAAGACATGACACAGCCTCATTCTGCTGAACTTGCCATGAATGTAAAGCATCTACACAAGCACATCAATATTTCCTAAGAAGTCTGTTATGAAGAGGTTAGTAACTGTTGTAATACATGCCTTATCAATATTAATCCTTCTCATCACTTAAAACTTACCTGAAACAGCGAGCATTTTGGCTTCAAGTAGAGCTGGTAGTTGAGTCTCGATATCACTCACTTTCCTCCTCAAAGTACTGCAAAGTTTCTGACTTGTGCAAACCTAAATTGAGGCAGACAGCCATGATATAGAATTCATTCATGTAAAAGTATAAGGCAGTTGAAATGGGGCTTCAAATGTTCTTGGTTTACAGACATGACATAACATCCTGCAGTAAGGTAAAAAAGCTTAATAAAAAGTGATGTCTTTACAGAAATACCCAACATGAATCAAAATTTCCAGGCTTTTGTGCACATTCTATTATAAAAACAGGCAAAGGTATTAGAATGAGCTCCTGCATGAGAGAGGACACTTTCACCACTAGATACTGAGGCTGCATCTTAAAAATTCTGTACAATTTCAGTATTAACAGTGATGCTCAGAGCGGAGCATAAATAAACCAACATTTGGAGATTAAAATACCATAACACAATGTACAGCAATTTTTAATACAAGGTAAACCATGCTTGATATCTTAACTGGAAAAAAGGCAAAGCAGCCTTATTTTTGCAGAGGCAATAAATAAGGCTATACCAGCTTGATGCTGTACTTCGTTTCACAATGGGGAAACACAGATGACTGGGATTCACATTTCAGACTTTATCTTTTTTTTACCTTTTTAACTGGATGTCCTTCAGCAATGAATCAGGACTGGTATTAAAAACACGGAGAGAGGAGAGAAAAAATATAAAGGAAGTTCAGCTGTTTCTGTACTTTATATTTCAGTGTACATTGCCACCTCAGAAGTGCCGTATGCAGCATCACAATTCATACAACTCCCACATATTCAGAAATGTTGGTGTTTATGCCGTATTGCATCATTTGGGAAGGAAGGCAAAATGAACAAATAGAAAAATCTTCCACTGAAATAAGGAAAAATGCTGGTTCTGAAGGCAGATGTTAAACACTTGCTTAAAATTGTAGCTGACACTCAAGAAAACATTGCATTCATTGGAACCAAGGGTAAAAACAATAGTCAAGACAGGCACTGGCCAGTTCTGAAAATATGTGAAATGAACTCTCCAGAGAGAAGTTTCCCTGCCTTCCTTCACTTTTTATCCTCCTGAAAAACAAGTGCCATGCTTATTAGCAGAAGCACATCTCTCACTTAACTTTTTAAGAGCAAAAGCCTTGTAGTTCTAATGGATTATCCATTTGTACAATTAAAGTATAGCAATTCAGATATGACACTAACTGTAAATCCTTTTAAATTAATAATACCCTCTTGATTTAGTTGAGGTTATCTGTTAATCATAAATGGCTCATATTTTTTCTTGAGTCAACAGAACCATCCTCCAAGCAGTAACTGTTACTAAAAACTTCAGAGTCATCCTACTAATTTAAAAACACATATATCTCATCAATTCTGCACCTACCATAATTTTTCAATTCCCAGATACCCTCAGTATACCTTCAGTACCCTCTTCTAAGTGACTCATCAACTAATTCAGTTAAAATGTTTTTAAAACCCCAAACCTGTCAGAGGTGAATAAATGTGCCCAAAGAACCCAAAGGTCATTTCCGTCTCCAATCTCCAAAATAAATCTGAAAGTTCTTAATGACTTCTTTCCAAGCAGTGCTCTCTCTTTAGGGGCACTGAATGGCTCAGTGAATTGCAATTAGATGGGGAATCTTTCAGCTCCAGGAAAACTACATGAATATATCCCATGCTGCTAGTAACTTAAAGTCATTATGACTAGACAGCTGTTTAGCAATTATGCAAAATAAGCTGGGAGGTTTAATCAGTTTCTAGTGAACACTGTCCACCTTGTAAGCACTACTGTCAGAGCAAAGCTTGCTGGTGCCCTTTATTAATGGACTAAATGAAGGGACCAGAGGCTGAAAAGCAGTTCCTCCAACTCGGAGATGATTCTTCTGGAACACAAGATAAGTACATACCGAGCCTCTGCTTTTATCTATGTCACATGTATTCTGCAGATAAATGAACAACATTAATCTTCAGGCCTATCATATGGCATAGTTCAATGGAACTAAATGAGCAACTGGAAAAGGCATAGTAATATCCCCTAAACTAATAGCATTGCTCCTGTGTTACATCAGGACTACTCTACAAGTTCCAATTCTTGCCATTTTTTCTAATTATTTTATCTTAATAACATGTACTATTACTCATTACAACAGCTTATTCAGCCACTAAGGAAAGGTTATTCTTTAGCTAATAAAGATGGTGAACATTCCCAACGCCAGTGCCTTTTTCTCCCAGTGGACATGCCCTCCTCCTCTAACCAGTCTGACTGCAGGTGCCTGTGGCCCCAGCAGTGACCTTTCTCTGTTTCTCAGAGACCAGCTTTGCTGGGTCCCACACACCAACAAGCTCAAAGTCTGAAAAACTCTCTTTCAGTTTCAGGGAAGTTTTTTTTAAAGCCAAGTATTACTGAATCTATTTTAAAATCCTCTTTGGGGGTTGTGAGATTTTTTTAAAGCAGATAAAAAAAAAAAGAAGAAGAAAAAAAGAGAAAGCTTACAAATCTGTGTTCAGACACAAACACTACTCGAAAAAGCCGTCTATCTGAAACCAGTAGGAAGCTGGTTAGAAAAGATGTGAGGAATCGAGAGAAAAATATCAAAAGCAAATTTGCCCACCATTGTCCTTTTCTATTTTTCCAGCATATGATGTTAATTTAGTGCAGCAATAACAGGGACAAGGACAGCAACTAAAGCAGTGGAATTTACTCTTCCTCCAATCATCTGGAGGAAAAAAGTTCTGAGTAACCTTCACATTTCTTTACAACAGCAGCTTGGAAAAGATACAGAAATTCTGTTAACACTGCCTGAAGAAAGGAACGGTTCACCTGACTTCCCACACAGCATAATCTTGCCATTAGTGAAAGCAGATATTAATTTCTGAAGGAAAGTGGTGAATAAGAGACACTGTTCCTTTCATTAGCAGGCAAAACTTAGCCTTTGCAGCCACAGCTGAAAACAACACAGATGAGGCAGAAAAGGCCATAGAAATGCCAGTGGCACAGGGGGAAAGAAAAGACTTTTGACAAATGAGTGTTTTCTCCATACAATAAAAAGGTTTAAAAGACCAGCTCTATTTATTTTGAGATGAAAATAAAAGGATGAGATGATCTGAATAAACTAAACAGTAAATTATTTGGACAAGTCTCATTACATGCTTCCTGTTTATCTTCTCTAATAAATAAAAGCCATCACATAGGAATAGAAAGAAATTAAAATAATATTTTATCTATTGAAATCTTAAAGAAATAAGCAAGCTGTGAAATTCTACCTCACAGACTTGTCTAATGTTACCCAATGCTTTTATTGAAAAATTCTCCAGATATGGTTGTAAAATAGAACCTCAAGAGGCACATTTTCTGGGGAGAAGGCAAATTCTGTAGCTTACGTTTTAGTTTGCAAATACCTTGAAACAACAAATCACTCTGAGGTACTGAATAAATTGCTCATTTAAGTGATGAGCTGAAGGTCAGTTACAATAATTTCCTTGATACTTTATTCATAGTCATTAAAAAAATACAGGAGGAAGCAGAATGTTATAATGGTCTATCTTAATTTTCCCAAGATGCAGGCATAAGCAAGCAATAGAGAAGATGAGCTCAAAATAAAGCAGAAGAGAAGGAAGGAATGGTATTGACATGCAGTCTTCAAACAATCTTTTTAACAGTGCATACTGAGAGTGTTAGTCAAGATGATTAGGAAGAACAGGTTATAAAGAATAAAACTTTTACTGATTTAGGTGAGTGCTACTAGAGAAAGAACATGAAAAATAAGTTTATTTCAGAGCACAAATTCATTATTGATCAAAACCCAGAAATATTTTCCACTTCCTGTTTCAAACAGAGCTATATGAATTAGCTAGAGGAAAAGGATCTTTTTTTCTAGAGCACTCATGGAGTAAAGATGTTCTGTGGCTCACTGAGCCACTCTGAATGAAAAAAGAAAACTTCAGTATTCTCCTTCTTGAAAGAAGGCAAAGAGAAGTAAGAACATTAAAGGAAAAATACTACATTTTCACTTAGAAACAAAAGTAATGCTAAATATGCTATATCACTTTTCTTTGTGAGTGTGAGAATGAGGTTTTTACCTAGATTATTCATGAAAGCACAGGGAAATGAGATACTTAGCTTATGTTTTTGCCTTCACACCAACAAAGCCAGTTAATAGAGAGCATCTTACTTTCCTACCTAAGACTCAAAACATTCAGCTAGAACCAGAGCTCACCTTTATTTCGTGAAACTAAGGGCTCTGTTCCTGAACAGAGACCTGAGCAAAAGGACTCAACACTAGCAAAAAGCCAAGAAAAAAGAGAATACTCCATCTGCTTCCTTAAGTATTAAATAGTGGCTTGTCTAGATAAAATGTTGGGGAGGGCTTTCCAGTGTATGTTTAAAAATATTTGTGTGCAAAACCTTTTTAGAAGGGAATCCACAAAACAAACTTTCTAAAACAGAGATAATTAATATTAAGATGCAGCCTGAGATCTGTTCCTGTAAATATTCTGAAGAACTGAAAACATGCACTTACTTTGGCAGTAGTTTCTTTAATGGACATGTTGCACAATCGTTCCTTTTCCTGAAGGCTAGAAGGGATTAAAATAAAATAAAGTTGACCTCTGTTCAACACAGTCTACTACACAAGACACATTTTCATACAGAGATAAGGCTTTAAGACAATTCGTGCTAACACAACAGAGCCAATACCAAGATAAAAACTACACCTAGTTTCAGTGTTGCTCGTGACTAACCAACACCACCTTTACAGTTGTTTATTTATGAATATATGGATTTTACTTACCATCTGAGACACAATTATGATTATTTGTGTAATCATGTCTTAGAAGTCCCTGGCAGTGTCCAGGACTGGTGCTTTGCTAGACTGACATCCAAACACCTAATACAATGGCATTTCTGACAGTTTGCAGCTGACTATCCTCTTACAATCCAGTTTTCAGCTCTGCCAGGAAACGTTCAACTACAGTCACTTGTTCTCACAGTAATTTTATGTGAAATGCTACTACTCAGTTTCTCTAGATCCATAAAAACCTACCAAATATTTACTAAATTGATTCAACAGTGGGCTAAAAATGAGACATCACACCTACACTTGTATGAACAAATTCAAGGTTGTCTTCCACATATGATAATCAATTAAGTTTACTACTTTTATATTATCAAATCTGATGTAAACCTGCACATTTGGTTCTTGTAAATAAATTAATTATTTAAATTTTTAACATAAAGTTCAAAAAAAATCCAAGTGAAATCAAGCATCAGAAGTTAGGAAAGAGATTATTTTTGTAACTTTAATGTTTCCCTCCCTCCTACTTAGGAGGCTTATGGTGTTCAATTACTTTATCACATGCTATTTTCTTTTCTCTCACAAACCTCAATTCTCTGTACATGAGGTCAGCACTCCCCATCAACAGCTTTCAATTTTTCTTTTTACCTGCGTTATAAAAAAATGCACTTCTCTCACGACCTACTGTTACTATTCTCCTGAATAAGAACTATTCATTTATTTCTTAGCTTTCCTTTAGTGTTAGGTATTGAAACATCCAAACATTTCAGAAACATCACTGTATTTATTTCAGTGATACTCTTGCATGGTAAGGCGGCATTATATTCGTTTTACAGGTGGAAGAAACAAGTCACTGTTATTTAGAAAGCACATTAAGACGGAGTGCCTGTTTTGACATGCACACAGTTCCTGCTGCCTATCTCTAAGTTTCACTTCTCTTTTGAGAACCTGCTCCTTATTCTCCAAGCACAGCATTTAGCAAGCCCTATTTCAAGAGTCAGTGTTTACATGAGTCTGAATCCCAAAGCACATGAAGTTGGACTTGCACTCAATTAGTGATCACCTACAGAAATGCTGGACCATCTTGCCCAGCTGCACACAGGACTGAAACAGCCTCAGAGGCAGAATTCAGCATGTCATTTAATCACATTAATGAGACAGCTATTTGCATTGCTCTCCCTAATACACTGCTTTATGGAGCATGCACCTTTTGGATCTACAGCCCAGCAAGGCCAGTCAACTCATTCCCACACCAGCACAGGGGGGTCCCTCCAGCTTCAGAAGAGGCAGCCCCCTCAGAAGCAGCTCATGACAGTGTAAGTCAACACCCATGCATGGCAACAAACAGAAATGCAGGTGGCTAGCTATGTAGAAGTAGTTTAATGAAGTTTCCCACACAGCAGTCTCAAATTTCTCTCTTTTCTACAGCAATATATGTGCAAAACAAAAAGTATTACATGTGTAATGATGCCATTATCAACTTTCTGCTTGCCTCTGGGCATGCCAGAGGGAATGAACTATTTAGCCACTTCTGTTATTGTGCTTTGGGGCTCCCAGCCACTTTCAGCATTTTCCACAATTTGCATCTGAGCTGGTCAGGTTATGTAAAAAAAAAGCTGGGCTTTGTGTACAAATGTCAAGGGGGAGCAGCAAGGCTGCAGTGTGTAATTGAATGAATAATGGGTGACTGACCCAATTGTGCTGAAACTGCCTTATGAAATTCAACTCTAAAGATCCAGGCCATAATAGAAAGTAAAGTGCAGTTATAGCCAGAAGAACAACAGTATATAGATGGCAACTCTATTTAACAAATCTCTTCCATGAGCTTTTCTTCTTATCTGTTTACTTCCCTCAAAGAAAGCCCCCCCAGGTTCATACAATGTTTCACTACTCTACAGAACTCACACAGGTAACCAGAAGAGAGATCAACTTTTAACTTCTTTTGAAACAATACATCCAAAACAGCATTACAGACTAAGATCCAGTTGTCAGGTCTGAACAGCTAACAAGAATGCAGACTTTCAGGACCAGGTGCTGACTGGGAAAGAACACCCTCTTTATACTCAGATTTCTTTTTTATGAGTCTCTATCAAGTCACTGAAAAGTAAATAAGGAATCAAATGCTGCCATTTCAATGAAAGCAGAACTATAGTTTTATGGGAATTTTTTATTAAAGTGACTTATATCAATAAAGGATATCATTAGTAAGTAATTAATTTGACCCAAACTAGTGATGGCTGCATTAACCATAGACTTGAATCTAAAGAATCCTTTTGTTACAGTTACAGCATTCACACAGACTCTTAAAAGTGTATTTCTATTATTTATGGTATGAATTTCTCAGTGGTATCCTTTTTTGAACCGTTGTTAGCCTTCAGAGCAATACCACAGAAATCCCTTATCCCTTTTAGAGATCAGCCCATCACGCAGTACACACACAGCAATCAAACCCATGTACAAACCAGCCATAGTTACCAACCACAAACAGCTTTTAACTACGTTTATTCCCAGGTTGTTTTCTTCTACCACAAAACACCACCACAGAGAAGCCCCTCACAAGCTTTCCAATTAACTGACAAGCTAACGACCCGCAAGAGAAACCAGGCAGTCAATACTGATTCACTCTACCGACAAAGAGCTTTAATAGCCATGATATGTTACATGTGACTTGAACCAGAAAGAGTGTTTTCTTTACAAGCACCCTGGAGCATCATATTTCATTTTAAGAGGGGTATTCTGTCTGCTTAAAAGCTGCTTTAGGTATTACTACAAGGGTAAATGGCTTTAGAAAGAGCTCCTTGGCATAACATTAAATTCTTGCCTGGGAAGACGTCCACAGTTTTGACTCATTGCTATTCTTCTCTGACAGAACAGCTAATCAGGACTTTGACAGCTTGTCCTCACAATCTTAGTAATCCATTCTAAGGACCATTTAGAACTTCTCAAATTCGATATAAGCTAACTCCATCACAGAGAATGCAAAGTTCTTGACCCAGCTGATGGAAGGACTAGAATAAGACAGAAATTCAATTAACACAAAATTAACTGACTACAAATGCAGGAAAAGAAAAGTTTTTAACACTTGCAGAACCTACAGCAATCCATACACCATGTGCAATTTCTTCATTCATGCAGATGCCACATAGGCCTTTCATTCAAATGACTTGCAGTGGACTTACACACATTAGGATCCTTAAGGAGGACAGAAGAAAAGGAATATATATTTGCTGTATCCTAGGGTCTCATTGTATACATGCTAGACCAGAACAGGAAAGCAGGAGCTGAGGAATGATATAATTCCTGGATGATGAATGAAGTAACACTTTGACAAAACATGGACTTAGCTGGAGAGCTGCAGGAGAATGTGGGAATTCTGCATGTTCAGGAACTGAGGCTGATCTGGCATGTAACAATAGATTATGGGAAAGATCTTAAGATTCAAATACTTCAGGCAAGCCAGTGCCCTTTACATATCTCACTTTACTGACCTTAAAGAAAAATAGCTACTGAGTATGTTGAATTGTAATAACACAATTGGAAGCTCAAAGGATGACAATGTTCCTAACTGGGAATGGTGTACAAGCAAAATAAAGGAAGCCAATTCAATGCAAAAGGAGACAGATGTAAGACTAGGAATCGAGTGGTCTGGTTCACACATTCCTCGCACTATCACAGGCCCACATGACTGCAGAGAACATTAAATGTCATGATATAATAGATACTATTTCAAATCCCTTTTAAAGAATATTCTGTGAAGTTCTGATTTGCATGCAGGAATTACAGATACTATGCAAGTGGCTTTGTTCAGAGGAAGGCTGACTAGCACAATACTGGGAAGAATGGCTTTCTACTCAAGGAAGGCATGTTTCTGAATGTCTTTCCTTTCACTTTGCTAGTATACTTCCCTTTGCATACCAGGCTATTATGTATTTATGCTTTGCTTCCTAAGAAAAAAAATTCAAAGAATGCAAATGAGGAAAAGGCAAGTCATGCTATTCTACACATTAAAGATATATAAATAAACACACTGCTTAAACAGTAACAGTTCCTGTATTAATAATAAAATAACATACAGTAAGAAAAAAATGTAGCCAGAATGTAGTTTTCACATCTGCACAATAGAACATGCTACACACATGGTACCAGTGTAAAAGAAATAAATCCTGTACTGAAAATTCTTGTTTTCCATAGAGAAACTGAGCTGTCATCTCTGGTCCCTGCCTGAAGATACTGAAACACAGGAATCCTTTAACAGTAAATATTCTCTTTTACATTACTGTCACCCAAAAAACTATTATAGATCTTGTTATTTAACTCCCTATCTTCCCATCACAATACAGTGCTTAAGCAAAAAGCATTTTCATTTCTTTAAAACTAAGCACAAGTCAGAACAATTTAAAATTACCTCCATTTGAATTTCTAATTCAAGAGCAACAACCTAGAAGTCCACGCTCAGATTGTATGCATATGAGAAAGCATGATGGGCTGAACCCTCAATTTATATGAATATGCATTCCCTCCTAGATAAAATCGGCAGACTTAAACAGTCTACAGTTTGAATTTGACCCAGAGTAATGAGACTGCCTGCAAAGAACAACCTTATTCTAATGATCACAGCCTGCACAGAGCATGGCTTTTACAACTTTATGTCTTCTAACATGATTCCTCCTCTGATTCTGGTCACAAGAAGCTGTACTGTCTTAGAAGATGAAAAAATCTAAACCAAGCCCTACACTTGTAATGTTGCTTTCAACAGCAAACAGAAGCTGACCTTCAAAAAAAGCTTTTGTCCAGTCCTTTCCAAAAGAAACCAGAAGTGCTACTTTAGGAACATTTGGTGTAAACATCTGTGAGTCTACATGAAGGCAAAAATCCACCAAAAACCTTAGGTGTAAGGAGTTCACTGGGCCTTTGGCGAAGAAATCCACAATAAAAAAAAAATCAAATCAATCAATAGCTTCCTTGCATTTTTACAGTTCCCTCAATGGGTATATCTCAGAAAGTTTTGAAGAAAAATCTTTGATGAAAAAGCTTTAGAACAAAACTATACGTAAGAAGAGGTAGCTTTAAGATAAACATGCACAACTAGGACTAAAGAAAAAAAAACAACCAAGGAAACATACCTGTACCCAAAGTTTTCTTAAGTAAAAATCAACAGATTCATTATTTACAGATACCATGTGTAGCTTTTTACCAGGACAAGACCAACGGGGTGTTGCTGATCCTATACCTCTGCACAGTTAGGAACATTCAGTGCTAGATTGCATGAAACGTACTAAGGTAAACCAGCACTTTTTGTTTACTTCTGAAATTCTCAACCACAAAGTTTGATTCTATCCAATCAAAGTAGACATTGGATAACAAGATTTTCATTCTATGTGATCTGCCCATAAGCCTATCTGGGCTACATATCTAAGTATCACCATATCAGGAAAGCAATTTTTCAGTCAAGCACACAAGCTCCTTTTTATTTCTGTGCAATGATCCATGGGACTTTAAACAATGAGATTTTCACAGGAGCATGTAATGGGAAGCAAAATCATTCTTTAAACATAGTTCAGGGGTTTCTAAACAAACTCTGATTTTTCCTTGGATAATGCAGCCCACAGAAAACTACTATACTATGAGAAAGCTAGTTAAACAATGATAAAAATACAGAATGTCTGAACTGATGTGCTGAAAATCCAATTTCTCTGTCCAAACCTGACAGTGCTCTTGAGAGATGAACTTCTGACACTACATAGAAGAAGAGTTGTGTTTAACTCATACAGAAAATGAAAATTCTGTCCGTCGCAAGGACTAGTCACCTGAACTAGAAGTAAAATGCAAAGTCTCACCTTGGAAAGCTGTCAACTTCAAAAATTAATCCAATCTGAGTCAAAAAATATCAAGAGATGTATTTTAAGGTACAGACTCATTGGACCTTCTGCACATTTCAATCTACAGAGTTCTCCAAGGAATACAAATGAGAACTCAGAATTATGCGTCAAGCTCTGAACCACCAGAGAGCACATTTTGCTTCAGCAATTTGCTCTCCCTTCTAGCTATCATTTGCAGGACCCACATTTCTTCACTGTTGCTTTATGTTAAGGATTGCTTCAACACATGTGCTTCACCCTCCTCACAATTTATCACAAGTCAGAGTGGCAGCACATTTTACCAATGTTTGTATAACCTCAGCTCACCAATAACATTTCTCACTGACTCATGGGTTGCTGGATGATTGCACTTGTCTTTGTTGACTCTGAAAGAGTTATACCTACAGGACTATAAAAACCTCACCATCCTGCCCAGCTCTTACGTACACCAAGAACTCCAAACTGAGATGCCTCTTATTTGCTGTGGTGCTGCCAGACACGAGCCCCAGTTAGGAGTCAGGCAGAAAAATCAGAACATTAGATGAGACTTCATAATTTTTTGTAAGAATAATGAATAAGTTTTTCTTTTTAACACCTGCAATAGGACTAAGGCAGGACTCAGTATGGTTTTGCATTTTCTAATATAAAATCACTCCAACAGAAACAATTAGTTCACAGCCACTTGGGAATGCTGATGGCATCTCTAATGATTCCAAGCTCAATTTTCATTGCCATGTATTGGGAAATCCGGTCCTGAAACACATCATTCAGACAGCCATACTGGCTGTCTGCTCCAACCAACCACTCACATGGTGCCATATTTCCCACCACTCCTGTGCCAGCTGATGCTGCAGGGCAGTTGAGGCAGTTGTTGCTTCAGCTGCTACCTGAAACAGGAGCATCAGACTGAAAACAAAGGCAGTCAAACAGCTATCTGCAGGAGCAGTTCATCACATCCTATCCAATATTTTCCCCAGATTTTCTGATGTATCAATAGATCCCCATTCTTCTGCTACATCTGTCTGGTGTGCACAAAAACTAGAGCATGCCCACAGCAGCTGCAGTTATTCCCCTAAGAATAACACCCACTTTACTTCACTGACTGAAAGAGTCTATCCCTGGATGTTGTTGCTAGCTGTTTCTCTTCATTATATACAAACTAATTCAATATCATACATTGACTGGGGCAGCTGGTCATTTTTCTCTAAACAGAAATAAATCTCATTGTGCGCATACCCAGAGGAATCAGGACATATCTGGCCTGGGCTTTATAGGCTGCTATGTCCCACTGGATGCTGTTCAAGCAAGCAGGGGGAACCAGATGCTCAGCAGGGAAAACTAGATTCCTCATTACACTGCACACATGGGTATTCGAGCAAGTGAACTCATCTTTCTGCTGGGACTTTTTCCCTTCTTGTAACGCTGTTTGGAAGGACAAAAACCAGCCTCCAAAATTCCTCCAAAATGTTTCAGGTTGCCAGCAGCGGCTCTGCCCTCCAAGTTGGAAGACTTGCTTTCTCCTTTTCCTGCTGTGTTTTTAACCCCTTCTGATCTTCCCAGGGAAGGCCAGTGCCTACAGTGTGGGAGCAGACTTTGCAGAAGCCCTTTTTCCTCCCTCCAGCAGAGGTCCCAAACAGCCCCAGTGGGATCAGAGTCACTATGTACTTCTGAGTCACATTCACACCTTCACAGGAAGCCAATTCACTTCATGTGCTTAAGCACAGGCATTGTATGTCATGCCAAGCTCTCAGGACACAGTTCCTCCTAGAGTTGCTGCCACAAGTAAGAATAAAAGAAACAAAGCCACTTGTCCATGGAGTCTACCTCTTCAATCTGAGGCAGAGAAAAAAGGAATGAAATTAATCCTAGGTAGACAAAATGGAGTGGAAAACACTTATCTATGTATAAAAAGAAAGCTGAGCCTCCTAAACAGTCAAATAAAAGATGAAGCAGATTCTCTTCTTTCACCTATGACTTGTCTTAGCCTCTCACAAAAGACTACAGCCAACTTCTTTGAGAATGCTGAGATGATGACCTCATCAAAATACAAACCCAGCTGTGAGAGTAGCTGAAAACAAGGCAATTCTATTATCAAGGCTCCAGTTTGGTTATGACATTTGATAAGAACTTTGGAGTTTCCCTTCAAAAGCCCCTTGTGGCAGAGGAAGCTGGCTGTGAGGAGGGTTCCCCTGAGGGCTGGAGGTCTTTTCAGGGCACAGTCTTCCTCAGATACCAGGGAACATCCTCTCTAGTTCTGCTTCTCAGCTGCAAGTCCACTGCTGCATGTTCTGTGGAGCTGCAGCACACAGAATAAAATGGATCAAATAAACAAAAAAAACAAACAATAAAATTAAAAAAAAAACCCAAACAATAAACAAACACAAAAAAACCCCACCAGATCTCCATACCATCTTTGTTGTATCTAGCTATAATAGCAGCAGTGGTATCAGCTGTATTTTAAGAACCCTGTAATCATATTTTGGCTCATCTCACGTAGCATAGTCAAAGACAGATTTCCTACCACAAAGAACAGCGTTAAAATTCTGTGTTAAGCTCTCAAAAAAATAAAATCAGAGCAGTATAAAAGGGCCCTAAGTAAGGCAGTATGGCACATATTCAAAATGACCTGTGCATTGTCCTCACATCATAGAACATGATCTGTCATTGACTGAAATTAAGTCAACCAAACAGACCTTAGGGGGCAACTGAAACTGCCAAAAGGTTCCAAAGCCCAGAGCTTACAACTGGGACAGAAATTAACAACATGGAGTGCAGTTTCTGGTGCTGTGCAGGATCTCTTCATCTGGTGCAGTTTTACAATTCCTGCAGACCTGCAAAGCTAAAATAACTGAACTAGTGAGGTGACTGAGAGCTCTCTCTTCTTCATTCCTATTATGTGATGATGAAGTTCTAGCTGTGGTGAATGTTACACAAGTTACCTGTCTTGGCTGCATATCCAACAACTCAAGACAGTCATTTCATCATGCATATCCATAAAAAGGAAACAAAGGAGGGAAAGCTCTCATCTCTCATTTGTCTATTTTACTCATTCGCATTCCTTTTTAATATTTGTCTTTCCCTAGGCTTTTGATATATTAGAGGACAGATAGCATGCTGCAGATGTGACAGAGAGGTATTTTTTAAGAAAGTGAAAAAGAAAAAAATTTGCTATACAAAGTAGGGAACAATATAAAGGATGGAACCCAGAAGCTTTATCCTCTCACACAGCACAGAAGCAAGAGTTGTACAGAGATTAGACACACATGCACACAAACACACGCTTACACCACCATCAGTGAAATACAACATCATCTGGAAAGGCAAGTGGCTGCTGGGTAGGGACAAGTGACAGCAGGAGGAGCAAAGTCTGGTCAAAAGGGCAGAAAGTCTTTCTGCCAAGGGAGCACCACAGGATTGCTGACATCCTCCCAGGGCAGAGATCTGATGATGTAGCACAGGAACATCACCCACCAAGTGAAAGATCCAGAAGTAAATAAAGTTGTGACTTGCTGAAATTGGCTCCATGTAAAGCCAGTCCAAGGACCAGCCAAAACCTCCCCAGCACCAAATGAGGCCAGAAGTTAGATAACGATGCACTGTGCTTAGAGGTCTACTAAACCATCAGCATCTTCATAGACCAAACTCATAACATAGCATAGGAGTCTCTCCTGAAAAAAAATGGAGTATCTTAAAAAAACCAAAAGGTTTAGATTATTTTTGCTTCTAGCCTACTTACTAACATACTTTTTACTTGCAATTCAGCACTACTATACTTGTAGTATCAGGAAAAAGTGAAGACAACAAAAAAAAACCTTCACACAACTCAAGAAGTACATCAAGAATCAAAAACTCCACGAGTATCTGGCATTAAAAGTACAATTCAGTTCTCTGCTGTTCCACACACAAGCCCAGTAAAGAGTCAGAATATTACCAGCCTGTGCACTGTAATATGAACTTTTTGATACCATAAAGCCATTTCATCCCTCTGCTCTTTGTATTTGCACTACTCTTCTATTCCCAAAGGAGATTTTTGATATGTACACATTGTCACAGAAATAGTCAAAGAAAAATTCAAACCATATAGTTAAAAAGGACTTTCCGGTATAAGACTGCACGTTATCTAGTAAATAACTGATAATGTTTTGAAAGGATAGATTGCAATTTGGTGGCTACTTTAAAGCTAAAATTTTTGTTGAAAGGCTGATGTCAATAAACAAAGCTGCATTCAGACTTACTCAGTAATTTCACACAGCTTGACAACCTCTAATTTGACTGGAAATTTCATGTGGACATAGATTTTGAAGACCAAAAAAACTTGTACAAAGCAGTCTCTCCTAATGACAAAATAGGACAGCCCATTCTAAATGCTACTTTTCCAAATTTTTATGTGAAACTACCTAAAGCCTTTTCCACAACTTTTTCCAGGTAAACCAAGTATCTTAAAAAAAAAAAAAAAAAAAAAACAAAACAAACCACAAAAACACCTTTTATCTGGCTTTGCCCTCAACTGACATTGCTGAATGTTTTGAGTGTATGCCAACTAAAAAGGTTTGCACATCTCGGAGCATTTGTACTTCACTTTGAATTGATCATTCTCAAATGAGCTCCAGGTATCACAAAAGCAAGACTGAACTGGCTGCATAAACCTTCAAGTTTAGTTCCTTGCACAACTGGTCATACTATAATAAGAAAAACACATAAATAGAAAATTTCCGTATCTTCAGAAATCCCACACTCCCACTATAGAACAAATTCCCACTAATTAAAAATTGTTTCATGAAAAAGGTGGAAGAGGTGGAACATTCAAATATTTTGAAAGGTTTTTAATTGAATTTCTTTCAACCAGCAATCAGTGGCTAGACAATACTCCAGATGGAACTTTGCAATGTACAGACATATGCATCTGTAGATATTGATAAAGCAAAGAAAGTGCTAAATAAAACTAAATATGAACTGAAGTATAACAGATTTCCCCAGTTTTTATTGTGAAATGAAAAGAAATAAAGGAAACAACAGGCACTGAAGTAAGTCAAATAATTAACATGGTCTTATTTTTACAATTAGAAAAACTCAACTTACACTTGTTAAAAACATGTATTTTAAATGGGGTCCACTTCAGTAGTGAATAAGGAAATTATATATTTTTATACCTTTTGCAATCTTCAGGAGAAAGTACCTCAACACTCAGGCCTATTTTCCTCCAATTTCAGTATGCTGCCTTTGGTTAAAACACAGGCATGTGTCACAGTGCACCCAACACCAACTGCTCCTACCTTTTAAACACATCTCCACACAACCCTGCAATTTCCTCGGTTTATAATGATTACATCCTTTAGCTTAACAAGAGCAATTAAGCCCGTCTGGATAAGCAAAACTACATTCTGTGGTCTCAGCCTCAATGACTATTCCCTGTCAAAACATATTTCTTTGTCCATTAACCTGCAGGTTTTAACCTCATCTTCCAACAGCCCTCAAGAAAGGTCCCAGGGTAACGTGCCTAACATTTCTCAATTCTTCAAACACAAAGCTTGCTACAGTTATTAACAAATCACTATGGTGAACTATAGGATGATGCACAGCAAGGCTGCAAAATCTCCATCCTTGAAGATATGCAAAACTTGGACAGATGAAGCCCTGAGCAGCCTGATCTTACATGGAATTGTGGTCCTGCTTTGAGCAGAAGTTTAACAAGATGACCTCTCAAATTATTCTATAATTGCATGACAGTGTAGGGAATGTCCACAGGCACATAGAAAATACCCAATCCAAATGTCTTACTACCTGCATGCTGCTCTTTCATATTATAGAGAGAACAGAACATGACTGGATGAAGATATAAGATCACTGTTCCTGAGGTATAATGGACTGCACAGCTTTAAAAGTAAGTTACTCATTGTTTAAGCTCACTGTTAAACTAAACAAACCCTCACTCTTAAATAACTGTAACCATTGCAAGAGCACTTTCTTCTCCTCAGCCCTTCTGAACATATAGTCTGCCCTGAAAGAAAGAAATAGAGAACTCATGCTGGAAATGTGGCTGCTGACCACCAAGCCAGGATGCTTTCAGCTACCTAAAGTAGTAAGTGGTTTGGGGAAAGAGATTTGAGAACCAAAAGACAAAGAAGTGGTCAAATGATAAAGTCAAGTGATTGAGTCTCACAGCAGGACTAAAGATTTCAGTCTACGCTACCAATACAGCTTGTGCACTTTTGAGTAGAGCAGAAAACACAGCATATATGCAACACTCGGGCAGAGTTCAATTCAGAGACAGTCACCACCTTCTGCAGAGAGGAGAGGAGCTGTTGAATAGACAATAAGTGGTATCTTTGAAAGGCTGCATCAGCCAGATTACGACATATTCCTAGCAGCTCACTTTCCTTATAAATTGTGAAGAAGGAAAAAAGAAAAAAAAACCAAACTCAAACCATTAGCACTTAATCGATGGACTGTTGCAAACTCCCTCAAAAACTACAACTACCAGGTCTCTCATCTAGCTGAGTGCCATAACCATTAAAGTTTTCCACTTTCCCAGAGTCAGTCTCCTCTTGCCTGTCAGCCTTCTGGCCTTTTGCTAGATTTCTGCTTTTGCATTCCTAGATACAGTAAGACCCAGCCTAGGAACTGTGATGGAGCACACTCCCTGCCAGGACACAGAAATTCTTGGCAGGTAAGAGCTTGCTCTGAGTCTGTAGGTCCAGATCCAGTCAGGCTACAGAGGACCTCAAATGCAAAGCTTCCACATTCTGAACCAAGGACTCTGTCCCTGTTATACATGAGCATTTACACCACTGCCATTAGTTCTGGTCACAAAAGGGTTTTGGGGTTTGACACAAACACCCAACTATAACCTAACATGGAAGACTTAAACTGTTCCTAAAGGCTGTGACAGATGCCTAAGTATGCTTACTTGTGCAGCCCAAGTTTGCATCCTGTATTGGGCCTAGCTGAGATGGAGTTAACTTAGCAGCCCTCACAGTGCTGTACTTTGCGCTGGGAGCTAGAATTGTATTGATAACACACCAGTGTTTTGGCTACTGTTGAGCAGTGCTGGCACAGCATCAGCACTGTCTGTCCAACATTCAGCCCTCCCCCACATCGGTAGACTGGGGGTGGGCAAAATTTTGGGAGGGGACACATCCAGGCCAGCTGACTCAAACTACCAAAGGGATAATCCATACCATAGGATGTCTGCTCAGATAGAAAAGCTAAGAACAGGAGGAGGAAGTGGAGGCATTTGTTATTTACATTTGTTCATCTTCCAGACCAACCACTACATGTGCTGAAGTCCTGCTTTCTGAAATATGGCCAGACATCACCTAATGACGAAAAGCAGAGAATAAATCTTTGGGGTTTATCCCTTTATTAAAGCAAATGTGAGAGATCACATGCGCACAAGCAATTTGCTTTACCTCAACCTCTGAGTTGTTTTCCATCTTACTTTCCATTCCCTGTCCAGTTGAGAAGTAGTGATAGAGTGGCTTGGTGGGCACCTGATGTCCACCACAGTCTCCACTTGCAACAACTATGCATAGCTCCAGCTATGGTAATGAGACCAGAAGCACCTGACCATTGGCCCTGTTGACCCAAAGCCAATCAACAAACAAAACTAAACCATAAAAGTTACATTTTTGGAATCTTTTAAAAATGAACAGAAAGGAAAGAAATTAATTCTAAACTTTCATTAAAGTTATGAACCAACTTTGAATAATGAATGCCTGTTTTTCCTCAAGTGACTGTGTTATTCATGGTGCTAGTAAGTGAACAACTCAGCAAATTCCTCCTGAACCAGTACTAATTTAACTCATCTTTAAGAAATTTAAAAGAGGTAGGTGCAACCCAAATGAAAAAAATCAAAACAAACTAATATTCTTCCTTAGGCAAATCCAATACTAAGTAAACTCAAATCAAAGAAAGGTTTCTCAGATAGGCTGTTTGAGACCCTTTATTCCTCAATCTTTGAAACACAAGTATAATATTATATGTTAAAACAACTTAAACTTAATTCAAGAAAACTATTTCCCATAACCTAATTTAAAATTTTAAACAAATGTCAAAAGAGAGGAACATGTCCTCTACAAAATGTTCTGCTGACATTAAAAAAAATTCTGTATAAATTAGCACATGTGAGCAGCAATTTCTCATGAATGTTAATATCATAAAACTAAACCCAATAAACATGAAGGGAGAAAAGAAATTGCAAGCAACAGAGTTATTGCTTATCTGGGAGAAATGCAAGTTAGGATTAACAAGAATTTTATTTTCTCACCAGCAGTATCATTTTCAAAGTCCCATCACCAGCCTTCAACACAGTCTAGGCCTCAAATGCTTCTATTGCTTTTGTAAATAATAATGAGGTTATTTCCAAAATGTTACCAAGAGTAGCTACTTTTCCATTTAAGGAACCACATGCAATGCCTGTAACTGTAGGTGTCCCAGAAGTATTCATCCTGCTACGTTGACTCCACTGTCTGAGCTGAAGACTCATCATATCGGACTTTATTATAAGTTCACTGAAGCAAGAAGCATCTCTAATATTTATTTGAATGGTGCCTAGTACACATTTTCAGATTGTGCGATATGCTTTCATTACTGCATTACCAACTGGGGGAAAAATCCACCAGTTAGTACGAAGAAATAGTGCAAACTGATGATAGGTGTTAACAGTTATGGATACATACGCTTTCTATAGGTGGCTCTTTATCCTAAAAAAACATTAAGTGCAAGACCTTCAAATAACTACAAACTCTTCCTTCCTGAGGAAGTACATCAATATTAGAACCTCAATATCTCCTCTTAGAAAATTTTAAAGTGCCTGAATGCAGCTAATTAGCTGGCACAATGATGAAGAAAGCAACTCACAGTCAATTAAACAGAACACTGAGGAAGATACAAGACATGTAAACTGAAATTTAGATACCTTTTTATTGTTCCTGGAAGATCTAGACTGAATGGAATTTGACAGGAGGATCCTAAAGTGTCATCCACAGCCTTGCTTATTTCCTGCAGTTCTCTCAAAGAAATGCAGCCAAGTAAAGCAGCGAGTTCACAGTCCTGTGACTGAATAAGTCTATCTTGTTCTTCAATTTCTCTTCTTAGCTGTTGATCTTTTTCTTCTAATACAGTCAGCCTTGTTCGGAGGTCTTCAATTTCTTTCTGCATAGAACAGGAACCAGAGTTTACTGTATAAACTGTGTTCAAGAAACCCCACTGTCCCTAAAATCCCCAGTAAAAGTCTTCAAGAGTTAGCAGGAATTAAGCTTGTCCAATTTAGCACAACATTAAACAAGAAAACATCCTTTTGCTGACACATAAAATTGTTATGTTGGTTGACAGACCACCTCTATCATAACCTCAAATTTCAGGTTTCTCTTCTGACACCCACTGGCAGTCACCCTTTACTTCTAGCACACATGGGTATTTCCCAAGTTAAAAACTTACAAAAAACCCTCAAATTTCAGTTCATCCATGACAACAGAACCTTGCTCTACAGACTGGTAGCTGAAGTGATCAAGTATCTATCTGTCCTCCTGCAGAATATGCTTGCAATGGTTCGTCTAGGCTTCCAGTCCAACATCAGGCTCAGGATGTAAGTGGAGAATCACTGACTACCTGGATAGATCTTTTAATAATTTACATTTCACTTTAAATAAGGGCACAAAATCCCTCCCTTGGCTTAAAACAGCCAGAACTTCAACCTCAGTTGCACCCATCTTGCTAGAAGTTTGAATGTCATGCATTATGACACTTGCAAGAACACATTATAATTTTTAGAATCATAGACTTGTAGAATCATTAATGTTGGAAAAGATCTCCAGGATCAGCCCATCCAGCCTCTTACTGAACACCACCTTGTCAACTAAACCATAGCACAAAGTGCCACATCCAGTCGTGTCTTGAAGAATTTCAGGGATAGTAACTCCACCACCTGAGTCTCCTCTGGTACAGCTACAGGCCATTTCCTCTAGTCCTGTCACTAGTTACCTGTGAGAACAGGCTGACTCCCACCTGGCTACAACCTCCTTCCAGGTAGTTATAGAGTGCTAAGAACTCCCCTGAGCCTCCTCTTCTCCAGGCTAAACAAACCAAGCTCCTTCAAATGCTCCTCATAAGACTTACTCTAGACCCTTCACCAGCTTCATTGTCCTTTTCTGAACATGCTCCAGCACTTCAAGGTCATCTTTGAAGGGAGGGGCTACCCCCCAAAAAACTTCACAAATTTGAATGTCATCCTTGCACAGGTTTTTTTCTTGAAAACCCAACAGATAACTTGCATTGAGGGAAGGAACACTTCTTCAGAAGACTCTGGGTTGCTGAGTAAAAAGTACTTAATATTAAAACCTTGATTCAATCCCAGAACCTGAGAAGTGAGTAGGAAATAAAATAAATAAAATAAATAGAAGTACTTGTCAAACTAGTTGAATGCCCTACTGGAGAATCTGCTTCTATTTCTACATTTCTTATGGTCTCTGCCACTTAAACTATTATCTTCCCATGCAGCCACAGACTGCGTTCACCATTTTCTACACAACCTGCAAGAGAGGCCATCTATAGACTCTCAACAGAAATCAAAGCTCAATTCCATGCTCTGACCACATTCAATCCAATTAAAAATAAAAATGAAAAATAAAAACAAAGCCACAACCCCAAAACTGAAGCTTTAACAGGTAAATAATAGGCATTACAAAACTGACATAAGAAACAATCTTGACTTTTTATGGCAATTCACTTCTTCACTCGCCATTTGTAAAATGGCAATATCTCTTCACTTAAAGTGGTGTTACACAGATAAAAATGTTTTGAATTACTAAGATGGCATGTTGATTACTACTGTAAAGAGTCCACTCACAAATTAATAAATTTGTATTCAAAACAAGGTTTGAGTGGCATAGAGTAAAAGGGTTCAGGGACCAAATACTGAATAACGAAGATAAAATAGTATTCTGAATATCTGAACAGACACTTTCCATCTTCAGCAATGTATGAGGCAGCCTTATAAAATCAAAGACTCATAAAAACCTATATACTTTACACAGATAACCTTAACATTATCGGAATGTTTTCAATGTAATTTATGTGAAGTTTAGTTCATTCATGCTAATTTTGCCACTAAACACACATTCAGGTTCGCTGCACTGTAATTAGCTTCTCCTGTACCACCTAAAACAAGAAGAAACAGTCCTTGCATGTTTAAAGGTTGGTTGGCTCAAAAATTTCAACTTAGTGTTGTGCAGTAAATTCATCAATTATTTTCCTCTTTTTTTGTTTCAGATTTACCAACAAAAGCATGGTGTGGCCCATGTTTCAACCCACAGGCATTTGTCAAGGACAGAAAGGTTAGCAGATCAAAACCATCAGTTTTGTTTCTTTCTGTCTCAAATTAGGCTTTTAGTGTGCACAAAGGACAATTCTGTCTGTGTTACTGGTTTGGGAATACTGCCAAAATCTTAATAGGCCCTACTTAATACAAAGACCTTCATATTCTGTGAAAATGTAGTGCAATCACTATAATAAGCAGCCTACATGGGAACAGAAAGGATGATGAACAGAATCTGGTTTTACAAAACTTTTAGTACCAAAGGATTTTTGCAACATAAATAGATACCATAAGTACATAGTCTGCACTTTCATAGAGAAAGCTGCTCTGCTTGGGAATAGTTCACAGGCATTCTTGGGAGCGTGGAAATTTTAGTCAGTAAACTGGAATTCTCCTGCTTTCTTTTCCAGAAATGCCAAGAAGCCTTTAACGTACTCTTGGTCAGCCTCCAGGGACAGATAAAAAGGACTTAAGTCTCAGCATGGAGCAGCAGACAATATTCATCCCACTAAACATAAGCTGAAGGTTTTTTTCATGGATTTGAGCTTAAACCAATATTTCTAACACGACAGCTAATCAATACTGATGGTAAACCTGCAGCTTCACTTACAGGCTAGTGTTCTCCCTGAAGTACAGATTGTAGTAGAAACATTAATATGCAGATTTCAGTTACTGTCACAGGTTTTCAAATCCCTGAAGACAAATGCAGAAGCAAAAGGAGAGAGGGTAGAAGGGAAAGTAAAGAAACATGGGGCTGAGGAGAAAAAAACCCCAAAACAAATATTATTTCTGATCATCAAAATTTTGGACAGGAGCAATCCTTAAGGGGCATTAGGAGCAACCAATCCTAACAGGTTAGCCTTCCCCAGAACCTTGAATCCCTAATAATTTTTATTAAATGCTAATAAATAGCATGCCTGTACAATGATGAGGCTAATTTTTCCCTAATAACACAGAAATAAAGATTCAGCTGGAGCAAGTATAAAACATTAGCTATTGTGGAGTTTTAAGTAAAGCATTTTCCAGTTCAACATCTTGAGGTGGCTGCTGGATGTCTAGATTAAAAATAGTTTTCTGCATACCAATACTGTTGAATTACACTATGTCTTCTCTTATATGTTGACAAAATAAATCTAAACAGTACAAAGGTGGTGGCTAGGACAGAAAAGACATTTCTTCATGTAAGACTTGGCAATGACCACCTAAGATGCTTTTCTCTATTTCTTTCTGGGTTTTACATATATACGTGAGCATGCATATATTTGTGAGTATGCAAACACAGATTATTGTACTACTGGATTCACCAAAGGAAGAAAAGTATCCAAAAAAAATTACATTTCAACATAAGACAACAGGGAAAAAAAGAAAAACTAGGTCTACTAGCTCTCTAAAGTCACACATTGCTGAATATGAGCACCAAGGTCTGAAAGACACACAACTAGACTGCAAACTGATATTTTTGAAGATCAGTGGAAAAAAAAGAGCTAAATTTTGCTTAAAAGGCTTGCAGATTTAATATTGGACAGAGGCCATCTTAAAAACATTCCACTTGCCAAGCTACCACATTGTGACATCACATGTCAGTGTAAAGCTATTGTTAGCAAATGCTGGTTCGTGATCATTCCTTCATCCTTATGAAAAGCATCAATCACCTTTCAGGAATAAAAGCTAGTAAATCATGTATTTATAGCAAATTCTAACCAGAAGCAGATGAAAACTTCTTGTCTTCAAATAAAAACTTCTGAAGATCAATTTAATATTAAAATGGCAAATTATAACATAAAGAGCACACTTAAAAAGAAAATGAGGAAAGCTTAAGCACACATACAAGCCACCAACCCTTCCAGCTCTGCTTCTCTGTAATGAAATTAACACAACTCCTGTGGCTGCCTTCTCCAATCATCACTTAGATTATCAACTGGACTACAGCCAAGGCTCTAATTACAACACAGAAGCACAGTTCCTACTATAATAAATTTATTTAATTCTGTGTGACAGCTTACAAGCTTTTCCCCACACAGCACTGGTTCTTACAGGCAACTCTGCAGTCCAGTTACCTGTAACAGTTTCTTTTCTTCAGAAAGCTGGTTTCGTTTTGTGGCTGAAACCTGCATCCTCTCCTGGTAGGTTGTTCTCAAAAGTTTATGTTCTTTTTCATGACAAAGGTCATTTTCTTCACGTCTAACCCTTTGAAAAAAGCATGACGAAAGCTAAAAATTAGTGTTATCAACAAGTACCAATGTTTCAAAGATTAAACAGATTAGAATGCTACATGGTACCTTTAGAGTCATAACACTCCATCACCAGAATGATTACATCTTAAACAGATACAGTTAAAAAACAAGAGATTTTTCCTTGGCATATCTTCCTTTGTTATCTCAAACATTTACACTGTTTTTACAACATGCTGAAGAAAGAAAATGGAAAACTTGTATAGCTTCAGGCTTTCCCCAGCTTTTTCATATTTCAGAAATTTATCCATCATTGCCTTGAAAGAGACAAAACTAAGGCATCTAGTTTCTATCAATACAGAAAAATATCTCTTAGACAGAAGTTTAGAAACTTGCCAAAGACATTTTTGCAGCTTCTGTCAGCTTTCGGAGACTACATTAGAGATCATCTGGAGTGTTCGCTCCACGATGCCAAATTTTACTTGTCTCTTGCACAGTGAGTTCTTTCAAAATCACAGTCAGTGGGTTTCCTCACAGTGGTCCTATATAACCCTCAGTTCGAAAGCTTTGCATGACTGGACTCCAAGGAAATCAGTGAATTTTGTTAAGTATCAATTTTATAATCACCTCTCAAAATGCACCTGCAAACAATGCAAACCTATCTTGCCTTACACGTTCCTGCATAAGGGCATGTGCACTTGCAAGGTCAATTGCCTTTCTGTATCCATCTCTAGAGACAAGTGTGTGCATTTCCACCTAAAGGGTACAGGTATCTTTCAATATCTTGTTTCAAAAATACTACGACTCAAACAAAGAATGTTTTTGAAGCATGATTTCCCACTGTAATCTTGCAAAGCAAATACATCCATGCCACATACAAAACATGCATCATAAATCTGTTTTAAGCATGATTAATCACATAATTATCATCTCCACGCACAGCTGTTTAACAACTGTGTAGAACAAGAGGTTCGCATCTATTCTGTGGGACCATCAAAAGGCACATGCTTTACTCCCTTTCAATATGGGCTGAAGAAGGTACTGAAGAAACAAAATAAAACCTTGGAATTAAAACAAACATCATTAAGCAAAATAGACATGATGACAGTGTAACTGCATTTCTGTAATAACAGCTCAGATCAAACAGACATCTGTATTAGGAGGTGCTAGGCCATCACTGTGCCTTCCAGTCACTACAAGTTCCTGTGGATCCAGCCAACCACATGTCCCAGCAGCTCTGAAACCACCTTCTTTAAGCTGGAACTGCATCTTTCCTAGAAAAATATGTAATAAATTTCCAAGGAACTGCTCAAAGTTCAGGAAAAATTCCATGATAAACATAGATTATTATCAGAACCTTCTTGGAAATCCCATGTGTATCTGCCTATTTGGTAGTGATGGAAGGTAACATCTCTCTGATCTCAGCAAACCTGGGTGATTGCATGGACACAGTGTTGTGCATAAACTAAACATAACCAAATCTGGCTCCTACCACCTGCCCCCAATATCCTCTGTCAACATCAAATGCATTCACTGAAAAAACTCATTTCATAATTTAATGAAGTAAAACCAAGGCATGATTTTCAGCTTTATATATTAAACAATCTGCCGTACGCACTTTTCATTTTAGAATATTGCAAGAAGATGAGACTGCCCTAATGACATTAAAACTGCAATTATCTGGTCTTCTTGGGCTAGTCTGATCACCTTTTTAATGTTATGGGTTGGAAAAAAAAAAGAAAACAAAACAAAATCAAACAAAAAGTTTTAGTATACTGGTTTTGTTCCAATTCAAAATGAAAATAAAAACTGAAGGCTACAAATTTTCCTTGAAGAAGAAGTCATGTTTTCCATGTTCTATCTAAAAAGACTTGGAAAAGTCTTAAAACCCTTTACAGAAGACAAAGTGTATACTTGCTGTATCAACCAGAGAATCAGACCACAGAAAAAGCAGTATAAAAAGCTATAAGAATCAAGCAAGGGAAAAAAAAAGGATGTTACAACAACAGTCAATCTCAAGCTCAAAGAAAGGGTGTGCAAAAGACAGAAAAGAAGATATTCATCTGACTGTGAAGAATGGCACTGCTCAGACCTGTGCAAAGAGAAGAGTTACAGATCCAATCATACAAAGAACAGGAACACTTTCATAAATATAGCATCTATTTTATATTAAAAAATATTGTATAAACACTATATACAGACAAAAATAAGCAGACAGTGTATCTGAAGGATGCTTTAGTGACACAATTTCTGTGATACCAAAGACAAAACCACCTCTAAAGCCAAAGTCATTACTAAAAATTAATGCACATACTGAACACAACTTAATGACAAAATACAGAATGTTGTATCCCAACCTTTTATGGAATGGTAAAATAGCCTCTTAGACCCTTAGAAGGTAGAAGGAAACAGCTCTGAAGGAGCGCAGTTTTTTTTAAACCTGCCTTATTATTAGATGCTATAAATAGAGGCTAAAAATATCTTCAAACTCTCAAATTTCACAAGAAAAACGTATTATCTATACTGATTTTATCTAATTTTCATGTCTACTGAAAATTACACTCAAAATGTATTGACTAGCACACTGCAGCCTTTATAAGTACAAGGCGCCAGAAAACAAATGGTTTTTCTTCCTTCATTTGTGCTATTGCATTTGAGAATAGCTTTCAAAACCTATAAAGCATCCTCTCACTTGTAACAGTAACTAGGAGCATAGATAAAGGCAGGCAGAGAAACTGAGACAACTTTTTTTTCCTAAGCTAACTACCCCCCTTGGGTTATCCAACACATCTCGCGTTCCCTCAGCCTTTGAAGCTCTTATTCCTCCAAGACAAGACTGAGAATCTATTTTTGTGACTTTGTACAGTTCTGAGCACAATACTGCCACCTAACAAGTGGCACACAAAAGGAATCTCCCAAAGATCTATTCACATCAAAAAATAATCTGGTTTTACTTTATATTTAAATATCCTTTCATTGCCTGAAAGGGAGCATCAGAATTAACTCCATGGGGAACCGTTGCTCAAGCTGCGTTGCTGTTGTATGCTCAAGCTGCCGTGTCAAGGATTCAATCCCATTCCCACTCAACATCAATGAAAAACATTCCATTTAATTTGCCAATTCGTCATGATCAATGTTTTTCAGGGCAATTCTGAGAGAATTGCAGAAAGAACAAAAGAGGAGGCAGGGTGGGATTTCCATAAACAAGCTTCATATTGATATGTTAAAGGTTATTAAAACTCTTTATTAAAATTATTCATAAAGCATTTTCTACATTTTGAGAAAACCAAAAGCATCATTTTACATGATAATGAATCAACAAACTTACCGATGATCAGCAGCCCAGCACAATGCTGCCTGAACTTGGGTAATGAACCTGTCCAAAAAACTGCTAACTGAAGGGTGCCTTGAAGGAAGCTGAAATTTTAAAGAATTTTTCTCTTTCTCCAGTTCTTCCAGTTTTCGTCTAAATTTATCAGCTAAAAATTAAATAATAAAAAAGAAAAGAAGATTAAACAATGACAAAACAGTTGTGTTTTACCTGAAGAAAAATATACGTCTCCACAAAATGTAAAATCCACCTCACAGACAGTTCTTCTTCCTCCCCTTTTGATAAAATCTATCAGTCTGTTTTGCTCAAGGACAACATCAAATAACCAAGATGCTGAGCTACTCTACTCTATAAACAAGGACAAAACTGCAGGCTACCCAGCACTTTCACAGTGTTTTAATTTGAGAGGGCTTCAAAGAATTGGCTCAAAGTTATCATCCATGCTCTTCTCCTAGAGTAACACTTGAAAATTCAATTCTAGTAAAACCACTACTCTTTTCTGCTTTGGTTTGCCTTAAAACTTAGATGGCAGTCACACATTTCCATTCTGACCTTTTAAAACCCTGTATTGTTATTAGATCAAGAACTGAAGAATCATATATGCTCTTGCAGCAATATATTTCAGCACAGAACATACATGCAATTGTAGCAATAAACAATTGCCACATTCCAGGCTCTCCTGAATTATGCTTAGTTTATCGCCCCAAAAAAGTTTTACTTTCAACTTTACACAGTAACAGTGGTCCCTAAGAGATTGCTTTGATTCTACCATAACTCTAGACATTTCCTAGAGTAACTCTATGTAAGTTACTTATTTGTTTTCTGTCCCTGTGTAGACAACAAAGGAACATTGTTTCAACTGCTCATTGTTATTTCCAGTATATATATCTTCTATGCCAGTAAACTAGCAAAATCGCATATATAACAAGTAACAAGACCGCCTGGTCCAAGACAGAATACCTTTGACAATACATTAGTAAAATCAGAGAGCTTTGAGCTGACAAATGAAAAACCTTTACAGTTCAGTACTTTCCTCATGACCTTGCTGCCTATAACTCTGTGCAATTAGCAATCCTTCTAACATTTTCAATACAGTACTTTCAGACTAAGATCCATGTATGCTTTTTATTGCTTATTTTCTTTCTTTATCCTCAAAGGGGATTTAAGAATGTTTTAAGAATTTAAGAATAATTGCTGGTTTAGTGAAATGATGCATTTTTACAATAATCTATTGTTAGTATTGATCTCCATTCTGCTTCTGTGTCAACGGGGTGAAACAAAGACACAGAACTTACTAATGAGACTTCATCTTCTGGGCCAGCAGACTATTCCAGGGTAAACTCACTTTGTTGTTATCACAGGAGTGCAAAATGTTTGCAGAAGACTCTTGCTGAAATGGGCACCCCATCCCAAGTTACAACCATGAGTACCCATGTAAATGTTATTCTTGCAAAGCAGAAACACTTTTTCAGCAGTAGAGGGGAACCACATCTGTGGTGCATTTCTCAGGGACCACAGCTGGACAGATTCATCTTATCCCAATTGCCACAAGGAAACTGAAATCTGGGCCAAGATGAGACTCCCAATCCTGTATTTTGACCAGAAAAATGTGTCAGCATTTGCATGCTGGTTTGTCACTTGGCATTTCAAGCTCACCCATCAAAAATACCACTGCTGCAAATAGAAGAGTGAGGGTTGAAATGACTGGATTATGACCAATGACCACTGAATGCCAAACCACACGGAAACACCTCTTTTAACTCACTCAATTCACCACTAGGCTTTCTGGGAGTTGTGGCAACCCTCTACAGCCATTTAACAATGTCATCATTGTTCTTCAGCATAATTGTGTTCATAGTGTTTGCATGTCCAGTTGTTTCATCACTCTACTCCTACCCATCCTGGCCCTAGAAACAGGCTATTTTGGGAAGGACAACAGATGAGGGGATCCACATGCCAATTCATTCTCTCTCTCATTAATTCTTGGCTGCATTCTGGTTTATATATTCCAATCTACACAGTATTCAATTAGTTTCTAGTAACAGACGTTTCTAAGTAATTTGTTCCACTGGCATTTTATAAGTAATATTGCTGGTCCTATCCACTTAGCTCTCTGCACTAAATGATTTTTTTTAATCCTTTCAGCACTGCAGTTAAGGGTCATGTCTCAAGAATCTTCAGCACCACTGAGCTGAACACTGCAACATTCAGATGGTAGGATCCTCTCCTGGAAAAGAGACCCTCATTGTTTCACCTGACTAGTATCTTCATTGCATGGATAGACAGAAGAACTTCAGTGCCAGCTGCAGAGCAGGGAACCATGCAAATAAGGCTTAACTCAATCCAGCTTCCAATATTGCAGCTCAACAGAAACTGGGATCAAGCAGAAGTAGTGGAAATTATCAGAAGTCTAGCAAACACAGGGGGGAAAAAGAGCAAATAATCTGAATCACCTAATCTGAACTAAAAATGCTATTTGGGCCAGAGTCCACGGAATACTTCCATCAGTCAGTGGAAAAAGCAGATCCTGGGCAGGCCAGTAAGCAGAGGCTAAAACTTTCTATGACAAGGCTATAAACTCCTAGGGTACCACAGCTAAACATTCACATTTAGCTCATAAAAGGCTAAAGCAAAACACACATGAAATTATGCTGCTTACTCATCACATAAAACTTTTTCCATTCCAATCAGAAAGGCAACTTTGTGAAATTTCACACTCTACCTGTGCTCCTGAACTATCAAAACTACCTTGAGGTACAGCAAAGCAATCCAAACTCCTGGCTGCTGTACATCCACTGGAGTCAGAAGCTACTGACACAAAACTCACCCTAAAGCAGCAGGGACACCGCACTCTGCAGTTTCTAATACCCTCGTTTGTTCGTATTCCTCAGTTTTGTCACTCTTAGTACAGACAACAAACTCTTCTAATTCCTGCTGAGATGCTAGAGGGATGTTTGCCTCCAATTCTAGTCCTATTTTAATTTGACAGACTAGTAACCTGAAGAGTACAAGAAAATAGTCTCCTACATTCCCTGACTGACTCAAGGCACCACAATAGCCAAAACACACAGCAATGTCCTGATGTAGCATTTGATGCCTCAAGCTTCCCCTGGCTGCAGTCAACATCAGCTTTCTATCCTCTCTCTAATTCCTTTTCCTTTCCTGGCAATGAGATGCCACTATACAAAAATCAGATGGGGAAGGAAAGGGAAGGAAACCTGGTACTCAAAACAGTCACTTCAAGAGAAGCAACAGAGAACAGCATCTAAGAGACTTCTTAAAACTACTTCTCCAGCCTGTTCTCTGCCTCCCAGCAAGATCTACATTTTCCACCCATTAGGTCATACCAACTGCAAATCAGGAAACTGCTGCCTCCTTAAAACATAGAAAGTTTCAGAATTTAATGTACTGAACATCAGTGTTGCATCAGAGTTGGGAAGTCAGAACTTCAAAAAATAAAAGAACAGGCATTTCAGCTGTTATTACATAAAGAAGCTTGACACATTGGAAGATATTAATTTCCCTCCTCTAATTCCTATTGAATTTAGGAGCCTTCATTTAGGTTTGAACTAAAAGCTAATTTCTCAGAAGTTTCACAGATACTTCCTCTAAAGCACAACATCAAGTCTTCTACCTACAGTTTACATTTTAAAGTTGAAAAGTCTATGCTGTACATGAAATTTCTTCCCAGAAGGGCACTAGTGCAAAGCCTAGGGTAGACTTTCAGCAAAAATTCTGACCAGTGCCCCTACTTCACAGAACATTCACAGCAGGAGTATCACTGACAGATTGTCACTCAGATCTGTAATGTGTTCTCTGACTCTTAATAACAACAGTTAAATGGATTTATGGCAACAAGTTGTAGAACTCTGTGGGTTTTGAGGTGTTTTTACAGTTACTTTCAACATCAGTAGGGACATAAGCAAGAAACCACAAAGCCACAAAGGTTCTTCTAGCACACCTCTGGGAAATATGGGGGGTGAGAGCACAGCAAGAAAAATGTCAGTCCTGACATGTACAATTAAATTACTAGGCTGAGGTTAGAAAAATTTTGCTTTCCATGTTACTTTCTCCTCAACTGGAAATGATAAAGGCTGAACTATGCTACCAGCTGTTCTTTCTGGGCTGAGTTTAAGGACATGAGGACTACCTGGATAAACTTACAATTCCTGTAACATCACTATCCTGCAAGCAAAGTAGTTATTATTGGTGATGCCGAAAGGGTTTTTTTAATTTTTCAATTTTCATATTTTGTAGATTTTAGAGACACAGTAGATGCAATGCTGTAGATTTTAGTGAATTAATATTTAGCAGCTTGTAGCACAAAATCCCTCTATCTCTACCCCTGCTCCAGAACAGGCAGCTGAGATCTGTCAGCTGTTTAGTCTCTCCCTCAAGGTACCTGATTAAAGCATATCAGAAGAGAACATAAACATGGAGCAGTGTGACCCGAAGCCCTGGAGAGCGTCCAAGAGACCTTTGTGTGCTGAAGAAGAGGAGGTGGATGAAGAGAGAGGGTCCCAACGACCCCAGCCCCAATTCAACAGGGGTGGGAACTGGGAGGGAACAGAGGTGGCACTGGACATGTGGACAGTAGTGATTGGATAGGTTATATTATAAACGCTATAGAACTTAGAGCTTGCGGGCGCGCGCGTCGATGTATTCCTGGATGAGCGGGGTTGCTCATTAAAGTGCCTGCCCATTATCTTATCTCCTACAAAACTTGGCTCAGAGTCTTTTTTACAGACTTCTACGGCAACATTGGTCACTATCATCTCACAGAGGAGCCTTCAATGGTACTAAGCACAGATAACAGGTGTTAAAAAACCAACAAACACAAAAAAAACCCTGCTCCAATAAATTTACAATCCTTAAAACAAATTACAGACAAAAGGGCAAATGGAGAGGACTGTGTATTAGACTACACTCTAGGTGAAAATTAGGGGCAATAATTGTGATGTACCAGAAGCAGCTTAACCTTCATTGCTTATAATCTGACACTTCTGAAAAACATTCAGTTCTTACAGTATTTTAATAGTGAAGGTTTTGATATTAAGAGCTTCAAAAGTATTTCACATAAGAGCATAAAATATCTACCTCCGTAACTTTCTAAATACTTCAGCAATCACATTTTTTTAAGTGCCTGACATGCATAAGAGTTACTGACATAGTGGGCAATTTTTCATACATAGCAACTGGTGTCATTCATCCTTGTAACTTCACTAAAAGTACAATTCCATCCAGTGTCTATCCCATATAGTAATTCTCTTCAGATTTGCTGCATTTGTAAATTCCTTCAAACACCACAAGAGTTCACATATAGGCCTGATTTGGAGCCATCATTTCTCCTTTGGCCAATTCACAATACAAAATAGACAATGCCCCACTGACTGTTTGCTTTTCATAATCTTTCATAAACATCAAGCTTCCAATGAAACCACCAAGACGCCAACATTTCCAACATGACTTTCAAATAGAAATAATTTACAGTAACATCAAAAGATACATTAAAGGGGAAAAGAAAGCTGATAGCTGGCGCACTTTATTTGATCCCAACATTACGCTGTAAGCAGTGCTGACAGTACTGTCACTACATATGAAAATTTACAGAAATAGAGAAAAACACGTACTGCTGATTCCAGGCAAAATCTGTATCTTTGAAAAAGTCAGGTTATGCAGCACAATAGCACAGACAACTATTGTGAATTAAATTCTACTCTGAAAAAGATCTCTCAAGACAAGGAAGCTGTCAGAAACCAATGCAAAGCTCCTTGGCTTGCAATACAGCTCCTTCTTTTATTTGCGATGGTAGAGGAAAAGCTTTGGTAGAGGTCTCCAATCAGTGCAGTTCACATCCATGAACTGTAAGCAGTATACAAATGTCAGCTGTGGATGATTCCATCCCAGCTCACTATGTCTGTTTCCTTCCTCCAAAAATCTCTAAGCCAACAGCTTTTTCTTTGCTGCCTCTGAATAAACGCAATGGGTTGATTAGAACACAGGTGAGTCAACAGAGAAACAATGCAATATTCTACAACTAATTGCACTATATTGTGAGGTACCTGTCATTTTTATAAAGCAAATTCTAAACACTCTAAAAAGAAATTTAAAAATCTCATGGTCTATATCTGGGCTTTTATATCAAGGATTTTGTGACTAGAGATAGTCAGCTTATGTTGGGACTTTTTTTGTACCAGGCTCTATCTAAGCACATACTGTGAATATAAAGTGCTTTGTTCCAGCTGTCAAACAAAGAAAAGGATCTTTTATTATTGCCTAACTTGAACATATTGAGAATACCATCCTGAAGCACACCATTTGAAAGACTTTTTGATGATAGAAGTCACAAACTAGTATAGATAACATTAAGCAGTGTTCCACAAAGATTTATCTTCATAGTTTGAAAAGTCATGTTGCAAAAAACACACAATAATGCAGGATAAATTCTAAGCTAAGAAACACCATTGAGTAGATGCAGAGTTGCTTTAAGCTGAATTTTGAAAGAAAATAGTATATATTTTGAAGTGTGGTATATTAAATATTGTATATTATTTCACAATGTTTCCTGAGGACCATAATATGTGAAAAAAAATCAGATTGTAGTTCTGCTTAAGCCATCAGCTACAGATCAATACCATCAAAACCAAAATGCAATTAGACAGCATTATCTTCCTTCTGTGGCAAGGCACTCTGATGAAAAGGTATAAAATATTATTTCTTATGGAACGACTATTACACACAGAGAACTATAAAGAGAACATAAATGCATGCATGCAACCCCAAAGCAACTGCTCTGAAAACTGCAGTGGGTAACTCTACAAGGATACTTAAGCTTCTAAAAACAAAAGGGGAGAGAGAAGGTAAAGTCCTTATGGTAACAAAGCTGACAACAATACATCCATTCATTATGGATGAGTACCTGGATGCCAGAATTTTACATCTGGTTAAAGCAAATCTTTCTTTCTGCCTCTCTTGCTCTATGCATTCTCCTTTATAATTTTCAACAATACTGCTCAATGTTTGCTTGCATTCTAGGTCTCCACTCTCGCATTTAGTAGTCTACGTAATCTCAAATACATAAATCTAATTTTATTGCTTCTTCCTTATCCCCAGTGCTCTTCAAGAATTAAAACTTTACCATCAAATTAAGATGATCCCCTTTCCCAAGCATTCTGAATCAGTAGCTGCAAAATCAAAAACTGTTTAAAAACTATTAAACTTGGTTCAGCCTAGCCACTTTTCCCATTTCTACAATTCATCACTGTTCTAGCACCCAAAGTTACACTGTTCTACTTTATCCAGAAAAGGCCATATTCTAAGAAAGCAAGTAGTGAGAGAACAGTTTACAAAATTTACTATTTGATCTCGGACTATTTTGCTTGTCATAATCAAAAACAGTTTCATGCATTTTAAATTTCATAGAATCATACCATGGTTTAAGTTGGAAGGGACCTTTAAGGTCATCGAGTCCAACATGCCTTCAATGAGCAGGGACATCTTCAACTAGATCAGGTTGCTCAAAACTCCATCCAGCCTGACCTTGAATGTTTCCAATAGATGGGACATCCACCACCTCTCTGTGCAACCTCTCCCAGTGTTTCAATCACCCTCATCATAAAAAATTTCTGCCATGTATCTAGTCGGGTCAGGTAACTTCCACCAGCTCCAGAAATCTGAACTCAATGGCAAAGGAAATCATTTAAGTACAGAATAGCTTCTGACTGTTAGTATCTGCTGACTTATTTTCTGCCCTTCCTTTTCAGCTTGGCCTCACTAATCAATTTCCTCTCCTCAGTAACTGACAGTCTTACAACCCCAGGTTCTCCCCCTTCATCCTCTTCCCTTCCCACATCCTTCCCACCTCAGCTAGCATCTACTCCACTGGTCTCCTTTCTTTTCCAAAAACAGACAAAAGAAAGCTTTTAAAGTATTTCATTTATACCTGCAGTTCACCTGGCTTACACGTACACAAATACTGACCTCTTGCCTGTTTCCTGACTATAATCTTCAACATTGCTTTTCCAAGTCTGTTTTTTGGTACCAAGGCATATAAGCAAAACAATTTAAGTAATTTTGGGCAGTGACAACTGTAATTGGATCCTGCAACTTCCTATGGGAGAAAAAAAAATTATAAAATATCAAGTGTAAAATCTGCAAATCCTTCCCGTCCCCTCTCCCCCCCCGCCCCAGAAACTATTTCCTGCACACTTTGTCCTATTGATTCTGAATTTCAATATATCCTATATTTGCTGATATTCCCCAAAGGGCACCAAATTCTGTTTAAAAAAATAAAATCAAAGTTTGTGAGGCTCAGAATACTGCATGAAGTAAACTTGTCTACAGAAAGAGGTTCCCAAGCTGAACTGGATCAAAGCCGCATCTCCCTGCAATAACCTCAAAGGAGGTACTGCCTCTGATACCAAGTCATACTGGCAGCCTTGCAGCAGTTTAACATTTTGGACTGCAAGTCACCACTTTCCGACAGAGCACTGCCTTGAAACAAAGACTTCTCCTGCTCCCAACACGTGTTACACTCCTCCCACTACAGACATGCTGCTGTGAATTGTTCCACTGTGTGAAAATTGGAGGACCTCCCCTAAACTGACACAGAAACACAAACTGCCTTCAAGCAAAGGTGTCAGGTATCCCTCTCAGGATCTGGAAATGATATACATTCAGACATACACAGGCAAGTTCATTTAGATTCATCTAAAAAACTCAAAAAAAACCCTAATCAAACTGAACAAAAAATCCCAACCCAGCAGGTTCTTATTCTAGTAATTACTTTGGTTTTGTTGAGCTATTTGCCCTTCCATGGCCTGCAAGACTCTCTTACTGAGAATGAGTAGACAGAACACACTTCCCTCAAAACTGCAGCCATGTCTTCTGCATGTGAAGAACAAAGTCTTCAAATACCAAGATCTCCACCAGAACACTAATTTATAAGTTATCCACACTGGGGCAATTGGGTGCAAATGGAGCTGACAATTCAGAGGAATCACTTCTGAAACAGACCTAACCAACACATCATAGCAGCAAGAGAGTCAATGTACCCACCACATTCAACTTGTTATGGAGGCTTCCAGACACAACAAAGGTGGCAATTTTGACAGATGCTTAAATTCCATCACCAGAGAAAAAGAATACAACAACTAAATGCCAGGCAGGCAACCATGCCACACCATGTGACGTATGGTTAGAAGACAATGAAAAGCTTAGATGACCTGCTCAAAAATCCAAAGTTGTATAAACCAAGCAGTGTAGGAGTATCTCAAAATTCCCTGTTTCCCCATCCTCATCCATCCACCAACACTTTTACAGAATTTTTTTTTGCACAATTATCAACAGCTCAGGAGTACCACAGGAAGAAAAACAACAATTAAGACTTGATTGATTTCCCTATAGAAGCTGACAAAACAATCTGTCTGCTATGCATTGAAAAGATTTACATGAACACGTGAAAGGAATTTATATAAAAACGTCACCAACATCAGTATATTTTCCTTATTGCTTGTTCCCATAAGCCTCTCAAAACACTGAATAGTAACGAAAATATCACGGACACCCAAAAATCACAAGCATAGCATTAGAAAAAACAAAAATGGAAGGAAGAACCCAGAACTAGTTAAAGGCATAATCAAGATGGTTCATCTAGAAAGAGCAACTTTTCTTAGTCCACCGTTTCTTTTTATGCATCTACACGTACCTAGACTTTCAGGCCAAAAAAAAATCCTCAAAAAACAAAACCACCACACTGTTGTAGTTTGGATGTAAATTCTCTCCCTGCCAGTAACTCCCCATGCCATTAGTTAACAAAAGAAGTAGTTAACTACTACCAATTCCTTCTTGATCATTTTGGGTGGGGGAGGCTGGGGAAAGGTGTGGTGGGAAACGGGCTTGTACTGTCTCTTTTGTTCTTGGGGACTACACACAGCTCTGGCTCTCTGTGTGCTGCTGTGTGAGAGAAGCCATTGCTCCTGCTTCTTGCTGCTACCGTGGAGTAAGCCAGTTTTTTCCTGCCACTGCTGTCGCTCCTGGTTTCGGCACCGGGGTCCCTGTTGCCGCTCCGGCCTCGCCGTCGCTGGCAGTGGCACGGTCGCCTACCCCACCGCGGTAGTGACCTGAGAAGGAGGAGTCACCTGGCTTTTTCCTGGGAACTATCATCATCCTTCCACTTCCATCTTTCCTTCTTCGTTTGGGACAAAGGACACAGAGAGAGAGAATTCATCTGAGTGCTCACCGCTCATCTCTGCAAAGACTGAGAACTCACCCTGCAGCTAGCCCAGGTGTTACACTGTCTCTGTCCATAAATATAACTTTTCCAGGAGGAACATACTGTTTTGGGGGTTGTTCTCTTTTGTTTTTTACTTGTGGTGTTGGGGGAGGAATTTGCTCTGGTCTGTTTACAGTTTTATCTATATCTACATATATATACACACACACAGTAATTAAGAATAGTTATCCTTCTTTTATCTGTTTTCTAATTAAAGTTCCTTTTCTTAAATTTAATAAAGAGTGACGTGATTATTGTGGAGGAATCCTCTCCTCTGCTTTTTGGTAAACATTTCAGTTTCTTCCCTCAAACTAAGACACACACCAAACCCAAAACCACAAAGAAAGAAAAAAATCAACAAAAGAAACAAACAAAACCACTACACAACTGCAGGAATATACAACAGCATGGCTTCATGGAAAGGGTTCTGCCATGGCTGCAGCAGATGGCTTGAAATCACACTGTGTATTCTCCCATGAACACCAGTCCTACAGTGCTACATTACAGGATCTCAAGCCAATAACCCAGTTTCTTTCAGCTTCTAGGTCCTCTGTAAAAACATAGATAGTAACAATTGCTCCATAGGGGCCTCATTAGGCTTAATTAACACCTGTGTGAGATTCTCAGAGGAAAATATTGCTGTAATTACACAATTTGAACTGCTTCTTGCATAAGAAACCTTGTATTAACCCTTTCATAATCTGACCTTTTTAGACTCTCTTCTGTATAAAAGACTATCACCTGCTGGAGTCGCCTCTTTAATTTCAAAAGCCGATGAAGCCCATCACCTTTCTTATTTGAATGGAATACTGGAATCCCCCCTTATTTTTAAAATCATTATTCCCCACCTTCTTTCCTTTCACATATGCACTTCAGTTTTTTCACATATACAAAACTCCTTTCATCCTGGCTCTGAGCTCCTGGAAGTGTTTCATGTGTAAGAATTACTCCTCAAGCACACAGGACAGTGGGTAGAGCTGCACAGGAGGGTGCTGGCAGAGGTCAATAGGGAGAATACCAAAGCCTCTCTAAGGAGGTTCTACAGTCCTTTAATTCTACTTTGATGTCCCCTTCTGCAAAGCAGTTATGAATGAGACAACGTCCTATCCACCACCAAATGCATCTGGAGGCCTGGCTGGATTGTATTCACATGGGAACAGCAGCAACCACCCAATGACAGCCACTGCAAAGAAGTCTGACCTCCTCCAGCATGCAGATCCAGAGAAGCGCCTCTGCATGTGCAACATGAGTGGAAAGCAGCAGTGCCAAAGGCACCTTCACCAGCAGTCCTCTTACTTGAAGCTAAGAGACTTTAAAATTTTACATACAGGCTCACTGCCTTAACCAGCCTGAGCCCATGAAAGTTCACCACCTCCAGCAGCCTCTCCCGCTCTGTTTATCAGAGCCTTCTCAGGCTGGAAATTAAAGCTGCCGGACCAGTATTTGTGTTGACTACAACCCTGGTGAGAAGGGGAAGGAGAAGGAGGAGCAGAGTGGGACTCTGATGGCAGCATCTGCCAGAAAACAAGCTCAGCGAGAGGTCTGGCTGTTGCCATGCTCTCCAGAACGGGTTCAGAAAAGCAGGTACTCCAGAAAGGATTAGAGATTTGTCATTTTTATATGAATCCACATAAAAAAAGACAGAACATCTTTCAAGTGTGATTGCGTTGTAGGCCCCAGAATGGCAGATCACCAGATGCAGATTCTGCTTCCAGCTCCTGCAGCTGAGCTTGCTACGCATCTCCTGCAAGCATGTAAAATCAGTGCATTAAAGCCCACTATCTTTTGTAGCATGTACTAACTACAAATGAAAACATTGCAAGAAAACACTTTTTATTAGCAGCTTCACAATAACTAATCTTTATTTTCTTCATGAGTTACAATCAAATATATTGCTGCAGTAGTGAATCTTGCTATGAATTTTACTCTATGTCAGTACACCCACATGACTTATTTTACCATAGCAAAATAAGCATTTCTATTCAGCTTCCCACATTGATTCTGTCCAGCAGCATCCCCTGTTGCTGAAATTGTTTGAGCAGATTGTCTGTAAGGTAATACTTGTTACTTCAATGTATGTAAACAGCAACCTTTAAAAACACCTTTTTTTCTCCCTTCCAAAACCTCCTGCAAATGCAACAGAAAATAGCTGAGCTGCTTCTCCCTCCCACACCCTATTCAGCTCCTTTTTACTTTACCTCAACTGGACAGCTTGGGAAGAATTGTGGTAAAATATGTAGATCAAACAGATGGCATTTGCTGCTCTTTTATCAGTCCTGCTGCTCAGTGGTTTTAAAAAGGCATGATAATTCATTACTTCAATAGTCTCAGGTAGATCCTGGCTTCCACTACAACTTTTTCCTAGCCATTTTGGAAATGGAATTATTTTATTCACAGGAAGTATCAAAACCTTCCACCAGAGCAGAGATAACTGTATTATAACAAGATACCTGAAATAACTAGCTTTTGTTGTTTGCTTTCTCCTCAACAAGCACAATCCTCTTCCTACTTCATTTCAACAGATCTGAAAAGCAGCTGACCCCTGCACTTCCATTCTGGAGCAGTGGGGCAGAATGGTTTGGTTCTTCTTTTACAGTTCTCTTTACACTGTATACTCTCACTCTAGAGTGTGCTTACAACTCCTCCCCATAACCAGAACTTCCCTCTTTCCAGAATACCTGACCATTATTTCCTTAATATATCAATAAATAACAGAAAAAGCTGTTTAGACATATATATATTTATATCCATCTTTGGGTGGCATGCATATACATACATATACACACATCTCCTGCTATCTTCTTGAAAGATATGTCCTTCCTTATCACACACTGAAAACTGTTATCTGACTTTTATTCCTCTGCCTTTTATAAGGCAAGTAGCAAGGTTAAAATATAGAAAACTATTGCTATTTAGTTACAAAGCAATACAACAATAAAATAAAAAACTAAACCAATAGATTTTACTCTGAACTATCACTATTTGATAAGGTTTCACTAGAATCTCAGTTAACTAGTGTTCAAATTGCAATTTCGTCAGTGATCATTTCTAAGCAAGCTGTTCCTTAGTGATGGAAGATATGCAAATAACTTTCATCACATTATTTACTAGAGGGTCCACACTTCAACACACATCTACTTCCAAACAATAAGCTCCCGCCAAGTGTTCCATCACATCTGTCAATTGGAACTCATTTGTTGCTACAGGACAAGCTGACACACTGCATAAAGGTCAAGTGGAAAAATGTCCCTTCTGCTACATCAATGTCTAAATTGGTAAAGGTCACTCCATCCCAATAATTGCTACTACAGAAAATAACTTTGTTGTAATCTACATGATAGAGGAAAAAAAAAAGCAGTGCAAGTACTTCATTTTTTCCCAAGACATGACAAACCAACATTACTGTAATTTCATGATTGGAATTCAAGGGGCTCCAGAGTCTTTCATTAAAACTCCAAGGACTGTAGTATGGCAAGTGATGATACAGCCACTTCACGGACAAGCTCACCTGAGGCAGACAGAAGAGAGTAGCCTAAAGTTAAAATAACAAAAAGCAAATATGACCATGTAGCAAAAAAAAAAAAAAAAAAAAAAGGAAATCTGTTTTGCATTTGGTGTTGTTCTGTTGTTTGGGTTTTTTTTTTCTTTTAGCTCCCTATTCCTGTTTAAAAATTCATTCTCTGTCATCAGAACTTTTTTCTTTTCTTCACACAGTATCACTTTAATCATTTGTAACAACACAGGGTGCTGTAAAATATAAAATAAACATATAGAAATACAGAAGTTAACACTAGGCCACTTAAATGCTAGAGCTGAAATCCTAAAGCAACAGCCCAACCTACACAGATACATGTGCCTTGTCCACCAAGGAAGCCTGAGGTTGTGTTGTGCAATGATGGAAGAGAAAGGAAAGGAAGATGTTCAGGTTCATCTAATCTTACTACATCAATCCAAGTGCAAATCATACAACTCTGTATTCTCAGCTTGTGTTACCAACAAAAGATTAAAAATTGAACGCTAGCACGTAAGATTCAGGTCCTGTATCATGAAGACTAGTTTGGAAGAAATTTTGCAGTGACTGGAAGAGTGATAGAAATATTTTACACGCTGGACTCTAAAATCATCCTGTCTTTAACTACACTAAGAGATACAGTACCAGGTAACTGAAGTCACATACCCTCTCATTCAAATCATTATTGCTCCATTAAGAAAAATCTGGCATAGGACAGTAACATACACCTTCTTTCATAGGTTTTTATTTCCACAGGGGAGAGGAGGCCTGGAAGCTGGCCAAGGGACAGAGTAGCATTCTTCAGACCTCTTCACTTCCATTTTAGCTGCCACATGCAAGAACGGGAGTGATGTTTGTTTTACCTTCTGGCAGGTTTCAGTTGTGCAGTAGCAGACAGGAAATATATTTTTTACATCTTTTAGGTTAACAAAGCACCTGTGTGTGAGGAATGTTCCTCAAGATGTGGATGCATTAACTGTAACTTCATTGACACAGTACAATATTCTGGGAAATAACCTTCTCCATTCTGGGAAATGTTACTTGTTTACTTAGAAGCTTCATCAAATACACACCTTACCGTGTAAATAAAATTTGCCCTTGGCAAGTTGTCTCCTGTTGGAAGAGGTGCAAGCTTGAAGTTACATAATCTAAATAAAAAGAAGCTGATATCCACTGAAGTCAGTGAGATTCTCAGGTGTGAGGTCTGTTGGCAGGCTGGAGTGGTTACATGACCCGCAGTTGTGGAAAAAAAAATTGTTTTATAAAGGACTGGAAAGAAAAGTTTACAAATGTTACCTTATACCTTTCCCAGCACAAGAAGTACATAAAACATGGGCATATTTACATCAGCAGAAGAAACAAACATGGTCTTGAAATGACAAGAATTGCCAGACTAGATCAGACCCAGGTCCACTGAGCACAGGATCCTGCCTGCAGCAGTGGCAACTGGATGTTTCAACACTTCAAAGAGCACAGAGACAGGCCTACTGGGGCAGCCTTCCACTCTCTGAATGCTGCACACACCTCTGGTGCTGGGAAATCCTGCTGACCTCTTCAGCAGGCTCCAGCAATTACCACACTTTATATTTAATGCCATTATGCTATGATAAACATCAAGAAATAAACCCTCAGACAAAATTCCCTCATGCTAACTTTCAAAAAATTTTCCAGAAATTCTTTTTTAAACAGATTTAAGCAGAAAGCAAAATCAGGTACTTAGGCAATATATCAAATACATGAAAGAATATACTAAAAAATGCAACAATGTATTTACATAGAGTTCAAAGAAAGTAGAAGTCTGTTATTCTTTCAGAACACTCCTATGGAATATTTCCCTGTGTACAACTGCTTTGTCTCTTATGCTATAGTCTAGTTATTAAATTTCACTGATGATCAAAACCCTGCATTATTTTTTCAAACAAATTCCACAGAAGTTCTCCCTGATGCCACAAAATTTACACTGTCATCACTCTAACTTATATTCGCTTTTTCCTCCACTGTTATTAAACAAGAGAATAAGCATAAAATTTAAAAAATGAAAAATAAATTCTGTTATAAGCAGCGCAATATCTCTTGTTCAATTCAGGCATTCCTGGTCACTCCATTCAGCTTCATAAATCTTTTTTTGGAAACCAAACAAACCATTATTTGTCCTTGTACTTAACCCAACTCTTTAAATTACTTATTTTCCAAGGAAAGGATTAAGATATCCCCTAGCACTATGGCTTCTTCTCCTTTCCTAGCTTGGCTGGATTTTCTTCACAAATAAAGAAGACTTTGGCTTATTTACCTCAGTCCATTAACAATTAGCCCTAGCTGTGAAACGATACAGATATCCTCAAATTTTGGCAAAAAGGATTGAAACAGGATTACAATCTTGTTGGTGGCTGGTCAGGAGGTTCTCATCAGGGTGGAGCGTAAAGTTCACCCAAGATGGTAAGGTGTGACTCCTGCTGAACCCCTAGACCTGCAGCCTGCCAGCAGTCACACAGGACTAGGGAAGCTTTAGCTCCAGGCAGCAACTTGGAAAAAAGACACAAAGATATGCATTCTCAATACTAAAGGCAGCCTGGGAATTTCCTAGAAATACTGGGGGCAGCAAGACTCACTGCAATGGACTAATACAGAGAGAGAAGAGAAAGGGAAATACAGAACAGTGATGCAAATGATTAAGGTGCAAATACTGACAGCTGCAGCAGAGTATGGCAGAAACCATAAAAGAGGTCGACTGCAGGGAGTGGGCAGAGAAGTCTCAAGGAATGTGCTCTGTGATGTGAAGTGAGACTGGGAAATAACAGAAAGCAGCAAGAAAGATATAGGCAGAGTAGAGTATTTGAGGCCAGGGATTTAACACGTCCTCCACCATCTCTTGGAAAAAAGAGAAAGCAAAATGTATATGGCTGAATGCAAATATTTTGCTAAAAAAAATAAAAAAACCCCAACAACAACAAAAAAAACCCCCACCAAACCACAAACCAAAACTAAATCACAAAAACACAATCCCACCGTTCTTCCAAAATGGGAAGCTCTAGCAAACCAAGACAAAAGGTATAGGCAGAGAGCAAGCCAGAAATACAGTCCAGTTCTCTCACTCCCAACAGACCAAGACAGCAAAGGGTAAGTTTAACCCACTCTCTTCCTGTTACACTTTTTTTTTACCAGAATTCTGCTGCAATCACACATTGAAGCCTGAAGCCTGAGGAAGGGACAACTTTGTTAGGAGCAAAGGGTGGCCTTCCAAAATTTAACCCAAACCACTCACAGCCAGCAGAAAAACAATACATAGAAACACACACCACCACCTCCCAAATCCTTTTTACTGGTTTCCAGAAAGCAGAGATTTAAAGCACCAGCATCTAATTTTGATTCAATTAGATATACTGTGTGAGAGGCTCCCTCCCACACAAAAGAGCACACTGGCTTGAACTCCAGTTTCTTTCATACATGCACTTTTGTTCCTGCAAATAGAGCAGTGCAGGAAAACACCACCTGCTAAGAAAAGTCATTAGCTGTCTAGTCTGGTAAAAACTCATTGAGACAAAGGGACAAGAAAAATGCACCTAGTTATCATGCCCCTAATCTGGATTTCAGTTTACAGGAGGCAGCAGAGTGACTATATTGCACCAGGCTGGAGCCTGCAGCCCAGAGGACAGATACAACCACAAAAATGTATCACAGTAGCAGGCTGATAATATCCACTCCCATCCCCTGAAGACCACAATTAGCAGGTGAGGAGCAAATTCAGGCCCTGCTCACCAGGTGACAAGCAGAAACAGCAGCAGCACAGGCTAATGAAACCTGCTGGCTGAGTAAATACGTAAGAAGGGCACAGGAAAGGAAGAACCTGTAACTCAGGGGCGGAGACAAGAGACATCTGTCAAGCACCTTCCTAAAACATGAAAGTATAGGGAAACAAAGTTACTGCTAGAGATGTCCTAATATTGTAAAATGAGGGCATGGGAACAGATGACGTCAGAGTGGGAGACATAGGAAAGCAGTCTTACACTCACTGAAGTTCCTCACATAGTCCTGTGCAAGCAGGATGCACTCCTCTTTGTGTGCAATTTCCAGACCTGAAAGACTGCACATCTTCATTTCTAAAACAGCATCTGCTGGGGCTGAATTTGCACAGTAGGAGCCCTGGCAACTCCTCATGACCAAGGTCAAGGCAGTAAAGAAATAGTTGTTTAATAGCCCTTTTGCTAGAAGAAGCCCCAAGCAGAGTATTTGTGAATGAGTAAGTGCAAAACGCCAGAGGATAAAATCCACTCAGAGACAACAGTTCTGACAGATCTGTATTTCCTACTGAGGTCACCCTGTAAATTAGCACTTCCTCCTTCACTATGGCCATTCTCACAAATGTCAGTAACAAGCAGCTGCCTATGCTTGGAAGCAGATGATCAATAAAGGAAGAGGATATTTAAATACTTATCAGAAAACCAAACATAGAGCATCATCTGTACAAGACTATGCACAGGCAATATAGCACTGAATACATATTAATACTGCTAAACATATCCCACATCCAAATGATGTTTCTTAAACAGGTATTTGAGGCCAATTTGGCCTTCTTACCCACAGAAGGAAGCAGAATCAATAACAGAATACCATGTTGGAAGGTACCTCAAGCATCACCTTGCCCAGCCTCTCTTGGTGATGCACAGTCTAGACAAAATGGGCCAGCACCCTGCCTAGCTGAATCTTAAAGGTATTCAACACTGGGAAATCCACCACTTGCCTAAGGAGATTATTCCAATGACTACTGGGCTCCTTCTGAAAAATTTTCCTGCTGTGTCCAATAAATCTCTCCAAGGGTAACTAGTGCCCACTACCCCTTGTCTTCTCACGTGACTCCTTGCAGAACGAGAGCCTCCATCTTCTTTGTAGCCACCTTTCAAATACACAAATATAGTCACAAGGTTCCTCCCCCCTCCCCAAACTTTCTTTTCTCAAGACTATACACAGTTCTCTCAGCCTTCCCAGTCCTTTGGTAATCTTTGAGGCCCTTACCTGTACCCTCTCCAGCCTGTCCATGTCTTTTTTTGTATAGCAGGGACCAAAACTGAACACAGAATTCCACATGTGGCCAGACAAGTGCTGAGTGGAGTGATAAAGCAGGACAAAAAAAAGTTCTGAAGCAGGAAAGCCATGAACTTCATGAGAGCTGGGAATGCTGAAACAATAATTCAACATTTGACCCTATCCTGAGTTCACAAGAACACTCTTTGACTGGAAATAAGCATTGTACCAGTTTCATCATAGCATTCAAAAGAAGTCTCCAACAGTTAAATCATAGCTGAGCAGAACATTAACTTCAAGGAGGATCCTACCTCTCTGTATCTCTCTATCACAAATTTGTTTGGATTGTTGTTTTAAACCTCTTTGCATAGAAGGGGTGATTGGTAACTTTTGTGACTTTTAACTGCCCTCAGCATCATCTGTCTACTTGCCTGGAAACTGAGATGATAGGTTTGAGTGCTATAGATCTCTTCAAAAAAGATTTCCAACTGTCAAGAGTAAATTGGCCTGCAGATGAGAATTGGAAAAAAGAAAAAAAATCTAGTATTTCACACTGTTTTCTTGATTTTTTTCACAGGTTATCCAGTCTGCTTTGGTAAATGTAGCCTTTGTGGTTGCCTGTGTGGGCTCTATAAATGCTTTCTTTGCTTTCCCAAGGGTACTGGGAAATTCTGCAGCACAGGTAACATTTAGCAGTATTTGTTTTATGTAGGCATTGCAGATATTAGAAACAATGTGTGCTGTTACATTACATGACTGAGAAATCTTGGATATTAAAATGGACATTAGTAATTACAGGTAGACATGAAGTGTAACTTTGTAGCAGATGGGGAAAATAAAATAAGATTGTATGAAAACACATGAGAAAGAAGACCTTCCTTAGAAGTGGTAAGCATCAGCCATACATACCTGAACAACCAACCATGCAAACAAGTCTTTCAGTCTTCCTACAGACAAAGCAATGTGAACCCTACAGGCACCTCCCTTACATGACAGAAATTGTAAAAACCCTCATTTATCTCAGCTAACATGCCAGCTTCTGGGATCCCTGCTCCAGTAGTGGGGAAGGCACACAAACCACTGACCTACACACAACTGTTACAGAAAGAACAAACTTAGGAAAGCATAGAGAAGGGCAGGCAGCACACTGAACTCCAGAGAAGGAATGGGGAGCACAGAGGTTCACCTTCCTAACAGAAACAGAAGAAGGTTGCCTCTTAGGAAAGGGAGAGCCAGTAAAGTGTTTAGAAGCAAGGAGGGTACACTTCCCTGAAGAACTAATTTTCTATCCCTCCTAACTTCTGAAATCAAAACTGATTTTGTAAGCAAACATTCAGTTCATTATTAGCTGCTCTTCTCTAAACAATAATTAGAGACATTCACAAGGAAGTTTCTATTAAGGAATTAGAGGCAATAAAATTAAAGCAGAGAATAAAAGGGCTTCTAGACAAATTAAAAGCAGATGCAGCATGCAAGGCAGACTTGCCCCGTTACTCTTGAGAGACAGGAGAAACTACGCTGTTGCTTGTACAGAAGGGAGACCAGAAATGCAGCGGACACCTCTAATAGCACAGTCCCTACAGGAGGATACATGGAGGTACAAGAAACCTCTCAACATAGGCCTGTTAAAGTTTGCTTTCTTAAAGCTACCACACAGGGGATGCTTGTCTGGCAGAACAAGAGGCCTGCTGCATTATCCCCTTGAATGACTCCAGCCCTCACATGACCTACATCTCCTGCAGCCACTGCGTAAGTGAGCTCTGGCTTGAAGGAGAACTGAATTCATCTGAGTATTTTAATCTGAGCTAAAGCAGCATTTTTCAGGACACTTCAACAAGCCAGAAAAGGTTTGTTTCACATTCTTTGACATAACGAGTAATTTTTTTCCTGCATTCAACAAACAAGTGTGTCACAAGTAAAGAAAGTCAAATACAGCTCAGCTGCTTTGCTGCCCACACTGTTCCCAAGTAACTCCCATCTGTTTGCACTGGGGAGGCATTAGCCATTCACACACAGACATGCATCTTGCCTTCTCCTGGCTTGATTTCCTTTCTTTTTTTTTTTCAGAGAAGTAACACTAACAGAATAGTTTTACTGAGCATGTAAGGCTGCCCCTACATATTCAGCCTGAATGGGTCAGTCAATACCCCTCTAAGTAAGAAGAGCCTAAGTATTTTGAAAGCAAGAGAAGGGCACAGAGAAACACCCCTCATATACAGTGACAGATTCACTCAACAAGCAAACTGGCACCAGTGCTTGACACGGGGAGCGAAGATTATTTGTTTCTCAACAGATTTCTCTCCTCCTCATTTGGAACTGCATGATCATTTTCAAAAATGTCCAAAAGAAGAAATGAAAGAGTCATTTAAATGAAATAAGAGAATCCTACCGAATCCTGTGTATTCCTCCTTATATGCCCTGGGAGTTACAGGTGAGAGAAAAAGCACCTGAGATGGGAAATATAAAACTGCACAAAACTCAGACTTATCTACTGGCACACATGAACAGAGTTGTGATGGCAGAATAATTATAGCAGAAAGCTATTCTAGTAGCAGTGCTTCTGCAGGCACAGTGTTCTGAAGCAGAATTAAATTTTAATTCTAGAGTTATTCTACTTTGGATTTTCATCTTCCTTTCCCCAAATATTTCTTCTTTTTTCTCCTCCTCAGCATCTTCAGTTTTATTTTCCCTGGAAGATTTTGCCATTTTATACAATATTATGAAAAAAAAATGCTCGTTTGGGTTTTGGGGTTTTTTGTTTTGTTTTATGCACTTATATATCTTGAGTCTTCTTACCCTACGTTCTGTGAGGCAGGTGATGGCTGACATAGCATGACCAGAAGCTTTCTGTTCAGAACACTAGAATAATGAGCCTATCCCCTATGTGTTCTCACTCAGTGTAACTCAAGCACACCACCTCTTTCGAATACATCAGTTAGTGCCTCCTTGCAACATGCCCTTTGAAAGTTTTTTCAGGCAAGAGGCAGAAATGGAAATGTCTGCCATTTAAATACTACAATTCTAGATCTTAGACTGGCATCTATTCCAAGTTTAGGGTTGGATATTAGGAGACCATAAAAACATTATAGGTACAGCACATCACGAAAAAAATAAATCAGATAGAAACACACTCATTTATAAGCAGGTTTTATTGTTGAGACCATTATTCCAAGTGTTTCAATATACAACATGCTCCCTGACATTTTGGTGCAATGCAACAGATTTTTCATGCGGTGCCACAGCACACAAACACAAAGTGGTTTTGATCTTTACTTCCACTAACTTTCTCAAGAAGCTGAATGAACCCTGGAGAGCTTCTAGCAATCCCAATGTTAAAACCTCTTCTCCAAGATATTATTTCTCCATAGAGTTATCATTAGCAGGGAGGCATCCCAAGGGGCACTTGGCAATGCCAGAGGAATACATGAATGAACACCAACAAATAAATCAGATCAGTAGTACACTCTGCAATGACCTAGACAAAGAAAGTCTGTACATCTTTATGTCTGAGTTATGCCTTCAGCGCACAGCACCTCTCCTTGCTTTCTGTTCAACTTTGCCACACATAAAACCAATTCAACTCAGTAATTTCATCAACTTTATCATGCTTTTAAAAAAAAAAATCTCAGTGAGCATGAAGATATCCCAGTCACTTCCCATTCTTCAAATCAAAACCTACCACAAATCCTGAGCAGTATTAGAGTGGTAGGATGATATCAACAGCAGAAGTTCAAAACTCACATTACTTGGCATCAGTTTGGATGTTCCCACAGTCAGTATTTGCTATAGACTCACTAAATCTTTGTCCACCACATGTTATTGTACAAGAATATGAGAAATTTGAAATTTCCCCACTTTGCCTTTTGAATTAACACTCATTGCCACAACCCTATCACTGTAGTAAGAGCGCTAAAGATGTCAATAAAACAGCATATTCAGTACTTTTACCTTCCATAGGCTAATGATAAAAAAGAAATGCACAAAGGCTTGGCTACACCAAAGGTAGGACAGTGAAGCATTGGAGAGCACACACACATCTGCAGCACTATGAGCACACCCAGCACGGACATGTGGACATGGAAGAGAGGAGAGAAATCTGAGAGAAAAGAGAAGTTAATTGACTTAAGGCAAATCCACTTTGCAGAGGAATTTGGAAGACAATGGAAGGGCTGCAGAGATCTCCAATAAAAACATCCTAGTAAAGAATTTGACCAGACACCATCCAACAACCAGTAAGGAGCGTTAGCAGTTTTCCACAGAGGACTCTCACTAGAAGACTTTTATATCTGCTTTCAAATGCTAGTCACATGCATTGAGTATCTTTTTAACCCCCAATTACAAAAAATGTGCATTACTGTGACACCAAGATGTTTCTACTCCTGTTCAGTCATTATTAAGCAGATAATAATTGAAAAGAGCAGGTGTCCCACTTCCCTTAAAATTTTTATGTCCTAAGTGTAAGACAAGGGCAGTAAAATCAATTTTTAGTTGTTGGTTGAATTAATAGCCATGCTATCTCTAGTGGTCATATTGCAAATGAACTGCAATTTTTAGAAATATTAACTCCAGATAAGAAGAGCAAGGGAACGATAAGTCTGTCCTGAATATAAAATTTGTATTCAAGTGCAAAGTAAGCAGATGGGCTGGCTGGGTATCAGGAGAGCCATGTCACTCACTCTCTCAGCGGGTACTGTCCAGATAACACATCAACACTTCTCCCAAGTTACACCCATCAGATCCCTATGCTTCAAATAGTAATTCAGCAAGTAAGATCTTAAATTACCCATAATTGCTTATTTTGCTCATATTTCTTCATTGCTTGTTTGTTTGTAAAAGACTAGCCAGGCTGTCTGGGAACAGCTTGACTGCATCATGGACTGAGAAACAGGGCCCAGCTATCATAGGAGGGGTGGCCAGCAGCGTCAGTTTTAGACAGCAGATGGCCAGGAGCAGAGAAAGCTTCCAAGCACTCAGTATGCCAAAACTTCAGCAATTTTCTTTCTGTCAAGCAGCTTCCAGAAACACTAGATGTAGCTGAACCTCTTCACACTGGCCAAGATTAAAATACGAGAGCATAGTAGAATCCCACAAAATACTACCACTTCCTAAAAATACTTAGGCTTCATAGTTTAAGCAAGATATTGCATGACTACAGCAGTTTCCTCTTCAATCCTGGCTAAGGACTTAGAGATGTAGAACACAGGACTGCATTTTCAATGTGAGTGCATAAGCAGACCAACAGCAAGATCCTGTTCTACCTCAATGACACACCATGATGTGATGGAAACCAAACAACTGGGCTAAAATGAGAATTCATATCAATAGCATTTCAAGGAGCTGCTGAAGATGTTTGTGCTTCATATACAATGAGTAAACTCAAGTTATAGTACCCAGAAAAGCATACCAGAAATCCCTTTCCCAAGCATTCATCATTGCTGTACTACTTTAGTATTAAAAAAAGTTTTTCCAGTTGTCTGACAGCAAGGTAAGAAAATCCATACCTTTAAACTGTGACTCCTGCTCAGTTTTGTGATTTAAAAAAAAAAAAAAAAGAAAAGAAACCACAGTAGCAATTCAATAAGCCTAAGATTGCATAAAAAGAAATAGTGATATCATTACTGCTGCTAGTAGACAGAAGCCAAGACAAAGCATTTGAACAACAGCACCTTGGTCCACAGTTTCAGCTAGCACCAAACAATAAATGGGTATGTACAAAAAAGACTTTTATTTTTCATTTCAGCCTGGTATCTTAGGGAAACACAGACAAGGTGTAAGAGTTGCAAGGGTTATGCTACCTCTGTTTTGTTGCAGGGTAAATTAAGTCTAATTTATACTTCACCTAAGCATTTACAATCCTTAACCACACAAACTCTCTTGTTGAGGTTATCTGAATTTGTCAAAGTAAGACAAGATAAACAAGTTCCATGCAATAAAGACTTGGGTTTAGGAATTTGTATAGGCCCTTTCCCCCATCCTCTTAAAAGCTTTAGTGGAAAGTTGTAAAGATGAAAATGAAACCCAAAAAGACTTATCCACAGATTTCAGGAAGCTTCTACAAGCTTGTAATGAAACAAAGCTCTGACAGTACGGCATAACAGAAAGTCCTATTTCTTCCATCAACTCGCTAACCCACTAACAAGTCAATGACCTGCAAATCCAAGTTAGGAGCTCACAGTAAGTCTGTTGTGTCACAGAAGCCCTGTTCCTCCAGTATCCATCACTTTTTAAGTCAGCAGCCTCAGATACAGAGCTTCACTCAATATACAGCTAAGGTTTAAGGATTTCACTTCCAAAGGTATATGACACACTGAAACAGGACCAATCCAAAGTAACATATTCTTCCAGAGTTATTTCCTACAGCTCCTCTCAAATTCACTGTCCTTCCTCAGAAAGAAGCCATCTTGCCTTCATTTCCATGTCCTGTTATAGAAGCCATCTGTCAAGCAAGCATCTTACTTCAATATAATAGAAGCACAGTAAAGCAGGGATTCTGTCCAACCCTCATCTACAAATAGCTCTTCCAGGAAAACACAAAATTAAAAATCAAATAAAGACAACAAAAAGTACAACACACTGTCAATTGCTTAAATATCAAGTTAGTTCAAATGTTTAAGGGTTATGACTAAAAATAGTACTTTAAAGTGGGAAAAATATTGCTCCGGTTTAAACTACAAAAAGAAATTTGGAAAGATCAAACAGCTATACTGTAGCAATGCATTCACAATATGAGGCATGGAGGTTGTCGTGTCAGAAATGGGCTGATGAAGAAAATCAGCCAGCCACCGAGAATGCTTTAACAACTGATGTTTTTAATGTACCTCTTGCCAGGAGTTTGGAGTTTTTGCAAAATTCAGCATTTGCAAGTACCACTATAAGAAGTGTCCAAGGCTGCCCTCTCAGTGCCACTTAACACAACATTTTCAACCCCGGCACTACTTAACATGATACTCTATTTTTTTCTCTCTGCAGTTGCCTTAAAACAAACAGCTGGTTCAAGTGCGCTTATGGTATAAACCTACAGGAGAGCAACAGCCACAGTGTCTTTCCTTTCCCTCATACCCTTGAAATTAATAGAAAATGTGCAAAATGAGACTCAAACTCCTAAATAGCACAGAGTTCTGTCCTTGATGCCTTGCAGATCCTGAGCCATGGAAAGGACAGTTGGTATTAAGAGGTTTCAAAAAAAAAAAAGAAAAAATAGAAAACGATGTGAATATTTCTGCAAAGCACATAAGTCCATGGCAGCTTACCAATTCACACAGCTCATGCTTTGAGAGCTCACCTAAAACAACTGAAGGCTCACCTGATGCTTAATGTAGCCTGAATTTTTATTGCTGAGATAGGATAAATTTTGTCATAACAGGCATAGATGTTTTTGTGTTCTACCTGACATGCTGGACTGATGAGAACTTGCCCTGATCTAATGAATGACCTTCTCTGAAGAACCCTAACTCTGAATACAATCTGATTGCACAGGGAAATTTGCATTCCCAATCAGTTGTAAGGAATTAAACTGTATGCTCACATTCCTGCTTATAAGAATTTTCTTTAAAAAATAAGTAAAAATTCCCAAACAAACAAAAAACCCCAGTAGCTCTGTAGAGACACTTTTCTGAGTAACAAGATGGCATGTGAACCACTAGTGGAGTTCAGCAGCAAAACTCAGTCCTGACAGTTACCAATCCATCTGTCTCTTGCACCAGGCAAGGTTGAGAAGCTCAAGAAGCAAAGAATAGGAAAAAGGCTTTCAATTGTTTGGGCAGTAGATTCGTATTGAGGAAAACACACTTGCTTCCACTGCAAGCACAACTCCCATAGACACAAAATATACTGTCTTTTTATTTTTTTTTCCCCTCCTGTATTCAGCAGTGTGTTTAACCTTGGAGCTGTCAAGCTCCATCATGAATAATGAGCCATGACAACACTCCAAGTGATCCTTGGAGAACAGACCAATTTTTCCTATACACTATGCAAGGCAAAATGGTTATATTCCCATGGCACTGTATCTGCTTTGAAAATATACAGTAATGTGGCCATCAAGAGGAGACCAGAGGTAAATACAGAAAAAAAAATCATTTATTTCCTGCACCTACAAACAGAAAGAGCAGTAAAACAATAACATCCTAATGGTTCCTACTTTAAATTATACTAGGGCTGAGGAGATTTGTCTCACAGAATATGCATTTCACAGCCAAGGAACATCTGCATTTGAAACAACCCATGACAGCTACAGTATGAAAAGAGAACACCCTGGAGGTCTCACAGCACTGTGCAGTGTTGGCCTCCAGCAGAGGAGCACCAACATGGGACAGGGGGGTGGCCTCTGCTGTGAGCAGCCCCCCAGCACTCTCAGACAAACAGGGGGGTGGCCTCTGCTGTGAGCAGCCCCCCAGCACTCTCAGACAAACAGGGGGGTGGCCTCTGCTGTGAGCAGCCCCCCAGCACTCTCAGACAAACATATCCCTCACCCCATCCCAGGACACTGCCAAAAAGTATGCAGGGAAAACATAATTATTTGAATGACTGACTAAAACTCCTCCACCAACACCCTAACTGTGACAAGGCAGGTCTTTCAGAAGGCACAGCACAGGAGTGGCTAAGCAATGGCAAGAACCATTTGTGCTGCACACCTCTCAAGCCCAAGGTGAGGAGGAAGACAAGAGCAAATAGATTCACGTAAATAAAGGAAAAATCTAAGAAGAAGCAAGCTGAAGATTTGATCAGGTATTCCCTTGCCTCAAACAACAACAGAGGGTTGTGGTTGCAAAAAGCCCTTAAAAAAAAATCACTTGTTCAGGAAATAAATGCTAGCTCATTAACATGAACCTGGAAAACACTGTGTTCTCCAACAGATCCCAACAGCACACATTGGTTCTGTGTTTCTGCAAAGGGGAAAAACAAATATATCCTTATTTCTGACCTGTTTCCAGCAAGGTATTTGTCTCTGTGCCTTGGTGAACCCATAACACTCTGGCTTTGTGACTGAAAAAAACTTGCCTTTATTCTGTCATTTCCTATTCTTGTTGCCACAACTGAAAACACAGTGGATCACTTTCCCCTCTCTGTAGGGGCACCTCTTTATCTACATTTCTGTTTCAAATGTTACCATACACTACAGGAGCTTTCAAAAAGTTCTGGAGAGCAGGAAAACAACAGTCTCAAACCTGGGATGCTTGCCTTTCCATAAGGCCTGAAGTCTGCAGTGTCAGACAGCAGAAACCAGTCCTGAGCACTCTCAGGAGTTTTAAGTAGTAAAACATCTCCCTCCCACCAAACTGCTGTAAAAACACTAATGCCTTTCCTGCAAGACTAGATGATTCTTAGAGATCTGAAGTCATAAAAATCTCTTGAGTTTCTTGACTATGGTTGAAGCTGGAGAGGAGCCTCTACCACCAAAGCAGTAGTTACACATGATAAGGTATTCATAGACAATTTAATTTTCCACTTGCTCTACTACCTTCTACTCACCTCTTTCATGTAAAGGGCATTTCACAGCCATTCACATTACACTAGATCTACCCTTCCCCTGCAGAACTTCCAAATGAGCAAGACCCATGTTATCACCACACACAGCACTATCATCATCTCCAGTTCAAAACAGTTCTGCTCTACACCAAGAACTCACTCTATACTCAAGGTCACTCCCAAAATTACAGGGACCATAATTTTCTTTCTAGCTCTATAGTGAAAATGTCCTTAGCCCTCTGCATGTTGGTTTCTTCTATTCCCCGAAAATACGCTGCCATTTAAGCCCCAAATCACAGCTCTGCCCATTTAGCAACTCCATTCCCTGCTAGCAATATTTGGCAATAGGATCCATATAAAGACGGCTAATTAGAGGTTTCACTTGAACAGAAATTGGTACTGGGCTGTCGGAGTAGACCTGGGATTTATACAGTGGCAAAAATACTACGAGAGATGGATAGATGAGGACGCCGAAGTCCAGGAACCCGGCTCCCCGAATATGGAAGCTCTGCGAGAGATTTATAAGGACTCTAATAAGTTCACACCCTATATTGATGTTTCCCCAGTTTGAATGTTATACATCCCAATATGTCTACCCTAGTCACTTTCCCTTAGTCGTTCCTTATCCAAGTTTCCTCTTCCCACAAAACCCTCCGGGTCGCAGCCCCTGGTCCTGGCACGCCCCGGCCATGAGGCACCGCTGGAGCCCGGACCGGGGCTGTCCCTGCCTCGGAGTGCCGGAAGCTAGGGCGCGGCATTAAACTGGGCTTTTCCTCGTGGACTGCCAGCTGGTGTGGACTTATTCTGTTCAGGGTGGTCGCTGGGCCGGGGGTGGGAGGAGCCGACCTCGCTTCTAAGGGGCCTGATCCTAGGGAGCTCCGCTGGCCGCTTTCCTAGACTTGCTCCTGGAAGCAGAAACCTCTCCACCGTATCGGTGGTTATTTACAATCCGCTGATACTGGGCCAACCTGTAAGCTCTTTAATAAGCTTTCAAACTTCACACCAGGGAAGACTTTGTTTTCCAGGAGGGGCAGAGAAATATCTCTAAAAGCAAAGGTGGAAAGCTTGCCATTGCAAGATTAGGAGGGAAGGTCACAGCTCTGATTCTCCTTGCCACACTGCACTCTCTCCACAAGAGTCTTTCCCTGGAGATACGCTGCCCATGTTTCACAAAAGGAAAATTAAGGCATCCAGTTCAGATAACACGAAAATAATGAAAAGCAGTCACAAAAAAGCCCTGATTGACAGTTGTATCAGAAGAGGAACAAGGACCAGTATGACAGAAAGCAGGTCAAGGACTCAAAAGCTAGGAATTGATAAAATTAAGAATGCATGTTCACATGCATGCACGAAGCATGGCATTTTCTGAGAACAACAATGTCTCAAAATGGACTCCCAGTTTTCAAAGGGATGAAAGAACCCAAGGCAAAGCCTCTCAAGCATCTCAGCATCTAGTTCCATATCAGGACAAGTGTTTTCTGCCTTTATATGCCAGATTTAGGACACAAAACAGCAATCCCACCTGTGGATGCTCTTCACACCTTTGCACTGCTGCCACCTTTTTGTTCTGTGCCCATAACACCTGGTGAAATAACATTTCAGCCAGACCATTTTTCTGAAGGAAATTAATGCAAGATTCTACAAACTGGCCTTCATGTTACCTGCCTAATAACTATTAAGGAACTGAAAAGGGCAATTGATAAAGTGTTGGTCAACAGAATGCTGGTCCTGTTTTAAGGGTACAAGACTAGCACCCAGGAAAACTACACAAAGGCTTTCTGTGCAAGATTTAAGACAAGCATCATCTTTTCCTGTGGTAAATGACTATGTGACATCACACAGAGATGTCACACCTGACACACTGAAATACTGCTGTCAGAGGGGCTGACTGCCCAGAGAATCTCAGCTGGAATCTGTGGTAATCATGTTCACCAAGTACACAGCTGTTGGGAAGTCTCCAACTGTGAGCTCAACCCACAGGCACTTGAAAAAGAAGCTTTATGACTGTGACACACATAAAGCACACATATGAATAATGGTTGTTTGACAGAGATAAAGCCCATGAATATCTAAAGCATCCTTAGCTTTTCATATACCTAAAGGTTTTCCCCACTAAGAGATGCCACACTAAAAGAATGACTTATGACAGTAGGAGACTTTTCCCATATTCCTGTACACTTTAAGAGGCCAACAGAACCACTCTTGCAAAAAGACTCCACACCTACTCCCCACACACTATTAAAACAGATTTTCATCATTTTGGAGACATCTTTTGAGTCATGGTACAACTGCAAAGATCACACATTCATTTTGAAAGGCAAACCACAAGTCTGACCACTGCCCACTCCCTAAAAGCTGAGAATGAAAAAGTGGCAGGAAAGGAGCTATCTTTTTCCAGCGTTACTCTCTGAAGTATTCATGCAGATTTTACTGAAATGTTTGCAAGGTTTTCCAACTGATTACAGATCTAGAGGGAAAAATTTAATCTAGAACCTTAAGACTACCAAAATATGAACACAGAATCCCAGAGCAGGAAACAACAAGCAATCTGATATATGTGTTAATAAATGCTCTAATTATTAATGTGTGCACACACAGAGCTTAAGGGAAGTGCCAAGGCATTGGAAAAGAAGAGCTCTATTCAAAGATAGCTATTTGCCAGTAACTGTATCATCACCATACTGTCTAGTTGGTTTTGATTGAATTCAGTGGACATCAACTTAATCCCACACGACAGTATCATTTACTTTTATGATAGCTACTGACCTTATCTCCGTGTTTGAACCTTGTTACAGTGTCATGACTAAACATGGCAAGCAGCAAATCTCACTCTTGTCAACAGCCAGTGCCTGTCGTTTCTCCTTTTAAAGCTTTCATTCATTTCTGCATTTTTTTTAAAGTCATGCTGCTTCAAAACAGCTGATCCAGATGGTGGATATTTGGATTTCAACCTTCCCACATGGTGATGTGGCTCAAGAAAATAAAAACTGTTGCTACCTGCTGCTGACCTACTTTAATTTGTTTCCTGCCATAAAACAGAACAAACAATACAGGTCATTGAACTAGTCTTCTACATCTACCCACTGCTATGTATGAAATACAAAATAAAGAAGAAAAGAAGAAAAACAGGCAGCATGATCCAGTGGATAACAAGGAGGAGCATTTCTCACCTCTATCATAGTCATCCTCCTCTATTGCTTTTTCCTGCAGCCTCCGAAGCCGTAAAATCAAGGACTTTATCTATGCAAAGAAAAAAAAAGTTAATTATAAAGAAGCTGCATTTAAAAATATTTAGACTATTAACCTCTACATAATGTAAATGTAATGGATTACTACATCACTACAATGGCCAAATTTTAATAGTTAAGCCTGGTATTCATTAATTAGACAGATCTATTTGGAAGTCAGTTGAACTGCAGTTACTTGAGCCAAGCATGGCTTCAGTCCAAATACATACAGAGAATAACAAATGATATTTCTTGAAAAGTAAAGGAGATCACGTGGTCACAGGGTATTTTTTCACCCTTTGAATAAATCACAGTAGGATTATTAGAGGAGTCTGTCAGCATGACATATACTTCTGATCACACTGTACTCAACAGTGTGTTCCTGAGCCCATTCTGACAACTTTTACCTGAGTTTTGCACAGAATACAAAATTTCCATATACAAACTACATTTTATTCTGTAACTAGAAAGAGAAATGCAGTATGAATGCAGTTTTGGAACGGGTATACTCTTATGTTATGGGTCAGAAGAGAGTGTTCATATGCAGCCAATGAAGTTTCACTGAAATACAATTTAGGCTCATCTACATAATGTTAATGTTTACATTTTCAGTTCACAATGCAAACGCTAGAGGAGGAAAAAAAGCAGAACACCAAGAATACCTAAACTTTTCACATCCAAAAAGAAACTTCTACCATAATAAATTTTTATTTCAAAAACTAATGCTTCTCTTTGTTAACACCAAAAAGCCTGGACCAAGGTCCCATATTTACTAAATATTTTTAACGTTATGTGTGCATTTACAAGTTTTTACTGTTAAAGGAAATTGGTTAGAAGGCATGTTTATTCCTCTCCTCATTGCCATGCCAGCCACAGCCTAACATGGTGTAGTGGGTTGACCCTGGCTGGGTGCCAGGTACCCACTATAGCTGCTCTCTCCCTCCCCTTTGCAACTAGACAGAGGAAAGAAAATACAATGAGGGATTCATGAGTTAAGAGCTGGGAGAGGTCACTCACTGATCAACATCATGGGCAAAATAGACTCAAAATGGGGATACTAATTAAATTTATTACTGACAGGATCAGAGTGAGAAGTAAAATAATCTTAGAAACACCTTCCTACCTCTCCTTCCTCCTCCCCCACAGTGGTGCAGGGAGACAGGGAATGGGGGTTACAGTCAGTTGCTGTTTCTGCCCTGTCAGGGAGAGGATTCCTTCCCCTGCTCCCTGTGGGGTCCTTCCCATAGGAGACAGTACTGCATCAACCCCTCTGGCGTGAGTCCATCCCGCAGGCAAGTTCTGTACAAACTGCTGTCTTGTGGGCCACTTCTCTGTGGGGTGCAGTCCTTCACAAACAAGCTGCTCCAGTGTGGGTCCCCCACAGGGCCACAAGTCCCACCAGAGAAACCTGCTCCAGCACAGGCTCCTCATCCATGGGCTGCAGGTCCCTGCCAGTACTCTGCTTCATCATGGGCCTCCCAGGGGATCACAGCTCCTTTGGGCATCCACCTGCGGCAGGTGGATCTCTGGACCCCAATGGTCCTCCATGGACTGCAGGGACACAGCTGCTCCACCATGGTCTGCACCATGGGCTGTAGGAGAACCTCAGCTCCAACACCTGGAACACCTCCTCCTTCTGCACTGACCTTGGTGTGCACATTGTTGTTCACGTGTTCTCACTCTGCTCTTCCCTTGCTGCAATTTTCAACTGCTCAACAGAAAGTTATCACAGGGCAATACTATCATTCCTAACTGGCTTGGCCTTGGCCAGCAGCAGGAAGCCCATCCTGGAGCCAGCTGGCATTGGTTCCATCAGACACTGGGGAAGCTTCTGGCAGCTTCTGACAGAAACCCCCCTTGCAGCTCCCCCTGGTACCAAAACCTGGCCACAGAAACCCAACACACATGGCTATAGTTACAAGACTGAAATGTGTTTATTTCTTAGAAAATTTAGACATGATCTGTACCAAACAGCACTGAAAAAGGTAAGCCTGGAAAAAGAAGCAGCATATATTTTCAAAGTCCAAAGCCTGAAAGTGCTTGGGAAAGCATTTTCTAACACAAGAAAATCCATGCTTTAGACATTCTGCATTTACTAAAGATTTCACTCCTTCCTGAAGCTCTTCTATATTTAATCCCTAAATTTAAACTCTCAATTGCATAGAGGAAAATAGGTACAGCCAGTCAATAACTAAACAGATGCACTCAGTTATCCAAACTATGCAATCAACACACAAATTATGCAAGATCTTTGAATTCAGGATATCCCTTTCAAATATGGTATGTGAAAGTGGACTAGTCAGAAAAGAACTATAAAAAATAAAGTCAGAAAAGTATTCAAAAGTGTCTGATTAATAGTAGGTTATAGGATGCCCCAGAAAAAAACCCAAACAAATAAAACCCATTGTACATGTTCAAGTTTCCCCAAGGCTTTCTTTTATTTTGGTTTTCACATCCTGAAACTTCAATCTTTTTTCTCTGAGGCTTGTGAGGAATGTGTAAGATACTGAAGGGAGGAGCTCTGACCCCTCACCATAAATTATCTTCTGTATTTTATTCCTGACTTTTAATAGAGTTTTAAAGAAGCCTGCAGTATGAACAATTCGAATGACACTTTTTTCATATATATGATGTATAACAACCACCTAGACTGAGAGTACAGCTTTGCTGCTGTTTGCAGTGTTTATTCCATCATGCAGCAGGTCATTTAAGGTCTGCTTGGGTACCACAGTTCAGGCTTGCCCACAGCAAACTGAGTGATGATGCCACAGTAAAGTGCTTTCTATTTGCAGACTGGTAAGATATTTGGAGCCTGGCCTGTCCTGTATCTGTACCAGGTGATGATGTGGGGAGAGTACCCATCTATTAGATTGCACATGACTTTCACACAGTTACCTCGCTCCAAGAAATCTCTGGCCAAACTTAAACATTTGCAACTATAAAGTTCAGTGTTGTTAAATCATGATACTTCAATTCTTACTACCCCCAAATTTTGTACTACATAGACCTCAAACTGCAGACAAAACAGTCACCTGCAAAAGAAAGTGGTACTTAGTGAATTCAGAAACTGACGTGTGACGTTAGAAGTGAAAGTATCACAGTTTCACGGTAGAACAGAGAATAGGGTACTGCAACAAAATCATCTTTTTTTAAAGAGCCAAACAAAACCTGTTACCTCAACTTTATCATGCAGAGCACTACTGTAAAACTCTTTGAACAAATGTTACAAAAGCCATTAGTATCTGAACTATGACATAAACTTTGATTTTGGCACTGAAAATAAAAATGTTTTGAGGGCCAGGGAAAGGGAACCGAAACCAAAGTGAGATTACTGACCTTTAATGTACTGCGGTTACCAAGCAAGCAATCCTGTAGCACTGGTTCATATTGTTTCATCAAAGCATCCCAGATATGGTCACTAACAGTAAAGCTACTATCATAGCCTGAGGTGACAGAGGAGCCAGCAGATGCTCCATCTGAGGAATCTGTAGAATATGAAAATGTTGCATCTATATCTGAGAGAGAGACAGTCTCACAGTCCTGTAATTTATCATTCATTGGGCTCTCATGTTCATGCTCCAAATCCTCACCAGACGTGGAGAAACAACACAAATCTCCCAATTTCTCATGAGTCTGTAACATCTCTTCTGGCTTCTGCAGATTTCCTGCGGTTTTGGGATGCAGAACAATCTCAGCTTCCTCAACAGTGGATTTGCCTTCAACATCATTTACTCTAGAGGCTGAGTTCAGGGAGAGTTGTATGAAGCTGAAACTTGAACGAAAGCTATCATGTGCACCAGCGGAATGAGAAGTATCATCCCTGTTTTGATATTCACAGTTGTTATTCACTTCTGTCTGATCGAAAGCATACATGTTTGGGGGCTTGCTCACTTTAGCGCTGTGGCTTTTCTGCCGTGTACAGCATATGCCAGATGTGTCTCCTTTGCTCATTGCAGCAGCAGGGTAAGCTACTGCCACTGTGTTTTCTGACCATGGACTCTTGCAACACAACAGCTTTTTGCAGTGTCCTGGCATATTTCCAGTAGCGGCCAATGTTGTTACCCCACCAACAGGAACTGCAGCACTACTCACTGCACTACACTGCAGGAATTCAAAGTGATTTTGGCACTGTCTGAGTAGAGCACAGTTCTCAAAGTCTCCACGATCCTGCCTGCCATGCTGGAGCTCTTCTGGGCTGAATGGTTTGCAAGCATCAGGGGACAGAAACTCTATCTGTCGCTGAGCTTCCGGCCTCATGTATCCAGGTCTTTTTGCCAGTTTCTTTTTAGGAAGACAGCCTTCAGGCATTAATTGCTGGTGATCATCTGGGGGAGGGAAGAAAAGTTAGTGAAGTGTTTCTGCAGTTTTATAGGTTTAACACATTGTAGCATCTGAAATTAGCTGTTTCTGAAATTCAAAAAGAGCACATTCCTTTCCATTTCAACAAAGACACCTACCATACTACAGATAGAGAACATTGCATGTATTCATTCACTTTCTAAAAGAGTTTGCACCTGTTTTTAAGTGAACTCACTAACACGTAATCTCATCCATCAGAACACAAACCTGGGTACAATGAATCACATTATCTTCCCTATTCACAATACCACTCTTGTTTTCTCATTCTCAACTTGCTTAACAGCATGTTAAAGCACAGACTTAAAGTCTCTTTGATTCAGAATGATTTAAGATGTACAAGCACATCTAAGATAGGACTAAATCTGCATTCAAAAAGGTAAGAACCATACTCAAAATGAAAATTTGTTCATAACCTGTTGTTGCTTGCATTCAGTTTCTTGTGTCTATATCCACACTTTAATGGTATGAGTAGCAAGTGGTTCAGATCCTGTTTCCAGAGCAGATGCAATTCTGTAACACCCTGTGGTTGCAGATGTTGGTCTAATGAGATACTGTAGAAGTTGTCATTAAGATTTATGGTACCACCAATTGTCCAAAATGTAAAGTTAAAGGAGAAGTTTTGCATGCAGAACCATCAGTCCCAGAAAACTAATGCTTCATAGCATTACTGAAGTATTAAAATCATTACGGAAGAGTCTTTGCTCAATAACTATTTCCCCACATAGACCTTACTTATATAAAGATAAATTTGCTGTTTGCAGAGAATAGAAAACAAACAAACAAAGAACAAAAAAAACCCCAAATACTACAGTGAAGATTAAAAGTGGGACATCAGAATGTGATGTCCTTTCTGTATACTTCTATATATATCATGGGTGAAAGATCACACATGACAACTTCCAGTTTTTCATGGATTTACTGTAAGTTAAAAGGTATTCCATTTGTCTGTCCTGCACACAATCAGTGGGAATACAAGCTCTGCATTATCACCCATTTTGTAACATGAAAACACATTGACTGGACCGATTTGCTTGAATCACCCTTCAAGGAGATCTGGTAACTAGCTGAATTATGCCCATTATTAGCTGCCCTCTACTCACTGAAACAAAATCAATTGCCAGAGTCTCAAGTATTAGAAATATCCCTATCATCCACACAGAGCTCTTCCAAAACCACAAGTTTCAGATTTTTTTCTTTACATTTAGTGTTCATCTCTCATCACAACCTGTTGTCAATTTTTACATTCATAGATGTGCTCATAATCTAAACTCCTCAGCAGCTCCTAACACAGGTCTCATACACACCTCAGTACAATGATGCTATACAAGAATTTAAGCATTAGGCCTGAAACTTCCCAGGAGAATTTCCCCAACATTCATTACATTCTCTCCAAATAACCTTCAACAAAAGCAATTTATACATTTTCTATATACTACAATAGTGGCACATCTCACCATGGGACTACAGTTAAGCTTCTGCTTTCTGCTTCCTATCACCATCTATTAGAATATCCCAGCTGTCTCTTAAATTCTCTTTTGTCTGAGGAAAAAAGCATCACAGAAATCAGACATAAAAAAGGTCAGAGTCTATCAGACTGTCTACTATAAAAACACAGTGAAATGCTGTACTGTGAGTAATTTAATAGAAGTCTTAACAAACAGGAACTGCTCTTGGAGCACGGGAACAAAAAGTTTTTTAGAATTTAATTCTTTTAGTTTATATAGAAAACAGTCTAAATTTGACTGAAGAAATCAGTCATGCAGAAAAAAGTCATCCTAAGACTGCATATACTTCAACACCATTTAAAAAGGCAAGTCACAGGTCGCATCTGAAAAATGTAAAAGGTTCCCCGGTTTAATTAAAATCAGTTTAAAGTTAATCTCACTAAATCACTATGAATTTCTAAAGCAGACAGATAATTACAGCTCTTTAAACATTAAACTTAAACTAAGCTAATGTAAATAGGGTTTAAATTGGCCAAAGTGTTAGATATTCACACCAAGTGAACTGGATGTAATTCTAAGTATTATTAGAGCCAAAGAAGTACAATTCCAGTATCCTCAACAAGCTCACACAAAACCCCACATATCTCTGCAGTCCTCACATTTGCAGGGAGCCCTCTAGACACATTTGGCATTCAGCTCTTTTTTGGACTTCAGGTGTGTCTCCTGGTGAGTCCAACAGCACAAGGCACTCACTTGGATACCAGAGCAGTCCACTGCCTAAATTATACTCATGATTATAGTCCAAGCCACGAGTCTCACAGAAGAAAGCTGCAGGTCCTTCACTCTGGTGTAGCTGCCTCTGAGTGCAAGGCAGAGTGGACAGAGCTGGGACCAACACTGACACTCACATCTTCCCCCAAAGGATAATGGAGAAGGCAGCAGTCATAGCGTGATCAGCAGCTCCAGCTAGAGAACAGTCACAGTGCCCTTAGCCATCATAAAACCCAGCCAGGACGTTACTATGGCTTTGGGTGTACTGTTTGGGCACTGTTTACCCTTCCACCATGTCCCTTTTCTCAAAGTTAGAATAATTTCAGTTGTTTATCATCACATATCTAAAATTTAGTTACAGAGACTGTCTTTCTCTGCATAGCCTTCCAACCATAGCTTTCTTTGGCTGCACATCAGATACAAAAACTACACTGAAGCAATTCAGATAGCTTGTTAAAAAAAGACAAGCCTCAAATCCTTCCTATAATTCCCTCAATTTCAAGAACATCAAATAACTGCTGGCAATTAACTACAAGACTATCAGAATGGAAACAAGAGAAGGTAATTTTAAAATCCTACATTATACTGTGCCATGCATGCATTGTATGAGACTCATGTTTGGAAAAAGAATTAAGTGCCAAATGGAAGAGCCTTTCAATTGTAATATTACAAACCAACTTTTTAAAAATGTTTTACAATCTTAGAAGATGATGCATCATATATTCTAATGGCAGATATGTGCAAAGTATTTCAAATTATGAAAGCCCAGAAATAATCATAACAACTGTTTCACCACAGCAATCTTTCCTGATGACCAATATTTCATAAAAACTAATGGTTCAGACCCAGAGCAGAGGGAAAAAGAAAATAGCCTACTGCTGTAAAGCAATGTTGTTCACATCTCAGTTGCACCAGTGAGATGAAAGAGGGAGAGGTGAAGCCAAAGACTATTTCCCACTGGTGAAAAGAGCACATTCTCTTGTACCCAGCCTGACACTAAAGGGCACCAATCACGTAATCTATTTTAGATCATCAGTCCTTGTTTTCAGCCACAGAAGTGGCAGTTCAGTTATTTTGATCAGATTCTCCTGTAGCATCTGTAGACTGAAAGGTGTAACTACCTTACATTTTTGTAAAGTCCACTAGAATTTTGTAGATCAGTACAGAAACTCTGAAGCAATCACTTCCTCGCTCCTGCTCTAAGCACATAATGCAAAATGCTTACAAGCTCATTAAATCCTTCCTGAAAGTGAGAAATTCTATGCACAGTTTTAGAGATAGCTCAAGTATCTGAATACACCTATATTACACACAGATGATTTTTATTAGAATAAAAAAATCACCTTCAAAGCATTTGTGGGTGGTACCTGTGGTGTGGAGGAAAAGATACTTGGTCATATTCAAAGTCAACTATCAAAGCACTGCTCCAAGCGATTTCTGTAGTGCTGCTTCTGTTAAGGAAGCCTTAAACACCTGCATCAAACTGTACACAAACAAAGTAAGTGAGATGAAAACATTTATTATTTACAGACACACACAAAAATGTTTAACCTACCAGAACAAAAATGAACCATTCCGAGGGATTAATCAATCTGACATGACAATAACCATTACTGTTTTGACTCACTTGATGAATTTCAAGGATACCACCAAATATTCAAAATAAAACAGCACTGACTCAACACAGACTATGCTAAAACAAACAAGCACCCTCTCTTTGCAGAAGCAAGCTTTCAAAAAAAGTTACTTTTGAATAAAGATTTTCATAACTCTTACAATGAAACAGTCTCATTTAGCTTTTTCATCCTACTTACCAAATGTTAACTACTGGTTTATCTGCCATTTTCTAAACTGTACCTATAGAAGGCCAGTGATGGCTGAGCTACATTGTATTTGATATAACGATACAAATTATTTTCTCACCAAGGGTTTCCATGACTTTTAAGGTCACAGTCTGGGTTCAAATATTCAACTGTTAAATTTCCAAGACATCACAAATAAAATATTCTCTGAAGTCATTAAATGCATGACAGTTTCTACTCTTCATTAAAAAACACTTCAAAGAGTTGTGCATTGTAGAAGTTAGACTGCTCTTCTTTAGACAGTGTTTAAATTACTGTGTTTTTATTTGCACACTCCCATCACCTGCATCATTGATTTGTTACAACTGAGCCACTTATCTTCTTAATGCAGTAACTCCTTTTAAGCTATTTGATGAAATTGCAGCACATCTCTCTAGAATTAGTCATATCAGGTGATACTAATATGCCCATCAGTAACAATCACCTATTTAGTCAAGGGAGTAAGAGAAACAGCCCCTTATTTAATTACATATCATACTTGTGTTCGAAACTACAAAGACTATAAAACACATCTGCACCTAACAGTATTCAGTAGTGCACTGACTCTGCACAAAAGCAGGCTTTTTCTTAAGTGCATTACACCACTCAACTTCTCCACTGAACATTACAAGGAAAGTGATTTTCTTGGTCTAAAAAGAGTGGTCAAAGGGCCACCTGTGATGATTCAATAACATAGGAAAACATGACACTATCAAAACCCCCAAAAACCAGAAAACACTTTTGCTGGTTTTTGTTCTCATGCAGTCAACTACTGTTACTGAAATCCCAAGCCAAAGGGAAAAAAAAAAAATCAGCGAAGCCCAGGACCTTTGCAATACATTTCAGTGTAATCCTATTACAGACACTCTTCACACTTCTCGTTCTCCAGCTGTTATTACATCTCACTTCCCAAACTCATCTGTGGTTGATGAGCCTCAACCCAAATGACTCCACACCTCCTTACACAACTCACTTTGTATTTCACCCAACACACTGATATCCCTTGGCTAGCTGGAACTGCCAAAATCACATAACCAGCTGCCTAATGTTACAGTTCTCAGGCTCCCCAGCCACCACTTCCCCTCCACCCAGCTCAGCAATCCATCCTGTCGACCACCTGAAGGACAACAAAACACTCTGGGGAGAACACAAGTAGGTCTGAAAAAACAAATCAGTACCAGCACTGGGTGCCTTTAGCGCAGTCAGTAACAGACGACACTTCCCCACAAATATCCAGCCCATTTTTTTCCAAATTTGTAAGTATAATTCTTTAAACTTATAATTCAATAATTGAAAATAATTTATCTACTTTTTGAAGAGGCAGATGGACACACAAAGTTGCAAGCCTACAAAGAATATTGACAACTGAAAAATAAATACCTATTTCAAGAGCTGAAGTTGTATGTATGTTTGTATGTAGTTTATTGTTCTTTTCCTTGAGAAAAACCCTTTTGTTCTCAGTTTCAATGCAAATTTATGTCAAGGCAGTCCATGCAAATGTCTAAAGTGTAGAGAACACCCTGTTCTTTCAGTCAAGATCTGATAAGAGCTTTAAGTGTTATACAGAAATATGGGAGCAGGAGCATTGCATAGAAATGGAAGTTTGCTTAGGTCATAAATTAATTTGCAAACAACACTTAATGGGTTTCCAGTCATAGCCCATAAAAGCATTTCACCAAACACGCATGAAACTATGAAATTAGTACACAGCAGTCCTTTTCAAGAATGGTCTATTTAACACAACACACTTCTCTTTCATCACTCTGTCTACAGAGTGACAGCATGGATTCCCACTACTTCTGCTCAGTCAGATCATCTACAGCAAGACTAATATAAAACTCATCAGGGGAGAGGGGAGGGAGGAATTTAAAAAAAAAAAAAGTGAAGTGTGAGAGCACATTGACAGCAGTCAATTTCTAATTCAAGCACAGTTTGAGTGCTCCAGCTTGGAGATTTGAATTTTTAATTTCACCAAGACAGTGAGCTCCAAATTAAGCATCTGATGCACAGTCAGTCTGAAATCAGAATTGAGCTTACTGAAATAGAAAGTAATTTTCTCTTAACAGCTCAGTAGTGATCACATATAATGAAAATAAAACAATGTGGCAGTTCCTATGTTGCCAAGGGTGAGGAGTCAGAATGCTTTTCGTTTTACAATTTGATATGAAAATCCCAGGACAAATGCCCCTCCCTTGCTTGCAGAAAGACATTCACTTTTTAACCCCAGACAGACTGTCAGATACAATGTCCGTGCTTGTCTAGGCCACAGTGGAGATGGAATAGAGCTCCAGACATCAGGAAACCTGAGCATTAACTTCCCACAGAAAGCACAGCACCTCAGGTTGCAGCTTAAATACAAGCTATGGCAAAAGCCAAGTGTGTACACAAACTACAGTTACAGCAACACACAGGACACAAGGCCAATCTGTAGCTAGGAGGAAGGCAAAAAAGTGATGCTGGTCCCTCGTCCTGCTCCCCTGAGAAGAAAGTCTCAGGGCTTCACATGAAGCCCTGCAACTCTTTATGCTCCAACAAAATTTTTGTATTCAGGCAGATGTTATAACCCATGAGGGGTCAACCTTTGTGCTCCAGCAAGCAGAGCGCAGTTCCCCTTGGACACCTCCACTGCTAAGCAGGAAAGGCACACAATATCCCTTTTGAGACCTTCAATGATAATGTGGCTTGACCTTTACAACCCTCACCCAAGGCTGTAGACAGACAAAACAAAAGCTGGAAGTTTGTTTTATTAGGCCTGAGAACACAAAAGTGAAGACATTAACTATATTCTTTTCATCTAGTATGGAGGAAAAAAGTAGATCAGAAAATTCTGAGATTATCTATGAACAAGCTACAGAAGAAGTACTGCAGCAGATATTGCTGCAACTGTAGCAGAACACTAACCACATGCAGGAACACCTCTCTTCTAGCAGAAATCACAGCTCCTTCTAAATACAGTGGGACAGAAGTCACTCTGCCTAGAGCAAGTCAGATACCTTTAATTTTTTTTAAAAATTAACATTCCAGGAGAGAATATTTTCTCTCTAGAAGGCCATGGCAATGAATTACAGAATTTAGCAGATGTGGCAGCACAGAGCGACAACAGCAGTCAAGGCAGAGAATAAGAACACCCCAACGAAGGCACACACCAGCATTAGACAGCTAGCTGTCCATTCCTTCCCAGCTAAGTGCCCTGGCATGAGAGGACAAACCTGGTGCTTCCAACCCACATCACCAGATCCTGCAAGAACAATGACAGCCAAGCAACTGCCTACTCAGCTCCAGGCAGGAGTTGAAAGTTATCCAATATGCTACTCATACCATGACCAGAGAACGAAGACTCAACAGGACCAAAGCATGTTCATGCACATGCAAAAGCCATGCCCACTAGAAGCAAACAAGGATCAGGGGATACAGTCAAGCAGCAGCTGGCCAGACTCTAGACTGAGGGAGCACATCACCAACACAAAAAAATTTACTTTGGCTGTCATTTACTCATTTTTGTCTCCATCCCAACTCTCTGATACCAACACTGCACATATTTTTTGCTGCTCCAATCAAACCCTGCCTTCTTTTACACCAGCTTCCACTGCATTTCAATCCTCACTCCCCAGTTACCTCTCTCAAACCAAGTGCTCATTTCTCTAAGAGTAAGTGAAAAAGAGAGTTGATCCCAAAATCATTCCACTTGCTGCTCTGGATTCTTGACCAAATTCTACATGGGTCATACTTCAGAGTCTAGAGTGATAACCATTCACAAAGCTCCCAAAAAGTGTTCAAAGCCGCAGAGAGATACCCTCTTTCCCAATATCATTCCTCAATACCTCCTTCCTGGTCCTTTCCAGCTTACCCTTTTTGTCATGACCCTGACACGCACAAGCCTCCCCCCAGCCCCCTTATCAGTATTCTGCTCACAACAGCTAACAAACACGTCTCCACCTACCTCCAAAAATCCTCCTGATATTGAGCCTCCAAGCTCTTTAGCTCCTCAGACCACCCCATCCATTCCTAGGTGGAGAGCCTTCCTACTTCACACTTCCCATTAGCAGGGCTCAGAAGTTTCTAGGCTTCTCCAGGTGAATTTAAAAGGAGCCCAACCCCACTTCAGCTTTGTGCACTGATTTCATCAATTCTCTCCAGGTGCTCAGCCCTTTAGCTACAAGGGCTTCAGCCAGTTCTCAGGGCTCCTTTTACCTCTTTCACAGTACACACAAGAGTTTGTATGACGATCTAAACCAAACCTCACTCTAAAGGCACACTGACTCCATTCATCCCCTTTGAGACCATCTCAATGAAAACACTCTTGAAAAAGTTTCTTTCCCATGACTGTAAATCACTACTATTCATGTCTAGGAAATCAAGACAATTACCTGCCACAATTTACTCTGACAGTCTCCCTGGACTTACATATATTACCTAATCATACAGGCTACACTTCACTTATTAACATATGTCTATTTTGCTCATCAAAAGCACGAACTTTTGCCATAAGTTTTTTAAATATATTTCTGTCACATGCTATTTGTAATTCACTAAAGTACTACTACCTAAGTACAAAGTCACAGGATCTGCCACCTTTCACCGAATCTTGCCTGTCTGCTTTTGTTACCCAAGTAAATTAAAGTACAGTATTAACCTTCAAAGAAATTGTACCCTTATGAGAGATAGCTTGCAGATGCTTTTTGGGTGCCAAGGACTCTGTGTGATACTGTGGTGAAACAGGCTTAAGCAAAATACTTTCAAGTTAAAAAAATAATGAGAAGTAAACACAAAAATCAGACTGGCCTTTCAAAAATATTCTCTGTATTAAAAGAATAAGCCAATGAAACAGTTTTTCAGGTCAGCATATTCCAGATTCAGCTTAGCATTTTAAGTGGATAAAAAAAGGTGCAGATTGTACCATAAGACATTGAACACACACACCTAAACGGATGTGCTTCAGTAACAAAAAGCTTGGCAGAAGAAACCTCTGAGTGTCATTCAAATTGTTCTCCAGAACAGATAGTTAACTCATTACCTCCAATACTTTTTTTAATGTATTATTTGCTTTAGAAAACATGAATTCTGAATCCAGGAGTAGCAGGGTCCTGTGCATGGTAGCTCACATCTGCCTACCCCTTCCAGGTGTGTAGGATAAGTACCTGGGCACTACAAGCATAGTAAGCAGCAGCTGTGGATTTCTTTCCCTGCTTCTTTCAGGTTTACACCTGACAAGTATTATTATTAAGAGGTAACAGGCAGAACTGCTGTAGGTTCCTATCAAGGAAAGCAATGCATTTTCAGACATTAGATCTCATCAGGTCCAAGGTAGAGCAGGAGTCTGAGGCATTGCTTTGGGGTTAATGCAGGTCATGGGAGAAGCTACACAATTTACCTGAGTCGCAAAGCATGCCCAAGACAGAACAAAGAACTAACACAGGACCCCTGAAAGACAGTTAGAAAATAAGTATTTTTACTGTCAGAATATACCTAAGGCTTTATACCTCTAAAACTCTTGTCTTCATGAAAAAGATTGGAGATTTAAAAGCAGCATTTAGAGGGAATTTTATCTTTATATTATCCAAACTATCAGACCCTGGAGTTGCAGGTCCCCCCAAGGCATATTCTGCAATAATGCTATCCTGTCCAGGGAATTTTTACTGGAAACTTGAGGTTTAACTTACATTTTCACCAGAAATTTGAAACAAATACATACACCATATTTAGATGGCTCTTGAAATGTCTGTGACAACTTTTGTCCTCCTACACTTTTGTAGTCCAAATCTAAACAAGTCTGTAGCAATCCACAGACTGGAATTTATAAAATATCTGTGTTGAGTAGGTCCACTGAGATAGTCCATAGACATAAGTAGTTAACTGACAGACTCCTTTAATTCCTGAGGGTAACAGTGCTACCTTAATGCTGGAAACCTTTTAACTTTTCTCCTGTCTAGGGGCAAAGGAAAATTCACAATATTTTGAACACACTAGCAAAAGTTTCACAACATAGAAAGCATCCTCTCTTGCCAGTCCTCTGTGATCAGGAACACCTTTCATGATTAGCTGTACAAAAACAAAGAGGTGACAATAAAACTGTGAGATACATTGAGAAGACACATGGATTTTCATTTCTCTACAATAAAAGTGTCATAGCGCTTTATTGAACAAGAACATATGAAATGTCTTAAACTTAAATTACCTTAAAGTCTGAGAAATAAGCAAGGACTTTGTACCAGAGAAAGCCATGAAGGCAGAACTAAGAACATCTTTAAGGTTAGAATGCCCTCTTTGGGTATAAAGATATATTTGCAGCAATGGTAAATTTCATTAAGTACAGTGCTATTTTATGCCATAGAAAGGAAAGTAAATCAAAGAATGCCAAGTGTGCTACTCTAAGATTTCTAAAGATGTTAGAAGTGACCCTCTAATTACTCTCTACTAGTAACAACTCTCTGAAGATGCTACATACCAGTAGTGAGGATGACAGCAATCCATACACAGCAGTGCACAAGGACAAGACAAGAAAGAAGCAGCCATAATTTAAAATAAGAAGGGTTCCACATGGATACTAAGAAAACCTTTTGCCTCCTGAGGGCAGCCAAGAAATGGAGCAGGCTGCACTGTCCTTTGACCTTTTCAAGGCCCAACAGTACAAAGCCGTAACAACCTGACACACCTTCAGAGTCAGTCCTGCATTGAACATGGAACTGGACCAGAGCCTATCTGAGGTTCCCTCCAACCCAAACTATCCTATTATACCTCTATGATTTAAATATATATCTCAGGATTTCAGTATTGCACTAGTTAACTATAGACACACAAAAGATCAAAGTTTCATCTGTGAGGATGCATCCAGCCTTGCAAGACAGCAACTTACTTGATTTACCTCCACAAAGGAGTAACAATTAAATTAGCAATCAATAGTTCCATCACATCCTGGAAGCTGAAAACAACTGACTTTCTATGAATAAAATTAAGAATAAACTTCAGTACTAGAAATAAATAAGTTCTCAAACAGCATGTAAGCATCCATCATCCAAACACAGACACAGAAATCACAAGCTTTGGTGATGGTCAGGGCCTTAAGCAAGGCAGACACCGAAAGGCATAACATAGAAACTACAATTGTTCCACAGCAGCAGGCCTGCAGTAGTTAGCTGGTGATTAAATGATGCTCATGAGCATCACTTAAGTGTCACTTTGGTCTACTGCAGTTATTTCACAAAATCTTTATTACTGAGGCTTTTTTATTGGCTGTAACAAATATTGGAGAGCATTTCTCTCAAGGCATTATTCGGTTTACTACAGTAAAAATTATTTTGATACCTTTCCTAGGCTGCTTGCCAACTGGAGGACAAGATGGAGCCATCTGTGAGACTGTAACTCTCTGAAGATGCTTGCCTTTCAAAAACATAATCCCTTAAATGGTGCCAAGGGTATTACATACACAAAAAAAATCTAATATCACGTCTGAACAGCTGCAACAAAACCTGGCTCTCACACAAATTTCCTAGCAAGGCATCGAGGAAGACTGTCTCTGCCCAGGGAATAGTGCTGCTACCCTATCCAATCCATAAAGTCTGACTATGACATGAGCAGGGAAAAAGTAAAACTTGAATACTCCACCACAAAGCTGTATCAGGCAGCCACAAATGTGCCAGAGGTGTGTATGTTCTGCATAACTGAATTAACTATTTCTATATCTCCTCTTCTCTTTCTTGGTTTGATTTAAATCTGAGGGATTTCTCAGGTTGCTCTTGTTCTTCTTCCACTACTTAGCAATGTTGGTGCTCAAAATACACATACAGGCTGCTACTCAGAGTTCCTTATGTCCTCTGCACTGTCTTCACCTGGTCTGTTTGATTTTGATTATTATTACTACAAGTATTATTCCCGACTTGCTCCCTGCATTGTAATCCTCCTTTTAAAAAATCCTCTTATTTTATATTATGATTTTTAAGTCATTAGAGATCACTTTTAGACAGCTAACATGTAGAACAGTTATTCCTAAGTGACCTAGAATAAAGATAGCAACCCCATGTACTTCTCATGGCTTGCACTGAACAGTCATATTGGCCTCTCAGCAGTAAAACCACAGCCAACTTAAACTTGCTAAGGCCACACTAAATGCCTAGACTTCCAACTTGATGCTTAGGCAAAGCACACAGAGTTTCACTAAGGGCAGCACGCAAAGCATTAAAGTAAGAAGTATATGTGCATTCAGATTCAGAAGAAAGGTCTTATTGGGGTTACCCTTTGTCTGGGTAAAGTAGGTTAGCTTAGCAGCACTCAGAGGATGCAGAGACAACTCAGGTTGCAGTGTGATCAGAAGGCTTCACCGAAGACAAAGGACTTTATTTTTAGTAACAGCTTCACTTTTATCTACTCCTGTATATAACATGCCAGTACACTATTGGTCAGTAGTTCACCTAACATACATGGAGAGATTCTACTGGTTACAAGGCATCCACATTCCACAGGTGGTTCTCTGGTCCTTCAGGATGCATTCATCAATCACCTCAGACCTCAAGAGATACACACACACACTGTCACCCCTACAAAGTCTGGACTCTCAGGAAGAAATCCAGTGCCATACCAGACTCTACAGAAACACAGCATAAGGGTTGCTACACACCATCACTAGTCATAAAAAAGCTAAATTAATTTAAAATTATACGAAATTAATTCAGAAAGTGAATAGCATGAATATACACAGCCTCTTCAACACAAAGATGGACAACCTTACTAAATGCACTCTAAAGGATAAAGAGAAGGCCTGAAGAACAGGGCAAGCCACCACTTTTCATAAGGAACAACCAACACTTTTACGGATTGTTCTTCCCAAAACAGCAACACCAGCTACTAGTTCCCAATCCTACCTCATACAAGAAAAAAAGAGTTGTAACAAATGCCACTTCTGAAAAACAACACAGTGTAACTATATTCAATATGGGCAGAAAACACTTCCTTAGCTAACATGAAATGGTTCCTAACTTGACTCTAGAACAGATGACCCCATGGAAAATTCTGTCATTGGGAAAAGCTGGCACCATAACGGGAAAATTCTCAATCTGTTAGAAGAACAAATACCCTATGGCTAATGCTTACTGCATACAAAGAAAGAAGTAGAAGCTGATCTTTTCTTACCCTAAAGTAACCTGAGAACCCCTGGCAAAACTGAATTTTCCCTTGTCTTCATTCTCACAGGAAGCAGACCTCCAGCTCTGACGCACCACTCAGAGGTAACTGAGTCTGTAAGAGACCCCAGCAGGCCACAAGCATGGGAACTCTACAGCAGCTGTCTCACCATGACCAGGTTCAGGTTCCCCAGGGAAAAGGGAAACAATACCTGTTGATTATTAACTAGATTGGGATTAAAACCATACAGAGGATCAGCTGCTCTGGTCCTGCATGCAAGGCAACAGTGACCAGGCCCTTCTCACACAATTTCCATGAAGCTCTCCTTGAGATTTTCACTGCTTTAAGCAAATAAAAATGTACTGCTCTCCTAAACAAGGGCACTGGCAGGATGGGGGCAATGTTTCAACATAGCGCCCTGCCTAAAGAGTGCTGCCCCACTGCAGTGGGACCATCCAGGGTGTCCAGGAGCATCCCACACTCCTGAGACTCCACACCACTGCTGACACACAGACATCAGCACCCTATCTGCATCACTCCCAGTGGGGCACAGCAACCCAAAAGATGTATAATATTAAGGAAACCTTACTACAGAAGTATAAAACATCACCAAACTCAGCTGGTGTTTGTTACACTCTCCCAAGAATGATGTGCCTATGGCTCTGCAAGAGGAGAGTTGGGAATGTAAAACAGCCAGAGTTCAGCCTGAGCTATTAGTGCAAATACTGACAGGTTAGTGCACTACTCACTGAATGGGAACAGCCAGCCCCCTTCATCACTTCGGTCTCCATGGGCCATTAGCAACAGGAAGCACCTGGAACTTAGACCAGCGCAATGAAATTCAAGCTCATTCCTACCTCAGTTACCATTCTTGTCCAAAATCCTAACAGAGAATGGAAAGGTCTTATCCCCAAATCCCTACTCTCCAATAAGAGGGGAAAACTAATTTGATACAATCAGCTTAGCCTTTGCAACACAAAGTCAGATATTTTATGGAGCTGAGGCTGCCTGGATTTACCACACTGAACAGCCTCAGTGATGTTTCCTACTTGGAACACCACAGTGACTCTCTGAAGTAAAACATTTATGTGTGTGGGAAGGGGAACAACCAGATCACAAGAACTGGATAGCCATAGCATAATGGAAAAGCCTGTGGCTATAAGCATTTGGCCTTGCAAGTGGTCTCTCCCAGTACCATTCCAGCTGCCTGCATTATCTTCAGTAGTGGTAACCAATAAGACTAGGATGGTATGTCAATGGAAAGGATGCTTACCAACATACCATTAAAGATTGGTAACAAAATACTGTAAGTATCCCACTAAAACAGCACAAAACCAGTTTATTAGCATGAAAAAACTATTCCTCCCCTTCCCAAGCTCTCTGGAGACTTTATGGCTTTCAAAAACAAAACAAAAAGATCCTAAGAAAGGTTTCCTTCAATGTTTAAAACATTTTTCAGACCAAAAAACCTGACTGGTGATTTAAACTCAAAGTGCTGTCAGAGGGATGAGATGAGCTAGGGACTATGCTGCTCACCCCATTAATCAGCAAAGTCACAAAGACATTGACAAACTTCATTATCTACAGACACATTCAAAACATCACTGTCATTTGATTCTAATTTTCCATTATTATTGTGATTATTCGCAATTAAGCAAGGTCCTGGAAAGCTACATGAATGCCACATGTCTCACCTTACACAAATCAAGAGACTTGCAAAACAATTCCACAGATCTAATTATATCAACTTCCAGTTCCTGACTCTCCACATATACTAACCCTTCCATTCTTATTCAGCTTTGCAATACTACCAGTCTCTTGACTTTTCACTCCACAGGTTGCCTCAAAGTTTCCCTACTAAAAGACATTCCTATCAACAAGAGCACACTAAACCCCTCCAAATATCCCACTCTTCAGCCATGGCAGAGAACAAGGAAAGTTCACACACATGACATTTATTCTGCTCTTAGTTTCGAGGAGCCACTCTTCCTACAGAGCTCTTTTCCAGGACTTTGTAATCTGTACGCACATTACAGTGTGTTTGGCAAACTTCTAAAGTACTTCTGACCTGGTTGCTGTTTCATTCAATCCATAAATACAGGAAATGCATACAACTTTGAAACTAAAGGAGCTACTAAGAAAATTCATTTTCAACTTTCCATCCCTAATTCTGACTACAGAGCTGTTTATGCGGTAAATATTTACTTTTCAAGGTAAAATCTAATTTAGTTGGGTTTTTCTACACTTGCCACTGTTGCAAATAAAGAGAGTGACAGAGGGCAAAAATAGGAGAAGAACTAGGCAATTTACACTGACACTAGGGTCACACAACTAACACATCTATTTGTAAGGCAGCAAGAGGGGAAGGGAGGAGGGCTTGAGAAAGGAGAGAAAGTGCCATCGATCATACTCATTAGACAGCAAAGTTCCAATTAGAAATTTATCACACTGAGACAACATGAGCTGTTCTGGAAGGAAACATGGCTGTAAGATGGAGGGACTGAAAGAGAGCAAGCAGCATTTTACAGTTCGTACAAAAAGGAGGCAAAATCCAAACTCTGCATGTCCCAAAGGAATCACACTGAACAAAGAAACCCTACTTGAGGGAAGCACATGATCTCACCCCTCTGCCTGCAGACTTCAGATTACTCATTAAGCCACTTCAAATTCTCAGCATCAATAAATAGGGAAGTAACTCCATGTCAATTGCTAATTCAATTTCCATACAGAAGACTCATGTTTAACAAACAAAGTATGTCCACAGCAAATCTCAGCTCCCACAGCAGCAGTAGCTAGCAGGCTTGAAAAAGAAACATTTCTCCCTGAAAGCACTTTTCAGAGGAGCTGTTAATGGAATCCATGCCCGTATGCTAAAGGAGAAGAAAAAAGAAAATTAAATGGAGTGTTAAATAATGTTAACATTACACAGAATTAAGGAAACACCTCCAAATTAGGATACTACTATGCTTAATGTAGGCACAGCAGCTTTTGTTCAGTGCCAGAGGGCCAAGTTTTATCTTGTGTGACTGCTGATTTACAAAGGGCACATTCATTTCAAATACATAAGGGTTTTGCAGCAGTTTTCCTTCAAGAATATTGAATAGTATTACAACATATCCTGGGTTCAATTCTAATCTAAGTGACACAGCATGAAAGGACTGCTTTCTGGAAAAAGACAGAGGATGTTAAGGATGAACTTGGAAATCACTATGGCAACTCTGCAGGTTCCTTTCTGTTCACCTTGGAGGCCAATACTCCAAAGGAAGAAACTCCCTTTCCACAGGCATTGTTAATATGCATTATAGCCAAAAGCAGAAAAGGTCACAGCCTGTCTATGCTCAATTAGAAAGACAGTTTGCTTAAAGAAACACAGTACTAAAATGGCGGGGGGGGGGGGGAGCAGGGAAACGTCCTCTCTCCCAAGGAGCACTTGTCAGGTGTCATGCACTGGAGTAAATCTCACTTGAAAGGTCAGGTGGTCCAGTAGTTGTCAAAGGTCCAAGCTACGGCGAGCAAAAAAAGCCTAGCCGAGTGTGCCTAATTTGTGAACAAAGTCAGAATTAACCTTTAGGGTTTTTGCTTTTGTCAGTACAAAACATTGTTTGCAGTGCTTTCTGTCCTCCTGTTCATTACAATTAATTTATCCTGGTACTAATAAATCCTCTTTTCTTACACAGCCCTACTACAACTGCAGCAGCAGCAGCTTAGGCCCAAAGTTTTGACTTCACTTTACTGACTAGAACAAGGGATTAGTTATCTAAATTTAAAGAGGGAGGAAGCCAGTGGCAATACAATACTTGCCTCTGACCACTGCTTAGAGTGCTGCTGCACTGTAATTATCACTATTGCATATGAGAACATGTCATTTGCAGTGTCCAGTCCCAAAGAGCTACAAAAAAAAATTATAACTCTGACAGTATCAATCACTAGGAAGAAAAAAAGACATAACTGGACACGGTCCTAATCTGAAGTGTACAAAACACTGTGCATAAGCATTTGAGGGTTGACGTACATTGCTTTGACTAGCCACGATTACAATATTTAAGTAACCACAAACCTCAAAACTCACCTTTTTTTTCCTTTATAATCAAATATTTAAACACCCTTACTTTTCAGCTTCATAAGGGCCTAAAAGTCCTATCAGTAGTAAAAAAATGCACTGTAGCTTCAACTGGAAAACCACTGTTAATGCCTTCCTAGAAGGAATCAACTTCAGCAACAAGGGGGAATACCCATACAGCATAATTAAAGGGACTTTAGTATTTAAACACCAAGAAAAGTTTAATAAAGTAGAAATTCTCCCATTTTCAGGAGTTACTGTAAGGTCAAATGCAAATTAGCATGTAAATGAACAAATAAGAAAGGACAAAACCAGAAATAATGCATCCCAGTGTACTTCACTCACTTCTCTGAAAACTCATTTACTTTTAATTACCAGCAGAACTTCCTAATATACCTTCTGCAGTGTATTTTGTGAAAGCCTTTATTATAAAAGCACTTCACAGCAGAACTCTTAAACTGCTACTCAAAACCATAGCAAGAAGTTACTCAAGCACTTGTACACAATGACATGGATTACCAAAACACGACCAAGCTGTTTTCTGTTAAACCGTTGGCAAGAAAGACTGAAGCATTTGCTGTCTTGGTGGACTAACAGAGCTCAGAGAACCAAATACCCCAAAAGACCCAAAAGATAGCAGACACACACAGTGAGCCATACACCTTTCTTTCCCAGCTGTCCTGGGAAAGGTGAAGTGTTTTTGTCCAGAATTCCCCTCGGCACTGGTTGCCAGCGCCAGTGTAGGTAAGGTAGGCAGTCCTAGCTCGGGACAGCTGATTGCTGCTGCTCTGAGGGAGGAGGAAAGCAGTTGATTCACATTAGAGGTCACGGTCTTATAAAATTCAGTTATTTATAAGTATATATGCACAGAGTCTCTGTGGGGATTGCAGTTTCCTTTTTCTTCCTTGAGCCAAGATTGGAGATATTATGTTGCTGACTTTTCTGAGAGCACCATTACTTCCCTCTTTGCAGCTGGTTGTTAAAAAAATCACACAAATAAATCACACATCTTTGCATCAATATAGCTGCCTTCACACTGGCCAAAGTGAAAATCGAGTTTTTTTTTATTTAAAAAACAATAGTTACACGTTATTTAAAAGCTGCAAGACCGTTTCTTAGACTACAGTTGCTGTGTGTGAAACAAACGTCAACATCACCGGGGGCTTAAAAAAAAAGTTTGAAAATTCCTGAAACTTTCAGACTGTGAAATTAAAGATCAGGAGAAAAACAAAGGAGGAAAAACCCAAACAAAAAAACAAAAAACAAGAACAAGAACAAACACCCACACAACTAAATTCCCCGCATACTCATCAGGACTCCCCGGAGCTGCCGACTCTCCCAGCCCGAGGGCAGCGTCCACTCGAACCTCCTGGTCCCTCCAGCGGGGGAGAAGCGCTGCCGGCCCCACCTGGGGGTCCCCCACGCCCTCTGCCCGCCCCCGGGCTGCGCTGGAGCTCCCCTCCCGCCCCGCCGTTCCCCGTCCCCTCCCGCCCCGCCGCTCCCGCGGGTCCTTCGGACCGCGCCGCTCACCTGCGCCCGCCGCGTCCCCCAGCTCACCTGAGCGCCGCCCCGCGCCGCCCGCCCGGGGCTGCGGCCGCCACATCCCGCTCCCCCCGTCCCATACAGCGGCGGAAAGCGGCCGTGGCGCCGGCCCCTCCCCGCCGGGGGCGGGCCGCGGGCAGCCCCGCCGCCCTGGGGAAGGAGCGTACGGCAGGCGGGACCGGCTCTGGAGTTGGCGGCGGGAGCGGCGGTGCGGGCAGGGCTGTTCGCACGCACAGCCCCGGAGAACGAAGGTCCTCCAGCTCCTGGTCCTGCTCGCGCGGTGGGCTCAGCCTGCCCGGGCTCGGGTCTGCGGGGCATCGGCGCTGAGTTCGGAGGGAAGAGGAGTTGCAGAAACCATCAGATTGAAAGGGACCACTGTGAGTCATCTGGTCCAACTGCCCTGCTCAAGAAGGGTCATCCCAGAGCTCATGGCATAGGTTTGCATCCAGGTGATTCTTGTGTATCTTCGGTGAGGGAGACTTTACAACCTCTCTGGCCAATCTATTCAAGTGTGCAGTCACCCCCACAAGTTCTTCCTCATCCTCAGGTGGACTTCCTGTACATCAGTTCCTGACCATTGCCCTTGTCCTCGTGATTGGCATCACCACGAAGAGCCTGGCTCCATCTTCTTGGCATTCCCACTTTAGTGGGGGCATTCCTTCCTTATTATTCCTTCCATCCATTGATGCCCATCTCAATTGTCTCTTCTCAAGGCTGAACAGACTCAACTCCCTCAACCTTTCCTGGTGAAGTGCTCCAGTACCTTAATAAACTTTGTTGCCCTCCACTGGACCCACTCCAGGATCTCCACGTCTCTCTTGTACTAAGGAGCTCAGAATTGGACACTACTCCAGAAGCGGCCTCACCAGGGCTGGGTAGAGGGGCAAGATCACATACCTTGACCTGCTGGCAGTGCTTTTACTAAGGCATCCCAGGATTCCGCTGGTCTTAGCCACAGGGGCACACTGCTGGCTCATGGACAGCTTGTTGTCCACCAGGACCCCCAGATCCATCTTCTCAGAGCTATTGTCCGGTAGGTCAGCCCTCAACCTGTACTGATGCTCAGGATTATTCTGCCCCAGGTGCAGGATGTACAGAGGTGTACAGCCTCCCTCTTGCACATCCCAGCATCACAGAGGTATGGCTACACCAAATATATGTACCAAGCATACTCTTGGGAAGTCATTTCTTTTCAAATTTAGCTGTATTGGGCATTGCTTGGGTCTCAGAGCCATCCTGTATCTGTTGCTGAGCCCTACTCTGGCACTGCATTGGGTGTCAGATACTCACTGAATTTAACAAGACAAGTGTACAGTTATTATGGTATTCATTTGCTTTAAGTAGCCATAAATTACTTGGACAAAGGACTTGAAGGAATACAAAGCAAGTTTGCAGATGATATAAAATTGGAAGGAGCTGTTGACTCCCTCAAAGGCAGAGAGACCGAGAAAAATCAGAGAACTGGGCAAATGAGAGAAAGTTCCAGATTCTGCACCTGCGATGAGACAACCTTGGATGTACGTGCAGGCTGGGGAGTTGAATGCTGGAGAGCAATGCCAGGAAAGGGACCTGAGGGTCCTGGTCGACGTCAAGTTGAATATGAGTCAGCAGTGCCCTGGCAGCCAGGAGGGTCAACCATGTCCTGGGACATCAAGCAAAGCATCACTACCCACTCAAGGGAGGGGATTGTCTAGCTCTGCTCTGCACTGGTGCGGCCTTACCTTCAATATTGTGTGCAGTTTTGGGCACCACAATATAAGAAAGATATTAAGCTATTGGAGAGTGTCCAGAGGAGGGCTATGAAGATGATGAAGGGCCTTGAGGGGAAGCCGTGCAAGGAGTGGCTGAGGTCACTAGTTTTGTTCAACCTGCAGAAAAGGAGGCTGAGGGCAGACCTCACTGCAGTTTACAACTTCCTTGTAAGGGGCAGTGGAGGGACAGGGACTGATATCTTCTCTCTCATGACCAGTGACAGGACCCAAGGGAATGGCCTGAAGTTGTGTTAGAGGAGGTTTAGGTTAAATATTAAGAAAATGTTCTTTACCCAGAGTGTGATTGGGCACTGGAACAGGCTGCCCAGGGAAGTGGTCATAGCACCAAGCCTGACAGAGTTCAAGAAGTGTTTGGACAACACTCTCAAGCACATGGTGTGACTCTTGAGGCCATCCTGTGCAGGACCAGGAGTTAGACCCCATGAGCTGTGCGGGTCCCTTCCAACTCAGAATATTCTCTGATTCTGTGAATGCTGTGTATGTGTTTTCATTGCTTTTGTGACTCCACATCTCTTGATGTCACGGAGCTTTTCAATTTTATTGCAAGGTGTTATGGTTTATATATGTGTATGGATTTTGGCAGGATAAAGGCAATTTTCTTCATCGTAGCTTGTTAAGGACTCTGTTGGGTTTGTGACCATTGTATAGCACAGGGATGTTTTAGTTGCTGCCAAGCAGTGCTTACACTGCCTCTCACACTGCCCTGCCATCAGGTAGGCTGGGATATACAAGAAGTTGAGAGGGGATGCAGCTTAGACAGCTGACCTCAGCAACCCAAGGGACATTCCAGACCTTATGTCCATGTGGTGTCATGCCCAACAGTAAAGGGGGAAAGGAGGAAGAAGGGAGTACATTCAAAGTTACAACATTTGTCTTCTCAAGTCACCGTTATGCATGATGGAGCCCTGAGATGACTGAACACCTGCCTGCCTGTGGGAAGTGCTGATTTCCTTGTTTTGCTTTGCTTGAGCACATAGCTTTTGTTTTACCTATTGAACTGTCTCTACCTCAGCTCATGAGTTTTTCTTTTACTTTTCTAATTCTCTCTGCCATCCTACTGGAGGAGGAAAGTGAGTAAGCAAGTGGCTGCATGGGGATTAGCTGCCCATCAGAGTTAAGCCATAATATACAGTAAATATTATCAAGTCCTTTTTTGAAGATCACTGTACCTTTCCCAAGACTGTCCCCTTGAACTTACATTGTACATTGTTACATTGTAACAACATTATTTTCTGCTAAAATCCCCTTTCCTGTTTTGTGTTTTACATAATTTTAGTCCTCCATAATTTCCTGTGTATTTTCTCCTCCCTAGTTAACACATGCATCACATTTTGTTACCCCTAGTATTTCTCTGCCAACAGTTTTATTTCTATTGTTATCCATAAGATTATGAATGTCCACCGACTACAGCTTTTATTAACTTTGCTAAAGTAGTACCTGCTTCAATCATAGATCATTGTATCCACTATATTAACCATGTACATGAAATCAGCATTTTTCAAGATGACCTCTGTCCTAGTCCTCAAGAATGGTCTTGCCTTCTCAGATGCAGGAAATGCAACTGTATGTTAAATATAGCATCCTGTGCATAAAGAAGTTTTCACAACATTCAGAAAAGTTACTTAAAAAATGCCCAGGTTTATCTAACAACTCTCAGCTTACTGATGTCTGGTTTCAGTCCATTTACTAAGAAATACAGGACATGCTAAAGGAGTTTTGACCTCCTGCTCCAGTCTGTGCCCTTCCTGACTTGTGAGAGGAGATAGCAAGCAGCTGGGCCTCACAGGCCAAAAATAGCCCCACATCCTCCTTCTTCTTCCTTCAGCCTTGCTGCTATACATCTGATTCAGATGATGTCAGTGTTGGCTCCCATCAGTCAGACAGAAATTTGTTGTAAAAGGGCAGCATACGGGTGCAGACAAAGGGCCCATCTAGCACAGCCTTGCCTCCAGCTCAAAGCCTGAGCAGTTGTCTCAGCAAGAGCAGGAACAAGGCAGCACACAGACCACTTCCCCTTTGGGCTCTCCCACCCTCTGACCAATATCTGGTCAGGGGTTTTCTCAGTTCAGTTTCATTTGTTGAGTCAAAAACCTGCAGTGACTCTCATAACCTCCAAGGGCTTGCCCAAGCCCCGCCTTGAACCCACTTCAGTTTTTGGCCCACACAGCATCTGTGGGTGAGGGTTCCCCAGGTCTACCTGCTGCACAAGGCACCAGCTCCTGATACATGCTCTCAGTGTGGCTATGGTTCCTTGCCTCTGAGAGCTGTTTGATTTTCGTGCTTGAAGAAACAGGTTTTTCCAACTGTGTCTGTGCCTCTGGTGATTTCCGATGTGTTAACACATCATGTAATCCCTTCTCCAAACTACACAGCCAATAAGAGTGATCTTGTACAAAAGCTGCTCCAAAATTTTGATGATCTTTTTCTCTCCACTCTAATTTTTTTCTGTTTCTACTTTTTGGGAATGAGAGGGCTAAGTAAGGGTGCAGGTTATCTATGGATTCCTGCAGTGACATCTTCATGTTTCCTATTGTGTTTGGTGTTACTTTATCAATGGTCTGCAACATTTGATTGTCTGAGCACTGCCACATACTTAACTTACATTTTCTGATATGCAACCAATGCCACAGTTTCCTTCTCCGTGGCAGTGATCATCTCAGAGCTTTCTAACTTACATGAGGATAGGATTTTTCTTCCTGGTAGGTGTCAATTCAATTTATATCAGTAAATTTCAATTTATAAGAGTAAATTTCAATTATACGAGTAAATTTCAATTTATAAGAGTAAATTTCACCTGCTGTTTCATTGCTCAGTCATTCAACCTCACAAGATCCTTCCGCAGTTCTTTGCAGCCAGTTCTTGTTCATGCTGCCTCAAATAACTCAGCATCAGCAGCAGACTTGTTTCAGCTGCTTCTATGCTGAACAGTAGAGGTTCAAGAGACACTAGTCAATCCAAAGCTACCTATTCTTTAAAAGAATATTCAAAAGAAGCACAGCATGATTTGTACTCAGAAAGATAGTGAGTTCTTTGCATTTGCTCTGAATCTGAATCTACTCCAGAGCTAAAGTTTATCCCAGACTTCATCACTCCTGTTTCAGGTGAGTTTGCCTTACCTCCTAGAATATTCAGCAGTCCGTAATTCGTTAACCCGGAAGATAATCAGGAGTGTGTGTGAATGTATGTGTGTGTGTGTGTGTGTACACAGAACATGCCAGTCTGTTCCTTTATCCAGAAAAGCAGTACTTTTGGGCCATAATGCTTGTTTCATTGTCAGACCATTGGAAAGGAGATAGAGGGAGATAGCAGATAGTTTTTACTGAAGACCTTAAGCATACCTGGAGAAAGAGGTGCAGGAAGCAGGTAGACTTCTGAAGCAAATACTTGTAGGTGAAAATAGTACTGTTGAGTTTTAAGCTGTTTGAATTGTGCTCTTCATGTAAGATCTGCTCCAAATGACATGGTAAGACATCAAGAGCTTACAAAGAAATCTACCCCCCTACAGTTTGCCCTCCTAGTGCACTTTTAGGCGGTAGTCTGGTATTTAGATTGAGATGGATGGTGTAAGATACTACACAGAAGAGCATACCTAACAATGGATACTAGAAGTCTATCTTCTAGTTCAGGTTAGTCGTGAGGGAGCTGGAGCATTTTGCTATTTCTTAATTTCCAGTTTTCATTATAATGGCATATACAGACACAGCTGCCAAAAGAAATGGTCTTGTCTGCTCCCTCCACTACTTCTTCTCCAGTTCTTCCTTCCTTCCCTTCCCCCATGCTACTGCCTGCTTTGTGCTGGCAGGAGAGTTTCTCTGGCTCTGCGATAAACTAGGAACAGATGTGGGTTTAAACCTTTATTTTTAACCAAAAACTTTTCTCCAGTTGAAAGCAACTGTGAAGCTACAGCATTACATGCTGCTTCAGAAATCCCACCAAATTTTAACAAACTCTCTCTGTATCGAAGGCAGTGCTGCTGCCTCTTTCCTTCTCAAACAACTTCCTGAGCCCTCATGCAAGCTCCAAATTGATCCTTGTTTTCTACTGCTTGTCTTGGCCTCTCAGCCTCTCACTGTCTACACATAGCTGCTTCTTTGTGTGGTACCTTTGCTTCTAATTGACATCAGTGTATGAGAGCTCCCCCCTGCACCTGCTGCCGTAGTGAACAGATTTTCTGTAGCTCTGTCCCTTATGACCTCTGGTTTGTCTCATAGCTCAGCTGCAAAATCTGCTTTTCTTCTTCTTGCATTCATCTTTGTTTTTCACTCTTCGCCCCATCACTGCTACACTAGAGACCTTTTCTGTTTCAGTACTAAATAATAAATAAATAAAATAAATAATAAATAAATAAAATCAGGTTTTCCCTAGCACAAGAATGAGGAAATCCTAGATATGTTGGACTTCCATAATCACCTTTTTCATTTTTCATCCACAACTGTAACAGAGGAGCTGTTTGACTTTACTGGCACCACTTTCTGATCCCGTTCCAAACATAATGCCTCAGCTGGTGTCAGGGTAGTCTTCAAAACAAGAGCAAAGATGATAGCTCATTATCACTCAGTTCAAAATATTTAAGGGATGAACAAAGATATATTATGGATAAATCAAAATGTTTGAAGTCCTAATCCAGTGGATATACAAGTCAAAAGAGTTAAGCCTTTTGATGTTTATTTTGATTGAATGGCTTCCCATAAACTTAATTTAGTCTAAGGAAATAATTAGATTCCCTAGAGATACCTGATCACTAGCAAACAAGCTGGGTATTCATATTGCTGTTCTCCAGGCTTTAAAAATGCATTGTAGTCATAACAGTGTGAACCAGCCACAATTCTAAGTCAATTGATCAACTAAGAACAATACTGTGAGAAACAGGAACACTGGTGGTTTAAAAAGCAGAGTAAGCAACTGTCCTTTTTACTGAACTAATCCCTCCAAATCCCAAATTTGCTCACATTTATTTCTCACACTCCTCAGTATCTACTGCTTGTCACAGGCTGGAATTTAAAGATTACAGTACAGTCACTAAGTAAACAAACATTCCTGCATTTATTTTTTTTACATCTGGATATGGCATTATTTTCTATTGAATTGTCATTATTATGGTGGGGGTTTTTCACAACGTATGTGTATTTGGATTTGAACTTGACATTATTTGGCTGTAGCATTCATTTAAATAGACCTTACTCCTTTAACATGTCATCTTATACCCATAAGATGGTCATTGTATTCAACCATTTTCCTGTGTGGATTGAGTGGATCCCACAGGGAGGAAGGTCTGGCATCTGTGCAGTCGCAGTGACTCTGGCACAGAGTCCCTCACGAGTGCCTCCCACCATCACAGAGCTGTGGCGATAGCTTATGCCACCATCCTGCAGCACTGGGACACAGCTGCTCTTGCTGACTTTCCTACACTCCTATCACTCCCTGCCTGACTGCATCAGTGCTATTGAGTGACCTCCTGATGCTGTGATCCAGGTAACAATACTGGCTGAGGAATGATGCTATGACTTGCCCACAGCTGGTCACCATGGCTGCCATGGGAAGGGACTGCCCTGGGCTGTGTGTGGGCTCTCAGAGCTGCTTGTGTAGACAGCCATGAAGAGCATTTAAGCATGTTAGCTTTAGTAATGAGTTCCTGCTGCCTTAATTTTTCCCATTTTCACGCCAATATACCTTATAACTGTAGAATCATTTAAATGATGTCTTAAGTAGGAATAAATGATATTAAAAGTGCAAATATGTAAAGCATGTTCCCTGCATGCCAGAAATCCAAGGGGTGCTAGAGCAGGATTGCCATCTGGGGATTGAAAGCCCAGTGCATTGGATCTCCAGTTGGAGGATGGAGTATAGCTTCAGCTTCAACTTCATAGAATTATAGATTCTTGATCCATGTATGTCAATGCTGAGAATGTCTTTGGAGTTTATATCAGGAACTGCAGATCTAATTGCATGTGATTGTTAGCAGTAATTGCAGGGGTGGGGGAGTTGCTGCTCTGTTAAAACAACTCTTCTGTTACCTGCAGAGCTTGCAGAGCAGCTGGGGGAGCACACTGACATGAGAAGACTGAAGGGCTTAGTACAGGGTGGTACACCATGCCTAACTCTGAGCTTGTGGTGTATCCAGCAGACTCCCATATGCAGGATTGAGCAGGGCTTAGAGTTTATCTCAGCTTTCCCCTTGCCCAAAAGGAGGAGTCGCACATCGGTCATCCAACATGCTGCAAGTGACTGTGTTTGGGTAATTGAATCGCACCCTGGCATTTTACCCTAATATAAGAATTTACATCCTGGGTGATGAAGACTGATATCTTCTTCCTTTGAATAAATGAAATAAGGTGAACTCTACAGCAGCTGATGAAAAGGCTCTTTTTTCCTGTTCTTGAATTGTTTCATCAATTCTTTGATGTGCCTTCGGTGTTCTTTTTGAGTGGGAACATTTCAGCAGGATGTATATTCCAGTAAAGGTTTCATGTGGAGCTTTTGATAATTTCCCACTTCTCACCAATCCTATATCCAGAGACAGTCCACACCTTTTCTCCCATCACACTGGGAGCTACTACTGAATTACTACTCTGTTCTGACCTTTCCAAAGTATTTCAGTCACTACTTGCTTCCTGAAACTCATCTCCTGTAAGCTTCTATTACCCCCTTTTTAGATAACTAATTTAGAAATATACCTTGAGACTGCACTTGGCTGGATGGGCTCTCCACTGAGCAATCCTGGCCCCTCTAGGTGACTCTTCTTTTCATCTTTATTCCTACCCGGCCAGTGTTCACACTATACAGTTTCTTAGCAGAAATGTTATGATCACTTTCAGATCTTGATGAAAACATTGAACATCAATACGTCTTCTACTGCTCTATACAGACTTCACTACACTATTTCCCATTCCTTAGCAGTTCTCGAACAGCTGTACCTTTTCAATCCAGCAGGTCTCATACCATTGAATATTTCGTTCTTACACCATTCTACCTTTTCTTAAAAAAAATCAAGCTGTTGTGTGATACTTGTTCAAATAACTGACAGAAAACTCTTACATTTATGATGGTCCATATCTACCAACCTTGAGCTCTCATCAACAATATGAGACTCAGGCCTGATAAATCTTGTTTTCATTACTGTCTTCCACATTTACTACATCAGCACCTTCAGTTTACAATTGATTGGATTCTTTACCAGTAATAAATTTATTTTTAGTGACTTTGTTGAGGGCAGAAATTAAGCTGGCCTACCTAGAGTTCCCTGAGGCTAGTCACCATTACTGGGGTTGTGCTGGGACTCAATTGTCACCTAATCCAAACACTGGGTTAGAGAATTTTTTGGCCAAGATGTGAGACTGGGCAGGGAGCAGGCAACCCAGATCAACCAATTTCTTAATATTGATGACATCTTCCCAAGTTACCAAAGGACTGGAAGGCACCCGAGATATTTTCCTACGTCCTGTGTACCATCCTCCTGCTTTCTGTTTGTGCTGGGCTTTGCTGAGATAAAGTTAATTTTCTTCATGGTAGATGGTATGGGGCTTTGCTTTGTATTTGTGCTGGAAATTATGTTGATAACACAGGGATGCTTTAGTTATTGCTAAGAAGTCCTTATACAGAGTCAAGTCCTCTCACACCACCCCACTAGCAAATAGCCTGAGGGTGCACACAAAGTTGGGAGGGGACACAGTCAAGACAACTGCCCCCAGCTGACCCAAAGAATATCCCATATCACATGGCATCACACTCAGCATATAAAACTGAGCAGGGGGAAGAAGGAAGGGGAGAACATTGAGTGATGGTGCTGGTCTTCCCTGGTCCCCATTATGGGTGATGAAGCCCTGCTGCCCTGGGGATGGCTGAACACCTGCCTATGGAGAGCAGTGAATGAAGTCCTTGGTTTCCTTCGGTTGGGTGCACAGCTTTTGCTTTAACTGCTATACTGCCTTTATGTCAAGCCACAAGTTTTCTTACTTCTCTTTGATTCTCTCTCGATCTCACCAGAGCAGAGTGAGCGAGCAGGTGTGAGAGACTTACTTGCCAGCTGGGGTTAAACCACAACACTCTTTCTTTGTCATCACCAGCAGATGGAACAGCTACATTGAGTAGCCAGCATGACCCATCACTAAGATTTGTCTCTGCCTAAGATTTCTAAAACATACTCTTATTAGTCTTCCTAATCATTGGCTTCACGTCCTCACTACTGTAGGATTTCCCTGAGAATGTGCATATGGGCAATGTAACAGGCATCCAGGCATTTCTGAGGAAACAGGAAAAAATATACGCTCTTCCATGATCTTCACATGCCTTGCCTGATCACAGATATTTTCCTGACTGTTCTAAGCCAGGAGCCAGTCCTGCTAGTGGTACTGTTGTTTCTGCTTAATTAGAATGGCAAAGGAAATATTTCTCTGGTTGGTGATGCAAACCACACATAACAATTCTAGGAAACTTGGTTGTCAAAAATAGATTTACTTTTTAAGAAGTAAACTATGTGAATTAAAAATCCTCCTCATTTTATTCTCCAATTCAGGAAATGCCTTGAGATGACACAATTTTTTCATTTATTAATGCCTGGAAAGAGGAAAGCTGGTTCCATTTCAGACACCATCAGAGAGTACCTTTGCCAGAGGATGTTATTATAGTTTTAGGCTAAATATACAATATAAATAACCTGTCTCCTGCTGCACAAAAAATCTCCACTGGCTGGAAACAATTATTGTGAGATAATACATGGAAGTTTGCCAGCTGGGCTTGTTACATTTTCTAACTCTACATTTATGATTTACATTAGTGCACAGCATTATCTCCGAGCACAGCAAAGGCTCTATTGCTCTATTTGTGAACCTATTTATGTATCAGTGGTAAAATTATAAGGCTGAAGTAAACCATGCAGTGAAGTAATCTAAACCAAATCCTTAGAAGAGATTAATTTCCATTCAGGAAATAAGCACCAGCTCTAAGTGGACCACACTCAATATGAGTGAATTATTATTCCAATTATTCAGCCAGCTTTAAAGCTTGCCAGTGGCTGAGTGCCAGCAATTTATTTAACAGGCTATTAAAAATTTGATTATCAAAGCCACCAGGTCAGATGCACACACAACAGCAGTTGGGGGGCAGAGAATGAGCTGTAGGAAACATTGCTGCAGCAGCCACCTTGGTGAGACACAAGGCCAAGGAAATGTTTGTTATATCATGTCCTGCACTCAGTAATAACATCAGCAAAAAATACTCCCAAGAGCTATCTGGGCCAAAGAATAGGGGGACATGAACACAGTTTTCCCTCCACCAGTGATCTGCAGAGAAAGATTAAGTGTGGCAAAGCGTCCTTCTGAGCCTGTCCTGGGAGAAGAGATGTTCATGGGGAGAGCAGTCATCCCTCCTCTGCCCACAAGTGTTTAAAAGGGAATGCAGGGCAGAGATAGACAGGGAAAGGGAGGGAGCATCAAAATTCCACAATTTTTTGCATTCCTGGATCAGCATGCTGTGACTGCACTGGAGGTGAAATCCTAGGAAAACCAGTGACAGAATCTCACACGCCGATCGTGGGACCAGATTTCTACAGAGAAAACAGACCTTTACCATGTAACAGCTTGTCAACAACCTCAGTATGCAACAGAATGTGCCTACTGAAAAGTTCTAGGAGGGTTGTTTTAATGTGACCCATATTTTCTTGGTCTGATCACAGAGAACTGGAAAAATCTCTTTGGGAACAAATGTCTGGGTGGAGATAAGGCTGCATTTGCAGTTCATGGTTGCTGTGTGATTTGCTACGGAAACGGCTAAACGTGGTTCCATTCAAAATGTCGAAGTTAGCCCCTGGGAAACATTCTCCCGGTAAAATGAAAGACATGGAAACTGTGGATGCCTGCTTTTAAATGGCTGGGTGAGAGTGAAAGTTTTGTTTCCTTTTTCACTTTCATTTCCTTATTCCTTGTGTGATAATTATTTGAGAGTGAAAAAAGGAATAGGAGGGAAAATGCTTGCTTGGCTTTTTAAAATCCGACGAAATGCTTTGTCTGTGGCAGAAAGGTTGTTGCAAGGCTCTGTCAGCTGCTGTGCTCCAGTGCAGCTTGTGCTGACTGCCAGGGTGTGGGCAGAAGCCTGGTATCTGGAAGGGCAATGTTGGTTAGAGGGGAGATAGTCTTATTTGTGCTCCCCATTCATCTGACATGTGCCAAAGACTGTGCAAAAGCAGGATTTTTACTAAATAACTTGAGTCCCTAATTCCAAGCTCATAAGTTAGGATATTTGTCTGTCTTACTGGAAGATTATGGCAGGAGGTCCGTCTTCACAAAGTCTTAAAACAGCCTTAAATCTGAGTCACCTCCTGGAGGCTTCCAATTGACTGCAGAGGGAACGAAGGAAGGTCACCTTCCTCACCTTAGAACACAAGACTGTGGGAGACAACTCTGGCATACACAAATGGCCATGCGAACAGAACTGCTGTGATTCAGCCCTTGGGAAAATAACCAGAAAGGGAGAAAGCGATAGCATTATCACTTGGCAGGAAACAAGAGGGCAAAGCAAGAGAAATAGGGAAGCTAAAACAGGAAAAGGGGAAGAAGTGGAAAGGAGTGAACATGAGTGGTAGAAGAGAAAGAAACTGGTGAAAGGGAAATAACAGAGAGACTAAAAGGGGCGAAAGGGTCTGAGAGGTCAAAAAGAGAAGAAGTGAGAAGCCAGAGCATTACGTGGAGCAGCCCTCATCCCTGTATGCTGGCAGATGACCAGCAGCTGCCTGTGGCCACCGGAGTCACTGGCCTGGAGGGAGCCCTGCATGAAGGACATTGCAGTTTGCTCTGTCAGGGTCACTCCTGAAATGGCCCCTTCTGCCACTCCTGCTAACAGCAGAAATTTAGCACCTGGTTGTCAGCAGCCAGAGAATGAAATTTTCTTTTTCTCATGACAAACTTACAGCACTGTTCAGCAGACACAGGGCAGGGCTTCTGATATGTGGTGCCAGTAGGAGGAATTTTACAGTTTTCAGTTTTCAGTTCTCTTTTAGATGTGAAATACTTGGCAAATTATTCAGGGCATTTGCCTTGCTCGGCTGCCAAAATTATCACAGCATGACCAAAGTAAGGTAAGCACAGAGAAGCCTCCAACCATATTCAGTTGGTGCTGGGAATCTTTGAAAGCACTTTTGGTTTATTTGTTAAATGTCTTTCATACTTAACATGTACTTGGAAAATTACACGAATATGTATGTGATACAAATCCAGTGATTAAAAGTCATTTACTAGTTCAGAACAGTAAATATACTGCTGACTGGCAAAGTTAAATACAGTTAATAGAAAAGAATGTGGGAGACATTAGCCAGTGTAATTACTTTAATAGTGTCTTATTTTCTTTTATGGTGTTTTTACAAATATGCACACACATGTACCCCCTGTGAAGATACCAAATTAGAAATAAAACTCTGGTAGAGCCAAGCCACAATGTAACTATCTAGACCATTGATAAAAGGACTGCCCTTGCAGCTGGATTATTAAGTACTGTCCAACGTAATGAGATGCATTTTTCCTTTGAGAAACCTCCCTGACCACTGCTTGATACCGCGAGGGAGCGTTCCCGAAGGGTGAGCCTGCAGCTCCGCGGTGGCAGCATCCAGGCTGCGGTCACGGCGCTGCGGTACCAAGTGCCGCAGAGCTGCCACGGGAGGCCGAGGGAGGGAGAAAGGAAATTCTCACAATTGCCTGTTTCCCCGCGACGCATTAAACGACTGAGTGATCACAGGCCACAACTGAATTACAGGAGTGAGTCACAGAGTTCAAAACAAGAGCATCCACTAATTGTTTCATGGAAGAGGCTCAGGGAAGTCTGAAGAAGGATTTTGTAGGATATTCTTTTACCAACTGTCAGCTTTGTAGTCTTTTGTACCAAAGCCAGCCGTTCCGATCTGGGAGTTTATTTTACAACTCACAGACCAGGGAGGGCTGTGTTCCAGGGCTGGGCATCCATCCCTCATGGGCAGCTTTTACTGCTGTGAGCCTGGAATAGCTTTGAAGCTGTCTTCTGGAGCTCTCAGACACCACCAGAAGGCAAACGGGAGGAGGGGATAAATGGCCTTATTCTCAGTCTAGCTGTCCCATCCACCCTGTGCAAATGTATTGGTCAGTTTTGTTAAGATTTGTTCACCTACGATTCAGGTGTTCAAGGCAAGAAGATGATGCTGTAACTTTTATTTGACAAATATCTCTATCCCCAAGCCTCTGGACTAGGATGTCTCAATGATCAGCCTCTGAGCCTTGCTCTGTGGGGCTGTAGAGCCACATAGAAGATGGGGAAAAGTTCCTGGCTTTTTGTGGAAGTTTGCTTTATTGGGTAATGAAAGGGAATGAATGGGGTTCCAGGAGGCATGTGAATGCAGGCCCCTGTTTTGCCATAGTCTGTATCCACATCCTAAGTGTGTAGTGGAATGTCAGCTCCTTTCTCGTCATATAAAGTCAATTCATTAGTGCTCCTGTGATGCTATTACACCCTGGTCATGGACTTTGAGGATGTCTGTGAGAGGGATGAGTGCAGTTGCAGACCCAGGGGTTGCACAGACATCTGGGGACATGCTGCAGGTTAGAAAAAGGGGCAAAAAGGCATTCATCCACTGGCAGATCACTCTGGTGAGGTGGTCACTGCAGATGAAGATGGCTTCCACAGTGCTTATTACTGCGGGGTTACAAGCAGACTCCAATTTTATGGCTGTGGGACTGCCTCGTGGCTGTGCTTCCGCCCTTTCCTACCCCTCCCTGACCACCACTCCCAGCAAGCTGCTGCGGTTGAGTCACACATAACACACTTGCTTTTACAGTGCTGATTCCCTTGATCTCTTTAGCCTGTGTCTGGGGCAAATAATCAGCTTGTTACTCCTTCTGGGAAACTCAGCTTCTCCAAAAAAGCTCTAGCCCCTGATTTACCTGATTTGTGTCATGTCCTTCTCTCACATCCTCACTTCTATGTGTGCTCCAAGTTATTGGCATCCAGTTTCCAAAACCCAGGAATGCAGAAAACAGTCCAGGATCCAACCTGCACTAGTGGTATAAAAACCTCAGCCAACATTTTTTCTTAGTGCATGCTGGGTTACCACATACTCATTTCTCTAGGTAATTCAGATTCTTGGTCTCCAACTGCTGTCCACCTGGTAACCCTGAGTTTTTCTTTCCTCCTCTTCTCTCTGTCCTTTGAGGCTTGACATCTCCTCTCAATCCTGCCACCAGCTTTCTGGTTCTATATACCTGTCTAAGACAGAAAAGGATCACAGCCTACCTCCTGGGCTGTTGTTTTCAGAGCTGAAGCTTATTCAGTGCCTCAGTAGGCTTCCTTGCAAATCAAAGCTAACCAAGGCTCAGTGACTCTTTTGTCTGAAGTCACATTCTTTTAAAATTTCAGTCCCAAACTGAAGATAAACTATCAACAGAGAAAGCAGATGAATCAAAATGGGATTTGTAGTTCTGTGGAGAAAAGACCTATGAAGACAGATTTGCTTGGCAGAAGGTCAGCTGGTGGGATCAGAGGCAGGCAGGAAACACTTTATGGAGATACAGTGATTTTTCCCTATTGAGATGATATTGGCACAAAAACTGTAATGCCCTAGAGCTAAAGTCCCTTCCAATACAAGCCACTCCAAGATTCTATGATGATCTCACCCTTGTTTTATTCTGAGTGAAAAAATTAAGCAGTGGCTGCTTCTGGACTTGTCCTTCTCTCAGGGCTCACTTGCAAAGAAACATTCCTGCTGTTGGCAGGAGCTGGGCTCCTTTGCATTTTTCCTTTTATCAAAAATGAAGACAAACTTTTTTTCCATTGTCAAAAAAGTGAAAAAATTAGCAGGCTGGGAAGGTGATCAAAAATTAGAAAATCTTGCCAAAAATTGGAAATTTCCCATGTTTCCATTTGGAGTAAATGTACTTGCCAAATTATTATCAGAAAACTGAAAGTTAACAAAGAAATCTGCCAGGATTCAGAAGAAGCCCCAGTTAGCAGAAAACTATCATATTTGAGGACCATTTACTAGAATAGTAACACTTATGGTCTTACATTTAAAACAACAGCTTGGTTGCAGTTGTCTAAAAAAACTCATTGCATTACTGCCAAGTCATTAGCTTACAAAGCTCCAGGCCCTGTCTACACACAAGCCTGCCATCAGTTTAACTAAAATCACTATTTAATCCATTTAGAGCAATCAGCACAACCCTTTTTTGGGTAACCAAATTAACCTAAATCAATACAAGCCTGTTGGAAACAGAGACAAACAATTTAAAGACATTGACATCAAAACCTGTGTTAGCTCAGGCAGTGTGAGTTTTGTGGCAAGGCAGGAGCTCAGGTCAAGCCAGGGAATTGCTGTGATGGTCCTTTTTGCACCATAGAGCTGTGTCTGAAGCACATCCAGCAGCAGCTTTGTGTTGAGGTGTGCCCAAGTGATCTCCCTTGCATGTTGCTATATGCATGGTCCAGATTTCCATAACTTCTCAGGGCCATGCCCTGCTGTGTTTAGGAGCTGAGGCTGCCCTCACCCTGTCCTTTTCCCAGCCCTGAGCCCTGCATGACAAACCCAACCATTTTGCTGGAGGAGCTTGAGGTGAAAGGTGTAAGACATGGCTGGCTCAATCAGAGAGTGTTCAGCTTCAGTGATCCAGGAAACCTCATCTAACCTCTATTCTCAGCTGAAACGCATGAGAGCCTAAGGACGGACACAGCCCTTTATGCCAACATCCTCCCTTCTCATGTTTGCGGCTGCCTGAGCAGGAAACCAGGTCTCTTTTCAGGAGTCCTCCTGCATCCTTCTCCTGGGAAGCAAGGAGGAAAACACCAACAGCAGCAGCTGGCCCAGAGGACAGGCTGCTTCCCTTGGTGTGCAGGGTCCTGGCTGCAGTGGCTGTGCTCAGCCCTGTAGGGGCTGCTCAGTGCTCGCCCATGGTGAGGCAGGAGGGCAAAGCTCCCAGCAGGGCCACCCTCCAGCAAACACAGCACTCACCTGAAAGGAGCCTGGTCCCAAAGTGGGCTCAGGGGCTTCCTCAGCTCAGTTTGGGTTTTAAGTCAGTAACCTGCAGTGGCTTTCACACTCTCCAAGGGCTTGCCCAGGCTCTACCTAAGCCACTTCAGCTTTTGGCCCACACAGCATCCATGGGTTCCCCACATCTCCACCCACTGGCATCCAGTGCAGGCATCAGCTCCTGGTGCTCGCTCTGAGCCAGGCTATGGCCAGTCTCAGTGGTTGGTATCTACTTTTTCTCTTGCCAGAGACAGTGAATGGTTGCTCCATATCCACATTCTTTATGTCACACAGAACTCTGTAGACCTCTATCAAACCCTCCCTATCCAGTCCACTGGACTTCCATAGTTTCCTTTCACAGAGAAACTATTCCCTGCCTTTAGTCACCCTTTCTGCCCTTCTCTGGACCTTTACCAGTTCCGCTATATCCTTTTTGAGATATGGGATCAGAGTCACACTCAAAAGCAGGTGACCCAGGGATTCATACAGTGACATTTATATAGCATATTCTTGTCTTTATTCCTAGTCTTCATAATTCCTAACATATGACTGCCTTTTTTTGCTTACTGACAGACATTGAGTTGATATTTTCTTGGAAAAAAATCACAGTATTTTGAAGACTGTACACAGGGATTGTTTTTCCCTGGGTTATTGCTTCATATCTACCTGTATTCAGTCTGTTTCCTCATCTTGTCGCTCTGCTGGTCTGTATTGCTCTTCTGCTTTTTTTTTATTCACATACTGGCTTTACTACAGTGAGTATCTCACCATGAGCAAACTCACAAACTCAAACAAACCTCACAGCTCACCTCATTTTCCACATCTTGATGTGTACACTCCATGTGCGTGCACAGGGCAGCAGAGAGGGAAGTGTACAGGAAATAAGGAAAAAATACAAGCATGTACTCATATACCAGTTATTCCATTTTCAGATGTTGCATCAGCAAACCCCCATGGTAACACCCTAGAGCAAAATGTGACTCCCAAAAGCAAAGGAGACCAGCATCAGAAAAGAAGCAGAGCCACAGGCAGGTCAGGGAATGGCTGCCAAGGTTGAGACACCTTTGTAGCTGCCTCTGTGTTTTCCTGTTGCCCAAAAGGAGCATCAAGTTCAGCTCTCAGAGCTCTTGATGACCTCAGGGAGAGCTTTGAGCTTTAACCTGAGGCAGAGCTGTGGGATGTAGCTGCTGAGTTTCAGCAGGTTAGGGATGCCACCAACTTCCCCACCAGAGACAGGGATTTCAAAATGGTTTTACTGAAGACACCTTATGGAATTTCACTTGAGTTTATCATAACAACTGAGAGGACTCTACTGTCTCCCATCTTTATACACAGTTGGGTCCTGTACATTCAGAGGTTCATATGAAATCTCAGTGTTTGTTAAGCTGTGGCAGAAAAAGACGGAAATCCCTCTGAAACCTGTGATCTTCCAGAGGCAAAGGAACCGCTCTAAAACAAACCAGCATCTCCTTCCTCCCATGGCTGTAATCCAGAAAGCAGTTTACATTAATGAGTATCTGGCCCCTAGCTAATCTACATAAAGCCAAAGATGCTCAGATATGACTGTGACACTATAATGTAAAACAGGGCTAATTTTATATTGCAGAATGCCTGGGTAGCAGCAGATGTCTGCAGCCACATGTCCAGACACATGAGCCTCACCCAATCATTTCCATTGTGCCAGCCCACCACCCTGGAGCTGGGTACAGGAAGGGCAGGAACCTTGGGTGTGAAAACAGGACATCTATGCTTTTCTGTGGCTTTCAATCCCAGAACGGATATCCTGTGAAAGGTACCATATAGAAGAAGGACCCTTAAATTACCTTTGAATGACCTTTAGAAGAATAAAGAAGAATCTCTGTGGTGACAGGGACACCATTTTTAGGTCTGTTGATGCAATTTTGTAACTGTTATTGGTGCCTTTCCACTGGGACAACCCAAGAGACAACTGTGGCTTTGTCATGCCCTTAACAAGCCTGCTGTGGCGTTTCACCCTCCCTCTGCTGTGGTGCATGCCAGGTCTCTCCTGGGCAGGGCACCCCTGAGCAGCACAGAGCAAGGGAGAGACAATGGACCAGGACAACGCAAGAGACCAACACATCTTTAGAATTCACTGGACAATGTCCCAGGGCTCAAACACCAACACCAGCCCCCTTCTTTTATCCTACACACACACACAGTCGGTTTGAAAGCTCTTGTACTTTATACCTGAGCGTTTTCTGTGGCAACCGTACTCAGGGCAGGGAAGCACACAGGCACAATTGACACATGCAGAAGCATTTGATTTTATATCAGGAGTTCAACAGCTAAAAAAAGCTTCCATTTTTTTGTTTAGGTAGTATAATTAGAATATAAATTAAAGAATTTAAGACTCCAGTCTATGAATCCTCATTAGCACTGGTACTCCTTAAAAGTACTAGATCAGGTAAGAGCATTTGTATAATTCATAAATCTGCAAAAACATTTTGAGTCAAAGCTTCTCATGGTTTTTTATTTATTTGTCTTCAAAATACCATATACACATACAATGAGAAATAAACATATGCTATTCTCTGGTATTCCCCACACTTTCAAGTAGTAGAACATGCCAATTATAAATTGTTACTATCAGAGGTCTACCTAAGTCTAGAAGTGAAGTTTATACCACCCCACTTATCCTATTTAGAAGAACTTAAAGAGAAAACAACAAATAACTTGTAACTCAAAACCAAAACCTTGAGCTTTCCAAGAGCTGGACACTAGGTGGCAGAAGTATTATACATGCTCTAATAATTGGCAAATACTCACCCTTTTACTAAGAAGGCAGGCCCAGAGAAGTTATAGCATGTATCTCAAAAAACCTGAAAGTTTATAGCTGCTCTGTGTTTCCTGATCAGTCCTGTAAGAGGCTGAGTTGAAACCGTTTATGTTCTTTACAACAAGCACGACCATTGAGTCACAAACCCAGGTCTCTTGCCACAAATGCCCATGGCTTCCCTTTCCCCATATAGCACATTTTTAAAGTAGCACTCAGTCAAACCCTGCCCCAACATTTAAGAGATGATAAATTTTTTATAGTGAAGTAATAATCTCAAATGAGGAGAAGTGATTTAGGAACCTCAGTGTAGCAGCAGGTTGGTAGGACAACCACAAGTAGCTCAAATTAAGAAATAAGGATCTACATTATTTGCTAATTATCACTTTGCTCCTGTAAAGCAGCATTTCTCCAGCAGCCCATCAACCATGCACCACCACAGGCAGAGGCTGAGCTGAGAAGGCTGGAAAAAGGGCTTGGGAAAGAAGAAAAGGACACGGGTGTCAGCACATGTCCAGCCTGCACCCTGCCCCCTCTTTGTGCCCTGCCAGCAGATACATAAAATACATATAAAACAATTAATAAATACAAAATAACAGGCATTAGGACTTTATGAAGGCCAGCAGGAGGTTCTGCATCAGTGTTTCTGACACCACTCCTTGCTCACTGGACATGTGTAAAAATGTGCAGGTCACAGACCTGCACGTACAAGTGACCTTGGCATTTTGGTGGTGCAGCTTCTGGCCTTGGCTGACTCTGGGGAGCAGAAGGAGGTGAGGCTCACAGCAGTGGGAGCTGGGCTGGAGCTTAAAGAGATGCATCTAATTCCAGGCTCCTGACTGTTTTGCTGTATGGCCTGACACAACTCCATCTGACTCAGCTTCCCTCACAGCCCTGGCACCTACTGCCTGTTACCTTTCTCTTGAGGTGTGAGGTGCAAAGTAAAACATACCTTCCAACAGTACTTGCTGCAAGGAGAGAAACAACTCCTGCTCCCTCCTAAAACAAGAGTCCTGGGGCTTAACAATGTTCCTGTGACATCCAAACTCCCAGGACTGGCTATTCAAGCCCCTCTGGTTTTAGTCCTCAAGCATGACAAAGCTCCTTTTAACAAAAATCAGGACTATTTCTAGCTCAGCTTTTTCAGTTGCTCTTGCTGAGGCCATCCAAGGACAGAACCTTGAGGAAGAATTAGATACAACTAGCAGGACCCTTCCAGATTAAAAGGGACTTGCAAGCCTGCAGGAAAGTCAGGGCTGTGGGAGAAGTGCACAAAGACAGGTAATGTTCCAAAAAACCTGCATGGTACCAGTAGTAAGGAAATGAGCTCAAGAAGTCATCTGACCTGTGTTGTGGCAGTGGAGCAGAGCACACACAACAGCGCCTTTCTTTGGGAGGAATGAACATCTGCATGACACGAAAACAACACTAGGGGGAAAAAAAAAAGTGGATGAACCCCATGACACTGGTCTGCAAAATCCAATAGTGAGGGCTGAGTGTTCATTCCCCCCGAGTGGCCAAAGGGACACCAAAGCCAGCCTGTCCAGCCTGTGGGAGGAGTTGAGAAAGGAGCCATCACATCACTTTTGGCCAGTGTTCAGGGAGGCACCGACTGGCTCCAGAAGAAGTCATCACCAAGTCTCTTCTTCTACATTCTGCAAATAGACCTTTCAAAGGGATGATGGGTGAGGTAAAAAGAGGTAGAGTTGATGGGAAATTATATTTCTCAAAGACAACCTTCCTCAGAACTGGAGAAGAAACTTTTTTCATGTTGTAGGTAATTTTCCTTGGCTTGTGATGATTGCAAACCTTAGAATACCTATGGTTTGCTCACCTGCAAGAGCAACATGAGGTGCGCCCACCCACCCATCCTGCCACACAGCACCATGGCTGCCGTAGGACATACGCACCAGGCCTTATCCAAGTGCAGGAATACCAGACCGCTCCCCTCAGAGTCAGAGCACTACTTCCAAATTTGGAGGTGCAAGTAGACAAACCTACCTAAGAAACTGACCGATTCCTCCTCCTGCATGGAAATGTTTTACCCCAGGATTCCAGCTAAACGTGAAAAGGACTGAACCATGGGAAGGACATGGGCAATGGCTCAAAGAACGGTACAGACTAAGAAAGGAAAAGAAAAGAAAGGGAAGAAACAAAGAGGGTGTTGAAGCAGCAATGACAGCGAAATGGACATGTAAACAGCACACAAGGGGAAAACTGTGGTCACCGTAAGCATTCCTTTATGTTAAAACCTGTATCTAACCATGTTTCTAACAACTGCAGATGACTGTAATTCACACATCAAGGTTTGTGGCTACCAATATGGGAGTGAAGGGAATGTGGACGGGAAATTGGGTCATATGAAAACTGAGAGCTTTTGTTGATTTGTGACAGCATGACTGGAAGTCTGCAAAACCTGCTCAGTCCAGGACCTGCAGGTTCTCAGCTGCTCAGGAAATCAAGCCCCTTATTTATGGCCCAAGGCTAGATCAATGTTTTGGGGACCTTGTGGTAATTTTAAATTCAGTTCCTGTGGTCATCTCCAGGTCTTTTATAGCTGAGTCACCTGGTTTCGAAGTGTTGTTTCCAACTTCTCGCAGGGCTGTCTTCCTGTCCCACGTCCTCCCCAGTCCCACCCTAATCGCATGTGCACTCGCTGTCCTGTGGCTCTTCCTCCATGCTGTCCCACTCCTTGCCACTCTTCCCCCCTTTGTCTCTACCTCACTTCCTTCCATTTTGCCTCTCCACTGCCTTTGCCCTTCCCAACTAACCCTTTACTGTCACACTCCAGACCTTCTGCAGTTTTGACAAGTTTCTTTTCCAAAATGGGAAGTGGTAAACCAACCTACTACCACACATTATCTTCTGGTAAAAACCCTGTGACTTTATCTTCCCTGCCTTCTAATATCTTCCATCTTCCTTTTGTTTGTCTTGGCCTCCCTTTTCCCTACTCTTAAATGGCAAACTCTTTGAGGGCAGTGCCACAAATTGGTCTGGATTCCATAAGGCACTTAATATGCTAAATATTATAAAAGATCCTTTATTTTTTTTAATTTTCAATAAACTCACTGAAAATCCAAGTAAGCAGGACTTTAAGTAGGCAGACATACGTGTCTTGTCAACAGGAAATTTCTCTTGCATAACTTTTCTGGCAGTTCTGGAAAGCTAAATGCGGGTGGGTTTATTTTCCTCACTGCAACTTAACAGGCAGGAAAAAGAAGTGAACCCATAAAGAAAAAACATTTCTGAGAAAGGAGATTCTAGAAAAGCAGATGATTTTTAGCACGCCGAGCTGCCCTTGTGAAACATCTGCCATGATGTAGTCCTGTTTTGGCTGTAGACCAAGCGTATCAATAGCTCCACAGAGTAATGGGATAAGAAATGGGAAAATTGCCATTGCTTATTTAGCAGCTTGTTTTGCTGATAAATGTCTGTCACTTTTCAAATAGCTACAGAGCAATTGTTTTTTGGGGAAAATATTTCCTTGAGCAGGAGGTTTGCAGGCCATTAGCTACTTCCCATCTGTGCTGATGTTTTGATACACTGCACATACACTTTGCTCCCTATTAGAAATTATTCACAGCTTTTGATTACGGGCAGGCAGCCCGAAGTTTAGAAATCATGTCTGTCATTAAACACATTTCTCTTACCTTACTGAAAATTTAAATCTCAAAATCATTAGAACCAGTATGCATTTTTTGAAAGAGCATCTACTTTTAAAGATTGCAGGGGGGAAAAAGTATTCTTTTTAGTTTTAAAATAATGACTGACTGTAGAAAAGCAGGAGCTGACTAAAGTGGTGGTCACTGTGTGGTTGTTCCATGGCCAGAGGCAAAATGTCACTCAGCCAAGCACTGCTATGTGCTGGAATTCATCTCATCACTTTTCAAACTGTGCCATGAACATTTTTTAATTCCACCTGATAGCTGCTAGGACAGACAAGAGACAGACCTCTGTTTAGCATCACATGATACCTCTAATAATATCTGCTTTCACTTCACACACCTACACTCAACAAGCAATTACTTGCAATAAATTTAGCTGTACCAAAAAACCACAGAACTATACTCTTAGCTGCATCAACTTACTAGATGGGGAGAAGACCCTGCAAAATTATTCCTATTAGCAAGTATCCTTCCTTCTTTCCCTTCTTCCCATTAGAGGGAAAAAAAAGCAGAAAAACCCAAAGAGATATGTAAAAACGTGGGTACTGTTGCAGATTTACTCCAGGGATACACTTGCTTTGTCATCTGAATCCTTTGCTTTGTTTTTTTTTTAATTCAAGAGGATCACATAAAGGTTCTATCCTAACTACTTTTTAGACTTCGAAGCATAAAGGGAGAAAGAGAAAAGAGATTCAGGTTTAGAAAGTACTCACTCAAGTACGAATATAGAAAGGGATTGAAACTTCCAAGTCAGGCCCTGCACGGCAGGAAACTCACACCATAATTTAGCACTTGGACCAACAAGCAAAAGGACCAACACAGAGGCAGTGACTTCTTTTCAGAATTTATTGTAAAAAATAGTATTAAACAATAGGAAAAAAGCCACTTCTTGTTCAACCCATCACATATTGCTTTATGTGGAAACAATGGAAAAATGTGACAGAAGTGTATTATCCATTCCTATCCATATATCAGATGATTCCATCTACTCAGGACATGCTCATGGGAAAAATATTGGCAGTATCACAGCATATGGAAGTGGAAATAAAAAACATGCAGTATTTTCAATTGCAGTTGGGAGGCCTATTTCCTGGAGTCTAAAGATCATGTTGTTTTATCTGTTTTCCTTTAGCATAATGTACATTATCAGCCTTTCATAAATTCAGACACAGGCATAAAGCCCTGATTTTTTGCCAACAGTGACATACCCACCTCAAAGATAAATGTGGAAGCCAGAATGTCTGCCTTACTTCTGTTTGCAATTTCCTTTCCATAGGAACATGCACATGATATAGTTCCTGCTGACATGTATTTAAAGCTCGGCCAGCCCTTCTTCACTTATACCAGTTCAACCCCACTGGAGGTCCTCAGGGCATTACAAACAATGGAGAACAGCCTTCTAATGCTGACTTGTCCCAACAACAAATTATGTCAGATTCTGCTTTAAACTGTATTACAAAAAATTTAAAACAATACATTCCACAATTCTTTTTTGTGGATTTTCCAGCTCATGTCCAAACTGTGAAGTACCAGTGTTAAACTGAACAGAGCTCAGTTTAAAAAGAGCCCCGAAATAACCAGTGCATAGCAGTATTCATCTGGTGCAATTAGCTTCATTATCAATTGGCAAAGTTGACTTAGCCTCAGTTTCATACTTTAAAATGTTAATCAGAGAAAACTTAAGTTACATGGCACTGTTGAGACCACCTCACTTTCAAGTCAAGGGATGCACTTACACACAGGTGCATTGTTCTAGGTATGACATGGCTACAGAACAAATGAGTCAGCAGAAAATGGGTCAGCAGCAACCTATGGATCATGTTAAATATGGGTACCTAACCATTTTTTCCCACCGCTGTGCTTGCTGAAAACTTATAATAACAACAACAACAGTTTGAGGTGACTCAAACGAATGACAGTCACTGGAGTAAAGTGCAGTGGAAATTTTGGCCATTCTTAAAGAAGATACAATGGAGCAATACAGGAAATTCCATACCAAGAGGCCAAAGTCAAACATTTGTTCTCTTGCACATCATAAAAAGTATTTTTGGTTACAAATTACCACTGCAAACAGTCTTCTCATAGATTAAACTAAAAATGTCTCTACCTAAAAAGCTTTGAGAAGTGTCAAAGCCCCACAAATCATAACTACAAAGCTTTCTCTAAGTCCTCTTCCCTTTTGAGCTGTCCTTATTTTAAGGAAGACCCTCATCTTGGTCAATCAGTTCCGTTTTGGTAGAGAACACATCAGCCAGCATGTGCTTTGGGATTTCAGACCCCCGTACTTTTAATGTGTAGCAGGCATTCTCGACTTTTGCCAGACTCTGTTTCAAGGTATACAGCTTCTTAGATACCTCGTAGGGTCCAGTGTTGCCAATGAAGGTAAAACCATCATAGATCTGACGCAGGAACTGGCTCAGTTCAAAAGGTGTGTCTATGTCACCGTTCCCAACGCTGCTGATGCACAGCCGCATCAGCTCTCCCGTCAGATCAGCCACTCCCAGCAGGTAATCAACAGGCGTTACCTTCAGGCTCCAAGTATGTGGTTGCTTGTCATGGGAATCAGAGGTCTGGGGACAGAACAAAAGAAAGTCCAGCACAGAGAACTAGGAAAAAGTAGTCTGTAATGGTTCAAATATACCAAAGCAACCAATAAGAGCCTGCATTATGAAAAGAAATAATATAATTTTGTAATAGTATCTTGAATTTCAAGATATATACTGACAGCTATAGTACTCTCAGATGTTTTGTATCAACTGAACTCATTCAAATAGCTACAAAAAACCCTACACGAAGAAAAACTCATCACAGACTTACAAGTTTCCTCCTTTATCCAAGTTTCCAGTGCTTCTTATTGCCAAAATATTGGTAATGTGGGAGACAATGCAGGTTTTTTTGTGTTCCCTTGTGCCTATCTACCTAAATTCACAGATCTGGTCTGAGGCGTGGATGCTGGGGTTAACAACTTCACAGTTTGTTAAAATTAAGTGTGCCATGATGGGCATACCTCTGGTAAAAACAAATTAATTCAAGCTAAAACTCTTGTTTCTTTGCAAATACTTTACCAAGAGAATAAAGAAGGAATGGGAAGTGCTTTATAGCAGAATCTCTTCAACAGAAGCAGATTCAAGAATTCTAAGGCAGCATTACTGTACACTGCACCTCAACTGCACATGCACTTCTGTAGATTGCTACAAATCACCTGTTTTCCACTACCAACAATCAAACTGCAGCCACTTGACTGTGGTTGGTGCCAGTAGTTTGTCCCTATGACCTGTTTAGGGTAGAGCAGGAGTACAGCCAAGAAACATCAGGTAGAGTATTAGGGCTAACATATAATGGGGCACCAGCTTGTTCTCTGAGAGGAAATCAACTCTAGGAAAGTTACAAATGACCAAGCTAAGATGTATGTGTATGCAGTGCTTTTGACAGAAGCTGAATGCAGTGTCTCCTTTGACTAGTTCAGTACTAGCAGTAAGATTTCGTTCAGGGAGTTCATCCAGCCTTGCATTCATTTATTTCCCTCAACTTCTGCAACATCACTATACACCAGCAGGTCTTACAGGCAGTCCCAGGCAATAAAAATCCCTCCTCTATATTCATTTGCTAGTATTTCACTGTCCTCAGGGGCAGTCCCGTGGTGTAATGGAGAGCACTCTGGACTCTGAATCCCAAGGACCCGAGTTCCAGTCTCAGTGGGACCGTCCCCTGGCAGTTCAATGCCTCCCTGCCATCCCATCCCGTCACATCTTGGATGCTCAGCAGGGTCAGCCCCGGTTAGTACCGGGTGCTGTGACAGTCCCGAGGACTTCACTGTCACTGTCCAAGCTCGCTCGGCCATGGCAGATGGACCTCAGGACTTAAACGGTGGGGCCAGTTCTGCACACGCTGTGCCTCACCTAAAAAATCCACTGGGCAGGCTGGAAGGGCACACCCATGTGGGGAGAGCCCTGCCCAAAGCTTCGTTCGTGAAACCTGGCCATACATACATACATTTCACTGTCCTGGATCTTTTGCCCTACCAGAAAGAGTTCAATTTGCTCTCAATAAAAAGGATGTGAAACTTACAACCTGGTATCCCACAGATTTAGTTTACTACTCATCAGAAAAAAAGAATTTTGAACAAGTGAGTCAAAACCCACACGTATACCTAATCCCATTCCACTAACTGGACTTATTTAATCAGATGCCAAAAATGTGACTAAGCCTTCTCATTGCATTTCCATCGCAGAAAGATGTTTGTCACTTGGGAAAAGAAAAACTTTTACCGTGTTTGTTGTTTCTTCTCTGTCTTCTGCTGTAAATATTAGTTGTTTGTTGATCTCTTCAACACTAATCAAAGATCGTGTTTTGATAAAATACTGAAATGAGACTGCCTCAACATACTCTTGAAGTCCTGCAAAAACAGCAGAATCAACTTCATGATTCAAACTTTCCAGCGATATCTATCCTTATAATTATTTATTTTTAACAAGTCTTTTAAGTGAGACTATTTGAAAATTACTAATAAAAAGTGAAAAGTAACATAATCCAGAAATAACATTGAAATATAATCTAACATAGAACACTTCTGAAGTATGAAAGTCAGATCGCAGAAAGCCCACAGCAAATAAACATGTTCAAACTTTTACTCCAACTGAATTTTTCATTTAGAACCTTCTGTAATTTCAGTGTATAGTATCATAGTATTCTCAGAAACATACTGAACAGCAGCTCCCCAAATTGTATCCCAGCGGTTCATACTTGGACCAATACTGTTCAATATCTGCATCAGTGACATAGACAGTGGCATCAAGTGCATCCTCAGCATATTTTCAGGTGACACCAAGCTGAGTGGCATGGTTGACACACCTGAGGGATGGGATGCCATCCAGAGGGACCTGGACAAGCTTGGGAATATCATGAGGTTTAACAAGACCAAGTCCAAGGTGCTGAATCTGGGTCAGGACAACCACCAGTGCCAGTGCAGGCTGGGGGATGAACAGATGAAGAGCAGCTCTGCTGAGAAGGACCTGGGGGTGCTGGTGGATGAGAGGCTGGACATGAGCTAATCATGTGTGCTTGCAGCCCAGAAGGCCAATTGTGTTCTGGGCTGCATCAAAAGCAGCGTGACCAGCAGGCTGAGGGAGGTCATTCTGCCCCTCTGCTTTGCTCTGGTGTGACCCACCACCTGGAGTGCCACATCCAGCTCTGGGATATCCAGATAAGAAAGATCTGGACTAGGTTGGAGCAGGTATAGAGGAGACTACCAAGATGATCAGAGGACTGCAGCACCTCTCCACTGGGGAAAGGCTGAGAGAGTTGGGGTTATTCAGCCTGGAGAAGCAAAGGCTCCAAGAAGACCTGATTGTGGCCTTCCAGTATCTAAAGGGAGATTATAAGAAAGATGGGGACAGACTAAAATTTTAGTAGGGCCTGTTATGACAGGACAAGGGGTGACTGTTTTAAACCATAAGAGGGTAGACATTTTTTTATGAGAGGGTGGTGAAGCACTGCAACAAGTTGCCCTGAGAGGTAGTGGATGCCTCATCCCTGGAAACATTCAAGGTCAGGCTGAATGGGCTTCTGAACAAGTTGATCTAGTGGAAGAGGGCCCTTCTCACTGCAGGGAGAGACTAATGGATTTTGGACTAATGACCTTTAAGGGTCCCTTCCAACCCAAACCATTCTATGATAATGAAGCTTTTAAAATACAGCATTTATGTGATGGAGAGTGTAGATTACAGTTTCAGGAGTTCACAAAGACACATGGCAAAAAAAAAAGACTGCAGGTAAATAAAAAACAAACAAAAAAGTTTCCTTTGTTTTATCTTATTGGAAACAGAACTGAATTTCCCATTTGTCTATTTTGTGGGAATCAGAATCATAGAACCACAGAATCATAGAATCGATTGAGTTGGAAAAGACCTCCAAGATCATCAAGTCCAACCCTTGGTCCAACTCCAGTCCATCTAGTAGATCACAGCACTCAGTGCCATGTCCAATCTCAGTTTAAAAACCTCCAGGGATGGTGAATCCACCTCTCTGGGCAGGTCATTCCAATGCCTGATTACTCTTTCTGGAAAGAATTTTTTTCTGATATATCCAACCTAAACCTCCCCTAGCACAACTTGAGCCTGTGCCCCCTTGTCCTATTGCTGAGTGTCTGGGAGAAGAAACCAACCCCCACCTGGCTATAACTTCCCTTCAGGTAGTTCTAGACAGTGATGAGGTCACCTCTGAGCCTCCTCTTCTCCAGGCTAAACAACCCCAGCTCCCTCAGCCTCTCCCCACAGGACTTGTGCTCCAGCCCCTTCACCAGCCTTGTTACTCTTCTCTGGATCCAGCCAGTCAACAGGCTCCTTAAAATATGAAGGTTTGGTGAAATTCATGTTCAAGACAAAGCACCTGTTATTACAAACCACTCCAGGCCAAAAAAATCAACCAGACAGGACTGTGATGTCCACTAAGAGGATCAACAGGTGACGCTGCTTTGGCAGGGGGTTGCACTAAGTGATCTTTACAGGTCCCTTTGAACCCTAACTATTCTGTGATTCTATGAATATACTGAATAATTTCTCTGTCCAAACTAACTTTCACTCTAAAACAAGGCATGTAGGGGGACAAAAGGAGATGGTATGTCAGCAAGGAAATAAAAGATGGAATAATAAATGCAGTTTGTACCAGATTTGTATGCCATCTGCAGCACCTGCCACAATTACCTCAAGCTACCTATTTGGCAGATGGTGATTTTCTGTATGCTTTACAGCAAAGGTGAGATCTAAAAAAAAGTTTCAATATTCAGACAAGGAGATTTCACAAGTTGTCAGATTTTCCTTATGTGCATAGAGTTTGTGGAAAGCATGTGAGAAAAGTTCATAAGCAGAAAGCTTAAGTTGGCACTGTTGGTGGAAAAAAAAAGCAGAAACAAAGCTGGAACAAACAGTCACAGCAGTACTAAGCTATAAAAAGTTTTGAAGACAAAGTCAATGCACGTGTCTATCTGACCCATGGACAGAGAAAGCTCCAAAGGAGGACATTACAGGAACAGACTGTAACATGACAGAGATGGTGCCAGCAGAGCTATTCTGAGCCATTTTAAGGGGATGATTTCACTTCAAGAGAAGCAAAGAGGTATCATGCTGCAAGAGCACCAGGATTAGACAATAGTTTTGTCAGTGCACACAGTGAAAAAATGAGGACGTACCCAAGGGTACCAGAAGTAGAAACCTGGTTCCACTTGAGTAATTTTAATATCCTCAACTGACCTCTACAAGGCCAAGATCTCAGACTATGGAGATAGGCAGGAAGAACCAAATTTAGACTTCACCTGGATCACAGAAAAAGTCTAAATTAAGAGAACATAGATTTGAACAACAGATGAGGGTAGAAATACCCTGAAAAACTCAAGGGGTAGAAGGCTTTCCACTACAATCACAAAAGCATAAGTGATCTGCAATTTTTTTTTTGTTTTAAATATGCATTTGAGTGGAAGCAACTCAGAATGGCAATTCAGCCTGTATCCTTTTTGCTTCTCTCCAGCAGCAGCAGGAAAAGCAGAATAAACATGCAGTAACCAAAATCACACTCAACACTGCTATTCACAAGCCAGAACACAAACAGTGAGCTGCAGCAAGGCCAATTAATACCATAATTTAGTCAACTGCATTCAGGTAAAGCATTCTGGGCACAAGCAATAGAAGAATACTGGATAAAAGCTACTCAGGATCTTCTCAAATCCTTCTTCAGAAGCTGCAGAGAGGTAGATTTCATCATTCACTATTTCCCTGATTTACCCTCTGATGTAAGAGGACCAGTTATCCATTACAAAATGTTGGCTTTACCTGTGGATAAGCTGTAAGCTACCAGATAGAGTAGCACTCAATATGACACTGTCTGTGAGAATCTCTCTGCTATCTATGGAGAAGACTAACACATATGAAGAGTCAACTTGGCACTTCCCACAGCTCCCAGAGGGATCAAATCAGCTCTCAAACTTTTTTGGTAAAGTGTTTTCTTGATCAATTATAACTCCCACTTTCAGCTCACTCCACTTTACTACATCTCCACACAGAGAGAAGTTTTGCCACTTTCCATTATAAGGGTTTGACTCCTCTGTTCACTTACCAATAGGTATTTCTTACATAGACATAATTTTATGTATGTATACATGTTTTTGCTTCCTCCTGTCAGTCCACCCTAGCTGACATATTCCAATCTTCTGCTCCTTCCTTTTGTTTAAAGACACCATGTGAATGTTGCACACAGTCTTGTTTGCCATTTACTGTCACCTTTTCAGAATTAGGGAATCTATCTCCCACTATTTACAAGTCTTACAAAACCTCACTTAAGGTTACCATTACAAATAGACTGGTAAAAATCCTGGTCACAATTACTTTGCAAAAACCACTCATATTTTACCTTTTTTTTTTTAAGTCTTTCTTCAGAAGTAGCTGCAGTATGACATTTCAATGACCCAAGACCTTGAAATAAGGTATTTCCATGTGCAGGTAGAAGGATGTTTAAACATGTTATGTTTTAGCTTAATGGTAGGACATCCGCTATTTTCAGCAAATAATTCCCAAGGTGAAAAACCCCATCCCATTTCACTGCACCATCCAACAATACCTTTCCCCTTACGCTCTTGTTTTGGATTTATTCCAAAATTGCCTTATTTATGGATGAAGCTGCCAGTAATGGAATATTTTCTAAGACTGCCTTTTATGTTTTGGGGTTTTTTTCTACTACATGGGCCAAAAATCCCAACTAAAAGCACTGTATTATTTCTACTAGCACTTCTTAAAATTACAGATGTAAGGTAAAAAATTACTTAAGTATTTTGATTTTTATCATATTTATTCTATATAAATAGCTTGTACTAGAGAGGTGACAGTGACCAGGGTAAGTTTCCTTCTATGTTTTGGAAACTCATTTTCTACATAAGAACTACAAAGTTACACTGAGGTATCTTCTGAGCACATGTCTATAAAGGGGAAGATTTTTCTGCCTGAAAGTTTGAGCACTTTTTTGCCAGCTGTATCAGCTGATATTCAAGACTTTTTTCCTCAACTACCTATGCAAGCTCTGAGAAAGAAAAAAAGGAGTTTCCCTAAGAAACTTAGCAAGAAAACAGGTTTCTTAAAAAAACTCAAAGTAAGTCATTGGAGCATTCAATCCAAGAGTCAAATGAAGGCATAAGACACAAAAAAAGCTAGTCTTATTTAAAAGAATTAGTAAAGAATAGAAATTACTTAATTGCAGGAGTCATGTTAGGGTAAACAGAATCTAATTCCACCTGTGATGTACGTGCATCCATGCATGTGGAAGCTTCGACACAGAATGACAGATCAAACAAGGGGTGAAAATTTCCTCCTAAAATTTTGTTTACTTCATTTTCTCCTTTAAATACCTGTTCAGCAGTTACAAAACAGGTTCAAATGGATTTCATGCTTCTCACTTGTTAGCATTGGCAATGCCAATGCTACCTGCCACCTTCCCCAATAAGCTGCTTCTCTCCCTATTTCTTCTCAAACTCTTTTTTTTCCTCATCCTTTGTCCTCATTCTCTCTCTCTATTTGTTTACAGAACAGCCTACGTTGATGGCTTGGACACAAGCAGACAGACACAAGTCTCTGCTCTCTTACCCAGCTCCTCCCCTAAACCACGCAGCAGAAATCACAAGGCAGCAGCAGCCACTAGAAAGATGGTAAGAAGATACACTCAGCAAGTCTCTTCCAGGATCACTGTATGAAGGGTGGGGCACATTACTGACAAGGCGAGTCATGTGAAACTACCCACTTGCTAATTCATTACAAAATCAAAACAGCACAGGCATGGCTCCATCTTATCCTCATGTTTAGGCTGGCAAGTTGTATTCTTATTTTTAAAAAAAACCAAAACCCGAACACAGAAACAAATATCCCTCTCCCCACCCCTCAAAAAAGGCAACAACAAAACAAATCCCAACACCAAACCCCACATAACTCAGCAAAAAAAAAAAGTCATATTTTTATGGAAATGCCAGAGAGAGACAAACCAAAGTTAAAGTGGAGAGCCCTTACTACTAAGCTCTGCAGACTATGGGGAGGATGGCAGACTTAGGGAACCCACTTCTCCAAGGACATTGATCAATGAAGGGGAGAACTAGTGAAAGTAGCAAATAATTAACAGGTATATCATCAAACAAAACAAGTACAAACAGTGAAAGTATTAATAAATAATCAAATTCAGTGTCTAAGATGAAACTGAAAACTCACACTGTAATCTTTTCCTTTCAAGTTCTCTGCATACTTGACAATGATTCCTTAGATTCACAGGTCTCTTTTCAGGTAGAAGTTATAAAAACTTAAGTAACTAAATTAAAACTGAGGCTGTGAAACAATCAAACTGCTTTGTTGATTGTGAGCATGAAGTCAAAGGTTAATTTTATAACAGTACACTGAGACAGAATAAAGCCAGCTCTCCTCAGAGACAGGCATGCTCTGGACATCCTGTTGTGAAAATGGCCTAAAAGAGTAATTTCACTCAGAGATGGATTTTATAAAACAGTACTAACAAACAGAAATATAAGTACTAGAAAAAATGGCTGTACAAGCTTACTAATTTGGGGAAAAAACCTGTTTCCATTTACTGAGTAGTAATTCAGAAGTTGAATAACTTTAGTATTATATTAATAATTAAATTCATGCAAATTTCTTGTATTAAGGCCTAAATGTTTTGATGATTAGACAATTGCTACATGACATCTATGACCACCACAAAGTTCTGTTCAATTCTAGTTGCATGTGTTGAAGGGATGTATTTCACATATTGTTTGCATTTTGTTTAAAGTTGAATACACACCAGCTTTAGGGAAAAGGTAATCCCAAGACTAGTCTGTTTTCCCAAAAACTACAGAAAGAAATACAGGTTCCCTATTAAACAGAGACAGGTGCCTGCAAGAGTTAAATTATTTCCCCAACCAGGCACAAAAATCCTTCAGAGAACTGCAAAGAATATTTCAATCTCTTGTTGCAGAGAACAGGCTAATCAAGGCTTTTTTATATTGTTATTAAAAACACATGGACATATTACCAATGCTGGTAATATGTAGTCTTTTTGCAGATGACTAATTATGGGTGAGAAATTCACAAACTTTAATTTTGCTTCTACTTGAAGACCTGATGGATGTATCATGGTTAGTTTTGTAATCAAGGTTTTTGTTCTGAAGTTTGGGGGTTTGTTTTTCACACCCCAACAGCCAGCCCCAAATGTAGAATTCTGAAGAGCAGTCAATGTTCTACCTGAGTTCTTAAAGAAACAAACAAAAACCTACAAACTATTCCCGTGACAAGTGGTCTTCCTGACCTCTTTGACTACCACCAATTGCCTTGATAATTAATACAGAGTTTTAAAAGTCATTCATTTAGACAGCACTAACAGCCTTGAGGGCAAGTGTTCAAAATACCAAAGAAAGGAAGCTCTGACTCAGCCAGGATGTTCAATGATCAAAGAAGGAAGAGCACCTAACACAACACAGCTCCTGCAGTTCAAACCACAGTGAAAGTTCTCCTTAAGATTATGTTGTTTCCATGCAACAGACCCAACTCATGAGCACATCAGAAGTACCACTGGTGACCATTTATCCTCATACCTACAGATTCTGGTGAGATGGTATAAACTCACATCACCACTCACCTACTCATATGAGTGCAAAACAAAAACTGAATCATGAGGTGCTATGCTAGTTGTTTCTTGGAATGGAGTTCCTCTATGACACATTCTCTTGTGTGATTTTAAATAAACAAACAAAAAATCTTCACAGATTTTTCTTGAACTTCTGTTATGTTCCAGCTGCACTTGGTTCCTGTAAAGGCTGGAGAGATCTGGGTCTGTGAATGACTAATGTCAACAGCTGCAAGGTTGAAAAGTATTCCTGAGCCAGAGCACAGGGTCTCCAGCCTTTTGTTAGCTACGAAACCGACTTAAAAGACAAGCAATATCACTAGTTTCAGATTGTCATATGAATAACTGCAGCATTTGCCATAATAGTATAGCAAGACTTCAGGACAGTTAGTTCTTCAGTTAAAACTAGGAAAGCACAACCTTTGTGATAATGCTGAACCACAGCATGTTTCTTGAAGACTGTTCATAGTTTCTTTTAAGGATTTATGCTGTCCTGAATGGCTCCTGCTGAATTTACATCCCATTCAGAGATCAGCTGATAATGAATGCTCACACAGTGCATGCCTTGTTTGGTCATGTCTGAATTTGCATTCATTTTCCCAGGTTTGTTTTAAGTTTTTGTGTATTGACATACAAAACCTGCAGCAGAGTGAGAGGCTTTGCGGTTGCTGATTTTTTCTTTCCCTGGAAGACCTTAGAAAAAAGGCATGAACCAAAAATAATGAAAAGAGTGGTAAAATGCAACAAGCTGAAGATATCAAATTTCAAATAAGCAATTTGAGAAGTGAAGAAAATCAGTTTGACCAAGCCTGTTGGCAGAGTTGGGGATGTGAGTTCAGAGAAACAAGATTAATTAACAAAAGAAAGAAATTAACAAAATTGTATCTGATAAACATTAGCTTATTCACTGCAAATTCTGTTAGTTTTCCAGTATAATCAGGAAACTTTGTTTCCATTTCTGGCATTTTACCTCTCACCTACAACAGCAAATAGATTAATTCTTCAGTTACATCCTGTTCCTGTGTTACTATATTTTCCCACCATCTTGCATAAACCTGATTGCTTCCTCCACGAATACCATTACTTTTAGGTATATTCAGGTTTTATGCCGGGTGAGACATTGACAATTCACGATACCTTCCTCATGCAGTAAAAAGCTTTTCCTTTGTATCACCACCTTATGATTCAATATGTCACCTATTCTAATTATAATTTTTAAGCTATCTTAAAGAAAAAATACATGTCCTACTTCTACTGTTCCTGTTGTGCAGAACAGTTCATTGATAGTATATCCTTGATATTATATACCTTGATATTATTTCAGAAATACATGTGTGTCTACAAATAGAAAGGTAGTTAGCATGGCTTGGGTATGAGAGTTAAGGGAAAAAAACAGTAACACAGAAATTGTTTGTGGATAGTGCCTTTAGTTCCTTTAGTTTGTGTTTTAATTCAAATCCTTGCTACAATACTCAAAAAAACCTTATTACTTAAATCATCAGTAATCTAAATCTGGCCTGTTTGGACCCCACTCATCTTCACAGCATTTCTTACATAATGATGTCTGGTCATCCTATGTACTGCAGATAAAAACTGTCATTCTACCGAAATTAAAGTAGCTCCTTTTCATCCACACAGGGTCAACTGGCTTTGTCCAATCCAGCAATGCAGTTTGTTGCAATGTGCTTACCTGCCTAAAGCAACTCTAAATGGCATAAGGCAGAAGATAGAAATTAGCTCTATTATATCATTCTCTCAGAACACAAACAGTGCCTGCACAAGATAAATTGTGTGTTAGACTGCGTCAGTGCTGAACTTTTACACAGAATTTCCTGCATCATCATCAGCAGAAGCAGTCACAGAGCAACAGTTTTGACAAGGTGCTGACATTTTACAGCCTCGTCATCTAATCCTATTGAGAGCAAGTGCAGACATGATAAACAGCTAATGAGCTTCTCTCTGCACAGCACTCCACTCACCACTGCGGCTCGCACAGCAAACAAAGGTCAGCCAACACTGCTCCAGTTGCATCTACCATCATCACTCTACGCCATACTGCTTAAGTTCCAGAAGAATTGCAAACTCCTCATTCAAAATGTTGTCTTAAGGGACAAAAATCTGAGTAAATCATCAAATAGCTAGAGATTTCATTTAACAAAATCATGTTAAAAAGGTACTCCATTCAATCCCACACAGTGCCAATCTAGCAGTCAAGCAGTCCTTAATTTTCCCTCTGCATTACACAAGTTTTGTGTTTATGCAATGTACATTTAGACCATGATTAGAACAATTCCATAAATCCTAACACAGAACGATGAATTGTTTAGTTTGCAAAAGACTTCTAGGATCAAGTTCAACCACTAAGGCAGCACTGCCAAGTCCACCACAAAACAAGGTGCCTAAGCACCACATCCACATACATGTCTTTTAAATACCTGCAGGAATGATGACACCACCACTTTCCTGGGCAGACTGTGCCAGTGTTTGATAACCCTTCCCATCCTGAAATGTTTCCTAATATCCAATCTCAACCTACCCTGGTGTGACTTGAGGCTGTTTCCTCTTGTCCCATTGCTTGTTACTTTGGAGAAGGGACCACCCCCCACTTGGCTACAACCTCCTTTCAGATAGTTGTAGAGAGTGATAAGGTCTCTCCTGAGCCTCCTTTTCTCCAGGTTGTACAATCCCAGCTCCCTCAGCTGCTCCTCACTGGGCTTCTGCTCCAAACCCTTCATCTGCTCTGTTGTCCTTCTCTGGACATGCTCCAGCACCTCAACGTCTTTTTTGTTATGAGGGGCCCGAAACCGGACACAGCACTCACGGTGTGGCAACACCAGTGCCGAGTACAGGGGGACAATCACTGCCCTGGCCCTCTGGCCACCCTATTGCTGACACAGGCCAGGATGCCATTGGCCTCTTGGCCACCTGGGCACACGCTGGCTCATGTGCAGCTGCTGTCGACCACCACCCCCAGGTCCTTTTCCACCAGGCAGCTTTTAAGCCACCATTCCCCCAGCCTGTAGCATTGCACGGGGTTGTTGTGACACAAGTGCAGGACCCTACACACGTTGCAGAGCACTTCTTTCTTGTCTTTAGGTCTCATACAGATCCTTTGTGTATATTATTGATATTTCCCTTAGTATTTGAGAGTTAAATATGTATCTCTAAATGCTTAAACACATATATACACAAATAAAACAGTCCTGAAAAATCTCTTCCTCCCTTTCATAAATTCATACAATCTTTTTCAGTCCTTTCCTTGCATAGTGTCTCTCAATCATTTTAAAGAAACAGTACACATTTCCTCACAGGATATATAAGGTATACACTGCAAAGTGGGGCAAAGGAGCAGGAATTCTATATTCCAAATAGTAAACTTTAAAAATATCAACAAAGCAGAACACTCCAACATAACAAATGAGGAGCTCTGCATTAAAAAAAGACTTCATTATTTCAGTATCTCTTTGTTTGCTTGTTTAATCATCCCCTGGGACAATCTGTACTGTTAAGAAACGTGTAGAAAACAGTCATCAGTTTTTGTTGTTGTTCAATTAGTGCTATACTCAGTGTTTGAGCTCATGCAAGTGTCCTTTGGGGAAACATCCTGCGTGCCATTAGCACTATTCTTAATGAGGGAAAGCATGAAACTCCTTTAGTGCTCTGCCAGAATTGTTTTATCTTCAAGTCAAAAGAACAACTGCTTGGAGTAACCCCAAAAAAAGCATTTAACAATTACAAGTGGCAAACAATATTCCCAAGCATTATACTCATAGCACTCTTCTATTTATAGGCTAACAGTTATTATACTGAATAAAATATGTATTAGGCAGGTTTATTAGGCAGACAGTCATGATTCCCCAGTTAAGGCTGCTACAGTGGTTTCCACTGTAAGCCACGTTTTGAACCCTTTTACTCTTTCTGTGAGAAGTAGGGTGGGGAACAGGAGGATGTTTCATGTTTGGTTTCAAGACAAAGGAGAATATTTTTAGGAAGTTTGAGGTTAATTAGACATGCTGCTTTTGAGATATGGGACATAGGCATTTCTTTATTCTTTTTTGAAGAAAAAAGAAGCTTAATGGCAATGTTTTAGTTCTTAAAAAGCTTTTTAACTAGTTCTCAAAAATGTCTTTAAAATACAAAATCAGAATTGAAAACTTGGGGTTAAAGCAAGGTCCAGACTTACAGTTCTAGGAAATATATAACAACAAAAGATCTAACACTTTTCTTAGCTACATTTATTTTCAAAAAGGCATGCAAGCTTTTTTCACTGAAAAAAGCACAAAGCAACAATTGAAGAACACTAGACATAAAACCAAAACTAAAAGCAACATTCCTAACTCCTATCACTGTTTCCCTCCCAACTACCGTTCTTCATAAACAGTGGTAGACAGGGGGAATAAAGCATTCCCTTTCACAGTTGTTTTTCATCTAACTGTCCCCTCATTCTTCATGTTTCTAGGTTTTCTATCTCAGCTTCATAATCGAGATGTCAAGGATCTTCCAACTCTGACATCTTGATCTCCAGCACAATCAGGATCTACAAGTCTTTAATGCTGCATATTCCTTTTTTTGCCATCCCAATGACTAACTGGAGAGCAGAGAGTTTACTGAATAAGGTAAGTGTAAAAGTCTGGCTAAAAGGTTGCATTTCATACTTGTTATACACCCAGGCTCATTTACACAGTGCCTAAAAGCATTCCCTGTCTTCTCAGTGACACATGCCTATATTGTAATGCATGACCTTACAAAACATGGGCACCAGCTGGCATGAACTTCCCTCACAGAGGAGCATATGTAGAGAAGCTAGAATTTAACTAGATGACCTACAGAAATACAATGAATGCAACTTATTTCAGGCACAAATACCCAATTACAGAAATAACAGGGAGATCTCAGGGCCAAGCAGTATTATACAACTGATGAGGGTCCACAGACTTGCCATTTATGTAACCTGAAGAGAGAAAAAAAGTAGTACAGGCATTTCTGATTCTAAACCCAGAAATGCAATGGAGGCTGTGTATTTCTATCTTTTATTTCTGTCCAAAAAACCCGCAAAGTTCAGGCATTTGAGAGACTGCACACCTGATTGCTGGAAAGATGGACAGTAGAATCTACTTCTTCCCCTTACTATTTAGTGCACTTGTCTTCCTTTCTTTTTACCTAGAAAGGTCAACAAGATTCATTCTCTTTTCTTAATACTCTAGTCAGAAAATTCTTTAATTCTATGACAATCTCACTCAGAGTCACATGTAAGCATTAGGGATATGCTACTGGATATGTAACTGTGCAGTTCCAGATGTCACAATTTAAGAAGGATGTGAAGGCCCCTGAAGGAAACAAGGGAAGGGCAACAAAGCTGGTGAAAATGTTGGAAGGAATGTCCTATGAGGAGCAGTTAAAGAACTTGGGCTTGTCCAGCTTGGAGAATACAAGGCTGAGGGGCGACCTCATTGCTCTCTACAGCTCCCTGAGGAGGGAAAGCAGAGATAGTAGTGGTGATCTCTCCCTGGTAGCCAGAAACAGGACAAGTGGGAATGGCTCAAAGCTGCATCTGTCAGGGGCATTTCTTTATCACAAGGATGGTCAAACTCAGGAACAGGCTTTCTAGACAGGTGGTCGATGCTCCAAGTCTGTCAGTGTTTAAAAGAGATTGTTTAGACAATGCCCTTTAACTTTTGGTCAGCCATGAAGTGGTCAGGCAGCTGGACTGGATGATCACTGTAGGTCCCTTCCATCTGAATTTGCCTATTCTATTCTATTCTATTCTATTCTATTCTATTCTATTCTATTCTATTCTATTCTATTCTATTCTAAGTTTTGCCATTGTGGAGGCATTGAGTCATCATACACATGCAGCAGGCCTCTAACTTCCTCTGCTAACCACTTCTACTACTAACCTCTCCTACAGTAATTCATCCTGCTCTACAATGGACAAATAGATCTTAGTCATTTAAGAGGCTGAGATTTACAACATCAGAAAAAAGTTTTCAAAATTCTGAACTGTTTTGATAGCATATTTTCAGTTGTTTTCTAAAGGGTTTATTCAGGTTCATTCAGGGATTAACAAGTCATGCAAGTAAGAAACAGATTATGCAGGAGAATCAGTGTAGCTGACTTTCTGTGAGTATTTATGAAACTCAAAAAAAACCCTGAATAAAATTTCTTTTTTAGCAGTTTCTGTATTTTCGAGTTGCTATGGCTAGCTAAAGTTTACATATCTGTCATATGAAAAAGAAATCTAACTTTTGAGGTTTGAAAATACGTATTTTTTAAGGAGAAAAACAGGAATTGTTTTTACTCAGAGGAGACAAGTTGGAAGTAGAAAACTAGAATCAGGTTTGTTCACTTGTTTTTATAAGAACAAGGGTACGTGCAGGTGTTATCATGCAGTAAGTTTCCATATGTCTGCTATGTAGGTGTACTCTATTATATCTGAGATGAATGCAAGCTAATTCCAGGCAAGCTGCTCCTCAGTAAAACTAGAAGTAGATAAACCTCTTTGAATTTCCTACACAGACACATATAAAAAAATAGAGACAGTACAGGTGAAGTAGATGATGCAAGGTACTGATTGCCCTGTAAGAATCTTGCTCACAAGGCATAGCTGGCGGCTTGCACCACGCAGTCTCACACAGATTCCTGAGGCAGCAGTCCTCAAACACTGCTGTTCTATAGACAGCATTATATGACTTATACAGGACTACAAACTTCAGGGGTTATTCAGAAAAGGTTAACAAATCTCAATCAAACTTTTGGAAACTTTTGTTCATACAATTGAATGCAAGGAATCTCAGCTTTTATAAGCAGTACTTAAAATGAAAATCAAAACACATTTTCAGCATGTCAAGATACTAATAATACACTTGGACTAGTATTGTTCACCATTTGAGATCATCTGTAGTGTCAGTGTTTTGAATTATCTCTTTCTTTTAACTGTGTCATTACAATACTTAGCCATAAATATCACTAAGACATGTATAGATTAAGTGGCTCTTTAAGAAAAACTACTTGTATTTGATTTGAACAATTCAATGCATCACAGGTAAGAGGTGTGTGGAATTAATGAGAGCCATTGAACACTATCAGGGCAGGCTCTTTCTGGTTCCAAATTGCTAAACTGAGCTTTCACTCAAGAGCTGTATCACTCTTAACAAACTTAGGTTTGTGTACGACATGAGTACAAGTTAATCTGTGCACTGTTTGTCTTGTAAATTATATACATGTATTTGCTTCTGGTTTACTAAATTAATCTTATGGACATTTTTAAACAATTAAATAATTCAGGGCAAATCTTCAGCTCCTCTGTGCTGAAGAAGTCTTGCCTAAACAAGGAAAAACATACACAATTCCAAATACATTAAAACCAAGATCGATAAACATAAGACACTTTTATGCCATGACCAAGACGTCAAAGCAGTTACATGTTTCACTCCTATGCTGCCACAAACAAGGCATACGAATTTTAGTAAGATTCAAATTGTCAGCAAAGACTGGGCCAAGAATTTGACAGAACTTGTAACGAAAGCACTGTGACTTAGTATCTCAAGAATGTTGGTAAAGGCTGCTGTTTACAGAGTGGGGCAGAAAAGCATGTCAATGAAACATATAAGCTGATTTAATGCTTGTAACAGAGAGGCAGAAGCACATTCTGAGTCTTTAGAAGAAAGAAAGCGCTAATTTAAGGATTTTAATTTGTGAACTTTATCAACTCAAAATGGATAATTTCACAAGATAGTCTCTCCCACTCTCTTCCCAGAAACTACAACCCTTCAGGTAGGGTAAATGAGTGTGTCACACACACACCCCTCAGTCACAGAAGACCAGCCACTACATTTGTTAGAACTACTTCCAGCTGCAGTTTAGGTCAGGGTCCAATTTCTTTCACGAGTAGTCTTCCACTTAAATCTTCCCCTAAACTGCACTGAAAAGACTGTAGGACAATAGTCTCTCTAATACCAGAGTTAACTTTGCTAGTAACAAAGACTAACTCGAGTCTTGATTTATAATCACAGAAATTTAACAAATTCACATCTGCAGCATGAAGGGGAAATATTGCTACATAAAGAGAATCTGAGTTGAGTTCAATATAGCACACTTTCCCTATTTTAAAATAATTTACCTGGAGATATAGCTCTGTGGAACTGATACATGTCTTCTCCAATAAGTTCTTGTGCAACCTGCCTGATCTTCCGTCGGACAGCATCAAGCTTGACTTCAGATTCATTTAGTATTTCCTCCCCATTGGGAGCACTGCAATCATAAAACAGAAACTGAAAGAGCAGTTTTCAGAACACGTGCAAACAGTTAAAAAATATTACATGTTTTCTTTTACTAATCAATACATTTTAATGGCTTCAAGAAAAAGCAAAGCTGATACTGGAATTATAAACAGTTTAAGTTTCATTGATAGCTATTCAAATTCTGTAGATTTTTACTAGGAACATAATCAAACAGCCAGAGTTCTGGTAGCATGATGTTTATTCCAGACTAGAATTTACTTATTGCTTAAGTAAGAAACAGGAGACATCTATGCAAAGGATTCAAAAAATATTCCAGAAAACGAGCATATTCACAGAAGTACTTCAACCTCAAAAAAAAATATTTTGCAATACTTGACAGCATTGCAAAATATGATACATTATGTACTTCTATGTGTGATTTTTTTATTCCAGGAAGTAGTTATGGACTATGCTGTTCAGGAACAGCTGAAATACCTGATTCATAACCACAATACATACTTGGCATTCACAGTTTAGTTTATTTAATTTTCCTTTAAATTTCCCCTCTCCGCCCCCAAATAATCCATATGGTATACCAGTTTACAGTCTATTTAAGGAACTGCTGATAGACTGGTCTTGAGAAAACATTTAAAAGCAAACAGTAAAGTTTGCTGAGATTAAAGCCACAATAACTGTGAAAAGCAAAAGAGAAGGAAATACAAAATACAGCACAGAAATCTTCCACTCTGACAAAACCAGGAATGTCCTACAAAATAGGAATCTAAAATTCAGAGTAACAAGTTTTTTGTTGTCGTTGTTTCCTCCACAAGTTCCCAGCTACCCAGTCCCTGCAGTGGGAGTAGCTATTTACAGTTAAGGCTGTAGTGATTACTGGAATTATCACAATACCTCTTTGCAGAAGAAAACCAAGTTAAAACGAGTGCAACTTTGTAATCTCTATTTATAACTGTTACTACTATGGTAACTACAAATAGCTACTACTTCAGCATAAATGCATTGATAGGTAACAAAAAATAAATTAAATTACAAAAAAAAAGGAACAGGGAGAGCTCTTATAACATGGAAGACCACTGTTTGTCATATATGGCAAACATTTTATACAAAAGGCTATGCAAAGCTTCAAATTTTCCTGTTGTGCTTCTAGTTTTGTCCGTGGCTTCCAAAGATTCCTTCAAGGCTCATGAGAACACAAAACACAGGGCAGCTCAAAACTTCACATAAAAGCCTATCCAGTTGCAGGATTTACATAAACAGACTCCAGGTCACGTCCTCTTTGCATTGACAACCTTGAGTGCAGCTGCAACGACCGAAATGGTGACTTAACTGCCCAGGCAACTAACCTGAAGGGAGGGTGCACACTCTTCTCTCACAGGCTGCTGAAAGCTGGAAGGCTCTCATCTGCTGTGCATTCTACTGCTCTGATCTAGTTTAGCACACCAAAACCAACCAAGGAACTTGAACCATCATCTTTTAATTCTCTAACTGGAGAGAACATTAATTAGCTGACCTCCACCCTAAGGATGTTTATGGGAGGTTAATTAAATTCCTCTCAACAGAACATTGCAGTTGTTAACCACAAACACAGACAACATGGCAAGGCAGCTTTTGTGTTTCCACGAACATTTTCATGCTCAATGAGACTCACCTGGCAAACCTGTGGAGCAGAAATATCGTTCTTTTGCTTTCGATAGTTATATCACGACTGAGCTTCACGAGCCGTTCATATTTATCGTGCCTGCTGTCAAGCTCCAGCTGGAATGCTGCAGAGTCAATCGTGACAGCAACAAGCAGAGTTACCACAAGAAGACAGTACAGGGAAAGAGCAAAGTGCCTGTGCTGCAGTAACTGCTTAGGAGCTTCGGCCCCACCAGGCATGTCCCCGAGTGCCTTTCCCCAAGGTGGGCAGTGTGGCTGCCCCTGCACAGGGCACAGCTGCAGAGGCCACACTGCCCACCACCTGCCAGAGCTGCACAATTCATCATTAATACTACCTTTGTTTAATAAGTCAGCTTTAAATAAACATCAACCCTGATGATGATTTAAGGCAGTCTAAACAATTTTAAGCTAAAATACTTGGGGTGGTCTCATGGTGTAATAGAGAGCACCCTGGACTCTGAATCCCAAGGTCCTGTGTTCAAGTCTCAGTGGGGACCGTCCCCTGGCAGTTCAATGCCTCCCTGCCATCCCATCCCGTCACATCTTGGATGCTCAGCAGGGTCAGCCCCGGTTAGTACCGGGTGCTGTGACAGTCCCGAGGACTTCCCTGTCACTGTCCAAGCTCCCTCGGTCATGGCAGATGGACCTCAGGACTTAAACGGTGGGGCCAGTTCTGTGCATGCTGTGCCTCACCTAAAAAATCCACTGTGCAGGCTGGAAGGGCACACCCACGTGGGGAGAGCCCTTCCCAAACCTTCGTTTGCAAAGTCTGGCCATACATACATACAGACTTGGTTTTGTTAGTAAAATCTATTCTACAATATTGCTCTTTGGGAAACTGACTTAAAATTTCATCAAATCCAACAAGATAAATCGAAACCCGAAACCCTACAATCATTTCTAAAGAAGATTCACCAGTCTCTAAAACAAAACAAATGAAAGGCACTGTTCAAAATGCACCATTTAGTTCTAAGAAAGGTTGCATTTCACATTCCAGCTAGACTTGGAAAAAAGTCAAGTATTTTAATATCCCTAAGGATTAGAAGTACTAGAGCAAAGTGAGATCAATTATTTAAAATAAGATCTCTGCCTTGTTGATCTTAATTCTCTATAACTACAATGAAGACAGAGAAGAGAGGATGTGTATCTGGTTATCATAGTCAAATATTATCAATGTTTCACAGATACCATTAACATTTTATAAGCCATTATTCCATTAAATAAATCATTAATAGATAGAAGAAATCTAACACATTTCCTACATAAGTGTCTTGAGGTGTTAAAGTCTCCATGCAAGAAAATGCAGAAAATAAACTAAGAGGTTACAGTTTTAAAGGGTCTGACAAGTGAATATCCTTTAAAAGACATAGCAGTTCACAAGCAAGCAAAGTTTGGATAAAGCTACAAAAATAACTACTTCATCACCTTGATAAAAACTTGGTTCCTCTTACTTTGTTCTGTTCTCCCCAGTCTTATTCTGAAACTCTAAGATAAGTCTCAAATGCTCCTACTGATCTTCTACTTCTTACACATGTTTGTTTGGTGTGTCTCTTCCAAATTCTGAGAGCCAATTCCACCTGTGAACTATCTGATTTTCCCTCAGATCACAGTGACAGGAATTTGAAGAAGGGTGACTGGGACTTCCATATGACATTTCCAATGACCATGTACAAGTGTCATTACCAGGAAATCCACTATTCTGAAGATCTACAATATTAGCAATGCCCCCACTCTCTTCTGGACAGCTGTGGCTTTTAGACTTTTATGTTAGATTTTAAATCTGCTAGGGACTATTATGAAGTGCTTTCTGACTTGCAGTAAAACAGACAAATACAGTAATCTTCAGTCTAAAAGGATGCAAGGAAACCTACTGTACTGTGCTACTGCCTAAAATTGCTAAGAATTAGAACTCGGGGTGTTCTCCAGACTAACACATGAAGCCCAGGCAGCCATTTCCGCCACACATCCCACTAAACTATCACTGAAAGCAAAGAGTTAGACTCTATTGATAATTTTAGTGGTACAGAATCAGACCATTAAAAATGACACTTAATAAATCTTAACCTTACAAACCAAGGTACTATCCACTCTCTGTATCACTAAGCTGTCATATTTAAGATGTATTACCAAAAAAAGGAGTCACTCCTTGGGTTTTGATTAACTAGATCGTTCTGTGGTTCTATGATTATTACAGAAGACAATTTCTCACTACTTTTTTAGAAATTTTTGGTGCCAGTAGATCAATTCAAGCATAACAGAGGTTAAAAATAGCAAAACATGTATAATTATTTAAGACCACACATTAATGGGGCAACCCTGGTTGTGTGTATGGACTGCAGAACAAGATGCTGAAGAGCAGCACTGGGAAAGGGACCTGGGGGTCCTGGTTGATGGCAAGTTGAATGTGAGTCAGCAGTGCCCTGGCAGCCAGGAGGGACAACTGTGTCCTGGGATCATCAGGCACAGCATTGCCAGCTGGTTAAGGGAGGGGATTGTCCCACTCTGCTCTGCTCTGGGGTGGCCTCACCTTGGATATTGTGTGCAGTTTTGGGCACCACAATATAGGAAAGATACTAAGCTGCGAGAGAGTGTTCAAAGAGGGCAACAAAGATGGTGAAGAGCCTTGAGGGGAAACCGTATGAGGAGTGGCTGAGGGCACTTGGTCTGTTCAGCCTGGAGAAGAGGAGACTGAGGGGAGATGTCATTGCAGTTATAACTTCCTTGTGAGGGGAAGAGGAGAGGCCGACACTGATCTCTTCACTCTTGTGACCAGAGACAGGACCTGAGGGAATGGCATGAAGCTGAGTCAGGGGAGGTTCAGGTTACCCAGAGAGGGGTTGGGCACTGGCACAGGCTTCACAGGGAAGTGGTCACAGTACCAAGTCTGACAGAGTTAAGAGGCATTTGGACAACACTCTCAGGCACATGGTGTGACTCTTGGGGTGTTCTGTGCTGTGCCAGGAGTTTGACCCCATGATCCTGATGAGTCCTTTCCAATTCAGTAGATTTCATGGTTCTATGTCTAAGTTGTTTAGATTCAGACAACATCCACAGAAATAATGCAGAACTCTGGTTCACCTTACACAGTTTGCTCAGTTGTAAGCTATCTGGAGCATACTTTTTCCTAATGCTTGTGCCTTACATGGAGACTAAAACCACCTGTATCTCTGTCTGGAACTTATAAACACTAGTTCAATACAAACTGTGGATCTCTGAAAAAGCTGAATAAACTGTGTCCCTTAAATCCTTTCTGAAATTAACCAAAAACTGCTGACTGGATCTCATGGAAAAGGAAGGAAACACGTGTAGGTACAATATTCAACATGAATGACAGTGCAGGTAGGTTGGAGGGAACCTTAAACATCATCTTGTTCCAACCCCCACCACCACGGGCAAGGACACTTTCCACTCAACCAGGTTGCTCAAAGCCCCATCCAACCTGGCCTTGAACACTTCCATAGATGGGGCATTCACAGCTTCTCTGGGCAAAGTTCAGGGGTCACAGTTAATCATCTGCCAAGCTGATTTACACAGGAAAATCTAAATACCTGTTTTAAAAAAAGCAAGGAAACGATTTGACATTGAAATTACCATCTGTAACAGACACACAGCTTACATTTCCCCTTAGCTTCATAAAAAAGGTGGAATGGAGAAAATTTTACACCAAGAGTTTACCTGTTCTCCATATAAAATTTCCTTCCTTTTTCTGTCAAGGCTTCTCATTTCTGAAGCTCAACTTTGCCTTGTTAGGGCTACTTTAACGTGAAATTTAAATTTACTGGAGTTTAAATCTAATTTTGTGAAAAACTGTACAAAACCAATTTTGTGAAAGTGAAGTTTACACTTCCTTATTTAAAGAAACTCAAATATAAGTTGATTTTTAAAAGGCACTCAAACTGAAGGGTCTACCTACAGGTCTGCATTAATTAAACTCTTATTTTTAAAAAATGCAGGTATAAACAAGTTCCAACTCACAAAACAATGCATATTCACATTAAAAGTAAGCTTAACCATCTATGCACCAGAGCCAAGGTCAGCAGCCTCCTCAGTTTTCCAGAGATTCCCATCTCCTTCTCTTGCCCCCGTGGCTCAGATTTTGCATTCCACTCTGCAGATCCTGCAGTCTTCTGCCACCAAAGGGCTCAGTCACCTTTTGCCTGGCTGACCACTTGTGCAGTTTGCTCAGCATCAGGTTCAGCACAAGTAGGGTGGGGAGGGGGAACAGCAGGTGGGATGGAAACGGGAGCAAGTCATGAGTCAGGTGAGCTACGCAAAATCCCACTCTCGGGACTTCCCTGCACAAAAAGCACAACACTAAGCTGAGTATGACTCCAACTAGTTTCAAGCTTCTCCTTCAGTGAGAGATGGTTTATTCCATCATTGTACGGCTGGGCTTCACAAAGATTTGGGCAGGGCTCTCCCCACGTGGGTGTGCCCTTCCAGCCTGCCCAGTGGATTTTTTAGGTGAGGCACAGCGTGCACAGAACTGGCCCCACCGTTTCAGTCCTGAGGTCCATCTGCCACGGCCGAGCGAGCTTGGACAGTGACAGTGAAGTCCTCGGGACCGTCACAGCACCCGGTACTAACCGGGGCTGACCCTGCTGAGTATCCGAGATGTGATGGGATGGGATGGCAGGGAGGCATTGAACTGCCCTATTCCATCATTAAATACTGGTAATTTCCTAACAATTTCTACTCCACGATTTTATAATCTGTTCTTTCAAATGTTTACTTACATTTAAAAGACGTCATCAAAGGTGAAGATGGATTAACATTCTCTTTCTCCTCTCTTCTTTGAGCATGTGGAAAATTGTCATGCTTGCGTTTTCTGAACCCACCCGATCCTATTAATAGAAGATACACACAAAAAATATATTTAAAAATAAAGTAGTTTGCCAAAGCACAAGCAGCACCAGAATGCTGTCTTCACAGCATTCCAAGTTTTACAGGATAGAACAAGGTAACCGGATGAACATTATTATTAACTGATGACAGCTTCATGTTATTATGTTACTTTTTCTACCACACTCCTAGTGAAAATCAGAAAAAATCCTACCAATTTCAATGGATGAGTGTGGCAGAATTCTAAGTCCTTTTGTTTTGTAAGGTGTTCACAACCTTTTATGTTTTCTTTTTGTAAGGGAATGGCTGTATGCAAATCTTTGTGTCAATAAGGGCCTACAGGATTAGACCTTCTTTTTTTCCTTCCTTTTATTCAGCTTGAAAGGAATCAATATACTGCAAGCTTTTATTACTGTAGTTATTGATGTCATGGATCTTCAGTAACCAGAAAAAGAAGCAAGGCACAATTTAAGCAGACTACCACCATTCAGATATGCAGGTCTAACTCCTGCACCAGATCTTCTTAGGTCCATTAACCAGTTTCTTCTCTATTCATGCTGATGTGGCTGTTCCCTTCAATTGGCTTTGGGTGCCTCCTCCTTAGACCCCCTTTTCAAACCCACACCCAAACTCATCTCTTTTGGACTATGTTTTACTGCTTCTTCCTTTTGTCCTTCCTTCACCTTGGACTGATTCATTGTGTCACTCACACATTAACCATTCCTCCCTCTCGCTCCCTCCTCTGGGTGACAACTGGACACTGTCTTCATAACAGAGGCCAAATCTGGCAAACTGGCATACAGATAAACCTTTTTGAATATGCAGAGTTCTTTCAATTTCTTTAAAAGAAGAACAAAAGGAAGCTACTTAAAAGTTACAGAAGAACACTGGATTTTAAAATGTTTCCACTTAATTATTTATTATCCCAAACCAAAACCAGAAGTGGGCATTGCTACTTCCTAAAAGAGGAAACTGAAAGTCATTTTTTCCTTCTCTGTTAGGACATGAGTTCAGGGTTTTGTTTTTCCTGTAGCAGTTAAAAACATCACAAATGCATGCCTTGAAATAGTGCAGAGAATTAAACTGGCTGCAGTATACCAAAAGTTGGGAACATCATGATGACCTATAGGAAAAAAACTGGCCCTCTTGAAGTGGAAGAAGAAGGAAGACAGGGAAACAGAGAGAAGGGGTTTCATTGAATAACCAACAACTTCAATACCAAAGAACCATGGGCTGCAATAACAGTAACTTAACCTTCACTGAAAAAGAAAGAAAAAGGAAAAATTAAGAGGTAGGGTCCTTGCTGCTGCCCCTAACGCCTGGCTGAAGGGAGGGCTGCGTGACTCTCAGTGATGCCAAGCAATAGGACAAGTGGCAGCAGGCAGGAACTGATGCACAGGAAGTTCCACCTGAAAATGAGGAAGAACTTCCTTACTGTGCAGGTGACTGAGCACTGGAACAGATTGTCCACAGAGGTTGTGGAGTCTCCCTCCTTGGAGATACTCAGGAACTGTCTGGACACAATCCTGTGCCATGTGCTCTCGGCTGACCCTGTTTTGTGGAAAGAAGACTCTGTATCCAGTCAGGTTATAGAGAGGTGCATTTATTCCAGGCCCAGGTCCATGGGGGATATTTATTCCAAAAACATGCACACCTGGTCGAGTTAACAACTGGTTCATATGCAAGTAAGTTATATATATTTATTATTGCTTCATGCATAAACAGTATTTTCTCAGAGAAGGCAGGGTTATTATAATGAGTTTCAAGAACTGATTTCCATTTTCTCCACCTCATGCCACTTCTTGTGCCTGCGCTTTCCCTCTTGGTAATTTGGGGCAGGGGTCTTTGGTGGTCTTTGGGGATGAAGTTAGTACTCTTCCTCCCATGAACTTTTTTTACCTTTTGTTCAAAACTGCTTCAAACTGGACTTGTTGGCAACTGTAACTGGTCTAATTGGTGAATTTCTCTACTTATCTTGTTCTTTGAACATATCTTCTGATTTATCTCCGTTTCATAGGGTATCCTGGCTGTTTTAATTAGTCAAAGAGACTCTGGGGCCTCTTTGTATGGCATCTTCAAAGACAGGTCTGTACTTTGTGATTTTTGCTGCATGTTATACAGTGAATTTTACAATAACTACTAAGAAAACTCTACAATAAGTATATCGATTAATAACATTATCAATTAATAAGCATAAGTCCCCCCACTCAACCCTGCCCGAGCAGGGAAAGTTGGAGCAGAGCCCCCACTGTGGTCCCCTCCAGCCTGACCCATTCGATGACTGCTGGGGCTAAACCAACACACACGCTGCAAAGTGAGCTGTGAAATACATCTATTCAATATAAATATATAGACACATACACACTCTACCGAAGGATAGTTACCCCAAGTGTTTTACAGGCCTAACACACTCAGCTTCCCACTACACCAACTGCTTTTCCACCACTGAGGATGCAAATCCCTAAAACCCGTTTCCCGACACACCCCCAGCGGACAGGGCAGGGCACCCATGGAGGCCCGGCCGGGGACGCCCGTGAGGGAGCGGCCTCACCTCAGCGTCAGCTCACGGCACAGCCGAGGGGCATCTCCGTCCCCCCCGAGCCGCGGGGCCTCCCCCCGGTTCCGCCGGCCCAGCTCCTGGTGCCTGTGTCTCTCGGGGGCGAGGAAGGGAGGGCAGGGAAGGGCACCTCACCTTCCTTGCCGCTCATCCCGGCCTCGCCGCCGCGTCCCCCCGGCAACCCGCAGCCGCCGCCAGGGCCCTGCCGCCCCCGCCCTACCGGCGCCGCTGCGGGGCGCTCTGCGGATGCCTGACGGCAAGTCACCACACATGCGGCGGGCGTTGGCCTCCCGACCGCGACGCGTAGACGCGGTGCAGAGCAGTGGCGGCGCGGGCGGTGATTTTGGCGTTGCTTCCCGCGAAACCGGGATAGCGCGGAGGGCGGGCCATACTTCCGAGCAGGCGACCGCGCAGACAGCTAATGTGCGACCCCGCCGTGGGGCCTCGGCGCCCGCGGCACGACGGGACATGTAGTGCCGAGCGGGGCGGCGGCGCTGTGGGAGCGCGGCTGTGGAGCCTCGGGCTCCTTTCGCGCCTCCCGCGCTGGCGGCGGCGTGTCCCGGCCCCGCGGCCTCGGCGTGGCCCTATCCCAGCGCCGGGGCCTCGGCATAGCCCTGTCCCAGCCCCGGGGCCTCGGGTGTCCCGGCCCCTGCCCCGGCCCCGGTGCTTCAGCGGCTCCCTGTCCCTGCCCCGGTCCCGAGGCGCCGGCATCGCTCTGCCCGGACCGCTCAAACCCAGCGCCGCTGCTCGGCCCGGACCCGCACCAAGCCGCTGTCACTCCGCCGTCCCCTCAGCCCCGCTTACCTCCTTCCTGCCCCGGCATAGCAGTACCACGGTGTTTTCACAGAATCGTAATGGTTGGAAAATACCTCTGAGGTCATCGAGCCTGACCTATGACTGAACACCACCTTGTCCACTAGACCATGGCACGAAGTCCGTTCCTAAACACCTTCAAGGACGGTGACTCTTCAGCTCCCTGGGCAGCCCCTTCCAATATGTAATCACTTTCTGTGAAGAAATTTTTCCTACTGTCCAACCTCCCCTGGCACAGCTTAAGACCATGTCCTGTCCTGTCTCCTTACTATCCCTTTCTTCCCTGGCATGTCACGGCCAAGGTGCTTCCCTTCCACACACAGTGAATCGAACACACTGCACCAAGTGCCACGATGCTCCCCTTGTGCCCACCCACTGCTGTGCCAGGGAAAGGAGGCCAGGGAGAAGTGAAGTGACACTGAGACAGGACCTGGAAACCGGAGACACTGACAGTACACCAAAAAGATCTGATACTGAAGCCACCTGATACCTAGAAATCTAAGAAGCAGCAAATGTAGCTGCTGGCACAGAGGAGACAAATTCCTCAACCCAGGTTGTTTGCATCCTATGTTTAGCTGGGTCTGGTAAAAATTATGTTTCCTCTGCTATGGATTTAGTGTGAGTGTTCACAGGAGACATGGCAGGATTGTATGTGTGTATGTATAGCCAGAACGAAGCTTTGGGTAGGGCTCTCCCCACGTGGGTGTGCCCTTCCAGCCTGCCCAGTGGATTTTTTAGGTGAGGCACAGCGTGCACAGAACTGGCCCCACTGTTTAAGTCCTCAGGTCCAGCTGCCATGACTGAGGGAGCTTGGACAGTGACAGTGAAGTCCTCGGGACTGTCACAGCACCCGGTAATAACCGGGGCTGACCCTGCTGAGCATCTGAGATGTGACAGGATGGGATGGCAGGGAGGCATTGAACTGCCAGGGGACGGTCCCCACTGAGACTCGAACTCAGGTCCTTGGGATTCAGAGTCCAGAGTGCTCTCCATTACACCACGGGACCACCCCGGTAGGATTGAGCACAAGGGAAAGGGATGCAAACTCTATGTCACCACACAGAGGGCTTCAGTTCTTATGATGATGATGAGCTACATAAAGTCTGCTTGCCCCACTGGCTCATGCTTTCCTACACATGCGTCCTAATGTGTTCCTCTTACGTGTTTAAAATAGGGATGGGTGTTGCAAATCCCCAAACCTAAAGGTTTGCAATTCATCAATCTTGCTGCCCTGCTGCTAGATCTCGTTTCTTGTCACAGCTGTTGCCTGTTTTAGTAGCTGGATTCCCAAGGAAACAAAGCTCATATGAGCACAAAGGCGGAGTGCTCACAGCCTGTGGGTGTGGGTGTGCGTGTGTGCCTGTCCTTCCTCCCCACCCTTAATAATTTTTTAATCTGTTGGTCAATTGGTCAATCTGATTTGACACAGGGAAAGAGCCTCCAGGAGTGATTGTAAACATCCTGAGTAGGGAAAAAATTTTGGGTGGAACTTGCACCTTGCTAGAAACCAGATAAACCCAGCTGTGAGATGTGAATGCTTCAAAGTTAGCAGAGCCCAACATTTGGGTGTTCTGAAAGAGCAGGGACACAGCCCTGGCTCAGGCCTTTAACAAGTAAACAATTACAGCTTTTAGCAAACTTGAATACCAGGTGAATCTGTCAACAGATTGAGGAGGACAGTAAACCACCTAAGTCAGATAGTAGAGGAGTAAAGCTTTGACAGTGAGCTTTAAACAGTCTCCTGGCAGCCAAGCAGGAGTTGCTCAAACAGTATTTCCAAATGTTGAGAACACATGACTGTCATGCAGTGCTCAAAATTATTCAGAAGCATAACATAAAACCTCTCTCCAAATTCCTAATCTGAGAAAACAGATTTCAATCACACTTGAAAAACAGAGGACAAAGAGAATCCCAGCAGAACTTCCTCTGGCTTGATCTGTATATTGAGTTGTGCAACAGCTTGATTGCCGCCCTACCAGCTGCACAGGAGTTTTCTGCTCTCTATGTAGCAAAATCAGGACATTAAACTATTTGTGTCAGTGTTATCACTGCACACATTCAGGCACAGCCTTTTGTTTTAGAAGATGTACAAAATTGCTTTTGGAAACACAGATTTTTTTTTTAACTGTGCTATTTCCCTGTTCTTGGCAGCTCTTTGGACAAAAAGCAAAGTTGTTTTGGTTATGTTGATGTCACAGAAGTGTGGAAAGAGCACTGGCACTTGAATATTTCCCAGCAGTGGAGAATTTCCAGCCAATTTTAGGGAGTGGAGGTTTGGTTTTCCACTGATTTCTGTGGGACTCAGTGGCACTTTGCACATGCACAGAGATACTCAACAACTCTCTTGACATTATTGAAATGTTGTGAATAAGAATTGGTTGTTGGTTTTTTTTTTTCCTGAGACAATCCATTTAAATATCACAGTGTTAAACCACTTTGGCAAGAGGTTATTTGCAGTATTTTCCCCTTTCTTCTAGCTGATAATTAAAACTTTCTCCTTCCCTTTCCAGTTATGTGTTCTTTATGCCTGAAGAGAATGGCACCTGAACTTCCACAAGTGTGAAGGTGGGATAGCAACATTTTGAGGGAGTAAACGGAGGCATGAGGATTTAGGCCAGGGCAAAACCCCCAAGCAAGCAAACAAAAAACAAACAAACAACATTTTCTCAGAGACTTAGTGTCACACAGTGAGATGTTGCATATGGGTTGTGTGTAACTGTGCTCCAGATCCTAAGACAAGTTTGGTAATTCAGCCTTCATATGGAAAAAAAAGTGGGTTTTAAGACTCATAGTTGCAAGGATAGAGGGTGGACCAGGTATGATCTGTGTCTTTCTGAGTGGGCAAATCAACTGAAAACAACCACTCTAGGGGACTGGAACTTCATTAATTTTATACCTGAAGTCTGCTGCTTTGGGCAAGGACCTGCTTCAGTCACACTCCTACACCATGTTCTTTAGTAAGACTTTTGGTCTGCTGCAGTACTATCAGGAGTGGCCACCTTGAAATAGCACTTGAATGGAGAATGAATCTTTTCTTCCCTGGAAAAACCCAAGTCTAACACTGACTCAGCCAAACTTTGTGAAGGGTAGAGAAGTGGTGGTGGGTCCACCTCAAGGACCACACTAGTGAAGCTGCTTCAACACCTACAGCTTCAAGTAATGGAGATGAACAGAGGTAAGACCCAGGTGATTTGTCAGACATGAAATCACCGTTATCTTTCTGCCCTCAGTTGTTTCAATAAAGTTCTATGGAGACTGTTTAAGATCCCTGGGTTCCCTTGCAGCGTCACAATGTACTCTTCATGCCCCTGTATGGCTTGTGTAGTTTAGAGACTAATGGCTATCTTCGTGTTGCCCTCCCATGTTTAAATAACAAGCCTGGGAATGTCTCCTGAAGTTTCTGCTAAAGCAGTAGCAATGTGGATAGTTAGAGCTGGAATTTTCACTGCTTATCCTTTAGGTTTTCATTTTATCTCATGACATGATGTACTCTCAGCAAGGTTGTAAGGTTGCCTTGGAGATGGACGGGTTTGCCACTGTGTTCTCTGTCATACCGAAACGTTCACATTAGCCAGTGTAACTGAGAGGGCTTTCAACAAACAATTGAGTGAAGTGACAAAAAGCTTACGAAATGGTCATAGGGGAATTGCATAAACTGGGGTCAGATGTTCAATTTGAGACTGCTACATGACCCAGGCATTTTGCAGCTGGTTGAGGAAAGGAAGAGGGAGGTCAGCTGGTCTCTAGTTGTTATAGCAACAACAACCTGTTTTGTTTCTCAGGCAACAGAGATGCCCACGGTAGTGGCAGGAGAGATCGGGAGGATGATTTTCTCTTTTCCTGGACTAATGTTTGAAAGCTGTAAATGTTTTTCTGCTGGTCAAATTTGGAATTTGAATCTTGTAAGTGGCAGGATCCAAGTGCTAATACACCATTGTGCAACCTTTGAGTGGATCAGCAGAAAGACTTTGGGAATGCACTATCAATTTAGCTGACTTGTAAATGAGCAAGTGGAAAAGAGGAGAGAGAGAACCTACAGGTTCCCAACTCAGAAAAGAAAAAAAAAGAGACCAAACTATGCATCGCCTAATGTTTAGTTTATATCTTCCAAGGGAAAACTGGCAAATGACCGGCTATGAATAATGTACCCATGGGGAAAGTTTGTTTCTAAACATGAACAGTTAGTGCCTGGCTTATGTTTGGGTGGGTGTGCTGGCTATTTCATAAAGTTTTCATTCTACTGAGGCAACCACATGAAAGAATTGCTTTGGAGGAATTCAAGGTGAGAATATCTTCATTTTGCATCACACCGACACCCTTAATGCAGTAGAAGTGAAATGCAGAGATTAACCTTTCTCCTGCATCTCTCCCATGTCCCTCTGTCTGCATCTGAACCCTTTGCAAATTCTAACTGAAGTGATATGATCCTTTGTATGTCTAGCTGCTCCAGACTGGCTTGGTCAATTAAATGCTGGGCTTTTCTGCCATAGCAGTAGGATAGAGAAAAAATAGGGGCTAAAGTTATAGTGTGTTTTAGTTTTGGCCAAGTGCTGGTGCAGTAAGAGCTGCAAACAACAACAACAAAAAAACCCAATCCCTAAAACGTTTCCTTTGGTTATGGAAAAGTGAGAAATATGACAACAGTGAGGTAGCCTGAAGATATGGCTCTCCTCAGAAATGGTAAATCCGATCATGCAACAGAAGAATTTGCTTTTCTTTTTTTTTTTTTAATATGCATACCTAAGTCCCTCATGTGAACTATATGAACCTTGAAGAGTCTTAGATGCTTTTCCATTCCTACAGCCCTCAGTACCCCCTGGATCCCTGTAGTGCCAAATGCATATTCTCCTTCACCCTCTTGGTCCTCTCCAGCGCTGCAGTTTGGAGGTAATGGCTTTAGGCAAAAGAGTTAATCTGATTCATCTGCAGTTAACCCTCTGTAAGAAGGAGTCTGAGAATGGTCTTTTGTGTCTACATCTGAGAGAGGCAAAATATTACATTATATATGAAAAACCCTTATTCATGCCAATGTAAATTAGGAGTAATTCTCTTTAAATTAGGTGCCATTGAGATGACTATCAAGTCTTGAGAATTCCCAATGTACAGAATATGTACAGAATATTTTATTCTGTGGTATAGGTAGGGCCAAAAAACACAGCAAGGCTCAGGTAGTTAGAGAAATGCTTTCCCAACAATTCCCACCAAAACGTTCTGTTAAAAAAAAGCAGTTAAGGTTGCTCCAGGGCAAAACACATCCACACAAGAAATGACAGGTTAGGGGAACCTTCTTTGCATAAGCTATCCTGCACACCTCATATTAACCACTCCCAGTGACAGACTCCAAACCCCAACAAAAAGCTCTCCTTGTTCTGCAGGATAAAGAAACAAACTAAATCCCCATCCCTCCTACATGCTTCAGTGCAAAACCCTCTGGCTTCTGCAACACTACCATCAGCAGCTGGTGCATGTGGAGAGGCTGTGGTGATTACAGGGGAAATGGACAATGACGAGTGCCCCCTGAGCTGCTACTGACAGTCTCAGGGACCTTCTGTCACTTTGTCACACTGTTTTCCTTGTGGCTGGCCACACCACTTAGCAGACCCCTTTCACAATGCAGAGCCATCTGTTGCTTTTTATTATACTGGAGAATGAGCTATTTTATATACTTACACCTGAATAAATCTGGTTCCCCTGCTGAAAAAATAGCTACATTTGCACCAGGTATTTGTATGGGGCTTCTTCTAGGTGATTTATTCCTAGCCAGAAAAGACTTTACATGAAAGGTGTTTTGTCACTCAACACTACAGGAATCCTGGGTAGAATGATAATGGCACTAAGTTGTAGTTACAATTAAAGCTTTATTTTTTTGAAACATAATTTTATGATCAGCTTAGCATAAAATTTTGCCACTAGACTGGAACAGGATTTTTATAATCAGAATAAGCATATCACAATTTTCTGAGTAGCATAGCACAAAATTTGCATCACAGCTTAGCTTATGTCTCCTAATCACTGGGACCCTCTGCAGAATGGGTTAATCTTAATATTTGGCTTGCAGTATCCATAAAATTATCATGATATAGAATAAAAACATATAGAAGAATATGAGTCACTCACTCAAATGCTGGGGGAAGCAGATGATAGTGGAGGCATCTCTGACCACTGGGAGAGCATGGGTTTTGCTTTCCAGCAGCAGTTGTGGTCCAAGTCCCACTTGGGTGTTGTAACTACTTGATTTTTATAGACATGTTCTGTGATGGCATCATCACAGCCTGGCTGGCTGATTGCCTGGGACCTTCAAGGCTGGTAAGGAGTGGAGAAGTTGGTCTGTCACCCAGGATCCTTGAGGCTGGTAGGGATGATGGGGAGAAGAATTCTGTCTGGTGCACGAGACCTTCCAGGCCTGATGAGAAGGGGAAGGGGGACTGATACATGACCAGTTTGGTCACAGAGAATGGCCATTTGCCTTTTGAGTTGGCATTAATTAAGCTAACCATATTATAAGGTGTCAAGAGCAGGGGGTAGCAGTTACAGATTGTATTGAAGAAGCCTTTGCTTCCAAGTGTGTTGGTGGTCTTCTATCTACCTTCCTACAGAGCTTTATACCTTCCCACACCTAGTGGCTATTTTCATCCTAGTTTCTTCTGCTCCACAAGGTCACACTGACCAGTACTGACAGGTTTCACCTTGTTGTTTAAATGCTGTTACAGAGTTAGTTCTGCCTTTTTGTACCCAGGTGCTCTCACACTCTACAGAAACATAAATCTTTGTTGCTGCAGGCACAGAAACCAGAATTTTTATGCTGGGTCTATGGAGGAGGGCAGGTTTAATGGAGCCCATATACAGAGCTGCATGAAAACAAAGAATTAAAGACGTAGATGAAGTACAGTAGTGTTACAGACCTTTGTCCATTCAAAATGAGCCAGAGATGACTTTGATGCCTCAGGGTTTTTTGATTGATTTTTTTTAATTGTTGCAGAATTTAGAAGTAATTGCAGTAGATGTAGATTTTAATGTACCAATAAAAGTAAATACAGTAGCTCAAGGTTTGCACATACTAACCCCATCCTATACGAATCCCTCAAAATTCCGTTACCTGTTTAGTCTTCAAGGCAGAATTGTGGAAAAACACCCTGCACCAGAAAAAAAGGCCTGCACCAGAAGATATAAACATAGGCAAAGTGACCTCCAAGTACAGAACTTTGGAAGGCCTCCAAGGACTCTACGTGCTGTGAGGAAGACAAAGATGATGAAGGAGAGGTCCCCAACTTCCCCAGGCTCAATTCCTGACCAGGTGTGCAGGGGAGTGGAATGAGGCAGAACTGAGGGGTGGCAGAACAGGGATTGGATGGATATTATCATAAAAACCACAGAACCAGAGTCAAAGGGCATGTGTGTGGATATGTATTCCTGAGGCCTAGAGGCTCATTAACGCTTCTGCTCTTTATCTTATCTCCTACTAAATTAGCTTGAAGTTTTTTTTCTCTTCAGTCTTTTGAGGCAACACTTTGTCAAGAGTATTAGTCTAATGATATAACTTTGTGTCATGGGTGATGACCTTGAAGATGCTGAGGACTGAAAACCTCCTCACCTGAAGCTTCCAATGCTGTGAGTTGTTCACAGTGTGTTACTTGATCAGGTGTCTCCAAAATTCAGGCCCTGCCCTTCCCGACTGTTGTGCTCTATGATCAGCTCTGACGTGGAAAACTGAAATCACAGTAATCATTACAGACTGAACATTTTATAGTTCTGTGGCAGTGCAAAGGCCCCAGAGAGTGAACTAATAAAGGTCTGATATGCATTTATAACCTCACCTCTAAGAGTCACCATGAAGTTTTTATTATCTACCCTCCAGAAACATCTATTGTTTAGAAAACTGTAGCAACCAAACCATTAATCATAATGCCTGTTAAATGTTATATGCTTCTGCTAGTGGTTTCTAACTTTACCATGGACTATGTAAGGGTAATGTACAACACAGAGTAAGCTTGGAGCACGAGTCTTTTGAGGATATCTATACATAACATGCCCATGTCCACTCAGTGGCCTAAGGATATGATATTAAAATGGGTGGGGGTGGTCCCGCGGTGTAAAGGAGAGCACTCTGGACTCTGAATCCCAAGGACCTGAGTTCCAGTCTCAGTGGGGACCGTCCCCTGGCAGTTCAATGCCTCCCTGCCATCCCATCCTGTCACATCTCGGATGCTCAGCAGGGTCAGCCCTGGTTAGTACCGGGTGCTGTGACAGTCCCGAGGACTTCGCTGTCACTGTCCAAGCTCGCTCGGCCGTGGCAGATGGACCTCAGGACTTAAACGGTGGGGCCAGTTCTGCGCACGCTGTGCCTCACCTAAAAAATCCACTGTGCAGGCTGGAAGGGCACACCCACGTGGGAAGAGCCCTGCTCAAATCTTCATTCATGAAGCCTGGCCATACATACAAAATGGGTGGAATAATTTCTTTGTTTCCATGACAAGAATACATCCCATATGGGAGTCATCAGCATCAACAGTAAGCTTTCTTCTAAGCTCTTTTGAGCCACTGTTACTAAATACATATTTCACATACACCTGTACAAGTTGAAGTCTTGGAAGAACATGTCTACTCCTCAGATATCAAAGTGCTTTCAGTGCAGATGCCTGCAGGGGGACAGTGATCATAAAGCAGCTAGAGAGCCAAAGGAATGCTTAGATTTCAGAGCCTGCATGATTACCCACAGCTGTACAAACAGTACAGTGGAGAAAACAGATTGACCTTGGCCATGTTTTGAGAGTGCCAGATAACCATGTCCTTCAGCAAACCCTGTTTAAACATGAGGAGGAAAGAAGACACAGTGAGGAACGCGAGGAAACACAATAATGACTAAAGCAGCAACATCCCAAGTCAGCAACTTTAACATCTTCAGGGGACTGGTCTGTAACAAAACTGGTTGATGATGACAGACCTTATGTACCTGGCAGTGTGAAAAGTGGATTAGACCAGATACATGACAGCAATATCTCAAGTACAAGTAGACAGTACACTTCAAGACATGAATTATTGTGATTTGACCATCCCATAAACACATATGGCAGAGAAATTTTAGTCTGTTTGCAGTAATTTCAAAATGGAATTGAAAAAGCAGAGAGTGTTTCAGTGTATTTCTAAATCCACAGGGCAATGGCTATCTTTTCCAGGTTATTAGTGTCTGAATCTGACTGTATAGAGAGAATATTGAGGGGACCCATAATAGCAAATAACTGCAATGCTCATATCACTGACCTTCCCTTCACCCTTGAAAATAGGCATTTTCTTTGCTGTTTCCCCACATGTCTGGGGAACACACTCTCCAACACTTGCAAAAGTGCAAACACTATCACTGAGCTGGTCATCAGCATCCCCTCTAGCTCTTATCTTGGGCTGTGTCCTACTAGGATCATAAAGTTACGTGCTTAACCTCAGGGAATTTCTCTCCCCTCCCCATGGTGGACAAAACACAGTGGATCACCTACTGGCAGAGAGCTCACTAGATGCTGGGCTCATAAATGACAGAAGTTTGATGCAGAATCAAAGCTAGAAGTTAACTTCCTCCAGAGTATCCCATAACTCAGAGCAGGCTGTGGGGATGATGCTCAGTATGGTTGTAGGTAACAGCTTGAGGATTGAAGGAAGCCGTATCTTTGCTGAGCTAGAAATCTGAGCATTGCACAATACTTGTTTTTCTTACCTTGTGAATTCTGCCCTTGCAATGCGCAAATCCTCAGGCACCCATGTGTTCACTGCCATCCAGTGTCTTCGTAACTAGAGGATAAAGAAGAGGTATTTGGAGAGCTTGTGAAGATCACTATGAGGAACATTACTGTAGCTATGAAATTACAAGCATTCGGTAAACATGAAAACAAAGCAAAACACAAGAAGGGCAGCAGGGAGATGGAAAGGTGAAGGTCAGAAGGTGAAGGTCAAATGAAGGTGACTAATCTGTCAGTCACTGCTGGAGGACTCCTCTCCTAACACAGGCCGTATGAAAGTGTTTCCCTATTAAGGTTTCACCTGTAGCTGCTGCCAGCTTGGCAGGGAAAGCAACTCTCTGATGAAAACAAACTCCAGTGTTCCCATGACATTGAGTTGTTCCTGCAACATTGCAGCTGTCAAAAAACTTGACTGACTCCAGGGAGAAACACCGCCTTTATGCTGGCTGTTTTGCTCTCCCCTTTCAAATACTAATTTTATATTTTACGGTCAGCCAACCAACTCTTTACAAATTTTACAACCTGTTCTCCCAAGAGCCTGAAGGCACAAAGCATTCACACAGTGCACAATCTGAGAATGAAAGCATAAAATACATGAAAACCCATAAAGCCTTTATGGAAGGTCCTGAATAAGGTCAGTGAATCTGCCTACTCCTTCATAAGCAAGCACTCACCTGACTGATAAGCTAAGAGTTAAAAATAGATCGTGTTAAAAGCTGATGAAAGCACCAGTAGGCATAGAGTATTACTTAGATCTGTCACACAAAGATCCTGCATCTGATTTATTAGAAAGTGTATGGAACATGTCCTCACTAGATTACCTGCCAACTGTGCATCAAGAGCTTTAGAAAAAAATTGAGTGGAATGAATAACTACAAATTGTATGTAATGAGTGGCTGGAAAACAGGAAAAGATGCAAGATGGGTCTTTCAGAACTACATCACGCCAAACTAAGCAATTATCTTTCTTAGATGTGATTAAATCAGTCTTTTTGGCAGAGGAAACATAGTAGGTCTCACCTACTGGACTTCAGTAAAGCATTTGATTCAGTGCCACAACTAGCTGATTAAAAGGCAAACTGGAGAAGATGGACGTTAGTAGGCAAACTGTAAAGCAGTGAGGAACTGCCTTAGGGGAAATAGATAAATTACATGTAAAGGTGCTGTGCGGGGATGAGGGATTTCCACAAAGACCAATCTTAGGACTTTCAACGTTTTTACTGACAGTTTAGATACTAAAAAACCCCCAGAAGTGTTGTGAAACATTACTGATATGTGATGAAATCTGTCAACAATGCACAGCTGGAGAGTCTTGCTTGCTGGTAACGCAAAAAGTTGTGGATATCACAGGCAGAGATCCATCAGAGATGGAATTATACAAATAGAGTCAAATGGTGTAGTAAAAATCAGAGAGAAAAGAGGTGGAAATGATGCTAAAAGCATTGGGGAAAAGGTGCTGGAGAAACTTCATCTGGAATTTTGTATACAGTTCCAGTTAGATCTATTTTCAGAAAGCACTCAAACTAGAACAGGTGCTGTGAAGACACATCCAGGAAAATTGCAGGAAATAAACAGCCTGTTCTGTAAGACATTGGAAGAATTTAAGCAAAGCAAAGGATGAGAGAGCTTATGATTTCTCACCATATACAGCATGGGGGGACAGGACAAAAAAAGATAAACTTGCAAGACAATCTGACTCAAAAATATTTGACTACAAACTGGCCATTAACAGACCAAGTCTTGAAATTACAGGAAAGTTACTAGTTACCAGAGGCATGACCCAAAAGGCTTTCCACAGAAGAAGACAGCAGCAAATGTTGCTGCTTTTCGCTATGAGATCTATTCAGTTTCCAAAGAACCTCTAGCACATGGCTGTCTGCAGCAACCCAGGCCAGGCTCAGTGCTCCAAGGGATCACTTCCCATCTCTGCCCCTGCTCCTGTCCTCAACAGCTTCTGGTGGTATCTCAGGAAGGTGTTCCTGAACTCTGGTCTTACACAAGAGGATGTCTCACCAGTTGCACAAACTGGGAGGCAAATCTTTGAAACTCTGTCTCCCAGCCCTCAAGGAAGGTTGCTCCTATTTCTCACAGTAGGGCAAAATATAAAATCCTCTTCTATTTCTCCAGCTGCCAGTTTTGCAGAGGCATTCTTCATTTTGATCTTAGGCAGCAGTTAAACAGCTCATTTGTCCAGCCCAGGTGCTTCCTCCGCCAAGGCAACAGGAAACAAGCAGGCTCTTTGGCAGGCACATTTCTGAGCCCCTGTGCAGCATTTCTGCCCCTGCCCCAGCACTGTAGCATGCTGTGCTCTTGGCAGGCACAGCACAAGAGTCTGTGGGAACCTACCTATGCAAGCATTAGCTCTGTCCAAAACACACATGCCTGTGCAGTTGTGAAGAAGGTGCACACAGGCTTCTGGGGAGAGGAGGAGGAAGGGGAGGCACGAAGCTACTGTTGATTATCCATGTTACAACTACACCTCCATAGAGCCTGCCACCACTCTCACTGGGGGAAAGACATCTATTCTAAAACGTTTAACATTATCTTTTCTGGATCTAACTATTTTAAAAACAGTATGTAGACTGCACAGACAAGTCAGGTGCTAAAGAACAACAGAAGGGCTCTTTTGTATTTTTGAACTGCAAAGAATCCTTCTTGGAAGAAGGGGCAGAGGAGAGTTTGGTCAGCCAAATAGAATGTAAGCTCTGTCAACTGTGCCAACACATCTGGAGCACCTCAGGCCTCCAAAGTCATTGATCATCTCTTAGGGATTGGCTTTCTACATATGTTCACAATGATGCACACTTTCACCTCCACTGCTTTGACATGCAGCTGTACCCGCCTTCCCAAGCTCGAGGCTGACCACCAGAAAAATGCCCTTTTTGTCACTGCTGGCCATGGTTTACTGAACCACCCACATTTTTTCTTCAGCATTGTACTGGCCTTGCAATAACGAACTTTTTCAAATACTTCTTGAAGCCACCCTCCCTCTGCTCTTCCTTCTTCCTCGCAGTGGCGTTCTGTGGTCAGCAAGGAAGGAATGGATACCTGCAGGGTGGCCCCTGCATTCCAGGAAAGCAGTGTCTGCTGGGAAGGTTAAAGGTAACTTTTACTTTGCACATATTGGCATCAAGGAGGTGCACTGAACTTTTCCATTGGTGCAGCTCACATGAATATAAGCTCTGCTGGCACCCAGGAGTCCCCTGGGTTTTGGGAAGGGAATCTGGCCAGTTTTTACAGAAAGCATTAACAGGGAACACACTGTGAACAAGCTTGTGGAAGGCAAGGGACATGGGACAAGGCTGAGCTTTAAATTCTCTTTTGGCACAGTACAATCCCGGCCTGAGCCGGAGGATCCTCAAAACTGTCCAATACCCATTCTAATGGTGATAGCATGTAATGGAAAGTGACTGGGGGGGAACAGCTTCGCAGAGAACACACCACACACAGCGTGGGGGTGAAACCAAAAAGCCCGTTATTAATGGAGGGGCCAACTTATCAGGGGTCAGTTTGGGGAGGTCTGAGGCTTTGGAACTTGGACACAATAGGGCGAAGGGGGGGCAAAGTGGTTAACTGACAACCGAATAGCCAATGGACAAACACCCGTCAAGTGACAGGAAAACTGACCAATAGGGGCTTGGGGATTGAGGCAGGACGGGTGGAAGAGACAGGTACATTTCTGATGGACTGCCGGTGGCGCGGTGCAGGGACAGCATCCCTGGCTGCCCCGGCTCGGACCTGTCAGCGGGTCCTGGATGCCGCGGTGGGGAATGAGCGTGGGGGGGTGTAGAAACCATGCAGGGTGGGGGTGAAAAACCCAACATTCAGACTTCGGAGCTTCAAATCCACTGTCTATCCCAATTTCTATTGATTCTGCTGCTTCTCCGTCCTCTTCCATCTATTGCTGGCAACACTGCTCCCTACAAGCAGTGTTTCCCTACAAGCATTTGGAGGTAAACCTGTTCCTATGCAAAGGGTACACACAATTGTCCCAGTAAATAGTTCCGGAGTCTATCTTCATAGCAGAGTTCCAGCAGGCAGAGAGAAAAGTTGCTGCTTGACCCACTTCTTTATATGTTGGTGCTGATGTCCCAGTCTGGCTCACCTTTCAGTAGTGTAAAACCTCTCAGGCATATTTTCATCCTAGTGTAAATCAGTGTAGCGGCAGAGTTGGCACCACAGGAGGTTCTCACCTCATGGGGACTATCTCAGCAAAACCTTCCTTCAGAGCACAGCTCTGGGCAGGAGATAACAGGATCTGCTGTACATGCTGACTGCTGCTGGCTGTGGCTGTCCCCCCCATGAGAGAAATGCTGAGCCAATCACTTAGAATTTCCCCCTTCCCTTCCTTAAGAGCGGCCCCAAACAATTGCCAGTATCTTCCCTTCAGGCAGTGTTTCTGCCACCCTGTTCCCTCACTGCAGCCAGTGAGGAGGTAAGGAGTGTAGTAGCTCTCTGTGGTCTTCTGTGGTTGAGAGAGAGGGAGGTGCCTGCAGAAAGCAATTTATCCCTCCTAAAATCTTAACCACTTCTCTCTCTGAGGAAGTGCCAAGGACAACTGTGCCCCAACTTCAGTGCTTCATTTTGGACACCTAAAATGAGGTGGGGATAAATCCACACCCTTCTGCTTCTCAGGCATCATGTTTCACAAGCAGAAGTGTTGTAATTCTGCTTGTTGCTCTCTGCCACTAATGTTAGGTAGGATGTTAGATAAATTACATCCTCCCACATTCTGGCAGAGCTCTTTCCCCTAGTTGGCATAAATGATAACTTTCATCTTGCTCACTGGATATTCAACATTGTGTAGTGCAAAGGGTGCATATTTTCATATCTGGCTGTGATCAATAATACAGTTCCTATCTACGGCAACTACTGCCCACAACACTGAGGGCTTGTATTTTATGTGATGGTCGTTGAAATGGCTATCTTTTGTAATCAATAGCCTGAGAGTTTTTCTCAGGAAGATTTGCATTGCATGATCAACAGCAACAGTAGTCCAAGCCAACTTGATGAAAGGGACAGTTAATCCCAAAGAGCCAAGTCATTGGAATGTGCCCTGCTCTGGGAGGGCATCACTCAGCTACGTGCATACAGCTGGGTATGGCTGGCGTAGCTGAAGCTGGTAGTTAGCCAGAGGTTTGAGGGTTGGTTGATGGTTGTGGGGTTTTTTTTCCTGGTTGTTTTTTTTCCTCTCTCCTTTTTTTTTTTTTTTAAGTAAGAAAAGCATCCACGGTTGTTCCACAAAAAAAGAACAAATAATCTACCCACATGGAATATATGTTTTTCTCCTTGTTTCCTCCTTGTTTACTTTCACCTTCTCTTAATGTAAGTTGGGCGACAAGATTTTTAGGATAAACAGTAGTTGGTGCAACAGATGAAGGGGAATAACTGGTAGGCTTTTAAAAAATCAGTAATACAGGCACAGGGCAGACACTGAAATGCATAAACCTTGCACTGTTTTACAAAAGCAGACAAAGGCAAAGCCACACAGGTAGAGTCCTACAGCTGCAGAGTGTCTCTGCTTCACTTTCCACTACTCCCTTTCCTGGAGGCAGCTAGTGCTGAGCTGTAACAGCTGAACTGCATGTGAAGCAGCTCCTAAACCACTGAAGTTTTCAACCTGACATGTTAAATAAACTCCCCCTCACCCAAGCAGGAGAGTTAAAAGAAGCCCCAAGGCATGATTCTTTACGGAGGTAAAACACCTCAAGTGACACAGTCCCTGGTCCCCAAGCAGGGTCATTTCCACATATGAATGAAGGTGGTTTGCACCTGTTTTACCCAGAAGCACATGCCTACTCACTGCCCAGTGCAGTGAGGGACACACTCTGAGTCACATTCATAGCAAAGTAATGGTCTGAGCTGACCACATGTGAAACACCTGCCAGAAGCCAACCTGTGAAACAGGTTCTCCTCACCATTGCTCCTCTGGAGCTATACGCACACTGGCAATTGGGCAGAATCTCTGAAAAGCATCCCAAACCTAAGAGGAAACAAGAATAACAGTCAAAGCTAGAACCACGTGAAACTTCAGAGGTTGGCAATATCACCTCTGATGTCTCAGCATAACTTGCCTGCAAGCAAAACTTTTGATTGACAAGTGTGAAGGCCTGAATTAAATGAGCTTTAATTTGTTACTGTTCTCTTAGGTGAGGTCCAGTCACTGACTGTAGGCACTTTCCTAGGTAAAGTAGGTTGGTGTTGATCTTAAGTGAAGGTACAAAAACATGCCAATCCCATGCATGGTACTTGGTAGAATGGACCCAGATAATGTAGCTCATTAGGGCACCTTGTTGGGTCTGCCCAGCCAAAGCCATTTCTCAGCTCCCCAGCTGAACTGGCAAGGCTCACTTTTGCCACACCACAAGGAAAAAAAGGCCAGGACTGGGACTGGCTTACACTCAAAGAGAGTATGGAAACGGCCAAACTGTTACAGGGAGCTGGCAGAAGATCTTGGAGAGCTGGATATGCTGTCCTAACACCATTGCAGGAGGGGGAAATAGCAGAAGTGGGACTAACGGAGTAGTTTGTACCCTCCCATTCCAGCTGCTTACTCTGCCAATGGTGACTCACATTAGCACTCCCTTCGTCTTGCTGCCTCAACACTCAGAAACAACTGCATTTCTGCTGATGGAGGGAAGATGATGCTTTTATTACTCTATCAGGCTTAGAAAAGCCAGAACATAGCAGAGCAGATAGGAGAGTCCAGATAAACCTCACAAAGGGAAAAGAGCCCAGGCTGAGTGTGGGGCCAGCTGCCCAGCATGTCCCCAAGCCGTCCGTTCGCAGGTAACCTGGCATGCCCTTCACAAGGCCACCTGAGCCCTGGGTGGAAACCAAACCATGGGACTGGGCAGTTGTGCAGCTGAGAGGGATTTACGTGGTTGTAAGCTTCCACTGCCTACATGCTGTGAGTGAGCTCCTCCTGCCCGGCACACAGCTGCCTCAGCCCTGGGCTGCATTGCTGCCCAGCTCATGCCTCGGCCCCACTTGGATTCACACATGCCACACAATGCCTTCACACAGATATATTTATCAAGCTAAAAATGTTCTGTTTAGCTGTTGCGTTGACTGTGAGGCCACTTGGAGCTGTAAAAATCTTGTAAGCCTCATAAGGAGGACAGCATGCTGGTGGGAGGTTGTATACTTACTGATGTGGCAGAATTCCTGCAGCAAGACAGAAATTACTGTCACTGCACAGTCCCTCCCCCAACTATTAAGAATACTTTACTTTTTACATATGTCCTGGAATATGTGATATTAATAAAACAGCATTTTAGGCCCCTATAATGAAAGTGGATCCAGTCCAGTGAGACAAAGTCATTCTTGGAATAACTTTCAATGAATTCAAGAGTTACAACTGGACTGACTTTGGTGTATTAAGTCCTCAGGATACTGGTGGCAGCTGCAGTCATGGTTTTGTAGGCAGTCTGGATCTACTGGTTTGCCTAGTATAATAATTGCAGTAAGAGTTGTGATGTTTTCCAAGCAAACTCATTTGTACTGGCAAAATCCCTACTTTGGGTGATAGAGAGGTGGTTACATTGCTCACTTTTTCCAGTTTTTATCTGAAATGGCTGTTTGATTATGAAATGTCTTTATGATGTCTGCACAAAAGATGCAGATGATTACTTCTGCATTGTTTAACAGTACCCTGTTCTAGCATAGACAAGCCAATATGTCTACACTCTTTTATTTTGTATAATACAAATACTAGAATATGGTTGGGGAAGAAAGAAACTACTATCTTAAGACAAAACAGATTGATGACCTAGAACAGCCTGCAAGGCAAATTCTGTGTAACAATAAGAGACCAGAATTCACCAAAATAATCTAGAATTATTTTGTTATTATTTTTGTTATTTTTATCAGAGCTGGGATCCTTATTTCCTAAGCAATCTGCATAAAAATCTACAAGAACTTATAGCTTATATATGTCTGTTTTCCTCTCTAAGATCCAAGTTAATCTTGTTTGCCGCATGCAGAGAAACTGAGCAGTATGCAAACACCACTTAATGGCATCCCCATTTAGAAATGCAATAGCACTGCAGTATCACTGCCTGGCCAGCTCAAGGGACAGTTGGACTCCAGCAGCCTTGCCATTGCCAGTTTGGCTGCAGATGGTCTAAGGAGCTTTCAGGAAGCAGATGTTCCCTGGTGCATCTCCTGAAAGTGAAAGGCAGTGTTATAGAGAGCACAAAGTTGAAGGGATAAAATTTATATGGGGCATCTCCTTGAAGGTGGGATTTCACCTTTTATTTTGTCATGGAAAGAACTGAGATAGGCTTGGAAGGCTTTAAAAGCAAAGACAAGCAGCTGTGTTTGATGGTTTAAAATTAGGGGAAACTCAATCTGTGCTTGTTGAGAGCAGCTTTACAGTATTTCCACGTGTATGGCATACACCTCAGAAAAACTGCAGATCAGTAGCGTACTGTTCCTGAAAATGAGCCCCAGAAATAACTCACACAACGCAGAAGAGACAGGAGAGCTGATGAAGGAGACTCTAGGTAGTATCTGCCAGGAAAGAAGGGGCTCTGGGGTAGATGAATTTGCAGATTGCTTCTGAGTGGCCCATCATGGATTATATTAATGAAAATCAAGTCCTTTGTCCTAGAGGCTCCCCTTGACAACCTGTTTCTTGAGGCACCTTGGAGCTCACAGCAATCAGGCTGATGGGAGGACTATTCTGGCACCCTGCAGCTGTCTTTCCCCAGGGCTCCTAACTCTCCTGCCCATCATAGGAGTGGTGTATATGCTTGATGAGACAGCAATGGGGCCTTGGGACACCAAGAAAGGTGGTGCTGGAAACAGCCACTGCCGGTGATTCAATGGCCTGCGGCTCATTTGCAGTGAGATCTGAGGGGTGCGCTGCTTGCTGCAGCAGCCTGGAGCACAGCAAAGTCTCTCCACCCGTTGTCTGTGTGCAAAGAGGTCCATCTGCATGTATAGAGCAAGACCATCAGCCACAACATAAATGGACAGGCACAAATTGGGTTGAGTACTTCTCCTGCTGAGATGAGGAGGTCAGTGGAAAGGGGCAACAAAACAGCAATTAAAGAGAACCACTTTTGCAGCAGACCTGTGAATGAGTATGCAGCCACAAAGTAAATGTGTAGGTATCTCACAACCAGAGAAATGATGTTTCAGCAGTCAAGTTATATGAGAAGGAGAGTCTGGCAGTTTTGGCTGTGAGTCTAGCTAAAAAAAGACTGTATCTTGTAGATATTATCCAAAAATAGTCTACAAGACTAAAAATAGCATGGATATAGCAAGTTTGAAAGAGATCAGAAATGAAGCCTATAAAGATTTTAAGTCGTATGAGATGCAGCTTATACAGCTTATAAAAGACAGTGACGAAAATTAAATTATGCTAATTCACACTACCTAGTTTCAGTCACCAGCTACCTGAGGTAAAACAAGCAGATATCTTTATTTACTGTTTTTTTGTTTTTCCTGGGATGTACAAACTAAAGGTACTGCATGCCAGACCTCCCGTGTTCCTCATATACAGACCATGTTTCTTGCTTGCACAGACCTCTCTCCTCTGCCAGCACCTCAAGCATGTGCTGTGGTGGCTACCTCAAAAAGTGGAGGACTAAAAATGGGAGAAGCAAGAAGCTGTCTGTGTTTGGAGGAGCAGGCTGTGTGTGAATGCCACTGCCTTCTGCAGGTCAGATACATGCCTCAGGTTTGCAGCATTTTGCAAAGTATTTCATGTGCCACTTTCTCTTGCCAGTGGGTTAGGATGAGGCTGGTGTCCTGGTCTTGAGCAGGAAGCTGCCAAGCTACCCAGAGACCAGCAGCTCACACAGGCAACTGCCTAGCAAATCTTGATACCACCACAGGTGTAGCCAGCTGCCAGGGGGCATTTCAGACTTTAGTTGTAGACTCAGGACCCTTAGTTAAGCATATATCCTGCTAAGGTACTCTGATCTTTCATCTGATTTAACCCTCCATCCCTGCTCAGGGGTATTAAGAGTTTAATTCTGCATTTGCAACAGCACCCAGATAGATGAAGACCTTAAGGTGAAAGAACAAGGCAAGCTGGGGGGTTACAGCAGAAGCTGATCCTTGTCCCATCTGGGGGACAGCACAGTGCCCTGCCATTTGGTCTGTGTGTTGCTGCAAGCACTGGACACGAGCCGGCTCAGCAGTTTGGCTAGCCCCTCCCTGAATGAGCAGGCAGTGCTCAGTCCTGGGAGAGACAAAGGAAGCCACAGAAGGAGCCTGCAGGCAAGCTGCTGAGGCAGCTGCAGCACCTCCTGGAGCGGCATGCTGGGAGGAAGGGAGGGAACAGCTCTTCTCAAAGCCCTGCTTGGGCAGTCATAGCCTGTACACAGCCACATGGACACAACTGGCCTGGAGATTCAGGTCTTCTTCCAGCTGTTGTTGAAGTGTCAGTACCCCACATCAGCCTAATCCCACTCTGGCTGGTACCATTCTCCTCCTAACCACCAATACCCTCTCAAGTTTGTAAGCAAAACTGCTTGTACGTGCTCCCTTGGACCTCTATAATCAAAGCAATCCACACCAGCTCAGACAACTGAAACACAAGGTCTGCCTGTATTTAGTTCAATGCTAGTAAATAGGTCAAGGAAAGCTGGCGGGGGCGGTGTGTGTTCCTGAGTGCTGGGTGAGTGGTAATCTCTTCAGCCAACAGACCTGGAGTTTAAAGATTGACTTACACACCTCTGATGATTTGCCCCATGCACCCAAAAACTGGCTTTGGTTGTTGTGTTCAGTGCAAGCTACACCAAGAGGGTGAGTCTGGTCAGAGAAACTCCAGATGTGCCTAAAACTTCTTCATTCCCACGTGTTCCCGGACTGCCTCTTCCCTGCCCTGGCAGTTGTGGAGAAGTTTGCATGTAGGTTCACCTGGGGGCAAGCAGAGTCACACTGTCCTGCACACGCTGCCAGGGGCACAGTCCCTCCCTGCTGGAATAACAAGGTGTGAAAGCAGGGGGTGCGGCCATGCACAGAGCACATTCCACCGCCTCAGCAGGACAAGAGGGCAATGCTGCTGAGCTGCCTTCTCGCACCAGCAATTTTCATACCCCTAGTTGCTTGCAGCTAGGGAGAAATTGTTTTGTGCTGCTTTAAACACTTCTGTCTTGACTACTAGGCCCTGGCAATGCTCTCCTCGTACATGTAATACATGTCCTGTGGTGCAGATGGGTTTCGGGCTGAGCTTATGAGAGCACAGAATTTGCAAGTTCTCACCTCTTCCTTCTTTCTCAAAGCACTCTCAAACCAATATGCCACAAACAAACCACTTCCTTGCAAGCGACTGTACCATGTTTTATGTAATTCAGAACTGCAAAATCACTTTCTCTGGGTACCTCACTGGGCATCAGTGTGAGATACTCTGAAAAGGGATCCAAAGAGACCTCGTGCTGACTTCTCTGTACAAGCAAGAATCTTATTCTCTCTAAATAAGATAATTATCAAGGGGGGGTTTGTGCCCATTCTTGTTTTTGGGGACTCTCCTTTCCCTTTGCTGCCATGACTCATAAAACTTGTTAAACCAGAGTATGCCTAGCAGGAGAACATTTAATTACACAGCAGTTGCACGGTAGTGATGGAATTTATGCTTGACAGACTGACAGCAAGATGGCTTTATCTACAAAGTTGTTTCGATGTCAGTATAGCAAATGCCATCCATAGGGCTGGGCAAAGCCATACCAGGTATCAAACCAGCAAGGAGGAAGGTAAAATATGTGCCATGAGGAGGCTCGAGACGCTAGTGATTTGCATGGACAGCCTGAAAACATGCTTGCCATCACCATGTCTGGGGCAATGTGTGGAAACATTATCTGGTAAACCAATAGCCTTGCACTGCACAGTGACCTAGATAGAAAATGCGATGCAAGGAGGGAGAAAGTGAGACTGTGCACTGTTGTAACACATAGATCAGGTCATTTGCTGTTGCTTTTATCTGGCTATAAGAGTTTAATAGTCAATGAACCACTTGAAAACAAGTTCTGGCCTCTCCCTTACCTCTCAGGCACTCTCACAGCAACACAGTGTGCAGTCAGACCAATTTATGAATAATGTATTTCAGCACTTAGCAAAATATTAACAAAATATTCTGAAAATCACTGCACATCTCAGCTGCGTGTGCGCCACTTCAGGAGTACAGCCCTTAAGGTGTCTCTGAAGGGGCTCAGAGGGACTACACTGACGTTGGAGTGACTACTGATCTCTTGTGTGTGTAAACAGGTTTGTTTACATGAAGAAAACACTTTCCACTCTGGCCTTTGAGATTGCAGTAGATGATTCAGTTGAAGCAGGCTAGAATATGCAAGGATGATTTTGCTCACTAGAATAAAAAAGCAAAGGGAAGTGTCTGGGAACTAATGCCTGATACTTCCTGAAATCCTTGCCCATTTGCAAATTTTGTCACAATTACTTAGAAGCCAAGCATGACGAAGTGATTTGTCATCAGTTTTGGTTTTGTGAGTTTTTTTAAACTTGTAATTTACCTTATAATTAGCACATTGTATCATATATGCTATCCTGTCTAAGATCTGATTTTAAAACTGCCATAAAACCTTAGCATGCTGAAAGCAGTAAGTACTGCTCAGGCACAGAAAACACAACTCCCTCACCTTTAAAGAAATTGTAGCTGGATGACACTTTCAGGAAGGCAGAGGAATAACCATGTAGGGCAATGGCTCAGTGTTCCCATATTATTATATTCACATTATTTTTATATCAACAAAATAAAAATCTCTCAATGATGAAACTCTGCTAGCAGGAAGAAAAACATTTAAAGATTGCGTATCAAAGGTCTTTGAGGTCAAGCAACTTATCTATAGCCCAGTGTGTACAATATGAAGTCTGCGAGTGGGAAAATGATTTGCTTTCATTTTTCATTCTTCTGTAGACAGAATATTGTCTCCCAAATTAGCATTGTTGGCTCCATTTCACTGTGCTTAGCCAATATTAAGCCTCTTTTTTATATTTTCAGATTTTTTCCCCAAAAAGTAAGTAAACAAGTAATGGAGTATTCCTCTTTCAAATGCTCAGTAAAAAATACTTTGATATTACCATAAGGCTGAGCAATCAGAAAACAGAGTGAAATTTTCCTTTTTTAAAGTTATTTCTTTTGAACATAATACATGAAACTTGACCCCAAAACAATTTTGCTCCCACATTTAAATTGTAGCTAAATCTTGGAAAATACACAGTACCTAAATTTTGGAAGACAATGCTTTTTAATCTGCCACCACAATCAAGGGCCCTACATTGATGAAATGGAGAGTGTTGGGGCAGATTCTTCTAGCTTCTGTAACAGTCAGCTGGTTTTCTTCTATATTTACATATTTTTTAGAAACAAAATTCCAAGTGTTTTGCTCTTGGGACTTAGTCCAGAGTTATGTTTGTGACTGTTCTGTCACATATTCTCTCACTCAGGACAGTCCATCAGAGCAATTCAATAATTTCTGTGTGGTAAACTACAGTAATCCTTACAGCATATATTGCTATTTTCACTGATCCCAGTGAAACCATATCTCCATTTGTCACGGAGAGTGAAAGATCCTCCTTCCAGGAGTGTTTCTAGACAGATGGAGGCAGGTATCTTTGTCATTTTCCACACTGCTGCCAGTAGTTTCTGCATAGCATCCAAGGAAATTTCACCCTGCACATATGTACTTGGGAAGAACTTTACACCCTAATTATTCTCCTCTCAAGCTGTCCTCATACCTCATCTCACAATCAAGGAGATCCTGTTCCCTTTCTTGGTCCCACCACACAGCTCCTTAAGTCTTCCTCCTCTGCCTCCATCGTGGCTCAGCACTACTCCCCCGCAGAACAGCAAAATCTCCTCAGGGATGAAGACCTCCTCTATTTATAGTGCACTGAGGCTACATGAAAGTTTCCAGAAACTTTTCTGGAAGAGCTCCCATCTAGCTGCTCTGAAGGCTTACAAAGGGAAATTAGCTTGCACCTTGCTTCAAAGCTTTACTCTACATCTGGCAATCACTAAACCTTTGCAGTACGACATGTACTGCACCAGTCAAGCATTTGATGTTATGTATTGGCATTTATAAACCTCTGAAGAGGTTTTCTTTCTGACATGTCTTGTCCATATCTGGATTACAAATGCAAAATCAGAGGCTTGGGGCAGATTGTCTAACACGAACCCGTATTCTGAATTGATTTTTGTCCAAGGTCTGTCATTCAGGGCCATCTTAAGATAACAGAGGAAAAACTGTTTGTAGTATTGTGCTGCAGTTTTTTGTTAAAAGGCCAAGGCCAGTATTTTGAAATCAGAAATAAGGTTCCATTAACAAAAGCACTGCTGAGTGTTGCTCCACAAAGATTTGATTCAGCTTTTCTCATGTCATAAATGAAATACACAATAAACTAGTGTAGAAATGGTTACCATAGCTAAAATAAGGTAGGAGTCAGGCTGGATGCACAGAGTGGGCATACCTACAAACGAGTCTCTGTGTGTATATGAGCTAGCCATGGTTTATTTAAGAAAAAAAAAGCATCAAGCCCTTGACTACTTTTGCCCACAGCACATGACTTTTATTGGAGGATGTGTTTGCATAAAGGGAGGAGCATTGTCTCTCCCACAGGAATTTCAACACCCATTTTCACCATTTGGTAAATAGGTGAGGACAGTCTCTATCTCTTGCCTCCCTATCCCCTCCAGTTCAAACTCAATCACACAGTGAGGAAGCTCTAATCTGAAGAACCCTTTTTAGGAATCTGCCTTTTAATGAAAAGTCCTGAACATGGTCCAAGCATTATCAACAGTCTGAGCATACACACACAAACAAATAAACAAATAACACAACAAACCCCAAACAACAACAACAAAAGAGAACAATTGAACGGAGTAAATACCAGCCTAATGAAATAGTAAGGAAAAAAGTGAAAACCACCTCCTAACAAGATAAGCATTATCACCTTCCATTGCACCGTGAGTGGATGAAGAGTGTGCAAATTGCTTGTTGACCTGTTTTTTGTGCTTCTGCATAAAAATGAAAGGCCATTTCTTCCAGTACCAATAAATGCCACCTTATCTGTAGGTCACTAATTAGCTACCTGGATGAGCAAGGAACAGGTTCAGAAGTAGTAATTCTAAGTGACAAACTGATGCAGCAGGATAGCAAGACTCAGATACAACCCAGCCCTAATTACAGCTCTGTAGCACCTACTATACTCTGAGGAGAAAGCAAAGAGGTTAATAATACAAATTCAGCTGTGTCCTTGCACAAACTCCTGGTAATTTTAATTTTCCAACACCTAATATTTAGGTATTGCTTTGTAAAAGCTCTTCAGTGTACAATTCCAACGTTATGTTTCGGTGGATTCATTCACAGCATTGTGCCACATGAATGCCCATTGAAAGAGATGAAATGAGTAGTGTCAATTTAGATCACGCAGTGGGAAGAAAACAATTTTTCATAAGAATATAGGAATTTAAATTACTGAATATCCACTACTAGCATTCCTGGTTTAGTAAATATCTGTCCTTGGTATAAGTTGCTTGGGATGTACTTTAAAACATGATGAAATATCTTACTCTGGTATTAGTCTAAAAGTATTTGCACAGAGGGTTGTGTTTGTTAGCATAGGAACAATAAGAAGAAACAGAACACCATCATAATAGCTATGCATCAATATCACAATTTTTTCATACCGTATTTGTTCAATTCTAAAATATCGAGAACTATTTTAATCAATAGCCAAAACCTTTCAACTGCTACAACCTGAAAAGTAAAACAAACAAAAACTTAAAAAATCTGAGTCATGCTGTTACCACCATCAGTAGCTTGAACACCTCTCCTTGCATCCTTAAATAGCAGAATGAGCTCATGCTGATTGCATTATCCTGTCTTATATTATCCCATCCTATACAGAATATACTGCACTTTGAATCTGCTGATTCTCTTAATAGAGTTTCAAAATGAAAAGCTTCACTTCAGTAAGGGAGAAAGTAGAAATGGGTCAACTTACATAATATGAAGTAAATAAGAGCAGAGTTACATGACAGGACTGAGTCAGCTTATCATTCTGACTTGGGTGGTCTTGCTTTTCCCTCCCCGACTCCTGGCCCTGCTAGTCCACACCCTCTCTTGCACCACATCAAACCACTTGGTTATCTGATTCAACTTGTTAATCCAAAAGAAAACTATTCTCCTGAACTGACTCACCAAAGGGCTTGACAAGAGTGGTGCCAAGGAGGGAGCGGAGCAGAACCACCCCTTCTGGTGGGCAGCAACTCAACACCATGTCTTTTACTCAGGATGGAAACACAGGAATAGGCATCACAAAGCCCTTGGGCTGGGGTAGACACTGAGAAGGGCAATGGCAGAAGAGCAACGGGACACTGCATCCTGGTATGCATCAGACAGTAGCATGGGAACACACAGGCACTATCCTGGCAGAAGGAGGAATGAGGAGTGACAGAGAACACAGTGCTGAGCTGTATCAATCCCACGTGGATTGCAGCAGCTCTTCAGGGTTCAGGCTCACAATGCTTGTGCACATGGGTGGGTCAGTAGCCAGCCCTGGAAAAGGTGAGCTCTTCAGGACAGATATACTATCTTGATAATTTTAACAAAGCACAGGCTATATTTTATCCCCATTAGTCAAGAAAAGAGGGAGGACACCACTGTTCACTCAGAAAACAAGTGAAAAATAAGGCCTGTCCCCATTCTTCGCAAGAAGCTGCCTTAAAAAAACCCCACAAAAACCCCAAAACCCAAATCCAAAACAACCCCACTAAGTGGTATTGAGGAGTAACACCTAGTTGGTCTTATCAGCTCAAACCCTCAATCACTATTGTCTTTTCCTTCCTCTCTTAAATTGTTGAGACAGGTCTCTCCTTTCATAGCAGTAAATGTTTTAAGTTTGATGTTTTCTTAGAATCTCTCCTACTGGAACAACTGCCTCAATAAGAAAAATTAATTTAAGGATATCAAAAATTATGCTAGTCATTTGGAGAAAGGAAAAAGAAATTGCATCTTCAACAAAAGATAAAATGTCCAGTCTTCTCACAAGTACATCTTCATAGTTTGAGGAACAGTTCTTGAGTTCCTCTCTTTGAGCTCTGGGTAATAGTTTCTAGGAAATCAGGGAAAAAAAAGAGGGGCGACTGTAACACATTAAATAGCAGGATATATTGCAATGCATGAGCTGAGGTACTCCAGGCTTCCCAAATCAAGGGGCACAGGGCAAACTGTCCTTGCCTACACCCCAGGGCATCCCTGTTCTCTTTACTGAGTACAAGACCAGAAACTGGCAGAAGTAAGAACTACGTGCCTGGCAGCCAAAAGATGAGGAAAGAGCAAATATGATGTGCAATAAATCAGGTAGATGCAAAATAATCATGGTGCACCACATCATCCTAACACTGCTCGGCATTGTTTCCACCTTAATGATCTTTCAGTATGTCACAATGCTGAATCATGAGGACAGAGGGGCAGGAAGCACACATCAGATGCAGAATGAAAAGGTCTTTTTATGATTGTGGCCCTATGAAGCACTGGACTTTCTAGAGTGGAATCCCCCGTTCTCACTCTGGAAGACTTGTCCGCACCAAAACTGAGAAAAGCTTCCGGAGCAGTTCAGATAAATTTGACCTACACACAGATAAAGAAGGAAACTCTCTTCCCCACTCCCCCACCCCCAAACTGCTTATCATTGTGTCAGTATATGAATTTCAAACAGGTTTAAAAATACTCTTTAAAAGTAATTTTCTGTTCATAACTGGACTTTTAAGCACCCTGAGGGCCTTCTGACTTGCTTAAGTTAGAGGCCAAAAATGAACATAATTGTCAATCTTTAGCAAGACAGGGAGTTCTTTTCTAACCAGAGCCAAAAATACTCCCTCTGGAGAAACCTCACAATGTGAAAAAAAGCTTTTGAACTTTCAATGGTAGAAACTTTGAAATGAAGACAAAACGGGAATGAGTCAGTCTTGACCATTTTCTAAGCTATTCTGCATTTCCATAGTTTTACAGATACAGACATCTGGAAGCAGCATTTTCAATAAAAAAGAAAAAAGACATTGTTTTGTACTTCACTAGCATAATTAATTTTCCTTAAACATGAATAAAATTATTGCAGTAGACAAAAATTTTAATATGTATAAATCTCTCTGGATAAACCCTCACCATATTTTTGGTGTAATAAAAATAGGCTATATTCCCAGATATTAAAATGCATATCATTTCACACAGATTCAGGGGACAGCAAACACAATTTTAGTTGAATAGCCTGGAGGAATCCTGCAATATTAAACACAGTATTAAACACAAGTTTATATAAAGTAATTGCAAATACTTCTCCTTATAATTTAGCCCAACCCTTATAATGTCAGATTATAATGAAGGGTTTTTTCTTTTAAACACTAGACCATTATGATATTCAGTGACAAACAACCAAATTATTCTATTACTTTAATTTCAACAAAAACTTTTAGAGAAACTCTGCAATGGCATTATCAAGCACTAAGTGGGTTGAGAGGTGTTCCAGCGTACTCCAGAGAATTTTCAGAGCGCAGTTCTGCACTGTCCCAAGGGCTGGGTGCCACTTCTCACTGTGGCAGGAGAATACAAAGTTCTTGGCATATCAAAAAGCTAAAGCCTGGATCCTGATAATTTCTGAGATCCCTTAGGCTGTGCTGGCCAAGTGATTTGAGGGGACCCTGTGTTTGGTCATGTGCTCTGCTGTGATGACCAGTCAATACCCCCACACCTTCCGGACCACCTCTAATAGGTGACCACCCCCTGCCCCCTTCCTTCTCCTTGCAGAAACGGGGGCAGGGGAGGTGTTTGGGAGATGAATAAACCACACTAACCCTTTGAGTACCTCAGGAAAAGAGTGTGCACTTAACAAAGAAGCACTTACATAGCCTTGCGGAGGTACTTTGTACAGTTTGTCCTGATTAGAAAGGAAGTGAGTTTAACAGAGAATCGTACTCAGACAAACAGTTCTCTCATTTTATTTGGAAAAGCTGCAAACCTGTTACAGTTCACTTGCCAGTATGAAAAGCAAGCTTGAAAAATGGCACTGTTGTGATCAGTGAATAATGGTTTAAGTGGAATAACAGCAGTCAGGCTGAAGAACACAGTGTAGTGGTCTGGGTGGAAGAGAACAAACGCTACGAGCCCCAAGTTCTGATTTTAACCATGACACTGTTGTGGACACACATCTGTCTCACTGACACCTTACACTGCCACCCACCTCAGGAGTACGTGTAGCTTCCAAGTGGCCTTCTGGCAGCTGTGAAAAACTTAGCCTAGAGTCCCAAGGACTTTTTTCTGTTCACAGCAAAACTATATAAAGATGAGATTACTTTTCATTTAAACTTTATTTCTAAGTGGATTTTTTTAAGCTTCTCTAATGTTCTTATTCTGCACTCCCCTTCTCCAAAGGCTTCAAAGATTCTTTTTTGGTTGCTTATACAGCCTCACCACTGCAGTACGCCAGATATCTAAAGCATGGCATAAATGCAGCTGTTATTACTACTTAATAAAAACAGAAAAGTTATTTATTGGCCAACCTTTTTTTTTCCCTTTCTAATAAGCATATCAGATTCATATCTAAGTGGTGATAAAAAACTATGACCTTGCACGAAGTTTATCCCACAACATGGTTCTTACAACTGGTATTTAGTTTTAAAGACTTTTCACCTGCATTCCCTGCAAAGCAGTATGTCTCATTACCTAATCACAAGTTCTTTGTCAACATTCACTGACACAGACAAGAAATTAGCTGTCTTAGAAAGTCCACATTAGGGAGCAAGTGAAGGGTAACCAGCAGAAAAGAAAGAGGGGGAGTCCTTTCCCCTTCAGTTCTGGAAACCATCATGTTGGTCATTTTGCTTTGTGTACCATATTTGCTTTTTGCCATGCTTTGTCCTTATGCTGTCTTTTAAGGAACAAGCTCTTTGGCAATGAATGGTCTTTATATGCTTGGAAAATATTTCTACAATGTTGTAGACACTATTGTAATACAAATACTCATTGTCTTCCAGAGTTTCCTTACCAACACCACTCTTCAGCACAGCTTTGTCACTGTAAAACAACCGCTATTAAATTGTTTTGTGCCACTGGCAAAGTGCTGTAAGCATAAAATATGGCAAATGCTTCATACACTTAAAAATGGATTTTGTTGAACTAGGTATTTCTGTTGACAATATTGTGGAACACTATGATGTCAAGACAACCTGAAGTAGCTTAGCACATTGGCAAATGCGAAAACTAAGACCTTTAACTGCATCCCAAGACGTGGAAAGAAAGAGAGAAAGAACAAAAGATTTTTGAAGCCAAATTAGACTGTAAATTAACAACTATCATTACATTTTAGCCAGGCACCATACTTGTATCTTGGTCTTAGTTGTTTCACAGTTGGATGATTGAATTTTGAGTCTGTGACTTTCATCTCCATTATTGCTGAAAGACTACACAACAAATGCAAAAAGTCTTTAACTCTTCAGTTTCTATCTAGTAGAACATCATTGCTTGCATTTCTGAAGTTTTTGAAAATAACAGCCTTGACTCTTCTCATGTAGCCCAGTTTAACAACACTGCAAGACCAAGGAAATCAGCTGAATTAATCTCTGTTCAAACCAAGCTAGAGAAATGCCTAAACCTAGTATTTCTGACATATCTCATATACCTGTAGTTAAAGAAAAACTCTCATTAAACCTACATTAAAAATATGCCCACTTTATGCTCTGGACTTAAAACTTGCTTTTAATCCACTTGCCTCTGCCTTTACCACTTTATTTTCCTTCCCTTTAAGAGTAGTGAACAAAGAAATGACTAATCTGAAACTTTTAGTACCCAGCTTTTCCAGTCCATTCACCATTTTGTTGTTGTTGTTGTTAATTGAGCCTTGGATCTTGTTGGTCATATTCTCCTTGAGAGCTTTCATGACCTTGTCCTCTCAGTACTCCTTTTACCTTTCTAATAATTCACTCTGTTTTTCCTTCTCATTTTTCATGTATGTTCCACAAGCACTTGTAGCCTTGGCACACTATTTTTCTCCTACAACTTTCACGTAGTACATTCAATACCCAATGTTCCTCCAAGCCCTAGTGCTATGCCAATTAATTTTAAATCCAGTTCTACAGGAGCGATGATAAGAACCAAACCATTTTAATTGCATACATAAAACCATCTCACTGCAATACAAGCATATTACAGTCTTAACCTCACAACAGCCTGTGAGGAGCAAAAGCATTAGTATTTGCCTTTTATAGTGACAAAGAAAAAATCACTTATCCAAAGTCATGTGAAAGCCTGCGGCAGCCTGAGTTACCAACCAGGGCACTCATTTCACCTTTCTGCCTCCAGATCTGTATATGGGCTCATGTATAATTACACTTCTTGGGCTTTAAAATGGACTTGCTTAACTTACAGGCAGTGCAGACCAATGGCAGGCTGTGTGTCTCACCAGCCCAGCCGATGGAGTGGAAATTTGCTGTCTGTTCACCAAATCATTCTGTGAGAAGATGAGTGGGAGAACCCATCCAGGAGGAATCCTTGCTCTGGCTTATTACAAGGCTCTGGAGCACCAAGCACCATGTTGGGCTGCACTGCAGGGAATGGCAAAATACCCTCCACTTTCATAATATACACCCAAGGCAAGAAAAGGCATGGTTAAGCAGATTGATTGGAGCTAAGATATCAGGAGGAGTCTAGGTCCCCATCTGGCTTCTGACAGTCGATGTGATTATGTTGGGGCTTTTGTCCCTCCACCAGCACTGCTCTGCCAAACCAGCTTCCTCTTCCCTGTCAGGGGCTTTGCCACGTTGATCAAAGAATGGGCCCCAGCTCCTGGCCTCTCCTTGTTTCGACAGCCACATCACTTGCTCCTTCTTTGTGCTTTTTATTTTTTCTTTTATTAATCGGCTTGGCTCTGGCCTTCATTATCACGGAGTTAGGTGGGACACAAGCCACGTGTTCGGAGGGAGCCAGCCCACGTCGCTCCCGCTCTGCCAGCTTTCTGGCAGGGATATATTGGGGCCTGTGGGACTGACAAAACCTGGCCCTCCACTGTGGCCATCGCCGCCGCCATCCTGACTGTCATTCAAGGCGACAGCGCCCGGCTTCCATGTCTCCCCCTGCCCCTCAATGACCTGCGGTGGGCCTGCACCCCCACGGGGCAGCGGGACAGCTCGGTACTGGGGTCAGGGGCACCCACAGACTAGTGACCCATTACCCGCCCAGCGACGGCGGGGCGTCCGAAGCAGCCCGGACCGCTGACATGCCCCCGCAGTCCCGTCGCTGCTGGGAAGGCATCGGAGGGAGGCGACAGGCCCATCCATTCGCCGGGAACGCGGCGTTGCCGCTCAGCCCCCCGGCAGCGTCGCGGAGGACGCGGCCAGCCCCGGCTCAGCGGCCCCGCCCGCCTGGCCCCGCCCGCCTGACGCGCCGGCGGCGCTGGCGGGCTGGAAGTGGCGTACGTGCACAGCGGGCCGCTGGAGTGGCGCCTCCTCCTCCTCGCCCGGCACAGCGGCGGAGGCGCAGCGGGGACAGGCGGCGGCCGCGCCGTCCGCGCTGCACCGGGCACAGAGGCCGGCGGGCAGCGCAAGGCAGCCCCGCAGCGCGCCAGCCCGCGCCCCCTCGGCCGCTCCGCCGCTGGCGGGGCGGCGATGAGGCGGTGCTAAGCGGCGGTAGCGGCGCAGGGAGGGCGGCGGGGCCCCCGCGCCCCGGCCGCCCCAGAGGAGGCCGCGGGCCGGCGGAGGCGGAGGGCGGCGGGGCCCGCGGCGGAGCCGGAGCCGGAGTTGGGCGGCCATGATGCAGTGAGCGCTCCCTCCCCGCGCGGCCGGGCGGGGGCCGCGGTAGCGCCGCTCCCGCCCGCCTCCTTACATAACACAGCCCCGCGGCGCAGCGGCTGCGGCCGCACCACCAGCGCCATGGCGAATGACAGCGGCGGCGGCGCCGGCCAGGGCGAGGGCAGCGGCGGCGGCAGCGGCAGCAACAACAGCAGCAGCAGTAGCAGCAGCGAGCGAGATCGACAGTACTGCGAACTGTGCGGGAAGATGGAGAACCTGCTGCGGTGCGGGCGCTGCCGCAGCTCCTTCTACTGCAGCAAGGAGCACCAGCGCCAGGACTGGAAGAAGCACAAGCTCATCTGCCGTGGCGGGGGCGCGGCGGCGGCGGGCGCGGCAGGGGGCGCTGCAGAGCCCCGCGGCGGGCACCCCCCGCCCCGCGCCCACGGCGGGGCCGCGGCGGGCGGCGAAGGCCGGGTCGGGGCCGGGACCGGCAAGGGCGCAGCGCCGCCGTCCCCGGAGGGCCCCGCCGAGGCCGCCCAGCTGACCAACAACCATGTCGCCGCCGCCGCAGCTGCCGGCGGTGAGGCGGAGGCCCCGGCTGCAGCCCAGTCCCCGTCGCCCTCCGCGGAGGCGGTGCTGCTATACCGGGACAAGTCGAACCTGTACCCGGGCGGCGTGCAGGCGGGACCCGGCGGGGCCGCGCTGCGCCCCAACGGGCAGACGAAGTCGCTGGTGCCGCAGCGGCTGGCGCTGGAGTACATCGTGCCCTGCATGAACAAGCACGGCATCTGCGTGGTGGACGACTTTCTCGGCAAGGAGCTGGGCGGGCTGGTGGCCGAGGAGGTGCGGGCGCTGCACCACACCGGGCGCTTCACCGACGGGCAGCTCGTCAGCCAGAAGAGCGACTCCTCCAAGGACATCCGCGGCGACAAGATCACCTGGGTGGAGGGTAAAGAGCCGGGCTGCCAGACCATCCGGCTACTCATGAACAGCATGGACGATCTCATCCGGCACTGCAACGGCAAGCTAGGCAACTACAAAATCAACGGCAGGACGAAAGTGAGTGTGGGCGGGAGGGACCCCGCGGCGACCCCCGGCCCTGCCGCCGTGCGGGGCTGCGGCCGAGGGGGCGGGAGCGGGGCCGCGGAGCCGGCGCTTCCCCGGGCGCGGCCGTGTGTGCGCGCACGTGTACGGGTGCGTGCGGGTCCGCACGTCCGTCCGTCTGTCTGTGCGGGGCTGTGTGTGTGCACTCGCTGCCGCTTGGCTCCCAGGAGCCCACTCATACTCCTGAGTCCTTCCTAGTGCTGGGCTACCGTGTCCACTTCTGGGCTCCTCGGTACAAGAAAGGCAAGGAGCTGCCGGGGAGGGTCCAGCGGAGGCCACAAAGATCATTAGGGGGCTGAAGCATCTCTCTTGTGAGGAGAGACTGCGGGAGCTGTGCCTGTTTAGTCTAGAGAAGACTTCTAGGGGATCTCGTTAATGCATATACATATCTCAAAATCGGGTGCCAAGAGGATGGTACCAGACTCTTTTCGGTAGTGCCCAGTGACAGGACGAGGAGCAGTGGCCATAAACTAAAACACAAGAAGTTCAACCTCAGTATGAGGAAGAACTTTTCATTGAGGGTACCAGAGCACTGGAAGAGGCTGCCCAGGGAGTTCGTGGAGTCTTGCTGTCTGGAAACATTCAAAACCCACCTGGACCTGTTCCTGTGTAACCTGCTCTAGGTGACACTGCCTTGGCAGGGGGGTTGGACTGGATGATCTCCAGAGGCCCTTTCCAACCCTACGCAGTTTTGGTTCTGTGACGCCGGGCCAGCCACGGCAGGATTCGCAGTTCCAGGGCGCCCGGGCCGCAGCCTCGTCGGTGGGCGGGTGTTGTCCTGCGCTCAGCCCGGGGCTTTCTCTCGGCCGGGAACGGGTGAAAGGGTTTGGTTGCCTCTTCACTATTCTAGAGCAGGAATATAAGGCGATCTCATATCCGCGCGTTTTGTTAAAATACTTCACTTGGAATCTTACCTGCTAGGTGATGAGTATTGAAATGCAAGTTTTCTTGTGGTCTTCTGGAGAAGAGGAGGTGTAGAGGTGACCTCATCACTGTCTATAACTACCTGAAGGGAAGTTCTGGCCAGGTGGGGCTTGGTCTCTTCTCCCAGGCACTCAGCAATAGGACAAGGGGGCACGGGCTCAAGCTCTGCCAGGGGAAATTTAAGTTACATATCAGAAGAAAATTCTTTCCAGAGAGAGTAATCAGGCATTGGAATGGCCTGCCCAGAGAGGTGGTGGATTCACCATCCCCGGGGGTTTTTAAACTTGAGATTGGACGTGACACTGAGTGCCATGATCTGGTAAATGGACTGGAGTTGGACCAAGGGTTGGGCTTGATGATCTTGGAGGTCTTTTCCAACCCAATCGATTCTATGATTCTATGAAAAAACGGGTAAGGGTGCTGTGATGGGCTCCATAAAGGTGTGGGTGGCACGTGCAGGGCACTGTGCGAAGCCTCCCGGCAGCGGCGCTGGCTGGGCAGCGTGGAGCAACCTGCGTGTAGCGTTTGCAGGCTTGCATGAAGGGACCACGTTTTGCTAAGCCTTGGGTTAGGAGGTGGCGTGCCAGGTGCTGGACTTAAAATGTGGGTAAAGAGACCTGCATCAGTGAGCTGCAGTGGCACAATAATAAACCTGTGAGTTACAGTGCAGCCGTCTGGCAGTGGTGCTGCAGGTGGGCAGCAGAGTCACAGCCGTAAGGAGCAGTACGGCTTCGGGCTGAGATTTTTCTGTTTTACTGTCATCAAGTCTCTTTTCCGCAAAAAATCTTACTCCTCAGCTCTATTTTGAGACCAGAGAACTGAGTCAAAATCTCCCGTTGTATTAGCCTAATTTGAAATTCCCTTCCAGCCCTTTAAATAAAATTCTGGCCCTTGGTAGAGGACTAGTAATGAATATTCATCAATATCTTTTCAGTTAAAAAAAAAAGAGGGGTGAAGCCCTTCACACTTTGCTACCTCTATTAAAACATAAGGAGACTAGTGAATTAGTAGGAGCCATCCCACCGAGGTGGGTGCTCTGTCACAGACGGACTGTTGTTGTTGCAGCTGCAGAATCTCAGCTGGTAGGAAGCTGCCGGAGGGAGGAAGGGAGAAACTGGAAGGCAAAAAACAGTCCTGGATTTGTTCAGGGCACGGGAAACTCCCGTGATAAAGAAAAGTGGGTGGGAATTTATTTTTTTTAAATTTTAAATGCTGTTTTTGCGTACCTTCGGTTAAACCAGTACTGTGCTAAAACTTTTTAACAGGAGTGTGACCTAGGGTCGTCATAGATCACTGTGGCACTTTACTAAGCCAACTTATTTTTCAGACAGTCTTAAATCTCTTAAAGACTTCAAACTTGTACTCGAAAAATATCAATGGTTTTGTTGGGTTTCAGTTTTATGCAGCAAAGAGGAATATCACATCTGTTTTTGTCTGCAGTGGTGTGCTTCTGTTAAGAATATGTGCCAGGGCTTTTGGAGTTGTAATCCTGAATCATGTGTACATTTCCTAGACTACTGTATTTTACATTTCTACTCTTGCTGATTGTGAAAGATAGAGAAAAATCTCTTCAGATGTCATGCTTTTGTGGAGCCACAGCAAAGCAGTGAGGTTGTTTAACCTCACCTGGTTTTTAATCAGGGATGAAATCTCTTGGTATCAGGGAGATCAGAACTAAGTGCAGGGATCAGATCAGTAAAGGTGCAGTACTTGGCTCCTTGGTGGTACAGAAATGCATTGCTTTCTGTTTTCTCACCTTCGCTTGCTTATTTCCCCACAAAAATCAGTGCTTTTAGTGCACAGGAAAGCTCAGTGCCTTAAAATTTCAACAAAAGTAGAATGAAAACTGTCAGTCACTCTCATAGAATCACCCCAGAATTGAATAAACTGAAGCAGATGATACCTAGAGATACCACTTAAAATAACTTGTATACCTGTTGGTGCTGTTGGCATTGAACTTGCCATCACTTCTATAAAGTGTCTAGAAGCAGTTTATGAAAATGAGAAAAGAAATGGGTTTGAGATGTACACTGTGCATCTCTTAGCTTGTAAACCTACCTGTCAAGGGAAAAGCTATGTTGTTTTAATAGAATCTAATTCAAACTGATTTACATTCACCAGAGCCAGTCTCTTAAGGTGAAGGACATGAAATAAGGTAAAATGTTAAGTGTGAGAAACCTGAAATTTTACAGTTGAAAGTCTCTGGTAGATGTTTTCTCTAGACTAACTGGGTTACCTGGAACTGATCTACTTAAGCTGATGTGGTTCTGCTTGGTCCTAACTGTCAGCAGATGACTCTCCAGCCAGAAAGGTATCTATATAGCAGTAGGTGTAAACTAGAGAAGTACCTCTGAGGTGTGTGGAGACTATAGCAGCAGGTATAAGAGAATGGCTTACCATCTACTCATCTTGGAAGTCCTGAATTACTGCATTCCTTGCTTTTGTTCTCTTCCCAGATTCTGCTTCGTTCTTTTCCCTAACAGATGGTGGTACATACTTGCATACATGAGCTGCAGTGTCGTTCTCCTGCTTCCTGTTATTTTCTAGTTTTTTCTTCTTTCATCTCTTCACAAAATACTCTCTTTTTTTCCTTTCTCTTATCACTTGCCACACTTGTATGTGCATGCATTTCTGTTTCCTGCCTGTCCTGTGGAGGTATAAATGTGCTCATCTAAGTCAGGAAAAGAAATGTCTTGAATCTCACCCAGGTGAGAAGGTTTTTCCTCCTTCTCCACAAAGAGGCTGAGAAGGGGTTAAGGGAGGGGATAGCTTTATGATTCTTTTGCTGTTTCGCTTTCCTCTCTTGTGTACTCTGCAGATTTGAAGCTTGCATCCTTCACTGGTCTTGCAATAACAGTGTGACTTCCTAGTCATGAACTGGGTTCCTAATAATCACGGTATAACCGGACATCTGATCCATCAGCTATTCCTGTTTGAGCCCTCTGTTAAACCAGTGCCACCCATCTCCTAAACCCTACCCTATGCCTTTTCTTGGAAGGAGATTTAATAGACAGTTTGACAGGCCCTGTTACATCCCTTTGATTTTTTTCTTCATTCCTATGCCTTGAAACATGTCAGAAGACTCACTGTTCAGATTGCTGCATTTTAATGCTCTCCTGTCTTTACCAGTAGGCCCGTGGCATCTGCTGCTTCTCGGCCACGAGTAGCTTAAAAATTTGCTTTATTTATTATACATCATGCAAGCTTGCTTTTCTGATTTTTCTTGTAATTACTCATCTCTTACTCTCTCCCCACCTCCAATCTCAAAATAAATTGTCCTGATTGGAAGTACTTCAACTGCTGTACATAATTTCCTGTGTGCTCATCAGTTTTCAGTGTGAGCATCCTGGAGTTTTCTGAAGACCTAGAGGACTCTGGATTCAGACTAATCTGAAGGTGCCCTTTTAAATTAGATTCTTTTGAAGGTAGTAATGCTTTTTCAAAAAAATAATTCTTCAGGAGTGAGTGGATTTCCCATACTCTGCTGTTAGCTTTTCTATAAAGTGGAAATAAGAGGTTGTCTGTTCTTGCCGCTTATTTATATTGCGTCTTTTCTACTAACATGTTGGATTAATGCTACCAAGGAAAACCAAGATTTATGGATGTTCTTTCTGCTGTAGCTTATTCTGCAAAGTGTAATTGTTAGCATATGTGGCAGTAAGAAGACAAATGAAAAACGATAGAGAATAAGGGCTTGGCAACCAAACACGTACTGGAAAGTGATGAGGATGATAACGACAAAATACTGGTCGAAGGAAAGGAAAGTGAACACAGGGACAGGTGTGTGGCTGTGTTGCAGCTCAGGTAAGTCTTGCTGTAATTGTAGCTTAGGAATGTTTGTGAAGTGGGGAGCTCCCTCTCAATTTGCTTGTGGCATGTGCTGTTACTGAGATCCTTCTGTATCACTCTGGAAATTAATTTCGCTGCCACACCTTGAATTTATTTCTTGGTAGAAAACTTAATCATCTCTTTGGTTCCTAGTGAATGACCATATGTGTGGGTTTGAATTTGCCACTGAGTTGTGGGAAGGTGCGGCCAGCTCTCACAGTCTTCCAGTATTAGCTTGAGTTGCTTGTCTGTTGGTTCTTTCCCTGACAGCAATATTTCTGCTGGTGATGGTGTTCTCTTCTAGATGAGTGTGTTGGTCAGTGAAGGATTGTATGGTGATTCATGGATACTCAACAGCCCCCACACAGTTCTTATATCCCTGTTGGAATAGAGCCCTGCCATGCAATGAGTATAGATTTCATTTGTTGTTCCTCATGTACAAACATTTCGGGTCCCAAATGGAAGAGATGATCAGAAGACTGGCTGGGGTCTCTCCTGCAGGGTGTATTTTGATAAGATACAGAGCAGCATCCAGGAAAGACTCCTGTTTACAGCCAACTTGAACATTGCTTCTTCATTCCCCTGTGTGTTAGGTTGTGGTTCCGTGAACACTTAAAGCTGGCGCTGCTGGAGAAGCAGTCACCCTTCTGGGCCAGCACAAGTATTTACATGGCCATCCTGTGAACTGGTTGGGGGAACTGATCCATCTGAAAAATAAACTGGCAAAAGAAGTGCTCCTGGTTCAGTGTTCGGATGTTTGTGCTGGCACAGGGGACTGGCAGATGGTGAGACTTTCTTTCAGCAGCAATGCAAATTTATGCCAGTTTAAAGTGTTTGCCAAACTACAGCCTTAGTTTTACACTTGGAGTCTGATTCCTCCAAAATTTGCCCTGGAAAATTCAAGCACAGTTTAAGAAATCTTTGCTAGCTATGTATTTTTCTCTTTCTTAACCTTTCTTTTCTTTATGTTTACAGTATGAGACTCAGTTCTTGCCAGCAGAAATGCATTCTTCTGTCCTCCAAGAATCTTCCTTGTGACAGTTTTATACAGAAACCTTGCTGGTCTACCCACCAGGTGAACCCACGTAACATGTGCAGTGGAAAACCCTTATTTTCCCCAAAACAAAACTGATTTCCCCCTGCATCCCACAGCTTCAGAGCCAACCTCCTTATGCCTATTGGCTGTCCCTATCCATTATTCTAGAGTTTTATTAGCACCAAAGGTATTCTACCTGAAGAGAAGTTCTAGCCAGGTGGGGGTTGGTCTCCTTCTCCCAGGCACTCAGCAATAGGACAAGGGGGCACGGGCTCAAGCTCTGCCAGGGGAAATTTAAGTTGCATATCAGAAAGAAATTCTTTCCAGAGAGAGTAATCAGCCATTGGAATGGCCTGCCCAGAGAGGTGGTGGATTCACCATCCCTGGAGGTTTTTAAACTGAGATTGGACATGGCACTGAGTGCCATGATCTGGTAAATGGACTGGAGTTGGACTAAGGGTTGGGCTTGATGATCTTGGAGGTCTTTTCCAACCCAATTGATTCTATGATTCTATGATTCTTGAATTCTCTGTTTCAAGACAAGAGCTGAACTGGCATCCCCTGCACTGAACAGTGTGCTGCAACTTTCTTCTTTTTGCTGCTGGTGAGGAAGGTCCCTGCTCAGCCCCATCTCTTCATGCCCCACCCACTTCTTCTGCTTCAGGGGTTCTGTCTGAAATAGGCACTTCCAGCACTATTTCACATTTCATGTCCCTTTCCTCTCTTTTGCCTGGTGCATTAGGATAGCTCTATGAAATTCTGGGTTATTTTGTTGCTTGCTTTTTCCATCATTTTTGAGTGTAACTAGAGTTTGGTTTTGAGAGGAGATAAGGAACCTGTAACATTGTAGTTTGTGCACATCTGTGATTTCAGTATGCTGTGGGTAATTAATCTTTCCTGTCAGTGGTATCAATGATTTAATGACTGTGTAGCTGCTTTGATGTTCAGTGCTGTCTCTCCTGCACAGAATGGGCTTTATTCAATACTGCCCAGAAATCCAGCGGGATGCTTCTCGTGATAGCTATGCAGCTTGAGAGGAAGAGCTGACTTCCCTCCGCTGTGGCCTCTTGGACTGAAATTCCTTGGAAGTGATGTCCTGCCAAGTCATAGGACTGTCTGAACAGCAGTTCTCAGATCTCTGGGTTGGTTGTATCAGTAACCTTGACTGACTGAGAGATGTTTTCCCTTTTTCTAGGTGATGCTTAATTTCTGAGTAGGTTACCAGCTATTTCCTGCAAAAAACCCAGCAGCATGTTATTCACTTCCATTGTATTTACTGTGTTCATGGTGTTTGTAATTCAGTTGTGTTTAGACTGTCGTGGTTAATATCTGACAGCTTTTAGGTGGAACAGGCTAGGTTGCTATCGGAATTTTGCAGGATGCCGTCTGTATAGTTGCTACCGTCTTATTTTGTACTGAGTACTAGTGTGTATGTTTGGACCTCTAGGTATATACATAGTGTACTTGGAGTTTAAATAAAGGCTTTCTGCTGCAGCAGAAAGGAAACTTGTTATAAAAGGGAAATGGATACTCTGTATAGGATAAAAATTTCTTCTGGCCCATCCAGAGACTAAATCATTTTTCTTTAGACTCCTTGGAGAGCTCTTTTACAATGACAGCACTTTTTCACTGCAGAAATTCACTTTGGAACTGTTGTGAACAGGTGGAATAATTAATTCTTCAGTGGGACACTCATAGAGTTCTCTGGTTCTTGTGCTGCAGAAAATGCAAGGATTGTATAAGTGGTTTTTGGACATAAACTTACTCAGAATATATCAATTCAAGATCTTTATTCATTAACAGGTTTTTCACACTGCACTAAGACAGTAATATTTTTGAAGTATTTTCAGTTAACGGAACAGTTGAAGTTATTTGACTTTGCAGCTACTACTAAGTTTAATGGTCATTATTTATGATACCCTTTTTGTCTTCCACATTTGTGACTTCTTACTTATACCCCTCAAAAGAAGGACTAATGGTAGTCTTTGAGACTTTTTGAAAAAGTCATTTGGTGCTCATTAAATCCTTGTAAACTCCTTCCAGTTTCTGAAGATTGTTGGCTAATGATGGGTGGTCATGCATGTTTTCAGAGCAGGCTTGTGCCAGAATTAGCTGGTAAGTGGCAGTCATAAGCTTCTGGTCCAAAAGGAATCCACTCTGGTGTTCCAGGGCAGTGTCTGTCAAAAATAGAGCAATGCTTTTGTGCACGTAACAGCTGCTTACACTTGAAGACTTTCTTGTTCTTTGGTATTTAACTTAAAACTGCTCAAGAGTATTTTTGTTAGCATATGATGTTATAAATAGGAATCTGGTATAAATGTGCGTGCCTGCACGTCTGTGTGGACACTGTGTGTGGAGGCAGGGCAGTTACTGATACGTGTGCATAGTGCTCCAACAAAGAGATGATGTCCATACCTGTAGGATAATTCATCAGGCCTAAAGAACAAGGTTATTTAACACCCAAGGATTAATTTTACACATTAATTTAGGGTCAGACTAGCTTAGAGCACATAGTTTGACCATGAAGGCATTCCGGACTGTACAAATTATGTATGACTGACGAGATGCTGCGATGTGGCCCCAGCGTGCTGCTGTGAGAGCAGAACCCAAGATTGCCTTGTTTCAGCAAAACCAAACATATGTTGAAAATGATACAAAGGTGAACACAGTGAGGCAGTTCAGGAGGCTGTTTTCCCTTTTGGTCCTAACAGGTTGGAGGAATCGTTGCATTAGTTGTCAGATGACATTGAAGTTATAAAGTGCCATAAGCTGGCTGAAGACTTGAGAGGTTTGTGTGTATTTGCTTGTTTTGGTTTTTTTTCCTGGGTTTTGTCTTTTTTTTTAATGTGAATATATTTTAAATCTGTTTACAGTAAGAGCTTGTATTATCAATTCACATTACTTTTTTATGTTGATAGCTTGAAATTCATGGTGAAGTGGCAGCAGCTGCAGATTTCTCTGCTAGGCATAGTCTTGCTGTGGCTTGCTGACCTTGGGGTCTGTTATCATCCTGCTTGCATAGGTCAGAAGGCTGCAGGTAGATAGTTTGAACAATCCTGAAGTTACTAGTCAAATTAAACAAAAAAATTACAATAATACATTAATCCAACTGTTGTGATAATGTGGAATTTAAATTGCTATAGATTAAAACCTTGGTCCATACTAACTTTGAGGCTGGAATCCTCATATGTTTAAGTTCTCTGCACTGTGAAAAAGCCCAGGGATGTGAGAGGTTTCTAAAGCAGTTTATAGTTTGTTAATAACATATCTTTCTTGTTGCTGCTCTCTGTCTTGTTCAAGCATCTGTTCAAGCAGCTAAACCTCGCTATGGATGCCAAGATCCCTCAACAGCTTCTGCTGTATTCGAACAGTGTGTCGTCTGTGCTCTGCTGAAGGCATCGGGCCCTTCCAGTTTCAGTGGTTGCTGCATTGTTTTTCAGGCAGCTGGCATGCAGCCTTGCTGCTGTGAGAAAGGAAGCTGTGGCCAGTTGATAAGGGCATCTTAAACTGACTCAGTTTCAGCTGGCGTACTGGATGATGCCCAGTGAAATAGATGCTCACTTAATGGTACCTCTGTTTGGCTTAACCTTATTTGTGTCTCATTTTAGCCCCTATATGACAGCACATCAGCCAGTCAGTGCCACTCTTCATAGTGGTGGATTTGCTTTTTCAGGTCATAGGGCAAAAGACTGAGAGAGCTAGGGCTATTTCTGCTGGAGAGTAGAAGGTGTGAGGGGACTGATCATACAGGTGTGTACAGATACCTGATGGGAGAAGTGAAGAAGAGGGAGGGGAGCCAGACTCTTCTCAGCGGTGCTCAGTGACGAGGCAGATGCAAGACATTTAATTTAAATGTGAGAAATGCTTTTTCCACTGTGAGGGTGATCAAATGGAGAAGCAGGTTGCCAGAGAGGTTGTGTAGTCTCTTTCCTTGGAGATATTCAAAAGCTGATCACTTCTCACCCAGCCTGCTGTGGGTGACCCAGCTCTTAGCACGTGGCTGGATCACATGATCTCCAGAGGTGTCTGCCAACCTTAGCCTCCTGTGGAAAAAAAAGTGATGCGGTTTGGAGTGGAGGAGATACAAAACAAGCCAGTTTTTGCAGTCAGTTAAAATACTTTTTTCCAACAGTGGCACTGTTGGGATAAGTCCTGCTTATTGCATCTCTGAGTGAAGTGGCCAGAAATCTGTCTTTCTAGTAGTGGTCGTTTGCACCATAAAGGGTCATTGTGGTCAAATATATCAGTAATGTAACTTTTGGAAATATTCCTGCCTTGGATCCCTTTTGGTCATCCAGGTAGTCACTTGTACTAAATCTGTGTTCCTGCCTCTTTCCTGATTTCTCCCAGGTTGCCTGTCAGTTTATGGGTGCCTGTACACATAGCATGGTCCTTTCCTAGCATGGCTTGCAAAGCATGTGTACAGTTCACAAGACTGGTTTAAGAACAAGTTTAAGAAGTTAAAATCAATTACCGGGGGGTGTGTGCGCGCGTTTGTATGTGTGTGTGTGTGTGTGATACTTTCTCTCAAAAATTACAATAGTATTTTAAATTTATAGGTGATTTTGGGGCCACTTTTGTACTGAGAAGGCATAGTGCAGCAGGGATAGGTATCCTTTCTTTGCAAGACAGACAGAAAAGTGAAATATGCTGTTTCAAAGCCACAAACTACCAACAAATGCTTTACTTTATTATTTCACGTATTTTTATTTATGTAGCAAATTTGTTACAAACCTCTGGACAATATTGCTTTCAGTAAGTTTCAGTTTTACTTAAGAAAAATGCCACCTGCTCGTTATTGAAGAAGTTTCAGAGAAGTGTGAGGAGGGAACCTTCAAACAAGTAAGAGTCAGGCTCATATATTTTATTTAGGCTGTTGAATAAAATAAAAACCTGCAGCTCTCAAGTTAAAGTCCTCACCCCCCATGTACCTTCCAGTAATTTTCTTTCCCGTGTCTTGCACACATAAACTTGCTATTCCTGCCCACTTCCATCCTGCCTGTGTTCCCCTGGAGACCTTATTCTGCAGTGGTGGGTTCTTTTTCTGTTGAGGGAGAGAACAGGCAGACTACCCCAGCAGGGGTGCAGAGGACTAGGCTTGCCTCAGTTGCTGTTCTCTACCAGATACTCAGCAGCTGCAGGCACCCTGTCAATGGTCTGTCCTCTGCAGGGGCTGTGCTCAGAAGATAAGAGCCACGTGTTTCTCGGGAGATGCCAGTTTGATCATCTGTGCCATGTATCGAGTTGTGAATTGAAGCCAGATGGAGTTGTGCTCGTCTGAAGTGACCTTCTGTATGAACTACATGCTAGAGCATCCCTGAATTGTAGGTTAAAGCTATGTGGTTTTGAGGACTATTCAGTCTTACTGTAAAAAAAAATAAAATTAAAACCAGTTGTTGTTACTGTTCAAACGCTGAGGACCCACTCTGCTCAAAGACCCACTCTACTCACTTTTTGCACTCTGGCTAATTAGTTTCAGATTCTAACAAGTTGCCTTCTCATGTTTGCTCTGTGGGAGTTCTTCCCTATGAGGTGTCTCCATTTCATACAAGTATTGGTCATGTGTGTTCATACCATTATGTATTTATTGTAAATACTCAGTAATTGGTGTGTACATAAAGCTTCAAGGTGTATATAAACTGATGCTCTTGCCTCCATACACCATCCATCTCTGTTAGTTCACGAGCTCTGAGCCAGAGCTTGCATCTAGACCACTGTTCATAATACATGCAGATAGATGGACATATTTGCCATTAATTTATGTAATCTTGTTTTAAAAGCCATTTGTACTTCTGGCCTCTGCAACATCCTGTAACAGCGAGTCCTGCAGTTTGATTAGGTGGAAAAGGAACTTCCTTTTGTTTGAAACCTACTGATGGTGATTTCAGTGTCTCCTGGACTCTGTATTGTGAAAACTCATTTCCCAGTAGTTTTACTTGTAATGTTTTTTAAAAAAGTCTGGTGTTTGCTTCCATGCATTTTTTCAGTTCCCTCCTAAACTGAAGAACTACAGTGTTTTTAGTGTTTATCCAGTGGATACTGTTCCATGCTTCTAGTCATTCCTGCTGCCCTTCTGTGCAACTTTTCTGCTACTAACATAAGGCAAGCAGAAGCACAGTTTTTAATGTACGAGTATATCACGTGTTTGTGTGCTGGCATGGTGGTATATTCTGTGCCACCTTTCCTTGTTTAGTGATATGACACTGTAGTTGCCTCCTCTGCTGCTCTGAGGTGATGTTCTTAGGAAAACAGCCTATATTTACTACATTTTTTTCTAAAGTGATGTTATCCATTTTGGAAGACATCACTGCATAAGGAAGCTTTTTCTTTTCCCCAGAGGGTATGCCTTTGCACTTACTCTTTCCTGAATTTCACCTGCTATTTTGTTGTCCAAGCATGTGGTATCATTTTACACCATTCTATGTATCTTTCTGCAGCCAGGACTAGGATGGGCTATGCAGCATTTTACTGCATGTAATGTTGTCACTCTGCTGCTCAACTCCTTTTCACAGATCACATATGAAAAGTACAGATGTGGGGATCCTGCTGGTAGCTCCTCGTTTTTCACTGAAAGGAGGTTGGTTTGCTGTAGTGAAATTGCAATTGCAATTTACCATTTTAGTGCTCTGTGCTTTGCCTGGTTCTTTACTTTGAAATGTCTTGGAAGTAAGGTCCCTGCTTGAAGTGCTTTGTACTTAAAAATGTCTAATGTTTGCATTAACATTAATGCCTTGAGCAAAATTTTATTAAATCTCCATTATAACTTGGAGAAAATGACATGTAGTGGCTCCCGAAGGCCTCCTTACACCTGGCACGGACTCAAGAACAACACAGGAGTTCCTATACTGGAGTTCTGACTTTGTCATTTTCCTTAGTGAAAATAGAAAATGGGAGTGGTCTTTCTCATGAGCCAAGGCTATGCCAAAATTAAATTGTAAGAGGTAATAAGATAAACATATTATTTTTACCTGTTTAGTCCTATGGCTTTATAGAGAGCCTTGTAAACATGGAAAATAGTCTGCCACTGCAAGACAAGAAATGTAGATGAAGGTACTATCAACTAGCTTTATTTTCAGTTTAGTCTTCTCATATAGCAACTAGAATTTTGCAGATTTCTTCTTTTTACTGTGTGTTTTACCCTTTACACTCACATCCTGCTACTTTGAAGGAACACACCCATTGAAAGACAAAGCTGCTATTAAGTGATCATTCCTCACCCCTGAGATTTCAGCTTCAACAGTTCAGCTTGTAATAGCTCCATATTAAAACCCCAGAGAAAACAGGCCTTTGAAGACTGAAAATTCCAGTGCCTTTTCCCCCCTGCCTTCAGCCTACCCCTGCTTTTGGGAACAGCTTTCTAGAAGGAGTGATGGAATTTTTCAGGGGCCCAGTGGAGAACAGAATTGGCCAGCAATGAGAAAATTGAGTCCCTTTGAGATGTTTTTCTATGAAAAGTCTCTTAAATGTTTTTTCCTTATCTAGCCTTCATTTTCAAGGAAGGGTTATCTTGGCTTGGGAACCTTTAATTAAGTTTGCCTTTACAGAGGAAGTAGATTCTTCTTTTCTGGAGTAACTTCTGGTTGTTTTCATGGTAGCTGTATATAGCATTGCTTATATTGATCCTGGGGGTAAAATATATTGGTCTTTTTACTGATTTATGTGTGTGCTAAGTGAGGGGTAAAGTCGATAGATGGGCTTGAGGGCAGAGCTGCCATTCAGGCTTGTTGCAAGGCTGTTCCATGTGAACACTTTATTTGGGAGACAGATGATGTTAGCAGCCTCCTGCACGCAGCAGGTGGGCATGAGCATGGTACTGCAGTGCTGTGCATGGAGCGGCGGCTTTTTTGTTGGCTTCGGCCTCAGTTCTGTGTGCTGAGAGTACCCCCCGATGTCCAGCATGTTTTGTGGTGTGGTTCATTAAGGGGCTGGAAGGCACACAAAAGAAATTACAGTTGAGGCCTTGTGGGGTGTCTCAGTCATTAGTGCTTGCAGCTTGATTTCGCGGGGTTAGGAGCAGGGCAATCACAATTAAAACCTGTGCTATGGAACTTACTCCCTTCATTACCACAGCGCATGGTTGGCAAGTGCATCCACTGTCCATTTCGCCTCTTAAAAAATCACGGAATCACAGAATTGATTGGGTTGGAAAAGATCTCCGACATCATGAAGTCCAACCCTTGGTCCACTCCAGACCGTTTACCAGATCATGGCACTCAGTGCCACATCCAATCTCAGTTTAAAAACCTCCAGGGATGGTGAATCCACCACCTCTCTGGGCAGGCCATTCCAATACCTGATTACTCTTTCTGGAAACAATTTTTTTCTGATATCTTCCTATTCTTCCCTGCAGCCTTTTTCTTGGTTCAGAATAGCCTTGCCTCTTCTTTGGTTGCCTCTATCGGAGCAGCTGTGACTTAGGAAACAAAATGAGTTTTGGGATCTGTAGTGTCTCAGGGCCATCTGCTGTGTGTGAGAGAAATTAGTATATCAGCTGGCTGTCAACAGATAATTTCTTGAAATGAAGTCTCCTATTTAGAAACTGCTATCCACTGATATTGTGCAGTACTAGATCGATGTTTTAGAAGACATGTTGTTTGTTCTCAGTAATTATGGAGAAATTTCATTTTAAAATATGGTCTCTGCTTGGAAGACTTGTTTCTGCCTGTCCTGAAATCTGAAGTGATTGCCTGCTGACTTGATGGGGAGGTTGATTTCTTGCACAGAAATCTGGAATCTAGGGTTTTTAGGATTGATTACTGTTCCACTTGTTCATTAGTTCTTGTGATACTCAGCATTATTTTTCCCCTTCCAGTCATGCAGACTTCTGTCAGTGTTGCTTTTCCTTCTGGTCTCTGCTTCTCTCCATCCTCCTTTTGTTTCACTGTGCATTGCAGGTCCATCAGGCATTCCACTGCTGTTGCTTGAGGTGTTGATGAGTTCATATCCTTATGTTGTTTGCAGGTATTTGCAGACTGAGTTAAACACTTCGTCATCAATTATGTTTTTTTCTTTTTTTTCCTGTGTTTTTTTGTTTATTTGTTTGTTTGGTTTTTAATTAACACAACATTAAGCTGGGAACAGTCTTTACTTAAGCTCTGCAGATCTTGCATCTCGGTTGCATAAATATGTCCTGTGGAATAGTCCTCTTGGTCTGACGTGACACCTCTGATCTAGGCTACTATTGTTAATCCCTGCAGTCGCTCCCCAGTAAGTACAGTAGATTGCACAGCCCTAACTGTCCTTTGGTTTACCAGAAAAATTCCTGCTGATTGGATTTTTAGGGACATACAGATAAACTTTTCTGCAGAAACACAAAAGTATGAGGTGTGCACATCCTGTCTTGAAATCCATTATTTCTAGGTGGGGTGTGGAACAGTGTGCTTCCCTTTTTTATCCAATGCAGTGCTTTTAAGAAGGTTTAAGAATATGTAAGTGCTGGCTGCACACAGCTGATGTTGTGATTTCTAACTTTCTCTTCTCTCTGTGTGCTCTTCTGAATGCCTTCAAAGAGGGGAAAAAAATCTCAGTGACTAGTTGTTTCAGAGAGGCTTTCTCATTCTTGTCAGGCTTTTCTGCTTACATCATCACTTTGTGGAATTTGGGTTCCAGCTTTGGATTTTTAAAGTGGGAAATTCAGAGTTTGAGGTTAGCATCTGAATTCTAACCACAATACTTGATGAGTTATAGACAGTCATTACCATGTTGATTGACAGGAGCCTTGTCAGCCTTAACAGGCTTTTTAGTTGCTGTTCACAGGAAAGGGCTGATTTGTGGAGAAGCCTAACTTGCCTTTTAGGAAGGATGACTTTTTTGATTAATATATTAAATACTGTTTTTGTTACTGAAATAGTGACAAAAAGGAAAATAAGTACCGTTTTTTACTGGATTCATTTTCTTATAGCAGTTTCCTAATGCCAAGTATAAACAAACTTGGAACATAACAGGTAGGTCCATTTTAGCCAATTTATATTGCATCATATTTTATTTTTCCCAAAGGCAAGAGAGTGATGTGTTTTTCCATCATGCTGGTGATGCCATGAGAGACCTCAACAAAACAGGACTCTGAGCCAAGTTAGTGTAGGATAAGATAAAAAGCGAAAGTCCTTTAATATCAGGCCTGGGACCTACAGGAATACTTGATAACATGCACGTCCCAAACACTGGTTTCTATGGCTTTTATAATGTGATCCACCCAATCATTACTTTACACATCTCTCGGACCAGCCCCGTCCTGCCCCTGATCCCACTCCTGTTTCACCCTCTCAGGATTTGAGTCTGGGGTCGGTGAGACCTCCTCTTCATCAGTCCTCCTCTTCCTCGGGCTCCCGGAGTTCTTCCAATGTTCTGATTTCTGGGTCACTCTGCGCTGTGTTTGTCTCATTCTGCAGGCCTTTCTGATAGTCTTCAGCTCTTTACCTTGAAGAGAGTCTAAACAAGACTAAATAACTAAAAGAATTTGAGCTACTGATATGTGGCATAGGTTGACATGTATAAACATTGAACTTAAGCTGCTAGAAATATTAGCACACTAAATCTACATTTGACTACAGTTACAAGTACTTCTAAAATCTATAAAAAATGGAAAAAATCAAAAGTCAAAAACCCCATAGGCATTGCTCGTCTCTTGGGGCATAAATGGTTGTGATCAATGTGGGGGAGACTGGGGAAAAGCCTGTTGAAGCAGCACCAGGGAGCTCTGCAGGAGGTCCCACTAACCTGGAGTTGGCCTTGTTGCTGCCTTGAGTGAACACTTGCTGTAGGGTCAGCTGAATTGGTGTTTAAGAAGGAAGAGTGGGGCTTTTGTATCAGCCAGGTGAGCACGGGCAGTTTGCTTGGGTGTTTGTGCTGCTTGGACTCAGTGTTGGGTACATTCAGATCTTTCTTAAGTTCACTGAGCCAGCACAGCCTCCTCACTTCAGCAGAATGGCTCCTTAACCTGAAGTGACGTGGGTGGCTCTGCTGGGACATACAGGGAAGGCTTGGGCTTGGGTATCGCTTTCCTGACTTGCATGCCAACATCACCAGTCCTGCTCCTGGCATTTGTGGTCAGCCTGTAGCTCTGTGGTACCTCGGCTGTTCTTAAGGCTTTCCCCAAGCACTAGTGGGGACCTGGGACAGCTGGAATACCAGCAGATTTGTATAATGCCTTCTTGCATTTAAACTGGATATACTGAGAGTTCTAGTTAAACAAAAATAAAGAACCCCAAATCCTAAGTGTTGTTTATACCAGCTGGGAGAGAGGCCCTATTAAAGGGCCATGGTGGGACTGTAAAGAAAGGCTTGGATGGAGATGGTTTGTGTGAAAGCCTAGAAAAGGTAGTATGGGCAGAGTCAGCATTTTTTGCATTAAATTGTAGCTGGCTTGAAAGCTTATTACAGGCTGTTTGTAGCCATTTGGCTTTAGACTTTAGTCAGACCTCTGTGCAGTGTTAATATAAATTAAGTCAGTGTCTATAAATAAATGTCTGTTAGAATTTCAGTGCATAGTTATTTAATAATTTCAAAGAATTGTCTGGGCTTTATTAGTAGAAGTGAATGCTCTAGTGTATGGTGTGAAGTTTGGAATTCTATGGCCATGATGTGTGGAGAGAAAGATAGTTGAGAACAAGGGTTTTCAGAATTGCAGGCAGGTTCTAAGGCCTGCTGGCAGGTGCAGGTTTAGTTCTGTGAGAAAAAGACCAACAGCTTGCAAAAACAAAGGAGATAGGAAGGCTTTGGGTCATCCTGCCCATGGGAATGGAATGTTTGGAGAGATAAAGTTCTAATGACAATAGTGAACATCTGCCCAAAACTGTCATCCAATTAAGAGCTGTCATGAAGGTTATAGACACTGTAGTTCAGCCTATAGGAGGGAGCTATGGGTGGGAATTCGGGATATATATTGTGTAATTTAAAGTTAGAGGGAAGCTTTAGTTTTGATCTTTGCATGTCCTTTTTCTCTCCATGGAGTTATTTAATAAACTGTCTGTGTGTGACACCTGCGAGCTGTGCCGCGATTAATCTTCTCTCACCACCAAAATTTACTGCTGAACTCCCACATTTGTACTCTACAATGATGAATCATATATATCCCCTTGAAAATATCCTTAAAAACGGTTTAAAAAATAATTTTCCTCAGTATACTCTTTGTGGCAGTAAATCCTTTTGTGGTTAAAATCTAGAGGTGGTGCCTGAGACCTTGACTTGGACGCTTTGGTAAATGTTCTTGTAGATGCAGTAAACGTAGGGAACTTAAGGACATGAATATTTTCAAGTATCTGGCCAACCATAATTAGTGCTAAACATGCAATCCTGTTAGCATGCAGTTGCACAACATTCAAATTTATATAAAGATACTTTTCCTGCAAGCTAAATTTTAGTTACATTGTTATTTTGCTCCCTGAAGCAGAAACAAAATTGCAGTTTTAAGTGAGAAATTAATATCCCTCCTGGTATTGTGAAAAATGGTAACAATTTCTTGTCTTCTGTAAAAAAGAAGTTCCAGGCTTCTCAGTATGTGTAGTTTTGGTGGGAGATAAGTGATATTCCTTAATTGGCAAATTTCTCAGTCATTCACTTTCACAGATAATACAGTGAGGTTTTGTTTAAAAACAAAACCAACCACCTCTTGCCCACTCTTAATCTGTAGTGTTTCTTCCTCCCCCGCCTCTCCTGGTATTAAGTCTCCAGCCTTGAAGTTTGTGCTAGTGCGCATGCTTTATTTTTAAGGTAACATAACACAGATTCATTAAGGTTGAAAAAGACCTCTTAAGGTAGAGTCCAATCATTGTTAAAAGTTCAGTTTATCCAATAGATCTCTCAGGGCTGAGCAAATTCGTGGCTCATATGTAATAATCTTAAAATAGGTACCCAGGCTTCATCATGTCATGCATCAGTGTGCCTGCTGATGTCATGTGATGGGGTCTGGAAACCTGGTGTGCACAAACTGCTGTCAGAATATATTTTAAGTGATGCAGCAGATTGAGACTTAACTTCTATTTTAGTGCCCTGTTGTAATTTGCTTTAGTGTTATTTTTAGTTCTTAAAGATGTTGCTTCTCTGTGCCCCTTTCTGAATGGATAGTGATGAAACCAGTAAGCTGAGTAGTCTCATTTGAAAGCAGAAGGTTCTGCTCCATCTTGGGGAAAAAAGTTTCAAAGTACTTATTTTCTTAATGGTATTATTTATTTCAAAGTATTTCTGATGTTTAATCAAAACCAGACTCTTAAAATCTGTGTTGACTGACTTACTTCTCTGTCAAATTTTTGTGCAGTGCCAAAACAGTGAGTCATGAGTCTGCTTCTCTTGGAGGGAATGGGGAGTTAGCCATGGAGACCTGCCAGTGTTACAGATGTATTTAACCTTATTCAACAGTTGTTTGAGTCTGAAATGTATTGGCCAACTTATTTAATAATAATGTAGGCATATTTAGTCAGACACAAATCAAAGTGTGCTTTAAACCCCTCCTTGCTGCAGAGTGTTGTGTTTTGTCTGGGCTTTCAAGAGAGAACTTTCTGCCCCTGCTGGCAGTGCTTTTCATCTGCCTTCTTTGCAAAGCCTCAGTTAAGTCTATCTGAGGCATTCTCTTGGGTTACTTTGTTCAATGTTGTTGATTTATTTTTTTTAAGTTTGCAGTAGAATTTGATATCAAAACGTGCTATGTTGAACCTTAGGGGGGGAGCTATTAGTGTTTTGAAGCACTGAGATATCTTGGATGTGCTCTTTTTTTTTTAAGGGAATGCAGGTGGCTTAGGCTTGAAGACATTGTCTATATTCAAAGATAAGTTAGATAAACTTTATTTTTTTAGTATCCTATTTGTGCTAGTGCAAACCCTCCATACTCTTTTAGATTTGAACCCCATTTTATTTTCCTAATTTATTTTTCTGCTAAGCAGTTAAGTTAATGGAAACGAGGCTTTCATAAGATTGAAGGACTGCAGGGGTATTTGCAGTGCTTTCACTGATTCGGTTTTAAAACAGCACCTTTTGATGAAACTGGTACAATTTGGAGAATGGGCATGTCCCACCTATCTTGCCTAGCAGCCTGGAAAATGCCAGTGTGTTAACTCCTACTGAAGATACAATCTTTACTTTCCCCCCCTGCAGTTTGTAAGCTGACTCAGCCACCTCTTTGCCTTTGGAGATTTGAGACTTGAAACTTTAGGAGTTCAGGTACAGGAGAGCAGAAAACCTCGTTAATGTTTAAACATTTTTATCTCAGTTTAGTAGCTGCAGTACCTCAACTGCGAGTTAGGAAGTGTGTTTTAGATATTCTTGTTATGTCTGTCTGCACTGGTTTCAGTTGTTTATTGGTTCACCTTTGGAGATGGTTTCTTTGATTGCCCAGCTCTCCTCAAGGCTCACTGCTTTGACTGAGCCTTGAAGAGAGCAGGGCATTTGCTGCCTTCTGTCCCTGCCTTGAGAATCTCTGTCTCCCCCAAGTTAATGCCTCTTGCTTGGTAGTTTCATGAGAGCTTCTATTTTATTTTTTATTTGTTAGATGTATTCACCAAAGTGTAAGCACTCCATGGGCACAGTCATTTCCTGAATATCAGACTTAAGCAACTGCAGTTTTGTTTCTTTTTCTTACTGTGCCACGTGTAAGAACTGATGAATCATCTGGACTTGTATGCACATTTCTTTTGCAGTTGCCAGGTGGGGGTTGGTCTCTTCTCCCAGGCACTCAGCAATAGGACAGGGGGGCATGGGCTCAAGCTCTGACAGGGGAAATTTAAGTTGGAGATCAGGAAAAAATTCTTTCCAGAGAGAGTAATCAGGTATTGGAATGGCCTGCCCAGAGAGGGGGTGGATTCACCGTCCCTGGAAGTTTCTAAACTGAGAATGGACGTGGCACTGAGTGCCATGATCTGGTAAATGGGCTGGAGTTGGACCAAGGGTTGGACTTGATGATCTTGGAGGTCTTTTCCAACCCAATTGATTCTATGATTCTATGATAAGAGCTCAAGAGCATTTCTTGGAGCCCGTGTGCATGCATGGATTAAAGGAGTGGTATTTAGAAGTCAACTTTGTGTGATCCCACTGCTGAGCACAATTAGAATTGAATGGTAAAGGGGGAGTACTGAACTTCATGTTGCTACAGTGAAAAATACCTGCACTGGTTTGCTGAGTGGCACCATGGTTACCCTCAAGGTGCTTGGATCCAAACCTCCTGTGGATCTTCTGGCCCTACAGAGCTGGACTGAATGTGGACACTGAACAAGCATGAAAGTTGCTGCTGCCTTCTGACTTGTGTCAGTTTAGTAGGGTATTTGAAGTGAATGCTGGGAACAGGGAAATGCCGTGTAAGAATTGAAGACAGGAGTAAAGCAGTAACTTGAAGAGAAGTTGAAGAGCTTGCTGCTAAACTGCTGCATTGGACAGCCTTTTTCTGAAATTCAGTCTGAGAAAGCAGCATCTGATTGGCAAATTAGAAATAAGCAGTGTAGTACGTTGTGCCAAACTTCTGATAGTGTGGTGTGTTACTTGATTTTGTGTGCTTATGGAATGTTTCTGTCCAAAGCAAGCAGAAATCTTGTGTTGGCCATTGCATTGAAGAGCCTGGAAAGGAGGGAGGTAGTTTGGGTTACTATTAGTTTCTGAACTCCCTAGAAGGTCATAGAAGATGTAACCCATGTACATAACTCTGTGCTGATTCTATTAATAGTGTAAGCAGCTATGTCAGCTCTCAAAGTTTTCCTCTCTCCCTTCCTATCTGAGTTCATTTTTCATCTCTCAGTTCAGTTTGGCCTCCCTTTGCCAAGCTTTATAACTTTTTGCTAAAAGCTGCAGTAGAAGGTGACCTGTGTTTGTCATTCTTGCCCTCAGTTGTCTTTCCCTGGAAGAGCAGCTTACTCAGTGCTTGCCATAAGATGACCCAAATAGCTGGGGGGTGATGCAGTCAGGGTTTATTGGGTTTTTGGTGGTTTGTGTTTTGGTCTTTGTGTTTTTTTTTCCCTTCAATCTGCAGCTAGGTGTTTACCAGAGAAAAATGCAAGGGAAAATAATGGCTCATAACTCCTTTTCTAATGGGCGTCTGGAATGGCTGTGGTGGTACCTCAGTATTAGGAGACAGGGCTTAAAGAGCAATGCCTCAGAGCTGCTGCAACATGTCAGTCTCTTCTTTATGTTAGTTTCTAACTCACCTAGAGACTCCTGTCCTCTCCTGGGGTTGTGTGAGCTGCTGCCTTGCTTAATTTTTAAACTGCTAAGTAGTAGTTTGCTTTCCTGTTGCAGATTGTCCAGTTGATGATGACTGCAAAGCGTGAATTTTTAATGAGGAATCTTTGCAGGGGTTGATATTTCTCTCCAGCCTCTCTAGTTTCACATTGTTGACTTGTGTCAAAACTTGATTCTTCAGCCTTGCTTATTAAATCATGGAGGACAGCATAGCATCATGAGGTTTTACTCAGGTGAAAGTTAGTATGGAAATACTGGAATTAACTGTGTCCCAAAGAGTTTATTTTACCTCCTTTAGATTCTTCTGTTTTGGGTAACACTGACAGGAGTTTCTCCCTGTTGATATTTTTGTTCTGTTGCAAGTTTCTGTCTATGCTTGTGAAGAGTTTGCAGAGGAGTTATGACTCCAAGCCAAGCTGTACCACATTAGCATGTTTTAACTCAGTGATCTTGATGCTTCTCACACAAGATGCTGCTAAACCAGTTTTTTGTTCCTTCAATTTGACTTACTTTGTTCAACTTCTGAAAAATCATAGCCTGTTGTGTGCTTAAACTGAAATTTATTTCTTCAGGACTGTTTGTCATGGATGAACAAATTTTTAAACTAGAAATAACACCATAGATGGACAAAGCAGGGATGGGTCAGATTTTTTATTTTAATTTATTTTTCTTTGGTTCTTCATTCCAGTGGTGTGTGTCAGTTTTTTCTTAGAATAATCTGTCAGGTGACTCATGCCAAGCATTTCCAGTGAAGTCTTTGTGAGCACATCTGATAAATTTTGGTAGGAAGTCATCGGTCTTGCATTTAAACATCTTGTTTTGCTCACTGAGATTTGCGGTTCCTTCAGCAAAACAGCAAAAGTGACATCTCCTTGACTGATGCAGCTTTCTTTACTCTGAGCTAAACAATAAAGTTATTTTACGTTAATAAGTCAATATGACAGAACACATGTCCTCTCTGCTACATGTTTGGGGTGGGTTTTCCCCTCTTAAGAAATTTTACATTCTCATGTTATTTTCCTCAATTTCCCTAAACGTTTGCTGTTACTGCTTTCATGATTTTTAAGGAATGAAACTTAAATTGCAGGTATCCAGCTGTGAGAGGAATGGAGAGGATAGAGGAAAAAACCCTTAATTTGTTTACCTGCAAGTCTTTTTATAGATGAGTGAGACTGTCATACTTGTCTGTGAGCAGAGGTTGAAGCTAGTCCCAGATGAAGTCATGGTTTCAGCTGCACTGGTGTGCTGTAACTCCCAGGGTTGTTGTCTTAGCTGGTGCATCTTTACATAGTGAAGGGCGGTCCCGTGGTGTAATGGAGAGCACTTTGGACTCTGAATCCCAAGGACCTGAGTTCCAGTCTCAGTGGGGACCGTCCCCTGGCAGTTCAATGCCTCTCTGCCATCCCATCCCGTCACATCTCGAATGCTCAGCAGGGTCAGCCCCGGTTAGTACCGAGTGCTGTGACAGTCCCGAGGACTTCACTGTCACTGTCCAAGCTCCCTCGGTCGTGTCAGATGGACCTCAGGACTTAAACGGTGGGGCCAGTTCTGCACACGCTGTGCCTCACCTAAAAAATCCACTGTGCAGGCTGGAAGGGCACACCCACGTGGGGAGAGCCCTGCCCAAATCTGCATTTGTGAAGTCTGGCCATACATACATAGTGAAGAAAACTGTATTGATTATGGTTTTATTCCCCCTGATGTTACCTTTGTGTATTCAAGTTATCAGAGCAATGGCTGTCACACTAACGTTGCCGATGCTTAGCAAAAAAAGTCTGTGGTTTCCCTCAGTTCTTCTGTTAACAGTGTTGCTGCTTTGGGTTGATGGCCTAATTTTTCAGTGTTGAAACATGTGAGAAGAACATCTCTATGTGAATGAGCCATCAGCAGCCTTTTTAACATGTGAGTACTTCGGATTTGATAGGCACAAGTTGGAAGATATCACTTTCATGCTTTCTTGATTACTCATGAATTCCAGAGGGTATCTTAGGACACTGCTCATGTGCTCAACAGGAGTGCTCAGCCTAAAACGGAACGCTCTGGGGTTAAAGAAGGTTAATATTAAAAGCGTTTGCAAAGGAACCCTGTGGGTAAACAAATCCAGCATGTGACTTTAATGTATTGCAGAAATTAAGTTTACTTAGTGCAAGAAGCACAAAAAAGGAGATCTAATTCTCTGTTAAGAAAATGCAAGTAATACATCGAGTTGAATTTATTGATTACTTTGGTGAGGGAACTGATGAGGTGGGCAGCGCTGTGTTTTGGAGAGTTAGCAGCTTTATTGTTAAATTGCCTAAAATATTAAAGTCTTGGAGACTCTGGTCTCAAATGCCTGGCTCTATTGGCAGCCATTAATGGTGTTTGGGGAAAAAAAAGGAAAGCCAAATAGGCAATTTTTTTTTCTCTGCTTGACGTACATTTTATTGCTTATTTATACTGTAAAATGTTTTAGCAACAATGAAAGCATGTAGCTTTATTATTTATGTGGATCACTTCTTTGTCCTTTCCATGTGGGTAATCTTGCAGTGCATTACAGTTTGACATGAACTTTGTTTATATTGTTGCATAAAGCAATATATTTCCCATGACCGATAAATTGTTACATTTTGTACCTTTTCTTATCACAGGTTAATTGGGGAGAAGGAATTGTCAACTAACGGGCAATGTATGTTATGCTCCACCCACCCAGTCCTGAATTTGCTTTCCAATTTGCTGCTAAGGGCTGAGTCATTCCTGCTGTTATAACAAATATGTATTAGATAAGTAATCGCAGCAAAACTGTTTCTTGTCTCTTGCAGCTGATGATAGCAGAAATTTCAGACTTTAAAGTAAAAAGGGCTCTTATTAAACAATAAAAATATTTTAGACTCAAATAATTGTATGGAATGCTTCTAACATTGAATAAGCTGCTCTTTATGTGAAGTTGGTGGCAATTGGTGCTTCCCCAGAAAAAAGCACTTGTGGTCCTCTTTTTCTTCACCAATGTTGGTGTTTTATATTCTTTTATTGCCTTCCCTTCAGCAAAGAACAAGTGCCCATTTCACGACTTCATGAAGAACATTATAGCAATAGGATGCAAATTTATGTTTCTCTAACTGCAAATCATCTTTTTGAGGAGCAGACCAGCAACCAAGTGCCTCTGAAAAAAAAAATCTGTATTGGCCAAAGAGACTTGAGAACTGTCCTAAAATTTCAGCAGTAGGTTATTTAACTCAGTGACATATATTTAGGTGTTTTATGTGCCTGAAGACATTTTCATATCATTGTCAAAATCCTTGTGATTTCAGCGAGAATTGACATTGCCGTAGCTACTTGGTCTCAAAGTTTTCCTCATTCTAAGTTTTAGTTGCTGTTTCACACAGGTATTGAGCAACAGTTAATGTCAGGGTTTCATTTGCATGATACGTCTCAGTAAATCCCCTGAACTGAAACTTTCCCGTTAGTAGGAATGCTGTTACAGGATTGGATCTGGCTCTGCTTTCAGCACTGTTTATGCTCTGTGAGAGCTTGGTAAGATTTATGTGGTTCATGGGACTTCTTTCAAGAGTGTTTGCTTTCAGTGGAAACCAAATATCTTCCTCTTCCAGCCCAGCTTTGCTTTTGTTTCGTTCCTTTTTTCTCCCTAAGAAAGGAAATTACAGAGCCTTTATTACATTGGTATCTCTAACTCACTGTTTTGATTTTTGTGGATTTATCTTCCTGTAGCAAAACTGCTAAGTCATGACTTTGCCAGCTTCTAGATCATATTCTTGGTATGGGTAATAGATTTTCATAACATGAACCTTATAATGGTGACTTCATTGTCATTGCAGTAAAGAGATTGAGAAGCTGAAGTGCCTAGTCTCAAAATTAGAAGTATATTTGAATTTTGTAATTTTTTGTACTTTTCATACAGTGTAGTCACTTCCAACTGATGTAAATGAAGTTGGGCTTAATTTTTAGTTTTCTTTGTAACCAGGGTGTTACAACTTGGCAAATACTATGTGCTCATTTCTGCGTAGACAGAACTACCAAAACCTACTGTTTCCATTAGTACAGTATATATGGAAATAAAAATTTTAAAATGGTTGCTGCTATAATAAAATCCATTCTCCTTCTGTGTGATATGCGAATATTTTACTGATTGAACTGCAAGTTCTTTAAGCTATTTTTTAGCCTCCTCAAAGCGGAGTTTACCAAGCTACATGCACCTATATACAGGAAGCTCAACGTGAGCCAACAGTGTGCCCAGGTGGCCAAGAAGGCCAATGGGGTCCTGTGCTGTAGCAAGAATAGCGTGGCCAGCAGGACCAGGGCAGTGATCCTTCCCCTGTACTCTGCACTGGTGAGGCCACACCTTGAGTACTGTGTTCAGTTCTGGGCCCCTCAGTTCAGGAAAGATATTGAAGGGCTGGAGCGGGTCCAGAGAAGAGCAACAAGGCTGGTGAAGGGACTGGAGCACAAGCCCTATGGGGAGAGGCTGAAGGAGCTGGGGTTGTTTAGCCTGGAGAAGAGGAGGCTCAGAGGTGACCTCATCACTGTCTAGAACTACCTGAAGGGAAGTTCTAGCCAGGTGGGGGTTGGTCTCTTCTCCCAGGAACTCAGCAATAGGACAAGGGGGCACAGGCTCAAGCTCTGACAGGGGAAATTTAAGTTGGATATCACAAAAAATTCTCTGCAGAGACAGTAATCAGGCATTGGAATGGCCTGCCCAGAGAGGTGGTGGGTTCACCATCCATGGAGGTTTTTAAACTGAGATTGGACATGGCACTGAGTGCCATGATCTGGTAAATGGACTGGAGTTGGACCAAGGGTTGGACTTGATGATCTCAGAGTTCTTTTCCAACCCAGTCGATTCTGTGATTCTATGATATTCCTCAACATTTGCAAGTAATGCAAATTGTGGAAAGGGGAAGTTAAAATTATCAGTATAAAGAAAAAACTGCACTGAAACAGTTGATTTGAAATACTTCAGTATGATTGGTTATGTTTTCATAGTTAACACTTTATTGGAAAAATATTTTTTATATTTTACCTGAGAGGTGAAAGAGCTTGAGTTTGCAGTGCAGAGGTCTGACTTAGAATTCTGTCTTAACCAAGTTAAATCTAGACAGGAATGTTGCATTTAAAATGTTTTTAGGTTTGCTTGTTTGGGTTTTTTTTGAGGTTAGCCATGTTGGTAGAAACAAACTTTCCCTCTCCCCCCCACTCCCGCATTTTGGTGGGGTTTTTTTCCTTTCCTTTAAATTCATATTATGATTACTTGCAGGTAGTGTATTGTCACTGGAGACATTGAGTACTGTGGTGGCAGTGGGTGCCTTGATCTGGAAAATTTAGTTCTGTTCTCTCTCAAAATCATTGCTGTTCCCAGCAAATGGGTAAAGGTGGAGTGATGGGTGTGCTGTACAGGGAACCAGCGATGTGCTCTGATGGCTAATCAGGCTGTCTGTTTACAAGGGCCAGTTGGTTTCACACACACATCTGCATGTCTGAAGACTCAAACCATCTTGCAGGGGTCTTTCAAGTCAGCTGAGCTAAGTGCAGCATGGGATGTTTAATACACTACTGCACTGGGCATCGTTTGATGTCAGAAGGTTATTGCAGATTACTGTTCAGTGTCTGTTTTCAATTTCTCACTTCTTGACTAAAAAGGATGTTTTTGTTGTACATGTAGACTTGTTTCAACAAAGGTTCAAAGACCTCCTAAGTACAGGACAAAACACAAACCCAAGAATGCACTAGGAGTGATCAAATATTGGTCTTGTCTAAAAGTCTCCCAAAAATAAGATTTGACAACATTTTTTGAGGAGAAATTATTTGAATTGGAAACATGGGGAAAAAAGTGATAAAAAGATCAGCTGTCTCTGAACTTGAGTCTGGAAAACTTCTTATCACAAGGAGAAGCATGTGCTACTTAATTATATACAAGACATGTTTCCTCTCTTCTATTTCATTCAAGGGAGGGAACTCTGAAGGATTAGTCACAACATGGGAGTAGCCCCACCTTAATTCCATGCCTTAATTGTTGCTCTCAGTGTCTTTCATTCCTTTGTTGTTGACATCTGCGTTCAAAACCAGTTTTTAATTAGAAAGAAAACACAACTAAAAAAAATTCTTAGCCCAGCATTTCTAGTTTAATTTTTCTGTTGCTTCTGTATTAATTAGTTAAGAATTAATATAGATAAAATAGACTTTTCACACACACACACAGATAAAATTAAGTGTTGTTTTTGTTTCTTTTGACTCCAGGCTATGGTGGCTTGTTATCCAGGCAATGGAACAGGATACGTGCGCCATGTTGATAATCCAAATGGAGATGGAAGATGTGTTACATGTATATATTATCTTAATAAGGACTGGGATGCCAAGGTATGCAATAATTTCTTTCTAAACAATTTTTTGTTTTGTTTTTAGATATACCTGCCTAGTGCACCTTTGCTGCAGGAGTATTTGTTCATGGGCTTTAGTTGTGTTCTTGACATTATGTTAGCTCTGGGTATCCTTTGTCCTCTCTCCTGTACACAGAGTAAATAAGGAATTTATGAAATTTGCTTTAGTTTATTTGTCCTTATTCCTGTTGAATCTTGAGTTTACTGTTTGTACAACTAGATTGCTTAATTGAATGTGCTTATAAAGAGAGAGATGCTGTAGCTTGAGAGTCTTTTCAGGTAAGTCAAGCTTATGGTCATTGCTGCATCAGCATAGTTCAAAGGAGCACAAGGCTTTGTATTATTGTAGTTACAGAATGTAGAACAGACTTAATAATAAGCACAATTCAAGTAGTCTAAGACTTTAGTACGACTGATTGTGATAAAGTAAATTTTTAATAAGGATTTTCCTAGGGATGCAGTCAGACTAGGTAGATTGTAAAAATGGATGTAGCTAAGTGGCTGTATTGAAAGCATGAAAGAATAATGCAGGGACAGCTTTAACTGTACCATTAACTGTGGAGAAGTTTATTCTCACTGTGTGTGGGGAAAAATAGGATAGAACTACTGATACATCTGTCATACTTAGGAAGTAGCATGTGGAAGAGCACATTAAAGCAGTCAGTTTCTGTGAGTTGTGTGCACCAGATATGGATAACACAGGCTGCAGCTGAGAGGTTTTATTTTTCTTTTTTTTTTCCCCTCATAACATACTTGCATGAAACTGGTAAGATCAGAGAGTTGAGTCAAATGAATGCACTTGGGGCTTTCTGTTTCTGATGTGCTCTTTGACGTGTCAAATGGGATCCTGCAATTAGAAAATAAACTACCAGCCTTTTTTTGCAATGGTAGTGTCTTTGCCTGTAAGTGCACTGATTGTATGGAGCATCTTAAAATGCAGCTTTGGGGAATTTTTAATTGATTAATGGTTTCTCTTCTGGAAAAAAATAAATACATACCAGAGTGCAGAAATCAAGCAAATTGCATTTTCACAATAACTATGAAAAATTTACTAGTTGGATATTTAATTTATGAATAAAGGTATTTAATTTCCTGCAAAATCTATTTTAAATTTCAAATTAATGTACTACCAAGTATATTGTTTATTGAAGAAAGAAGCTCAAACTTTCTTTAGGAGAACAACCGTATCTAAATTGTCACTTGTTCACTGATTTAGATCACAATTAAAAAGCAGTCATTTCAATCAATTTGCTTTGTTAGTACTTGCACTGTTGACTTTTGTGACATGAAGGCCTATAGTGGCCATCTGTAGTTAGATTTAGTAACATCAATACCATCAGTAAGAAAATGTTAACATGACTTAAATATTTAAATCCACTACTTGTGCTAGTTTCTACACATACATAGATAGGTCCAACTGTTTTCAAAACCTGGAAGAGATCTAAATTGATCATGAGTCAGAAGGATTCAGGCTTTAGTTTGAAGTTTCCTACTCTTTCCTTGTTTTAATTACAGAAGCATTACATAAACTTGTGCTGCTATTAAATGAAATAATCTCTTTAATGGGGAAAAGTGAAACTCAGTTGTAAAATACAATGTTTTGCTCATCTATATTGGAGTCTTTTTAACCACCTGTTTAATATCAGTCACTCTTGTCCATTTTCTTGCAAGTAGGTAATACAGCTATAAACCCCAATGTAAACCCCCAGCTTTTACTTAAACATGAATGGAGGTTTAATGTTTGCAAGCATTCTGAAATTACTCAATGAAAAATATGCAAAAAAATTTGTTAAATGAAATGCATTGACAGAAAACCCCATAGATTCATAATGTCTGTAGCACCTGATAAAGGCTTTTTTTTTTCAGTTCTAAGTGTCTGAAATATTTCCAAATGTGATACTTGGTACTTTTAAATACAAGACATTGTTCTTAAGCATTGCTTTAAAATATTTAATTTGTAGGTAAGTGGAGGCATCCTTCGGATATTTCCAGAAGGTAAAGCCCAATTCGCTGACATTGAACCCAAATTTGATAGACTGCTATTCTTCTGGTCTGACCGCCGCAACCCTCATGAAGTACAGCCAGCCTTTGCTACAAGGTAGGACTAGTGGACTCTTTGCTGTATGATGGCTGTTTTATCAAGAAATGAGTGGTTCCTAATGAGAAATGGGTGATGCTGTGAAATTATGACCTGACAAAAAAGTTGGGTTTTTGTTGCGGGTTGGATGATTAGGCTTCCGCTGTGCTACTGAGTTTGGACTGACGCATCATCTCTTATTTTGGAGAAAACATCCTCTTAGGTGAATAGGTGGGAGGACTGGAAACACCAGAAGTTGCTGAGCAAGCGCTTGGCCAAATTGAGTAGGAGCACACAGGGCTATAAGCAGGCACCAACTTAGTCAGAGGATGTTGTCATCATTATATCTCTGTAGTGGATTTACACTCCTTTCCCTTCCCTTTGTCCTTAGCACCTTCCTGTATTCTGGAAGATTGACTAGGTGCTTCAGTTTTGTGTCCCCTCTTTTTGGGGGGGAGCTGCTAGAAAACAGGAATTTTCAAACTAAGCTGCCATATGCTAGTTTGGGAATTGAGAGAGAGTAGTAGAGGAGTTGCTCCCAGTCTGAGGCATAGGGGAAACTTGGTACCTCCTTTGTCCCTCAGTGCAGGGCAGTGGATGATGCTGAAGGTACCCACATTCAGTGCCCCCACGTGGTAAGGGCCATTTCCAGATAGGAATAGGTAAATAATAGGTAAATCCTTGGAGTAGTCGATCCAGAATTCCTGTTCCCCACGTTCTAACACATTTGGATGGCCAGAGCACTGAACGTTGACTGAAGCTGTGAGATAACACAAGTACCTTTGCGAGAAGTAACTTGAAGCTGCCTTGGGTGCATCCTCTTGCAGCCTTTCAAAAAGCTGTACTGCTCTCCCCTCCCTCTGTGCTCCCAGCAGAGTCAGAGGTTGCAATGCCATTTACTGAAGCTCCTTAAAGTCTTTTCTCAATAGCTGGCATTTTGTATTTAAATTTGTACAGACAGTGGAAAACTGGAGGAGCTGTGTAAGAAGGGGTAGTTAATTGTCCCCTGTGCCAAATGTCCAAAAAAAGAGGTTCTTGCAGTGTGGCTCAGTGATGGACTTGACCTAGTAAAAAGATGAGGTCACAGGGCAAGGTGATACAGGCAGAGACTCTGTTACATCTGGGCACAAACTGTAATAGCAACTCATTAGGAAAAAGAAGTGTAAACTTAGAGCATCAGCGTCACCCTTTCAATGACTGTTCAGACAATACCTACTAATAGGAGAAAAACTCAGAGCAGCCACTTGCTTTGTGAAAACTTCATTCTATCAGACTGCAGAAGTATCATCCTCTCATGTAGGTTGTGTTTCATGTCAAGTGCTTCACTGTTCTTTCTCCTTCCATTTCCCTAGGTACGCAATAACAGTGTGGTATTTTGATGCAGATGAAAGAGCACGTGCTAAAGTAAAATATCTAACAGGTAATCTCTTGTTAATATCTTCTCTGTTGTTTGGTTTTTCTGATGAAATAACAGCTAAGTAGTCTAGCCTCATCTCCTTGGCCCACCCTGTACATGAAAAGAGGGAGAAATAGGCATAACTCAGGAGTCAGGTTTTACAGAAAGGTGACCCAGGGATAGCTCCGTGGCAGTGATTGGGGAAATCCAGGTCAGTGCCTGTCCTGTTCACACTTCCTCAGAGACCTGAGGCTGCTTAGCATTTTCACTTGGGGGATACAGCATCCCCCTGGTGTTGTCTCCCTAACAGGTGCAGAGGATACTCCAGAGACTGTGAGGCACTGCAGAACTGAGAGCCTTGGAAATAGTTTTGATTGAATGTAGTGATTCAACAAGTGAATACAGCTTCACTTGACTAGAATTTTTATATTGGAAACACAAAAGCCTAAAATTAAAATCTGGAATCAAAGAATGGACTTACTTCCTCAATTTCCAATTTCATATATCTAGCATCTGTTTTCTTTTTCTGGCTTCTCGCTCAAGAGGAAGTTGATCTAATTTTCCTGTTCAAATTAACATTATAAGGAGAAATGGTCTAGGACTTCTGCCATGCTCATAATTGCCATTACAATTTTGTGTTTGTTACAGTAGTTTAAAAATAAACCAAAACTAGGTGTACTGCAAATGCACACATATGTGGAGAAGAGCTCTGAAACCAGTGATGTTGAGACACATGCCAGTCATTTGCAAATGGGATCTCCAGGCAGTGCTGTTCAGTGTCTGAGGCTCTTAAGTAGCCCCAGAGCTATGTGGCAGCTACGAAAGCTGCAGGTCAGTTCAGTGCCCCTCGGTGCAGCCAGTGACTGTGTTTGGGGTGTGGTGAGAGCAATGCAACTCCTGCCTGGCTTTTGAGGGGACTTTATCAGCTCCTGCCGAGTAGGGTGGCACATCCCTGGCAAGGCATGGTGACTTTGCAGGCAGTCAAGTGTGCCAGGTAACACCTGCCTGGTCTCCTCAGGAAGCCTTTCTGTCCCTAAGCTGGCCTTCATGTCACAGCTGTGTGACTGTGCAGCTCCTGGAGCCGACTTTACTGGGTCAGAGCTGTTCTGTTGCCAATGCACAGCTTCAGCTGCTGCCCTTTCAGACAGAGTGAAAGGAAGTGGTTTGGGTGGGCTTGTACCTAAAGGGAAAGTGCTCCCCCTTCACCCCTAAACTGCTGGCACTTAAGGAAGGAAGGCTAAGTTGTTTAAATTCCACAGAATCACCGAATCAATTAAGTTGGAAAAGACCTTGTGAGATCATCAAGTCCAACCTTTGACCTAACACTACCAGGTCAACTAGAAAATGGCACTAAGTGCCACATCCAGTCTTTTCTCAAACACCTCCAGGGATGATGACTCCACCACCTTTCTGGGCAGTCCATTCCATTTTTTAATCTCCCTTGCTGTGAAGAAATTCCTCCTCCTCCTTCAGTAAGGGTTTCCCTGTAACTGGTTTATATTATCATATTGTTGTGGTTTTGGTTTCGTTTAATTTTATTTCATTAAAATTGCATTCTTTCTCTTCATCAAGAATTGTGCAAGATGGTTTTTATTTACTACTGACAGTAATATATAAAATAAAATGTAGTAAAATCGACAACGATTATTTTTTTGAAAAGTGTCAGTCTAACTAAAGCCATGTAGAATATGTGTGAGGTTTTCTTACATATGGAATATTGTGTCTGTTACTGTTTGGATAGTCAAACTTTATTTGGGGCAACCTGAACAGGTCAGTTTTTAGAAAAAAGGACGGAAGAGATGTGGGTTGGTTGGTGGTTTCAGTTTGTTTATTTTTTGAGCAGCAGTTCAAATGAATTGTTGCATTTTAAAAATCCCTCGGAGATGTTTTACCAAGTTAAATACCGAGAAACTCTGGATAATCTGATACAGAAAAATGGACAAAAATGGACAGTATCCTCAAATTCTTAAATTGTCCATTCTTAAAGCTTATCTTTATAAGGACTGAAATGATGAGCTTCAGAACTGCATGTATGATGTGAAGTATCAGGTTTTCTACCCGAGAGCCAAATATGTGCTGCTTTCAGAGATGAAGAGTAACCACAGCTTGTTAGCTTTGCACAGCACAGAATACAGAGCATGTATACAGAGATCCCCATCTTGATAGAGTGTGTGTTCCAGGCTGTCTTCAGAGTTCTCTCTTAAAACTAATCTGGACAGTAATGTAGCAATTGTAAAGACTGTACTTTGACAAATGCTGAAAAATAACACCAATTTCCTTTTCATATTTCTGCAGGTGAAAAAGGTGTGAGGGTTGAACTTAATAAACCTTCTGACTCAGTTGGGAAAGACGTTTTATAAGCCTTTGATTTAGCAACTCCCCTTGCTATTCTCCCTGATAAATCTTGATGCTATCTATTAACTTTTGAATGTGAATAACAAGATAAAGGAAAATCAACAACAAACCAACATCTTAATAAAGAAGCAAACAGTGTTTCAATGTTGCATCAAATAGAAGGTTCTTTGACTGCTGAAGCATCGTACTATGTGATTGTGACTCCAGGCCTGTGACTGCTTATGTGAAGAAGATAAGCAATCAGTAAGAAACAGCATATGCATCTGGACATAAGTGCCCTACATAGAATTTGTCCATTCTTACATTTTGCCAGACCTGTCATCCAGCTGAATCCATTTCATCTCTCCCTTTTTTTATATGGTAAAAGTTTGAATTTTGGGTAATTTTTGTATGACCAGGTACAGTTTATCAAAATTGAGTCTTAAAAAAAAGAAAAACTAAAAAAAAAAAAGGAAAAAAAAATTTGCAGTATTCTCCAAAATAACATGGATCTATTTTTGTAAAACTGTTCATACTGTTCTCCTCTGCCATGAAAGACCTAATTTAATGTTAGGGTTGCCAGTAACTGGTAATCACTTTAATTTTCTTTACACCTTAAGTCAGAAAAGGAGTACTTTAATTACCAGCTAAAACCCGATTGTTTTATATCATATCTCACACTAATCTTAACTTTTAAAGATTGCTGCTGTATTGTTTTTTTTGACTGTATTCTCTTGAACCTTATTAACAGAAGCAAACCAGTATCTTGCTATTAGTAACATTTTCAGTTTGTGGTTTTGTATGTTGAATCCACAGAGGGGAAGTTTCTGTTTCTTCATTTTGTTTCTTTTTTTTGTTTTGTTTTGGTTTTGGTTTTTTATTTTTAAGTGACTGGCACTAAGTGAACTTGACACTATTGGTTGCTGTCATTGGCTTTGGGGACCTGGTTAAATACCATCAAGTTACAAGAATATACAAGGGCTTTCCTAGGCTATTAGAGGTACCCAGAACCTCCTTACTTACTTGACAGAAATCTTCGAGCTTTCTCCCTTTTCTAAAAAATACTTGCTACCCCTCTTTCCCTTGTATATAAGTTAATGGAATATCTAAAATTCCCTTTTTTAATTTCCTTTTCAAATGTTCATGTCCCATGCAGTCTGTAAGTTGACACCTTGATCTATTATATAGTATCAAGGAGATGGTCAGCACACTGAAGCTGAAGTGCATCACTCTGTAGGCTCCTTGTGCAATACATCTTCAATTTTTCACTGTGCTGAAGGACTTTCCCAAAAAGGCACTGGCCCTTGATCAATACTGAAGTATATATTTAGTAAGAAAAAACTTATTGTTATTCTACATTGTTTTCATTATATCAAGGAGAGGGGGATCACAGAATAAAAGAGAGATGTGCAGAAACTTTGATATTCTTATTTTTAAGAAACAGATGTTTTGGACACTGATTTTTTTTCTTCTTCTTCTTTCCTTTATTTTTCCTGAGCTTTAAAAGCTTGAGAAAACAAAAGCAAACCTATCAACCACAGCGTTTGTATTTACAGAAGTTTGAGGGTTGATCAACTTACCCACTGCAGTTTTCTATCTGTCCTTTATTTCCTTACTTAGCCAAAACAATGTGAGTGTACAGAAGTATTTCTGTATATATTACAACTTGTGACAATTTTAGCATCTGTATAGTTTGTATTCAATTAGAGACCTTTTCTATGGAAAGCTCAGTAATTTTTTATTAAAAACATTACTATTGTTCATGTAAAACATGAAAAAGCTAATTGTTTAGTAACAAACTGACAGAAGGGGGGAAAATCAGTACTGGTATATCATTTAGGAGAACCAACAGAAGTCCCAGTTTTGTTTTGATTTCGCTTTTCCTTTTTTTACTAAGTTCTTGCCCTGTACAGTTTTCTTCCTCTTTCCTCTTTTTTCCCCAGAAAAACAGACAGGATAACTTTACTGTAAGTGCCTCTGCCAACCTGGCCACGGAGTGCAAATCTTCATTACTGTCTGGTCTGCAGTGCATTTAGGCTACTATGGAAACAAGCAAAAAAGTCGCCTCTTCATCTTCTTTAGTACTACTTTAACAGAAGTTTGTTTGTTTTAGAAATGTAAGCATAAGCCTTTAAACTCATTTCAGTCCCTCTGTAATTCAAACTGCTGCAGTTAAACAGCGTATCAAATTCTAATCACACTGTAGGTTTGTGCTTGCCAGACAGGTTTAAAAGTGCTTAATTTTTCACTCCATGTAAGTCATTACAACAGGGTCAACAAATCAGGTCAGCCATTTCTTCCATGTCCTTCAGAAACTGTTCATTTCATGTCGGTTGAATAATCAGTCTTGAGCATCATCAAGCAGGTCCTTGTTTTAAAACTATTTTTTAAACTGTCTTATGATCTGTATGTGTCTAGTCCTGGTTAAAAATAAAGCTTCATAATACTATTTTTATTCATGATGTTAGCTGGCTGTGAAATATGAGACCTTTATCTATAGCAGGCGAAGAAATTCAGGATTCATTTACAGGTTGCCTATAAAGTTGTGTAATTTCAAAAGCAGTGTTCATTATGAAAGAGCTCTCAAGTTGCTTGTAAAGCTAATCTAATTAAAAAAGATGATGTATAAAGGTTCTTGAAAGCTATGTGGTTATTTGTAATCTTTGTAACTTTTAACACTACTCTATAGCAACAAATTTATACATTCCCCCTGATAAAGGTGTTATGTGGAATTTTGGTTGTTTTATGGGCAGTATTTTGTTTTGTTGTGGGGATTTTTTTTGTTTGTTTTAATTCTTCTGGTTTTGTGGGCTTTTTTTTTTAAATCAGAGCTGTTTCTGCTCTGGAGAAGGATCTGGGCTTTTTTATCTTTAGACTGCCTACAGTTAGCTGGGTGTGGTGATCACTTTCCTGATGATTTCCTCCCTCAAAAACAGAACCACAGTTCGGCTTTTTGAAGAGCGATGATGGACTTAGAGTCAGCTTTAGTTTTTTCACCACTTTTGACAGGTATCTGCGGTGCAAAACAAAAGTCCTCTTAAAACAGGATTTGTAAGGTTTAGTGGGAGCTCCTCAGTTTTACATGGCCCTAATGGATTATGTGCCCTTCAAAGGTGGCAGAAGAATGGTAGTCTACAGATACAAACCTGTGTGAGATAGTACGCAGTTTCCCTCCCCTTTTTGATGAGGTTTGTAATGACTGTATGGTAATCAAGGAAACATTTGGCTGGCTGTGCTTCTGCCATCACTAACTCTTGTCAAGCCCCCCTGCATGTGCTTGTCTGTCTTCTGCGACTTCAGGAAGAGTTACTTGGATCTCCAGTGAGTCTCCAGCCTTCGTACACCTTTCATGGCACTTGGGTACCAGTTGTGCTCAGTTCTGCTCTAAGGTGATGGTTCTTGCCAGTGTGTTAGGCTGAAACCTTAAGTACAGCAGCAGTGAGTTGATCCCAAAGTGCTTTGAAGTGCTTTCCATGCTTCCAAGCTGTATAACTTACTTGTTCTCCTCAAAGTAGCCTCTCCCCCATCTCTGTTTTATATTGAACAAGGAAGAAGCCATTCTAGCACTTGTAACCCTCCTATGTAGACCTGTTTGAGTTTTTTTGTCTGGTTTGGTGGATTTTTTGTTGGTTTTTTTTTTAAATTATCATACTGAGCCAATATGTAGGGGGATTGTTTTCCTCAGTAAAGTCAAACACTGCAGGAGGGAAAGATAAAGTGTTTCTTTTGGGCGTTTCTCAAAAAAGACACTTGCAAATCTGAGAGGGAGCTACCTCACAGCTTGTATCAGATGTAAAACATCTGGCTGTGCTGTAAAGTCAGAAGTGGAAAGATCACAGCTCTGACATACCAATTGGTACAATCAGACTGAGAAGTACCATTTGTGTGCATGCTGAATGGTTCTAAAAAGAGAGGAGAATGTCAAGTGACAATAGCAAACTCAGTCTCACAACTCCAGGGATCTGGCATGTGTATCTTGCCTGCAGGCACGCAGATAGCTGCATGCACGTGCAAATACCTAGTGGGAATTCATGAGTACTGAGCCGCAAAGACTTTGAAGAAATTCATGGGTCTGAGCTGGATTTGGATCTTCTCTGCTTTTTATGGTTGAATGGGGTAGAGGTTTGGATCTTTGGATCTCTGGATCTCCATCAAGTTCTTTTGTTGGGTTTTTTTTCAGATTTAAAATAAAGCTTGAATGTAAGTAATTACTGCAAATGCATTTAAGCCTGTTTGTGCAGGAGCTGTGTTCCCTCTGGAATATATGCTGAATCAGAGTTGCTTGACCCTATCTGTTGGGGGTGGATAGCAGCTGGCAGAAGCAGGTTTCAAGGTCATATCTCCTACCAGACAAAACCTGTTTCAGAGAATTTACTCTGTTGATTTTTACTACCACTTACTTTCATCTAGCTTTCCCCAATAGCTTTGAAGTTGAGTAAGTATACAGCACATTTATCCCTTTCCTGAAATAAGAAAAAAAAAGCTCTAGTTCCCAAACGAGTTGGCTCCAAAAGTGGAAGGGATAGATGGGATGCCAATTACCAACCCATTAGGGGTAGACTCAAGTACTTAGCAGGACAGAGAGGAAGTAATGAGTTGAATAGAACTGGTAAAGTAGGATGGGAAGAGGCATGAGACCAAAATAAAATGTGGAGGGGGTGGGTATAAGGAATATGGGACATGCCAAGTGAAAATATGCTACGGGTGTCCACTTCAACAGGAACATGAACTGTAGAGAGAAAGAATACACGTGCTTGCCTCAGGAAAGACACCTGTTGTTGTATCCCATACATCCTTCCTCTTCATGGATGTGTGTTGTAAAACAGCCTATTTTTATCTCTGAAGATGTGATGTTCATAACTTTACTTAAACAAGAAGCTGGTTTACCTGCCTATTACAATAGTAAGCTGCTGGCATTTGGGGAGGGGGGTTTCCCTTATTAAATGTGCATCTTGGGATTAAACGTCTGTTGATAACCGTTTATGGGTGTTTCTGGAGAATTTACTGTAATTATGTTGCATATAACGTGGTGATAAATGCTGGCAGAGGTGAGCAGCTCATTCAGCCCAGGAGCCCAGTACCAGCCTCTTCACATGGCTTAAAGTTTGCAGGGCATGTGTCACATCAGAGTGGGGAGGGATGTAAAGGGCACACAGAGGGGCTAACGGCTTGCCAGTGTCACATACAAAGAAGCTGTGATACAAGGCACACTGCTTCAGGGCAGTGTCTAAACTGAAAACTTGTATTTCTTTCAAATGCTGCTGGAGATGGGAAGTTAAATTTCATCTCTGAATATTCACCATGTGGATCCAGTACTCCTCATGGGCCTGTATGTGTCAGTGTGGTTTGTCAGCGTGGAACCAGTTCCTCTCCTAGGTTTGTTTCAAGGGCTGATGTGGTTTGACTTTATTTTTGCTTCTAAATAAAACATGAATCCAGAATAACTGAAATGTAGAGATTTGACTCCTACTCACAAAGAAGAAGCCTAATACCTGAAAATTCTATTAGGTTGTGAGCTGGTGTGTTGTTAGTACCTAAAGAAAGCAAGGGTCAACCAAAAAGCCAAGCAAAAAACAAACTATCTTAAGGCAAGTCAGTTTGGTTATAAATGTGTCTTGCTTATGCTACTTTCTGTAAGCAAGTTTTATAAATCTATTAATAAAGATTGCACTATGGCAGAAGACATGGCGACAGCCCTAAAAAACAGAAGGAAATTAGGATTTTTCAGTTGATTAATTGCTGTTACAATCCTGAAAAGTTTTTTTCATGCAGTAAGGTAGGAGTGAATGTGTCAAAAACCCCCTAACCAACCACTATTGCAACCAACTAAACACCACCACCCTTAGACCTGGAAAATGCAATCTTAGCTGTTGGTGAGTGCTGTACTGTGGGTAACCAGAACTGAAAGGTACTTCAGAATAACTGTTAATTTGAGCACTTGGCAACACCTTTGGACATCAAGGAGGATGTATTTCTTCAGGGAAAATGTGATTGTAGATACTACTAATGTTTGCCAAAGGGCCGTGGGTAGTAACAATCTGTTTTCTGAGATTAGAGTACAGCTGATGGTGTTCCCGATAGCAAAGAGCGAGGTTTGAGCTGTCACATTAGGCATATTTATTTTCCCATAACTTCCCCTTCCCCAGCCACAACATAATAGTAAGTAATGTGGTGCTGGGCACGTGTTCTGCACAGTCATCTTTTAATGAACAGGCAGAAACTCTGTAAGTTAACACTCTTTGATCCTAAATACTTGTTACATCTAGAAAAACTCTTGAATGGGTGTAGGTAGCAGTTTCTCCACTTCTTTGATTATTTTTTTCCCATCTGCACTATGAAAACATTTTAGCTTTGCCTTTTTTTTTCATTTTTTTAAACCTTTATTTAAAATAGCACAGTAGGAAATGACTATGTAGCTGAGAGTTCCTGCGACATTTCGCAATGACATGAGGAGGGAGGGCAGATACTTTAAGGTAAACCAGAGGCTTATACAAACCCAGGCGAGCAGGATATGGTCGGGGTGGGGGGATGCCACTCGTGGCCAGGCTGTGAGCTGGGCACCGAGAAGGGGATGCAGGAATGCTTTGGGTTTCTGCTCTCGGGACCAGCTGGAAAGGAGAATGAGTGGGGCCCCTCAGTGTCCTGTTCGGGACAAGGACACACGTCAGAGCAGAGAAACATGTTCTGCACGTCCCAGAGATGACATGACAGAAAGACACGTGGCCCTTTGCAGGTGAAGGACATTGTGCAGCACAAACAAAAGTTGCTTTAACTTGTAGGAGTCAAAGGATGCGCATTTTTGTTGGGAGGCTTTTTGCTGCTGTTCATTATGATGATGTAAGCTGTTGTTTAGATACCCTTTATTGAGGACTAACCATCCACCCGTGCAGGGGTGCAGGAATGGAGGACAAGGGGAAGTGGGAGATGGGTGGTTATACCTCCAGTGCTTACAGTGTGAAAATTTGCTCGTTTCCTCGTAAGAGTGCCTGGAGAGCAACTGCTCTGCTTCTGACCTCCCCTTGTCATTCCTGTTCCTGCCTGTGCACTGGGCCCTCTCTGGTCCCTTACTAACCCTGTGTTTTCCTTCCATGGCTCCCCGAGCATTTTCCCACCTGCTGTCAACTGAGCTGGAGGCTCTTCTGCCCTGCCCCTTGGGTGGGAGTCAGCTGGCCACAGCCTGGTGTTTCCCAAGGTCTTGGCTGAGAGTTGCACAAATGCCTCAAGAGGAGTGGCTACCAAGTCATGGCCAGCAGTGTAGCCTCTGGCTGCTGCTGCTGCGTGCCCTGAGGTGGTGCTGCCTGACAGAAGCTCGATGTGCCAACTTGATGGCCATCTCTGGGAGGCCAACTAAGCCTGAGTTGCTGAGGGTGCTCCTCCTCTTCTGGCAAAGCTGGGCGTGTAATACAGGACACAGCTGAACTGTGGCAGTCCATGGGACAAATCCTTCACCTGGCACTCAGTTCAGTGTATCTTAATCATGCAGCAGCCACCCAGGAGCAGCTGCAAACCAGGCTTGGGTAGTCTTTCTGTTGAAGAAAGGTAGAGAGAAGACTGAAAACTGGTTCAGGATTCACAGACAACTACTTGTCAAGCTCCAGAAAATGGTGTCACTTCAACAGAAATCCCCAGCCACGAGTGAAAATACACTCGGGGCTGGGATCAAACCATCACAGCCAAGTGAGAATGCCTGCCCAACAACAGACTTCCAATCCCTTTCCTCTTCCTGAAGAAGTTAAGGCAGTGTTTCCCTCATTATCTGCTGCAGGGCATGCATGGATTGACAGCAATCCTCTGCATGGTTCAGTGCCTGCACAGGTGATGGTGCAAAGCACTGGTTTAGAGTGAGAGCGTGCTGCTGCAGGAGAGTCTTGGGGAAGATAACATTTCTGGGGCCTGTACAGGGATTAAGAGAAAGGTGGCTTTAGGGCAACAAATTTTGAGTATTCTCCTCCAAGCTGAGGTCTCCTCATTCCTGCAAGGGATGCTTGTGTCCATAATGCCTCTCTAACAGTTCCAGAGTCACAGCATTGCTGACCACTTGGAGATGTGTGTCTGCTTCAGCAAAACTGCATCTTATGACCCAAGTGTTAGCCCAGGTGTTAACAGTGAGACCCCTTGGTTGTTGTCTTAGCTCAGCCAAATTGTGGGGGAAATGTTGTCCAGTAGCTTGAATAGTCTTTTAGGGTTTTGCAGCACCTGAAATACCTCCTGTTTCCTCTCATGGGGTGCTTTTCCTGCATTCTAAATCTCTTCCAGGTACATTCAAAGTTAATCAAGTCTGAGTTTTAATTCATGCTGTCTGCAGGGCTGATAATCCTTCTGTCCCAGTGCAATTTGGCAAGGATTCAGCAATTAGTCTTGGCAGGGCAGAGCTTCCCTGTACCTGTCCTTGTGTCGGGGCATGTGTTTGGCTCCTGCCTTAAGTCCCCCCGTCTCTGATGCATGGGACAGGGGACTTAACCTTCATCCCTGTGGTCTGGGTGGTGACAGTGATAAGCGCCGCCCATGGCAAACCTTATAATTAGAAAAAAATGTGCAGCTGGAAGTCAACTGGTAGTTAGAGATGGTGTGAGCACTCCTGGGCTGTGCCAGGGCAAGGGCAACCAGGTGGACCTTAATTTCCTTCAGCTATAATTGTAATTTGTCCTGAAGTGCTCTTGGGGTTTTTAGGCAAAAAGGTGGGAAGAGGCTCCTGGAGATGGTCTGGGCCAGCTCCCCTGCCCTTGACCAGGGGCACTCAGATCTGACTGTCCAGGTCCATGTCCAGTTGGCATTTGAGTATCTTGAAGGATGGAGACTCCACAAACTCTCAGGCAACCTGTTCCTGTGTTCAGCCACCCTCGCTGCAATAACATGTTTTCTCATGTTTAAATTAAATTTCCCATGTAGGTATTGCTAAATGCAAATCAAATAACCGAAAGGATTCTTAGCATCATATCCCGAGGAACACAGCAGACTTAAGTCCTTTACTAACAGCTATCCATACGTCACCTGGTACATGTGCTGTCCTTTCTGAAGCCTCTGGTGTGTTGATTTATCCTCAGGACGACTCCTCCCTTTGGATGTGTTTCCATGTGCTACCTGCCAGAACAGCCCAGAGTCTGTGCTGTGTCCTTCCACAGACACGTTACCTGGAGCAGCCTGTGCCAAGCCACGTGGCCCTGTCACACAGCAGGGAGCTTGTCCTGCTGTTGGTGTTCTGGGCTGGCTGCGTTCCACCCTGCCCTGGCTGCAGGCAAGTGCTGCAGAGGCTGCCCCGGCATCTGCAAGTGACCATGCTCTAACCAAGTGGTTTGCACGGCTTTTTAGCTTTGTGCCTCCTTCCAAACAACCTACACCCTCCCAGTGAACCAAAAACTGCTTACAAATCAATGGCTGCACACCCACTGAGCGGATCCTTTAGGGAAGAAAGCAGGTCGTTACTGGGATGCTTCTGGGAAGAAACCAGCATCAGTGGCAAGGCAATGGCAGGGGACTGAAGCAGTGGCGGGGAAGTGGGATAACAGCAGAGAGGCCCTATGCCCATTCCTGCCATTGGCAAGCTGCTTAATGAAGCCACGAGAAGCATTAAAATCCTCAACTAAACCATGTTCCTCTAGCTCAGATCCTGAACTAGGCCTTTAAAATCATAGAATCGACTGGGTTGGAAAAGATCTGACATCATCAAGTCCAACTCTTGGTCCAACTCCAGTCCATTTACTAGATCATGGCACTCAGTGCCACATCCAATCTCAGTTTAAAAACCTCCAGGGATGGTGAATCCACCACCTCTCTGGGCAGCCCATTCCAATGCCTGATTACTCTCTCTGGAAAGAATTTTTTTCTGATATGCAACTTAAATTTCCCCTGGCAGAGCTTGAGCCTGTGCCCCCTTGTCCTATTGCTGAGTGCCTGGGCTTTACTGAGCTTTAGTCCAGATACGACCTCAGACCTTACCCAGGCCACTAGTGGCAGATCTCTGAAGTGAAGGTATTTGCAATGAACACAGTAATTATGATCTGGAGGTTGACATCAGTCAAAGAAAAGGAAAGGTGGAGCCAGAGACTTGGCTTCTTGGGTTTTGTCCCTTCTAACATTCTTTGTTATGCAGTTTAGGAAATGTCATGTCTAAGACTTAGTAGGAAAAAAAAGCAGGTGAAATGACATGAGTGATAGAGGATGGATGGAGCAGAAACAGGGTGAGCTATTCAGGCCAAGCTGCTGCACCTGCTTAGAAATGTAATCTAATCTTAAAGCAGCCTGGCCTGGCAGAAGCTAAAATGAAACAGGAGTTAAGGTCATGGCCACATCCCATTTTAAGCTTTCACACCTGTAGAACACTACCCTTCCCTGGCCCTGTCACACCCCTCCAGCTCCCTGGCTTAGCTGAGGTGCAGGAGTCAAGTTTTGTGTTCTATAAACCCCTCTGACTTCCAACTTTGTCCTGCCTCTCTTGCAGAGCTGGGTTGATGCTGAATGGTGACAGAAAATTAGCTTTGTCACTGCAATGGATGCAAGTGGTGTGGTACCTGTAGTCCACAAAAGGATGCCTTTGGGGTTTCTCATGAGCCCTGAATTAGAAAAAGGAGCTACTCTCTAATCTTCCAAGTCCCTCTTGCAGCAAATCTAGAAGAATTGCTCACAGAACACATAGTTAGTTGTAAATTTACTTCTCCTAGCTAGTTGCAGATATTCCCTCACGCTCATTCCTCCTCCTTTAACTTGTTCGTAGTTCAGTCAGGGTTCTTGCTGATCCATGGTCAGCCTGAAGTGCACGTGTAGGTGAAATACGAGCCTGCTAATCCCGCACTGCTCTCTCCCCGCGCAAATCAGAGAGGAAGAAATTAAGTATTCCTTACGTGCAAGGAGTGCCACCTAACGGCCTGTTGAAGAATCCCAAAACTCCATAGAGCCCAGGGTCTTGGCATTTTTTCCCATAGATACGAGTACATGAAAACACACACGCATATTTTCATGTACATAGTGAAATGCAAGTCTCTTTCATGGCCTGTCTACTCAAAAACTACACTTCAAGGGTAATTTTAAGTAGAGTCTTTACACTTACATGATACAAAATAGTTTCTTCAAGCCCAAGACCTCAAGACAGCTGCAACAATCCAGATGCAAGCAGGAGCTTGGGCATTTCTAAAACTGATGAATTGCTGGCTTGCCGGTAAGAAGCAGCTGCTGGAGAGCTGCTGGAGAGCTGCTGCCTTCATCATGTCAGGCAGTAACAATCATCTTCTTAGGGGGATGTAGGTCAGGTGTAACTTCAGGAGGTCACCCAGTCCAGTCTTAGTGGCCTTTCAATTTAAGATGGCAAAATGTGACAGCATGGACATGGTGGCCTAGAACAACCAGATCCAGCAGTGAGGGAGCAAACTGCTGTGGTGGCACTTCCTTAACATTCTTCAGCCAGCGTAGTCTGCATCATTCCACCATCACCATTAATTTCTCCAGCCACTTAGAAGAAGTGTCCATCCGGCTTTTTCCTCAGAAGCTCACAATTTATTCTTTCTTGCTGCTACCCTTCAGTTTCGCATAACTTGCTTTGCTTGAAGTATATACAGAGATGCTGCGTGTATGGAAAATACAGCAGAATTGAGGAGCTTCAGAAGAACACACGAGGAATAAGAAAACCCCCACAATCCATTTAGTCTGTGGCACATCCTCCTGCTGCAGCAAGAGAAACTTGAAGTATGTATAGCTACTTTGCACCTCAGGAATTACTCACTACTTGCCTGGTTCTGACTAAGCCCTCTCTAGCCTTTGGTTTTGTACCACATTATTACCTGGTGTCCTTCATTACTAACACTGGACCAGAAGCAGGCAGCACAGCCTGTTCCAAATCAACAGTATTTCTCTGGTTACTCTCTTGGAAAATGTTCCTAGAAGTGGGGCTCAGTTAAATGATTCCTGATTACACAGTCTGGGCAGCAGCACCTGCCCTGCCTGAGGGGTGCTGACATAAATAGCTTGCTCATCAGCTTATGGGCATTAGGGTTGAACTTGCTCTGAGAACACTCTTCCCAGGTGACCCAGATATCCTAAGGGAAAACAAACAGTGATTGGACTACCAGAAATGTTCCAGGATAGAGGAATGCACATTATTTCTTTTAAAACATGTTATGAAGCAGACTATTTCTATTATATATCTTCTTGCAAGATACTAATGCATTTTAGTAGTCCAGAGAAAAATTATTCTTCCCCCTGCTTCATCAAAACTCAAGTTTTATGAAAACTTCCTAGACAACATTTCCATAAAGTAAAAAATACTTGAAAATATTTGACCTTCAAGCTTTCTTGCCTGACAACCAGTTTCAAGGCAACTCAAAAGCAGTCTCTTACTATAATAATGAAAGAGCTAAGTAACCCCCACTCAGGTAGTTTAACTTCTAGAACTCTTCTCTGAATCAACTGGAACAATTCTAGTAGATCACCAAAAAAATGAGATGGCTTTTGCCTTTAGTTTGCAGAACCATTTGTTGACAAACAGCATGCACACACTTGACCCCCTTTCATATCTGCTTTGTCCCAGAAATCAAGTCTACTAATTTGTTTCTCAAATTTCCAGTCAGGCAACTTATGCTGCATCTCAGTGAATGGAGTTTGTCCAAGACTGATTACCAGCCTGTGTTGTTCTAGGCAGTGTCTAAACTCACTCAGGGCAAAGTCAACTGATAGAGAAGACGAAACTTCTCACCTTTGACCCAAATTGAGCAGCATATTTAAAAAACATACTGATAATCATTATCATTGTGGGTAGGACACTGTTTTCAAAAACATCATTTAACAGAAACAGCATTTGTAGCAACATACCCCAAGAGAAGGCAGCCACGACACATTAATAATAGCCTGCAATAGCAAAGCCTTTCTTTCTGGAGAAAAGGGATCTTGGTGTTAGAATACTATTTCCTTGTAAAAACACACATGAGCAGAGGTGCTCTTTTTCCACAGCTGGTCCAGAACTGCTTAAACAGAAGCAGTCCCTGCTATTACTAAGCTGGTCCAGAATTGTTTGGATAATAGATCTATTTTAGGACATTTGTATATTAGAGACAGGACTTGCCTATAGCTTGAGTTCCCCTCTCCCTGCCTCAATAGGCTGTACTACTATTCACTAAATTCCACAGGTCAAGTCCTACATTTGTTTTTCATTTGTTGTTCAAATTAACAATTTGGAAGTAAAAGAAGACATTGGAAAAAAAATACCCACATTTAACAATACCCACAATCCTTCTTTCTCATTTACTCCTCTCTGTCATGGTAGGAAAGACAAATGAGGAACCTGATGAGAACAATCACAAGGGAAATGCCTCTCAAAAATGCTTCATGATATCAGAGACCCTTTGTGGTGCAAATCTTGTCCTCATCTTAAAAACATGACAGTACAAATACTTCTGGGTCGTCCTGTCCTTGAAAAAGTCAAGTTTCACTGGAAACACTGATAGATGCTGCAGTTTTAAGAAGGAAGTATGGAAAATTAACATGGCAAATCAAGATTTAGAATCAGTATTTGTATAATTTTTCACAGAAGTGCAACAAAAGCAAATATTTAAAAAATATGATGGAAAAAGCAGAATTTTATGCAATCTGTATTCACTAGCACCTGTTTTAACAGGGAAATTTAAGAAGGAGAAGTACTAATTCAGAAAGGCTCTATTAAACCAGACTGTTTTTAGATATAAGAAAGAATCCACTGGAAAGTAGCACAAAATGGCCAGGCTTAATGGAAATTTAAAATTCAGTAACAATTTATTTAGTGTATACAAGAACAAAACTATTTACATTGAACTTTCATAGTGGCAATATTTAAAAAAATATAAAATGCTTAAATAGAGTTAAGAAAGCAGCAAGTAATGAGGCAAACATACAAACCAGACTGATGCAGCCATTTAAGATGACAGCAACAAGACATAAAAGAATTTTGCTTAAAAACTACTTTTCTAAAACAATTTTGTGTTTAAGCAAACATATTTACAGTTTTGCAAGTAAGGTATCAAGCTACTAAATGTTTAACGCATTAAATGCTTTAGTGCAACAAGAGAACTAGTAACATTTCAGGAAGCTTACACAGAAAACACATGTTCCTGGCACTCCTAACTTTTCATGGCTTTAGTACTCACCTGACTGGCCTCTCAGGTCCTGACCACCAAGCTGGCTGGCTTCCAAATGAAGCAAAATAAAGACTGTCAGGTAATTTAACATTAATCATGATTCAACTTGTAAAGCATTGGAAGTTTAGCTGAACAATCATGAAGGCTTTTATGACATGTGCGGGAACAGCCTTTACCAATATTGCTAGCAGTATTCCTCAGTTTTTACTTCCTAGAGTCAGGATATGGGGGTCAGTAACAGTTTAAATTCCATTTCAGAACAGGCACACAGGAATGTAACCATAACTAAGCAAACCCTGAGCGAAGTAACTTTCAAGCAATGTTTTCAGCCCTGATTTATCTTTCTGTTGTTTCATGCAAGACAAGAATCAAGATGTTCATTTATTTTAGATTCTAAAACTTCAGTCTTGCACACAGGACAACTGACATTTTTATTCTGCCTCACAGGATTGCTGGAACTTGCAGAGGACTGTGTAAATTCAGCTTTGGCTTTCATAGTTGTATTTGTACCTAAAGTGACATCAGTACCCCCTTTCCTAATGAAATACTTTTCAAAGGCAGTTTTGTCTTCCATTTTTGGCCATCGCTGCGGTGTATTAATACATTCTGGGCTTTTTTTCTCAGATGCAACCTGAGCTGTTGTCTGCTCCAAACAAATTTGTTTTGATGGCCAGCTGGGAGATGGCAGTGCCCTCTTGTTATTTGCAGAGCCTTGGTTTGATTTTATTTCCCTACCATGAGCCATTCTAGCAGGTGATCCATGATTGTTCTCATAATCTTCTGTATTGGCAACAGAGGGTTTAGGAAACTCACGCTTTAAAGCTAAGTCGATCTTCTCACTGCCATCATTGGTACGAAGAGGAAAGATGCCACTATGGGGTGATTTTTCAATTTTTATCTCATTTTTAGGGATTGGTCTTGTTCTTACTCCCGAATGATGCAGTGAACCATGTGCTTCACTGTTTCCAGTGCTGCTGCTGGCATTTAATTTTTTTTCTGAAAGTACACGGTCTCCTCCTCCAAGCCGATAACCCGTTCCAGTAAAAGGCATCAGATCTTGAGTACCATGCATTTCTGTCTTGCCTGCAAAATAAGATAAATTAGTAACTTTTCCATATAAAAATCATGGGCTTAATATTTGATGTGCTTCATGCTAAAAATCTGCTTCTTGAAAACAGGGCATAAAACCAAACTTTTTGCAGATAATTCAGCTGAAAAGGAGCCTAGAAATGCACAAAAAATCAGGCCCTGTTCTTTGCTACGTGACAGTAACATTTAAACAAAGCTTATGTAGGTTGGTCCATATCTGTTCAAGAAAATATTTGGACAAAATCAGTTTGGAAAAGAAAAAAAGTATTAATAAAATACCTTTGTTCTCTGACTTGAAATGTGGACGTTTTGCTGGCTCAGTTTTCTGCTTTGATTTCTTCGAGGATTTCTCTGGCTCTTTCACTTTTGTGAACGTGCCCCCACATGTCTTTTGATGCTCATCCCACCAGAGGTCGTTTGCAGAGGGTGCTCTATTCATCGAGCGCTTCACATACCCAAAGTAAGGTCCTCTGTTCTGACAGGGGCCATTGCATCGCCACCAGTGCTGGCGGTACAGATCAATCTCATCATAAAAATTATGATAAATCTAAGTTAAAAAAACCCAACAAAACAGTCATTCAGAAAGTTTCTAATTTTATATCAGTAGCTCTACAATATTTTTTAAAAAATCTATTGTCATTCCATTCTTTCCACTACTGCTGTGATTTTTACATTACTAGTTAAAAGAGCTGAACCCTGGTAAAATTTGATCAACATTTAGCTACCATTAAAACAAAGCTTTAAAAAACAAAAACAAGAAGTATGTCCCAGCTATCTTGTTTGAACTGCAATTAAATCACTTTGGAAATCTATCTGCAATTTCACCCTAAGCGATGAACTGTTTATAATGCATTGCAAATGATACCTGTATTTTCCCTTCAGCTATCACCTTAATTGATTTTATAAGACACATTATTTTTAAATATTGACATAAATATCATTGCCCTTTACTGATACAAATCTAAACTAGATTCCTCTTTCACAAATACTACTCTGAACATTCTGTCCCTGCTATCACTAAGCTGTTTCAAGTTTACCACAAAAGCTTAAAGAAAACCACTTATTGAGAGTATACTTGAAAATTCTGCCTACGGACATACCACCCTGAGAAGGCCCGATCTCATCTGATCTCAGAAGTTCAGCAGGGTCAGCCCCAGTTAGTACCGGGTGCTGTGACAGTCCCGAGGACTTCACTGTCACTGTCCAAGCTCGCTCAGCCGTGGCAGATGGACCTCAGGACTTAAACGGTGGGGCCAGTTCTGCACATGCTGTGCCTCACCTAAAAAATCCACTGTGCAGGCTGGCAGGGCACACCCACGTGGGGAGAGCCCCGCCCAAATCTGCATTCGTGAAGTTTGGCCATACACATACTTGAAAATTCTATGACTAAGAACTCACCACATCTTTCTCAATTTGTTCCCATCACTGTCCCCAACAAAACAACTATGGAACCGGCACACACTTGGATGCAAATTTGTACTGGTACCAACTGACAAGAACGAGCATATTACTCATACCACACCAGGCAACTAAAACACCAAATCAGGAAGAAGGCTCTATTAAATTAGGTTAAGAGGATTATGCTCACTGTGACATGGGCTCCAGTCAAGTGATTAATGCGACGCATGTGTTTGCAGAACTCTGGTCCATGAGATTCACGGTCTTTGTAGTTATGAGTAACAAAGAGCAGGGCATGGATCATTTCGTGCAACAGTGTCTGAAATTATGCAAATCATTAGGTATTTACTGAAAAGCGTTACATATAGTTTCAAAATTAAGCTGCAAACATTTTACTTCTCTACACCGATCGTGGTACCAATCTTATCTTTGTGCATTCTCATGTTCAGTCTGGGTCATAAGAACATAATACTTTCATCTATGAAACCAAATTACATCTATTCCCATGCCACCAAAACATACTGAAGAATATTATTACAATAAGTGACATTGCAAAAGGAAGAAATAATCCTCAAACTTAAATCACATCTTTAAAGAGATCATCCCCTGTACAAGCCAAAAAAAGAGCCACCTGTGAGAAAATTGCAACTCTACAGTATTTCTGTTCATCAGGCAAATCTGAATCTTCAGCCAGCTCAAAGCAGCAGCTCTGACAGTGGTATAAGAAGCAACACAAAGTCATGTTAACTGTCATACCCTATGTCCATATTTTCTGCTGTTGGCCCTTTTGAAACCAGACTCCATGTTTATTTTGAATACTAGAGGACAATTTAGGAGTTAAAAACTTAGTGTCTTTTTACTTCTTTATAAAGCCAGTAAAATAAACAAGTGACTTTAGACTGCTACTTGAAGCTGCCCATTTAGATCATAAAACTAAATACTACCATGATATTGGAACACAAGCGACACAAACAGAACAGTAGAGACACCACTATTTCATGATCTGTAAGTTACTGTATGTAAGAATCCCTCTATGAAACGTAAAATATGCAGCAGGGGGTCAGGCACAATAAATTTTACGTGCAGATTCATGAGCAATCTTCAAATACCTCAACAAGATCCTTCCTTGGTCTTAACTTAAGCAGCGGCTCACTTAGACGAATGGAACACAATCCACTATTTTCATGGTATGTACAGATTCCAGCAGAGCTGAAAAGAGAGGCAGAAAGAAAATATGAGAAACTACCTGTTTATGTAGTACATGAAGAAAATGGAGAATTCAAGTTTAAATGCCGCCCCCTTCCAACACACACTAGATCACTCAGAATATGAATAACAAGCACTTTCAGTAGTTACTAAAAGCAAAGTTAAAAAAAACAACTCACGCGGTCCTTAGAGTAGAAAAACCTGTTTAGGAAGCAGAGGACTGTTTCCTTTGGAACTCCGGATTGAGTGAAATACACTAAATGGAAACTCATGGCACCAAACACTGACTTAACCATGCTGGTTGCTTCAGTTTCACTCCTCACCCTCCCTAAACTTCTGACTCATACTGAACCCTTATATACCATCACTTCTGTGAGCCAATCCAGCAGAAAACACCTTTTTTTTGCTTTACTTAGTCCTCTATCAGTTCAATAACCAACGACCCTGAGATTAGCTCGGTTGGTTAAAACTTGGTTGTAATAATGCCAAGGTCACGGGTTCAATAGCCTATGTGGGCCACTGACTTAAGAGTTAGACTCGATGATCCTTGTGGGTCCCTTCCAACTCAGCAGTCTGTGAATCTGTGACTGCCTTCCCGCCAGGCCCCGCCGGGCCAGCCCTGCCCTCCGCCACGTCCCATCTCCGCACCTGGTCATGCGGGGGCTCCAGGACACTGTGACGGCCTCCAGCTTCCTCCAGAAGAGCGTCTGGTTGAAGTGCACGAACAGGGCGTGCACGTCGGGGCTGGGGTCCAGCAGCTCCCACGCCTCGTCCACCACCGACAGCGGCCGGGGGGACGGGCAGTGCAGCGGGACATCAGCGCGCTTTGCCGCCGCCGCCTCCTCCGCCGCCGCCTCCTCCGCTGCCGCCTTATCCTCCTCTTCCCACTCCTTCTGGAGCCGGAGCGCCAGCAAGAAATCCCGGTCCTCCGTGCCCAGCGCACTTTCCGCCATGCCGGCACATCCCGTGCCGGGGCCGCGCGGCGCACGCGCAGCGCCGCTCCATGGAATGCGGGCCCGTCCTTGAGGAGCGCGCACGCGCCGGGATCCCGTTCCCCGTGCCCGGCCCCGGCGCGTCACTCACCCCGCGGCCGCCGCTCCCGCCGCACGGCGCAGGCGCGGGCGCGGCGCTCCCCGGCGGCGGCGGCGGCGGCGGCGGCGGCGGCGGGGCCATGGCGCTGTCGCTGGGCGAGGGCGGCGGCAGCAGCCGGCTGCGGCGGCAGCTGGAGTCGGGCGGCTTCGCGGCGGGAGAGTACGTGAAGCAGCTGTCGCAGCAGTCGGACGGCGACCGGGACCTGCAGGAGCACCGGCAGCGCATCCAGGCGCTGAGCGAGGAGACGGCGCAGAGCCTGAAGCGCAACGTGTACCAGAACTACCGGCAGTTCATCGAGACGGCACGGGAGATCAGCTACCTGGAGAGCGAGATGTACCAGCTCAGCCACATCCTCACCGAGCAGAAGGGCATCATGGAGGCCGTCACCCAGGCCTTGCTGCTCCAGGCCGACCGTGACGACCCGGCGCTGGGCGCCCGCCGCGCCGCCGCCGGGGCCGCTGACCCCTTCCTGCCGCTGTCGGCCAAGGAGGCGGCGGCCAGCGAGGAGGGCCGGCAGCGCACCCTCACCACCCTGCTGGAGAAGGTGGAGGGCTGCCGCGACCTGCTGCCCGAGAGCCCCGGCAAGTACCTGGTGTACAACGGGGACCTGGTGGAGTACGACGCGGACCACATGGCGCAGATCCAGCGGGTGCACGCGTTCCTGATGAACGACTGCCTGCTGGTGGCCACGGCGCTGCCCAGCCGGCGCGGCGCCTACCGCTACGATGCGCTGTACCCCCTCGACGGGCTGGCCGTGATCAACGTCAAGGACAACCCGCCGATGAAGGACATGTTCAAGCTGCTCATGTTCCCCGAGAGCCGCATCTTCCAGGCCGAAAACGCCAAGATCAAGAAGGAGTGGCTGGAGGTGCTGGAGGAGACCAAGCGCAACCGGGCCCTCAGCGAGAAGCGACGCTTGGAGCAGGAGGCCCTGCCCCGGCCCCCCCCAGTGCCCCCCGAGTCCACCAACCCCTTCGATGAGGAGGAGGACGAAGAGGAGGAGGAAGAGCCTTCCGCTGAGGAGGAGGTTGTAGACCTCTCACTTGAGTGGATCCAGGAACTGCCCGAGGACCTGGATGTCTGCATTGCTCAGCGGGACTTCGAGGGTGCCGTGGACCTCTTGGACAAACTCAACGACTACCTGGGGGACAAGCCTGTGAACCAGCCCGTGAAGGAGCTGCGGGCCAAGGTGGACGAGCGGGTCCGACAGCTCACGGACGTGCTGGTGTTCGAGCTGTCCCCGGATCGGTCGCTGCGAGGCGGCCCGCGGGCCACCCGCCGGGCCGTGTCCCAGCTCATCCGCCTGGGACAGTCCACCAAGGCCTGCGAGCTGTTCCTGAAGAACCGGGCGGCCGCCGTACAGACCGCCATCCGACAGCTGCGCATCGAGGGCGCCACGCTGCTCTACATCCACAAGCTCTGCCATGTCTTCTTCACCAGCCTTCTGGAGACGGCCAGAGAGTTCGAGACGGACTTCGCTGGCAACAACGGTTGCTACTCGGCCTTCGTTGTCTGGGCCCGCTCTTCCATGAGGATGTTTGTAGATGCCTTCAGTAAGCAAGTATTTGATAGTAAGGAGAGTTTGTCAACTGCAGCAGAGTGCGTCAAGGTAAGAGGGTCCAAAACGGGTGGTGGGACACGATAGTCAAAACAAAGGCTGCAAGGCTTTAAATCTTTTTTTCCAACCCGAGTTTAGTTATTGACTCTGGGGTGGGTCTCCAGAGGAGTTTCCTGCATTGAAAAGTTAACCTTCATTTGAGGTTGGTTGGGTTTTTTCAGTTTAACAGAGTAAAGCGTTAAGATTGAAATTACATGGGAAGAAAACCCTCACCTTTATTGGAAACGCAAAATGTTTTAATTCTTAATTTGCCTTTAAACCAGTAGCAGGTCTTAAAATTTTCATGAGCTACATCTGAATTATAAGTACATCAAAACTTTCTGTTTGTTTTCCAGGGGTGTCCTGGACTACATTTCCTTACTTTTTTGCGAGACTGACTTTTTAAGTTTTTAGTTTCTTGGAAATTGGAGGGGAAAAAAAGAGTATGTGTGAGTGGGTTATAATGTAATTGTCCAGAGTATTTGTGGCAGCTAGGGTTTATCTTTCAGTTACTAATTTCTCATTGATACAGAGATTCTTAAAACATGAGTAACAAGTGAAGTATGAGTAATGCCTGTCACTTTTCTGACAATTGTAAATTTGGTAAATTTGTAAGATATAAAGGGGGCCTGCAAACTAATAATGTCCTTTGCTTTTCATTAATACCCAAGGTAGCTAAAGAGCACTGCAAGCAGCTTAGCGAAATTGGACTGGATCTCACCTTTATCATTCATGCCCTTCTGGTAAAGGATATCAAAGGCGCTTTGCAGAGCTACAAGGACATCATCATCGAGGCCACCAAGCACCGCAACTCTGAGGAGATGTGGAGAAAGATGAACCTAATGACTCCAGAGGCGCTGGGGAAGCTCAGGGACGAGATGAGGAGCTGTGGGGTGGGCAATTTTGACCAATACACAGGTGATGACTGCTGGGTCAACCTTAGTTATACTGTAGTAGCTTTCACTAAGCAGACTATGGCCTTCCTGGAGGAAGCGTTAAAGCTTTACTTCCCAGAACTGCATATGGTTCTTTTGGAGAGTCTTGTGGAAATCATCCTGGTGGCTGTCCAGCATGTTGATTATAGTTTGCGGTGTGAACAGGACCCTGAGAAAAAGGCATTTATTAGGCAGAACGCCTCTTTCCTGTATGAAACTGTCCTTCCTGTTGTGGAAAAAAGATTTGAGGAAGGAGTTGGAAAGCCAGCCAAGCAGCTACAGGATCTGAGAAATGCTTCAAGATTGATGCGTGTAAATCCGGAAAGTACCACCTCTGTAGTGTGAAGTGACCCAACTGTTCCTGTGGACAGGGTGTGGAAGCAATTACTGAAAATGTGTACATTGAATATATGAACTAAGTGGGGGTTTTTTTTCAGTCCCTGAAAAATGCAGAGCTGTTAACTGCTGCATTCCAGAAGCTGAAGACTTAGAATCGATGCCTGCAACATGCAATGCTTTACTTGGTGGATGGGAGGGGTAAGGAAGTGAGAAGGTCGAGGTCACATGTCCTTGGACAGCATATCCTGTAAGAGGGGCTTATGTAGTGTTTGTGATTTGGGAAATAACAATAATACACAATTTTTGGCCAATTGTTTATGAAAGTCTTAAATATATGTACAGCATATGGCAGGAAAAGATCAATTCTTATCATGTCACTGTAGGAATTCTTACTTAAGGCAGTGTTCTGGTAGGAGGGGAAGTGCTGGAGCACTCCCAGGGTGTATTCAGTGAGGCACGTCCACCATCCAGATGTGACTCAGCACTGCAGATAAACCACATGGATTTGCACAGTGTGATTTGTGTGGTAACAATGCAGACTTTTCTGTAACATTCAGATTATCTTCATTCATTTCGGAGGCAGATCTAAATTAAAATGTTTTCAGTATAGGTTTTGGTGTTTGGATGAAGGGACTTTTTAATAAGCTGACCTCTTGGCTTAAATTACAGCTCTCTGTAAACAAACCTTCTGCTGTCAGAACCATTTGTTCCCTTCAAGAGAAGTGAGAATAAATTGCTTCCCTTACTATCTGTGTTCTTCCATGTTTTCTCGTGGATTTCATTTGGGTCATGTCCATTGAATGAAGTGTGTGCTGTTGCTTGAAGTGCTGTCATAAATGCATTACAGGCCATTATCTGCTGGTAGAAACCACAGTGAGGAGGCATAAATGTTCTTGACACATGCAGGGCAGGGAGAGGGTCTGAAGGTACTGTTTTGTTTAGAAGAAACAAATGCTAGTTTTGCTATACAGAAGTAGCACCTGATGAAGAGACTGTGTTGAGGCTTTTTGTAAGTGATGTAAACTCTGAAATACACAGTCTCCTGCAAATACTAGTATTGTTTCCTCTAATACAGCAATAACCAGTGAGAACTATCTTTTTTGCAGAAATCACAAGGATTTGATTGGGAACTCTAATGTTGATGGGGGAAGTTTATACAGCAAATGTGGGTGTGTTTGAATTGAATGGTAATGGCGGTCTGGTGCAGTATATGTGAAAATAAAATAAGCAAAGTCTTGTGTCAAGGCTGGCTTTAGAAAACTGTCAGCATCAACTTCTGAGCTGTGTAAACTTCTTCCCCTTTGGTGCAAATTTCCTTAGTTGCAAGAAACTCATGTTACAGCTAAGTAACCTTGACTAGTCCCTCAATAAGTGTTCTTAACTTGAATGGGTCTCCTATTCATCTAGCACTTTCAAATTAAAGCTTCTGCAATTTGTATTATGGTAATGAATGCCTTGTGACAGCCTGAACAAACAAAAGATGTCACTAGTAAAACATTCTGCATAACTGCTTGTACTGGAGCTTCTTCATTTCTCTATTTTCACAGTGCAGTTTTCACTTCAGTGGCTGGTTTTTGTTCTCTTGCTCTTTGGATGCCTTTTGAACTGTCAGATCTTGCAAAGCATCCTACTGCCTCTGCTCACTTGCTTTTCAATGTTTGGGCCTTTTGCTAGCAGATCACAAAAAAAATCATACAAAATGTTTCTAAAGGGTAACAACTCATTGCTCCTTGCTCAAACTGATTGAAACCCACTAAAATAGCTCTAGTTTTGTTTTAAGGGACAGGGACAATGAGAGTTAGAACTTTTGTGAACATATTATGTCCAAGAGAGCACCCCACAGGCCTTATTTCACTAGTTAACTATTTTTGATACCAGGACCTAGTGAAGTATAACAAAGTGATACAATCCCTGTCATCTGTTTAAAGTGGGCCAAGGTAGCAACCTGGCCTAATTTAATCTGAGAAATACTTTCAAGTGGATTATAAGAGAGCTCTTGGGTGATGGGTATTTTGATGGAGAGGGAGAAGGGTTGGCCTTTTTTTTCTGTGAACAGAGGTATATTTTATTATTTTTTCACAGCAGAAGAAAGCAGAATAAACACAAATGAGCCTTATCTTTCTGTGTGTGTGTGTAAGAGAAGGGCAAGATCTGGGACTCAAGACTGATACTGTGATACTTGAGGATTTTATGCAAGAAGCTGAACTGTAGTTTCCCAATTCCCAGTGTAGGTGTAAAATTGGAGAAGACGCCTATTCATGTTTCTATTGCAAGCTGGTGTAGCACATCTTCCCCTCATCAAGGACAAAATGTAGAATGTAATTCTGACATGTGCTCTCTTATGCCTCTGTCATTGAGCCCTTCAATCTATTTATGGCCCACAGAACATACTGATTTTGTCCCTGCTGTCATCCATGGAGCAGTGGGCTTACACTGATGTTGGTTTTAATGGAGCAGGGAATCTGTCCTTTCAGTTGGGTCATCAAATATCACATTCATGTGCCTGTCGCAATTCAAACCCGTGGATTTGTATAAACTGCCCTAGATAGCATTGGTATTTTGTAACTTGTGAATGTGTTGAAGTCATAACAAAAGAAAAACAATATCATGAAGAAAATGGTGTGCAATTAAATTAAATATGCCTTGTATGTTAATTCATTTAACAGAGAAAAATCAACACACACTGAGAGTCATGGTTTAATAAATTTAAGATTTGGAATGGCACTTTTCCTGAGCTTGTGGGGATGGTGTTCAAGTTGGGATTTGCAGTAACTACTGAATAATATGGTAACAGTTTTGTTGATTTGAGAAAGAACTAAGTTGTTGGGGTTTTTTTTACACAAATACATATAAAATCTGGTTTCCTTTAGCTGCTGTGACAAAATTGTGATGTGTAAAATGAAGATTTTTTTTAACTCAGATGAATTTATGTATTAGAATTTAATGCAATAACTTTTCGGAAGAGTGAAGACTGTGTATTAAAATTTTTGGTTATACAACACCGGTGACGTAATTATGTTTTTATTGCATCATCATCAGAAAGAGGATGTTGGTTTGAAGTTGGAGTCCACTAATAAATTTCCAGTGAAGTCGAAGAGCTTCAGGTCAGTCCTTTGTGAGGGAGGTGTAAGCAGCAGCCAAGTGGTGAAATCCAACAGATGTCACTTCGGTTTGCGTTCTAATAAAGTTTGGTGAAGTGAAGTTGGAAGAAAATGTTTCTCAACATGAATTGAGTAGAGGCTGTACTCTGGTCTAATGGGACTTTGGGTATGTGAGGTATTATCAGTACCAAGGCAGCGTAATGCTGGGAATTTTGTTACTTTCCAGACAGTATTTTGTGGCTGGAGTCCATCCATGCTTAGAGTGCTGAATGTGCAGTACAGTTATCTCCTCACTAGATGGAGCTTTGTCCACTGAAAGCTCAGCGAGCCATGGGCCGGCATTGGCATTAAAGCTGTGCTGCCTTGCGGGGTGCCTTGGCGTGTTTTGGTAGCGAGCTGGGGGACGAAGGTGCTGCAGTGAACAAATTAGACATTAGCGTCAAGTCTTTTTCTTTCTTTGGTAGTGCTTTTGCGCATTTTCTAATTCTTGTACTATTTGGTTTTTAACTCCTCATCTTTTCCTGCTGTGTTTCTGTCTTGGGTTGAGCTGGCAAAATGCCAAGTGTCCAAGACAGAGAGAAAGGGTTCCTCCCCCCCCCCAACCAGCTAAGGGAAAAAGAAGAGGGAGAGGAAAAAAACCCCTCCCAACTAGGTTTATGCTGAAACTAACTACATGTATTTATATAGAAAAAGAGAAAATTAAGAGAAAACTACAATATAACATACACAAGTTATATATCTATATAACAAGAAATACCTTCCCACTCCCCAGTTAATACAAAGCCCATTACTCTAGATTCATAAGCACTCTAAAAGACATCTAGCAAGAAAGAGAAAGTATAACAACAAAATATTTCTACTTCCCTGAATTCAAACAAAATGCAAGCAGAGGCAGCAGGAGCAGGAGCAAGGCATACTCCAAGACAGAAGCTGGATCACGTCCGGCTTGTACCTCGGCCATAGCAGAACTGACCAAGCCACTCCCACACACTGGATTTTACACCCTTTGAGATGATGTAGTATGGTATGGAATACAATATTATTGGCTAGAAGTCAGCTGTTAGCTAGCTCAGCCCAGCTCAAGTTAGCTGACAATTTCAGGCCTAGTCTGAACTTTAAAACCTAAATTTGGGCCCACCCGGCCAAACCTATAACAGTTTCTATACCATTGGCGGGCATCCAGCAGTGTCCCACCCTTCTACTTTTCCTAAAGGTACCAACATGTGACTTTTGTTCTGCCCAAGAAACGGCTCAAGCACCTGCAGTAATGTGAAAAGTTGCTTGTCCCAGCTTCAGTTGTAAGATGTTCAGCTTAATGACTTCTCAAAGTCAAGCCTGTGTGTCCTCTTGTTGTTTTACTTCAATATTGGACTGAAATTCCTCTGAGATCTCATGCTCACAGCACAGCTTTGCATGCCAGAACAGTAATGCAGAGGGTCCCCATGGCCAGTCTGTAATTTACACACTTATTATATTCCTTTTGCTGCACAACTCTTAACAATTTAATTGGGTTACCTTCTCCTTAAAAATGCTAGTAGTTCTGCAGTGTATTTCTCTGAAGAAAATCAGATCCAGGATTGGGCCTCTCTGTCAAGAAGCTTTGTGAGCATAGTCTGTAGCCGTATCTTTTTCCTCATACATTCAAGTGTTGTGATACACATTCCATGCCTACAAATTCTGAAAGGCAGTGGAGAGAGAAACATTTCAAACAATGGGGAAAATAGATTTACATCCTTTATCATTTCAAGTGATGTAGACTGGATCAGAATTTGATTGAGCCACCTTGGACACAGCGTTGTTACATCTTGTGTATCTGGGAAACTTTTTCTAATAAAACTTCAGTGGCCTCCAGGTGCCCTGTAATACAGTACCCAACTTCAGGGTTACAAGATGAACTAGATTCTCTGCTACAGATGTGCTCTGTTTGACAAAGCAGAGAGAAACTTGTAGCAAGAGGCCTGGCCTGTGCTGACCACTGAGCAGTATTACCCTTCCCAATGGTTTACGAGACTGATCAGGGCAGTTTTAAGGCAATGTTAGATTATCCTTCTATGGCCCTGTGGTAATTATTTTCTTTCCTTCCCCTTGCAGTACCTGTATTCCTTTCAACGGCCTGAGCATCCCACTTCTCACCCAAACAGAAGATAATACAGGAGAATGGAGAGAGTCTGCTCCCCAAATTACTGGATGCGAGCTGTGGTGGTGCAAGGTTACCCGTGGGGGTCCCATGAGAGCTCTGCATTGGTGAGCATCACCTCAGTGCAGGGAAAACAGGCACCCTCTGTACAGACAAACACAGGGTTGCATTCAGTTTGTTCTCATGGACAAAGCAGGTATAAAAGAGCTAAAAGCAGGTATGAAGCTGAGAGATTAATGTCTTTACATCATGGCAGGAGCTGGACTCTGAGGCATTGGTTTAGGTTACCCACAATATAATTTGGCCCTGCACCTGTTGGGAATGTTGTTCAGATGTGATAATATATTGACATTATTGAATGTACTGCATTTGGAATGTGAACCTGGGAGAACAGCAGGTAATGTTAACTTTACTGCTGCTTGGGAAATCCTTGGAGATGGTTGGATTAATGATGATTTCAAGTTTGTTTTTTTTTTTAAAGGATACAGCTGTTCAGCTAATTGCACCAACACATGTTCTTTCTCTACCTTTCCAGAAAGCTGATCCAGACAAAATTAAAATTCTCATGAAAATGAGAGAGTTAGCCAAATCCTTTGTGATACAAGGCATGTCAATCTAAACACCTGCAAACTTGGGCAAAATTAAGATCTGAACTTCAAATACCACCCAGCCTGACTGTGGGATGAGGGAAAATTTTGCCTCAAAACTTTTCCACACTTCTGATTTTTGAGTTCTCTGGGCTTTCAGTTATTCCAACTGTTGCTAAAAATCACAATTGGTAGACACAACAGTCTGTGCCAGTCTGATTGTTCAGACTAGTGTGTTTTGGTTTTGGTTTGGTTTTGTTTTATTTATAGCTTTATAGCACTGCTGCAGTCTGGGGATTCCTGTTATGTTAATTTTGAGTTCTTCAGACCCAGTACTCACAATAGGAAGGGGCCCAGCTCCCAGTCCCAGCTGCTGCAGGATGGGCTTGTCATGAGAGTACTTGAAGCTCTGCAGAGAATCCTTCCTCAGGATTCAGTGAGTTTTTCCCTCAAAATGCAGCTCTCTGATAAGCAGTTCCCATTCTGCTTTTCTTTCCCCTCACTAACAATTGGCAAGATTGTTTGTTTTCCCACTCCACAATACAACTTCACCAGCAGAGGTGCCAGATTGGATTTGTAAAGGAAGGAGGCCAAACTGCATGCTGGGTTAGTCTGTGATGTGTTAACGCAATTCAAGCTAAGTACATCCCTGCCGGCTCTTGTCAACGGCCATGTCATTGTGGAGGGGGATTGGGAAGGTTGCAAGGAAAAAGCTGTAATCTTTGTCCCTCTGACTTAAGCACACATTGAAGAGCATAGTACGTCCCCCTGAATTTGAGAGGCCCACTTCTACAGTCAGAGGTAAGTAGATGCTACAGTGCTTTTCATGAGTGGAGCATCAGCAAATTTCTTCTGCATTTTGCAAAACCAAGTGGCAAAGAAGCAGTGGGGCGGCAACACTGGAGCAACAGCAGTGCATGAGCAAAGTGTGTGTTTCTGGGACACCTCAACTCTAGTGTGATAGTCCCAAACGAAGCCTGCCCCTTCTTCAGTGGGAGCACTAGGCTCCATAAATCACTACTGCTGCAACTGTTCAGGAGGCAGCAGTAATGGAGTAGGACACGCTACAATAAAGTCGCTTTATCTGATGGGCTATAATATGTGGCACCATGTTAGGGTGGAAGAAATGCCCCTGGGAAAAGCACAATCCTTAGTGAAGGGTGCACCCTGAGGCCAGATCAGCTGCTGCTCAGAGATTTGGCTCCACCTGAGCCCGACACCAGTCCTGGCTGGCATAGTCCCAGCCTCCTGCCACAACCATCCTCATTTTACCCAACCCTAGAACCTCCCACAGTGAGCATTTTCTTCCTGCTGTCCACCCCATCCCTCCTGATGGGATTAAACCCCATCCTGTTTGCTTGGCGACAAGCGATGTGTGCAGTGAGCAGAAGGTCCCTGTGCCACTGACATCTTCACACCAGATAGGCCCTCTCCTGGTGTGTCTGTAATCAGTCACTGGCTTTTGTTGTCCCCTGAAGTTTATTACCATTTAAATAGCCTTTCAGCCTGAGACATCCCGGGGCTTCTGCCTCTGCTGCCTCATGCTCTGTGAAATTACTTCCTCTGAGATTGTGTCCTCACAGGAAAATGGTAAGAATTCGAGTAAGATGTTTTAGAAAGTGTTTTAAACCCATGCAAGTCCTTCTGTGGCCCTTTAGCTTTGACTGGAGCACTTTCTATGTACTTGACTTGGGGATCCATAGATAGGAAAGTGTTTATTTCAAACCAAAATTGCAGCACCCAATCCCTGCTGTCTGGGTCAATGTTTTTGACTACTGTGGGCAAATTCCATATTTAACTCAGCGTGTGTTTTTAGGCCCTGAAGATTTAAGGGCCAGACTGCAAATGCCTTTAATCAGGAAGCAATTAATTGCACAAATTTCCTCCTTGCAGCCAGTGTAGCACTCAGCCAGGTAATACTCCCTGTGAGTTGATGGCTCATGCCTGTGCACTACTTTTGTTGCTGTATCTCTGCTAATTAGTTCCTGTTGGATGGTAGGCCAAGGTACAATCAGTTAAGAAAATCTAAAGACAGCTTTAGTAAGAAAATCTAACAGTTTGCTTTCCTGTTGAGCTTTTTATTTTTTTTTTAAATTATTATTATTTTCCCTGAAAAAAACTCAAAAGCAGAATTGATGCTTTTGATGGGACCAGGTTCACAAGAGCTGTTCCAGGTACCTTGCTGTCGCGCATGCTTGACTGGATCTTTTTCCAGAGCACCACAATGCTGACCCAACACCAATCCCAAGTAGGAAACACCTAGTTCATCTCTTTTGCACTCACCTTCATGCAGAGGATCACACTCCTGCTTCTCCCTCAAAAATGGTGCTCACCTTCAATTGGAGAGAAGCGTATGGGGAGCTTGGGGGGATGTTTAGAGCTCACTGGCAGTCCCCGGGGCAGTGCATACACAGTGTCTTACAGATCAGGAGGGCAAGGCTTCAGCTGCCCCTCTGCCCCACTTTCAGGTCAGGGCCATTACTCCACCTGCTAACGCTGACACCAGCCTTGTTCGCTCCTTCAAACACAACCTCACATCTTTCCTGTCCAACACGCTGGTGAGAAAGAACAAACTCCCTCATTATGCTGTCATTATAATTTACTAGCAGAAACCTTCCTCTCTGCACACGCAACTCTTCATGTTTGACTATTATAATTGTAATTTCGAAGTTATAAATGACACATTAGCCTGCTTTATGTGTTCCTGCAAGTCAGGCTATAAACTGGCAGATGAATGAAATTAACTGTCTCCAGAATTCACATTCCTGTCACTTATTCAATTATTTGATCAATATAATTGCTCAGAGCAAGAGCTAATTGGAAAATAACATGCATTTACCCTCTCTATAGAGGAGGAGAAGTTTATCAAGTATTTTACTGCAGGCACTTTCATTACTTCCAATATTCTGGAAGAAACAAGGTTTTAAATGAGCCAGGCCCAAACACACAAAGCTTTTTTGCTAGCCAGTTGTTTTCCCATCCTTAAAATAGCTGCAGTATTTTGCAGTGCGAGGGTTTGAACAAGTCTATACTGCAGCACATACAAGTACCTTGGCACACATGGGTGGGAGTTGCAAGCCAAGCTTGCCTCCAGGAATCTGCAGCACTAAATGTGTTCTTGCTCTGCATATCTTTATTCATGCTGGTGCTGCCACTATACATGTTTGATTCTTTCTATGACCGGCTCCCATCCCTGGCTGCTGATGCAAAGAATAGTGTTTGGCTGAGGCAGAAGAGCCTCTCAGGAGTAGGAAAGGCAGAAAGTGATTTTTTTGTGTGTTGCTGATGTAGAAAAGGTTGTAACTCCCTACCTTGCCAGCTCAAACCCTGCATCAATGGCACAGTTTGAAACATGGGTACCTTTGGAATGATTTTTTTGTACCTTGCCTTGCGCAGCAGAAGTTTTGGTTAACATTGTGAGCCTGCACACACCCCAGTCCACCCCCAAACATCTGTGGACTTTGTTACTAAATTAAAGTCTGAGAAGTGGGTGCCAGAGCAGAAGAGAGGTGAGGATGGAAAGAATTAGGAGGTAGGAGACTCAGATTCTAAACTAGTCCCTCTTTCCATTATTAGCTCTAGCATTGTTTGGGGTTGGAATATTTAATTTGTTTAAATGAGAGACAAGCAAGCAATTTTCCAGGCTGTATGTAAGGGGAGGAAGCTCATCTATCAATGCCAACAGTTTGCAGCCTATTGTCTGCAGGCCTTGAAGGTTATCTGCAGTGGAAAGAGAAGGAAGGAAATCAACCATGTTGTCAGTTGCCTTAAATTTGTGACAGATGGACTGCACCTCTGTTGGAAAATATTGGGGTCTGCAAATTAAAATTGGGTAAAACCTGGTGTGTTTTCATCCTGCTGTTTGTGAACTGTTCAAGCATCAGGTTTTGCTTGCTTGAAAAAAACTCCAAAAGTGGTCTGTGGAGCAGGTGAGAGCTGAGCAACACGCTGTGCCAGGTCTTGCCAGCTCTGGGAAACTCTTTGTACTGCATGCAGTGTCCTAAGGGGTGGTACTGCCTCTATCTGATGAGTAGTTAACCAGGTGAATAATTATTTAGTTCATTCAAGAAGAGATGAAGAAACGAGTTCAGCACAGCCTATTTGTACTTACACCAGGACATGCCGGATAATGGAGGTGTTTTAGGGTAGGAAGCAAAAGTAGCCAATAAGGAGATAAAAAACCCCCCACGCATAAGTGGCTTAGGGAGCCTGCAGTGCTTGTGTATGTGTCCATTAGGTACCTGTAAGCACAATTTTGTTGTGCTTCTTAGTGCTGTGCCATTTGGACAAGAGGGGTACTGTGGACACTGGATGCCATTCCTGCTCATTGCTCTGCGATGCACACGGCCACAGCAAGCTGCAAACAAGGATGATGCCAAGATCTGGTGTCATGTGAGTCACTCCAGCCAGTGGACAGCCAGCCTCAGAGTGTGAAGCTGTGATCTCTAAGCTGTGGCTAATGGAATAAATCAGTAACCTCATGGCACCACACGACACTGCACATGGGGCATGCAGGCCCCTGTGGCCAACTCTAGGCACAAAGGGAAAAACCCTAACCCAACAAACCAAGATATTGTGAATATCCTTGTGAATTCAGGCTGCTGCTACGGCCAAAGCAGTGGGCGGACAGGCGTCCAGGGAAATGGTCCCTCCAGGGCGCCGCGGTGGAAGATCCAGCAGAGGGCGCGCGCCGCTGCCGCAAGCCGCACCCGCCCCTCATCCCGGGATCGCCGCCGCCCCGCATCCCCGCCCCTCATCCCGGGATCGCCGCCGCCCCGCATCCCCGCCCCTCATCCCGGGATCGCCGCCGCCCCGCATCCCTGCCCCGCATCCCGGGATCGCCGCCCCGCTTCTCTGCCCCGCATCCCAGCCCTTCATCTCGGCATCGCCACCACCCCGCATTCCTGCCCCGGATCCCAGCCCCTCATCCCAGGATGGCCACCACCCCGCATGCCCGCTCCGCATCCCGGGATCACCACCGTCCCGCATTTCTGCCCCGCAGCCCAGGCCCGCATCCCGGGATCGCCGCCGCCCCGCGCCCAGCCCAGTTCATTAGCCGTTCATCCCCACCTCCCCCGCAGTTTTCACAGCCCAGCATCCAGCCTCGCAGCCTCGCAGAGTTGCACACTGCTCCACAGTCCTGCAGCCCCTCCACTCAGCACCCCGGGGCCTTGGATCCAGTCTCCAGCCCTCTAGCCCAACATTTCCCTGTGCCCACCACCCAGAAGCCTCGTATCTCCCCAGGGTGGTTTTCCAGAAGTCCCACAACCAAGCACATCAGAAGACCTGCATCCAAATGTCCCTTTCTGTAGTTCTGCAGACCCACAGCCTAGCATCCAGCCCTAAATGCCTGCATTAGAGCATACCCACATCCCAGCATCGTGCAGCCCTACAGCCCAGGAGTCCTGCAATCCCTACCACCCACCCCTACTGTCCATCATCAGTGCAATATCCAAGTTGCACAGCAGCCCCAGTGCTTCACAGCTCTGCAGCTCAGCATCCTGGCAGCCCCACAGCCAGCAGCTCAGTCCCAGCAGCTCAGCATCCCAGCCCAGGGCACACAGCAAGTGCAGCTGGCACAGTGCTGCTGCTTTGGGTCTAAGCTTTATTGTGGTTTCTGCCCTCAGGGACAATGACAGCTGTGACTGTGGAGGTGGTTGCAGTTTTACTGGGGCTTTTTTTTGCCTGAGGCCCTGCTATGAACTGTATTGCTAGAGGTGCTATTTCATTCCTGGGAGCTGGAAAAAGCCTTCTAATGTCAGCTTGCCACAGTCTGAGGAGGCAGCATTACATGTGTGCAAGATGCAGCCAGAATTACTGGTGCACTCCTGGTCCCACCACCCTACAGGACTGGAGGCAGGTATGCAACATGGGGAAAGGCAAACAGCAGCTGCCTCTGCAACTTCTTGCCTCCAATGCTATGGCTGGTACTTCACTGTGAGCTCTGTGTCCATCAGGAACAGTCCCTCCCTATGCACTGTAACAGATTTTTCTGCAAGAAATGAATACTGGAATACCTGATGCTTTTGTTAGACAGGGACATTCATCCTGCAAACTGTGAATCAACGTTATTGCATTTCTGCAACTGGAAAATTCAATAAACATATGTAGGAAAATTATTCTCCCCCAGTTTTTATCTATTCCTGTCCACTTTGTTGTCCTGCTGAACCTCATGCTAGCAGCTCCTTACAGGAGGGTGGTAGCATGTGTGATCTGATGGAGCACTCCTCGCCTGCCTGACTTACAGCAGAGCCTTGTTATTATGTCTGAAGCCACAGCACAGGTGTGCTGCTCCTCTGTGGACATATTCCAAAGGCACACATGGGCTATCTTAGCTGGAACTTCATTCTATTTTTTATTCAGGCACAAAATATCTGGTTACTATTTTCAGCCGAGAGGAGGTGCTTGAAATGGAAAAAATCTCTCAAGTCAGAAAACAGGATAGAAAATGAAGCTGTGGAAAATATTTGCAGACAAACAATAAAAATGCTGTTTGAGTCAATGGAAATGTTTCACTTCAGTGTTTCCAAGATTTTTTTATTAACACTTAAAAGTAAAATTATTTCACTTGTAGAAGACATTTGAATAAAGAAAATATTTTTCACAATGAAAAAGGTGATGTTTTGATATTTGCAATTTTTTCTTATTAATTTTATTTGAAAAACACACTGGGTACGTTTTCTTTTGTAGCTCTCACAAGAAAAACAATAATTTTGAGGGATTAGTGATTTTGCAATTAGAAAACATTTTGCTGAAAACTCTTATCTGGAAAAAAGCTGGAAATAGTTAGTGTGAAAAGTCTAGCAGGAACCTTTTAGTTCCAGATGTGTTGCTCTGTTTCCTCTGTTATGACAGAGGTACTTAAAATTAAAGTTCAAAGATGCCGCGCTGGTGGAACTAACTACGTATTTCCTGACGTTTGTGCCTGTCAGCACAGGGGTGGTTAGACTGCTATTTATAAATCTGAACTTAATTCATTCTCTTACTAAAAGGAGCAATCCAAATTCCAGTGATTCCCAGAGAGAAATCAGGGCCAGTGTGCCAGAGGCTTTTTCCTAACTTATTTCTGGCCATGTTGTATTCCGAAGAATGATACACACAACAAACAGAGTCCAATCCCAGCCCTCCCCTGCTGAGTCAGAGTCAGCTTCTTAGGTCTTATGGATCTCAAGTCAGCAAGGCAGGATGGTCTCGTGGCTTAGGATATGGATTGTGAGTCAGAATAGTTTATTCATGAAAAAAATGTGTTCCTTTCATTTATTAGCATATTATTCTCTAACCAGCCTAAGCAAATTGCCACTAGAAAATTTCAGTGGGTATTTTGAAGATGGATGGGGTGAAACAAAAAGAAGTCCACTTGATATTTGATCATTTCTGCAGCAAATTGCATTTATCCATAACCAGCTGTCCTGGCAGGAAAATGACAAGCACCAGGGTAAATACCAGAAATACCCAGATTTTCATTTCAGTCTAGCTAAACTCTCATTGATTAAGCTGGGAATGTTGATTAAAGACCTCAAGCTGTGACCCCCAGCAATTTGGTCAGGTTATTCCTGCTGCTTAGCAAGGCTTGAGTTAAATTGGACGGCAGGATAGAGCGTCAGTGAGTTTATCAGCCCTGAGCAGTGTGTTTCTATGCAGATAACCTGCAAGTACCTCTTAGCTCACCCCTTCAGTATTATGGGGCATTCAATAGGTTGCCTGTCTGCTGGTGGAAGATATTAAAGTCGTTCAGAAAAAAAGCCCTAAAAACTAATCCTGCTTTGCACTGATTCTCTGGAAATCAGTCATTCAGTCCATATAGTTAATGATCAGTTGCTGGGTTAATAGCCAAACCTGAAGTCAAGGGTTACTAAAGCTTAAAAAAAAAAATTAACCACTCAGTAGCTGTAGTCAAAGACAATATTCAGTTATTTTTTCATGGTTACTTCTCTGTCTAGGCTGCCATAGAGTCTGACAAGGGATATTTTCACTTGTCAAGGTAATAGCACCATAGCAACAAAACCCTAAAAAGCCCATCACTTTGGTGCACAGGACCTGCTTTGCATACCAGGCCTTTGATCTTTAAGAGTATTTAGCATTGCCATTTTTTTTATGAGTGTGGTGAAGAGGTGAAATAGGTCCCTTGTTTAAGTAGGACAATTTATTATTGTCACTTAGGTTTTGAAGGACAAGCCATGCAGAAGAGCTCCAGTCAGGGGAGAGAGGCCTTGAACGCAAGAACATTTACACTTTGGTTAACAGGGAAGGAAGCTGCATGGGGGTTTGCAGTATCCAGTTCTCATTCCATTGGAAAAAACCCCACGATGCTTTTATTTCTTCACCTTCAATTCGTGTTTCCTTAGCTTACTGACAAAGAATTTCAATTATTTGAACTATAAAAGCTAACACAGTAAAGATAGGGCTTTTCCCTTCTGTTCCATACTATGGTAACATGATTGTTGGGCAAACTTTGACTGTATAACCTGAGGTGCCACCAGTTGCTGGGAGAAGTAGAAGGAATTCAGATCAATTTTGAAGGTACCAGCTGAGTCTGTCGGTCCAGCAGGGAAGAAAAGAGCAATCACTGCAAACAAAATGGAGGCTTTTCCAGCGAGATCAGAGATGGTGTGATATGGGTAAATTATACAATATAGCTAAGAACAACTGCTTCCAAACATAAAACTGTAAGACACAAGTTTCATTTCTTGTTTCTGTGATTCTTCTCTGACAAAGAGCAATCTAACATCCAGGACAGACAGCACTTAGCAGCATCTAGCTGTATATCTGACAGGTCTTGACTATGTCTTCTTGCAGGCAGCGGCTGGCAGCACAAGATGGGCAGGGCATTGCTTGGAACCCAACACCCATGTGTGACTCACCTGGCACTGGGCAGCTGGTCACACTCACAGGGAAGGGACCCAAAATGACTCCCATGCCAGTCCTATGGTTTTCAGGCTGCACTTCAGGGACACACTGGTGATTCACAGGACAAGAAGAGGTGGTCAGTGAAAGTGGAGAAAAAGTCAATGGATCAGGTGCATCTACTTCCACACATGTAAACAAGTACTATAGTAAAAGAGCAGAACACTGAAATGTATCCTAGTCTTTGTCTAGCCATTGAGCCATAGCACTCGACAGTCTTTGGATTCTTTTCCAAAAGTATGGTTGGAAGAGCAACAGAAAACACCACTGCATCTCAGCTGTCTAGAAACAAAATCAGCTGTCCCTAGCCATTCCTGACAGCCCTGAGTGTCTTGCCTGTCTGGAGATGTCTCAGTCCCTGGAGGCAACTGCAATTGCAATATGCAGTTGTTCACACCATTAGAAAGTTTGTCCTGCCATCTGTATCAAGCTTTCTGTGCTGCAGTTTGAGCTCTTTATGTCTTTCTTTATTTACCTCCACATTCTGTGGAGAACATATTATTCCTTTTCTCTTTGATGTGGCAAAACCAGTGTTCAGCTCCTTGTTGTTCACACCGCCCTTTTACAGAGTCAGCCCATCCTTCCTTTGCCTCACTGCGATGACCAACATGCAACCCAGAGCAGTCTGGGAGCAGTGCTCTCCGCAGCACTCCTTTTCTGTTGTGTTGGTTTTATTCACCTCTGCCTTCCCAAACTGGGAATTCCCACCTGCTGGATTTGCCTTTAGTTTTGAGTCCTTCTCAAATGCTAATTCCTACCCCTTAGCTGTGTTTCCTTAGAAGCAGCGAAAGGACATTCAGTGTCCACTTTGCTCCTTTGCTGCCCTTCAGGAGGGCTTCCCTTCCTTCACAGAAGACACACATGCAACCGTGGAAGTTCTAATTAACCAAGACTCAAGAAAACCCAAAGCATGAAAACAACACAAAAAAAAAAAAGAGCCCTGTGTATAGTCAGTACCTGGAGCTAAAAAGTGATATTCTACCCTTCATATTTTTTTGTTAATCGTTGCTCTGGACATTTTTGTTTTATCAGATGGAGAAGGACATTTGAGACCTAACTAATTTGTGTCTTTTCAATGGCTCTTTGTCTTCTTTTAGTTTTTTCCTCCCTTATTTTTTCCCTGGCCGTATAATCATTTCTTTGTTCCCTTCAGCAAGCTGGCCACTCAGAACATTACAGCCCTGTCTTAAACCTGGCTGTATTACGTTCATAACAGCAACAGCAGCATCCGCTGGGATGGCAGTGATGCACAGCCACCAAGGCTCCCTCTGCTAGGCACTGCACACAAAAAATCACACTACCTGCATCAACCAAACACAGCTCCACAACGACCAGGACAAGAGATTGAACCCCAGAGGAGAAAGTACCTTTTTCTTATAAAACCGGTGAAACACTTTGGACTTTTCCCTCACAGATACTTTATTGCCCATGCTAATGGCAAGCTCTCTGCCTCTATGAGTGTAGGCTAGCAGCAAAGTACTAATAAATTAATAAGGTAGAGGCAGGGCATGGACAGTAAATGGTTGGCATTGTCTTTGCATGAGCGTGTCCCAGATCAAGCAAATATTCCTGCTGCCAATGTCCAGGCATATTTCAGGAGCTGGAGTGGTTCTCAGGAGGTGGTTTGGGCACAGCTCTTCCACTCTGGAAGGACAGAAATGCATCCCCCTGGGAAAGGCTGGGCATGCCAATGGGTCTTGCAGGTGGAAAACATTCCCTGGCTTGTCATTAATATAAGTAGCTGTAGACTTGGCATCTCAGCACTGCACAGCTTTTAATGGATTTACTAATCTCAGCACCCCTATGAGGCAAGGCAGTCCTGGTAAGTCCCTGGGTCCAGGAGCAAAAACAAACTCATGGAAAGGCTGAAAAAGCTACATGCTCCAGAGAAGCCTGTAAGTCCCATCGGCCTCTTGTTTCTCAACTACCTGCCCCAGCCCCAGGGCCTGAAGCCCCTCAGGTGGTGAGGATTAGCCAGCCATGAAGATGTGCCCCTGTCTGGTGGGGGTGCTGAGCTGCCCAGGACCACACAGGGGAAGACAGGGGCCATCTCCTTTAAGCTCTGCAGCTGAGATGCAGCACAGCCTGCTGAGGCTGGACAGCTGAAAGTGTGCACTGGGCAAGCCTGGTCCAGACAACAGGATCAGGCTTGCACTTAACTTGACCCTTAGGGACGTGGAGAAGCTTAGGCACGGATGTGGCTCCTCCACCCCATATGCTTTGACTTACTGGGATGTACAAGGCCTCAGGGTCTCTCAGAGGCCATGTGTCAAATCCAAATGGATAGTTTGTGCAGAGGAAATTGGTGGGGTCAGGAAGAGTGGAAGGTGCTCAGTGCTTTACAGACACATTGCCTGAAGTTGCTCTGCTGAGAAAAACAGAAAGCAGTTCATCATCATTTTCCTTTTTCCATTTTTTCCAGTCCAATTTTTCCATTCATTTTTCCCATACCTGTGTTAAGAGGGAGATGATCAGTCACTCAGCTACTTGATTATCTCTCTCTGTTCTTAGAGGATGTCCATCACTACAGTGTCCCAGACTGCAAAAATCTGTATTCATTAATTATGGCATTATATGAAATTACACTGTTTTATCAACAATTATATTTGGGGTTTTTTTTATAAGCAATATCATTAGTTGATACTTAAACAGTCACAACTGGACCTCTTGACAGAGTACCTTCAGATTTCCTAGGTCTAGCTCCCAGGCACAAGGTTAAAATTCCTGCAGAGCCCTGCACATGGGGTGAGGGCTTGCGGCAGGAGGAGGGAGGTGTCAGGAGCCACAGCTCCCCGCCAGCATGCGATGGGTGGCCCTGCCCCAAGATATGCAGCTGCAGTGAGCCCACCCCTGGCCATAACCCAGTGAGGAGGTTTGCTCTGGATAGTGGCCAGCTGGAGGCTTCACAGAGTAGGGATGGATCCAGAGGTCATATGGATCCAGGCTGTGAAACTTCAGCTGTATTTATCCCAGACTGTTTTTCTTCTCAGCTTACCTCTTACTAGCACACTTCCTATGTAGTGGGAATATTTGTGTCTCCCTGCTTCAGCGTGCAGTGCAGAGGTGCAGTGAGGACCATTACCCACTCAGGGTGATGCTGCAAAATTGGAAAGAGGAGGCAAAACCTCCTCATGGCCTTACCTCAATTATTATTATTCTCCTTTCTGAGTTTTCTCCATGCTCAGTACTGCCTCTGCTAAGAAAGATGTTTTTCTTGCATTTATTGCTTAAAAGCAAAAGGAAAACTCAGCAAAATGAAAAGCATCATCACCACCACAAAACCCCCCCCAAAAACAAATACACAAGAAACCTGGGCCTCATCCACTCTTCTCTTATTTAGCCTTAAAGAAAACAATAAAATCAGAAAGTGAATAAAAAGTCAATTAAGGTAATTGGGCTGGGCTGCTGTAGAAGCAGGAGCTGTGGGAAACAGAGAATAGCTGCAGACAGTATCATCTTGCAGAAAACCCAGACTTCTGAAGTCTGCCTCTCCCATGAGTTCTGTTTTGTGGCAAATCAGAGTAGATGGGGCAATTATGACAGCTGTGCTTTAGACTGGTTTAAGAGGTTGTACTTCCCTGAGTGCTTTTGGAGCACAAGGCCAGTGGCAGGCAGATTCCTGACAGCACAGCTTGGCTAAATCCACCAAAACAAGCAACCAATCAGCCTTCTGGAAGAACTTGTTGGGTGATTTTTGCTATGTGTTTGTTTCCAACGACAAGTTTCTGAGGAAAACAGTAGCATTTTAAAACCTGCATGTACAGCCAAGAAAGCTTGTGGACTTTTCCCTCCTCTCCAGCAAATACTTTGCTGCTTCTTTTACAATGCCATTTCTATTGACGTAAAGTGAAGATAAGAAATGTTTGCCCGCGCTGCCTTGCTCAGTTTTCCGTGTGTGGCTTCTGGCTGATTTGCCATGTGTCTCTGCTGAGGTCTCAAACCATTTCTGGCTGAAAGCATCCAGGTTCTTGTTTGGCTTATCATGCCGACACAGCTGGCAACCTATTAATCTCCTGTTCCTGATGCCTTCAGTGGGAAAGCTCTGGTGCTTTTTAGTGGTGTGTATTTACAGCTAACAAGGCTGGTGCTCAAAAAAAACCCATCCTCCCCTGAACTACTGAAGCTGGGAGAGGTTCAGCGTTTTGGTCCTTCTTGGTCTGACACTCTCTTGTCAAAGATAGGGAGATCCATAATGCAGGTGGAGAAGCAGGTTTGAAGCCAAGATCACGTTATCTACCAGTAATGCTTTGCCCTCATTCACATCTTTAGTCTGAGGACTTCAAGACATCTAAAAAGTACCTTCTGAAACACGGATAAACTGAGGCTCAGTTTTCACTCAGTAGAAGTTTCCCTGTTGAGCTATGTTTTTATGCACACAAATTCTGCCTGCTCCCTCCTCAACTAAGAGAGGACCCTAGTCTGTCAAGGTTATTGAGCAAAAAGTAGCCTTTGGAATCTCATTCTGCTCAGAAAACTGTTTTGAACTAGGCTCATGAAACCACTGTTCTGTGATAGTAAAGCAGTCTGGAAGGGTTTGCCTTTTAGAGCCATGCTGGTGGTACTATTCTGGCCACTCTTTCATTCAAACTCCAGCTCAAATGGACTACTAGAATGGCAATTGCCTGAGCCCAGCCTTGTATGCCAGTGAAGGACTTCCAGGCAGAGAGGAAATGCTTGAAAGGGAAAAAACCCTTTAGATTGTGGCTGGCTTCAATGTCTGATTTATGTAGACCTATTATGGCTGAGAAGAGTTGTCCTGAAAACCTGGGAATTAAAGATTTTCATCCTGTCTCTGAAAAGAGAAACACAATGCCTGCATAACTGCTTTCCAGTATCCCAAACCTGCTCAGAGTTCTCTACCAAAGCAGATTTCTGGTGAGGTCAAGCACGGTGTGCTGAGAAGTGCCTGCTCCTCCCCATCTGTGGCTGCCAGCACCAGGGAGGTGGGATGGACTCAGCACTGAGCTGACTCAGCTAAGCTGGGGATCAAAGAGATACCTGGGAACCTCAACATACATCCACCTGAGCCAGGATGGTGCTGATTTGGATGGCAGTTTTCTCTGCACTAAGTGAATCATGTTCTTTGGTTTCCTGCCTTTGTGTTACCAAGCCATGGCTTTCCCCCTCTGTTAAGCTGCCCTGGAGCCAGCTGTGGATGCTTTTCTGAGATGTCTGCCCTCAAAGTCGGGCAGTTATCACGTAAGAACAGCCTGCTCACTTTCAGTAAAACTGACACTTGCGCTGGCACGTTCCAAGTCTTTTAATCCCCAGCAAGGAGATCCTAGCAACTGCTTTCGGAAAAGATTCTTTAAATGTAGAAAGGGAAAAGGCCTTTCAGCAGTGGCCATGGGATTCTTTCAAGTTTGATACCAAGAGGAAGTGACTCGCTCCAAAAGAGATAACATTAGGACCAATTGTTGTTTTCCAGAATTTAAGTGTAACCAGCTAAAAATGCATGGGATAAACTGTCCACAAAGGCAGATCAGCACAGAACTATTGGCTGGGCCAAGTTTCACTGGGGAGGATGGGTGCAGAAGCAAGCATGGGAGCATCGCTGCAGAGCAGACAGGTCTCTCTGTTCCTCTCACCTCCCAGCACTATTGACAAAACTGAAGTCTCACATTAGGAAGCTGATGTCACCCTTGCCGTGAAACTTGGGCTCATGCAAAGATGTGTATAGCACAGTTTGTGGTGCCTCTGGGGACATCCCACAGTGATGGGGACATGGTGGATTTCTCCAGGGAGTACTGATATACTGGGTTCTGCCCAAACACCTGCCGCTCTCTCTGCAGTCTTGAGAGATCAGATCCCTTACACCTGTCATGCGATAGGGGAGGATATTTTGGGGATGAAACCAGGTCTGGCAGGCTACTCTGGAGCTTGACTCCCCTCTGAAGCAGTCCTGAGTCCTGAAACTCTGGCAAGGTGAGGAGTTCAGGTATAGCATGCTGGTGGGGTGCACAGAGCAGAGTGATGAATTTTGGTGCACGTGGATTGCTGGTGTTCATCCCCATTCAAAGAGATTCTGGGTGTTTAACCAGTGTGAAAAACAAAACAGATGCCTCTCATAACCCTGAAAATAAAACTGGTAAAGGTATTTTAGCTTGTCAAAAAAAAAATGTCTGCTGTACAGAAAATACTTATGAAATACAGTCAAGCTCAGAAATACAGATTATATCACTGAAGATTGGGGTAGGAGTGTACATGGGAGATGGTGAACTGCGGTCTAGGCTTGGACATGAAGGCCATGGACACCTGCCTGTGGGATCACATGAAGATGCCCATAAATGCAGGTCACCCCAGCTCCAGCATGGAGTAAAGAGGGTGTTCACATGAGGGACGAGAGCAGGGCTGGAGCAGGAACCAGCAGAGGCAGCCAGCAGGGTTTCTTCCCAGGAGTGCTACAACTGTCAGGAGAGCTGTGGCAGGAAAATTACTCACTAGTCTACTTTAACAGAGAGGGAGATGCATAGCAGAAATGAAAGTTTTTCCCAGCTGCTGGAAAGAGCCCCTAGAGAACAGGAGAGTGGCAGCCTAGGATTTTGACAGCTGTTTTGGGAGTCCACGGGGGGAACTGGTGGAGTTATGGCAATTAAGAAAAACTAGTAAGGGTATTCACACATGGGCTGATAGGCAGTCTGGCAAAGAGCACCTGTGCTGCAGATACCATGCCTGGTTTGAGTGCTAGCTGCTCTGCTCCGGCTACTCAGTGACGTGTGTGCAAACCAAGTTGTCATTTCTCTTCTCAGCTCTCTTCTCTGTCACTCCCTGGTCTCACCATTGTGCAGCACATTGTACAAGCATGTATTCTGCTCCCTCAGTTTGGTCCTTGGATTTCCTCCCTCTCTCCAGATTGTAAATGGGGGCTCCTATGGCAGAAATAGCATGACAGGTTATAAATCCCAGTGAACAGAAAGGCAATAAAATGCAATACACCACAGGGCAAGGGCAGTTCCTTCATTCAGATGTTTCGCAAAACTGGTATCTCTTTATTTTTCCGATCAAGACATTTATCTGCCACCACCTGGATCTTACCCAGTGCGTCTCCAGCAGTGCCCAGGCAACCTGCTAGGGCAAATGCTTGGTCCCTGCTCGAAGCTAGCAGGGAGAGCTCTGGAAAAAACTCCCACCTCTTGTGCACTCAGAGGGGTGTGGAGCAGCCCTAGGGCAGCGAGGGGCTTACACAACAAGCTGGCAAATTGGTGACTGTCACACAGAATCAGGACATGCAGGGCTTTTCAGCATCTGTGACGCCAGATCAGCTGAAAAGGATTTTGAAAGTGAGATAAAGGGCTCACCTCCCACCGTAGTTCCCCTGCAGAGGCTCTGCAGATAGGAGTTTAGAGTTAATTTGTTTACTGAATTAACTAGGAATTTGGGAGGCTTGAAGCAATTGTGCTTTGTTTTGGTTTTGTGGGGGTTTTCTCATGTTTATCTCATCAATTGGTTTTCCCTGCGAGTTTTTTCCTCTTCTCAATCAGAACTTAGCTGGCAGAGTGGTGAGAGTTTATTGTGTTAATAATGCATGCCACTTACTAATCCCTTTCCCCAGGTAGTGAAAACTTCTCTGAAACTGATACTTTGAGCATGAAAAGTTATTTTAAAAAGCCCTGGCAAATATGTAATTTTCTAAATCTACAAATCAAATATGTAGTAAAAGTAGTAATATCTTGTACTTCTCTAGCCCTTTTCCCTCATAAGTCTCAAAGAACAGTCTCAAAGACCCTTCTCTAGAATCAGAGCAGTCCTTTATATAAATTGCCTTTTCTTTCCCACGTGGTTGTCCTTTCTCTGCTCGCTCTCTTCCTCCCTTTGCTTCCCCTTTCTTTCTCACCACCTCACCTGCCACTGACTCACTCAGCCAAGTCACCAGGATTCTGCTCTTTGGAAAATGAAGGGGTGCATCACAGATGTTTTTTTTCCAGACCTTGGGGTTGCTTTTCTCAACAAAGAACAGTATCTTGTTGACAGCTGTGCAGAGCAAGCCATACCCTTCCCTAGAACAAGCAGCAGCGCATCACGTCATGCTCAGAGCGTTCTGCCTCACTCCCTCGCCTCTCTCCGTGTCAGGCTTTTCAAGTTTCTGCAAGAAAAGAAAAAAAGAAAGCTTTCATTCTACAAGGTTAGTATCCAGCTCATAGTTTTTATATCACAGGGAAAATGATAAGCCCGGGTAAAACAATGACCTACTTAACATCTTGATAAAATAATTTCCTCTCTCTGTCATTTTTCTTGAAGAATAATATTTGAATAACACGAACATGTAGGATAGAGGAAGAGCGTTTCTGCGACCTGGCTGATAATGTGTCAAATTCAGCCCTGAGACAGACAACAGACACCCTGTTGACCTATGTGGAGTTAAGCCTGTTTATCCCCCAGCTTAGAGCTCTGAAAACAATTGAGTTTAAACCTGTAAGATGTGTGCATGTGATAGGGTTGAGGCCAAAAGCTCAGAAACAGGGGCTATCTGTTACAGCATCCCTCCATCAATGTACCCTCAGCCCACCACCACCATGGCTGCCTGGGAGCTGCTCTGACTTGCTGCTGTGGTGCAAATGGGCCCCTCCTTTGGAAAACAACTGGTTAGCTCATCCTCTTACACAAAAGGCTATTGTATTGGGAGGGTACATTACAGTATAGGGCAACCATGCCGCTCCGAAGCCACTCACACCCCCCCTCCCCAAGCACAGAAACAATGCAGACTGTTATAGCTAACTCGGTGGAGCCTACTTAGCTCAATGCATTGGCTGTATTTGTCAGCTGAAGGTGCTTAAAAATGTACATGTGGCATTTTTCACTTGCAGCATTGCACGAAGAGCTTTCTCGCACCATCTTTCGATGCCTTTCAAATGGATTGTCACCCAGTGCATATTGCCTGCCCTCTCATCTCCCACCTACAGGAGTTTTCCTTGTGGTCATGCATCTTATCTCTTAATGAGTTCTCATTGTGGCATCCATACAGGACATGAATTTGCCATTTGCCACTGCAGATAAGAGGTGACATGGCTTGTACATCCTTGTACCCTGAGTTGGGCTATATTCTGGCTTGGTGTCAGAGATCACAGTATATCTGCTCACCTTCTCTTTGCCAAAAATAGACAAAATGGACAACGCAGGCAAAAATTCATCTGCTGTCATGACTTCAGCATGCCAAGACACACTGGCCAAGATGGCCAAAGCCAACCAGTGTATGGTACTTGCTGTATTTAATGTCAATGTATTTACTCTGTGCTGACTTCCATCATCAAGTGCTATTCCACAGTATTAACAAGGTACATGATTTATGGGATGCTGCTGAGAGTAAAATGTAGTTAAAACATAATTATTGTACTCTTTTTCTTTCTTTCCTTCAGGAAATGTGGTATGAACTTAGTCTGGTCTATTGACTTTTCTCCAATTTCTTGTTCCCCGAGGTGGAAAGTTCCCTTGGATTTCTAGAGATGGAAAACTACCAACTGCTGGGCTGGGCAGGCAAAGGGTAACAAGCACCTTGGCATGGAGGTGGAGACTCTTCTTGACAGTTCTGCTCCTCAGGCACAATGGGCCTTTCTATCAATACTTGTGTGTGTGTGTGTGTGTGTGTGTGTGTGTGTGTGTGTGTGTGTGTGTGTGTGAGACAACTCCTGTGCTGCTCAGACCTGAAGAATACACTCTCAGAGGGAACTAGAGCCTTTAAAGCTGTACCTCTTCCCATTGTAGATGTCTTTCATTAGCAGTGCCCTCTCTTGTGCTGAGATGCACCAATACATACACTCAGAATAAAAATGCAGAATAAAAATGAGACTGTGGGTTGCAAATGTGGCTCTGTGCCCTGCACAGAGCAGTAGAGAAGAAATGCACCAGAAAGAACAGCATCCAGCCTCCATGCTCCATGCAGTTCTCCAGAAATGGCTGAAAACTCTGATCATTGTCTTGCGCAGATCCTGACTACCTTCTGAATTTCACTGAAAAGTGGTTTGTTTTCAGGTCTGAAGAAGGGACACAAGTCTGCGCAATTCATCCATTTCCCTTTTGTCTTCACTAAAGGAAAAGAAGGACCTATATCAATTTATGGTAGTGGAATTGGTACCTGATTGTGATCAGGGATGTGATTTGTCACCTGTATCACTCAAACTAAGCTATGCAGTTCACTGTTAAAACAGCACCACTGCACAAGGTGTTACCACACCACAGGTAGCTCTGACCTCCCTCACCATTACAGCAGAGCAGCCACAGAGAGTCTTCTCACACCTTTCAGTGGAACACCTGCTGGGCTGAAGGTGCCTAATACTGAACAAAATGCTGTAATTTTGCAGCCAGGTGGCTGTGGAGCACACTCACTGTAAGACTCTGCCATGGAGGGAGGAATCCCAAGAACAAGTGTGGCCAGAGGCTGCACTGGTGGTAACCTTTCAAACAGCTGCAGGTGCTTACAGAGTGAGCCTGCATCTACACAGATAATGTTTTCCCCTTTCCCAACAAGAATAAGCCATATTAGCATTATCCTGGGCACAACTGCATTCATGCCTTGGGGAGTCAGCTGCAGAAAGTATTGTTAAAACAGTTCAGCTTTACTAGGTAGGCAAGCTATAATTACACTAAATTAAAATAGAATGCTTTTGTTCTAACCTTGGCATCCCCACAAGGACTTGCACCAAAATAACGAAAGGTACATATTAAGCCATTTCTGTTCTTTTAGTACATGCCTGAACACCGGCAGGCTCCCACTCCAATTCTTCTACCTGTCACTTCTGGCAGAGCTCAGCTGTCTGGGTAATGTCCTCACAGGCTTCATCACAAAGGGATGAATGTATGAAAGCATCAAATGGGAAACACTTCTTGGTTGTAGCTGTGTGCCTTGTGATGTTTCTGGGGTTAATGTCGTAAGTGACAGTACCATCTTTGTTCATTTAGGGTAAGGTAATTCTGCAGGACTGGGGTGTCCCACTGGAGTGTCAATGGCATGAGGCTCACACTGAGCCCCTATGCTTCACAGCAGCTGTGCTCTGTCCCTGCCTGGTTGTGCTCCCTGCAGGGAGTGGGTGCTGCTGCCCTGGTGCAGGGCCCCAGGGAGAGGTTTCTTCCTCACCCCTTCAACTCCACAGACAGCGCATCCAACCTGGGGTCTTGCCAGCTGCTTTCAGCCAGGGAGGACCTTGGCTTTGGAATGCCCAAATTATCTAAGTGCACAAGTGCCACAACTCTACTGACACAGCAACATTTCCCATTGAAGAGGCCAGGGCACTTAGGAAAACAAGATCAGCTGTACAGTGCTTATTTCCATAAGACATGAGCCTTTGCAGGGCCTTTGGTGTTCAGACCACACAGCTCCAGGTTTTACAGCCAGCAGGAAGATGACACGGGTCTGACAGTTCCAGCTGCCCCAGTTAGGACGAGACAGACAGATGGGGCATGATAGGCAGACGTAGCCTCACATGGGTTTCCACTACAGAGAGGGGAAAAATAGGGAACTCCAGGACCTACTGGGAACTCAGATGCTGAAAATGGTAAACTGCAATCCTGACTGCCACAGACTTATTAGCACTGATTTTGGTAAGTTGCCTAAGACACCTGCAGTTGATGCCTGCCACCTGAGGCAACCCATTCTCCAGGTGGGACAGTTCGTGTCTGTACAGCACTGTCAAGGTCCCCAGAATCATAGAATCGATTGGGTTGGAAAAGACCTCTGAGATCATCAAGTCCCTCCCTTGGTTCAACTCCAGTGTGTTTATTAGATCATGGCACTCATAAGAAATGTGTTATCACATTTCCAGTTTAGGGCAGGGCCAAGCCATTCATCAGCCTTTCATTTTCAGTGTTTAGCCCCAAAACCTTCCACCGCCAACATATTTCAACGGTGCTAAGAATGAAGCACACCCTTTCCCACGGCACATGGCCCAGTTTATCAGTTCCCAAGCACGCGGGTAGGGAGCTCACTGAGCACCCACGGTTTCCACGGCAAACACCTGCCGCAGCTTCAGGCTTTCCTGCTCTGAGAAGCGCGATCCGCCCCCCCCCGACTCTGGCGTCGGACCCGCCCCGGGGCCTTCGAGCCCGCACAGCGCCTCGAGCGGGTCGGACCGGCCCGGCCGCTCCGCCGGGCAGGGGAGGGCACGGGCCGCCCAACCAGCCAATGGCGCTGTGCGGGGGGGCGAGCGGGCCAATGAGAGGCGCGGCCGCGCGGGTGCGCCCCGCCCCTTCTGTCCGCGCGCGCGGCCGTCGGGGTGCGGGGCGCCGCCTGGCGGCCGTGCGGGGCGTGCGGGGCCGGGCCGGGCCGGGCCGGGCCGGGTGGCGCCGGCCCCTCCCCGCAGCGCCGCTCTATGTCACGCGGCGGCGCGGGGCCGGCCGCCGGGAGTCGGGAGCGCGGGGCGAGGCGGCGGCAGCAGCAGTAGTAGTAGTAGGAGCAGCAGCAGCAGCAGCAGCAGCAGCGCCGCCGCCGCCGGGATCCTCCGCCTGCTCCGGGAGCCGCCTCTACCGCCCGTACCCGGGAAGAGCCAGCCGGCGCCGGGGCTGGCTTCGCGGCGGTCGCGTCGCTCCAGCCGGCCCGCCGGGGCCCCGCATCGCCCGCCCGCCGCCGCTGCGCCCCGCCGCCCCCCGGCCGGCGGCCCCGGGCAGCGCGCCGCGCCCCGGTCCGCGGGGCTCTGCGTGGCCGCGCGGATGCCGCCGCAGCAGGAGGGCGAGGCGGGCTACATCAGCAAGCCGGTGCCGCCGGGCGGCTGCGAGGTGCCGCCGGTGCCCCCGCGCAGGGTGCGCAGCGGGCGGGCGGCGGCGGCGCTCGGAGCGGCGCTGGGCGGCCGGTGCCGGGCGGCGGGGGCTGGGACTGCGGCCGGGGCTGGAGCCGGGGCCGGAGTGGGGTCGGAGCCTCGGCGCAGCATCAAGTGCGTTCTAGTGGGGGACGGCGCGGTGGGGAAGACCAGCCTGGTGGTGAGCTACACCACCAACGGGTACCCCACCGAGTACATCCCCACCGCCTTCGACAACTTCTCCGGTAAGTGGCCGCGGGGACCGAGACGCGGGAGGGGCGGGGGGCAGCGACGCGTCCCGCGCGGGGCTCGCCCGGAGCCGGGGCTGGGCTGCTCGGTGTGGGCGATGCCCAACCTCGGTGATTTCTTTATTGATCTCTGGGGAGCAGGACCCTGCCCGAGCAGGAGCGGGGCTTGTCAGGCTGCCATCGTAGCCAGCAGCGCCGTCCGGTCGCCGGTGTCACGGGGCTGGCAGCGGGTGTCGTGCCTGGCGGGGCGGCCAGAACCGGGCTTTAATTGGAAACTCTGCGGTGTAAAGCTTAGCGCTGTCGGGCACCTCGGAAGCGCTTAAAGGGCAGGTTAAATACCTTCTCTAGCCCGAGGAAAGGGGGAGGTTCTGGCGTTTCTCTGGTTGAGCGTGGGCTGTTTGTGTCCTGGGCGTGCTGAAAGTGTACGGGCGAGAATAAACCTAAATAGGTTTAGAAATAAACTAAACCTTTGTAGCAGAAATTCCCGGGCTGCCGGGCTCGCTCTTGGCGCTGCCGGCCGATGGCTTGTGCCGTCACTTCGTACTTCAGCTGTTGTAGTGAAATGAATCGGAAAGCCCTGAAGGGCTTCTGTGTGCCCATGCGTTAGCGACACTCTTCCAGATCTGTTAAGCTGTTGAATCTAAACTAATTGAAGAAAGGGCTATAAGAACTAAGGGATGGTAAATAATCTCTTTTTTCAATATTTTTCTTTAATGGAAAACGTGTAAACTTGGACTCATCACAGTTTTCCCCTCCCTCCATTTTCTTTCCAAAGCTGTTGTGTCTGTCGATGGCAAGCCGGTGAGACTTCAGCTCTGTGACACAGCTGGTCAGGTTAGTGGAACCGCTTACTTGATTTAAGTGACAGTGGGAGGGGAGAATTTGTTGCGCAAAGTAGTTCTACAAATGACTTCATGGATTTGAAAGTATTCCCGGTGTTTGATCATCTTATTATCTGCTATCATTTTCGCTGCTGCTTAACCTGCTGCTTTGCCCGGTGTCTGTTGAAGGGTGAGGGACATACTGTGCCTCTGTATAGGGGCTGGGTACAGGCTGCTGCTCTGCTGGCTCAGACTGCTGCTGTGTTTAACATGACTAGAAAGGCTGAACATATTGAGGATTCTGTGGTCACCTGGTTTTCTCTTTGAGCGTTGTCACTGCCTTTATTTTTGCTAAATAACTACGTGTTTAAGAATTAGAGTGTTTGGAATGTATGCATGCAATGCATCCACAGCTTTAGGTGTCCAGAGAGAGATGGTGTTTTTGAAGGGGCAGAGGCTGAATGGAGAAGAAAGTGCTATTGGGTGTTGTCCGTGGAGTCTTCATATTTGCCATTCCCACTCCCTTAAAAAGTGATGCTGCCACGAAGCTGAGGTTTGCTGTAATGTAAGACCTGAAGAGATAATAGTAACTGATGTGCCTCTCATCTCCTAGTTTGCCTGACACATGAAAAAGCCTATTTCTTACTGCCTTATATTTTCTGCAAGTCCCAGGCTTGTACCACCCTGAGCAGTGTCCAACATTTCTTGCCAGGGGTTGAGGCTGGATAACCAAAACTAGGCCAAAGTGTTGTGCTACCTTGCTGCCATTTGAAGGTAGTGGGAGTTAGGATCCTGCGCAGCTTTGTGGATCTGGGTCTATGCCTTTACCAAAACCACACTGAAAAATCTCAGTGGCATTAACATACAAACCTATTTAGATGAGTAGTAACTGGATGCCCTACTTACGAAAGGGGTTTGAAGGGCTGTGCAGTCCTAGACAGCAGTGTAGGACTCCCATGTGCCCTACAAACCAAAGCTAAAATCCTACGAAGGGCATTCTGCAAGTACCAATATGAAGTCAAACAGCAAAACTGTCCCATAATTTCATGTCCTACTGAAGAGACAGGGTGGTAATGCAACAGCTTTGTCTCTGCATGTTCGTATGCAGAGTGTGACAGGTGAAATTGCCATCGGGTGACAGCCTGCAGACATGCAGTGCCTGTGGAAATGCAGCTGCAAGCTGCAGGAGGGATGGGCAGGCCCCATCACCTCTTGCCTTCATTAAGGAAAGACCAGCTTCTTGCGATTAATGGTTGTTTCCTATGGCTGCCGAAATGCAGCTGGAATGCGTAGAGTCACTGCCTTTGAAACTGACAGAAGTTGTCCTGAGTAAAAGATTCCTAGCTGGATACTTTGGTAAAACTACTTCTGGGAGATGGCTGCTGAAATCTGCTGCTAAAAAAAGGATTCCACACAGCAGGAAATTCTATTTCAGCATCACTAGCCCAAAGAGATAGAGTCCCTGCAGGCCATTTACCTACCACTGAAACAGGAGTGTACTTGGGATATGAGGGGCACTATTTCATCTTGGTAGAAACCCTTAAGATCTGGGTTTGGCTTCCAAGACCCATTGAATTGAGCCCTTTCAAGCCTTCTCACATAGCAAGAAGAGGCAATTACATGGCAAGATGCCTTTTGCAAACAGCCCTGTTGTTCAGCGCAGCATCTCTCAGCAAATGTGGGGTTTTTCTTGAGCCAAGCAGTGAGAGTCTCGTTTCCTCTGAGGCTTAATCTGACAATCAAGAGAGCTAATGAAGCTTACTTTCTTGACTCATGTTTTATAAATCGCTGTCTCTCTTAGGGATACTGCTGAAAGAAATTCATTTGAGTGCACCAGGACTTCTGAGGCTTCCAGGGGTCTTTAAACTGCATATCCTGGGCCTCCAGAGGCTTTAAAGCAAAATTTCACCTCTCAAAAATTAACACAGAACTTTCAATTCAGAAGTAAGCTGCTGGTATCAGAGGGATGTTTTCAGTTGTGTTTCTATGCACTTTCAGTTCCAAGCTTTTGAGAACATGGTCCATTTTAATTAAAATATCACTGCTGCTGAGGCAAATCCTACCTGTTCAGGCTGCTAGTGTTACCCTGCTTTTATCCTGCTGTCAGCAGAAAAGCAGCCTGCTTGGACTTAACCCTTGCTTCTAACTGCATTCTTCCCACTGAATGAGCCTGCCTCTGTTACCGTGAGGTGTTTGGCTTTCTTGTGGCTAGCTCCTGAAGCTGAAAAAGGGCCTTGCTTTGATGGAGTTTGCACTAAAGGGAAAAAAATAACCAAACCAGAAAGGTAGTGCTGGGAGGCTGGATTGCAGTTTGTTTGATGTGGCATAGGTGGGAGGGAAAGGTAAAGCTCTTACTCTATGCCACTGGCATGTTAAGCCTGCACATTGTAAGTCATTATTGCTCCCATCAGATTTAAATCCCTGGGCACAATGACAGGGAAATTATTCCCATATCCTGTAGGATGTTGTTAAGTAGTTACCAGTTTAAAAGCCAACTCCAGGAAAGGTACCCAGAAAGGTACTCCTGCTGCCTCATGCCTGCTTCGCCCTTGCCTCTGGCTGTTGGTAGAGCTACTTTGAGGTACGAATGGCTCCTCATCAGAGCTGCTCACTGACTCACTCCTGTAAGAGGCGGGTCTGTAGAAAGTACTCTCTCCCTCTTCAATTTTTGGTTTGGTGAGCTGTAACCTGCTTCCTGCAACCTTGTGTCTTTGCTGAAGTAGGGCAGAGGGCCTCTGTACAAAGAGCAAAGGAAATATTTAAGCACTTGAAATAACCTGTAGCATTAGTCAGAAAATCTCAGGTATATGGAGAAGCTAGCACCTTCATCCTGTGGTGGCAGGGTGCCTGCTGGCTGGCAGCCACAAGACCTCAGGCTGGGTCTGGGCGACTTCTGCTTGTAAAACACCTTGTTGGATGCTCTGGGTGCTCATTTTGAGGTGCTTTTCAAGATGGCAGTGGCAGGTGATCCTCAGCTTCCCCAGAGGTCAGTGGCAGGCTAGAGCTGCTCTTTCTGTGAGGTGTTAATGCGATTTCTTTCCATGCAGGATGAATTCGACAAGCTCAGGCCTCTGTGCTACACCAACACAGACATCTTCTTGCTGTGCTTCAGTGTGGTGAGCCCTTCATCCTTCCAGAACGTGAGTGAGAAGTGGGTTCCTGAAATTCGATGCCACTGCCCCAAGGCGCCCATTATCCTGGTTGGGACACAGTCGGACCTCCGGGAGGATGTCAAAGTCCTCATTGAGCTGGACAAGTGCAAAGAAAAGCCTGTGTCAGAGGAGGGTGCGAAACTCTGTGCCGAGGAAATAAAAGCCACGTCCTACATCGAGTGCTCTGCTTTGACTCAGAAAAACCTCAAGGAGGTCTTTGATGCAGCCATCGTGGCTGGTATTCAGTACTCGGATACCCAGCAGCAACCAAAGAAATCCAAGTGTAGGACTCCAGACAAGATGAAAAACCTCTCCAAATCCTGGTGGAAAAAATACTGCTGTTTTGTATAGGGGTTGCAAGGACTTGAGTGCTGCTCTGAGGAAATCAAATGGAGGCTATATTAGCTGAAATCTCAATTTGTGTTGTCCCGAGTATATAGTGTAGATCTGTATGTATGTGTATATGTTGCTACTGGATATCTCAGTTGCCCTTTTGAGGGTTGCAGAAGGATTCCTAGTTAAATAATTGCTATAAATCAGGTCTGACATCCAGTTTCGTGACTAAAACTTCTCATTAAGGAAAAAAAGCACCATGTGTCTGTGAGCGTAGAAGGATTTGTCCAAAGGATTCAACTTCTTGTGTTGTAAAGTGTATGTGATTGGGAGGAGCACACACCAGAAGCCTTCACTGCCAGGGCTTTGCAGGAGGAACGCACAAGCAACAGTGAAAGCGTAGAGCTTTGTCCATGGACGATCAAAGGGAAAAATAACACTGTGCCTCCTAACTGACATTTGTAGCTTTAAAACCCCATTCCTGCTCTCTTCTCTGTGTCTTCCCAAGCCAGCACTCTTAGGGATCACTTAAAAAAGGGTATGCAAGAGGTGTAATCTATACGCAAATGCCATGGTTAAAAAGGTCATGAGTATACCTTCAGCTTGTGGTGAGGGAACCTAATCCCTTATGGAGCTGACATCTCATTTGTCACCTCCTGACTTTGTGAAAGTCCTTTCTGTCCTCCTTCCCCTGCCTTTCCCAGGAAGCTGAGTGGAAGCCCAAGAACATGACCGAGCTTTAACTCGCTACCTCGAGCAGTGGCGATTTCCTCTGTATTTTCACAGACGTGATGACAGTTCATCTATTTCAGTTGAAAGGAATGTAAATACTCTTGTGCTGGGGTTTTTTATTATTCTTTTTTTTTTAATGATGTAACAAATACCTGTGCAGCACCGTGTAAACTGCATCTGGTTTTAAGTCTACAGCCAGGAAATTCAGGATGCCCCTCCTTACCTCTTAAGGCTGCTAAATAAATAACAAATCAGTGAGGTTGAGATTTATAACAAACTGGACTCTAGAAATAGGCTGCTGCATCTTCTTCATGATGCTGTTTTCAACCAAGTTAATGTTTCCCTTCTAAAGGCAACAGTCACTTGTGGTTGAATCTTGTCCAAGCTCATAGTTGTGAAATTGGCTGAGGCCACCCTGGAAATATAACTGATAATTCTTTTTTTTCCAGATTAGTCCAATGGATTAACTGAAATGTGCCTAAAATGTAGCTGAGGGCTAAGTGTAGAGTTGAGTGTGACCTATTCTTTGACTGAAATCTGATTCCTACTGAACTAAGCCTAATTGCAGTTCTAGCGAATTTGAGAAACCTGAGTGATAACGTGACTCTGCAAGAATTTAAACTTATTCTGCAGAGGACGATTGGTTTGTGCTGTTTGTCTGCCTTTTATGGCCATGACTACTTTTTTTTTTCTTCTAGATATTTCAAGATCAGATTATATTTTTGTTTTCCCCTTTGGCCATAGCCTTGAAGTGACCTTTTCTTTATTCTTGAACTAAACTGCAGTGACAGAAGGCTGGAACCTTTTTTCATCAGAAATGAATCAATGCCTGATATAAAGAACTGTGGAGGCCATTTGTGTTGATAAAGCTGACCACAGTTTACCTTCTGGCCCATTAAGGAAAATGACACTATGTAAATGGATTCTGGGCTGAACTGACATAGTCTCCACAGGCAGTACTTTTTCCTTCTCTACAGCAGAATGAGTGCAGGGTGGGTAACATTCCATTGCTGAAAACTTCAAAATGGAATGGAAATCTTAACCTAGGGCCTAAGTCAATAAAAATATGTTGGCTTCTGCACGGGAAGAGCCTGGAAAATGTTTCCATAGCACAGGAGCTGGATGGATTCAACTTGGTTGCATCTGATTGGTAAGGGTTTAATGTTTTCTGGTCACGAAGTTAACATCTGAGCCTTTATATTCCTTACTCAAATGCTTTGACAGGATTTCAGATATGCAGTCATAGTGACAGCTTGGAGAAAAACAGCCAGATTTCTCTTGGGTGCTTTGCTTCTCTGTATAAAACAGTCTTGGTTGATCAAAAATGAGGTTTTGGGGAGGAGCCAGGCTTGAATCTGGGCAACTTCCATTTGCAAAAATAACAATTTCTTCTTCAAGATCATACTGCTTGGTATGATGCTGTACTGGAAGCAGTGGGTTATATTTTATAAGCAGCCTGTTTCCTAATCTGGAGTAGCATTACTTTTAAATGTAGCCAGCTGTGACTGTTTCTGAAAATGTGATTTATATACAACTTGTTATAGCCTTTTACTAGGTGTGTGTAAACTGAGGTCTAATAACTTTATGGATACTTCTCTACACGGGGCTACACAGGGTCTAGGTATTAGAAATATTACTTTTTAAATTACCAGTATTTTACAAGTGCAAATGAGGGGGAGATGTCTCTATGTAGTCTATAATCTGATGTGCCTTATAAAAACACTCTCTTCTGTTTTCAAAGTGTAGGCTATATTCCAAAAGAAATATTTCATGTGAGAAGGATATAAATAAGGTATTTGAAAATAAATTCTGACCTGTGTACGTGTCTGCTACCTGCTCAAGGAGGCTGGAGGGCAGTGCATGGCCATGCAGGGAGGACGCAGCTGCACTGCCAGTTTGGGACTGTGCTCAAAAAATGCAGCCTTTTCCCTGTGCTGCCCCATCACCAGGGTGCTTAGGTGGGGGACAAGGGTATGATAGCCCTCTGTCTCCCTGCCAACAAAACATCCTGCTGTAGCTCTGTAAGGCATGGGCAGGCTTATTATGTCTGGCCCTCGAAAGTGGGGTGAGCAGCAGGAGGAGCACAGCACAACTGGGGATAGCTGGGGGAACACCGAAACTGGTGATGTGCTCTTTCACCTGCTGCACATTGTGCCACACATTTCCTGGAGGAGCCAGAGGACATTTTTGGAAGAGTGGAGCCTGTTTTCTCTTGGCACCAAGGGTCTTGTCAAGCCTTCTGGGTCCTGTCCCTCATGGAAGGGCCAAGGTGTGTGAGATTTGATCCTGTTTATGGCCAGGGCCTGGGTGGCCACGGCAGAGAGGCCTTCTGCACTTGAGTGCCACTGTGTTAGCCAGTGGAGAGCAGCATCTCGACACCCAGGCATTCCTGCAGAGCCAGTGTCCTGCTCTGAAACTGCTCCAGAGAAGGAGTGTTGCTCTGGACCAAGGTTTGTAAACTATCCCTATTGTCTGGTTTTTTGGGAGCTGACAGGAGCAGACATACTGTCCAGGCTGGCATACCAGGTTGCCCTCCCATGCCACCTGTCTCTTGGGTTGTAAGGCCGATGCATTTTCAACCATCGGAATGCACAAAGCAGAGGAAGAAGATCAATGTGCTGTTCCTTTTTCCCCCGGTTTATTCCTCACTGAAACAAACCCTTGTCTTCTTTTCTGCTTTTTAACTGATGCTTGGGACTGCCAGGAGGCTGGTTCACCTGGCTGCCTGCAGCACAGTGACTGCCGGAGAGCACATCTTGCCAACAGGTTCCTTTCTGGTGAGTTACTGGTGTTGAATCACTGCTGCCATTACTGGTGCCTTCAAAGAATGACTTCCATGAGCTTTCTGTGCTGGACAACATGAAGTTGGGCTGTGCTGGCTGAAGAGCAAGTCTCCCCGCCTTTGCATTCTAACTTTGCAGGGAAGGGGGCTGCACTAGCTGAGAGACCAGAACCTGGCATTGCCAAGTCCTAGAACAAAAATCCCTCTGCTACGTGTGGGGCATTGCTTTTCTGCTGAGCTGGGCTGCACTCTTACATATCCTGGCATCTGGACAGGCCTAAGGCAGTTCAGGTCATCCTTTATGCCAGGATAACTTGGTGCATGTGGGTGTTGCTGTGATCAAAAGTCTCCCTCAGCTGCCCTGCATCAGATACTGGATGGGCCCACAGCTGAGGCTGGTAAAGATACACTGAAGTAAACCCACTGTACATCAGGTTTTCCAGGAATGCTGAAATTGCTGCCAGTTTGTGATGGATGGAAGTTCCCTAGAGTGAATTTTGTTTTCTTTTATACAAAATTAAAGTGCTCTAGGAAAAATTCAGTTTATTTTTTTAATTGAGAAAAAAAGTCAACTTTACCATTTCCCCCCCTGCATTTTGTGGATGGGACATTATTCTAGGGCATGATTGAAGGTTGACTAGAGCTGAGACATTGACAAATGTGACAATTTTGGGAGAGAATATCTGTAGGGAAATATTGCCACACTCTTACATTGCCTTTGATTTTCTTTCTAGACATCAGCTGCTGACCACAGAGAGGGAGAGACTGCTGCAGGAGGTGGTATTTATGACCACATACTGCTGATCTAGTGTTGCCATATGTATTATGCTTAAAACTGAACCTTGCTGAGCATGTGAGTGCCCTTACAATTGAGCAACCATTCTGAGATCTAGTAATTGATTTGCTCAGAGGTTTGTACATGAGACCTCTGTCAACTTCTGCCTTTAATGTTGCCCTGGCATATGCAACAAGGTGAGGAGAGGGGAAAAACAATGACTCAGGAAAGAGCTGAGACATTATAAATCTCGGTAGAAGGGGCAAAGAGATTCCCAGGCAATGGGGAGTGATAGACACTACTTTTACCGACTTTAGGCATAAGCAGATTAAAAGCCCAATTACAGTAATGCTTGAGGAAATGAACAGCCCCAAGGAGGGGGTTAGGTATAAAAATAGAGCATTTTCTTCAGGAAATCTCAAAGCTATGGATAGCTGGAAGCTGGAAGGAAATATCACTGTACACTATAGGGAAAAATCACTCTGCATATGCTTGGTTCTTGCATTCTCTCCCCAAGCATCTGTGCTCGCTAGGGACAGGATGTGGGATGAGGTGGACTTTTGGCATCAATCAGCCTGACTACCCCAGGGTACTTAATGTTTGTAAAAGAGCAGGATGGGTTTCAGGCCAATAGCAGGGCCCCAAGATCCAGTAGGACCTTCTGAAGCTTTAGCTTCCTGCATTGCTGCCAGGAGGAAGACGTAATAGATGAGGGTCATTCATTATCCATTTAGTGCAGCCCTCTTTGTATAACCTGGGGAACAAGCAGTTGTGTAATTCAATGAATTTTACCATCTGAGGCAGAGTATTCTTCAGGGGTGGATAAATCAGTGATGTGTATAAAAAAAGGCAAAACCCCCAGCTTGGAGCAGCTTTTTAAATGCAGTCCCAGGTTTTTTAGTTCAGCAAGGGAAATGTGTCTAGAGAGGGAAGCATGAGGAGCAGCCCTGCTGATCTGCAAGGGACTGCACCAATTTCCTAAGGAGATCCCCTGGCTCAAGACCTTCATCAGACACTGATTCAGATGCTAGAGCCAAGTTACAAGAGTGTCTCCAGGCATCTCTTGTTCCTTAGGTCTGTGCACTTAGCTCGGATCCTGGTCTTATTGTTTGGAGGCAAAAGAGGAATCGTCTCACCCAGGTCAACAGAGTTGTAGACCTGTAAAGCTTTATTTAGTCTGAAAAAGACTCAAGCAGGGATCTCTGCTGAGCTTCTGGCACTGCAGATATGCTTATAATGTCATTGCCCCTATATGGCACTTTCCCTCTAACTTCACTGGGAGGCATGAATATACATCCCCTACTGCTGCTCAGAGTTTTGCTGTTCTTTTTGGACCCCTGAGTCCATCCCACCTACTTCAAGTCCTGTGTAAATATAAGTGCCATTTCTGTGCATAAGCATTAATTATTCGAAGGAGTAATGTGTCTGCCTTGCATAGTCATGTAGTTCTTAGGTTATTGTTCTTCAGCAGACAGGCTTAATCACTTGGTTTATGCAGTCCAAATCCAAATCTCTTGCAAATTATTTTGCTTACCCTTTTTAAAAAGTATGTTGTCATCACCAATCTCCCATGTACCCTTCTGACTTCTGGTCCACAACCTACTCAGTTAATTCCAGACATCTTTCCAAAGTCTCTCTGTCTAGGAGAGTAATTTTAGCAGCAGTGGCCTTTTGGGGTTAATATGGATGGGATGGGATAAGTATGACATGGGATTAAGCACAGTTCTTGTTCAGACCGCTGTTACTTTTCTTATAATAGTGGAATGTCCCTGGCCCTGTGTGTGTCATGGGCCCTCCCTGGCCACCTTGCCTGTGACCCTGGTGATAGAATCACTTAGGTTGGAAAATACCTTTAAGATCATTGAGTCCAACCATTAACCCAGCGCTGCCAAGTCCACCATTAAACCATGTCCCTAAGTGCCACATCTACATGCCTTTTAAATACCTCCAGGGATGGTGACTCCTCCACTTCCCTGGTCAGCATGTTCCAATCTTGAGGTGCTGCAACTTAACAGTAGCAGAAAACAAGTTCCAGGCAAAAATGTGACTTCTATGTTTGGCATTTCCATTTTCAAGTTGTTAAAAGAGTGAGAACTGCATGCATGGTGTCCTGTCTTTTTTACTGGCAGGCATTTGGTCTTCCGTAGATCAGCAGGAATAACAACACCATAAAACAGCTGCACTGCTTTCCTCTGCCTCGCTGCACCTCATAGTCTTTGGATGGAGGAATGCTGAACAAAATTTATCTCAGAGCAGTGCTTGAGCAATAGGCCCCATTCTGTCACCCTCTCTTTCCACAGCCACCTTTCCTCTTTCTTCTCCTTTCTATAGGCAATTTTCTCATCTATTTTTAATTCAAAATGGTGTGTTGCTCAAAGCCTGATGCTCAGCATTTTTCTGCTGACTGTATCCCATTCTTCCATCTTTTGAGCTCTGTCGTGACCTTTCCACATTTTAATTACAAGCTCAACAGGCTTCAGGCTTTCCTGTTTCTCCTTTTTCTTTCCCCTCATTTTTGTAATCTTCCACAACACGCCGAGGTGAATCCGGGGAGACAAGGGCAGTGTATTGCAGAGTGAAGATTGGGTTGTGATAGCAAGGGGGTAAAGTCTCTGCTGCTGTTCCTTGTGGTGGTGGTGATAAGGCGGCTCCAAACGCCTGCCTGTGGGATGGCTGCTGACTTCTTGGGGTGAGGGTGCCTGTGTCTGCTGGGTACAGGCAGAGCCCTGGCCCTTTTCAAAGGGCTTTGAAGTACCCTCTGACAATCTCCTCTGGGAGATAAGAGATTGTAAGGAGAGGAAGGCGTTCCTGGAAACAGTTCCAGCAGCACGTATGTTTATCCAGGCTGGGTAACCCAGGAGGAGGCCAAAATCCGGGCTGCTGACACTGGAGAAGATACACAGGGATTTGAGCAGAAAATGCAAAGTAATGTGAAACCATGGGCTTTCAATCAGTTTTCTAGCATCTGACTGAAGCCTGCACTTGAATGAGGGCAGACATTTGTGGGTACATGCCTGCCTAGTCCTTTCAGTGTCTGCATGGATCCTACTCATGAATTTGCCTTCTCTCACACATGGCACCTGCCCATGCAGCTGCCCCGGAGAGCCAGCACCAGACATCCCACACCTCTGGCTTTGGGAGTAGAGAAGTATTATGTAAATAACTATTTGCCTTTCTTTGTTTTAAACTGAGCTCTCATTCATTCCATCACGTGCCCCTAGGTCCAGCATTGCAGGAAGTAGTGAAGAACAGTTTACAGGTAAATAGGTGCCCAGGTGACCAGATAAATGTCAGTGTGACTCCATCTACCACCTTCTCTGTTTTGTAATTGACCGTTGTGTTTGCTTTTTTCCACCTCAGCTGAAGAATCCCAGGTTTTATTAGTGTGTCCTCACAGAACAGTTGCCCCATCACCTAAATCATTTCATTTGCTGTCCCTCTGAGTCTCCCCTAACCCCACTGTCCCACTCCTGAGGCTCAGAGAGCAGAGATGCAGGTGAAGTCTATATTCCATGTTTTCATCTCCAGCACTCTTCCTGGTATTGCCCAACATTTTATTGGTGGTGTTTCAACATTCTTTAGTGTTGCAACTTGTCCAAAACTTTCTGGAAATCCAGCCATCCTGTCCCTGGGACCCCTTCTTTTCCCCAAGCATGCCTTTACCCCTTTCAACTGCAGCAGCATTCCAGAAAATTTCCCTTCAGAGAAGGCTGACACTTTCACAACAGATCTTATTGTCCATGTGGTCCATTATTTTACTCTTTATTGTAGAATCCACCCTCCATCTGAACATATGGAAATAATTTTTGTTGTGAGAGTGGTACTGGGAAGGAGAAACTGCCTGGGCATTCCTCTGATCCAACTTGTTCTTTGGATCTGTGATCTTAACAAGTATGAAAGTCAAGTGACGACTTTGTGCATGATCTCCTCCATCTGGAGGACACCAATAGTGAAAATTTCCTACTGCATCACAGTACTATAATGCTCCAAGTACCCTAGGCCAGGATTTTCAGATGTGACACAAGTCTTTGCGGCTTTGGAAGGGTAGCTCATCAGGGTTTGTTCAATAGTTTTGCTGATCACTCACCCCATGGAAATCAAGTCCCTTTATCATTGTTTCAAGTCTGATTGCATAAATCCCCGGTTGCCTTTTGCCTTAGGAGGCCACAGCTTCTTGTGGTGCCTGAGGTGGGAGCCAGAGTGGCAGCACAAAATAATGTTCTCCTGCCAAAGTGCTTTGAGAGAGAGGTCACCATGTCCTTCTTCAAAGTGTAACTTAAAACTGATTTTGACACATTGGATAAATATTTTGTGCAGAATGTGTCATTTGGCCAGCTAGAATGGATATTCAGTAAATTTTGTCAAAATGACATTGAAAATGTTTCCATCATAGATTTGGTTGTTAGAGGCACTTGTGCAAATAAAATGTTTCTAGTAGGGTCACAGAGAGCAATTTGGCTCAGGAATATTTTAAAAATATTCCTCATTTTCTGGGAGATTGTGATCCCAGGCTTTCAGCAATGTACATCTGCTGTTGCGTGAATTCAGGCAATGGGGACACTTGACATACTGGTCCTCCAGGATAGGAAAAAAATGGAGTATGACATTATTATAGCTGCTGCCTTTAGCAGGAAAAAAAAGCAAGCAGGTTGGACTCTAACCTGATTTTGCAAGAGGTGAAACTTCTGCTTCTGGAATTGGGAGCTTACTGTCACAGTGCACCGAGCAGCCTGTGAAGGTGATCAGTCATTTAACCCTGTGAATGCAGAAAAATAACTGATTCATTCAATGGTTTTGGAAGCAGGAACATGAAAATACTGATGAGAAGTGGACAGGAGGTGCTTGGCAGTCCTGATGATGGAAGGATACCTTGACAAGCACTGTTATGGTTTGGGATCCAGACCAGATTTTTGGAGTTCTTCATCTGAAGGGTCAGCTAACGCAATTACTAAACCCCTTTAAAGTGCCACAAATCCATCCTAATTGGGACCAGGTGGTTCTGACTGGAAGCTGTGTTTGCTGGTAAAGTTTTCTGGCATGAGCCTCGACTGGCTGACCAGGAAGCAGACCCAAAACCTCACTGATCTGCAACAGTTAAAAGTGAATCAACATGCCACAGCAGCCTTCTTATGGGTCCTTTGTGTCACTTTACTGTACAGCTGAGAGTCTTAATATTTATGAGGCTTGAAATGTTGACCTCCACTTTGGAAACAGAAGACCACAGAGGAGAGAGTGGCACAGCAAATTAAATGGAAGTGGCAGTGGGCAGGGTCAGGGCTGCAAACAAGCAGTTCCCTGGGGCTGCTGCAGCTCTTTGCAGTCCTGACAGTTGCCATTTCTGTACTAAACAGGATAAAAAGGTGTTTGAGCTGGGGAATGCTCTATCCTAGCGTCCCAATTTAACACAAGCCTCCATTTGGTTTGTAGTTCAGGTATTTGGTAGCTTTGTCTCCGTGAGTTGACCAGATGAAGTTTCTCAGGACACATGGACCATAAAATACCCATCATGGAAAGGCTTGGCATTAGTTTTGGGGGTTTTCTGGTTGTTTTTTTGTTGTTGTTGTTGGGGTTTTTTCCCATTTCCCTTTTCCTATCCTGGTTCTGGTGTTACTCCCAAGAGCAATATTGCTGATTAATTGTTTCCCCGGGTACTGCAACCAAGCTGGAGCTTCTGCTTCAGACGATTGCATTGCCTCATGCAGGTTGCCACAGCCAACACACAATACCCTCTCAAAAGGGAACACTTGAGTGGGAAAATGTGTAATAAATGGAATGGCAGCATTGATGGTGCTTATTTGGAGAAAGAGATAATCTCCTTTGTTTGCACTACCACGTGTTAACGGGTGAAAGATCCACGACATTTGCTCAATAAAGCTGGTGCTGGATTTGTCTCCATTGCCTAAAAAATCCTCTTTAATCTTGTGAAATGCTATCACTGTAATAAGAAGTATATCATGACTTGCATCACTTTGCCCCCCCCCCCCCCCCCCCCGTCTATTGTCTCGATCCGATGTGGTGCCAATTTGCAAATATTTAGCAGGATTAAAGCATTAGGCTTGTGTGAGGCGAAGAAGCACCCTGTGTCAATAGAAAGAGAAGAGAAATAATTTATTGTATAAATGTGCTTCCAGATAAATTTTATTTAACAGTTAAAGTCTTTTGGTTTTATTTCTCCTCTGGTAAGCTTTGCACCCAGGCTATTCAAGTCTCCACCTTTTATAGCTACTGATAAAAATTAGATGCTGTTCAGTCTTTTTGGGCTGCATGTTGACACATTAGTTAAATAAAAACCTGATTTATCTGTGATCCAAAATGGCAGCGCTTAGAGGTAGGATTGTTCTGGCTGGGTAGCTTAGAAAGGCCTTAACTTTGTGTGCTTTTCTAAGCAGGCAGATGAGGGTGCTTATGGGAAGAGATGGTAAGTTTAGGTGAAATGAAGAGGGAGAGAAGCAGGATTTTTCCTTTGCAATCTGGTTCTTTGGCCTGAAGACTCAGATCCCAAATGTGCTCCCAGTTACACTGTGTAACTTTAAAATAACTTGATTTACAACAGTCCACTCTGGATTTAACTCTGTGTAATTGATGACAGAGTCTGGTCCTTATTACTCATTCTGTACCCAGGCAGTTTAAAGGGTCAGGGAAAATATCTGAGGAACAGGACTGCCTTTGATCTTTGGTTTAATATTTCTGCTACGTTTTACATACACAAAGAGCTATCATGGCCTTTTGCTAAGAATTGTTCAGCAAGGAGAGACATCTGAAGTGGTTGCTGTGATGGTGAGGGAGCTTCTGGGATGTGTAAAGTGTAAAGTAGAAATGGGTGAAGGAAGAAGATTAATTTCTCTATCTATTTTACCCATTAATAAGGCTATATCCAGAGAAAGGAAAGAAAAATGGTGAATACACAGCTTCTTTATTAAATCTTTTAATTTCACATTAGTGGTTTGCAATGACACAGAGAATGACATTGTGAACACCAACACTGTCACTGTAATACAAACTGGAGTAGTTGCACTCAAGAATCCATATTTTCCAACATATACCCTACACCTGCACTACTTACTAATTTTTCTAAGTACAGTGGTAAAAAAAAAGAAAAAGAGACAAGACATCTCAGTTTACTGTTTGCATATGCTGACTTTTGTGACATAGGTGCTGATATTCAATTTCCCCATTGTCCCAGAATGTAACAGGAAGTGTCATCAGGGTTATGGAGAGGTGATACATATATCTGTAACATCTGTTCCGGATATTCACCAGGGCCCAGTTAATAAGTTGTATTTGGCGCTATCTGAGCATAGCTTCCTTTTTTATTTTCCTTTGCAACTCACCTGTAACAAAACAATGGATGGAGACTTGAAAGGTGGTTTTCAACACCACTCTTTAGGAGAAGTAATGCAGTGTAACTTCTCTGGTGCACCAGCAGCTCGGGTTTCTCTGTGGAGACTCATCCTCTTTGAATCCAGTTATCAGCCATGCAGAGCAACCAGTGGTCAGAGGGTCAGGATTAGCCCTCAGAGACTGTTTCAGCGGGCTTCCAGAGATGCCTGTTATCCAGCAGATTTCCTGGACAGACTGTAGTGACCACTCTGTGTTTTAAGGTATCAAAGGAGAATGAGGACCTCTGTTAGAATTGTCAGACTTTATGTCAGGTGCAGATTGTGCAAATGATTTTCTAATGGTGCAGGGCCCCAGTTCTTGCCCAGCAAGGTGGGAGTGAACACGAGATGGGAAGGAAGACAGCATGTAAACACAGAGAGTCTGCTATAGGGAGAGAAAGCCTTAGGTAGTGGAAGGGATGGGCTTGGGATTCAGAAATGTTTTACTTTTAAATCCCTACATCTGGTTAGAGAAAATTTCTTACCATTCTATGTTGAGATATCTGTGGGGAACCTGTGTGCAAAATTGTAAGGTCTAAAAAAAAAAATCACATAAGCATGCATTCTTAGCAAATTCCATATATAGATCAGAAAAGGAGGCTTTCTTTAAGAGCTGTTCCAGTCTTTCAGCTGCATACCTACCAGGAATGAAGAGTTCTTCAGGTCTATATTGACATTTTTATCCAGCAGCATATAAAGCAGTGCTGCCCCATAAAATTTCAGTCTATCTGGTGCATGTGTGTGCAAATTTTGTCTGTTTTTTTGCATATTATTTCCATGACTTGTTGATATTCAAGCTGATGTGGTGGAAAATTGGCTGTTTTCACCTCACAGAGGGAATTAATTTTACTTTTGCCATTCTGACTTGCAGAATTCATGCCAGATAATTTTCACATAAGATTAGGTGACTGAGCAAACCTATGAAAAGCCAAACAGCCCTTGCCATATTGAGAGACAGACAATCAGAAGCCAATTAATGTCCCCAGGAAGGTTTATAAATTTTGACTTCCATCCAAGTGCAAACATGATAATGGCTGGAAAAAACACATTTGTCCATAGTCTGTGCCAACTCTAGCTTGAAGTGCATTAATTATTCCATTTGAGATGGAATGATAGGACAACTCCGTGGACAGACCTGTCTGTGGTCTCCAGTCACAGAACACTAGGTGACCAGCAGCAGCCCTGCCAGGTGAGTGAGATGCCTGCAGCCCTGCTCACTCGTGTCCTGCTAAAAGACCCCCATCCTGCTCCACTCAGGAGAGGCTGTCAGCAGGATGTGCCAGGCCTAAATTGCCTGGATCACTGGGTTATGGCTGCACAGGGGACGTGCACGAGTTCCAAGCTCCCTGCTCTTGGTGCTGCCCCAGCTACTCCCAGTTCCTACAGCACTATGTGGTCCAGGTCTCCCTGGTATGCTGCAGCACACACCCTGCCCACATAGGCCAGAAGAAGAGGAGGGCATTGCCTCACCTGGAAATACCTGAAATACCTGTAGACTACACGGTGTTCCCTCGCTACAGGCTTACCCAGCACCCACAGTGATTCCTTTTCCTTACATTCCAGCTTTTCCTCTCTGCCTTCTCACTCCTGGTCTTGCTTAACCTTGGCAGGACAGAGGTTCACCATGTTCTTCCCTCCCAGGGAATGCACGTCTTCTCCTGGACTGTGCAAGCATTTGGGTTTGTACTGAAGCTTTGCCTTGCGGGGCCTTTCCTATAGTTTTGGAGTGGATTTTCCTTTCCCAGATTCTGCTTTCCTGTATAGGCACAGTGAAGAAATTTCCTCTTATAATTAGTCCTTGAGCTATAGAAAAAAATGCATCTTTTTAAAGGGAAAGGATTTAAAAACGCTCACTGAAGGGGAGCATTCAAGGTGACCCATGTTTTGATTTTGTTGCCTTGGCAGAGTCAAATCCTGCTTCAGTGGACTGTAGGATGAGATTTGCTTTATACCTATATGCACAGAAAATGTATCCCAGGCCTTCCTTCTCGCTGAATGATAGAAGTCAAGGGTCAAAACCCTCTTTTTCCTTCCATGAGTGAAATGATCTCTCTCTCTCCCTGGGAAGCAGGTCTATTTTCAGAGATGGGAACTGAAATCAGAGTTTGATCTGAGGTATTGTCCAGCAGAAAGACCAGTTATACAAGGAATATGTGAATTTTCCCTTTCAGTGACAGGCAACACTGCAGCCGCTACAGTCCCTGCCCTAATTCATCCCACCGACATGACTGTAAAGTTGGTGGTAATACAGGTTTTGTTTCCACAGCGAGATAGGAGCAATGTGGACATCCAAGAAGCATTACCAAGGGAGTCCTATCCCTTCTTGGGGTGCCCAGGTAGGCAGGAACTTGCTTCAGCCCTGCTCCAGAAACAAGGTCTTCCCACAGTGCAGACACTTTAGGGTGTCTCCGAGCAGAGAAGGGCATGAAGGCAGGGAGGGCTCTGGGACACCCAGACTCCCCAGCCCTGTCCAGCTCCAAGCTGTGCAGCTGAAGAGAGTGGGTAGTGCCAAGCACACCCTACTACTTGCTGGGGAAGGGATGCTGTGTATCTGAGCAGCCCTTGGTATGAAGCATCTGAACCTCACTCTCATACCTTATTAGGAAAGCAAGGCATGCAGCCCAGGGCACCGAGGAAATGCATTTCATATGCCCTGTCTTTGCAATGGCAGAGGCAGTGTGCATGCCCTATACCCAGCACCTGGGATTTCCTGAGGGAAAGCTGATGGGCACTGCTGTGTTAGAGTGCCTTGAGCCTTCCAACTAACAGGAGAAGACTCTTCCAAGATGACCAAATATTTGTAAGAAGATAGAGCAGCACTTGAACTCCTTTTCTGAGGCTGGACTACAGGGTTCAAATGTGACATAAAGTCCATAGGAGTCTTCTTTGAGTTTCCAAAATATAGAGAAAAATCTGCATTCTTTGAAAAAAACATATTTCATTCTGTAAGATTTTTATAAGTGGTCTACAGACACTTTCTGTTTTTTAACATAAAGATCAATATGGATTTTATGTCGGCTCTAAGAAACCTTCGTTTACCCTTTAAAGAACTGCCAAAAACCAGCATTATAGTTGAGCCTGAAGAATTGAGTGGAACACCTCTCTCAGAATTCCAAGAAACATGCATCTGCATTTCTCACAAGGAGTTTGGACAGCCCTCAAAGAAGGATCACAGTTGCCGATAAATGGTGTTACACAGGATGTTGTGCCCTGAGACTCTGCCCACAATGCAGACCTGGCCTATAATTCCAAAGTTTCCATTTTCCTTTGTGTAATCTCAGTGTCTGTCTACTTGGGGCACCCCAGCTTCCTGGCTAGCAATGTCACTTGGCCAGAGCGCCAGCCTGGAGATTTTACAGAAATTTTTTCTTTGCAGTAGAGTATCTGTGTGATCATCCATTCCTTCCATCACCTGGATAGTGTTCACAGCCCTTACAGAGCCAAGCACTCCAGCAATAAGCAGACATCTCCAGGCATTTTGATCTTTGTTTTACCAAGCCTGTGCACACATGGGCGAACACACACAGGTCACAAGTGAGTGACCAGTGCAGGAAAGTCTCTCCTGGCCCTCACAGACAGAAGTGGCTGTCAGTGATTTAAAGCTGCTGTCTGCAGAAAAAAAGGGGACGATGGCTCCATTGCTCTACACACAGCAGGGAGTAAGGGAACAGCTATCAGGCTCAGGCAGGCCTCGCTTTGTGTCAGCAATAACTGCAGGGTCACAGGAGGATTCTGTTATTAAAGAAAATAAATTTGGGTAAGTTGGGCAGTTACTCTCTAGTGGGCTGTTTGAGACTGATTGATTGGCGCACAACTGGTACCAGGAACAAGAGGGTTCTCTGACCGACTGCTGCTTTTACAGCCGTATTTCTCTTTCTCTCTCCTCTCCACTTTGTTTTCTTTAATAGATGAGGAGACTAAAATGCAGGTGAACTCTGTGAACTGCAAACAATGGGAGCTCAAAGCTTCTTGAATTGAGACATTCAGGGCCAGCACAGTATGTATTTTGTGCTGGGCAGGGTGGGCTTAAGTTCCTCTGGGGGAAAGTGAGTCACTTGTTTGGAGCATGTATGGCATTAAAGAGAATGAAAGAATTGATTTGAGAGAAGGAAGAAAAGAAAAAAGGGAGAGAGGGAGGAAGGGAGGAAGGAATGGAGGAAGGAATGGAGGAAGGAATGGAGGAAGGAATGGAGGAAGGGAGGGAAGGGAGGAAGGAAGGGAGGGAGGAAGGGAGGGAGGGAGGGAGGGAGGAAGGAAGGAAGGAAGGAAGGAAGGAAGGAAGGAAGGAAGGAAGGAAGGAAGGAAGGAAGGAAGGAAGGAAGGAAGGAAGGAAGGAAGGAAGGAAGGAAGGAAGGAAGGAAGGAAGGAAGGAAGGAAGGAAGGAAGGAAGGAAGGAAGGAAGGAAGGAAGGAAGGAAGGAAGGAAGGAAGGAAGGAAGGAAGGAAGGAAGGAAGGAAGGAAGGAAGGAAGGAAGGAAGGAAGGAAGGAAGGAAGGAAGGAAGGAAGGAAGGAAGGAAGGAAGGAAGGAAGGAAGGAAGGAAGGAAGGAAGGTAAAGCTGAGGACTGATAACAACATCTCTTATGTACAAAACATCAAGGAGGAGAAGGAAATATATTCTATCCATTGTTCTCTTGACTTAGAAATTACATTTTTATTGAGCTGGAGATTGCCTGGAGCCTGTGGAAACCTGGGGAAAGGCACTATCACTTCGATGTCCTCAGGATAAGGGTGCAATTTGTTGCTAGAAAGGTTCTGCCCTGTCCAGGCATTGGGCTGCTGAGGGAGTTGATCCCTGCAGCACTGGTCCCTTAACATCAGCGGTAACTAGGCATAGTGCATGATTTCTGAGTTGGTAAAAACCCATTTTATCATTATATCCCCCAGAACATATTTCAGGGAAAGCAGATGTATGTTCATGCTGCCTTGGGTATTATCACAGGATGGGCCATTTTGGTGATGTGCAGGCAGTATTTCTTCCTGCAAGACAATGGACTGCTCTCCAGACAACAGGGACGCTGCCTGGGGGTGTTTAGCAAATAACATTTATTGTTTTCTGTGAGAATGGTGTGGTGAACAACCAGTGTCCAGCAGAAATCTGCTAGTGGAGGAGAAAAAGTCCTCCATCATACAGCAGATGTGATAAATAGCTGCTGCTGCAGTCACACTGTTTATGACTTGAATGAAAGACCAAAATGGAAAGTAAGAGAACAATGATTCCTTTCAGACAAATATGGTGGAAAAAAAACACTGGTAAAATCTAGTGGTATTCATCACCTAGGAAAGAGTTAATTCCTGTAAGACTTCTCTCTGCACAGAAGCTGAGAAGACTGACATCTCCCTCAGGCAATGATCAGCCATTGAGATTTTTTTCCTGATGATGTAACAGTTGTAACGTGACATCTTGCACGAATTTCCTGGTTGGAGTAGTCATCTGCAGAACAGGAAGGATACCCCTACACATTGTTCTGGCTTTTGCCATGATACCTGGTTGATTTATTTTCTTTTTAATAAAATCAATTGTTATTTTATTAATCATTGCTTTGTTGTGTTCAACTGTGGGCCAAACTCTTGGTTTTTAGCTATTCCAACATGGACCATTTATGTTAACATATAGGATAAAAATGAGGAGGTACAATGGAGGGAAATTATACCAGCCAGTTCAAAAGTAGAACACTCATCACATTGGTAAGAGAATAGCAGATCCAGGACCCTTTGTCTGATGTCCAGGAGACATGCTGGAAAGGCATTTGTCTCCTGCAGGCTCCGATACATTTATGCATATACCTGTCTGCCTGTGTGAATGCCTAAAATAAGATAGAGCAGCTCAAAAAGCACCAGGCAACTCAATCCTCCAACATAAATTGCAGACTGGGCCGCTTTTCTAGATTAAATTTATAGTTTGTGGAGGGAAGCAATCGTTTTGTGATTGCCGTGGGCTATTTTAGGTATCTACCACAGGAGAAGATGAATTGTTTCCTGTAAATGCCTTTTTATCTCTTTTAACTGAGCCCAGGGTGTCTGGTTCACATGTAGATGTCACTCACATGTAAAGACAATTGAGACAATTCTACTGCAAAGTCTGGAAAGAGACCCCAGGCAAATTTCCCAAGAGAACCCAAGCCCCACTTAATGAAGAGCTCAGTGAATAGTTTCTTAGGTTTCAAAGAAACAACCGAAAACATGGCTACTAAGGCTTCTAAAATGCTTCTCCTGTGTTAACTAGATGGTCTTGGAAGTCTTTGTTCCACCGGAGCTCATAGGGCAGTGCTGGTGGCAGCACAGGCACTTCGGAGAGTGTCTGTCATAGCACAGCCTCAGCTTGCCTGTGGGAGCTCCTGAAGGCAGAAAGGTCAGGACACTTGGGAAGGTAAGTGCTAACAAAGTATTGGCCAGAGTTTCTGAAAGAGTGCTAGCTTAGGGCAGTGGCCAGCTGGGGGGTGCCTCTGGAGGAGGTGCATGTCTTTGGCTGTGACAAAGAGGAGCCAACTGAAGGAGACAAAATCCAAGGGAGCACAGCCAGAGTGCTGCAGGGGATGGAGGAAAAGCAGAAAGGTTTAGCAATGCTGGATCTGTCCTCTTAGGGGAAGCGGAGCTAAGGAGATGGGGTTGTTACATTGAAGAATGCTTTGTTTTTCTCTTGTGCCTTCCAGCTAAGGGCATGAGATCTTCACACCCTCATGTCAACATAGGCTTGCTACTTGTTTCCACCTTCTACAGAGGGAAGCAGAGAGGACAACTGTTGTAAATGAGCTCCACACAGCAAGGCAATGGCAACACTGGAAAGAGAGTTATACCTTCCAAGCCCTCGTCCTCTACTTCATTGGCAGGTTGTGCCACAGATACTGGAAGATTGAGCCTTTCAGACTACCGGTACAGTATCATGTACAGCAAGATAAATACAATGTAAGGAAGAGAAGAGGGTCAAAAAAATGAAAGAAGCATTTTAAAAGTTTGCTTGCCCAGGGCAGCAGGAAGATTGCTGAAGATTCCTGTTCAAACCTAGGCCAGCTTTGAGGTCAGGCCAGGTTACTCAGGGCTTGATACAGCAGAAGTTTGAAAGCCTCCAGGGGTGGAGACAGCACAGCCTCTGCTTGTGTGGGTTAATTGGTGGGTGAACGAACGTGGAGGCAAGAGAGACACACCTGTCAAAGGTGGTTCCATTTTGGAAAGGCATTAATGAGCCTTAAGGCTAAAGGATTTTCTGTAGTTGAACTTCCACATCTGGTGAAACCCCCTTGTCCCCAGATTCACTGCAAGACCTGTGGTGCAGTGTGGTGTGGAGCTACTGTGATGCCTGGCACAGATTAATAGCTGGCAGATACTCCCAGTAGATGTTGCAGGCTACCCTGACCTCACATTGTAACTATTAGACTTTGGGCTTATTAGTCTGCTATTAAAGTCTGGGTATATTAAATATATTAGATCCAAAGTAAGGTGGGTTTATCTACTACACAAGTCAGAGCGGTGACATGCAGACATGGCCTTAGAAAGAAAGAAGGTAAATATTTAGAGAAGATATGCCCCTGACTTCTGAGAGAAAATAAATTGTATATAATGGTGTATGATGAAAGCAATGAAATCAGATATTCTTTCTGGATTCTTCTCTGCTTAGATCTTTTTTTCCTTTTCCTAAAGGAAAGCCCAAAATATTAAGGATTTATTCTACAGGAAACACATTCTCTGCTTAAAGCCCTGGAGGCTTAAAAAAGTTCAACCCTAGACATTTGTCAGGTGAAGGGTTATGATCAGTTTGAAACACAGCTTAAATGTGGTCAGTATTATCCCATTAGTGAGGTTTCCCTAAGTCCCATTTGCACATTAGATCTGCACATTGCCTTAGCGATTATTATGGTTACTTACAGTGGGCACTGATAACACTCCTAATTTAACAGAGTGCCTTATTCCTGCAAAAGGGATGCTTTTAGACATGATAGAGGGAAGGAAAAACAAGGCTGGAAGTAGCAGCATATTTCAGGCAAATTTTCTGCATCTTCAACAGAGATCAGCACCTTCACTTGGGGCCAAAAGTAAGTCTTAAGACCATCATCCACATAAGCTGCCTCACAGTGCCAGCTTCCCACTGCCCACCCCAGCCAGCTCCTGCCTTCTCCATCATGATTCCTTGCCTCTCCCTCGCTGTGACCTTCAAATATACACTAGGCACTCTCCTATGAAAACTGTGTTCAAACAATCCCAGGCTTTTGAAGGGCTGGGCTTCAGGCAGCTTGCTCCAAAAAGAGCAGGGATGAGGCCAGCTTGCATGCTCCCAGCACGTCCCTGAGCAAGCAGGATAAGCAACCTCTGGGCACAGCTTGTTTCTGTGATAGTGCAGCATGGTTTTGCACACACACAACTGCGCACATGCAGAAGAACTCTCTTATCCCATCGCTGGAAGCAGCTCAACAGGGCATGTGGGAAGGACCACCTTGTCCCTGTCAGTGACAATGAGAAGCACAGTGAAGGTTCTGGCTCTTCAAGAAGCATGGGGCCAGGAGTGCTTGAAGTTGCAGACAGACTGCCAGGGTGGGATTTGTCACTGCCCTGATATCCTTCTGTGATATTCAGATTGTGACCGTTCAGCCCCATCCCCAGATGGGGATGGAATAGACCTTGGCAGACATTTAATGGCCTTCAGGGTTTTGAGTAGGGAAGGTAAAAGTGTATAAAGGGTTCCAACTTGTCTTTATGGCTCAGACATTTTCATTTTTCATTTTGTCCTCACACCCAAAAGGCACTGGCCTGGCCCTTTTGCAGTACATGCATTCCCAGCTGGCAAACACAGTTACCTCTGTGGTGAACCCACTGATGTGTGCCCTCAGAATTTCCTAAATCTTTATACAAGTTCACCTTCTTTGGGAGGTCAAAGAAATTACCTTTACAATGTCTTTCAAGGTCTTCACAGAACATCAAGGAAACCATAGCCAAATCCTTCTTCAAAATTTCCACAGTTACTCTCAGTTACGATTGTCTTTCTTGGATCTGAGTTGCCAATAATATCCACTGAAAATATGTGCATCTTGCACCAGTCCTTGATAAGAGTGGAAGTGGAGAGTGGAGGCAACACATTCTCCCTGACCTGTAATACCTCTAGATTCACAATGAGATTTAAATGAAGGCACAGTTTAGTGTAAGGGTCCAAATTTCTGGCTGAGCCATTTTGACCCACTGTTTCTCCTGGCTGAGCATACACGTAGTACTATTTTGGATCCTTAGCGTCTCTCAGATCCTATTTGTGTGATCTTAAGCTTTGACCTTCCTATATTTCACATTTAGCTTTGTCTCTCCATTGGATAGATGCTTGGAGGAGAATCAGGGGACTGTCAGAGGGGCCGAGGCAGGAAATGGTTTCATGAGCCAAAGGGAAATCAGAGAAGGTTAAAAATTAGCTGTCTGAATTCTCTGCTGATATCAGTTGGCCTAACATAATGGAGCTGCATTAATTTACTCTAGGAAACCATCTGACACTACTCTTGGTGCAGGACTGTGCTGACAGAGTAGTAACCTGGCTGGGAGAGGTGGGGAAGGCATCTGCATCCCATTCAGCACTGACGCTTTGGTGTGGACTTTGCATACACATTTGTTGCCACACAAATGCCACAACAAGTGACAGTGAGTTTTGCATATGTGTAAAATATTAAGTCTGGATGCAGGCAAGCCTTTGCAAGTGATAAATTACACCAAGTTTTCTTTAAGGCTCCTCTGAATCTGGCCCAGTGTTCCTCAGTAACCTAATGCTTCTGTGGATTTACAGTGTTTGCTGAAAACAGTTTGTATGAAACCTGACCAGCTGAAATGGAGTCTGAGAATATCTGCAGCTCACAGAGCTGTCATTAAACATTAACAGCGAGCAGCTGGGCCTCCTGCGAACCGCACAGACTTGCACTCCTGTCACTGCTAGTGGGAGCAAGCTTCATAAGGAGAGGGAAGAAAACACACCCTGGTATGTACAACCCAAACCATGAGTCAGAGGAACAGAGGAGCGATGGCTTTATACCAGCACTGCCTCTCATTGCATCTGAGGCTGAAGTGAGAGGCACATTGGCCCTAAGATGAGAGGCTGGGTTAAGCAGGATTGCAGCTGCCTCAGGCACAGCCATTCGTGCTGCTTTACTTTGGTGTTCACATTACTTTCTGTCCAGCTCAGCACTGCAGGCGGTTAAGCAGAGAGGACCTTTCACAGGGGTTTGGGTCCAACAGCAGACAGCAGAAAGAAAAGTAAAGAAGGGGTTTCATTGATGACACTGGAAATGGGAACCATATGGCATCCCTGTGCTGTGCTAGCTGCTCCAAGCAGATTCAGGATGGTGCAGATGCCTTCCCATGGCAGAGCCAATGCAGGAGCTTACCAGTGCTAGCCTGGGCACCTCCCAGGCTACCATTCACAATAGGCAACATTGCTTTTTGCCTTGTAGACCTCATTTGTCTGGCACAGACAGGTGATGGCATTTGTCCCTACTCACATAAGATGATCAGTGCCTCTGATGCCAGATCTCGATGTTCAGGAGACAGCTGTGCTAACTCCATGGAAATCCTTCAGAAGAGAATTAGTGGGGAAAGGAGACGAAGACAGGCAAACGCTTAGGGGCTGAGACATGAGCATCCCAAGCTGGATTTCCCATGTTGTGCATTATTCTGTGGTGAATGCCCATGGGCATCCACTTTTTGGTAGGGCAAATGGCTTAGCCAGCTAAGGAGCCTCTCATCTATCTGTGCTATGATATCACCCATAAGTGCAGGCAGCTACTGCAGGTAGCTATGGCACAGTGCCCATGGCTTTCACCTTTTTTTGGGTGTACAGCCATACCTCTGGGCTTGCCTTTGAAGGTCCCTTTGCTGTCAATATCTCAGGGACTGAAATCTTGAGTAGTGACCCTACAGACCACCACACTAACCTGTTCAGAGCCCTGACCACATCTTCATCCTGGCCTCTTTGCCGTGTGACACTCACTGCACAAGTGCAGGGTGCAGGCTGTGGCTGTGGGCTGGTGGCTGCAGAGTGTTTCTTCACCTGTGTCTGGTTATGGTGGGGGCCTTGCCCCAAGCCTCAAAAAAGACACACACCCAGCCAGTGAGGGGACCAGCAGTTAGGTAATCAGTCTAAATATCTCCTGATGATCCTATCTTCAATGTCTTTCTTAAATGAGGTGGAGGCTGTTGACCCAGTGAAGACTGCTTGGTGACTGATTTTGCATGACTCAGCCAAAGGAAAAAAAAACCTGGGTTTGGATTAGTAGATTGATTTAATCTGGATTCTTCACTTCAAGTGAGATCTGCTAGATAATTGTATCACATCCTTATTCATATAAAATACAGACAATTTGCCTTGTGTACATGCAGGAGTCACTTGGGGTAGCACCACTCAACTTCACAGAATCAAAACAAGCTGGGCTTAGGATATGTGAGCTTTATGCCAATCGCAGCCCCTGTGTCTACACAGGGACTTGACAACTCTGCTTCCAAAAGACAGCGGAATCCCCTTTCTTTTGGAGTGGATTTTCAGAATATGGTGCTACAGCTGCACAGGTAGACAGGTAATTTCAGCTGAAGTTAATGAGAGACATTGAATATAAGAACTGCCAGCCCCATGACCCAGCACAACAGAGTTTTGAAAATATCCCATAACATTTTTTTTTTAATTTACTGGAGGCTTCTTGGAATGGTGACACATTTTTTTATGGACTAAGGCATGCTTCACAGGTAACAGCAGTGATGTTTTTCCTACCTAGACTCAACTTGTGTTAGAGTATACAGGGGAAGACACTGAAACAATACTCAGGAAGTCTCTAAAATACAAGGCAAGAGCACATGAGTTGATGAAATAATAATTGGAAGCTGTATTCATCAGGGTATTTAAGCATGTGCCTGAGTCTGCCCAGAAACACTTGTACTCACTTCACTAGGATTAATCATGAGACTACAAATTAATACTTTAAAATATCCTGCAGAATCATGGCCTGAGCATACAAAAATCTTCTATTTGACTTTCTTAACATGTACTTGTTTCCGGGCCTGCACTTTGCTTGCTAGAGACTCTTGCAAGAGCTTGTTTTACTGGCAAACATAGAGTACATTTCAAAATCCTGCACGAGGAGTCATGGAAAACAGATTTTAAATGCCCATCCTTGAGCAGTCGTGCCAGGAGAGCTGCTGCCAGTATGGGAAGAGCCCCAATGTCATGTGATTTATTTGTCTGGACAATGTAGCTTGGATTTCATGTATCCACAATCCAGTATTCCATGGAATAAATATCCAAACTGAGTTCTGTTTTAGATATCTGATATGTACTAGATGCTTGGATAATTAATAAATCTGAAGAAATACCAGAATTATACAGACTATTCTGGCCACAGGGAAAACCAAGTCAAATGCTTCTCTACCCTGAGCGCCACTCACTCAATTGCAGTAATAATACTTCAGTTTTCCAAATGCATCTTCCATTTCAAAGAACTTTTCAAATGCTAATCAACTCTGACCGTAGCCTTGCCAGAAAGGGAAATATTATCCCATACTAGACAGGTGAGGAAGACAAAGACATAAAGAAGTTCCCTTCCTTGCCTCAAATCTCACAGGAATCAGTAGTGGACAGAGCTGGGGAACTTTTTTTTTTGGTTTTTCAATGTCTGGTCTAGTGCTTTAGCTGTTTGCCTAATCTATGTCTAGACACTGCTTCCTTGTCAGAACAGGAGCATTGTGGGGTATACGTCCCTGCCTTTGAGTGAGGGTGAGGAGTGGGGGGTATATACCCCCACAGCACCAGGCTCATGCTGATGTTCAGCTGTGGCTGAGGAAAGGAGACAAGAACTGAGGGCTTCAGCCTCTGCTTGAGACGAGATAGACAGGTGGGAGATGGAGTAGGGAGATGATGTCCAGAGGAGTGCAGACTCACTTCTCTGCACCTCCAGTAAGGTAGCCAAATTTCCCTAAAGCACTTTGCCTACCTTGTCCCAGAGTATCTGGATAGCAGGTCCTGGGTTGGCTCCTCTCCCCCAGAACAAGGTACAGGACACTGTTTGGGTCTCCAAGTCCCTCTGGGAAGGTGACTGCAGTCTGGATGGGCACAACTAGCAGAATTGCAGCGGGTCAGGCTGCCAGCCAAGGCTGAATGATCTCCAAGTCTGCCTGAAAGACACCACTTGGAGAATGGACCATATAGTACTAGCCAGGAAACAGTAAAATAGTGAAAAAAACTAAACTTCTGCTGTAGAAGGAGAAGTCTTTAACCTCAGACTGGGTGCTGGTGCTGGAAATGGTTCACAACCACCCTTTTTTTCATTCTCCTCCCTGCAGCACAGCCTCGCACATGAGAGAGGGAGAGGATATATGTTAAGGCTACTCACCTTTACAACATGAGAGGCAGCAGTCTTAGGGCTTGTTTGTGGTGAAAAGGGCTTGCTGGGCTACCCCAATGAATATACAGCTCCATCCTGGAAAATAAAATCCAGACTGTCCTGTTGGTATAGTCCAAACCTGTTCCTTCATGGAGATAAGCTGTATTAGCAACACTACAGAACTTCCTGTATAGCTACACTAACACTAGGAAGAGCATAGGTTAGGGAGATAAAACATTTTTCTTTTATTCCTATAACTGATGTAGCTATACTGAACTGCCTTTTAATTATAGTGCTACAGTGCCCTGCTGCAGCATATGTTGTATTTTCCTATTATACCTTATGTTTTCCCATTTATCTGCCCAGCAGGTTGTAATACACTTCAGCTGTGGTTAAAGCATCTCAGAGCTTTTTTGTTGATGTTATAATGAAAGGCATTTAGTCAGCAGAAGGCCTCAGTGACACTTAAATCCCCACAGATGGGATCCCCACTGACCCCAAGCCTTGTGCTGGCCTTCAGCTAAATGTGAGCTCACCCAGGGGAAGGGCTCCAGGAGGATGCTCCTGGCAGGAACTGTCCCTGTTTCATGGATGAGCAATCCCAACTCCAGGAAGATTAGGGAGTTCTGTTCCCTCCAGCCACCACTGCCATGATGGTTACTCCATTGTGATTAAAAACACATCAAAAGGTGGGCAAAGCTATTGGGAATTATGTAGGAGCCCTCTCCCCATTACATTATGACAAGAGAGCTATGCCAGGGCATGAGTTGTTAGAGGCAGACATCTGCCTGCTTGCAGTCCTAGGTCTCCAGACCCAGATATTCCCTCAATTAAATGTACACCTCTGGGGGAGTGAGTAAGACCATTAGAGAGGGACTTGCATAGGGTGAAGATGTGAAGTGGGTGTGTGGGAGTCTTGTTGGGATGGGGTTGCCGGCACTGCAAAGAGACGGGAGCCATCCTGTTGCCTGTTGGCAGCTCCCTCGCTGCTCTTTCTCTCTCTACGAATAGATGAGAAGTGTTTGGGATGAGCCACCCATGCTGAGGGTCTTAGCCTAGGAAGTGAGGCAAATCCAGCATAACTCACAGACCAAGGTGTCATAACATGGACCTAAAAGTGGGGAAACAAGCATGGAAGTCTGTGCATCCACCTCTTTTAACTCCCATTTGTGTGATAGTAAGAGGCACTGTAAAAAAGAATGGTAGAGTGTGTGTGTGACAGAAACATATTTTTTATATTCCCATAATTCATGCTTTATATAGCTAAATAAATGTTAGTGAGCTTATAGAGAAGGGTGAAGCTGACAGTCTGTGCTCATCACTGAGAGAGAGAAAGAAAATTTGCTGGATCCACCCATAAAATGAGGATCTTCCTGATTTTTTTTCCCTTGACATTTACAGATTTCTTCTCAGTAGAAAACTCCAGAACTATTTGGCAGGTGTGTCTTAAAATGTTTATGACCATACTCACGACTTCACATCTGTGAAACATTGTCTGTGCAGGAGCCTGAGGAATAGCTGCAGGCATCTTTCCTGGCCGTTCCTCTACAGTCTTCTCAACAGATCTTGGCACCTCTAGTTTTTACATGAAAAAGCAGATGGGAGAGAGAGGGCCTAACCCCTTCTTAGCACAGAGATATTTTAGGATAAATCTGCTGAAAGACCTCAGGAGGTTACAGGCTCCAAATTCTCCTAAGGCAGCCAACTCAGCCCTGCTATGCAAATGCAGAAATGGTCAGGAAGAAGGTTCAGAGACTGTGTGACCACTCCAGCCATAGTGGAGTCACACCAGATGAAGCCAACACAGAAATTTACTGAGCAGAAGGGAGAAATCCTCCATGCCAGACAAAGTACCAAGTTGTCTTGAACTGATAATGCATTCACCACTACAAAAGTGGCCAGATGAGCCTGTGTGCCTGGCCTGAATGAATGTCAGGAAAAGCAATCACAGGATAAAGCTAGATTTTAGAGCTGCATGTCTGTCTCTGCCATTGCTCAGCTTTATTTCAGTAGTGACAGGAGCACAGTGACCCCGGTGGGAAGAAGGCAGTATGCCAAAAAGGCATCGTGGCACAGCAAGGAGCAACTACCCAGCCATCAGGACAGGCTGTACCTGTGCTCCTGACTTGTTCCAGCTGGATGGTGACAGTCCTTTGACTTAGACCTCACTGAAAAGAAAGTTATTTGTTGAGGAAGGAAATGCACCAGCAGCTGTTGCTTAAATGAAGCAGGGGTTATAGTTTGACTCCTGATTTGAAAGCACTTCATAAGAGCACTATTCAAACCTGCTCCACTGCTCCACTTCTCCTTCCCTGTTAATAATTACTGTCACAGTGCCGCTGGTGTCAAGTTGCTATAGAGGCACTGACTAAGTTTCTTTGCAGGCTGCTTAATAAATAGAAAAAGGTCTTTCCCAAGATTTCCCAAGCTTTCCTTTCAAACAACCAGCTGCAGAGCAGCCCAACTCCTCACTGCATCCCTGCTGCCTGAAGCCACCACCCACCTCAGCTCAGCACACTGGTCCACTCCAGATGACTTGCCTCACTTGCAGTGCCAGGAACCTTGCTTTCCTTAACAAAGTCCCTGCTGACTGCTGTTTAACACAAGTGCCTCTTCAAGTGGAGGCAGTGAGAGGCTGCTTGGCCAGTGCCAATCTGTTGCCCCTCCAGACTGGCACCATTTACTGTTGCACCCTCATGTGTTCTCCCCTTGTGCCTTTGTCATACAGTGATGGGGCTTGTGCCTCACCCTGTTGATGTCAATTCATAGACCAAATGCTTAAACAAGTATTAACCTTTCATTTCAAGGGGAGGTTGTTTTTAAACTTCATGTATCTCCCCAGGCCACTATCCTCTCTGTCTTCAGGTTTCAGACTGCCTCTGAGCTGCAAACAGCAGTATCCCAGCATGACTGCTGTTTCCTATTGCCATCACCGTCTATAATTAATGGCTGCTAAAGGAAGATTGGGACTGCCTTCTATATACATTTCCCCACCCAGCACTCTCTCAAGCTCTATGTTATGCCACTGGAACCTGGCTGATTTATTAGAGCTCAACCAGACCTCTAGACATAACAGGCTGGGGAATATTTTCTATACAGGCTCAGAATCAACACAGGGGTTCAGACCTTACTCAGACAAAGGATTACAGTGTGACTAAGTAGACCCCTGGTAGACATATCTAATGAGCCAAAGAGCAGTGGCTGGGAATATGACAGAAGACACAGCGCAGAGCCTGGGCCATAGGGTCACTGCTGCCAGAGCTGCAAGCAGCTCTCTGGGCATGCAGCATGCCATGGTATGGCATGGACATGTGCACTGCCACCATTCTCACAGGTCCACCTCTCTCTCCTTTGACTTTTTCCATCATGCACTACAGCCACACTTTTTCTTTCCTTTCAGGAGGCAGAAAATGATGTGTAGCATTTCACAGGGGCATTTTCTGGCCTGTACAAGAGCACATTCCTTTGCCCCTGTCCTCACTAGATGCATTCATGCCATGAATGTTTCCAGTCAAGCCTGTAGCATCCTCCAAAGAGCAAGGTATCACCCAGGAAGAGTGGCCTATGGTTTACCGCCTTGAGTACTTACTGCAAACTATCTTTTCAACCAATGTGCTGAGTTACATCATGTCACAGTGTAATGCCTTTAAATCATTAATCAGTCTTATTTCTGGACTAGTGCCAGAAGAACTGATAAAGGCCAGGCTGAGTTCAGATCAAACCATAGGACATTGTGGTTCCTTTCACAGTTTTTCAGAGGATCTCTCACCTGCATCCACAAATCTGCCTTTATTTGGCTTTAGCATGATCCAAAACTACCTCAGAGGTCAACAGTGCGTGTCTTGCGGATTACTGAAAACTACTGACTAACCTAATGTATTATTACTATTATTATTCCAGGAAAAAAGAGTGACTGTAGTCTGTTGTTTTGTAATAAAAACAGAACATTGATTTTTCCCTTTTGTAAAAATACAAAAAATAATAAAAAGGCAAGAAAAAGTAGGCACAGGGTTGTTTTGCCTTCTTTGTCTTGCTAAATGCCGTAGCACTTGCTACAAAGAATTCACTGTAGGCAGCACTCTAAATCTGCTTTACAAAAGGGAATTAATGAAACTTCCCAGCGTCATCCCAAGGTAAGTCAGAGGGGACTGAAGTCAGACTCCAGAAACTGTGACTCAGGCAACTAAGGTTGAGCCTCTGAGGAAGTATGGTGACACGCCCTGGGATGCCTGGTGATGCAACCCCAGAGCTCAGCTCCTGCCCATCGCCATGCTGGTGGTGACGGTTTACTCCAGCTGCTCCTGTTCAAAGTCCCTTGGAAAAGGTGGTAAAGGCACTGCTGACTTTCCCCAGTTTCAGATTAAGTCACCTTTGCTCCACTTGTGTACCTGTAAAATAGAAGTCATACTTCCCTGCTGCCTGTGGCTGGGGAGAATCTGTCATTCTTGTGTGTGAGAACGGTGCAGAAAAGGGAAAGGAGAATAAATATTTACTCAGAATCAGATACAAGTAAATCCACCTGTGCATTTGTCCACTCTCCCTACAAACTTCCCTACAAACTTCCTTTCCTATGAGAAACTCCAGCCTCTGTTTGGTTAAATCATTTATGTACATTAACAAACAATTAGGGAAGGAAGAGGGGAAACCAGCCCAGAAAGCCTTTCACAAAAGAGCTGCCCTCAGGTTGGCTTGTTTGATTTAGGATAGAAGGGAAGTAACCTGACTGTGATAGATGAGGACTCTGTCACAACCCTGAGCATCTGTAAAATCAAGTCTGGGTGGGAGATTTAAGACAAAGGGCCAGACATAGTGTTGGTTTAAACTATTGTAGTTGCTCTGCAGTCACTGGAGCATTGAGAGTCATATTGGGAAGGTCTGGTCCCATGGGTGCTGAAAGAGAAGGGCAGGGTTAGGGCAGACTCACACTCTTGGCAGAGTTCTGGCTCTGTCAGAGGAGTTATGGGTTTTACTCTTGGTTATTTAATTCACACAGCTCAGCCTTGTGATGGTCCCTGGGGCCCAGCTGCTATTGAGAGCTTTCAGCTTTTCACATGAGATCTATTGGATGTGACAAGGTACACATGGGTCATATGCTGCTCTCTAAGTAAGCTACATTTAAATGCAGCATCACCATAAGAAGAGCAAAACCCCAAACCCATCCTTTTTACCCCAGCACAAAACACCCCCCATTCCAGTTTTTTTTAATGAACTCTTTTCCATCAATGTGTCCTGCTGAAAGCTATGGAAGTGGTCACTCCACTGGTGCTCTGCACATCCTGGGGCTCTCTCCGTACAAGGAGAGTATGAAGAGTAGAGTAAGGAGCTGGTGAGCTGGCATATTCTCCTAGTACAGAATGGCCAGAAGATGCTAAAGCCTGGAAGGCATGTCCCTATTTTATGATCATTTGGGATGAGCAAACAGACCTCTGTGATCTGGAGCTTTGGTTGCTAGCTCTGACTGAAGTTCATCAAAGTTAGAGGTGGAGTGCAGAGCAAGAAATAAACTAGATTGTCTTTATACTGAAGCAGAGAAATATAGATCAAATGCAAATCAGAGAGAAACCTTGAACACCTATAAATATTTGTTTACAAGCATCTTTTTTCTCCAAAAACCCCATATAATGAGAAAAACAAACATAGGACTGCAATCCCAAAGTCCTATCTTCTCTGAAGCACTTTGCAGACTTCCCCATGCTGCTCTGTTAATTCCTTCCTTGGAGGATGCATGTGAAATGTTGATTTCAAACTCTCTCCCCTGACCAGAGAAAATCAATGCTTTAGAAATAGGACACTGAAACAGAACCTCCAGGATCCCCCAGCTCATTCCCAGTATTGTTAGATCTGCACTTTTCCCACATGTTGGAGTCAATTCACTTGCACACTTTTGGTCACAGCAGCCCTGGGATATCTGCTGGTTTTGAAACAGGACTGTGAAATCACTCAGGACACAGTGCCCTCTACAAGTCATGTGGGCCTGACTAGAGAGACTGCCAGCCTGACTGAAGTCTGTTTGATTTTGTAGAAGTTCTTTGACGTGGCAACTGGCCACAACAGATCAGACCTGACTCAAATCCTGGCGGGTGTTTGAAGTTAAGTCTCCAGAGGTTCAAATATTAGCCTACTCCATCACCTGTCCATCAAACATTAACTCACTCCACCAGCAGTACACTTACTGTCACCTCACTGCTTCCCGTACTGGCAATTTTTCTTGAGACAAGTGCAAACCACTGCACCCTGGATGCTGCTGCTCTTGCAGAAGGAGATAAGCTCCAGCCCAGTCACGGAAGAACATTAAATACCGTTGATTCATAGCTGGGGATTTTTATCTGCATGGGGGCTGAGGTCAGGATAAAAAAAAATACTTTCAGTGCATCTGTGAGTTAATTTGTACAATAAGTCTGCCTTCATCTTGGTAATGAAAGCTGTATTGCCAATGTCATGTATTTAAAAAAATGTAAATCACACTCTTAAACCATCACAAGACTAGCTTGAAAATCATAGTGAGGTGCCCTTTCAATTGACTTTTTGGTTGTGATGGTATTAGGAGTTTTTGATTTCCGTGCTTCTTGTTTTTCAGGGTGAGTTAGATCTGTGCTGCAGTTTCTAGGAATAAGGAGATACTTGTACAACCCTCTCCCTGGGCAACAGAGGACTTGGAGGAAAATGGGCTACAATTCATGAGGAGAGCTGACAGCACTTCACTGACAATACAATCTGTCCTGTCTTCTTTGCCTTCACACATTAACTTAAATCCTTCAGGAGTCAGAAAGTCTTAAAGGAGCTTGAACCATTCAGCCTTCCAGGGCTTCTCTGTCTTACCCCAACATTGCCCACCCCTGCCTGGCCAAGAAGGCATAGAAGAACAGTGTAGCAATAGGGAAAGTCAACCAGACTCACTGGAGGTGGCTTGCAGGTAAAAAACTCTGTTCTCTCTCTCTGTATCTGAGAGGTTATACAACTAGCAAGTTTTCCTTAATTCTTCTGATATGCTTACACAGGTTTGGTCCCACTGCTTTGGAGAGGTGGGAAACAGTGGGGTTGCAGGAGGCAGCCACAAGCTTGGCCTAATGCTAGGTCTTTGCCAAGCAGCAAATAAGATTATTTCTACCTGTATTACCAAGATCATGTATTATATTCACAAAATATTATTTTTAACCTCTATATATCATGTACTGCAATCTCATTAATGATTAACTGAGAGGGCACATTCCTAGTCCTGCTTCTCAGCTCCTGCATTAGAAAGCTTAATTGAAGTGTTTTGAAATTCTGGGATAAAAAATACTACCAAAGTGCCATGTATTGTAATTATTACCTATTTAGGATACAAGTGATGAACATACAGTAATCTGATGAATGAATGGAGATTTCGTTTGCAGTTCCCTCAATCACAGACATTCTCAAAGAACACAGATTGTGGTATGAGAACCTGCTTAACACCATAAACTTCAGCATAAGTGTGTAAAGCTGAACTGGCGGTCACACTTTCATCATCAAAGGAATGCGCTTTGGACTTACTTCACCGTGCCAGGATTTAGCATCTACAGCTTCCATTCTCCCGGAGATTAAACTCTGCCACCCAACGTTATCACGCTATAATATTTGAAATGGTTTTACACAAGGACTGCACAAGACAGCCTGAGCTGTGGTGATCAAGGCAAAGTGATCTGGCTGCCAGCCAGGAAGAACAGGCTCCTTTCTCAAGCAAATTACTTGGTGATATTTTTAGCTACAAATGCACTGTCTGATGCATTTAGTATTCGGCTTGTAGGGCTGCAGGACACATCACTGCAGCTTCTGCTAGGAAAAGTGACAGACGTGTAGAGTGCTTGCCAAGAGTGTGCCCTGCTCGAGTGGCTGGCCAGGAGCTGTAGAGGTGCCTAGCATTGCCAGGAATGTTTTTCTCAGTTCTGGGAGCAGAGAGCCATGGCAGGCAGGCTGGCAGCACTACTCCCCACACTGGAGCTGGTTATGTGCATCACAAAATAAATCATTAGTTTCTTTGCTGGTAATAACATAATCATGACAATGTCAGCTGCTGTTATTTACAGAACCAAATTTTCACACTCTAAACACAGGACAGGGCTGGGCTCCTGACAAAGCTGGGCTGCCCCAGGTCTTCCTTGCAGGCAAAGGTGACCATGGTAGTGTACAGTTCATATCCCTCCCACAGGTCATCCAGGTTAACATCATGACTTCAGCTAGAGTGAGGGGAGTATGGACTATTCACCCAGCAATATGGTGACTGGGTGCATCACCACAATGCAAGCAGTGTAGGAGCAAAAAGGTGGCTACTGGTCTTGGAATGCACCAGGTTATCTGCAGCTCACATCAAGGACAGATGCAAAGTCGCTTGCTCTACCCCTCTCACCCCATGAAGGATTGAAACCAGCAGGTCTGCAGGGGTGTGTTCTGATCTCAGAGTATGTGGAATTTTTCAATGTCAATGTCAGTGCATTTCCCTGAACAAGGTTTTCCAGAGGAATATCTCCAAATGGATAATCAGCCCTACTCATGCATACGGCAGTGGGCTGGAACTGCAGTCAAGTGGGGGGTTACAGGATCTCAGGCCCTCCTCCTATGACTGTGGTGAAAACTGGACATCTTTTCTAATGAGGCATTTGTGGGTAGCAGTTATTTCTTGCACTCACCGTTCAGGCAGATTGCAGCTTCCCTCTCAGCAGGAGTGAACTCATTGCAGGAGGTTACAGAGTGCGTGTACATGACTTTAAATATATTTCAAGTAGATCATGATATTTTGTGCACCTTTAATACAGCAGGCAGACAAAGCAGATGCTGATAGACCAGATGATAAGATACCAACACTTTAATTACTCCCCAGGGTGCTTCTGGTACATTACAACAACAGACTTACAGCCCAGGAGAGACATAGTCAGTCCATCTGCATAAAACAGGAATTTTGCTTCAGTTTTCACTCCAGCAGCTTGAGTAATGTGTGACTGAATTGATTATTTAGAAGATCTACTCTTGAATTTTACAGGTGGCAGCTTTCCACAGTCCTTCAGTGAATGTTTTCAGCAGTCGTTTGTCCAGGCTGCTAAAAACTTGCACCTCAGTTCTTGTTCATACTTTGCTATTTTTACCTTACAACTTCTGCTTTGCCAAGTGCTCTGCAAACTGCTGGGGAACAAAAAGTGATTGGGAAGATCCAAATACTTTTCTCTGACTGATCCAGGAGCCACTGGGAGCCACAGCAGGAGCTGTTGGCCCAGGGAGCAAGCTGGGGTGCTGCCCTGTAGAGACCTACCATGCTGTCTGTGGTGGGCTCTGCAGCACTGCACCAACTGTGAGCCACTCTCACTCCTTATCGTGGTTTGATTTGGTGTGGATTAGTACAGTGTAGGTCTCCTGCAGAAAAACGAAGTTGGTTTAGTTGGACCAACCCTGTAAAGATTTCCACAATCCTCAGCAAATACTTTAGACATGAGGTGGCAGATTCCTTCTTACTCTTGTGCACATACCTCCATATATAAATATATATTGATATGAGATGTAGTCTTTCTGCCACTCCTTTAAAAGATTTAAAAATCTTTTCCCCAGGGGGTGTGTGTGGAAGCTGTCATATTTCCAGCATGTTGCAAATCTGTATTTCCTATTGATCTTATCTACTCTGCTGTGCTGCAGCAGCCTGTTTCACATCATAGCCCTGGGGCCTCCATCCTCTTTAGGAATCCTTTCCCAGAAGACTGGAGATGTACCAGCTGATCACAGTAGTAACAGCTGGCGACTAAACTCTCTGAACCCCTGAAATAAAAGCCAAAAACGTGTGTGAAACACAAGGTAACTTCCAAGCATCTTTCCTAAATCCCTGGTGCTGTTTGGCAGGCACGACAGTCACCAACCCTCTCCAGAACCTTGGAGGTATTTGCTGCTGAAGGAAACAACATGTATTTATCATTGAAAAAACCAACTGAACTTTTTTTTTTAAAGTGTGCACTACAGAGTGGTCCCCCCTCGCATCCAGCCCAAACAACAGCTATTCCACTTCTTTATTTCTCACAGTGTCTGTGGGCAAACCCTGCTATCCCAGCAGAACAGCCCTCACAGCCTCCTAAACCCCAAAGCCCATCTAGCAGTGAGCATACAAAGGGCCTGAGATTGTGAGAGCAATTACAGCAGCAGGAGCATTGTTTACGGGAGCTACAAATGCTGGTGCCTCAGGAAATTAAGTGCTCTGACTTGGATCTTTTAGCCCATATTTGCTCCTGAACTGCTTTCAAGCCACTGTCTGAAATTGCTGCACTTCTTTGACATGGTACCTTCTGAAAACATCATGGAAAACAGTTCCTGTACTGCATCAGACATCTCTCTTTTTTTGTTGGGTTAAGCCTCCTAGCTTTCCTAGCTACAAATCTTGAGCATGTTCCTTAGCAGGGCATTAAAACCCACACTGAAATCAAAGTGGTATCTTCCATTCATTCCTCTTACAGACACAATAAGCTCTTTAGCCCTGTCTTGTACTGTGTTTAAGCAATAGGACCGTGGCTGAAAACCAGGGATCTGCTGAGTCCAATAACAATAATATACAAAAATTGCACTTTATATCAGGAACAAGAAAACATCAAACTCGTATCTTTTGTAATACACAACACATGTGAAAATCAGCTACAGAAGCAGGAAAAAAGCTTTCTTGAGTCATGCTTTTCTAGTCAGAGTTGCTGCCTACCCCTCTTCTCACAGCAGGCAGAGGAACCTCAAAGAAGCAGGTGTTTTTCATGGATAAGACAAGTCCTTGGTCAGTGCTTGCAGTCCACTTGAAGCATGCCACTAATCTTCAATAGGGTCTCTGCTCAGCTGTGCAAACATGCGGGGTTTTTTTGAGGATTAGGTTCAAATTCACATGAAGTTTTGCGGTTGTGTTTTAAAAAGGAAGATGAATCAAAAAAAACCAAAAAACAATAGCATGAATTACTTTCCATTTGGAGAAAAAGATTGCAAGCTTTCCCACAATACAACACTGGACTGACCTCAAAATTATACATCCCCAGCAGCTTCCATTTGTAGATTTTATGGCTCTTTATTAGAGGGAACATAGTAAAACATTGCGGTTTCCATGGGTTAGAGAAAAGAAAAAGGCTCAGTCAGCTTAAGGGATTTCTTGAGGTTGTGGAGGAAGCACTGGGCAAAACCACAGTCTGAACTGACTCCTTGCTTCAGCAGGTGTGCTTATGAGGAAAGCTGTCTGTCTCCCTGTACTCATGAAAACAGAGTGGGGAGAGTTGTCAAGAAGCTCATTAAAGAAACTGTATTATATTTCCTGGTATCCATCTAGTCAGCTCACAAGAGGTGCAGAAGAGGCAAATTGCAGTCACAAACTATATAGAAAAGGAGAGGAGGAAGCAAACCTGACATCAGGGATGACTCTTCAGCAAAGGTTCAGGCTGCTCTCTTGTTTACCCCCTTCCACCGAATCCTGGTCACTCTGAATGAATTGGCTTGAATCTCCTGCATGGAACCTTTTTACATTGGCTTACATTGGCATTTTCTTCTTGCTGGACAGTGAGGGCTGTGACTGGCACCACAGGGAGTAAGTGGCTGGAAAGCTCATGATGCAACCTGCTGATATGTCCATTTTTACTACATCCAATTAAGCAGTAAATGATTTGGTGGAAGTGTGGAGCACGCAGATTATTATGCAAATTACCTTGCTTTGCTACCAGCGAGCTTCTGCACTGCCTTAAATAGCACCGGCAGGTTATTAGTGCAAATGTCACCTTTCTCCTCTGTTAGTTATTGCCTCCCATCTCACCCATCACGCAGCTTCCCGGAGGTCAGAGCCATGATTTCTCATAGACTTGGGAGTGCAAATGTATTTTTAAGAGGATTTTTAACAAAGCTTCAGTCGCTTTCCATTAACATGCTAACACATCAAGAGCTGGTGGCTTGGGAGCCTGCTGAATTGGCAAAGTCACCGAAGAACCTACCTTGAACCAAACTACAAACTGGTTCACGGACATGCTCCAGACTAGACAAGGCACCTGCTTTTTGGGGGGTGGCAGGTAGAGCTGCCTGGAAGCAATAAGCTGAGGGCCCTAATGGGAATTTGGCAGTGTACTATCAGTTTACCTACAGCATTAAAAAGTAGAATGAAGGAGCAACATTGAGAATTTTGAATCACTTTGTTTTCCAAGCTGTTTTGTCCTCCCCACTCCCCTTAAAAGGATCTCTTTTGCTCTGCATTCCTAAAATGAAAGCGAGATGAGAAGTGGGAGCTGCTTGCCCCCACCCCTGTCACTAGCTGTTGTTAGCAGACAAAGGCTATTGTTTGCTGCCACTGGTTGTTGTTCCTGTGGTGGCAGCAGCCTCCAGCACCAGATCTCAGCTCTGGGCCCTTTTTGTACTTGGCACAGCACAAACAATTGCACAGTCCCTTTCTGTAGATGACTGTGATTTAAAGAGAGAAATACATTTCTCTGCATCTTCCCACAGGCCCCAGGGACACAGAAATTCACAGGCTGTCTGCAGCCACCCTGGAGACGGAGGGACAGAAAGAGAGCAATCATCACCCTTTGCTACAGCACGTAGCCGAGACGCATCCCTCAGGTGAAAAAGTGTATCACTCCACTGGATGCACTGGGGTAGATCTGTCCTTCAATTGCCAGATCAAAAACTTCTGAGTTCATAACACAGTTCAGTGATGTTCTCTGCTAAGTCCCCATTTGTGTCCCTGGTACAAAACTAAACTGAATGAACTCACCCAGGTTTTGCAAAAGGAGTGTAAGTGCCCATAGCCAGTGATGTCAAGTTCCAGTCTCTGGGTGCAAGGCTGAGAGAACAGATGAATGCAAGCAAACTCAGCTATATAAAATTTGCATAGGACTCCAATAACAAGGAGGTCTGGGTCATTCAGTGATTTCTTTGAACATTCACAGAACAACTCCAAGATGCCTGATGAAACCTGATCAAATTGTGTCGATTCATTTAAATTTGTCTCAGAGTCTTTCAGGGTTTTCTCAAACATGGGACACAGGATACAGTGAGGCAGGTAGTCTGAAACAGCCAAGAGGGCCACATCTCAGCAAACCAAAGGTCCTGCTGCTCGATATCACTGGGGAATAAATGAAGTTTCACAACGATTAATAAATCTTACTGCTTTAGCCTCTGATCCTACTTTGCTTTGCAGAAGGGTAAATCCAAAACTGCCTAACACACCTCAGAATTAAATAACAAAGGAGAGAGAGAGAAGTCTCTTTTCCTTCTACAGTCAGCAATGCTGAATTCAATATTTTCTTCCTATTCCTACATTGGTGAGAAAGGGATATTTGTCTTTTCAGACTGAAAATTGAATTGATACTTGCTTATTTCTTTGGGAGGAATGGAGAGCAGTGACTTTTTAAAATGTTAGGAGACTGGTACAGATGGGCAAATCCCTTTGTCATCAGGCCATGAGGCAAAGGTAAGGAGTAGCCATCACCTCCCAGAATCTCCGACTCACTGTGATTCCTCCAGGACTTTAAGATAGAAGAGAAAAGCAGGAGGGAAATATACAGGTTTTAGAGGTTCCTTGCTGCTCTGACAAGTTGTTTATTATCAAAGAGCAGCAAAGCAGTGTTTCAGGGTTTCCTTCGCCTTCTCCTATTAACTGTTTTTGATCCAGAATGCAGGAGTTCAGTCCTCAGGTTTCTTGCACTCTGCGGCATAAAACCACAACGGATATATTTTGATGGCTGTGTTTGAAATAACTTTTGCTGGGAAGGTGCTATCAAGGAGCTTTGCTTCTGTGTCCCACTGTATCTTCTGTTCCAGTTGCCCCTGGTGAGAATGCCATGCAGCACCCTTTGGGGGTCAGATCTCTGTGGTGTCTGGGGGCGAAGGCACAGGCATTGCTCCCTTCCATGCCTGCTGGCAGCTGCCTTCCTGCTCCACTCTGCATTCTCCCAGGCCATGGCTGATCACTGCCATCACATCATTACTGGCAGCTGGGGCATTGCTCAGCAGGGAGGTGAGAGATAGGTGGCCTTTGGAGACTAAAAGCTTCATGCTTCTATGTGCTTCTTGTCTCTGGGCAGCCACAGTGAAAACAGGGGGCTGGGAGTTGCATCTTGCAGTGCTAGGAGCCATTCATGAATTACAAGAAGCTGACTGGGGATACAGCACTGCTGCATAGCAAGAGTTTCCCCATGGTCACTCAGAGAAGTTGGGAATTCAAGATCCATCTTATAAAAGAGCACATGTCAGTGGTTTAATGGCTGTTGCAACCTCATTTAGACTGTAACTGAGTCCAAGCTACAGAGGGTACCTTCTGGTCACATGGAAAGGCAGGCTGCAGCTGTAAAAGAAGATTATTTTATACAGTGTATGTAAAACTCTTAGTATTTGTTTATTAATTCACTTTAATTCTCCAGAGGTATCACCTTCCATCTCAAAAGAAATCAGTGACCGGAACAGGCAGAAAATGGCCACACAGTGGAGGCTTCCAAGTTCCCCAGGGACCAGTAAAAATTCCCATCAAGTTGATAGACTAGAAAATTCTCAATCAAGGATGAGTAGAGCAGACAATATAGTGTGAAGCTGAAGCTAGATGCTGTCTTGCTGTCCTAGTTCAGCAGGAGGGACCAGCTAACCCTGTGTGGGGGTGATCAAAGCTGTGTATTCTACCCCCTCTATTCATTCCCCAAGGACAATGGGCCATTTGCAGCAGCTGCCCAGGGAGCCATTATCACTTCACACCCAGCCTGAGGGGGGCGAAGCTGCCAATGGGCCATCAACAGTTCAACACCCCCTGGCTCCCAGAGTTAATCACCCATTGTGTGAGTCCCCGCCCAGGGGGAGGGACTGAGAGCTCCCTGAGGGTACATAAGGGGTGGGTAAGAAGACCTCGGGAACCTCTCGTCGGATCCAGAGCAGCAGCAGGACCTCGACAGGAGGAGATCCCCGCTCTCGCCCAGACCACAGCCCTCGCCTGCACCAACAGGTTTTTCATTTCCTTTTGCTCTGGACTTGGGGGAACCACAGGGGTCTCAGCACAAGGGCAAACAAACCCCCTTGGGTTTGTGCCCCAGGACACTGGGTTATACTGCTGGGGTTTTGTGAGTTGAAAGCAATTTCCCTTGTGTGTCAGTGTTGTTATTGTAATATTATTATTAAATTTTAGGTCTGACTTATAATCTCTCTCGTGGTGAGTTCATTTCCCCTGCTGGTTCACCTTTAAACCAGCACACTTGCTTATTGCTTATTTGTTTCACTTTTCCAAGTTACACTAGTCATCATCATGCAGCCCCTTCATTCTTCCTCCACACTTCCTGGTATCACCAAACAGGTCCAACAGGATTGCTCTGATTATGCTTTTGTTTAAACAATACTATAAGAAAAAAATCAGAAAACTCTAGTGACAGGACCTGAGAAAATGGCATGAAGCTATGTCAGGGGAGGTTTAGGCTGGATATTAAGAAAAGGTCCTTCTCCCAGAGGGTGTTTGGGCACTGAGACTGGTTCCCTGGGGAATTGATATGACTTTTCACAGTTGCTGTGTTTTTGAATCTTCTCTTGATTTCCCCATCTCTCAGTCTGGACAGTGTCACTGTCAGGCAGTTTCACGTTTGCCTGTGGTCCCAACGGCCCATAGAGGTGATGATATCCCTGGTCATATCAACCTGCATCCAACAGCCACCGTCCCTGAGGTTCTGACTACACCTCTGGCTTGGCAAGAGTAATTCCCTGTTTCCCCTCATGCTTCTGGTGGAGATGGTGGGGCCAATGAGACCACTGCACTGAGACCCTCCACTGCCTGTGACTGTTCCTTTCCATCGTCCCTGGCTGCTATGCTGCTGGCTGCCTCACTGACCAGAGCAGAAAAGCTTGGTCTTCCAGCAATAGACCCCACAATACATCACTACAGCCACCATCACTGTTTATATGCTTCAAATTTTTATGTTTCATCTGAATTTCAACCAGTTTAGCAGATCTGAGGTAGAGCCCCCTGACCCAGACATGCCCCAGTTGCAGATATGGGCTGGCTTGAAGACATGGGTCCATCCTCTGCTACTTGCCAGTCCTCTGAGACATGGACTGGTTTTAGTGAGAAAGCACATTCTTATTAGTTCAGTCACTGAGGTCTCCATTCAGGTCTTGTTAGTATTTACCATCTGGGTCCAGTGATTTGCAGTACTGAGTTTATTCATTTGTTTCAGCACCTCCTCTTGAAAGACCTCAGGTTCTTCAAGTGCAGTATTTTTACTAGCTGAGTGTGGTAAGCCTCTGTGGAAAAGACTAGCATTTAAAGGGATGAAATACCTATTCTGCTGTGAGATTGCCTCTTTGCTCTTCTTCCTCGTGACTCCATGGACAAACTTATTTTCTTATGTATTTCAAGGAGTAGGCACATTTGTGTTGGTATTTGCTCTTCCAATTACCCTTTCTAATTTGCTTTTTATATTTTAATGACAGCAGGTTGTTTGTTGGTTTGGTTTTTTCTTTAATATACAGAATTAAGGAAAGACAAATTCTTTTCTAAAAGTTTTTTCAATCTAAAATTCTAATTTATTTTCATTCTGCAGGAGCAGAAAAGCTACTTTAAGCAGCATACACCTTGTACTTCCCCAGGCAATAAATCTTCCTCACCTAGAGATTCTGCAGGCAACCCATCCAGCCCCTGCCTTCCTTGAGGATGCCTGAAACTATGACCCACTCTCCTGGCTGATCTGGGCCCTGGCTCACCCTGTGTGATCTGATGGCCATTTCTGTCAAACTGCTGCATACATGTGTGTATGTAGTGTATGTATGTATGTGTAGATATATATATATATATGTGTGTGTGTGTATGTGTATGTATATGTATATATAGAAAATATAGAAAATCCAATCAACATACAAACTGGTTAATTATTTGTGTGGAGGCAGGGGTCAAACTGAAAGCAGCTGTCGACCTTCAGTCAATCCCAAATTAATAATACAATGTGAGACGGCCCTCTAAAAGTTTTTTAATGTGTTTATATCTCGGCCTGATAAACACAGTCAAGAGAGACAAGATGGAAGAGTCAGGAAGCTTAGCAGGGTTACTTTTCCATAAAAAACAACTTGTGAAAACATCTGCACAGCTCACAACTTCCCAGATGTTCTCTTTAACAGAGCACTTAAATTGTTTATATTTTGCCTAACACTGGAATCGTGGTAGATTATTTTTGTTGCGGGCTCTTTGCAACATTTTGTAGGTGGTCTTGTAAAAGAGAGCAGATATTTAACCCCACCACCACCTCCTTCTCCTTTGCCCTGGTTGTTTACACAGCAGAGCCTGGTACCAGTTCCCTCTGATAGTGTGTGCGTGGGGGGCCTGGAGGCTTGGCTATCATTCTGCCTTTGCACCAGAGTCACTCCATTGGCTCTGCTGTGGAGGCTGGAGGCTGGCATGGGTGAAAACATGAGATGAGATTATTTAGGCATTTCAATTCAGCCTGCGATGCCTGAAAGATGGCTTCAAACTCCCATTTACTGCCTTCAACTTGTTCACACCAGCAGCAATGAGGCAGGATCTCAAACCTCAATGACTTGTTGCTCTGAAGCCTGTGTGATGTCCCATGTAAAAAAATTTGTGCCCACACAAAAAGGATCTGGTGATCAGAGTCTGTATATACAGTGAACATCAGTGGATTTTCTATTTTCATGGGCTGAAGAACCATGTATATATATATCTTTTACTCTGTATAGGTATAGCTTTCAATAGGGAGTGTTTTCCTTATTCCAGACTATTTTCCTATAGTTACAGGAGATGCATGAAGCATTTGTGGTCTCATCAGGTCCAAAGCTTCTTGGGATCTGAAGAGCTTAACCATCCCACCAAAAAGCACCACATCACAATCCCATGTCGTATGGCACAGTTGCAGCTCCACAGGCCTTCAAATGGGCCTGTGTCTCCTGCTCTTGGCCAAATTTCTCTGCTTCAGTGAGTTTGGGCTGATTCATTATTAGATCAGTTTGTGGATGACCCATTCTTGAAGGAAAACTCAGGAGCTGGAGGAAATGGTGTGAGATGCTTTTTATGCTCAGCTTGTAGTTCCGACTGGAGCTGATGCTCTTTACATCCTGCCCTAAAGGCCTGTTTCTACAGCAGGAATACATTTATGAGAAGCTGTTGGAGCGTGGCCCAAAGCGATGGGCAGAGCAAGTCTGAATATGTCTCCTGGGGAAGACTTGCACAGCTGTAGCTGGGAGCTACTTACGTTGCCCCCAGAAAGGTCAAACAGGATTTACCATAGATGTCTTATTGACATTACTGTCTTAGAAAATCTTTTTGAACATGTCTATATGATTGACAGAGTTAGTTCACATAGGCTGAGGACTTGGGAAGTCTTACATTACTTTAATCCATTTGGTTTCTGTTTATTTTTTTTACAATTTAAAATGTATTAATTCTTACTGCACTCTGAGGATGCGCAGTGTGGATTTAAATGAAAGATGCTGTAGAAATACTCTGTGTTTCCCAAGCTGTGCTGACAATATTCCATACTTCTGACAAAACACGGTTATAAAAAGCCATTTCTCCAGAGCACTCCATAGTTGAGTGCCTGAATGCTGAAGTACAAGCTGACAATAGTATGTGTGGCTGGGATACAACTTATCATATCATCTAATGTACTCTTAGCTAGTGCTTTAAATTCACAGTGCACGATGAAGAATGTGCAACCAGCTTTTTACACCAGTGTGCCCAGTGTTAGCCAAGTCTACTTACTCTGTTTCTAGGTTGGTTTTTCAGATAAGTTTTCTCTGATTTGTTGGTGTTTTGTTCTTTCTTTTTCCCTTTTATAGCCACTCCATTTGGTTTTCCCATGTGTGGGAAAAACATTGACTTTCAGCACAAGAAGCTGCTCTGCAGGGAATGGTGCCGAACGCACCATATGGTGCAGGCGAAACATCTGTGAATCTCTGACGCTGCAGTTCTGCTTCACAGGCCCTGGGTGCACTTTACACATGTGCTAAGGAGAAATGAATATGAGGCAAACACTTTTCAGGAACCTTGATGTATGAGAAACAGAGCGAATATGTTAGAGAAGGCTGTAAAAAAAATCAGAATGCTACATTGTGCTAAACCAATTACCCTAATGGAACCGTGTTGCCCATATTCACTTCCTTTCCCATTAAATTGCAGTATCTATTTTCTATTGCCATCATGTAGTGCTGAAAATAAATCTCATGCAGAACAGAGATGGCTCATCTTACAACTTGTAGAAAGGTTAATTAAATGGTGCGTGGTGCTGGCCCCTGTTCACAGCAGCCTGAACTGAGGGATGACAGATTACCGAGGGCATGTGAGCAGCTTCCTCCTTCACCTTCACACAATCCACACATCAGAGAGCTGCACAGATCCTTGTCCTGAAAATATGTCCTGTCAGCAATAATTTCCCTTCTACAGGTATTCACATACACATGGACTTTCTGGAAAAGAGAGTTCAGTGCCTGTGTGTTGCAGACAACATTTTTATGACATTTTTCCAATTTTTCAGAAGGCTCCTTGGCCTGCTTACAAGTGCCTTTTTTTCTTTTGGACTTGTCACAAAGACCTTTTTCAAGCAATGATCCCAGTGTTCTACAGTGGTAATGATGTGGATGAGCACTGAAGTGGAGACTGATGCACACTTGGAACACAATCTCTCTTCTTGGTTTTGCCCACATAGCAGTGCACAGCTCCATGTTCAATGCCACTGGTAACATTGAACACCCAGATACCGATAAGGACTGGCAATGCTAAGGAATGCATTTAAAGCACTTCACAGGGACTGCTGAGACTCAAATTCAGCTCTTCATAAAATCCAGTAGTTTCTTAGTTAATAAGTACAACCATAATCTTTAACTATGAGAATAGCAAAGAGCAGGAAAAAATCATTGCTGCTACTTAGGACTGTAGTCCAGTGCCTGAAATGCCTCACTCAGGCTCCTGCATTGTGGCTTCCTCACCTTCTTTATTGCTCTGCTTAGCCGTCTTAAACGGAATGTAGGAGTGCATTGGGGTCATTAAGGAGATTTAGGAGTAAAACCCTAGTCAAGTCTGTGAGAAAAGCTCTGCTAAGTGGCACCAGCCAAAGGCTCCATTCCCACACATGAGCACGTGAGCAACTGGTGCACAGGAATAATCGCTGTAAAGCCTGGTTGGATCAGGATAGATTCCTGTGTCAGCACCATCATCATCATCGGACATCTCAGCGTGAGACTTGTTGCACAGCTTTTCTCAGTATATCTACCAACAGTGAGCTGCAATGCTGTCCCAGGGTCTTTTATCAGGATACACTTCAGTGAGATTTGAATGTTGCATAGGCCTTGACCTGTGGAGAGAAGAATTTTGCCCTTCCATAAATATGCTGTGCCTTGGCAGGTCCTGCTCTGGATGGAGCTTGAGAAAAACTATCCGGCCACAGCATTTCTAATGTGGGTACATGGGGTTTACTCACGCCTGGCTTGATAGTGCATGTAAGCCACCTGTGCATACACTTTCCAATAGAGAGGCAGCAAATCAAAAAGCATTGTATGTGTTTCATGAGCTCCCATCCAGGTTTGTTGCCCCTACTGGTCCAGACTCAACAGGCAAGCAGAAATGGTCCCAGGAGTGAGGATGGTTGAAGGGCCGTTAACACCTGCTGTACGTGACCAGGCTGAGACCATGGACTGATTTTTTCAGAGTTCATTATGTGATGATTTTTAGGCCCTCACAATGTTAATGTGAGAGACGCCAAATCACTGCCCTCCTGGGTGCTGCTCTGGCATGTGCAGGATGAGCTACTGTGCAGCTGGCACCAGATTTCCTCTCCCCTGGAGAAGAGGCTGAGCTATGTATCAAGGATGCTGACAGTCCAGAGGTGTAGACATGCCAGCATACATTTCATACTTTCTGGACTGAGGATACAGAGTGTGTTTACCTTGGCTTAATGATGAGCACATTTAGAGGTTTCCATCATGGAAGACTGAGGAGACTGATAAAACCAAGGTCTGGTTCCTCCTGGTCTGTAACACAAATGTTTCCTTTGGCATTCTCTTTTATTGGCTCCATTCACGGTGGTCTCTAAGGAGCCCATCAGAGGCCTCTGTGCTCGTTGTGTTCAGAGTAAGCATGGTTTCTACAGACAATTGCCTGCAGCATGCAAAAGCAGGTTTGCCAAACCACACATAACAAATCAAGGCACAATTTTCAACTGGCTTGTTACAATGTACACTTTCCAAGACAATTTCTCAGCCTTCCTTTTTCAGGCATATATAATGAGAGGCAAGGAAACAGGTGGGTAGTAGAGATACAAGATGACATAAGTAGGTGTTACACTGACTTTACCTGGTTATTCTTTTTACATTGTCAGAGTTATAGTCTTTAGGAGCTGCTTTGTATTCCCATGTGCTAGGAACTCCCACAAGAAGCCATGTAAGTTGTTACGATTCTCCATCACCCTTCAGAAGTAAACTTCTTTCAGAAACAGCTGTGTTCTTTCTAGATACAAGCAATCCTCTGAAAATGTCAAAGATAGGGCTGTACATAGCTTTTGTAAGGTTACAATAATACTGTTTTCCTACCGCCTAGATATTTATGGATTTCTTTCGGTATAGCAAAACTTCTCATAGTCTACAAATTAGTTCAGGACCATCCTACTTTTAACTTCAGTTTGCATTCTGTCAGTGTTGGAACATACTTACTGAAAAGATCTGAAAGCAAAGAAACTGTGAGTGTGATTAAAATAAACCCAAACATAAAAGTTGGGCATGTTCAATTAAGGTTCTATAACAAGCCTCTGTTTCTTGCTTTCAGTTCTCTTTTTGAACTGGCCTCTGAAACTAATGTGTTTTTGCTTCCATCAGAGATTTGAACGAGATGCTTCCTGGCAGCTTTTACCTATCATTGCCTGTAGGGTTAATACTTTCAATACGCAATGTAAAGGTATACTATCCTGAAGGATTAATTCTTAAAAGTTTTATTGTGTGAGATCTTTCTCACAGCTCTACAGCGAAACTTTTTCTTGCATCTCACAGTTGTCCCTTTCCAGGCAGAAGGCTTTTAGAAATCCATGTGACACCTCCAGTTATGATCCACAAAGCACAGCTCTGACAGCAGATTTCTAGAGGAATGTGTGAACCAGAAGGTGCCTTGCACTACTTCTGCAAATGGGCCTATCTGCTTATCATTTTTCATTAAATAAATGTTAATAGGATGAAATTGGCTTCCTCTCCCCTGTTAGGGACAAGGTTTGTAGTGCAGACCTGCACCTTTCATTCATGGAGGACACTCAGTTAAACCCATATCACCTCTGCCAGTCACCCTTCAGTTGTATTCTCAGGAACCATCACCACCTGAATTTTGCTACTTGCCTTTCGCAGTCCCAAACTCTGCTGCTATATCACCCTTCTTTCTCTTGGGAGGCCCACACACATATCAAAGTTAAGTGCATGTGCGGGGGAGGACTATTCCTCCCTAATTTTCCAAAGTAGTTTTCAGGGGTTCTCACACTCCTTGTGGGAATGAAGTGTACAGCTAACTCCCTTTAATTTTAGAGTTTTAACTTATCCTTTAGCTTAAGCTTAATTAATTGTTGTGGAATCCATGCAAATTGCATACCAAATACCTTACTCATGCCCTTTAGTTTTCTGCTATCTTTAAAACATTTAGCATTCTTGCAGATGAAAAATCAGAGAATAGAATCGTGAAAGGGTTTGAATTGGAAGGACTCTTAAAAATTATGTAGTTCTAACTCCTCTGCCATGGGCAGGGACACCTCTCGCTAGACCAGGTTTCTCATGCCCCATCCAGCCTGGCCTTGAACACTTCCAGGGATGGGGCATTCACAGCCTCCGTGGGCAGGGCCTCATCACCCTCCTAGTAAGGAGTTTTTTCTGTATATCTAACCTAAATTTCTGCTCTTTCAGTTTGAACCCTTGCCCTGTGGGTACAGTTCCTGATGAAATGTCCTGCTGGAGCTATGCTAATACAGTTAACACCTGCAAATGGGCCCATAAAAAGGGATGGGTTCCCATTCACTGAAGTGAGAGACAGAAAGATACTCTAGGGTCACTGCACCGGCATCCTCCCCCACAACCACATTTTCAGTCATATTGCGCTCCAGGGTTTTGGTGTGACTAATTGCAAATGGTAGAGGAGATGGGGAATACCTTCTGCAGGCAGAGTGAGCATTGAAGCCATTTCCATGTGAAAGTGCCCTCCTTTGTTCAGAATTTGCAACTAAGTCTAGGAGTGAGGGGAGGGGGGAAGGGTGGCGAGGAGAGTTGAGGGCGGGAGTGGAAGGAAGCAAGTTTTCGAATGATGCAGCGACAAGCACCAAAGGTAACCTGGGCTGTGATCTCTGTCTCAGACAAGAGTTAGAGTGCAAAGAAAGTGAGGAGAAGGAAAGGTTTAGCAGCACAGCAAAGCTGTCAGGACCTCAGCTGTCTCTCTCCCTGTCCTTTCCTAGACAATGGAGGCTGAGAGGGGATTTCCAGATCCCTTCAAACATCCCTGCTGGGAAATCTCTCTTTCCCCCAGTCTTGTAGTGTTTCTTTCTCATTTTCTCTCTCTCTGTGCCTTTTCCCCACCACCAGAGTATTCATCGTCTTCTGTTTAAAATAATTAACAATAATGAGGTCCCTGGTGAACTTCATAGAATGACTGTAAATTCTGCCTTTTCCAAGTGAAATTCTGCTTGGGACTGGATAAGTTGCCTCCCTGCAGGGACAATGAGACCTTCCTATTATTCTTGAAACCATTGACCGGGGGATGTGTTAGTCTAAATTCCTTTTATAGCTTTTTAAACTGCCAGTCTGGTAGAAGAGAGGTAACCTGGCAGAAGGAAGGAAGGTACTTCTACTGTTGGGAGTTTGTCTTGTGGCTTCTTGCCAACCTGCACGGAACCAGCTCTGCCATACCTAGCCTGCAGGTGCTTCTGGTGCCCATGGATGAGCTGAGCATATGGCATGGGGAATGCAAGCCAGGAAATACTCCTGCCCAATAAATGATATTTTTCTGTTATTATTTTCAAAATGCCACGATTTATGGAATCATCAAATGACACAAGGAATGCCCAGTTTTGGCAGAATAGCCTGAAACCATTAAGTCATAAGGCTCAGCCTCTCTTCTTTCCCCCTTCACCCTCTTAAAAGGGAGTCAAGCCAGGAGGCTGGGGAAGAGCTCCACATTTGGGTTTTATGGGGCTCTCAGGTCCCAGACACTACCAATGCAGACGCCTGACAGGGGATGCCCTCATCAGCATGGGATGTTTGTGCCATGGGTATGCAGGGTTTCTAGTCATCCACTGCTTTCCCTGAGGTCCTATTACTACTCATTCCCCAAGGGCAACATGTGGGTCACAAGGGGAGGAGGAGAAGAACTCGGGGACTTGGCTGGGCACTCCTTTTTCAGATTTGTCTTTGTGGTGTCAGAGATGCAGTTTTCCTCTGCCTGCCCCAGCCCTGCTCTCAGCCAGCTCGAGGTCTAACCCAGAGTTGTGGGGTTGCTGTCAACATGGTCCATGTACCCCAAAGTTCTAGTAGCCCACACAGCTCTTGGCCGCTGTGGCAGGCCTCTTCTCCATTGCTAATTGCTAACATCTGTCAGAAGGACCATTTCAGCCACATGTGAAACCCAGGGTGGAGATCTTTAGGTTTTCTATAAGGAGCTGGTCTTTTTCAGAATGAGATTATACACTTCCTTGAGCCATTAGAACATGCAGATGTTGCAGGGCCAGGCAGCTTTGTCACTCACCAGGGCAAGGGGAAATTACACTCTTCTGTCATTTATTACGAGGTGGGAGTCTATTTCAACTCCCTCCTTGCATTCACACACAGGATTCACAGACAGCAGCAGCAGAAGCTTTGCACACTTGCATCAGGCTTCTTCTCTACAAAACTGGGCACTTTCTGAGCCAAAGGCAGGCTCAAACCTCTGCCCCCAGATATTAAACCAGAAGCTCCCACTTTTTACAGCACTGTTACATCAACTGGTGTCTGGAAATAGTGGCAAAACTTACCCAGCTGGGTTATTCTGTAGCCCTTCACCTGTGCTTCAAGATGCTCTTAATCGTGGAAAGACAGTTATTGCTGCCTCTACAGGTAGGGGCAAGCAGGCACAGAGTGATGGGCAACTCTCCACCAATGAAGGCAGGAGCAGGATTCCCTGGCTCTCAGGCCAGTGTGGACTCCCATTCCCTTTTCAATCACCTCTGCCAAGCCATGAGCCTGGGATATCCTTTATTACCTTCCCAATTACTGCTTTTCTGGCTCCAGCGGCTTGCAGAGCTCCATGGGCAGCACTGGAGGTGATATAAGCCAGCTGAAAAACACAAATGGCAGCAAAACAGACATTTGGAGTACAGCATAATTTGCAGAGTGTTGTAAAAGGGAGAGATAATTCACTTTGGATTCAGGACTTCAGCATTTCCATTCATTCCAGGTAGGAATGAGAGGCAAAAAGAACGAACAAAAAATTGCCACAGTTCTCCATGAAAGATATTAATTTGACTGAAGCATTATGTGTAAATTTTTACTTTTTAGTTAATAACATATTACTGTGGAGATAATAACCCTCAAAAAGCAGTTACATTAAAAGGCTGTTCCTGAGAAATCAAAGTATTTAACTCTGTGACAATATTGAAACCTTCCACTTCCCTGCTTTTAATCTTCCTCATTGCTTCCATTTTCCACAAATCAGTGGTTTTTGTTCAAAAGCCAGCCATGGTTCTAGCAGCTCAGCCACAGTGCATACTCATAAAATTAAAGAGTAAGATTTAAAGGCTCATAGGATGTGATGTGATGGTTTGGGTAGCTGATCGGAGTTAAAAAGCTGCCCCACCCTGATTCTTTCTTCCTTTCAAAGACTTTCCACCTTTTTAGTTGCTAGTGTATCAGGACTGCCTCTGTGTTTATGTCTGTATCTGTATCCATATCTGTATCCATAGCCTTATCCATACCTGTATCCATATCCATATCTGTACCCATAAATGTACCCATATCCATATCTATATACTTCATATGCCTATTGCTTTCTGAACTGCATCATGTCACACTCAGAGAGAAGTGACCCATTCTGGCAGAGCAGCACTAGGCTGACTCTCAGGCTTCCCTGGTTATTCCCAGAGCAGAGGACATCTCCTCCATCCTGTGGACCTTAGCTAAGAGATGGGTTTGTACATCACCTATGCAAGAGTCTGGCCCAAGCAGAAGTATAGCTGAACTTCAAGGCAGGCAAGAATTGCATCTGAACTTAATGGTGTATCCCTTAGTCCTTGGCGTCCTATCAGAATGAAAAAATTAGTGCTGATCAGACAAAATCAGCATATTTGGAGATTTCAGCTGGACTTTATGTCACTGTACATGCTGAATTCAAAATCATAAATCAAATATCAGAAGTTGGGTTTGGATGCTGCTGGGTTTAGAGGGGCTCTTCTCTGCTTGCTGCCCAATATAAGTGAGCTACAAAGCAGTGGGTTAGAAGTCAATAGATTACCTCTGGGATAGGAATGTCCACTCCCAAAGAGCCCAGAACTGTGATACTCTGTGGGTTTCTCCCTGCTGGGCTTTCCACTCTGCCTCCTGATTGGTTTCTGCTGTAAAGCCAATATGTGCCACGTGTTGGAAGTTCTCACACACTGAGGAGCAATGCAACCTGGCATCAGCCCGGACCATTCAGCACCACCAGGCAGCCTACTGGTTGTGATTCCAGCAGCAGAAGCCAAGGAGCCTGGGGTGCAGCTGCTTCATTGGCTGGAGCAAGTGCTCTGGCCTGACACTGGGTTGCTCTGTGAGAAGGCTGTTTTTCCTCAGGCTGAACAAGGAGGCTTCACACCAGGACATAAAATGCCCAAGCTAACACTGAACAGCAAACAAGTTTGGGGGAAAAAACTCAAACAAACAAACAAAACAAAACACCACACAAACAAAAACAAACAAAAAGCCCCAACAAAATCCCACAAACTCAACAAACGAAACATGGAAAATTTGCTAACTTATCTAGGGCTGATAATCTACATGTATAATTTTCTCCTTTCCTAAGCAGGTGGTGGCACTGGATAAAAGGGATATGGGTAACATGTTGGTGCTAGCCACATTATTAAGGAACCTTTTAGATGAGAAATGGTCAGACTTAAAGAAGTAAATGCCTTCCTCCCAATCTCGGTGGGAATTATGCTGTTAGCTGCTGTTGGCTCCTTTGTAAAGCTCACTGAAATATTTGTTGTACCAAAAAACTAATGTCTGGATCCCCTCCTAGACCCCAGGTACGTGCAGTTTGCAGCAGGTTTCCTCCCCTCCTAAGTGTTTGGAACATGGGATTTTACAGATGGTCAGTGGGTTTTTACAGGGCTTCTCTGCAAAGAGCTGTGGAAGGTCTGGGGCCTCTGTTCAGAAGGATGTTCTGTGCTGTTCTAAGCACAGAATTATTGCAAGGCTTCAAAAACTGTGGGAAAGAGACTGTTGTTAGACTTTAATCTTCCTTCAACATGTGGCTGATGTGTTCACTATTGCTCAAGCCTTTCCTTCTGAAAGGATTACTTTATCACAGAGCACTTTTCCTCATTAAATTAAAAAATCAAACCAAACTAACCAAGACCATAGTTTATTTTGTTTCATGCTAAGGGTTTATTTTAAATGTATTAGATTTCATTTTTTAAAAAAATGCAATAACTGATAACGAGTGCATATGGATCTTTTCAGTTTAATGCTTTGTTTACACTGAACACTGGTTCGCCTGCAAAGTGTGTGTTTTAAATTACTCTGCTCTTTTTTTTTTTCCCCAAATATTAACCTCTTTGTGTGTGTGTGAGAGAGAGAAGGAGAAAGGGAGATGAGAGGGAGGTGGATGATGAGGACCATGTTGTGTGCTGCGCTGTTGGGGGATGCCTCCTCCCCTCCTACTCGCGTGTCAATTCCCACTGCTCCTCTCCACCATCCTCACTATGAAAGTGAGTTTGTAGCAACATAATATGAGGTTTGTGGTGCACAAAGGGAGACAACGAAGAACCTCCTTTTTCTGTTCAGCCCAGAAGGGCTGGGGGGTTTAAGAGGCCCTCAGTGGCATTGCCCGTCTGTGCAAGAGCACTGCTGCGAGACTCTGTCCTTGTTGGTGACCTGAAGGATGGTAGTGTCACCACGTGGAGGGAGGCACATGAAGTACCGCACGTACAGCTAGGGAAGCTTCTAGCTGTCTTAGTCCAGGAATATCCCAGCTGAGGTAAGGGCCTTTCCACCTGTGGAGGAGCTCCATTCAGAACATCACAAGAAAAAGTGAAAACCACCCCTGCAGCCCCATCTGCTTGGACTGGCTTTCCCGTGGGTTCCCACCGCTCCTCCTCCCTCAGAGCCCCATGGCGTTTGTCCCGACCAGCGCTGTGCTGGGCTTGCAGGCTCAGATCGGCACTAAATGGAGCAAGAGTCCGTACAGTCGTTGAAGCATCTTGCATATGGATGTGGTGCTCCACCTAGACTATCATTTGTCATCGATTTGCCTCTTCTCCTATGAATGTTGTCCAGATCTGCAAGGGAAACAGGTAAAAACGTGTCTTCCCTCTTGGGGCCGCAGCAGGGAAGGGAGCAGAGGCAGTGCTGAGAGTCTTAGCCCAGGAATACTTTACAGGGATTGCCAGACCCTGTTGAACTGAGTCTCCATCAGGAGTTAAGTCCGAATTTCTCCTACAGTTATAGAAGTATGCGAGGACCTTTTCAGAGCCAAAGGCTGCCTAAAGCAGCCTGTCACATTGAGGAAGAGCTATTCCTGGGCTTCCTTTAAGCCCATGACAGTAATACAAAGCCCTGAAATGGCTTTCCCGCTCACATTCAGAGTTTTTTGGCTCAGGCTGATTCGACTTCAAAAGCAGGCAAATCGACAAAATTTCTAAATCTCCTCAGTCTGTTTCTAAACACAGACTCAACATGTTACAGGGTGCTTCCTGCCTGTTGGACACAGACCCCCAGTATTTAGTGAGCACTAATATCACAAATTGAATCCCCTGGAATATCTCCAGACTGCCTAGAAAATATGACCCAGACTTGAATTAAATCCTTTAAAACCAGGAACAGTGCTTCTTGCAAGCACAAATCATGTGGGTTTTAGTGCCTTCCAAAATGAAATCTCAGCTCTGTGCTAGAGCTGGCCTCACATATTCCCAGTCCATAGCCTAAATTTTTCTGGTTGTCACTGCCTCACCACTTGGCTGTAAATTCAACCCTATAAAGTGCATGTTGTCCATCTGTGGAAACTCTCATGAAGCTAAATGACTTCCGAAGGGAAGGACAGGAGCAGGATAGAGCCCACATCTACAGGTCTGGGCAAATCTTGATACGAAATGACACATTTTTTTCCTAATGCTTCCACACAGATTGTAGTCTATGTCTTAGTCCCATTATTCTACTGTTTGTCATGTCTGTGTCAACTTAATTTAGCATCATCACTGTATTCTTTGTCATAACACCTAATCCCAACTGCAGCTCCATTGTGCCAAGCACAGCCTTAGTAGGTTGTCTCTGCCCCAGGGAGCCTCGTTATTCAAATGCAAGGCAAGTAACAGCAGATGGCCCTGGGCAGGTGGACATGAGCTCTGACTTGTCTCTGTACACCAGACATGACATTTTCCAGCCCATAGTCTGATTGTGATGGTCTGTTCAAACTTTTTCAGGGCAGTGGGTGAAAATACATGACCTTCTAGTATTTAGCAATAGAAAACACAAGAGAATGTGCTGGAAAGGAAGGACAGAGTACAGAGAAGTTGTGTGTTCCCTGTTTCCATCAAGTGTGTAAAGCCAGTGCTGAGGTGACCTCAGGCCCACCAGTATCCCAGTGCTGCAACTGAAGAGAGCACCTGTGCACCTGCAGATCTTCATGTCCTCCAAAGGCAGCAGAGACATGAGAAAGAACAAAGGCTTTGAAGGGGAAGGAGACTGAGTTATCTCCTTTACTGGGGCACTAAGTAGAGCTGTGGGGAACAATGGGTCTGCAGCTCCCTGTATTTGTCATCACTATTTTTTGCCTTTCCTCTGTACAGGTTTCCTCTGGTGAGCAGAGAACCAGGACTTTCCCTGGTCTCGTGGAATGGCCATGACTAGCAGTAAGTGCTCCAAAAGAAAAAGGAATCTCTCTGAGATTCAGAAAAACCTTAAGACACTTGCAGTTATTTTCAAGTGTCCCCATACCACTGTCTTTTCTGGCATGTCATGTATCATGAAAGGGCCATTATGAACGTGGTCAGACACTATGGCTGGCCAAGGACAAATGCTCCCAGGTTGCTGTGAACTGCTCAGCCAGGGAGTTACAGGGAAGCTCCACTCCCTCGATGGTGTGAACTCTCCAGAGTTCTCGGCATCCAGTGGCTTCTTGAACACTGCCTCTGGTCCATTTTTTAGGCAGCACAGTTGTTCTTTTACAAACTTAGCCACTAGTCTTAGGCCTGTGGTGTGAAGAGATAAAAATTTTGCAAATCATTTCTTGCAGACATGAGTTATAAGAGAAAATGTTTGTTCGGGGAGTAATTGCAGTGCAGTTGTCTGCCTCACAGCCTCTTTCATCCTTTCCATTCCATTCTTCCTAGCATAGATATCTGATGTCTGTTCCAGCTGAGTTTATCAACCTTTCACCTGATGAAACATTATCAGGATTTTTTTCCATTGCCTCATAGATGATCTTCATAACCTGGAAGAAAAACAATAGCTTTTCGACCTCCACTGTGCTGTCAAAGTGGTTGAAACTGACCAATGAGTTGAAAATTTATTGCCATCAGATAGTGGCAGATGAACTCACAAAGCCTGATCCTATAAGCCTTGTTTACTTAGGGAAGCAGGTTAAAACCAGCTGTAGCCTGGAGACCACGGTATTTTCACCCCAGACAAGCCTTTCACCTAACACTCACAATAACATCTCCTGCTCCATCTGTACCAATTAGAAGGCAAGATGCGTTCACACGTTTTCCAGGGCAGTTTTAAAGCTGCTGAAGTGGACCCCACACCGATAAGCATGTCTCTCATCACCCTGCAGCCCACCATGCAAACCGTGACAGGCATTTGCAGGGCTCTGCTGGGTGCATCTGCCTAGAAGGGCAGGCAGATTTTGTGGGGAGGCAAAAAAAGAAATGGATTGGATGATCTGAAGATGGAAGACTTCCTTTGTGAGGCAGAGGCTACAGGTGTAGAGGTGCTGTGTGACTGTGACCTAAGAACCAATATACATTATTATTTATAATTTAATGTCCATCTGTCAAATTAAAATGCCTTCTTTTGAAGTTGCACATCACAGAAGAATGAGAGTGAGGCCACAGACATCTCTGTACAATGTTTTTTTGTCCATCATTCTATGAAGCCTATTGAAGCAGAAAGCACATTTGCATTACAAAGGTTGCAGTGTCTTTGTGTCTCAGTTCAGTGTCTCAAACCTGAGCAACCTTCCTTTCTAATAATGATGGTCCAGTAAAAACACTAGTTCAAGTTAATCTGTGTGGTGACTCCTGTTACTTCAGAGGAGTTACAGCCAGAATAAAGGCAATCCTCTAATCTCTTCTTCCAGGCAGAGCTCTTTCCTTTCAGATGATGCTGCCTATTGCATCAACTCAGTTAGCTACAGAGAGGACACTAACAGAGTCCCCAAGGACCTAGTTCTTCTTATCCCCCTCAAGGTGCACATCAGGCTTGTCATGAATCATCTGAATTGAGACAGTGTAAAACTCTGAGTGAAAGAAAATCACGGAGTTTCTACTCATCATGCCCAACTCCAGTACGTTGATTTGCAGGCTTGAGCATGTTCATCTGCTGTCCCAGTAGTCAAAACCTGAAGAAATGTGTTAACTTCAGCCCAGCTGTTTCTAAAGAAAAAGTTTTCAAGGGATCAGCTGTTTTCCACACCATTACGTGACCCCTCCAAAGGCCTGTATCGATCTAATTCAGGAATTCGTAACAGGAATACATTTTTTTTCTTTCACATTCATTCTTTAAGGCCACATAGCACAGACAAGACTGCCCTGCCCTGTCTGCTCTTGTTCTGCCCATGGGTTCTTGCCTTTTTCCCATTAGGAAGTGCTATCTCCTCCCCTGCCCCCTGCAGCACAGACCCCAGTGAAAAGCCTTCCCCGCAAAGGGAGGACAAAGGTACAAGCATCTGTATTGATGCCACCAAAGGAACAAGCAATTAAAGTGCTCCACACCAGAAAAAAGCTACTGCAGTCAGTTGCTGACTGTGGACCTGGTTTCTGACAGCAGCAGCTGACACACAATGCTTCCATTCAGCTGCTGACAGGTCCTCGGTGCTCTCAGGATGTGCCGGCCTTCAGCTTAATTCAGTATGTAATGGATAAATCACATAAAGACCTTGCTCCCTTCTCTCACCCCAACCAGGAAGCACAGTACTAGGGGAATCTGAGCAGCCTTTGCCATGTTTTCAACCCGAGGCTTTGCAGGAAAATATTTCACTGGCCATAGCTTGTGACTGCTTTTCTGTGAAGTCTTGAGTCTCTTTCCTACTAGTTTTATAAGGTTTCCTTATTCTCACTTTAATCCTTTTCTCATGGCTGGGTGTTTTCTGCTGCCTGAAGCTTCTGCCCCTGTGCAGTCTAACTGCTCCCTTCTTGTGGTATCAGTGCTGCTGATCCTCTGTGGTACCTGAGTATCACTGCCAGAACTGTATGGCAAGGTGGGCAGCAGGAAGGGCATTGGAAACAGACTCTCTCTGCCACTTCATGCCATGATGTGGCCCGGAGGTTGGGAGCTTTGCTTGTATTTAATCAGGTGTGATTTTTGTTTTGAAGATAAGGAGGGGAAGGGCAGGTCAGACTGTGAAAGTGAGGCATTGTATTTTAGAAAGGCATAGCATGTGACTCAGAGGAAGAGGATAGTTTGGAGGCATACAGAATAAAAAGCAGAGCAGTGATTGATAGATGCTTTTTCTTGGTCCCTCCAAAATTTTCTGAGCCAGTTTGATAAGCAATTCACTAAGAAAATCCCATCTTTTTTCTGTTCTGAATTTACATTTTGACTGACCTCAGCAAGGAAAACCATATCCACACTGTACACTGCAGGCAAACCTTTGGTAGGCTCAGAGCAGAAGGAACATGTATAAGCTCCAGCTTAAGCTTTGGGACATTGTGAATATGGCGTTTGGCTAAGACAGCACATGCTGCCTGTCAGCAGGGCTTGTGTAGTGCATGGGATGCTGTGTCCATTCTGTACAAGCATGTGCCATCCCTGTGCTCTCTGTCTTCACTGGGAAAGAAGCTTTTGCCAGTATGGAAGTCAGCCTGCAGCTGATGAAGTTGCTTAAAGCAGGACCAATGAGACCAGGTTGCCTAGGTCAATATCCAGTGGAATTTTGAATTTCTTTGGAAGTGGAGATTACTCATCCACCCTGGCAGCCCACACCTGTACCTGGCCACAAGCATAGTGAAGCAATTTTTCCTAATATCCATTGACTCATGGAATAATTCGGGTCATGATAACTAATATTATCTTATGACATGAAGATATCTTTTCTTTCATTTGATGTGCATGACCTGATACTTGTGGCAATTTTGGTTTAACAGTTTTGCGAGCTTAACAGGGAAAGTGGGGCTCTCCGTACATAATGCAGGGCTGAATGAAAAATGCAGGTAAAGGTGGCTCTGAGGGGAACAAAAACTATGTTCCAAAAGTTCTTGAAAAGCCTAGTAGCTCAAGCTTGGCTCAAGAAGTTTGAAATTTCATCAATGAACAAGTTTTAGTTTATGAGTTTAGATAGAAATCAAATGTCAAGGGTTCTGTCTAAAAACGTGTTTGGGATTAAATGGCTTGTAGGATTTAAAAGTAGATGTATCATTTAAATTAGTCTGGAAGTCCTTTGGTGGTCCTACACTGTGAAAGCTGCCAGAAACAACTACAAGCAGCAGGACATATTGATGTATTTTTCATAGAGGATTATGTGGGATCCCCTTCTGCGTATGAGAAGAATCTCTTCATATCAGTCAAATGAGTAGGAGCAAATAGCTCTCTGAGGAAAGTTGTGCTCCTATCCTTGCGTTTCATCTGGGTTTGGATTTTGTTGTTCTGATGTTGTCATCTCAAGTCCTGTCATTTTGTGGCTGTGTGGAGTCCAGGTAATTTTGAAAGGCAGCTGAAACTGCTGTAGGTCTACCCCACACCTGGAGCAACATTTTCAGGAGAGAGCTGCAGCTCCCTGCAAAGTGTTATAGGTGATGGATGTAAGCTGTGGTGAAAAGGGCAGAGGGCTGGACATTTAGGAGAGGCAGAGGAGGAACTGGGCTGAACCCTGTGGTCAGGCCCAACCCATGCACCATCTGGCACTGCAGTAGTGCCCCAGCAAGGGCAGGTGGGACTCAGTCAAGTGATCCCTCACAATGCCTGAGAGCTGATACCTCTGCATCAGTCACTCCAGCTCAGTGGGTCCCAGGTGAAGTTCTGGTTCAGATTTTGCAACCACGATCTTCTCCCGTGTGATCATGAGCATGGTTTGGATCTCTCCTCTCACCATTCAACCAGGAGCTGAAGAACACCCTGGCTGGTTCCCGGAACTATGGGCAAGCCCATATCAGAATCTGCCCTGCTTTTTTTTTTGGAGGGTAAAGATTTTCTGTAGTCTCGTGTTCAGTGAAAAAGTCTGCAGGTCTGGAAATTAATTCCCTACAATCTTTGCCAACCATGCAAAACCCCTAGCATTTCATCAGTTAAGTCAAATCCTACCCTGTCCCACCCTGTCCAAGAACGTAAGAAGTCAGGATATGCTGCTGTAAAGCCCTCTCCACCAGCATACTCAGAGCAGCTTCTCCAATGCTGCTGCTCGTCTTTTTTATGGCTGAGCCTCATTACAGAGACACTGCTTAGTGGCACAGGTCACTCTGGCTCTCTGCGTCGCGCTGTTGCACAATTCATGTGTAAATGTCAAGTTTCAGCAGCTCCCAGCCTCCGCCCTTTTGTCACAAAGAAGCAGGAGCAAGCGGGACGGTGAGGGGCGGAGGGCAGGGAGGAGACTGCTGCGAGACAGTGGGGAGGGAACAATAGTCGCTGCATATGGGACAGGTCAATGGGCTGCCATATGCCGGCTCCCTCAGCGCTTCGCTGCTTAATCCTCACTTTCAATATCATTATCAATGCTGGATGCTCACCGCCTCTGCAGAAAGGCAGTTTATACTCTGCCTTCTAATGTGTTGTTGGTTTTAAGTCTAAGAGTGCTTCTGCTTTGTTGTACCCTTATTAAAATGGAGGACAGATTACCAGGGAAAGGTTAGATCTCTGACAGCCACACGAATGAGTCCACAGCCAGTCTGGGAAACCCACGAAAATTGTCTTTTAGCAAAAGGCTTCAGTCATGAAGTTTAGTTTGTGACATTCACTCTGCAAAGCATTGGGGCTGTTGGGCAGGAGTACAGAAAGGGCTTTGTTCATGCTTCCTTGGCTTGATTTATATGATGAAGGGGTTCTTGCGCCGCATAATATTTCATCTGTGTGGGAGGTTGTGGTACCGATGGAGCATGAAATTCCCCAATGATCAGCCAGTCCACTCAGCAGCTCCTTATTCTGAACACTCCCCAGGTCCTTATTCTCTGTCCATCCCCAGCAGCACACAGTGCCTGGCACCCCCAAGTGTCAGGGAAGGCAGGAGGTGCTTGCATGGACTCTGATGGGTCCTCATTCTTCATTCAGTGTAACACAGGCAAGCATATGTCTTTCTGATTGTAAATGAGCAGTGAGGGTAAATAGATCTCCTTCAGATAACAGGCTGTGTTTGTGACAGGATGTCAGGGCACCTAGGAAAAGGGCCCACTGGTGGAACATCCTTATCCCAGGGGGCATCCTGGTCCCAAACCACTCAGGATGGCGATATCCTGGATAGGATGGACTGCCTGGCAGCAGCTGTGCAGGACAATAGAGTCGCTATCATGTCGAGGGATTGTGGCTGGAGGAGAGCTGGGAGGCCAGAGACAACATTAGGTCAGGTAGCAGGCCACACTGGACCAGCAGTGAGGGTATTTGTTGCTCCAGCACAACACTTGCATTGACAGGGCTGGAGGGTTTCCCCAGCATCATGGCTGGCACAGCAGAGCAGTGGGATGCTCCTGGATTTCACCTCCTGATTGATCCCAGAATGCTCCTGCTGCTCATGCCACCACCGTACCCTGCAGCAGGGCAAGGAAGATTCCTTCTCCTGCGCCTCCTGACAACTCCCACCCCTCCCCACAGCATTATGCTCTCTCAAGCTTTCCCACAACCTCTCTGGCAATGCCTCCAGCTGGTCCAGTGCAAGGTGCTACAGTCCTGCATTGCTTCAGCATCCTCAGCTACTTTCCTATGAAAACTGTGCTGTGGGCATCTTGAGAGGAGGTTTTTCGTCCCTGGTTTTGGCTCCAGAGATGAACAAAGATGGTGCTGCTTGTTCATCTTCTTGCCTTCTGACAGAAAGACAGACAATGATAGGTATCTAATGCAATCAAACTAACCAAACCTTAAATGCTGAAGACCACTTTGGGAATACAGATGAGTTCATATATCCCCACTGAAGATGCTTGTATTGGTAGGTCTGAAATATGCTTTATCAAGTTAGCTTGCTCCTCAGGGAGGTATAACCAAAAGGAAGAAAAACTGGCAGAACTTTTCTTAAAATACCACTCCAAATAAAAGGTTTGTAGTAGAACAATTAGTAGGTGATGGCTGGTAATCTGATGAGCTGCTGCTTAAAATTACAGCCTGCCTCTATACTTATGGGACAATTGAGCAACACTTTTCAAAAAAATGAGCGTGCCTGATTGTCTTAAATTATGAAGTAAATTTTATATCAGAGAATGAGGCTCCACTATAACCCTGGATGGATATTTCTTTTCAAACAGGAGCAAACCACCCATATAGCTACAGATTCTCCTAAACTTAGTAGTGATGTTCTGCAGCCAGACACTGCAATTGTCAGAACCTGAGGCCTCAGAGTTGACCAGGGAGAGAGAGAGATTTGAACTGCAGGTTTGATATGGGTTTTGAGCTGAAATGTTGCTTTAGTCCACCTCCAATCCTTAATCCTTAATATCTTCTTTTTCTCCCTTAACATATGAATTGATGTCACTGGTTAATGGAACAATGAACCTGGGAACATATATAGATTCCTAACATCATGTTATGCTTCACAATAAAATTATATAAGCAAAGCTCAAACAGCTTGTGGTAGCATCAGATGCCCTGGGACGACCTGACTCATCTGATTTTTCTTTCTCTTTTGTTCAAAATTTTGTTAGACTACAAAAATTTTAACCACAGAAAATCTCATTAAAGATCACTGTCATACTCTCTTCCTTTGGCTTGTTTTCTGTATCACTGCAGCTGCTGCCTTGTGACTGTGAGCTGAGAATGCTCCCTGATCACACAGAATTTGCACACTGCATGTGAGATGACAGAAAACAGTGAAAACCCCACAATGCCATCATTATAGGAATCACAGGGCTCCTGTTGCTTACCCGCACTATGGTACAGTCACATTTCTAAAACATTGGCATTTGATGTCTTCATAATGATCCTCAGACCTCATACCTTCCTCAAGAGAGCTTCTCTTGATTTGTTCTTTCCCAGCAGGAATTTTGTCTGCCATTATGAGCTAAGGCACAAGAAAGGCAGTTCCATAGTCAGGCACAAGAAGCAATGGGGATGCTTGTATCACTGCTTGGGTGAGTTGCTCCATTCCTAGGCAAAATTTCCGCAGGGTCCATGGGAGTTGTGCCAGGGATGAGGTGAGCACCCGTCTCTTAGACCAGGGGCTTGCACAGCCTGCACACACACACTCATCTCTATGTGCTGAAGGGTTTAAACAGTGCTGGGAGGGTCACAGGGAAGGGAAATTTCTTCTTGTCAGTCAGATTTTTCTCTAACTGTTGCCGTCTGAGCTACACATGTGCTTGGTTAAAGCCTAGAAAAAAATAGCTTAGTAAAATCCATTCCACGGTTTTTGGTGGTTTTTTTTTTCCTTTTAATACAAATAAGTGCTTGTGTGCTCAGTCAATGAGGTCTGGCAGAGATGCCTTGGGGAGAGGAAGATTACCACTTGTCAGGAAAGGACCTATTACAATTTAAGTGCCAAGTGGGTGGGTGGATGTTGCTGTAGAAACCTTCCTATCAGTTTCTTAAGCTTAAATGATAAAAATCTCAGATTGACCTAGGGATCAATGTAGAGAATTTGTTAAGCAGTCAGGGCAATGTCATATATATTCTGGTGCTTATCTTCTGTGAAAGAAAACTATCATTAGAGGACTATGGAAAGTGAGTATAGTGCACAGCAGTCACAGCACTGGCCTTTTCAACATTTAATTGAAACCTTACATGTCTGCTTATTCTGATCCTTATTATTTTTTAAAATAAAAAATAATACAGGTGGTTAAGTGACTGAAGAGTCACTGTGGGGTGATTTAAGAGAAGAGTGGAAGGCTTATTGTATCCTGTCAGGTGGAAAAGGCAAGCTCAGAGAGGCTGAGTGACTGATTAAGATTAGTCTGCCCCCCTATGAGCTTAATCCATCTTGCACAGGCACTGGGAAGACTCATCTCTGCCCACTGGCTAGAGAAGTATTTTGACTGATTTTGTTAAATTTTAGCCTCAAATGATACAAAACAAAAGGCAAAAGGATGCTTTTAGCTTTGAAAATTATATCTGTAATAAAATAGCCAGAGGTTTCTTGTTTCGTAATCAGAAATCTTATTAGTAAATGAAGACTGTCAACTATCTTCCTCTGTTTTAGGTCCAAAGTAAACTCTTCTGTTCATATATTTTCTTTCTATATCCCTAATTGGTTGTTGTCTTAATTTTTTATTGCTTTGTTTTCTTTTTCCCTTTTGAATTTATTTAATACACAAATAAACTTACTATAAAGAAGCCTTACATGATACTATTTTAGCACCATTAGGAAAAAACCTCCAAACCATATGAAAAATGTGTGCAGCAAGCAATAAGAATGATCATTCTCCAACAGAAACTGTCTTCTTTTGTGTTTGTAGAGCTGGCTGTCTAAATTCATGGGTCAGGCTATGGGAGAGCAGGACAACATTGACAACTCTTTCTGAAGAGACCTGAATTTTAGTGCACAGCTGGCAAATTGGAAATTTCTGCCTGTAGGGTGAATTTGTGAAGCACCAGGGGGATGTTCAAAGGCGGAAGGGAGAAACCACAGCATGTTCTCACCCGGTGCTGTAGCAGGTACGTGGGTGGGGGGGCTTCAGCCTTACTGAAGGGGCTTCACACTCAGCACCATTTTCAGTGGTGGATGGAAAGGAATATTCTCTCTGTGGACAGCATAAAGCGAGAAATGCTACAAAAGGATTTCTGTAATTTATGCCTGGTTAATGCACCCCAAATCAAGAGGTTAGCCCAAAGGAGAACTCCATAAACCATTATCCTTTTATGATAGATGTACAAGGAGTTTTAGGTAAATCATCTGAAAAGAACAGCAACCTGATGGCAGATCCAGAGAAAGATTGGCCCTAGAATCAAAATCTACACAGCACTTCTTTGGTCTCAGCTTACATGCCTGCATTCATTGTTTCACATGATGGCAGATTCATTTTCCAGGAAAAAAATCAGCAAATCTGTGCTTTTGTATCCCAAGCCAGTAAAATGAGCAGTGTGCCTTTGCAAGAGAGTAGGGCTGGCTTGTATTTTTTTTGAGAACTTTTAAACAAAAATTCTTTTTTGTTATTTTGGTTTGAATCTGAAGCTGCAAATGACAAGTAAGAAAGTTGCTACTGATATGACCCACTTTCAAACTAAGGAAAATTTCCATGAGAAGCACTGGAAATAAAGACAAGTAAGTCTTGCAAAGCATTGCAGAGCTCAGAGCAAGGGTAAAATGATGACAAAATCAGTTAATATTACATATCTTCTATTAATCTACTATGACAAAGAGTGCCTTCATAAGCTGAATTAAATGTCTCAAAATAAAAGTGAAATAAAAATGAATTAAAATATTCCCTCTCAATGAAGAATTTCTCATAAATCTTTATTAAAAAACCTAAGGAAAAAAGTCACATTACTTCAGGCAATTTTTTGTATTTTACAAATAGAGAATATTACTAATAAAAGGACAACCAAAAAGCAGTATTAAACCAGTCCATTTTAAAATGAATTATATTATTTTCTTTTTCAGTGAACCTTCATTCACTTTGAAGGTGGAACAATGAAGCAACTTCCTCAGTTATATTTCTGGGTGATTGGAATGACAAAGTCAGGTGACAATAGTAATGCCCAGGCTCAGGCACTTTACTTCAAGCCTTATTTGTATGAGATGGCTGCAGCCGCATTAATCCGTGCTGTTCTGTTAGCTGGGAAATCAGGAGGTATTATTTGCAGGTTTTCTCATGCTCCCAGCTGGAGGGTGGCTCTGCCTGCATATGGCAGGGTGCCAGCTTGTGTCAGGGAGGCCTATTAGATCATTATCCAGTATCATATAGTATATCACAGAGCCGTGCAGTGCTACTAAAGTGATAAAATCCTGGTTCCCTGGTGAATTTTAGAGAAATGTTTTTAGTGGCACTTGTTAAAGTCAAATATCTATTAAAGGTCCTACTAAAATTGCTCTGTTTTGTGGAAAGGACATTGTATTCAGACATTTAAATTCTTTCTGGGCATGGGGTGGGAATTATTGATTTCTTTGTTTTGAAATAAGATGCTTTAGATTTTTTTCTTCCCCAAAAGAAGTGGTCACAGAAAAAGATACAAGGATTAGTTTTTAATATTTGCTCTTTTAAAAGTCTGAGTTGGTGAAAGCATTTCTATGGCCTGTAGACTAATGAATTTGTTTATATAAAATCACAAGAAATATTCACAAATGACTACGAAAACAAGTCGTACTCAGATTTTGGTCAAGTGGAGGAATTGGTAGCTGCAGAAGTGGTGGTGGAAGGAGTGAAATGAGGAGGTTTGAGGTTTTTTTCTCTCCTGTCAGCTCTAAGTTATTAAAGAATTTTCATACTCCAATGCTTGTGTTTTTCTTTAACTCTGCATTTTACCTTTTGGGTTCTAGTCTTGACAACAGGAAAGTAGATAATTAATCTAACAGTTCAGCAATTCCCATGACTTTTCACTGAATCCTCCCTAATTTTTCAGCATCCTTCCCGACTCACAGACACCAGGAGTGGGCACAGTGCTCCCACAGTTGTTGTACCAGTGATTTCCTCTTGCTTGGTTGTTCCTCAATTTGCAACTCAGGGCAGCACCAATGCAGTATGATGCTCAAATCTGTCTTTCTGTTGACCTTATGGCTGGAGGTCCTTCTGCTTTCCTGAAGTTTTGGAAAAGACTTGATCACTCCCCATGCCTGCACCCTCCAACCTAACTGTAAAAGCCACGTCTTGTTCACTGTGTTTGCATTCTCAGGGAAGCAAATCTTCCCAGACCACTAATGAACCTAATTTAATGCTTATAATTGTCTTTTGATTATCTTCAGGCTTTTCCAGTGGTACATCTTCCAGCTCATTCATAAAAATATTAAATAAACCCTCTGCCACTGTTTGCAAGAAAACTTGCCAGAATCACACTGTTCATAATGCTGTGCATGCCTGCACTTCCCTTTTTCATTCCAGGATCTCTCATTTGACCCTTCACTCAGTCAGTGTCACACTAATTTTCTTAACTGCTCACATTCCTAATGAAAATGTTGTATATCACCAAGTGGGATGCTACACTGGTGCTTAAGTGTGTGGCTGCAAATTAAGCTCTCTACCACTCACACCAGCAATTCTATTGAAAAATGTTATCTGATTGGTTTAGCAAACTTCTTTACCTTAATCCATAAAATAATAGGAAATGTTGGCAGGAGATCATGTAGCTCAAGATACTGCTTGAAGAAAGACTACACAAAACCGTGTCAGTCGGCCTTGGCTTTGTCACAAAGCCCTGAAGACTTCTGAGGACAGCAATTCAGCAGCCTCTCTGGGCACCTGCTCCAGGGCTACCCTACCCCTCCTCCAGTGAAGAAGTTTTTCTTAATGTTCAACCCTAGCCCACCCAAGTCACATTTTGTGCCCACTGCCCCTTGCTATGTCATCTGGCAGCATTACCTTTGTAACCATTCTTTAGATAGTTATAGGCTGCCATTACATCAGTCCCCACACCACATTAAGCAAGCCTGGCACTCCAGGCTCCCCTTGACATTCCCTCAGCCCTCGCTATCTCCATGCTCCTCCACTGGACTTGCCCCAGTTTCTTCACATCGCTCTTGAACTGGGAGACCCCAAACAGCATGCAGTATTGAAGACCTTACTAGTCCTGGGCACAACAGAATAACAATCCTTCTTAGTCGACTGCCCATGTACCTCCAAATACAGCCCAGAGCAAGGAGACCTTACTCTCATTTCTTACATTTAAGTCATTTGCATCCAATGCAACCCTCAGCTCCCTTTCAGCAGGGCTGCTACTAAATTGTAACACTACTGCTCTAATTTTTGCTAAACATTTCCTGCCCCAGCCAGGTCTTGCTACCCATTGTTATGAGCTGAAATGTAATTGCTCTGCTTGCCTAGTCTAGCTGTCAGCAAGACTAAGAGAATACCAGTTTTCTTCTAGTCCTCTGCAAATATCCCCATAAAGATCCATGGCGAGTGGCACAGTGACCATCGTCCCTTACATGTAAATAGTCCCTTTCTGACGATTAAAAAAATAACTTCTTTCGGTAGAAATTTGTTAACATTTTTCTGTTGTTGGGCTGTAAGAAGTATTTTACAGTCATTCTTCCCCTTGCCCCTAATATAATGAAAATCTGTTGACCACACCTGTCTTTCCAGAATGTTGTAGTTAAGCATCACTTGGAAAATGTTAGTACTTTTTGCACCTAATGGAAAGCTCCCACTCCTTCATGCCCTTCAGTTCTACTGTGAACACAGGACAAACTTTCTTTGAATTTTATGATAATTTTTCTTAACTTCTAATTTGTATTTGTATTTAGCATCTTTTTTCCCTCCTAATCTAACATTTCTTTAGTATAGCTGCATTCAATGCTCTTCTCATCCAGGCTTTTTTGTTTTTTAAAATCTGTGCACGTGTCTTGTCTTGATCACAGGACAGGGATTCAAAAAGCTGTTGCGGTACCCTGACATTTGCCATTGCACAGGAGAAACTAAGTGCAGATAGAATATTGTTTCTGTTTTAACACTCACGTGTTACTGGCATTTTTTAATACGTAAGTTACATGGAAATCAACTACAGTTTGTCACTGAAACTCTCTGGCAATAGGCTTCATCACATTCTCTGTGTTAAGCTATAAAGCAGGAGGAATTTCAGTGTTTGTACTGGAGTAACTCAAGACCAAGGCTGAACTTTCCTTCAGAGAGCTGTAAGAAGCTGCCTGCGAGGCTTAGACATTTCTGCCTTATATCCCACCTTAAACGGATGTCGAGGTTCCCTCATGTGCTTAGACTGGCAGATCCACACTGAAGGCCTCAACATGGAAGAAGCACGGGTGAAGTCAGGTATCCCTTGCCCGAGGTCCTGTCAACCCATCTCAGTTTGCACAGCACCCTTGGACAGGATCGTGGTGCCAGGCACAAGCAGATGCCCTGCTCAGACCATGTCCCTACTGTCTCTGAGGACTTTTTAACACCACCATCAGGATGACTTTTCCAGCTGTTGCCTCACCTCTGTTTTTCTGTTGCTAGACAGCAACTATGGAGAGAGGAGGCTTACTCTGCAGAAAGACCCAGCTGTCACAGGCTGCTCCTGTGATCACACACCTTAGTGGGGATTCCCCACCCCACCCCAAAAAAAAAAAAAAAGTGCATGCCTGAAGCAACACAGGGTCACTGCTCTCCCTTGATTGCCATTGCTGTGCTTGCCTATTTGAGGGCAGCCCACTGGAATTTCTGTACTCACAAAATGCTCTGGGTGTAGGTCTAATCTGTGGCCAGATCAGACCTTTTGGACTCTTTTTTACCAATGTGGCAGCACCAACAAGATTGACTTGACACAGAGGTAGCATCTCTTCAGTGCCTGCTGGTGGTGCAGTTTTACTGGGGTGGCCACTGGGCTTCTGCTCAAGCCTAAATCTTCCCTTGGTTCTCCTCAGGCAGGTGTAGCCCTTCAGCGGTAGATACTAGAAGAGAGCTGAGTTCCATTGGAGCTAGCCAGTGCTGGACCTGGCCCCTAGGAAGGATCCTTGCTGCTCCAACTCATCTTCAGAGCCTGCATTTACAGCTGAGTCATGAACACTTGAAAACCCAGGCTGCTGGCAGAGAAAAAAGCAGGACATTAATCTGAGCAGCGTGAGCTGTGAGGCAGCAGCTCTAGCTATACAAATACCCATTTGCAAAATGAGCCCCTGAGGCCCATAAGAAACAGAGACCAAACAGATTATTGTTATTATCCTTATTACTTCACCCTCTGTCTGTGAGGACAGCTATGCTTTATTCATGGAAAACACAGACAATTATGTTTCTGGTCTTGCCTCTTTGAGTGCCTCCTCCCCTGCTTCTCTAAGCGGTGACTCCTGCTAGAATCTGGCATGCCAGCTGAGTTTGCCGATGTGGGAGCAGCTTCCCTTCTTCCCTGTTGCAGGTTTTCTCAGCCAGCTCCTCTGCATTGCTGTGTTCTGTCATGTGTGGAGGGCAGTCAGACAAACTGAGATTGCCAACTTGGGGTGTCTTTTATTGTCCCAACATGCTAAGAAGGAGAGCCAAGCCCCTGAGATGGGGATGGCAAGAGTGGTTTCACTGTCTTGAGGAATCAGATTTGGATTTGCCCTCTACCAGCCCAAATCTGGAGAAACTTCATTGCTATCTGAGAGGCTCTGCAGGAATAATGCTCCTGGCAAGCTAGCAGCCCTTCAGGACTGTATGGTTCACTAAACAGACCAAAACAGGTTGCACCAAAAGCTGGAGCAGACATTAAACCTAAAACAGGACCAAGCTTACTCTAGGAAGAGTAAGCAAAACATCCTTTACACTTGGGACTGTGGCATTTGGCTTCAGTTGGGGGTAATCAGCATTTTCCTCATTACAGGGAGAGCCAGGGTACAGAATTTGCTGCCCTTCCTCCTCTAGGGTGGGTCTATGAGCTGTTGAAATCCAGGGAATCTTCTCCTGTCCCTCAACGGGCTTTGCAGCTGATCCTATGTGTTGCACTCTGCAAAGTTGGCAGCAACTGAGTTTAACCCAGCTGAATGTCTGTGGAAAGCAAATTTCAAACCCCATGGTAGCATCCCTGTATGAGAGTAGTCTGAGAATCTCAGAAGAAGAGCCTGTGCCAGGTGTGACTTTGCTGTCACCTCACCTGGAAACAATGAATTATGAACACCACTTTGAACTCTGGAAAACTGCATTCAAGAAACATAACATCAAAAATCTGAGCCCTGTGAGCAGGGTGGAGGGAAGGTTCACAGTAGTAATGGAACATAGCAGCAGTAAGAGCCCACCAGAGCAATAGAGCACGGGATTTGGAAGCATTAGTTGTGCCTTCTATGGCAAGTACAGTGAAGGGTCCATAATCACAACTTGTAGATATCAACATACAGCTGCGCCCTGGGCTTGGTGAAAGAAAGGGAGCCATCATAGCATTGCTTGTCCTTGTGATGGGCTCAGTGTGTTACTGCCAGCTACTTCTTTCCTGATGGAGACAATTTGAATCTCTACCACTTTTGTTGTCTTTGAAATGTTAAGTGGTTTATGTCCAACAGAGCTGAGCTCTTAACTTTAGGGGGTTCCACTTGGCTTGCTGGCCAGCCTGGCGAATCCCCAGGGAAGATATTTAAGGGCTGCCTGAAAGAAAACTACTTTAATGACAAAATAAATAAGTACACACACCTCATGAGGAAATGGCACTGCTCTTGAAAAGGTGACATCCCTATGGAGTTCAACAGCTGGATTATTTTCAGGGATGACCTCTTCAGGCTTCTACCAATTACTGATGGTTTTAAAACACTGGATGTATTAAATGTTTTCTTTTAATTTCTCTCTTCCCTCCTCAAGGATGTGGTGACTGTGATGTGGAAGATAAAAAACAAAGGCAAGAAAGGAAGGAAGAAAAGAAAAGCAACAAGAAAAAGAGGGTGCATAAAAGGGAATAACAAGATTTTTTTCAAGTAGGCAAGATCAACTACAAGCAAGTCTCAAGTAGCTGGAAAGCAACACCCTAAAATGTGAAGTCTGGAAGCAACAGGGGGGTGGGTCCCTTACCATGGGTCTCCAGCACCATTTTTTCTGTAAGCCTGTCTCTCTGTCAGGCTGGTTGACCAGTGTGAAAGAAGAGCCTCATCTGAACCCAAGGCTTTCTAGCCTTGGTGGCAGGGAGGATGAAGAACATAAACAGACTTTGCTGGTTGCAGCTGATGTGATCTGTGTCTTTTCTCTTTGCCTCAGTTCCCTCCCAAATGTTTAAAGGAAGGAGTTATTCCCTGTCAGTGTTGCCACCGGCCACAGAAAGGGATATTCAAAGCCAACATCCTCAGCTGCAGGAGCCAACTGTGAAGCACTCAAACTAACAGACTCTCTTTCAGAGTTGCATAAGCATATCACCTTTAACACACACTACTACCAAGAGCAAATTTCCCCCCAACTTTTGGAATAAACTCAGATTTAACATTTTTACTTATATCACTTTTACAGCTTTGTCTGAGAGGTGAAACAGAAGAATCAGACCCACTGCAGTGATGTAGAACCCTAGGCACCTAGATTTTGCATCTGTGTCCTGGGGAGATAGATGTCTGAATCATTTCTGCAAATGGAATAATGGGCCTCAGGTAGCACAATTCTGCACCCTTTTACCTGGAAAGAGGAGTGCTGGAGCAATACAACCTTCCACACTGTCCATGGAAGTCCAGCCACCCTAATTTTAAAGCACAGGTAAGGTCTAATTAGATTGAGACAGGAATTCTGTACACCTATTCCAGCTGTATGCCAATGCCTGTGAGTGTATACAAATACGCCAGAGGACATTTTTGCATCATGCTCTGACTTTTTTAGATAACAGCTGCACCTTTTTATTATTTATAGAGATAAACTCTATTCCTGAATGCTGTGGATTGGTTTTGCCTCTTACAAACTTGCCAAATGCTTCCCATTCCAGGAGCCTGATTTGAGGTATTTATCAGTGTCTCCAACACTTCACCTTTTGGGCTGAGAGTTTACGTTCCTGGGGGTTGCCCCAGACTGAATTTTTGGTGAAACAGGTTAACAGTATCTGAGAAGGCTACAGACTAATGGCTCTGTTGACAAAATCTGATGCCATATACTTCAAAAAGTCCAAGTGCTCTTCTGGTTTGGAGCAAGGACTTAAAAGTACTCAAAAAATGAGGAAGCAAAGCTGTGACTACCTGATAAATGTATGGACAGCATGATGTGTTTAACAACTCTGAGGTACTGAGCAGGAAGAACTACATTGCTCAGGGCAGCACTCAGCCACTAAGAACGACAATCTCTCTTTTCCTTGCTAGATCTCCTCCCTCCTCCATCCTTGCTTAACATGTTAAGTAACCTGGGAAAAAAAAAACACTGGCAAAGGAGTTGCAAAGGCTGAAAGAGTCTCAGAGAGAGTGTCATGCAAGCATTACTGTTTGCATAAGTTGGAAGAGTGTTTTGTTTGGAACAAAGCCAACATAAGCTCTTCTTTTCTAGTCTTCACTCTTATCCTCACCCTTGTACCACACCTCCAGGTTGAACTAGAAATAATAATTAGCTTCTGCTGAGGTATTTTCCATTCACCAGCTCCTCCACCCTGTTGGTCATCCAGCATTGTGTTCCCACAGTTGCAGGGCACATGGAAGGGACAAAGGCTGATACCTCCAACACATTCGGCCAGCCCTGTGTGACCACTCTGCCGTGGGAGCATGCGGTGCCACCCTGTGTTTGACTCCTTCTGGGAGCAGCAAGGAGTCACCGAGGACACCCAAAAGATGTACCCCTGGGTTCTCCCACTCACAGCAAACAGGCTGCATAGAAAATACAGCAGCTGCCGAGGGAAGGTTTTGTTCTTCCTGTATTAAAGTACGAAGGCAATATAAATTCAATTGTTTCCTAACTTTTGAGTACTTGGGTTTTCAACTTTATTATTGTGTCTGGGTATAATTATAGTTTGGATGTTAATCCTGTGAGAGTCCCACTCTCACTGTTTAGACATTTAAAAAGACAGTTCAAAGAGGTTAGAGAACAAATGGAGAACACAGACAGAGAACACAAGGCATAGGCAGACCACAGGGTCTACTAGTGGCTGTGAACCCATGACTAGAACTTATGCTCTGATGAGTTCAGGTTGTCCTGCTCAGCCTTTGTGAGCAGGGGCTCACAAAGCCTCTATGGGGATCCTGTTTGATTGTCCCCCACTCCTGTGGCAGGAAGATTTTCCCCATGTGTTTGGGACTACTTTTCACCCCAGAAGCTCCATGCAACTCAAGAGAGGCAAAGAAAATTGTCAATAACTCAGGCATCCCTCCTCCCCTAGCTTCATACAGGAGCCACCTGTGCACAACACCAACGTCTGCACTTTGTAGAGCAACTGTGTTAGGTTTAGCGAAGCAAGTCCATGACAGAGTTGGGGAAAGCTCACAGCTGGGTCCTCAGCTTCACTGTCACCAGTTTCTACAGAACTTGAGAGCAGCATTTTTTAATAAAGCAAACCCCACCCGTAGCTCTTTCCAGATTGGATTTGCTGTTTTGATCTATGTTGTTTGTTGTGGAGCTAAGAGGATGTCTGAAAGTGGTGCCCTGTTGTTGTTGTTGGCTTCCTTCAGCTAAGGGTGCTCCCACCGGCTTGTTCACACAGGTTTCTTCTGCTCTAGTTTTCTTATGGAAAAGAAAATACAAGACTGTGTTTGCATCCTTGTTTTGAGAACAAACAGAAAGAGTTACGCAGGCTTTGCAGGTAGAACAGGTAGGTCCTGAGATGAAAGCCTGTGAGCCACAGTGACATTCCCTGAAGCACACCACAGAGCAGGCATTTGTTTGGCCCAGAAACAAACGCAGCATATCACTGTTCCAGATCACTGCCCCAGTGAGGACAAAGGCCTTGACAGGAATAGGACTGGGAGCCTGGGATGCTACCTACTGCAGCAGCTACAAAGGCAACGTAAGAGAAGGCTGCACCTCCAGCTCACATATCTCAGCGCAAGTCCCTTGGCATCAGCAGAGTAAGGGTTTTCCTGCCTGCTGAGGGCCCATCTTCCTGTGGCCTGAGGGTCACTCTGTGAAAAGTTCCTTCCATGCAGCGTGCGTGGCTCTGATCCACATGCACCAGTCGTTTTTCCACTTGGCTGCCCTCTTTCCCTGCTCATGTGCTGTTATTGCCATTAGAGAGCCGCCGTCTCAGGTGAATGTAAGTCATGAGGCACTTGAGTGAACCCACAATCACTTTAGATTGATCGAAGACGGTCCTTTGGGGGCAGTGGGTTTGCAAGTAACGCTGTCTGCTCAGCACTCAGTTCCAGCTCAGCAGTGGGTGGTATACAGGCATACACATGTACAAGAGACAGCTATGTTGATGGAAGCAGTGATGTTCAGGACACGCATCCCTTGCTTCCTTCTTATTCCCAGATGATTTCTGTAAATATCTTTTTTTTTTTCCTGAGCAAGAACTAACAACTTATCTGAAGAATATAGCTTATCCCAATGACCATGTCAAAAGGCTGCCATACCTCTGAGATGAATTTTGAGTTTACAGCATCCTCCTTGGAAAGGAAGACAGGGTTTTACAGCAAAGGAATCTTAAGAATACAAAAACTGATGAAGTTTCAAGTTGGATTCACCCAGTTCAGCATGCCATTTCTGCCAATGGGCAGTAGCAGAAGGAAAAGAAAAGCAGCAAGAGGAAGAAGGATCCTCCTCTTTACCTGGCTTTCTAGTTTCAGACTTGAATCCATAGAAACTCATAAAGTCTGAGTTAGGTCCTTGCTCTTGGAGACCGACTAATCTATGTAAAGCAGTGCCTAGGTTGAGCTATCCAGGACCCTATCAAATCCAGTTATGAATATTTCCATCAAAGGAGAATCCAGTTCTTTATGCTTCTGTAGTTGGCCCAAACTTCCAGCCTGCCCAGGGCTCTCTGTGTATTGACTCTTCCTTCTGACCATCTCTGCTCTTCTCTTTAACCACCGCTCATGGGCCAGTCTTTCTCAAGTTCAGCTGATCTTTTTTGCTAAGTCTACTTAAATATTTATCTTTGCAGCTTCCTCTGGCAGTGAGTTTCATGGTTTAAACAAATGTAGTTAAAAAGAAGGACCTCTTTCTGTTCAAATCCTGGTACCCAGACTTTTCACCCATGAATAATTTGAGAACTCCTGTGTGCTAGGTTTTAACAACAGTTCTGATCCCATCATATAATTCAGTATAAATATTTATCAACTTACTATACAGCCCAGAGTGCTCTGAATCCCAAGGTCATGAGTTCGAGTCTCAGTGGAGACTGTCCTCTGGCAGTTCAATGCCTCCCTGCCATCCCATCCTGTCAGATCTCGAATGCTAAGCAGGGTCAGCCCCAGTTAGTACTGGGTGCTGTAGACAGTCCCGAGGACTTCACTGTCACTGTCTAAGCTTGCTCGGCCATGGCAGATGGACCTTAGGACTGAAATGGTGGGGCTAGTTCTGCGCACACTGTGCCTCACCTGAAAAATCCACTGTGCAGGCTGGAAGGGCACAACCACGTGGGCAGAGCCCTTCTCAAATCTTCGTTCGCGAAGTTTGGCCATACATACTTACAGTCCAAAACCTGGAAGTCTACATAACGCAGCCTGCTATCTCAGTGGATCTGAGGTCTGCAAGGTGACCTCTGTATTTTCACTCTTGAAACTCATAATCTATTTTAGACTTCATATGCTTGCTGCCAGAATTCTGGTCTACAGGCAGTTAGAGGAGTGCAAACAAATGCAATAAAAAGCAAGGAAGATTAAGAGGGATGAAGAAGAGGGGCTATGCAGTCCCACTGCAGCATGTCCTGTTAGGAATAAAGAACATCCTCAACTCCACAAGGTCTTCAGTGCAGGACAGAGAAAGAGCAGATCCATTGGTTTTATAAGGAAGTAGATGAGATTATAAATGCCATGGCTTCTGGAATCCCATTTCTAGCAATGCTTCCATGCTTGTCTAGTGGGATTTGGTTTTGATTTTAATCCTGCTTTTCCATATGTTGCTTAATGATAGGGGAATAGTAATGGCACATGAGTAAAACCAAAGCAAAGGAATTCACGAAAAGTCTGTGGATTTATCAATTCTTTGATTGTTTTCCAAGCCAGCAGCACTTTCTCACAATTTCTTTCCTCTGCTTTTCCTGCTTAACTAGCTCATCCTCGAGGAAAACATCCGATGACTTACTGAAGACCCCAACCCTAACAGCTGAGGTGACCCCTTGTATTTTTCTTCCTCCTCCTCAGCATGTGAGAAAAGGCATTTCCACAGAATCATCATGGGTAAGATCCTGCTCCCACTATTTGACATGAGTCACAGTACTGCTTTCTCCAGGCAAAACCAAGCCTGTGAGATTAGCATCTTTGAAGGTGAGCACAGCTGAGTGCTGTACCATTTCTTCAAACCACCTCCAGCCTAGCTGGCTGTCTCTGTCTCACTGTATGACAATGAACCTCCATCCTAGTGAATGGTGACCTTTACTCATTTAGCCTTGAGCAAATGCTGCAACCTGAGCTTTTGCCAGACCTCTGTTAGAGCTGAACAAAGATGCGGAAGGCAAACACAAAGGCTGCCTTCACTGGGTTGTAGACTAGTTTTGATTCCCATTGTTGACGAATATCAAAAGGCAGGAGTGATTTTGCTAGGAAGGAGCTGATCATAAAAGCATAGCTGAGTGCTATGTGTGGGATGAGAGTCTGAAAATGAAAAAGACTGGGATGCATAAATCCTATTGATTTTCAGAGGAGACGTATGTCTAGCTCTTTTCATTTTTTAACTAAATTTTCTCCTTTGAAGGGTATGAAATATGTTTAGCATTATCTCTTGAGCAGCAGAAAACTCAGGCTAAGTATGAAATACACAAAAGAAAAACTCCTTCACTTTTCCCAGACAAGGGTTTCATCCACAGTATGGATAGCAGTATTTCTACCCCATGTGGCCCTTTCTGCCTCACCCATGGTCAGCATCCCTGCTGTGGGAAGCTTTGCAAGCATCACTGCACATCTCTATGAAGCTAATAGTAATCAGCCTCTCTCTGGGCAGCATCCACTTAAGAAAGTGCATCCACTAAATCCCAGCTCAGATCCCACGTATCTCCATGTGCTACCTAACACTAGCTTTGAGCATCAAAACTGGAGTCTGTTCATACAGGTCCACTAAAATTGACACTTTTGCAAGTACGAGCTCCTTGGTGTTGTGAACAGCTGCAGACACCTAGGCAGTATAAAAGCTCTGGAGAAAATAATTTTTCCTATTTGCTTAACATCCTTATCTGAGTTTCTCAGAGACCACTAAGCACACAAGACCCATATGGATCAACACAGATGTTTGCTTCAGTCCTGTTTATTCTCAGTGTGGCACTGGCATTCTGAATGCTAAATTCCCAAGTCCCTTAGGTTTTACCCAGAGTCACTAAAGCAAACAGCACTGAAGGTGGACAAAAGATGCACAGGGTTTCCACTAGACCAGAGTGCAAGGTCATCCTGTGAGATTATTTGTTTAGTATTGCAGGGTATGGAGCTTCACACAGCTGCCCCAGTACTGAATCCAATAAACCAGGTGTGATCACCCATCTGGGTGCAATAGTCAGGATTCCTATGCTGCTCAGGCCTCCATCCTCCTACTTTCAAGCATAATAGAACTCCATTACCAAACCCCCACAGATGGACCCCAGATGAGCAAGTACAACAGTGCAGTTGTGAGGGGGAGTGATGACATTTCAGCGTGCATATTGCGTCCACACCAATGATCATGGGTAGGAAAGGAAAAGTTAAATTAGCCACGTTGGGTGAGGGAGGAAAGCCACATCAGAGGAGCAGGGTCTTACCACAGAAAGGAACTGTTTGCCCAAGAAAAGAGCAGAGGCTTCACTGCTTGAGTTTTCTGAGAGGAAATTAGATGAGACATATAGACAAATACGTTTGAAGGGTTCCTGCCTGATTGCAAAGCAGCTAGAGTAGATGACCCCTTTTTGTTCAGCAGTTGTTTTAAAGGTTTTACTGCTACTGTAGTTAAGCAGGTGAACATCTGTTGTCCATGTGACCCACTATAAAACTTCAACTGTCAGGAGCAGGATACACTGTGCTGTGATCAAGGGACAAATTTGCTTATTGGGAAGCCTGTAGACTTTAATTTGCATCTCTCCATCCCATTATCAAGCAGCTGAGCATGTGTTAGGAACAGGCTTACCACAATCAAAGAGCATATGAGTGCCTGTCAGAACAACTGGCACTGATTCTCAGACATATATGGGCTAAATTATAGGTTTTGTTATTACTAGTAACTGCATTGAGTTCTCACTTAGGAGGGTGGATATGACACAGCTTTTGGTGGATTTGTATGTAGTCCCAGCAAATGTCACTGACCTGCTGTCTAACTGTGGGGTAGGTATATTTCTTTATTCCACTTAAGTTTTTTCATCCCTTAAATGGAAATAACAATGTTTGTCTTTCTTTGTAGAGGTCTGACCACTACTAGGAAAAAGCAGTCATTATTATCACTAAAGAACACCAATAGAGAGTAGCACTGCATGTTTCAGCTCCTTCTCTAGTTAATGATTACATATCAGTTGGGAGCTTCTCTGCAGGATTCAGAATTACTCTTTAAGGCATCAACAATTAAGAAACCAGGACATGATGTTGGTTATGACAGTGTGAGCAAGAGGAACTGTTTAAGGCTGACTTCCCTTTAACAAGATGCAGTAATAGATGAGATAATAAAAGGAGTAACCTGGTCCTATCTACTGACACTGATAATATGATGCAGCCTGGCTCCACCACAGTGCTATTAGCATTTAATATTTGTGTTGCAATAGGGCCAAAGAGTCTTGACTTAGGTAGGGCTTGCTGTGCTGGGCATTGCACAAATGTGTAGCAAATGACTATTGTTTCCCTAAAGAACATCCCATAGCAAAGAGGTCATGAATTGATGAAAGACAAAAACAAAGAGCAGAATGAGGGGAGAGAATACAAGGAGCAGGGTGTGTGCCGTTCTTAGCATGCCCTGAAAGGAAACATGGCATAGAAGAGAGAGCATCCTGCACTGCTCAAAGGGAGGCCATAATGTCGTATCACCACTGGATAAAGGCTGGTGGCAGCTTCTGAACTGTAACAACTTAGTGCTGAGTGCTGGATCACTGAGGACTGAAGCACACAATGGAAAATAAAATTCCCTCACTGCTTCCAATTAACAAGCAGCTTCAGTCAATTTCCTGAAAACAGTTGTCTCTAGTGAAAAGCATAAATCTATGCATGTGAAGCAATCTTGGCTCTGGTGGGACGCAGCCTAGCACGGACTCCCTCTCCTGTTCACCAGGGCTTGCTAGGAATGGTGGTGGGCAGCATCTGCTGGTGTTCATGAAACCTGGATGAAGTTTGTTCAGTGATGGCTCCTGAAGTTCCACTCCTGGGGATAGTTCCTGGTTGAGCCCCATGCAGAACCATCCCTCTTCCCATGTGGTTTTCAGGCAGATGCCAAAAGCTGAGGCAAAAGCTCATAACATGCCAATTACCCTGGCCTCAAAACCACAAAAGATTTTATACAGCTGTTGGCAAATGAAACCTTGTTCCAAACATTTAATACCTAATTGAATAAACTTGCAGAGCCCGGCTCTGGGTTTGCCTGTTCTCCTGCTCTTGTGTCATCATTTCAGCCCACTGCTAGACCCCGTGTTCCAGCCAGAGGAATAGAAGGTTTGCCTCATGGCTTTCCGTCATTCATGAAAAAAAAAAGAGAGAGAAGAGTCTGCCATGGCATAAGTTTCAGATCTATGAATTTTCTGTCGGAGCACTAAGAGGGTTAATTTCAAAGCCCATATCCTCTGTTTTCCCTGCACCAGAATTCAGTTAATGGACAAATAAACTGATTCATAGTGGCTTTTGGGTCTCCAGTAAAGATATAACAACAACTGCTTCATTTAGATGTGGTGAATGGCAATTATGTTTGATGGGAAAAGTGGGCAATTTTTCCTTTCTTTGTGAAATGCTTTGGATAAATTGTTTTTGTGACCTTATCTAGAACATAAAGGTCTAGTCACCACTTAAAATTATAAGGTAATTCATGAAATACACTCCTGGATCAGACAAAGAGACCAAATGTGACCTTGCCAGCAATACGTTACACTGCAGAGAAGGTCAAAAAAGGTTACCATTGTCCTTTTTAGAATAACAATATCCTAAATTAAAGGTACAGTGTTTAATTTTAAAGAATCCAGAAATTACATGGTTTAGCTCTAAAGAAACAGTACTGTTCTGAAACATGTGTAATGTTTCAAACGTTATGAGAAACAGATGCCACTACCCCATCCTTTTTGAATGACATCTGAAGTTATATGCAATTTTCTCCAAATTGCCTTTTAACATCTGATTGCCTCCAAACCAACTAACTGAGTTGCACTGTGTGATATGCAAATGGGAAGCCTACTACTGCAATCAGCATCTCCCAGGGAGGGAAATATTTCTGATCCAGCAAATCATTTTGACCCATCAGTAACAAACTGTGCTGCAAAGAGGTGTTGCTCTCTTCAAAATCTGTGCAAAGTGTGCTCTAGGTTGCTGGAGTTACTAAAGTAGTTTTAAAGGATTTTTCTGGATTACAGGAGGAAAAGGGTTGTGTTAAGTTTCCGAAAAGGAATTTAATTTTTCAGTGCTTGCCTGATCTTTCTAGTCCACAAGACAGTATTCTGACAGAGGGTAGTTCAGATTATGACCCAAATAACAGATCCTAAGAGGCATTTCTGCTCTTTAGTGAAGACATCAAGAGAAAAAAAAGTACTGCATTTATGACCATCTAAACTCACTTTCTGCTTCTCCAGTGGAATTGTTGCCTAACAGACAGCTCTGTTAATATTCCATATAATTCTGCATTGGAAAACTATTGAAGACTTTGTGGTCAATGTGAAAATGTAGAATTCAAATAGTGATGCTGATCCTTGGACTAATTGAAAAGAATTCATTACCCATGCTCAAAAAAAAAAAAAAAGAAAAAAGAAAAAAAAAGCAAAAGAAAGAAAAATGCCATACTCATCCCTTCAATTCCTTCACATACAGGATGCTGCAATTTCCAGAGGGTTGCCTGGGTGTAGTAAGTGGCAGGTCCTGGTGGGCTTCTGCTCTACTTCTAATGCCATGTGGAAGATTCATGCAAAGACCCGTTCAGTGAGGCTAGATGTGCAGTGTATCAAGCTCCCAAAACATTAAATCTCTCAATAAACTGTAACTCATTATAACCCCTTGCATGGGTGCCCAGGACACAGTGAAATGGAGTTCACTTGGTCACACAGCCCTGGCATGGCTCTGAACCTGGGGGTGTGCTGCACCTTGAGGGGGGCTATTGTCAGTGTCCAGAGGCAACTGTTGCTGCACAAAAGCCCTTTGCATGATCAGCTTGGGATGGAGACCAGCTTAGAACCACAAATGCCCTCAGTCCACCACCCCTGGGATGGCCAGTGGCTCCAAGCTGAGGTGCTGTGCAGGAACATGAAGGGAAGGCAGGCAGGCTTCCCCTCACCAGCACAGGGATGTGTGGAGGTGCCAGGTCAGACTGACTGGAGAGGATGTCTGCTAGGACAGGTGCAAAAGGAGCCTGGGTTTGTGTACAGGTGAGAAGACAAACCTGAATACAACAGCAATGCTTGGGATAAAGTTAGTTTTGGAATGAAAAAAAATTATTGCTTCAGCTTCTCTTCTGGGCAGGCAAAACACCCCATGGTTCTTAACACCCCAGTTACTCCACTTGTTTTAGTGGGACTGCTCACATTTTAAAGAAATGCACATCTTTAAGTATCTAGCCAAAATTAAAGGTTTAACTGAGTGCTGTTGAAAAGGAAAGGGACAATGTGGAGCTCTACTGCTTAGGGAACTGCATAGAGCAGGATGGAGATGTTGTACCTTGGAAGGGAAGTAAGAATGGTCTGGGAAGGGCTCTTCATCCTGAAAAACCCTACAGTCCTCATAGGGAAAAAAATGGGAGATATGGGCAAAAGCAGAAGGTGAGATGCAGAAGAAGGGAAGGAAACGAAAAAGCACAACTGTAGAAGCAGGGAGTGAAAAGATGATGGAAAGTTTGAAAGGGAAAGCTGGAGAAACACTTTGCAGTCCTCCCCTCTGGGGGTTACAGTCAGTGATGTGGGCTTTTTATAAGCCTTTGTTAGTATAACTCTCTTTTTTCCTTTAGTTTATTCCCCCTTTTAAGATCTATACCATGTTTGCATTTCCCCCCTCCTCTCCCTTGTCATGGCTGTTCAAATCTAATTACCAGAGGTTCACTATATTCATTAGCTTCATTCCCTCAAAACCCTGGGCTGCATGTCATCTGGATCTGATTATGTATGGTGCATTTCATTTTCCCAGCTATTCCCCTACCTGCTTTTAATCAGCATGAGATTTTTCATTTAAATGTCATTAGACTTTTGAATAAATAGGTAAAGAACATTACAAATAAATAAAAAGGCTTTGTGCAAGCCAGACACAAGGAAAGTCATGCCCAAGACCACCCATTGCAGTGTCCTTCTCTGAGGAGGGCACACCAGATATGCCCAGAGGTGCTAACACAGCCTTCCCTGCTCTGTTAGAGGAGCACTTTGTTAAGGCGCAGATTTTTACTAGCCCTTTGAACACTCCTCTGAGGTTGTAGATGAGGCATGTCTGACGCTCAGCACTTGGCAATGCATTTGTGTCTTTCATTTCTGTGGGAGTTCATAACATTCACAGTGATTTGCCTCGTAGCTTGCAAGGCAGCTAACCAGGCACACTCACCTGATGGTGTCTGTCAGCTCGTACCCTTCAGCGCCTTTCCAGCAAGTAAGGATTGATTATGCATGGAGGGGGGATCTAATTAACAGAAATAATTGGGCTATACTCTTTGTAGTGAAGTTACTCATTGTTACATTCCTAATTCCCCATCCGTGACTTGTTCAGTTCTACTTGTATTGGTAAGGTTAAGCATTAGCTGAGTCCTCCACAGATGGAGGTTTCACCATAGGAGTCTAATGGACCAGAAGTACAAATAAAACACATATAACCTTTGGGCTGGGTTCAAAAGAGGATTCAACATCTTTGAAAGAGCATACTGAGGCATGAGTGTATGAAGTCTCTGTGGTTGTACTTTCTGACCCTTGAAAGAAGCAGCTCATTGTTTCAGTCAGGTTTCATTCTCCTAAAATTTTCTTCTTCACCTATTTCTTCTAGTACTTCTGTTTCCCCAGCATCTGTAAAGCCTGACCTTATTTTTCTTAACTCTTCTTTTTGTCTTCTACAGCGTCCTTGGTATCTCCAGTTGCTACTCGGAACAATTGTAGCACATAGTTACTTTGCCATTATACCCTAATTTTAGGCTAGTATATCTTAGCTTAATTTCCAATTTTCCTCTGATTCACCCTGAAGTTTCTCTCTTTTCTCTGAGAAGGATATTTAGCCTTCCATGCCTAAAGTCCTCATGTAGTAACTCCTGCCAGGATTTGACTACTCCTCTTTGTACTGCAGTAGAGCTGAGACAAAGCAAGGTTTGAGTGAGTGGTTAAGCAAGCTTGCCTGCTTATTGTATTGATTTACACAACACCAGGCTTGGCAATTAACTTGAAAGATGCTGAGTACCAGACAGAGCTTGTAGCTTTCTCCTTTTCCAAGTAGCATAAGGAGCATTAAAAAAAAAAAGTCATATCTTTGCTAAAATGGGTTCAAACACCATTTCTTTGTTATTACACTCACTGGATCAGGGAACAGCAATGCACAGTCTGAGTTACATATTCCTCTGAGTAGCCTTTTATTTCAGCAACATATTTTTGAATATCAGTTTGGTTTAGTTGCTCAAATTATTTAGCAAGTCATCTCAAGTAGAAAATTCATTTTTAAAATATTGCAATCTTTTTTCAAATTTATGATGTAAAATGAGTAAAGTATAAGGATGAAGAATTAATTACATGCTTCTCTTGCTTGGCCTGTTGACTCTCATGCATGTGCACTTTCCAATCTCTTTGTGGGGTTTTGCACTCCCAGAATTGTCTATTAGTTTATATAGACCCAATTCAAGAAAGCTGTGGTCAATATTGCAGACCCTCCTATTTTCCTAAAGTTTTTAGGTTTCTTCCTTCCTCTGTATCATATGATATAGCATAATTTCACTCTTTTTTTGATTTATTGTGTCATAAGATGGTTCTATCTGGAATAAAAGAATGATTTTAGTTTAGGATTGCGGAACATCATACCCAGCAGATGTCTGGGTAATTAAAGACCCCAGGAGCACTGTATCCTGAACTCCTAAGCTCCTGTATAAATGGTTCAGGAATGTTTCCTTCCTCCTTTTTGAGATGGGTAACAGATGCCCCAGAAGTGATCCTTTCCTCTTTCATGTCATGACTCCTTACCCAAAACATCTGTGTGCTCATTTCCTGACAGTCAAACTCTGTTAGCAGCTTTTTTTCACAGGTAGAAAGCTCATTGGGAATTACAGAGGCAGTATCCACAGACTTCTACAGATGGACCGATTCCTCTGGAACAGGATGGGGAAAATCAGATCAGTGGCACAAGAGCGTTAATTCCTGGCTTACACATAGGTTAGGTATCTCTCAAAGTCTCCGCAGGGGTAGAGGGGTAGGTAGGGGGAAGGTGGGGGGTAAGACGGGAGCAAAACTGGGGTTTTCTTCTGAAAATTCAATCCAGTATGTGATTAAATGCTTGCTGAATCAGACACAGGACAGTTTGAAGAAACCCTTATAAGGCTCATAAGCAAAGAGAGCAGACTCCTCAAGTATCTGTATTTTCTCCTGTGTTGTAAAAGTGAAACAAATTTGATTGGAGGTAATAATTTGTGAGTCTTCAGTCAATGAAATACTTACCAGCCAGGTGTTCAGCAATCTTAGATCATCCCAAAATCTGTGTGTTTAAATGTAAAATTTCTTCAGATGAATGTCATCTTCTATTTGATTTGAGTCCATTTCCTCCACATTTCGTGACTTCCTCCTTGTAATTTATCTGCCATGACAGAACCTCATCTAGGTCTGAATCCTAACTTTCTGACACAAAATTCAGACTCAAATCCAAGCCCAGACCCCAACTGGGGTAACTCATGTGTGTCCTCAGTGCCTGATATCAAAGCAGAAAGATAATGACTGTCCTGACCCTACCATCATTATGCAATGCAGGAGCATCAGTGTCAACAGTCACTGGCCATCCAAGAGTGTTTTCAATCTCTACTATGCTGACATGGCTTGGGAACCAGTTCATGTCCACATGATTTAGAGAAATATCTTTGATTTTACTACAAGTAGATGACTGAGGAGAAAATCCAGCCCCCTATTTTCACAAAGAAAGAAGCCGCAAAAATGAAAGCGCTCATCTCCCCAGAAAATCATGCAGTGATGGAGAAGTCAAATCATGTGAATTTACTGTGCTATGGGTAAGTATAGCCCACAAAGTGGAAAGGGAGTAGAAGAAGTTGCTGACTTTGAGCAGAGAATTATACTCCGGGTAAAGGAGTAGAGAATGCAATCCCTGGGAGAGATGATGAGGGTCAGACCCAGAGGCAAAGAGTTCAGATGCATGTTCCTTGTGCGGTCTCCTGTGGTTTAGATGCAGGATGGATTAGCAAGGGGGCTTTTGTGGAGGAAAGGCAGCAAAACAGTTTGCAAGGAACTAAGTCTCTTCCATGTAGTAAGAAGCTATAATTCAAAGTAAGACTTCCAAGGCACAGATATGTATGTGTTCTCATGAAGACACACTACAGTAAAGAGGAAAATGGGAGCACAAAAGAATGTTTTTCCTTGCTGTAATGAGACTAATGACCCTTTGCCCTCTGTGGAGTGCTGGAGGATGCCACCATTAACTTTTCATTTGCAATTTGTATGCCCCTTGCCTTTTTTATAGTAGCAATCTCAATGCAGTATCCAAGATAGGAGGAAAAGCAGCATGGAGAGAGCTCCTGTGGTGGGAAGTGATGAACTGCCTGGCCTACCTGCCAAGCTACCCCCAGCTAAGCCACAGAAGTCACGTGCCATGGTCAGGCAGCTTGGGCTCATGATGAGTGTCAGTAATGAACACTTTTGATGGATCACTTCATGAGTCCTCAGTCTCTTTTAGAAGTGCCCTCACAACCAAAAGGCTGAGCAGTGTGTCCCTTTTATTTGAACTGCTTCTTTCAGAGAAGCTGTAGCAAGTGACACTGAAAGAAAGGAAAAGAAAACACAGGGAAAGAAGGAGGCAGCACATTCTGTTCCTCCAGGGAAGGAAAACTGTAAAAGCAGTCTAAGTATATGATCTTTCAGTGCGTGTAAAAAACTTATGGCTCTGGCTAATATAACCAAGGCTTTGCAATGAGCAACAAGGCATTATTATCAAGGTAACCTGTGTGCATGCACATACATACATATCTCTGTGTGTAGGACAGGAAAGAGTGTCAAAAAAAAGTCTGTCTCATCAGGCACTGTCAGGTTTTCTTTTCTTTTCTTTGGTGGTGGATCTCAACACAAAGACCAGGCTTCTGACAGATCCACTTTTGAAAGTCCGTAACAGCTGTGGGATAGCTTAATTGAGGACTGGGAGTCATGCAGCATGCAGAGTGCCCTGTTGTTTTTGAAAGAAAGAAAAAGCTCTTTGGAGTTGTGGTGTGAGAAGGCTATGTTCAGTCCAAACTCAGCTGGGGAATTTCAGCCTATGTTAAACTCAGCCTTAAGGGCAATTACTGTTTGCCTTATTGTCTGTTGTTAATAGGGTTGTTGGTGATGGTAATGGCTGGAAAATCAATTACAGGCAATATAGAGGTAGGGAAACATAGACACTCTGCTCCTGATGCAGTGCGTAAAACAGCCCTTGGGCTCAAGACATCAGTGCAGGAGGGATGAGACCACTAATGATGCACAGGGATAGGATGTGGGAGACCTGGAATCTTCATCCCAGATGTACCACAGGTTCTGTCAGCAGCCAAAAATTTCCTTTTCTGGAACCCTGGGGAGATCACACCTGGCACGTGCCAAAGATAATCCGCTAGCATCTGGAGGACACCCTGAGATGCTAAATGAAAAGGCATAATGAAGCCTGGACCCAGACAATGGTTGATTTTTTTCCAGCAGCTAAAGAGAAAATAAAAACACACAGAAGATCCTACTGATCCCAGAATTTTTTTTCTTTGTGGATCAAAAAAACCTGAAAAAAAATTATGATGGTTGAACAAAATATTTCTTGTTGGATTTCTGGCCATAAGAAAACAAGAAAACAAAAGGCACCCGATGCTTTCTCTTCAGCTAAGAGCCTGACCTTCTGACAGGGTGAGGAGTTACTTTGCATGGCTTGTATACAGACATCTGGAAGTATGATAGAGATGGGAACAGAATGAAATTTTCCTGGGTCTTCAGTCTCTCTGCCAAAAGGCTTGCCAGACATCATCTCCTAATTTTCCTCTGGTGTTTTCTTGAAGTGTCTTTGGTATCTCCCTGTTTGAGCTTGAGCTATTTATAGCACAGCAACAGGCAGGGAGGAGAATACAGTTAAAGCTACAGACCTGCTGGCATTTGTCACTAAACCAATGTCCCGTGGCTCTTGCAGGAAAAGTGTGGTCATATACCCAAAACCATGAATTTCTTACAATGTATCTTGACTCTTTTCTCCCTATAACAGCCTCATCAATTTTAATGCTAAATGAATAAATAATAACAAGACACTTAAGGTGTTAATGGAGCATTAATTATTGCTGAGGTTTCTGTAGAAGGGCATGCGACATCGACAGTAATACCAAGTGACTTTCTTTATGACTAACATAATTACAGTGAATATTAAATGAAGCAAAAAGTGATGGGGATCTTAGCAGTAATTGTTGCAATTGTTCATACAGAATCCGATTTCCTATACCGTATTTACCTAAATTGGCTAGGAAAAGCACAGGAGGCATGTAAAGCTCAATGAATCACTCCAGTTTACATCTCTAGTTGAGAAACTGCTTCCTCATTGCCCACAGGAGAATAACAAGCACGGCCATTCAGGTCTGGTTTAAACCTGAGACTGTGGCAAAACATGTCAGAAAAACAGTGCTGCTTTCCATTTCTGTTTGGAAAGTTGTTTTTTCTTTTCTTATCAGGAGTGATAGCAAACATGATTTTATGTAAAAAAGAGAGGAGGGGAGCTTAAGTTCACCTGGCCATTCACACATTGCTGTGAAATCAGTTTTACAGCAGGGAAGGGCTCTAGGTGAGCAACTCCTAAGTTTTGGGTTTTTGCTTGTATTTGTGTGGAAAGTGAAGATGAGCATATGAAAGCCATGTCTTGGTTCTTGAAGCCTTGGTGTATAATGGGAATTAGGTACTTTTGTCTGAGAAAAGTGTCTGGCCCTAAAGACAACCTTTAGCCTGCACCAGAGCTGATGGGAAGGGTACTCTTTTATTTACCTTTGAAAGTGGAAAGGGCTTTAATCCTTAGGAAAACACACACAGTGCTCACCCCTGAGTGAGAGGGTTGTAGAGCTGGAGCTCCCCTGTGTCGCCTCCTTGCCAAATGAGGGCTGGTAGCCCTGGGGGCAAAGGGGTTCCCAGGTCAGTAGAGCCCAGAGTGCAGAAATGCCCAGAATGGGGTAGCAGCTCTGGGGCTTTGAATTGAATGCAGGTGGGAGGCTGGGGAAGAGATGGCTGTGGTAGTCATGCAGAGACCCCTGAGGTATTTTCCAGGGTGTGCCCTATTGTACAGCCCTTCAGCCCCACACTGGGTTTAATTATGCAAGGCAAAGAATTGACCTGGGAGCATGAAAGCAGAATAAAGCGGCTTACTGCTACCTGTGAGAAAATATCCTCACTTGTGAACTTTGAATTTACTTGAAACTGAAACTTGAGCCTGGATTTCAGCATCACGATTGACTGCTGAATGTTCTGAGTGTCCTTTGATGAGCTGCTGTGCAGAGCTCGGTGGATTTTCTGCATGGCCAATCACCTAAGTCACGTGGCATTACTTCAAGTGCCTGAGCGCCTCAGAAGCTGGCCTCCCTCTGCCCAAAGTGACATGAGTTAACTTGCCAACAGGCTTTAACTTTTGGATTAAACAAGTTCTAGATGTGCCTGAAATGTTCCCACACGTAGAAATCCCTCTATGAAAGGGCATGTGAAAGGTGAGCAAGATGTGGGGGAAACTTGTATTTTGTTCACACTTTCTTCTCTAATTTGAAATGTGAGTTGGTCTCAGTGTCCCTTTATTCTATTTCTATAGGCTCTTTGGAAGCTCTATTGTCTCTGTGTGCCTGTTCATTTCCTTAACAGATTAATTCAACTTGCTCTGCTGACATGTAGTTAATTATGTTTCAGTTAACTCGTTTTCCTGGATGATGCTCAACTGCTGTCTGTAAATGAAATCGCTGCCTGGCTAATCGAAAGTTTCTGAGCGCCTTCTCTTCTATGAGTGCATACATATGCCTGTCTGGCACTCTGCTCGAGATTCTGGCTGGAGCTTGGGAAGGTGGACATGTGTGAGTGAAATGCAAGGAGGAAGAAAGTAAATGGATCCTGAACCTTCTGAATGCCAAAATATTTCTACAAATAACCTAATTAAGTGTCTAAGCCTAGGAAGATTTGATTAGAAATAATTACCCTTTGGCAGGTGAATGAGCTCTTACAGGAGACAGAGACACTTGCACAAGATGCTCTCTGCTCATGTCTATCCTTCAGATGCCCATTTGGGTCAAAGCTGGCCCAAATAATTGCCTGCATTTCACAGAAATGTTCCCCCTTTTCCCTGAGTCAATTTAGTCAATTTTTTGAGGATGTTAAGTGTGCTGGGCATGCTTTCACACTGACTATGTACAAGCCCACAAAACTGAGTTCTTCCCAAAGGAGGCCACAGCAGGATCCATTATCACTTAACTAACTGTGAACTCACATGGAAAGAGAGCTTAGAATTAATCAAACTGTGAGAAATTATTGTTAACTGCTAGTGTTCAGGGAAGTATAAGGCCAGACTTTGGCATAGATAACTTGATTGATAGCTACAGAGTTACATCCAGGATAAATTTTCTTTGGGTGTTACAATGGGCATGCAATTCCTCTTGGGACAATATGACTGGACTGCAGCCCACTGTTGGGCAGTGACAGGATGCCTCAGGTGACATTTCAGTGCCCTCTGTCCCAGCTCCAGAAGCATAACAATCCCCCATGGAAAGTAGTCCTACTATCATGAATAAATCAGAGGCCAGCACTGTGAGCCATGCCTGCCAGAAATGTCCAAGGTGAGGTGCCTGAGAGGCAGTAGCTTGCATGGACAATGACTGATAAAAATAAACTCAGTTTTATGCAGATTTTCAGAGTTATTTCACAATATCCCATATGCTCACCTTCATTTGCTTTTCTGAGATACATATAAAGCATACATGGAAATCTGTTTCAGGAAGCTTAGATCCTTAATTTTAATGGAGGAACTTAAGTAGACACCCCATTTCTCCTAAACTCGGTGGCACCAGGGCATTGCTTTTAGCTATGATATTTTCATGTTAATTTTTGGCAAGTCATCTGTACCTCAGTTCTTGCTACTACTTTCAGCATCCTAGCTCAGGGCTCCTTCACTTATCGCCAGGAAGCTCTTTGAGACTGGCAGCACTTATCCTTGGAGCATGGTTGCAAGGGAAGGTATTTCTCTGCTGTTAGGAGAATGGAAGAAATGCTGGCATAATATTGAAATCTCTGTCAAATATTTCACTGATTTCAGTGGGGATAAGTCAATTTTGCTTTCAAGACTTCAACTTATCATCAACATAACCATTCCAAACACAGAATTTTTTAGGGGGAAAAAAAAAGCAGTGAAGACAAGAGATATAAATAAAAAAGTACAAAATAAACTATCCATAAATCACTATGTACTTAACAATGAAATGTATCAAGTTGGATTTTTCAGTAAATGAATACATTAGCTCATGCTCTGCAGCGTCTGTGCAAGCAAAATCCTGCTGTATGTAAATTGCATGCCTAACAACTTGTGTGGCTAGGGAAATAAGCCATATGTATGCTTACCATGTGAATTTATAATTAATTCATGCTCCTGGGTAAAACCGAATCCTTCATGAAATTCAGCACCTGTATAAGTTTCCATTTCATCCTGACAAATCTTAATAGTAGAATAAGAGGTCTGAAAAGCTATAGGTAATCTCTCTATATGAAAATCTATAAAAAAATAAAAGAGAGCTAACATTTCAGTTGTAATCAAGAAATCAACTAACAATTAACACTCATTGACTGGCATCTGAAGACTGGAGGGAGGCAAATGTGCCTTTAATCACATGTCAAAGGGATGAGTGGGGAGAAATCTAGAGAATGACAACTCTGGCATCTGTGCCAGATAGATTAGCTCGGGCTGTGGTTTGGGATAGAGTTAGTGGACATCTGGACAAAACCACGCAAGTGACAAAGGGTCAACCTAACTTCTGAGAGGGAAATTCTATCTAACAAGCCTCTAGGGACATTTTGGTGAGACCAGTTAATATGTGATGCCAGTGACCTAGTCCCTTTGATTTTCCAACAGTCTTGTCACAAGGTTTTTTGTAAACTAAGTAACCAGGGGACAAGAGGTAAGGTCTTAATTCACCCAAATAATTGGCTAAGTGATAGAAAGCTACAGGTGAAAGTAAATGCTCGTTTTCCTCAGTGGACGGAAGTTATCACTGGAACTGTGCAGGTCTTTTGCTTGTGCTAGTAATCTGTGCCAAGTCTGGGTTGTTTGATATGTTCATGAATGCTCTGGAGAGGGAAGGGAGCCTTGAGGCAGTATTTATTAGTGATATGGAGTTGTTCAAAGTATTGAAATGAAGGCAGAGTGTTAGGAATTGCAAGAGGATCTAATGAAAGCGACTGGCAATAAAAAAGCAAATAAAATTCTTGTACATAGATTGCCTAATTTGTGAATCAAATTGTTTACATCAGTGTGTGAAGTGGTACATATGGAACGGGGAATAATCCCTAGATTTTATGTATGGTGACAGGCTCTGAGCAGACAGGTCCATAGGAAGAGCATCTTCACTCACAGAGACAATCAAAATCAAATTAAATATTGAGATCTTTGGGGAAATGAGGAGAGCATGAAACAGGAACCCCGATGCTGCTGCCAGGAAGGGGGTCACAGCTCGCCCCTGTTCAGCTCTGGACCCCGTTCTGCAAACAGCACAACCAAAGGTATTCATACAAGCGATGACAGGGCTGGTTAGGACTGTTAAGCCTCAAAAATGTATCATTTAAGAGGATGCAAAAAAAAGATTTAGAAAGTTGAGAGTGTCATGGGGGAGGTGGTTAGAAATAAACAGCTCACCGTCTCTTCTGCTGCAAGCCCTAGAGCCATACAACCACTGTGGAGTGGAGCCAGCAAGACAAAGGCAACAGAACTGGTCACTTCTCTTTGTCTACTGCTACCTCACATGCAAATATATCGGCTGTTGAGACTCATTTATTCCAAGGGACTCTTGGCAGCTTTTCCCGTCTGGTTTAAAATACAGCTATAGGGTCCAGCTTCAGGCTTGCCTGTGACAGCAGGGCAGAGTTTGTAGGGCTGCCCCAGCTCCATCTTGCTTGGAGAATGGAAACAGGAGTACTTGTTATTAACAGCTTGCTGAAAAGGCTGCCCAGTCGCGAATAAAGGACCAGACTCAAAAGTGTGCTGCTCAGACACCATTAGCACCTATCATAGTAGTGCCACAAGAAAAAAAAAGAGAGGAATGTGTTTTTCCACACCAATTGAGCAAGCTCCAACAACCATTAAAATACTTTAATCATGTAATTATTGCAATCTTTTTACCACAGAATAGAATTAAGTACGGTTTGCAAGGCAAAGCTTTATTTTTTTCTTTTCACAAGTATGAATTTCACAAGAATTTAATCTTCTCAGTGATACATGCTGAAAGATGATTTTACTGTGGTGATGATACTCTTAAACAACTGGTATGACATCCACTTTGAGTTTGCCTACTTTTGAGGGAAGACAGCAATACAGATTTTGGCATCTTCCCTTTTAACCTGTTAAGCAAAAATAAGGGAAGCACATCTCAGACATCTGATATGCAGGTCCATTTATTGTGGTGGCTGCTGAACTTGCACATGGTCCCAGAATGACCACCTTCTTCTTTAGTGCAGGAACATATCTGATAAATGGAAAGCTACATCTTCTAGACTCCCATGCCTACATGCACTGTCCATGATGAGCAGAGGTTGAAGGGGATGATCTTAGTTTTGCACACAGACTGGCTCATGTAGACAAGGGTGGATGGCAGCTTGGGCTGGTGACTTAGCAACTCAGCTGCTAGCAGCAACCTCCCACCAAGGCTGCTGGCAACACTTCAGTGTTCATTGCTGTAAACATCCCCTCCCTGATGGTTTTGGAGGTGGAGGGGAAGCAGCTTTTTGCCTCTCTCTCAGCTGCTATAGCCCTGCTCACTGCTCTCCTCCAGAGGATGCTCATACCAGCACTTCCACTTACCCTGGTGTTCAATGGATTTGCTTTTTGTCCATTTGGTTTCCACCCCTATGCATAAATCTTGTCAGTTTCAACCTAGTTGCATCCTTTTCCGACAGACTGTCTCAGGAGCAATGCAAATGAGCTTTGAAATGTGGAGATCTGGTTTATATTTGTCAGTTAATTGCCTGAGTGGCACAGACATTTAGAGCTGGCACCTGCCTCCTTGTGTTAAGTTCCATCTTTGATTTCAGACCTGATGCTGCATGTAGAAGGTGAGCTACTGGTGGAGGAGGATGTGCTCCTTCGCCAGTATCTTGCTCTAGGTGACAGTGATCTAAACTCCTCAGACTGAGTCTGTTTTATACAGCAAACACTGATCACCGAGGTTGTGGCCCAATGCAAAGCAGCACGGATCTGTTCGCTTCTATGTGAGCTGACCCAGCCTTCCCCCGTGAAGCCCCAGCCTTCTTGTTCATCTATCTGTCCACGTTGTGTGACCATATGCATCTGTGGTGCACATGTGTGGACTTGTTTCTCCCTGAGATTGAACTCTGGGGTGCTTATGGACGTGAACATGGCAGGGAGAAGCAGCACCTACCTTAGCAGATTGTATGCCTGCACGCAGATGCTGGAAATAATATGACATTTTGTTCTTTCTTGACATCTTTAGTTTAAAACATTCCCTCACACTTAAACATTAGGTCCTGAAATTCAGCCTGTATTTCTTTCACACTTCATTTCATCCCCTTGTCCAAATTTCTTCATTCAAATCCGTGTCAGTTTTATCCAAAGTCCCGGCAGTGCACAGATGAAGCTAGTCAAGTACAGAGCTGGCTCTCATGCCAAATGTCTGAAATCAACTCTGTTTTCTTTCCCACACACTTCTGTCTTTCTTGCTCTTTCTCACTTTCTCTTTTTTTCTTTCTTTTTTTTTTTCAAACAACAAGATGGCAATCAGCTAAACAACAACACATTTTCTGAGAAACCCAGCCTACTGGACTGTGTAAGGTCTGACTTCCCTTCAGATAAGCCTTACTGCTCCTGCTGCCTCTCTGCCAGGGACTCCTACAGCAGCAGATCAAATTAATTGTCTGGGTATCCTGCAAAATACCCTACTGCAAGCAATGAATGCTTGAAACTACACCACAGCCCTAGTCCTAGCTCTGACATTTCCTAGCTCATCCCAGTGCTGAACAGCAGACACACATTGGAAAGGTTTGATGTCTTCCACTGACACAAATGTCATGGTATCCCCATGCTGCATGGCAGGTGCATTAGAAATGCATAGACCAATTTATCTATACTACAACAAGAATCTGGATGACTTCAAGGCTGGAAGTGTCAGGAAACATAGGTCTGCACAGCATAAACTTCACTGGCTCTCTGGTTAAATTTTCCAAATACTGAAGTAACTGTGAGGATGTACCGATTCAATGCAGCCCTGAAGTTTTTCCCAGGTCGTTCATCATGTTTTCCATGAAAGCAACAGGCAAGGGCTGTTAGGACAGAGCAGAAAGACTGGGCAGTCAAATGCATGTGTGGGATCAAGAGCTTAAATCCTTGTGAAACCTGGAGGACAAATAAAACTGGCATCTTGCATCTGTTGCAAGGGAGCTGGGACCATCAGGCAGGAACTGTAAGAGTCTGTACAAGAAGAAAGCACTGGAAGTGATGCACTTTCATAAAGAATTTGCTTTTCTTTAAAAATCCATTAAAGACTGTGAAATTCAAAGACAAGTCTTATCTGGAGAAATTGAACCACAAAGTCAGAGGGAGGAGGGAAGAATGTATTCAGGGGAATATCACCACACTTGCCCTGTTCTCATATTCGTTATGGACTCTCCCTTGGTCACATAAATCCTTATTCCTATTTTACAGGTGGGGAAATGCAGCCAGCTAGTGTTAAGCCTGGAAACCACTCCGTAGCTGGATTTGAAGCTGTGTAGGTCAGTCAGCTGTTGGGAATGGTTTGCACTTTTGCTTGGAAGAAACAGATGGTATTCCCAAGTCCTGTGCTGAGGGCTGGTATCTTCTCACTTTTCCCAAGAGAACTACACTGATCTTTGCTCTTGACAGGTGGCTCTGTCTCTACTGAGACAAACTTATCCTGGCTGTATCTCCACCACAGTGAACTGAACAACATCAGGGATGAATGCGGGTCTTGCAGATTTTTGCACTCTTGACTTTGGCAGCACTGCAAACATGGCTGAGGATCAATATTGGCAGTTCTTCATATTTTATTTCTTGCAGAGAATAAATGCAGTGGAGATCTCTTTTTTCCCTATATTCAAGCTCATATTTTTGCATAGTAAGTAATTCACAAAATGCTCTGATTAATCAGAAAGGGGAATTTTTAAAATGAGCCTTCTGATTCTGCACTTTCGCTGCTTACTAACAAACTGGTACAAGCTGCCCCAGGGTATTTCCCATAGAATAACAACCAGATGGGTTATTTTGCTTCAAGCTGTTAACCTGAGCTGATTACTAAAACCCTGGAAAATGCTTATATATTTCAACCCCTTACTGATGTAAAAAAGTTGCACAGCATATCTTTCTCATATTCCCCCATAGTACTTTTCCAGAAGTACAAGGTTGATCAGCTTCTTTTGATACAGAAACAATCTTGAAACATCTATTCACATATATATATATAAAGCATTTGCTAATCTGTGGGTTCTATTTTCAGTGCCTAAATAGAGAAGTTTGGGGGCTTATTTCCATGGAGGTTGATCATTTGCAGTGCTCAGTATTGAGCTGTGGCATCTCATTTTGCCTCCTTCTTCTGTCCATGCTAAAAGCCTAATCTAGGGCTGGAGATTATGCCCTGGGAATAGACATTGAAACTTCAGCATTGTGAAGCTGAGGATGGTGACATCTACATTCCTTTTTGGATCAGTTCCCAGGAAACTACCCACATAAATGTGTTGCTCTGCCTTGTAACATGAAACAACTACTCCCTTTGCAGTTCCTGTTACATTGCTTTCTGTTGTGTTAGTTACCCCAGGCACATTAAAAAAAAATACTCCAAGTCTGCCTCTGACTCTAATAATCCTCATGTCAGTTTTATTTGTTGCACAGAGGAGAGACTATAATAAACATAAAACAAAGAAATGAGGAAATCGTCATTACAGAGTGCTTTTACTAGTATCTTGTACTAATAAACACAGTTGTCTATTTGGAAAGTTGCCTTCGATCTGTTGACTTATTTTATATTAGCAGTGCTGTGAATGTTGGCTTCTCTGCTTTTATAGCACAAGCAGTAGAAAGAGGGCTACCTCACAGGAGAGCTATGGAAAATTAGCTCTGTCTTTTCTGTAAACACAGCTTTATGCCCATCAGCTGGAAGATTATTCAAAGCAACTGAGAAGGCTTGTTTCCTCAGCCTTTGCTTGCTTCTGTTAGGCCAAATTCTGTTCCTGCTTGAATCGGTTGGAATCTTCTTGCTGATTTCAATAACCCTAGAGTGTGGCCATAAGCCTTCAAATGATAAGTTATGATGGATCACTGACAACCTGATGGTCAATGTGGACAAAATGTGTCTATAAATGCAGACTTCCTGCAGCGATGCCCAGGCAAGCTTCATGGAAGCACCACAGTCTGCTCCTGTCCTGTTGGGTGGGAAAAACCCTGCTGGCTGCAGTTGTATTCCCCATACAGTAACATTGGAACTCAAGGGTTTGCTCACCTGCACATGAAAATTCTGAATGTTTTCAATGTTGCTGATTGTTTTTTAAATTTAATCAGATTTCACTCTTGAAATGAGATAACGAGGGTTCTCTGGCAACCATTGGATGTGGGGAATGGGGCAGGGTTACTTGCTGAGTCCTGCTGTGCACACTAAGTGCCTGTCCCCTTCATCAGGCAGCTCTGAGATCCTCTTTCTCAAAGAAGACAGAGACCTTGCTTTAGTTATTGCACTGGCCAAAGCTTCCTCTTCCTCACAGCTCTTGGCCAGCCTCATTGGGCTGCTTTCAATATACTTTTATACCTCTTTCCATTAGAGCATGTGTATTCTGGTGCTGTGGGGTGTAAACAGCAGCATCCCAGGAAAGGAAATTGCCCAGTGAGAACAGAGATTGCTCAAGATTATGCTCTCAAGCTGCAGTAGCTCATATCAAGAAGGATCATGCACTTTTGCTATCTCTTACTTGTGAGGAAAAATGCTGATTTACCATAAGACCTAACTGTAGATGTCATCTCTTTATCATGCTCATAGTCATAGTTCACAACTGCTAAGAAAAGCAAAGATACACTGTCTCTTGAACTTCAGAAGCCAATTGATAAGGAAGAGATACAACAAATATGGTTGCACAAACAAGTAAAGGTCAAATGTTTGAGGGATCCTCATTCCCCTGGCTGAGGATTGTCTTAATTTACGCTGATGTGTGGCTTGGACACAGAGGACATGGGGAGGAGGGGCTTGTTCTGCAGCTGCAACAGAGTTGCTGTGGGCCTCTGGTAGTGCCTCTAATTGGGCCGCTCTGATGATGCTGTCACAGTTCCACTTGCTCTGAGACTGTTAGTGAGCACTCGCATTGCAGTGTCTCTTGTATTTACCCATCCAGTCTCCCTTGCAAAGCAGGAATGAGAAGTATTATTTTCTATCCCTGTATTTTTTTCTGTTAAATCTGGCAAATGTTATTGTTACCTGGAATCAGAGATTTATCTTAGTGGGTTGGCCAGGGCTATTGAGGCCATTACCCACTGTGTGCTACGTACATGGAACAGCAGATCAGGGCTGGGACCTATGGCTATAGCCCCCTAAAGGCTTTTTTGTTGTCCTAAATTTTATTCTAAAACTCTGGAAACATGAAGGGAGCACAGAAGTCCCTGCACAATGATACCTGATCTCAGTTTTTCCTTGTGAAGCTTCTGTAAGGATTCCTCAGGTGTCACCAACATGGAAGACTCACTCTCACACCCCAACCCAGAGGGACAAGGTTCCCTTTGCTATGCCCAGACCCACAGATAAATCTGCTCCTGGATACTGCCATTCAAGGGGAGATGGATGCTTCCATTCACTGCATGCTCCACTGCAGCACCTGTTCCTACAGAAATAGAACTCTTAACAGTCCTTTGCCTAAATACTATTCCTGCAGCTGGATTTCATTAAGCTTAATTCTTCTTTCCTTGATGAATATTGAACAGATGCAAGTCCTTCTTCTGCAATCTCTAATGTCCAGTGGCAGATAAAAAATCACAACCTTCCTAAGCTTTGATCATGTTCAAATATTTTTATTATTTATTTGTTATACAGTGAGAAATTTGCAGGAAAAGTACAAGGCCAGCTTTTAGTATTTGTAATACTTTTTTCAAATTAAGTTTTCAAGTGTGAGTGGTGCACTTGTGCCCAGGGAGGAACTGAAAACCCTGGAAATCCAATGGAACATCCATATTGCAGCAGTGCCAGACTGCAAAGACTGGGGCCTTTTGTTTCATGAACAGTTCAAAATCCTTGGGAAAGATAGCAATAGCCCATAAGACCACATGATTCAGATCACCCAGCTACAGTACAGCAGGTGGAAAAGGGCAGCAAGGAGGGAAAATAAGGTATTGTTTTCATGTGCTCACTGATGACCCCAGAGACAGACCTACATGTCCTGGTGTCCTTGTAGCATCACTGTCCAGGGGACATCAGCGCCACAGGTTTTCCATGATATCCACTTCCTCATGAAAGCTCTCCACAATTCTGCACAGGCTTCCTGGAAAGAAAGCTGCAATTAGTGCAAAAAGGGCTCCTTTGGTCCTCTCTGAGGGGGATTCAGTAGTGACAGATGCACCCCACTCAGATGGATGCTGCAACAATGTGGGAGTATTGGGTGGGAGCGCTTTGGAAGTGGATTTTCCACACATTGAAGGAGCAAGGGAGACAGTGTGACATTTAGGTGCCAGTATACAGCCTGCTATCTGTTTTGGAGCTGATCCAGTTGAACTCTCACCTTCTCCACAATTCTGCCCTGGCTGTGATGTTAGCTATGTGCTGACTCCTGGTTTTGTAACACAAAAACTGCTCCACCTTAGGCCTTGTTTCTGCTAATCTCACAATTAATTTCAGTAATCAGAGTTAATCCTAGTTTTAACTTATTGCAGCCTGAAGGACTTCTGCAATTGGAAATATGGGGCAGTGGGTGGGGTTTTTTAAAAGCATGTTTAAATACAGTTTTTCATACCTGGGCAATCACAGAAAGACATGTAGTAGGTGATAACCTTAAGTGTCAAACATTCTGTTCCACTGACGAAAGCTTCCAGTACATCTGAATGCCACACACACTCCTTTCCTTCCCCAAGAACCAGTCTACTGATAAATCAGGAAAGGAAGGAGCATAGTCATATACTCAGCCATTTATTTAAGCTGTGGTTATGCCCTTAGTGCCATTATACACGTTACATGGCAGGTGATATATCTGTTTTGTGTAGTATCACTAAGGGAAGGGATAGGACATTTTGTAGAGATCCAGCAACAAAAGCAAACACTGTGTAAGGATTCAATAGCATTATTTAATAAGGAATTCAACACAATGTATTGAAATTCATACACTCACACAACTTTCCTTACTGTCAATTACAAGCAGGAGTGTAAAGTACATCTCCCTTGGGATGGTTGTCACTATATCACTAATGATTACTGCTGTAAGGAGTTCATTAAATGTTCAAATAAGACAAAGATTTTACAAAGCCAGGCTATGAGATATGAGGAAATATTTCAAATAAACAACTGAAGTACATCTGTTTCCCTCCAAATGTTATCTTAAACTTTAGTGTTGGGTTTTCTGGCAGAGAAATCATACTTCAGGCAGACTTTGAACACCCAGATATTATTTTCTTTTTGTTTGCTGATCATGACCTCTTCTTATGGCAGCCTCAAGGAGTTTGAAGAGCTGGATTTTCCTCTGTTATACCAAAGCAACTCTTTTGATTGCCGCAAGGTGAACACTGACTTATCTGTTACCTTACCTGCTCACACGGATGTAGTGGGCTGCCCAAGCAGTCTGTCTGCCACTTCCAGTAACAGAGTCATGAACACAGTATTCTTGGCCCTGCAATTTACCATCATGCAAACAGCTGGAACAAATTGAAACCAAGCAGGAGACAGTATTGTTACCATATGTATTCCTTATCTTGATTTACTTTCATTGAGTAAGTTTTTGAAGTCGCTTTTAAGAACTCAAGTGCCATCAAGGATTCTAGCCACTTCCAGAAAAAACAAAGACTGCAGGTAGGAAGTTATACTTTAAAACAACATGTTTCAAATGCTGTTTGTTTTCCCCACAGGCATTTGAACATGATATACTTTTTCCTGTATTTTCCCCCACTCTGAAAGCCAGGATAAAGTACCACAAGCAAAACTAAAAAGGAATAGAAAGAGTATTCAGGTAAAATGATCTGAAAGTTTTTCTTTTTTGCAGACTGCTTCATTTAAGACTCAGAGATAATGAAGGCTTGTGGGGAAAAAATTGTTTAGTTATGTACTGATGCACTCTGTGTCCAGAAATTACCATAACTTGAGTGTAAATATAGAGATACTCAGTGAAAACAAGTTGAACACCTTTGGGATCTCTTACACAGACCCAGATCTGTGGATCTAATCAAGAAAATACCTGTCAAAGCAGAAGAGCATCAGATTCTACCACACTTCTGCCTAAGAAGGAGGTGACACACAATTCCAGAGTCCATATCCAACTTGGAAAATGGGATATATCTTTATATGCTTGTGCTAAGCAGACAAAGTGACTCTACTGACCTTGAAAATGTGCCAGTTTTCAACTCAGGAGATTTCACTTTGATGACCCATTCACCAATTACAGAGGCATCAAGCTTGGCCTACTCTGTTAGGAAGAGCAGGACTAGGAGAAAACCTTCACATGGTGCTAACTTGGTCACAAGTTTCCTCTGGCTTGTTGGCTGTGGCTTTCTGTGTCATCAGATGCTTGATCATGAAGTCTCCTTTAACTCCCAATGTCAGTGCATATCAACTGGGACAACTTCAGAAGCTTGACGTGGGGACAGTGATACATTGAAATAGTTGTCTGAAGTGTCTAGGGAAGAGTTTAGACACTTCAAATCCTGTTTCCTTTGAGAAATCCATGAATTATGGAGCTGAGGGAGTCAGGAGCTCAACTTTCCTCTGCTCCTCACCCTTCATTCCCTCTAGGCATTACAGCACACTGTTTACCAAAGGATTTCACTGACAGCTATTCACTGTTCGACCTGTAATGAGCATGGTATGGTTTAAAGAGAGGCGGTTGGAGGCTGTCCCATCATTCTAGCTGAGGACTGGAATGACTGATTTGGGAATTTACTGTTGCTGGACAAATGCATGCACAGGGCTTTTGGGACTCATGGGGTGTCTTCTAAACTTCTTCTGACCTGTTTGATTTTGAGTTCCAGCACTCAGACCACAGGCCACTGACACTTTGCCCACCAGGACTCAATGGTCCCAGCAGGGAGGAGGCCTCATCTTGCTGCAGGTACTTGCTAAGGATGTTGCTGTACACACTTACAGCATTAAGGATAGATTGTGTAAAGCTCCTTTTCCCCATTCTCAAACAGAATGCTTCCAGGTCTTCCCATAACAATTTTCTGGGAAATGCTTTCAGCTCAATGAGTAAGGCAAGGGTTTGGATAGTAGTACCTGTACTGTCTGGCTCCAGTTAGAGTTGCTTGCTCCAACCCCTCCAGTCCCCTCTGCACAGGTAGCTGGGAGAGCTGTGCCAGACCCTCCAAGTGAAGCCAGCAGTGTTTCCAGACCTTGTCTGCCTGCAGCTCATGCAGTAAGGTGATTTACTATCCCAGTTTTAGAATGTTCTGAATAAGTATATAGATCAAAGCAGGACACCATCCATTTTCATTGCCTTCCTGCAAATCTGATCTCAGTGGCAAAGTACCGCTGGCTTCAACATAAATATAATTTGGTCCACTATAAATAGAAGTGGTGTCAGTTTTAGAAACAGTCAGAAATGCTTCCTTCCATTTTCTGCCAGCCTTTGTCTCCTATTTTTAAGCTGTTTTCCCATTCTAGTCACTGTTTTATCTTCCCTTTAATGTCTTTGTACAAAAGCCATTAATCTACTGTATGGAAAACTGTCAAATGTTTCTGGAAAATCAAAATATTCTGCTACCCACTAAATTGCCCTTATCTGTAATGGTAGTGGTATCTTCAAAGGGTTCCTGAAAAGCAGTTAAGCATGACAGGATCCTCCTGTGCCTCAGCCTGTGCTGGCTTCCTCTAATCTAGCCGGGGTTTGGTCACTCTTCTCTTACTACATCTCTTGAAAAGGCTCCCAAGCTGTTTCAAGCCATAACAGATATCCAGCTCACTCGCCATTACTTCCCAGATTGTCTTACTAGTCTATTTTATTTTATTTTATTAAACAATAGCAATCTTTTCATGTTCCTGGACCTTTTACAAATACGACTGCTTGCTTCCCTGATTCCTGTGCACACTCCCTCAGACACCATGGGGTCTGCAATATGGGATCATGGTGGATTTCTGCCACTTGGTAAGTCCTGGGTTCATTTTTGGACAGAGCTTTCTCTTTATACCTGGAATTCTGATCTCAGACTTGAACAAGCTCTTTTCTCCAAGAACATTTGAAGTCTGCATTTTGCTGACATTCATTACCTATTATTTTAAGCATTTTCTATAACAGCTAATGATTGTTTGTTTTTTAAAAAAGAGAACACGTCTTTGAAAGTAAAACCAGGTTAAATCATCTGCCCTGAACATGGCTTTAACACTTCTGCTTCTAACCAGAGGGTTGCCTCTGGGACAAGGAGCTGGAAATGTTGCACCATCCCTGGGCAATGGGCTGCTGCAGGGAGGTGGAGACCGTAGGTAATTCTGCATCAGCCAGAGGCAGTTCTGTAGATGCCTTTGTCTTACTGCAAAAAGCCATGCTGATTCCTGGGTGCCTGAGGTCAGACTGTGTTTAACTACTGCATCAGAAAGTCTGTCTGAATGTATTGAGAGGAGAAAGGCATCAGCAGAGAACACTAACTCTGTCTGTGCTCATTAAAAGTGGAGTTTATTCTACATTATTAGCTCCAGGCTCCAAATACTGTTAAGTACAGACTAGATTCAGGTGTGATCTTCCCCTCCCACACACACATATTGCTAACATCTGTTAATATTCTTCTGGTTCAGTTTCTCAGCCCAGGAAGCGCTAACCTTGACACACATATTTAATTTCAAGTGCAGCAAGACTGTTGATGGTAAAACACTTACTGAGCCTGCTTGGGTGAATACATAAGTTAATAGCTTTCTGTTGGACTCATGTATATGCATGATGTTAATGACAGCTTTTACATGAATTCCTGTAGGGAAACAGTGCACACTCTATATTAATATCCCGTCTCCATTTGACTCTGCAATTTCACATATTAATTGATTAACAGCAGACAGGAGGAATGAACAACAAGAACACCAGGCCAATTTTTTAGAGGCTGGCCAGCACATAAAGGGCTTAATGGATCTCTGTCTGCAATGGACCCAGACTTGACCTTACTGAAAGTAATGGTAATGTTGCACTTATTTCAACAGCAACTAATAGATGTTCAATAGCTATACCTCAGTGACAGGAGATGTACAGAATGTGAATACCACAATGTCTCTGCTTCATAACTAAAAATATTGATGTCTACACCCAGAGTTGCCTGGCCAAAGTATGAAGCATGAAACTACTAAATGATAGTCACAGATTTCAAAAAAAAAAGGGGGTGCAGTAAAAAACAAGATCAGAACTTCCTTCTTTTTAAAACTAGCCCGTAGTCTCCATCTTCTCAACACATTGCTTTTGAAATCAATCACCTCTTGGCACTTAGACTGATCTGTAAGCAGTTTTAGATCATTTTAGTGTATAAATATGTACGTATGTATATGTGTACATATACACATATTCTGCAGAAGTACCTATGTAGGGTTGTTTTGACAGCCAAGAGAAATCTGCCCATCCTGAGAGCTCTTTTCTCCAAGGGAATTTGTGCAGTGCAATTTTCCAGTTAAAATGAGTCATCTGGACTCTGCAGGTATGTCCAGAGAGGCCCCAGGCTGGCCTGGACTTGCCATTTCAGAGTGGCAGAAATAGGGAGCAAGAAGTCAATGAAGCTCACGAGTGTCCTGACACTCTCTCATTGCCTTTTTTCCTACTGTCACACCCTGCTGGAGCTACCAGATCTTTTCAGTAATCCCTGAAGGATTACTGAAAATCCCTAAGAGGAGTCTCCTTGTGGTTTGCTAGAATGAATGATGACCACCCTTTCCACCAGAATATAAGGACAAAGACTTACACGTTAGTGAATCTGGTGTGGAGCTTCCATGGGGTTGCAGACCACTGACCCTGCTGGTGGTGGAGGTACCTTCCTGCACTTGAGCAAGTTAGAGCATCTTTCCTTGCCACTGGCAACTAAAGGGCCACAACACCAGGAAAAGGACTGTCTTCTCCTGCCTTTGTTTCACATGTCTTTAGTGACCTTTTGCTAGGGAACTAAAATAAAGATGTTGAAAGGCTTTTAACTGAGTCACCCTCTCACTTCCCTCCACTTTAAACCACTTCAGGACTCAGATGCTTCTCTCAACACTGCACAAACAAGGATTGTCTTCTAGAAAAAAGGGTTGTGTGTGTAAGGACTGTCTTGTAAATCAACTTTTTAATTACTTGTCTAATAAGCATGAGTAAATCTTAGGCAGAAATATTCTTGAAAATTTTAAAGCAGCCTGTAGACTATTACTGGGTTATTCAGGGATTGGGATTGGGGTTTTTAATGAGAGGCACTCTTTGTTTCATCTTTTCATTCCCACACAACAATCATAGAGACAGACGATTTAAAGTATTTTCTTCTGAGTTTGGTGAGTTCCTAGTAAACACATAAGCCAACTCTTTCTTAAATGCATAAATCCATCTAAGTGGTCTAGACATTTCCCCAGCTTTTTCAATCGTTAATTTACTTCTTGCTCACAAAATTTGCATTAAGTGTTGGGTAGGTTTTGTTTGGCATAGCTTTTTCAACAGATGGTTTTCAGTAAACTGCAAGCTGAGGTTAAACACTGGGATATCATTTAGGTGGCCAGAGAGTAAGCTTATTCTGCGACAGAACTCCTCTTTGACCTGGTTAAATCAGGTTGAAACAGCCTGACTATGCTTGCAATGCCATGTGGACTAAGACAGAAAGAGGATTTAACGTTCAGTAGCATTCCTGAAGGACCTCACAGTGACCACTTTGGTGGCAGAGAAGGAGTACAAGCTTAAGAGATGAATGAAAAGACCTCTGGCTGTCAGAAAAGAGAGATACACATGAAATAAGTCAGGAACATATCTAAGTTCCTCTGCTTCTTCAGTCTCCTTGGCCAATACAATAATAATGAGCCCTTTTTCTCATTCTTTGTGTGTTTTGTCCAAATACTCTGCAAATTCTTCTGCAGGCTGCAGGGCAGCTTTGAACTCTGGAGGCAAGGTGGTCCCTAGGACGAGAGGAGTAATGCGCAATTCTGAGAAGCTGCTGCTTTGTTTTGATACTGCTTTCAATTTTTTTAAGGAAACATTATATATTATGTACTGCTAGTTGCTATTATGATCCCCTTAGTGACAAGACAGGTGTGCTCATCACAGATACAGCAGTGCAAGGGATTTCCACACCTGCCTGCACACACCTCAGGTGTGGGTCATGCTGGTGCAAATGCCTTGAGTTTACCATGCCAATCCCTTCATGCATATCTCCAACATTTGAAAGGCCCAGCTAATGGATTTCTTTTGTCAATCAGTTTCATGACGCTATTTGTTTTTATTCACCTTCTCCAATGAGTCAACACAGCCATGCCCAAAATCTCTCCACTTTTGCAGTGGCTGAGAGTTAAGTAGCTACAAGCCAGTCTACAAGTCTTGACTGAGCTATCACCTCAATATCTGTCCATTAATCTGCAGACTTTTTAGGGTACACATGGAGTATATATATGCAATTCCCCCAACACTGGGGGAGGGGATGGGGGTACCACCTGTGCTGGGGTTGCACAGGGATGGGAAGGGCTGTGCCCAGGTCCCAGTAGGGTTGGTTTAGCTCAGATAGCCTCATTTCACATCATCTCTGAATTCTCCAGTTTGTTTCGGCAGAGCAAAAAAAAGGAAATCGAGGTTCTCTTTGCCAAAGTAACCAAAGACGGAGGGAAACAAGGAAAGGAAACCCATAATGCTGATTAATAAACCTCTTTCCAGGCTCTGCTGTAAGGTGATATCCAGTAATAGGGAACACACATGCATCTCACCACTTCCTCTATCTTGGAAGATGACAGGAAGGATGAGGCCATTTTGCTTTGAGGATGAGCTAAGTTAAGCCCTTAAAATGAAACAAAGAGAATTTGTAGACCCCTGATAAAAGTCCTGCATGTGGCATAGAAAGTTTCCATTGCCAACCAATGGCTTTCCTATAATCTTATCAGCTGCTGCTGACTTATCCAAACAGTTGCTTCCTAACTATTTATCTCTGTAGAGGAGTGGGGAAAATCACAGTATATAACAAAGAGCCGTAGACCACACACACACATTTTCAGAAAGTCCCATGCATGCAGGGCTCTGAATTATGAGGGAAAATCTGTGATTATTAAATACAGGATTTACCTTCATCTTGTTCCTGCTCCTGCTGCTATCAGTTATAGCACAAATGAGTGTTTATTCTTCACAAAGATTTTACTCAAACAAATGAGTAAGTTTTCACACAGCTTCTCATGGCACAGTTCTGACTCTCACAGCTGCCTAGGAACAATTTTGTCTATATTAAACTCTTCCCAAAGAAAGCACCTTTGGAATGGTGCTTTCTGTTCTTCTCGTAAAGTGAAGCTCACCTGAATGTCAGCATCACAGCTCTGTCTCCTTCATACATAGAAGGAAATTAAATAATTGCCTCTATCTGGAAAATTTCAAGTCTGGAAAGTGGTGATTTAGGGTAGCAGGTCCTAACCATGCTGCTGTACTGAAACGTGGATGCTTTGGGACAAAAGTGGCATCCAGTGACTCACCTCCTTTGGCCTTGCTTGATGCAAGTGCTGGTCTCTTACATATAGAGCTTGTTCAAGAATAAAGTGTGCACGGGGTGCATGACAGGCAGGAAGCCTATTTTATATCACTGATTTGCAGGTTGCCCATATGAAGTTTCCATCCCTGAAGATATTCAAAACTATTTGGACATGGTCCTGGGCAACCTACTATAAGTGGTTCTGTTTGAACAGAGGCATTGGACTATATGAGTTCCAGAGGTCTCTTCCAACCTTAATCCTTCTGTGGTCAATTCCATAACACCACTGACACTGTGGGAGCCCTTGCAAAATCTCCTCAGTGACAGAACAACTTCATCTCTACTCCAGCAAATCTCCAATTCTTCAATGGCTTGCAGATTTTTCAATGCAATGTATAATCCCTTTGAGTTGGCATTGCAGCTGTAGGTCATAAGGAATTGCTGCAGTTGTGTCAGGCTGTGATCCAGAGCAAGCTTGAGCAAGTGCTAACAGCAGTGATACTATGCCAGTGGAGCTCTCTGTTAGCTGCCACTCCTGAGCCCCTTATGACTCCACAGCACTCTTAGCAACTTGCAACTTGCTTGGATGGATAAGAAAAATTTTCCTAGTACGTAGCTGAAATGTCCTCCATGTGTTGTTTTTTCTCCAGCTTTTCTTGGTCCCTCACCTCTTGACATTAAGAATTCATGTTCCCTGTCCACTTTGTGGAGCAACATTGTCTTTCTGCCATGTATTACCTATCAAACGCAGTCTTGTTTCTCTGCCTTCTCTATCTTCCTTCTCATTCTTACTCCTGGAGTCTCTCTGGAAAATGGCCTTGAATTCACTGCTCTGACACACAGAGTAAAATATTTCTCATTTTTGAGACTTCATATTTTAAAGCCATAAATCAGTTTCCTAATTCAGCTGTAAGTCTATAAGCCCACTGTGGTTTCCCTTGGACTCTCAGGACTTACATGCACAAGGCAGAGATCAGAGGGGCGGCCCACAGGACTCAGTCATGGAAAGGAAGGTCTTCAAGAATGCAGATATGCTCCAGCAAGGTCCAGAGTACCTCAAGATGCTACTCTCGATCCCAGGGTACCAGTCCCCCAGCAGCCTACACAAGGTGTATCATATCCATCTTCATGAAAGCAGAAGTTGGCCCAGAGCATTGGTTTTCTTGAGACAGCTGTATATGGCTCAGAACTTTTCAGCTCATTATTCCCTTTAGCTTCTAAACCGAATTTTGTTGAGGCCAAATAAAAATCACTGCTCAGAACCCGAGAGTCACATTATTCTTTCCTGAGAAAGGCACTTCAGTGTCCTCACTTTTTTAGCTCTTTTCTCTGAATTATCACAATCAAGTCAACAATAGGGATAACACTGGAACTTTTTGTTATTTTTCCACACAGCTAAGTTGTTTGTCCTAGCACAATTTGTTTTATGATAAACACAGTTCTCCATAAAGCACTGCTTAAGTTTCAGTATTTATTGTGTATCTCTGCTGTTTAAACTGACTGAAATCCCGTGCTTTTGTTTTGTTTTTGTTCATTTGGGAGCAGCTCCAGGTTCAATTAAATCCAAAAGCAAAAGTCATCCTTAACACAGTAAAAAAATTGGACTGGATAGCCATAGCAGTTTCTTAGTATGCAATATGTTTATTTGAAATACAAATTGTAAAGTGTAAGAAATAAAGTACAGATTCTACCCGTTTGTACTGTGAATGGGTGAAAAACGAAGCTCAGAGGAATCAGATTCTCACTTGATCATCTGGAGGCACAGATGCCAATTCTTGGTTATTTCCTGAAAGAGCCATGGTGTTTTTACTGTTTTCCTAAGAAGCTGGTTGTAGAGCCCTGTGAGTGCTTGAAGATCTCATCTTTCTCAGTCCTGTGCATTGGGTAGGAAAAGGTTGCAAACTATGAAACCTGAAGGTTCAAACAGAAGAGGGCAAATAAGCTGGACCTGAAATCTTGTTATCTTAAAATCTCCTGATTATTGGCTCTGACCCACTTGCAATACACAACACTGCAAAGGCTTATTCAAAAGCTAAACTCAAACTAATCCTCTGGAGACATCTGCCATCTTGGAAGATGCAGCAGGAGAGCCTGAGCCCCTTCAGCTAGAAAAGCAATAGTGAACCTGACAAGGAAGCTCTCTCTGGCTTCATTTCTGCATTCAGATTTAAGGGAGGAATACAGAGGAATTTTGGCCTGTCTGAAAATGAAAATACTCTTTGAAATCTTCTGCTAGCATTGTATTAAGATGCTTTTGAGAAACTTCCATGCCTATACAATGAGTTTTTTAAAAAATGCAGGAATTTTCAAACAGACGGGCACAATTTAATAGGTTTAAAAATAAAAGATTTGAAACCGCACTGAAAATCTGCAAAATGTAGTAGGATGAATCTTCCCAGCAGGTATTTTAACCATGCTAGACAGTTTTGTGACATGGAGGTAGCTCCTGGCAGTGCCATGCAAGAGGTAGTCTTCAAGAATAATAGTTTTTCACTAACTGTAGTAGGTCTTTTTCATAAAGTCAGCATTGCTCTATTTAAATGCTCTCATGCTAACACCTTTTTTTCTTAACCAAACCCAGCTTTTTTCTGACCACCACCATTTTAGCGAAGCTCTGCAAAAGGTTTGTGATGATACACAAATCCTTCTGAAGCCTGCCTGGTTTCGGATTTCTTTATGAGCTTGAAACTCAACCCAGTTCGTCCAAAAGTTCAGTAAGGGTTCGTGAACTTTTCTAGCCCAACTGGATTGATTTATGGTCTTGTGTCACAGCTACACAAATCACGTGGCTTCGGCACAGGGCAAAACTTGGCGGGCCTGAAAGCCGAGCCAAGCAAATCAGAACCACGGCCTCTCCCCTTCCACCCTCTCCTCTTCCCAAAAAGGGTGGATGCTGACTGTACATCCCCAGTGGCTTTCTGGGTCATCATCTAGCAAAAGAATTGATCTTTAGAAAGTTTTAAGGCATTTAGTTCTGCTGACCTGTCAGGAAAATGGTCCAATCTCACAGGGACTCAGCCAAAATTAAAAAAAGAACAAAGCAGGAAAACAGATGCTCAGAGTTAAGTATCTTACTTTTTATTTTGTTGACCAAATAGCTGGGCTGATCACCACACACTGCTGAGCCTACAACAGCTTCTGCTTTTAATCAGAGCCATTGTTTAGATGACCAAGTACAAAGAGAAAGAAACCTCATACTAGTGCTCCTTGGAAAACTCTGTCCTTCAGCTGCAGGCAGTGCTGGTGGATGCCTGTGGATAGAGGAGACAATACCAGGCTGTAGCCAGCTGGCAGCCCTTGGTAACACGTGGAGACACACAGTAACACACGGCGAACTTAGGAAGTTATGGAAGTGCAAGGGCAGTTTAGTACCTTCCCCACCTCCTACCTTCCTGCCTTCCAGCCCTGGATACCAAAGTACCTGTTCCAGCCAAGACATGCCAAAGACCATGTCTGCATGCTCTCAGCTAGTGTGGAGCAGCTTCCCAACATTTATGACACTCTGCAACTTGCTCAGTCTCTCTGGAGTACCTCATCTGTGTCTGATGGCACTGCAGTGACTGAATGCCATCACTCTCATGCTCCGTTCTTTTGCATATGGGTTTGGCTTTTCTGATCTGGAGGTTGGACACAGAAACTGATTAGAATCTGGTAACTGCATGTCCTGTTAGAATGTGGTGACAGTCTGTTGTCTTGACACACAACACTGAGCTGCATGAGGCATTGGCACAAGGCTGCAGCCCCAGCTGCACACAGGCTCAGCTGCTCTGCTGTTGATTGCTCAGCTTTGGACCTAGAAACAGCACTGGGAGATCCCTGCAGTAATGCAAATGCAAACAGGTTTGGCTTTCTCTTAGTGAGTAGCCTGTACCTCTCTCACATTGCGGCTGGGCTAACACTGTCCTTGTGGTGGGGGGTCCATGCCAGTTGCAGATGGAAGTGCCTTAGTGGGCACCCGGGTACCCTCCTGAGTATTTGCTTTGTCCTTGTCAGGAACGTGTCACCCTAACCCACTGGAGGAGAGGCAGGTGCTGGGCAAGAGCTGGTGAGAAGGCTGTACCAAGGTGTTGTGCTGGAGGATCCAGTGTCCCATGTTGGGAGTTGAGAGCAGAAAGTTCAGTGGAGGCTGGGGCTGCAGCAACAGACATTGAAAGGATCATGGATGTCACAGCACATGGTGAAACCAGCAGTAAAATGCCTATCAGCCTCGGGGCCTCTCAGATGCAGTCTGTGCATAAGTTAAAGAGCAGCAGAGCTTTCATGCTCCTCCAGAGATATGTGAACTTGCATGTAAAGATGTTGCTGGTCTCTCTGCAGTGCCTTGGCATTCCCAAGAACCACTGTGGATTTCTGCAACATCTGCAGAGACACTGTTGGCTAGTCACGCCTGAGAACAGAGCAGCTCCTTCTTGCTCACTGATGTCTCTGACCAGGAGAGGAGCTCCCCATCTCAGCACAGCAAGTGAGCAGAGAGCTTCAGCCCCCTGGACTCCTGGCACAAGGCTTTCTCTTCCACTGGGAGCTTTGAGTTCCCTCTCCCACCTTAGATTAATGAGTAGAAAGGAATTTCTTAAGTATGTTCCTAGGTCACTTCTGGTTTATTCTCTGGGTTTCCTCTCCTCTGATGGTACCACAATGTGGCATCTGCCACGCTGCCAAATGCAGAGGAGAGTAGTCTCCTGCATGCACAAACAGAGCGTGGTGTTTTTGGCAGCTGGTGGAGCAACTGTCTCAGGTTTCCTTTCATTTTAATGGCTCACATACCTCTCTCCACGTCTGTGTCTGATTTTCAGGGCACGACCTTGATTTTACATCAAACATTCCCTATGTCTCTCCTCATCCCACTGCTGTCTGGCTAGATTACCAATGTTAGAGCTGATCTTTCTATTAAAATGCTTGGGTTTTATTATTTTTCTAACCTAAAGCCCATCTAAAATGCAAAGCCGTGTTCATCCTTTCCTCAAGGGCTCCCGCACTTTGATTCCTCATCCTGTCCTCCACTGATAGACAACTATCAAGTGCAATACATCTGCAGGGGCTGAAGCTGGAGGCAGCCATCCCCTTTCGTATACTTATCCATACCATAGATAGATGCTGTGATCCTGCACTTATTCATAAATCAGCTCATAAACACCCCACATCTGGAGTAGTTCCTGTGTCACTTGCAGCTGTTGCAAAATTCAGACTGCTGTGAAAATAGTCTCACTGACAGCTCAGGTACATCCCTGTTTCTCCGCACCTGAGTGCTGCTTATGAACAGGAACAAGGAACTGACCGGCCAGTGTTTTTGCAGTTGAGCGTTTGGTTCTTGGTCAGGATGAGAATCAAATAATAAAGACAAAGATAGTAAATGTAGGTTGTTTTGTTTCTGGTGTAGTTTTCAGTATGATCCACACTTCAGAGGGCTAGCTCCTTTCATACTATACCTAGCACCCCAACATCCTACTGAAGTCAGCTGGGACATGTTATTTTTCTCCAGCTTAGAAAATGACTGGGGATTGCCCATAGCAGTAATGGAAACCTCCATCTCATGCCTTACAGCAAGGTTACCTTCCCTCTCAGTTCTCTTTTGGGGCTTTACAAACTATCTGCTTCTCTATGGCTGCTATCAAGCCCTGTAGCAGGGAGTTGTGCCCAGGTGACCTCTGCAACTGCGTACCCTTCTCTGTGCAGTGTCTCAGGCTCTCCTTTGCCTCTACACAGCAGCAAGGAGTATGTGTGAATTGTGCAATGCCCCAAGACCCTCTCAGGAGAAAGGCCCTCAGTGCTAGCTCTCTGGGAATCTTCCCTCTGGATAGTTTACCCAGTGAGTACTCCAGGATGGAAGCTGTAAGTAATAAACAGAAGTCACGTTTCAAACCCTTTGATGTGATCAGCTCTCTCAAGTAAGTTTGAACTGTCCTTGCATTGTAATGAGAGCTGATCCAAAGATCCAAGATTTAGAGAAAATTTGTACCTAGGGTCAAGTATTCCCCCAGTAGCACTGGGAGACAAGACAGGGTCTTGGACTTGTAGCCTGCAGGGACTCTAAAGAGGAACAAGACTGCTACTGAACTCCCCTGAAGAAGGTGAAATGTATTACAAAAGGTAAAACCCTCCCAGATTACAGAGAGCATGGCTAAAGAAATGTCAAGCTGAAAATTTCGTGAGAAGACATGTTTAGAAAACAGCAACAAGCAAAGACAAAACCATTAAAAATCTAAGTATAAAAATGTCCTTCCGTTCCCATTTCCTAACTGTATGTGAAGCCATGCATGTAGATGCATAGGTGGGGATGACAGCAGACACCATATGTGCATGCACAACAGCAAGAGGAGCCCTGGGCACTGACATGACCACACTACATCCCACACTGCCCTCCAGCCCCATCCTGCCTATACGAGTCCTGCTCATAAAAGGCTCTGCCACAGAAGCCCCATCATGAACTCCCCATGCTCTAACCCGCGGGGTGAACTCAACAAAGTTCAGCCTGGTGCAGGCAAGATGTTCTGGGAAGATTCCCTACCCTGCTCCTCAGGGCCCTTGCCTGCTGTCACAGGCCCTTAGTAATTGAGTACATCTGACCTACTGGTGTCTTTGAAAGTCCTCCAAGGATCTGTTTCAAGAAACACATTTGGTTTCACACTGAATTTGCAGAGTGAAAGTTTTACCAGCTGGAGCAGTCTGAACCAAAGCTGGTCTTTCCACAAGGAACAAACCCCTCCTGGTTTCAGCTTTCCACTCTGCCTACTCCACTCACTTGCTGAAAGAAGAGACTGGAAATTGTGAAGGTCTAAACCACACTCCCTGAAAAGTGAGTTTATTAAAAGATCAACAGGCATTGATTCTGTTTTCTTTCCCCAAAGTTCTAGCTGTGCTTTGGGCAGCTTTCCCATAAATTTCAAAACAAAAGTATTTACTTTTGACAATTAAATGAAATGCTCCAAATGTGAATGACAAGGTGAATGGAACCCAAAGAAGAATAAAGCAAGCACTAATCCTTTCCATTTAAGATTCTTTTAAAGCCACTTGATGGCAGAAGGCTTTGGTCAGGGAAGATGCCCTCCTCCATGAACCCTGACCACTTCCTAGAGGAGGTAAAGCAGCAGTTTCCCTGTTATTAGGCAGGAGAGTTGGGACACGGGCAGCTGAGTGACTTGCACAAGGAGACAGTAGCAGAGACAGCAACAAAATCTGTATCTCCTGAATCAGAGGATAATCCCTTATCTCTCCAATCAGGCTCCATCCCATTTCTGTAGACAGTATTGCTGCGTGGAGATGGATGTTTTCCATTTCTGTTAACTTGGACTTAGTAAAAAAGAGCAATATGTCTTGTGCCTTAGCCCTCATCTAGGTGAGATGAATGACCCAAATTGAAAAACTCTTTCATTTGTGTGGCTGAGCAACATCCTGAATAATTTGTGTTTTGCAAATTGCACAACTGAGTGATGTATGTAAAAGACAACGCTGATTACACATATTCAAAAATCAGGAAACATTCAGACAATTGTCAGGCCAATAAATAAATTCAAAGAGTCCCATAAAGATATCCATTAAGAAATGAAAAATGAGTCCTTATAACAATATTAGCTCATTTCTAGATGAAGTTGATGAAACAGCTAATGATAATGGAGAAGATTTTGATTAATATTTTTGTTCTGTACTTGAAAAGAAAAAGATGACATGTTGAGATGACATAAGGATGATGAAGTGCTCTCCAGTGCATCACTGAGAAGAATGATGGACAACAGCTGTTAGGGATAAACAATTCTAAATTGTAAAGCCCAGATAACTTATACTCTGAAGTCCTTTAAGAGCTGCCTGGGAGATGTTTGGTCTGTTTGCATTCATTTTTAATAACCCCAGGGGTGCCAGCAACTTTCCAGTGGACTGGAAAGGTCTAAGTGTATGCCAGTGTTTTAAAAAAGACAATATGGGAATATCTGACATCAGTTCCCGACAAAACAACAGAGAACACGACACGGGATTCAAGTACAACAAAAATAGAGAGCGCATCAGTGCCGCTTAACAGCGCTTCATGGAAAACAGGTCTCATTTAATTTTCTGTTGAGTTCATAAAAAGTGACTGATACTATTGGCTGCCTGGAGGCAATGCCTGCATGAGGCATCATTAGGCACCACACAGCACTTTTGGGGGACAAAAACATACTGCAACAGGCCCAGACAACATGTAAAACAGTTGAGGGGCTGTATGGCTGACAGACACTCATGGAGGTGGCACACATGGGAGCACTTCTGTTGGTATACATGGAGCTCTGTGGGAATCTCCTCTAGACCTGACACTTGGCAGAATCTTCTCCCAGTGATCTGAAAGAAGTGACTAATGCCACTGACAGAATTTGCAAGCAACTGTGAGATTGGTGGAGTGCTGAGAAGGTTTGATGATCCCAGGCAATGAAGACAATTAGAAGCTGAAGTAATTCAGGCAAAATGCTCTTCAATAAAATTAAAAAAAAAAACCACATTGTGGAAGAAGCAAGGAAGACAACTGTAATTTTACCTGCCTTGTGCAAAAGCAGCACAGTGTGAAACTCTGAGATGATGATGCCAGAAAAAGACTAATGATCCCTTGGTGAGAGTGCTGAAGGGGCAGATGTGGTTGTGTCAGGGCAACCAGAAAGCTGATGAACACCTGCAGCAAACTGCTGGAGGAAAATGGCACGCTCCATCCGGAAAAGTGCCTCTGTGAAAGCTTCATCAGTGTCCAGGTGAAAAGGAAGGAGCCTGTATGGGCAGTGTTTCTCAAGGACAAGTTACAAGCAATAAAATCATTCAATGCCACTGCACCCTACAAGATGTGCACCACAGCCACAACCCTTGAAACTGCCCCTCTTTCATGTGATCCCTCCAAAAACCCATGCATGACCTTTGTCTGAATTCTTTACTGAGCACATGTTCTCTTTCCAAGTTTTTACCATATTGTAAGGAGGGGATGGAAAAGGAATGTATGAGGCTACACTGCATGGCAATGGATAAAAAATTGTGAGTACAATTTAAAAAGCCCATCCAGATTTTGTCCAGTTGTACCAACTGGATTCTTTTACTTTTTCCCCATGAAGCCAGTTGAAACAAGAAATAGCTGCATGACAGTAGTGCCACATGAAGCTCCTCACAGCATACATCTCTTAGGTGGGGAAGTGGAGGGCACAGCAGCCCCTTTCCTGCTGAATGCAGCAGTGGGATCCCACATTGCTCCTGGGATGAAGCTGACTTGCCATCAAGACAGAGAGACTGTGCCTCACCTTGCACCCGCTGACATGGAGCAGTATGTAGTGTGCTTTGCACCGCAAACTGCAGTCTGATTGCTCCCTGAAAAAGGATTGTTTTTAACCTTGCATCTGAAAAAAGGACCCCATTGCTGACCTGCTTTGGCTATTTTGGGGTACTCTGTGGTTTTCAGTTAAGCTCTTTCATCACAACAAAGTCCATGCTGGTAGCCCTGAGCTTTGTCATCCATGGTCTGAGGTTAATATTTGTTTACATTTAAAGACAAACAAAAAAACCACTGGCTTGGGAAACTGCAGTGGTGAGGACACCAGGTCCGACTTGCCAGATGGCAGCTCTGCAAGGCAGTGAGGATGCTTGCTTGCCAGGACCAGGAGCCAGGTTATTGCCAGGGTTTGCACTCCATGTCCTCACAGCCAAGCTGTTCATCATCCCAGTCTAATGGCACGCACAGAAATCATGCAGTTCTGGCCAAGCTCGAAGCATTGGCATCTGGAGGAGCTTGGATGAAGGTGTCCCTGCCTGATCCAAGTCCTACTTGCAGATGATGAAGTATCCTGGAGGAAACCAGGCACAATCCATAGCGTCAGGCAGTAGGTGATTAACAGGCCATTACCAAAATGTTGTGGTGTCACAAACTCAAGCTGGAAGGGCAGGAGGGAGCTTTCCTGGTGCATGTCAAATAGACTGATTAGGGGAAATAAACATTCATACATGGTTACTTTTGAATATCCCCCCTCTGCAGTGCTGGTAACACAGATGCACTACCATACAGGGGACCTAGAGGAATAAAGGAGCTGCCACCATAATGCTCATGGTCCACAGGGGAGAAAAGGCTGAGGTAAACTGACTGCTCAGTTTTGCCTGAGCTGAAAGGCCTGTAAATCACCAGCCCATTCCTCCTCATAGAGAGGCAGTCCTTTCAGTGACAGCACAGGCTGATGTCAACTTTCTTGTTCCTTACACTGATTTAATTTTGCTACATAAGAGAGAAGCTTATAAACCCACCTGCAGTTAGAGTGTACCAGTGCAAATAACTACCAAGATCTTCTGCTACTTAGCTTAGATAATAGAAACCCCTTTTTAATTTCAGAAGAAAACGCCCTTTCATTCCATTTATGAATGTATCATGTTAGTGTTCCTGGAAGCAATGGGAGGATTCTATCTGGTGCATTACTGAAATGCTGTCATGTTTATGTCAAATTAGCCCAAGTCCCATGCACAATCATTACACAGGCAAACAATAAGCAGTCATATATTTAGTAAATTTGACATCCACCATGGAGTGGTATTGTATCACAGGATTAGCTACACATGCTGCCTCTTGCTGCATTCACAGCTCAGCAGTATCAAACCCATACAAAAGCCCCAGAGACTCCCTGGGCCCCGCTCTACTATCCCTGCCTGGTAGATAAATATGTGCAGGGGAATTCAGTGTAAAGCATTGTGTGAACATGAAAGGAGAGGGGAAAAAATGAACTGCTTGTCATGTCCCAAAATAGGAAGGATCCAAGTAATCAGTGCCTCCCATCTGCCCCTGTCCTCCTAAGGTGCTCATTGAGATTCAGAGGGAAGCACAGCATTGCCCGTGATGCTGGCCAAGGGCGCCATAGCTCGGGGATGGGCAGCTCTGAGCAAACACCTGCTTCCCTTGGGATCAGATCCAGCCAGCAGTGGCTACTACCACCATGAAAACAGAAAGGTCCCTTCATAACGCCAGAGGATGCTGTCAATGGAAGAAGAAGGGAACATTCAAGCACAGCGCTCTGCATCAGCAACAAACCTATTAAAAAATCTGACCAAAGCCAGGTTTGGGATTTTAGCATGCCACCCCCACTTCTTTTCATCCTTGTGCTGCAGAGGTGGACAAAGAAAATGGGAGGAATTGCTGCCCACAGTTTCCAGGAGGAGGTCCTTGACAGTCTAACAAGAAAAGACCAAAAACAAATGCCCCTTTTCAGTTAAGCAGGGCTTGCTCTGTTTGCACATTGCAATATAATGGGGCATTCCTGATCCACTGGTTGCACCAGTTGAAACCCAGGACAAATGAATAAATGGCATTGCCACGTTTGCCCATGCACAGTGCCACAGCCTTAACACTGATCTTCAGGAGAGAAGCCATCATAGTTGTTTATTCCTCATACCTGCTTCAAGTTCATCTTCTTTCCCTACTTCTTCTACTGCAGTAAACCCAAATCCTGGGTGTTTGTGGCTATTAACACCCTCTCGCACACATGACTGACCTTTGCACTTCATTTTTGGAGTATGAAAGGCATACTCCAAAAATGCACCCATATTTTAGACACATCTGTTATGGGTTCACCTAGGTGGGCCTAGATTTGGGCTTTGAAGTTTGGATTAGGCCGAAGCTGTCAGCTGACTTGAGCTGGGCTGAGCTTACAGCTGACCTCTTCTAGCCAGTAACTTTGTATTCCATACCACATTATGACATCATCTCCAGGGAAGTAGGAACCAGTGTGGGAGTGGTTAGGGCAGTCGCTTCTCAGCCCTCCTCTTGGGAGGACGCACGATGCTGTCCCAGGGGGGATGGAGAGGACCAGGCCCACCACTGGCTCACAGGGTACCTCAGGAAAGTAAAATGCGTTGTTCTGGGTCTCTCCATTCTGCTTGGGTTTGTCTCCCTGGGGAATAAGCTTCTTCTTAAGTAATGTGTAGTTAAGACAGTAGAATTTGTGTGTTCGTTAAGAAGTTGAGGTGGGGAACTTGTTGTTGCAAACTTGTGTGAGTGTATATTTGTACTCTCTTCTAATTGTCTCTTTCTGTGAAAAATATATGTAGATTTAGTATAAATGCAGTTTGAAGTGTTTTTTTCTTTCCCCTCTCTTTTCCTCCCTTTCCCTGGTGTTAGGAGGGAGGCTTTTCTCTCTGTGCTTGGGGGGGGGTTGGCAGTTGCTTATCTCAAACCAAGACAACATCTCATGCAAAGCCTTTGTAAATGCATTTTGGAGAATATGAGGAGCTTCCTGCTGATGAGAGTGTCACGGCATAAGCCCTGTGCACCCATCCTTAGCTGCAGTATGTGATTGTATTACAATAGCTCTCTCCAGGGTCAGGTTTTCTCCACAGAAACACACAGAGAACAATCTCCAAGTTCAGACCCTAAAGAACTTAGAAATTTGTTTCCCCTTTCCAGATGAGGACCACAGTCCCATATAAGATTGACAGCTCTGACAAGAACCAATCTGACATCTCCAAAAGCTTTAGCTTGGTCATACTTTTCCCCTTCAGCTGCCTTCTTTAATTGCTTTCCACCCACCCTAACCCTGCCTTCCAACTTTGAAGGGCAACCATCTCACCCAGATTTTGTACATGACCTGTTGTCACCAAACACCAGAGAACTTTGTTTTCTTTGACTAGGTTCTGGTTTCGTAACGACAGAAAACAAAATCAGTTTCTCTCTCTCTCTTTTTTTTTTTATTTTTGTTTGTTTTAAAAATTCATGCCAAATTTTGTATACAAAGTTCCAATCAAGAGTGAATGCTTACAGGAATTGTAAAGCCAGCTTGTTTCCAAAACAGGCTTTGCCAAGGATGCAGCCCTACAGGTGTACCAAAAGCACTGTGAAAGCCAGTGCTGCTAGAAGTGCAGGAATGCAATTGCCTTCTCTGCTTGGTCCAGCAATGTGCTGATACTTAGCCTGGCTGAGCAGTCCATTGTACCTCACAGTTGGGTTTTACACCAATTTAAAATCACCGGAACAGAATCACTCTGATTTTCCACTTTTTTTCTTCTCAAGAAAGCTAAATTATATTGAAAACTGCGTGAGAGAGGTTCAGTTCTAAGGATGAGGAGGGTGAGGTAATAAAGATTTCTGTAAAAGCTCATATCCATCTTAGTCTGAAAGTTGTGGTGTGTATGGTAGCTGTGCCCTTTGCTCTGGCAGAGTTAAGGCAGAGCACTCATTCATCACTCACTAAGAGTAGTTTCATGCTGGGAAGTGGCCAGGGGAGTGGTGAATCAGCCAGAGCATAAGAGTGTCACTCAGCCAGCAAAGAAGTAAAAAAGGGCAGGTTTGAAAAACAAGGGAGGTTTTTCATGTCACAGGTTTATGGTCATCAAAGTCTTCCAGGAAAGACCATGAATAAAATCACTTCACACACATTTTCAGATTGGCAATGTTATGTCTGAGCTTGACCTCAGGGGTCCTTTCAGCATCAAGAGAAAGAAGGGGACACCAGTAAAGTGCAATTCACTTGCCTAATGTTAGAGGTGTTTTCCATTTTGGGGTGACTGGTACACAATTACTTGCTTCTCTCCACTGACTGTAGCTCAACAGATGGATACTTACCCTATATGTATTTAAAGGTTGGTGAATAAATTGCAACAGGGATGTATTTCCAAAGAACACCAAAATGATGTCAGGTCTGTGCAGGTGTTGCTTGGTTGCATCCATTGCCCATGATAAAAGCAGTGTTTCCATCCCCTTCCTTTAAAATAGGGGGAAATAATGTATATTTATTGTGTAGTAACTATATTTTTTAAAAATTAATTTTGGTAATTGCACCACATGTCTCTCATGAATCAGTAAGCCACTACTTTCTGTGTCAAGCCCGCACACAAGAAGAGGCACTGATGTGTTTGTCTCAGTTGACTACAAAAATGCAGCATTTCAAACTTCTTATGGGATGAGGAGGCAGAAATACACACCTCTGGCTTGTGCCAGCAGTCATTAGCAAATAATACAGCTTGTCATTTAACAAGGAGCCAATAGATGCCTTGTGTGTATGCTCACCCTTGTGTCCTTCCTAGCACCATCAGCACACCAAGGTCCCTACTCACCTTCCACCAAAGGTAGATTTTATTCCTGTCCAGAGAGGAATTGAGCTCAGGCCCTGAGCAACCTGTGTTATTGCAAATGCTTGGTGGATTTATTTATGCCTATGGCATAAATAGTTTCTTCACTCTGCAGGACACGTAATGCCTCTGGAATTCAGCAAAAAGAGTTGCAGGCACAGGCACAGTCAGTCTCCAGCACAGCCAGGTGCTCATGTACAGGTACATATGTGCATGGCCACCACTGCACAGCTCAGCTGAGCGTGGAACCGCTCCATCAGCAGGGTCTGCCATTGCCCACAACTTCCAGCTACCATCCCTACCCACTGCCAGCCACCCGAGGTGCGCTGCACAGAAAGGGGATTTGGTTGTAAAAAGAAGAGTATTAGGCTATTACCCTGGTAGCGAGCAATTTTTCATTCCACCCGGGAAAAAGAGACTCCTGTAAGAAGGATGTCATGGGACAAAATGGAAGTAATTTTGCTCAAATTGCAATCCACTTCGTTTTTCCATCTGTACCTTCACTGTTGTGTTTCACACACTGGCCCTTATACCCACTGAATCTGTGGGAAATAGAGTATCCAAAATAAAGCATAAATAGGAAAAATAGATACCAAAAGCATGAGTGGCTCAAGAGGAAAATGGAGGCTAGGGATCCATCACTGCCCTGGAAAGAAATAAATACCCTTTAAAGAGAGGAATGATACAAAGGCTGTGTTGTCTGAGTGTAAAAATATCTGACTTCCAGGGTAGCTGCTCTGGTGTGGAGATAGTGTAAAGTCCTGTCCCTTGGCTACCCCACAGCTCAGGGCTCACAGAGCACCTACGCCAGGAACATATACTGGCCACAGAGGCAAAAGGGCTCTATGCATTTCATGAAGGCAAAGTAAACCTCTTTGGGAGCCAACATGCCAAGTGATTGCCCTTAGAGAGTGGTCAGAACTGGCACATTGTTTCTTTGTGCTCCCCCTACTCAGTGTATCTGATCCTGATGACATCCTCCTCTGGATCAATTCAGATCCTAATACGGAAGGAACCCAGCCCTTGTTTAGGAGAGCCATCTCAACACACGGGAACACGAACACACATGTAGCCCATAAGCTCCAAAATCACAGTGGTATTTTTTCAAATTAAAACACTTTTAACTATCAGGACCTATCTAGACAGCTCTCTACCCAGGTTAGCCTGTGAGCTGGGGAGAGGAAAGCAAAGTGAAGACACAGGCAATAGGAGGAGCAGCAAGGTGGTGCGCGTCCTGCCAGGAGTGCTAGTGCCGAGCTGTGTGGACCTGGCACCTGGTCCTTCTGCCCAGGCAGTCAGTGGGAGCCCTGGCTCCAACCCACCTCGGGTCTGCTGGGAAAGCTGAGTCTCTTGGCAAGCCACCTTGTAAGCCTAGCTGAAAATAGTGCTGTTTTTGCCAAAACATACACTCAGGGCTTGGATTCAACAATGCTGCATCAGCAGCTCGTAATCAAGTTGACACGGGCTGATTGTTTATTGAAAGAGAAGGGGGAAAACGTGATTTGACCGGATTCAGTAAAAACCAAATAAGCCAGAGGAGAGGGTCTGGGTTTTTTTGTGCATAACAGGAAATCTTTTCAGTGGACTTGTGACAACTCAGACCTTGACCTGCTGTCTCCTCTGCAATGCAACCGGGGTGGTGGGCTGGTCTGTGAACTCAGGGAAGGACTGGCGCGAAGTCTGAGCAGGATGCAAGGGAGGAGCAGAGCACTTATTTGTGCAGGGCAAGGCATGTGTATGAGCTGTCAGCAGAGAAATGGGGAGAAAGAAAATATGGAGGAAGGGGAAAAGGAATGCTATAAAATGTAATATGTAAACTGCCAATCATGGCTGTGGTGATTTGTGATTGCGATATATAGCTTTCATCTTTGCTCTTTATTTTATATTCATTTCTTCCCTCTTTGGCTCAAGGCAAGTCAGTTCCCCCCAGGGTAGAATATATTGGCTTTCCAGCCACCTCTATTTACTGTTCCAGGCTCCTGGCTGAAGCTGAACCAATGTTTTTTTATTTGCTTGTTTTCCTTTGGTTTGATTCTTGGGATTTGAACTGCTGCCTCCCAGCCTGCCTGAGATATTGCTGCCCTTTCATTCCCATGCCTACAGCAGGATCCCCTGCAGCATGGCATGGGTCCCCCCTCTCATGAAGGGCAGACACAAGCATGGGTGATATGGTGACTTATTTTTCAGAGCAGCTGACCTATCAGCCCATTTTGGTCCTCAGTGGGCTTCTGATCACTATGACTCAAAATCTTATGTCATCTGCAAGTGACATAGGGGAAAGGCTGTTGTCCTCAAATTTTCCCACTACAGGAATACCCTGTAGTAGATGGGACATCCTGGTCAAGGGCAACACCTACACTGATAAGCAGTGGAAAGAGGGATCTGGTAATCATCATGGGAGAAAGGGGGAAGAGGGGAATTACATGCAGACTGATGCCTAAACCAGGAACCAAGAGCAGGCACGCTGTGCTTCAGGGCAGGGCTGGGAGACATTCACACCCTTCCCCACAGCAAGGGTGCCTCAGTCTGTGGCAACGGTTTCCTCAGCAGTCCTCAGGGTGGTCCTGGGTTTTCCTGTGCTTTCCACAGCTGCCTGCTCCTAACATAAATACCAGCTTGCACCAGGCCAGAGAGATGGTAGAGTCCATACTCTGGGATGGCTGTACTTTATCTCCCTGCTGTGCCATTTCCAACATGGAGCTCTGTGACACCAAGCTGAAGGTGAACAAGGGCTTTCCATTACTACAGTGGAATGTGTTCTTCACATTACCAACTCAGCCTTGGGGGTTTCTCTGCAATTCCACTACCACAGTTAGCTTAACCGCCATAGTTAGCTTAATACCATCTGCCAGTGGGCAGCACCTTGCCTCCTGCATGATGCCATCCCTCACAGGTTTACCTTTGAGCCAGGATTGACACTGCCTGCTGCTAGCACAATTGAGGCTGACCATCCCCATAAGATAGCATTATGCCCAAGCAATCTCCCAGCACCCACTCAAGAATGGGGCTGCACAGGGGCTGTCAGTGCTTCTCACTCCGCAAGTGCATTGAAAGGTGACTGGCTGTGGTTCACTGACTGCAACATGTCTGCAGTGGTGGCTCTCAGCTACTCTTGTCCCAGAACAAGCATATCACCTGACATTGAGTCTTCAAGCCTTGGTGTCTGGATCTCAGTTCTGAAATCAGACTGCCCTGTGTGCTTGTTTTCTTTTTCTTTTTTTTTCTCTTTGTAAACTTCTGTCATTGTCTTCCAAATTTCAGCTAAAACCTGCAGGTTGCAAAGTAGATAAACCCTTTGGGACTTTTGTCCAAGTCTGTCTGCTCAGTCACTGCTAGATCTGTTGTCCTCTGCCAGTGAGAAACATGTCTGCTACTGGTAAGATCAACCCAAATCCAATGATGCAGGCAGATTGCACAAAGAAATCAAATGAAACAGTATTTTGCATCTATAAAAGAGAATCAGATGTTTTAAGGTGTGATACCTACCTAAAGAGCCAACACTTGGAAGAGTTAGTCATCCAAAGGCCAAGTTAAACAGGACGCAATCAAAGCTGTGTGGCTGTCCAGGGACAGGCTGGGCTTATGAGTGACACTAGAGGTGAAGCCTCTCTGAGTCATCAGCTTGTCTTGTTTAACTTGGCTACATCTATGGATAACCCCTTGTAACCTGGCTCTTTTCAGCAGTTTCACACCTTTAAACAACTGCCTTTCTTTTGTTACCTCATTCTCCTCTTAACTTTGCTCCAGATTAAATGGTTCTGGTCTGCTACATTTTCTTTTTTTTTTCTTTTCAGTTTCAGGCAAATCCATAAAGTGACTCACCAGCTTTCTACCTAGTGATGATTAAAGCCAGTAAAGCATCATGGCACAATGCAAGAAGGAAAAAATGCTTGCATTGAGAGCAGGCACCTCATCCACTATTGTACCTTTGCTTTACAGCACACATACCAGAACTTGCAGACATCTGGAAAACTGCATTATCCCAAATTGACTGCCAATAGGCCTGAACACACCACAGACATGCCTATACTCTCCCTTTTCATCTGTGCCACTTGTGAGTAAATGAAATCTCACACATCCCTTGGAAAGGCAAAGTGTACCACTCACCTTCCCCTTCACAGCTTTCTTTTAAGCATGTGCAATAGGGATCACCACAGCCCTGGATATGAACCCATGAATGTTCCTCAGTAGTGAAGCCCAGGCTTTCAAGCAAGGCTTAGAGATTCTTATCTGGTCTCAGGGTTTATTTTTAAGCAGTCTCTCAAGGATGACTTTCCTCTATATTTCTATTACTTCATCACATCCATGTCTCCATGGGCTGTGACAATAGCCTGAGTGCATGCTCTGGTTTACCAGTTCAGTACTAGGCATATCAGGAGTATGCCCGATTTTTAACACACTGTCAGCTCCTGACTCCACTATCACCCCACCGCCCCTCCCCCCCCCATTAATGGCCTGCATGTCTACAGTGGGACTCACAGCTCCTGCTTGTCTATGGCACTTTTCCAGTGTGGCAACCCTGACAGAAAAATGCAGTTGCCAGGATCATGAGATGGTCAGGTGCCCATATCCACATCCCTCTTCACCATCACAGTCTCATGGAGGGGAAGGAAATGGGATGCTCCCCTTCACCACTGATGTTGTAGTCACAAGGCTGTGCCATCATGGCTATTTTATCCTGCTTGGTTGGGTACAACTTGTCTTCTGTTGGGAAGTTTACAGTGCTGGCTTCTGAGGCAGAATAGTCGTGGAGCCATGCATGGCAGGGCACAAAAAGCTTTGACATTTCAGATGGGTAGCCTCCAGATTTCATTACGTAACTGGTCTATGTGCTTTGGAACTTTAAAGAAAAAAAATACATTTCATGAGAATGTGATCACAGAGTTTTGTCAGCAAGTTACTACTTTAACCTTACAGCAGGCAGTATGCTGTATTTGGAGGTGTTTGAGGGGTCCATGTATATATAGTTATGCCATACTGCAAATCAAAGTTATAGTTGAAGCTGAGGAATTTTGTCCCTCAAAAGTCTGTTTGTCAGTGGTGCTGTTCCGAATTTGAAAACTGACCTAATCAAGATGAAGTTGAAGTCAAAAGTATAAAGTGAAGAGTCATTTCTGGGTAACCAGATGTTATAGTTTCAAAATCTTTCATGGATTTTTTTTCTCTCCCTTACTAACACAGCATATTGGGAGTTGAAGACCCAGAATGAGATGGCTTGCTGAAGCCCAGCCCCCTACTACCTACTCCCAGAACCAGTTAACTGCCTAAAAGCCTATACAAAGGGATGGCTGATAGCTTTGCATTCCATCTTGATGGCTGGGGAAGGACTGGGAGAGGTGAGATGGGGAGGGAGAGAGGTTTTTCTTGGTGCTGACCACATTTTGTTCCTTGGTCTGCATGGGTGCTGGCTGCCATTTGATGGGCTGGTGGAAACACTGAGAGGGGGTCTTTCTGGCTTGCCCCCCAACTCCAGATGCCCTATGCTACTCTAGAGGAAACAGTTGCTGCTTCCTGGATTCACTGCAGACTCTTCAAGGGGCTGACTCCACCTGCAGAAGACTTGCTGCCCCTTCCCCTCCTCTCCACCGCAACGCTTTTTCAAACAAAGACCAGTAGAAAAGGGTCTTTGCACTGCCCATGGGAATGGTTTCCTCCCATCCCTGTGGACACCACTCCCATGTGAGTTTCAGAGCCAGCGCCTCTCCCTGGTCCCCGTCTTTGCCTCACCAGCACCCATCAGTAACTCATTGACTCATCGCAGCCACTGTCTCCCAAGGCATGGCATCACCTCCTGCTGTCTGTAAATACAGCTGCACCGAAGGGGCAGAGATAGGACTTGATTTAGTTAAAAGTTTTGGTTATGGTGTTGCTATTTGTTCCATTCTGGGTTTGGTTAAACACATACATATTTGTAGTAAAAAACTGTTATCTTCTATACATTTCCTGAGTAAAGTCTCTTGATTTCAAAGTTTGTGGTGATTTTGGGAAGAGACCCCCTTCCTAGTCCAGGTAGACATCTTAGTTTATTTTAAACTGAGATACCAGATCTGCAGCAGCACACAGAAAGAAAACACACTCCTTACCCTGCTGTTCCTGGCTACACAGTCACAACATTGTCAGAGAGGTTGGCTAGGCCTCCTCTCACTATGGGTATCTAGCTGAAACTCAGCAGTTAGATAGCTGCTCCAAGTTTTGTCCACTTCCCAGTCCAGATGTTCAGGGCACTGGACACTTGGAGCACCCTCGCTGTAGGATGTTTCTGCTACATGGTCAGGATGAAGCTCTCAAAAGCCTTTGGGTGAAAGATGTTTCATGAAAATGAATAGAAATAGCAAAGAATATTTATTTGCTTGGTAGCCTTTGAGACTTTCTAAGGGAGGACCAAGATCCTGCTGTGCTAGGTGATGTGCTTGAGTAGCAAACCAGCAATTTCCATTTTGCCCTTTCCCAGGAATAAGAATTAGAGCAGTCCTTCCACAGTAATTTCCCTGACATATTTGAAATGCAGATATGCTGGCTTCTCTTCACACTTAGCTTGAGAAATTATGTTTATGTCTCTGTTTCAATGATGATTTTGTCCATTTATGCCTCTACTTAGTATTCACTGCAGAAAGAAAAAAATCAATCATTCTGTCTACCTATCTGACTGACTGCAGTAAGATAAAATGTTGCAAATACTAAAAAATTATTGAACTTACTACAGGAAAATAATTGCAGAATTCAACTGAGATTAATAGAACAAAATAAGTTCATGTGGCATTTCTTTGGCATTTTGTAGGAAAAACAACTTCTAATTTATGATGTACATTCTGTGATCTCAATGATCCTTTTTCTGTGTATGGAATCACTCTTTTTTAAGCTAAGCAGTGGGTTGGTCAGTATACTTAGCCAAAAATACCTCTTCAGACATGCTTTGGAGAGAGAAAGGTTGGAATGGCTTTTTTGTATAGCTTGATGGATGTCTTTGGCATTTCAATCAGAACAGTAAATATAAATCATGTCAGCAACACAACCAGGATCCAAACCCCAAATGCACTGAAGCCCTAGGCTCAAATATTAGCCACCCACTGAAGGTATGTCTGTAAGCTTATTTTACTGTAAAGGATGGTGGCTGAGAAGTAATGGATGGTGGGCATGGCCTAAACATCAAAAGGTGCAAAACAATCAAATACTTGCTGAGTGACAAAGACTGAGAAATGAGGCTGTTGCACACAATATTTCTTGTAATTTATGTCAAAGCTCATAATTTGCTGTCCCTCTGTGTTTCTGACTGTAAGCATCAAACCCATAGGCAGACTTGAGCCCAGCTAGACCTGGGTCATGGGTTTTGCAGAAACAAGTGGCTGGATGGAAGTGACTCCAAGTGCCGCCTGGTTAGAGGGTAAAGGCTGCAGCCGGAGGCAGACACTGATTCATTCTTCATTATTTGCAGCTGAAAGATTCAAAGGGTCACCCCTTACCCTTGAAAAGGGGAATTTAGGTGGAAACAGTAGAATCTGTTTTAAAAGTGTCTGCCACATGGAAGGTGCAGAGAGACAACATGTGTTCTTGTAGCACAAGCGATGGAGACAGCAGTGTTAAGTTAGTCTCATATTCTTGATATTATACTCTGCTCCTGTCAGGTGCAGTAACCCAGCATCTATGTGCACACACCAGTTTGCACAGCAGAGTCAATACAGTGCCTTTGATGAAGCTGCTGCTCTCTTACACCGAGCCATACACTCTCCAGGACATACCAAAAGGTTCCTCAAATTCATTCTAGTCCCACCCCAGACACATGTACTGTCACCCTTCAGGGCATATTGAGCCACATCCTCAGGATTTTTGATCCAAAATTTACATTGCCTTTTACTAAATGCAAGAAGCAATATTTAAAAAGCATTGAAAGCCTTAATGAAATGGAGGCCTGAGTTTTCAAGAAGACACTGGAGCTATCACAACCTTGACTATAATTGCATTAATAGCAGTTGGACTGCTTAACCTGCTGCAGTTCACTAATTGCAAACCTTGTTTCTTCTTTAAAAAATTTTGGGGATTTTAAGGCTTCCTGAAGGGCTGTCAGTTCAACTCAACATCTGCATTTATTTCCTTAATTTCAAAAAAGCAAGCTGGCTTTATTAAGATCTCAGCTGAGGGAACAGGGCATTCTCTCAGTGATGGGGAAACACAGGCTGCCTCAAATCTGTCTGAATCTTGGGAAGGGGTATGTTATGGGTTTAGCCAGGTGGGTCTAAACTTAGGTTTTAAAGCAAACCCCAAGCGTGAGTCACATGGTGAACTGTCGTCCTGCCTGTGTGACCAGGGGGAAGGCATGAGGAGGTGAGACAGTGCATCTACTTCTGTGCTTGAAGTCCAGGTATGGAAATCAAAACGTAAGAAAGCTGGTAAAAAAGCTGTCCACATGTTGAAGCAGAGATCCCAGAACAGAGCCAAGAACCGCAATTAAGCCGCCCTGCCTCCAGCCGAGAGGAGGAGGAGAACGACCAAGTCTACTGGACATTGCTGAACAGAAAACTAGCCAAGACTGTACCTCTACACTGACTTGTAGATGACAGCCAGTGCCCCTCCGAGGGTGGCTGGACTGATAAAAGAAGATTAATTGAATCACAAAGAGGCCCATGTGGGCTATTGGTGTGTGGCAGGACACTGCTGCTTGAGTAGAATCTGTAGATCATGTGCCCAAAAGCTGAGCTAATGAAGGAACATCACACCTGGACTAGCATAAGGGAGAGTTGTTACTGGCTCAATGGGCCCAGGATGCCTCAGGCCACCTGCAGGTGGATGAGGCCGAGGGGTGGATTTAACCATGGACATTATTTCCCAGGTTATCCACTATTGTGAAACCCCTGAGAAGGGGATGGAGACCCCAGTGTGGGGATAGTGACCCCTGAAAAGGGGATAGTGCCCCCAGTGTGGGGATGATGACCTTAATGAGGGTATAGTGACCCCTGGAAAGGGGATGGGATGATCCCAATGTGTGCCTCAAGGACATTTAACCTTGAGGAAAAAGGTAACTTGCATTTTGAGTTTTGTGTTATAGGACATAAATCATCAGATGAAGAAGACCTGAGCTGAACTGGTGTTGGTGTCCAATGATGAACTGTTTTTTCCTGCCTAAAGTACCTACCCCATCCTAATGGACTATTGCCTACAATATGGAGGGGTGGAAGACAGCCTTGGAAAGAACAAGGACTGTTTAAGCACGGGAATAGATAGATCTAAGATATGAGTGATGTAATATGGTATGGAATAAGGGGTGGAATATGTTATGGGTTTAGTCAGGTGGGCCTAAACTTAGGTTTTAAAGTTCAGCTAGGCCTAGGATTGTCAGCTGATTTAAGCTGGGCTGAGCTAGCTAACAGCTGTCTTCTTCCAGCCAATAATATTGTATTCCATGCCACACTACATCATCTCAAAGGGGGTAAAATCCAGTGTGTGGGAGTGGCTTGGTTAGTTCCATCATGGCTGCACTAAGAGGAAGACATCTAGCAGCTCCTCTACTATGCTAGGCCCTGCTCCTGTTGCCTGTGCTTGCATTTTGTTTGCATTCAGGGAAGTAGAAATATTTTGTTGCTATACTTTCTCTTTCTTGCTGAGTGTCTTTTGGAGTGCTTATGAATTTAGAGTAATGGGCTTTGTATTAATTGGGGAGTGGGGAGTTATTCCTTGTTATATATATGTAACTTGTGTAAGTGTGTGTTATATTGTAGTTTCCTCTTAATATTCTCTTCTCTGTATAAATACATGTAGTTAGTTTCAGCATAAACCTGGTTTTGAGGGTTTTTCTTTTCTCTCTCTCTTCTTTTTCCCTTGGCTGGTTGGGGGGAGGAGGAACCCTTTCACTCTGTCCTGGACAGTTGGCGTTTTGCCAGCTCAACCCAGGACAGGGTAGAAGAGGAAGAATGAGATGTAATGTTGTCTCCCCCTTTGTCGTCTTCTTCCGTCTTTTTCCTCATTTGCTTGGTCCCTCATTAAGCTGACTGGCTCTCACAGCCTTACTGAGACTCCCTCTGTATGTGTGTGTGTATGTGCACATTCATCTTGCCATGGTTGTGCTGCTAGAGGAGAACCAGAGGGTCAAACTCCCCCTTATTTTGCGGTGACAGAAGTTCACTGAAAACAACAGACAGTGTACCAGAAATTTTTGCCTGCATGTTAAAAACCAGTTTTGTGCCCAAAGCTGTACTCTCCTACCACCATAACCTATGACATGTCAAGATCTCTCATTCGCTTATTCCACACCCCCCACAACAAACCACTTGGAATGACATTTCAGAGCATGAAGTTCATCTTCCTCTCAGCCTGGCCTATATCAACCATCTCCCTTCAAGACTCTCCCTCCAGAACTTCTTTTTTTAGGGTGCCCAGCCATACATTTTTGAGATTTTCAAAAGAATTGTCCTCCAATGCAGTAATGCAGATAAGTGGCAATAGTGGTGTGATACAGATCTTCCATATTGAAGACAGATCCAGTTTCCAGATTCTTTAATGCATTTCAGCATTATTTACTCTGACATGACACAACCTGCCAAGATCAGATATTTTCAGTGAAGTGAGATATGTATTACCTCTGCAGGATTTTGTACCGCCCTGGAATTTTATGCTTCAAACACCACTACAATACAGCCTTTTCTGATATTTTAAAGCAGCCAGGTAACATTATTTTTCAGATATCTTCTGTTTTTTCACTCTGCCTGGGGCTAGAACTGCAAATATTGAAAATAAATCACTTTGTTTATATGAGATTCACAGTCCAAATTTTCAGACCAAAGGAGGGTGTGTATTTTTGCCACATTATTTTCATGAAGATAATTAAATATCCATAGGGAGTCAGAACTAGCTTTGAGAGCAAAAATAAAAACAACAAAATATTAAGAAGTTGACAATAAGTCTCAGTGGGAGCTCAGGATCCACTTCTTTTCTGAAACCTTCTGTAGTAACTACACAAAATGGCATCTGTCCTGAAGCCAAGTCAGTCACCTTGAAAATTTATAGGTTCAGTGCCTAAGTGCTGAACAATTGTATTTGCTGTCTGCTCTCATAAACAACCAATGGCTTTCAAAAAGTCTCCTAACAATGGGCCTGATCCTCATCTGATTAAAATTAAATTCTGAACAGTGAATTCTAGCCAGTGAATAACATCTGGGGGTTTTGCTCACTGCACTCATGCCAATTATTACATAAATATGTCTTCAGTTAAATAGAATGTTGTGTTAAAATATAACTGGAGAGCTAGAAGAAAATGGGCAATATTTTAAAATTGATTTACTATTTTCTTTCAGTAAAAAGTATTGGAATAAGTGAGGTTGCATTTGCTGAGTTTGCTGTCTTTGTACAAGACCTTGCTAAACTGCATCAGTAACACTGAACATTTCTTTGTAATCGTGGAATCAGTGTGATTAATAGTGAACTAATTGCTTCACTCAAAACATGTGATCTGGACATGGATCTCACTATTTCTTGCAAGAGACTCTGCTCAGCCTGTACCAGAAAACCAGTTCTACTGGCTAAATTAACTCCTCATTTATATCCAGATACAGAAGTCAAAAATTATCATATTGATTTCCTGGGGCTTCTGGATTTTTTTCTTAAAGACTTTTTTTGGTTGTATGAGAGGGAAGAAGGAAGAAAAAGGGAACAGAGAACAAAAAAACGGAGGAATGCAGACATTTATTAATGCAACCATTTCCCTGCTAGGAGGCTTTTTAAAATCTTCTTGACTCCTCCAAACGAGCAATCCATCTCTACTCCAGTTGGAAGAGCAGCCGAATTTCATTTTCAGAAAAACCCAACATCATTTGAGGCAAGCTGTTTCTTTCTTGGCTCAGTATAAGAGGCACCAGCACTTGGATGCCCACAGGCAGCCAGGCTGTCCCTGCCACCAGGTACCACCTGCTAGGCAGCAGCTCTCTGTCCCCCTATAGCCATCCCGCTGTGTGGGCCCAGGGCACACGTAAAAGGTTTCAGTGTATGGACTTCTGACCTAGAGGCAAAAAGTACTGCCTAGTGAGCCACTCCAACCACCGGAGAGAGATTAAACTTAAAAAAAAAAAAGAAGAAGAAGAAGAAAGAAACACACATTACATTCCTGATTACTTGCAATCTGACCCCACACTATGCCGCCTTTGAATTAAGCACCTCTCTGATAGGCAACTGTCCTATTAGCATAATGCATAGCATTAAAACATGGGGCTCTTCCCAGGGAATGCTTTATTGTGTGCATGCTTCATTTTTAATATTCATGGCCAGCTCTGTTTAGAACATCCTTTTGACAGAGGAGAGGCGTCGAGATAAGCTATTGGGATAGTGGTTGTCCTGGAAACAGCAAGATCCACTTATTTTTAGCACTGAAGTCACCCAGTTAAACAAACTGCATTAAAGGAACATTGTGATTATGATACAACAATAAAAAGCTGTGTGGTGTATTTACAGTCACTGCGACTGTATGACGCCTCGTCTTCAGCTGCCAGTCCTGGCTGCCAGCAGCCTGGCTCCTGCTCTGGCAAAGCAAAGCATGCCCTTTCCTTCTGCGTGATTGCAAAAGCCCAGGAATGGCCAAAGCAGAGTGGAAGGGAAAGCACAGTGTATGTCTCCCCTCTGCCAGGCTGCAGCCTCTGCTCTCAGTAAGTAAGGAGGATATCCCTTGAAAGTGTAGCACAAAACAAAGGTATCCTTTTCCAGGGAGGTATGCTTCCAGCAATGTCTAGATCAGAAGGAGATAGGCCAAGAAATATGGGCAAACCAGGGCAGAAACAGGGAGGTGAAGATTACACCTTCATCTTCACTACCTAGTGCTGATGGTCTCCAGTTTCTGATGTGTATCACCCTAGTGGCCCCAGAAAGCCTGGGAGCTCCACACAGAAGGTCCGTCCCCCCCCAAGCCCAAAGGCTAAACACAGTCACAAGAACTACACCAAAAGGTGTTTCTATTGAAAGGTTTCCTTCCCACCTTTGTCAGGGCAGGCCTGAACTGTAACAAGCAGTGCCCTGCTGCTGACAGTTTTATCCTTGTCCTTCAGGATGCACAGCAAAGCTGCAAGTATATGAAACCAGAAAAAGCAATGAAAGTTAATGGCAGCTTTTCCAAAGTTAATTGAAAAAAATTCTTTGGTCCAGTGTCAGTTTAAAAGAAGTTTCTGCTTCATCTAAGCCAGTTTGCTTGTTCTCATTATTTTGAGCACATGACAAGAAGGCCTGACATGAGAAGAGATCAGCAAAACCTGTGGGATTTTTATAACCATAAAGGTCTACTTGTCAGAGTTTGCAAAACATTATGCTCAGTTAGGCCATGCTGTTTGGGTATTAAAGCTCAGCTTCGGCTCATTTTGACACACTGCTTCCAAAGTTTCAGGAGCTGTTCTACACCCCACTGTCCACATTGGATTTGGTGAGATTTAGCAAAGCCCAGTGGGTGTAACAGAAACATAAAAGCAGACAAGCTTAGCCACCTCCAAAGCTACTGGGTGATGTTGGCTCACACATCCCAGACAATACCTATCAAACCAAGTGTTGCCTGAAACTTTGTGTCCCTGAAAGAGAAAGAAAAGAGGAATGATAAAAGAGGAATAAAATTTAGAAAGGCTAGAAAGATCAAAGGGAACAAGTAGAGAAAATTGGGGTGCACCTTGAGTCATATTTGTCCTTGAAAGGGACAAAAAAATAACTTTGAGCTGAAGCAAGCATGTGGGGAAAGGCACAGAGACAGGAGAATAACCAGATCCATAGACAGCCCATGTAAACCTGTATGGGAGAAATTCCAGGTAGAAAAAGTGATTGCAAGAAGGCTTTGATATGTGCAGCAAACTTGGCTATTAGACTCAGTAGCATCTGCAGTCCTGAAGGTTGCAACTGCTTGAAACTGTCCAGTACCTCTACTCCTTGTCAATGGCAAGGGTTTGCTTTAGACCAGAGTTGAATTTGGGTGTGAAGGTGTTCAGAGACAGAAACTACAAACCAATCCTCTTCCAGATGACTTCTCTTAGCCTTTCCTGTGCAGAATACAGAAAGTTTCAAGTAAAACCACCCAAGAAAGAAGGGCATAGCCACTCCCTGAGGGTAAAACTGGAGGGGTTCAAAGTTTTCCTGTGGTTGTTACACCGTAAAAGACAAAGTGTATACCTGAAGTTCATTCTAACCTATTTACAGCTGTCAAAAATTGACTCACTGGAAGTTCAGCATCTCCCTGGCACCAGTTAAAGTGGCTGTTATAAATTCATCCAAGCAGAGTGACTGTTCTTGGTGAGGCTATTCTAACATGAGATTCTCTCTCTTCTTCCAAGTAACAGTTCACTCCCAAAATAGCTCTGAAAAATCTTTGCTTCAGCATGTGACTGCCATCTTATTATTGGTCCATCAGTGGTGGGAAAGGCAGTGGCCTTCTGTAAGCAGAGACAGCTGGTGGGGAGGGGGAAGAGAGACAAGGTTTTCTGATCACTACATACAATTCCTGAGAGGCTCTGACAACACCCTCTTGACACATAGCACTGTCTTCTTTGGTATTGGTGATGCCAGCAGGGATTAGATTTCACATTCATCATAGTGCTAATGCTGCAGAAAATGAGATCCTAATGCATTAATTTATTTTGCTCTAGCTTTTGTAAGACTCTTTTGCTATAGTAATGAACTGGCCATTGTGCAGCTCTGCTATCAGCAGGATGGACTGCCAATGGCTTGGTGACATGCTGTGACAGTGAGACTTAGCAGTGGTTCTCCTTGGGCTGAAGGAGGTTATCTGTCATTCTGCCCAGAGGAGGTCACCAAATCCTGTTCATCCTCCAACTGGATACAGGCTTATAGCACTGCTTGCGTTACCTCCCAGGAGAGGGTCACAGACCTACCTCATCATTCACTTGCTTATGCTGCCTGGAAGTCTGTGCTTATATTATGACACTGCAACAAGAACAGCATGCCATGAGTTCCTGTAGACTTGCTGAGTGCACATCCGAAGGCCTTGGTGCAGGTATGAAAGACTTAGTGTCCACAACTTCATGTTACTCCAGCAACTATCCTCCCACCAGCTGTGACTTCCTCAGGTACGTTCCAAGGCCTCTGGGCCAAGAATTGCTCCTTGTTACCCCCAGTAATGTGCTTCTGGGTGTAAAAGGCATTAAGCAAAGCCAAACCACAGCTGTTATCTCATTTTGTGGCTGCAACTATTTGTAATAAATGTTTTCTGGTTTTTCTTTCTATTTTTTTTTTGTAACAAATGGTGCTTATTTTAAAATAACAATTTCTGGGTAAATACTGTTCCTAGCTTTTAGACATTTTCTCCCCTTAAAATTGTTGGGTTTCATCCTTTGTACCTTCTTTTTCTCTTTGTGTCATTGATCTATTTTTCCACTCTGGCAGACAAACTGAGGGAAGAATAAAGAGGAAAATAAACCCAAAAGTGAGCAGGAAAAGAAAGCACCCTTCCCTATATTTTTATGGATTAGAACTCACCCAATATATTTAATGATTTATCTTCATTAAAACCACAGTAAGATGCATTACTCAATTTTAAAGCTATTTCTTGTATATTTCTTCCTACTTTTGCAGCTTTAGCTCAAACAACTGTCTATACTGAGATACAGCTTTGCTGGGTTCTGGCTGTGGCTTGTCAGTCGGGGGAGCAGCACTGAGACCATCAGACTGCCCAGTGTTCAACACCATGCCCAGGTGTTGCTATGTTCAGTGGGACCTTTTCTTCTCCCAAAAGTTGTGCCAGATGGTGGTAACTGTCAGTCATGAGTAACCACAGCTGGGAGTTCAACGCCTGACCTACATGTCACTGGTCAATCCATTAAGCTGTGCTTTCTTCCTACAATTAAATTTTTAATATCTCAGCTTTTGAGTCAAGATGACTGCATTAGCTCTAACACATAAATAGAAGGATGAGCAAAGAGCTATATTTACATTTTCCATGCACTTGGGCAAGAGGAGGGGACACAGTAGCGCACAGTGGATGGACAGCCTCTGTTACCAGGCCAACCCTAACCCTAACTTAACCCCATTCACATAGAAACAAACAAGCAAACACCACATGGAAAGAAAGATTCTTTCTAATGGTATCTTGCATTTTCATTTGGTGAGTCAGAGATAAAAGGACATGGCAGGGAGCACACAAGCTCTTTCAAATCTCCCTGTTGAGGATCTGTCTCCAAAAGCCTTGATTTTACCCTGTTATTTCCAACAGGTGTGCATGGTACTGTCATGTCCTGCTTGCTTTGATAACTGGAGGTGAGGCGAGAAAGGTAAACGATATTCATGGACCCTTTGACAGCTGGGTTAATACCACACTACCTTGGGAGAGCAGCTTCCTTGCTGATGAAAATCTGCCCTTCTTCAGAGGGCCTCTTCTGTTTTCCATTAACTGAGAGTACTGGCTAGCCAGATTAGAACGAGGAGGAAAAACTGATATTCACAACACAGAGGGCATCCCACTCAGACAAACACGTTACCAACTCAAGGCCACAGGAGCCTTGTGGGAAGAGAGGATGCCCACCTTGCATCCCACAAGCAGCAACTCGTTTGCCCTTTCAGTCTACTGTTTAGGTGGCAACAGGATAGCTACTGGCAACAGCCACACACTCCACCCCTTAGGAGACAGTGCTGGAGTGAGCTGCCTTTAGGTGCTGGGCAATGCGCCATCCCACAAGAAAACAAACATAAAGAATGTGAGCCACCACTTTGAGAGCTGTAGCACAACGGAGTTACCCCAAACATATGGAAAAAATTACTTTTTCCTGCCGAGAGCAGTCCAAAAGACATGGATCTTTCTATGGATTGCAATGCAAACTTTTCCCTTATTTTTGCTTTATTTTAATAATAGACTTAAAAAAATGCAAGGCACTTCCCTCCTTGCTAACATATTTCCTTTACATTTCAGTAGAACTAAAGACTGCTGATTTTAAGTATATGTAGGAAATAAGATATGTCCTCCCTTCCCCAAAAAACTCTCCTACTCATTTTGCAGCCCAAAAACTCTACTCTGATAAACTCAGGTTAACTTCCCTTAATCCTCCCATTCCAGACTACATTTACAGCTAGTGTAGGATGGGAGTAGAAAAAACAAAAAAGCAGGCAAAAGCTATCAAATACATACATGTGCACATGTGAAGGTGTGCTTACAGCTATATAAATCTCTGTAAAACATACCATTTTTCAGATTACCCCAAAACTGGTCAAATGCCTGGAAAATATTCTTTCCAAGTTTTCAGATTGGCCTCTGAAACTGCACAAACAAATTTTGTCCCATTGGAGTTAGTGGAATAATTCATGTTTGGCTTGGACTCGGTCTGCTGTATACACATGAACTCGTACGTGCAGATACTTGTCTGAGTCTGTGAGCCAGGTAGCTATCTTTGTATACTTCTTATTTGCATGCAGTCTTGTCCAGCTGGCCCATAGCATTTGTGAGGGCTGTAAGGCAGACATAATTGCTGTATATGCTCTTACTTTTCCTGCCCCATTTAGCCAAAAATTTACTTCTGCAGGCATGCTGGACTCTACTCCCTATCATGGGACTAAAGTACATCATCTGTATTCATCACAGAAGGGAGACAGTAGCCAAGTATTTGCCTCTAAGAGCCCAGCCCTACTCCAAATTGTGCTTAGGGCTGGTTTCGAGGGTGAGCACTCAGCGCAATTGCACAGGGCCTTAGGATTTGCTGGATCTCATTAGAGAAAGTCGGGGAGCAAATCAAATCAGTCAAAATGAGGGCTAAGACAGGACTGGCCTATCGCTTGGACCCTGCCCAGGGTTACCCAAAGCATGATTTGCACCTTGTTACTCCCAACTAATTGCCCCAAGTTCAAACAGCCTGCAATATCAGGCAGGGATTTAGGGGGAAAAACTTATTCCATGAATGGGTCTTGAGCTTCGTTAACCCACTAATGCTCAGTCATGCACTAATACATCTCAGGAGGCTTTGCTGTGCAACCCAGAGCATCCCCAAGAACCCTGACACTCCAGAGCTACTTCAGGAGTGCTGCTATCCTACCCCCATGCAAAACAGCAAGGAAATGGAAGGTTTTGCAAGGAAGAAAGAGATAATAAAACAAGCACAAGCGCAAGGAAAGCACTTTTGGGGAAAACTGTGAGGGCCAAGCTGCTGATGGGATGAAAGAGGAGGGGAACTGCAGACAAAGATTATCACATACTAACTAGGCAGGGGAGGGTATAAAGGAGGCAAGCCCTGTAAAATTACAACATTCAAAAAGATGTTTGTTTGACTGACTTTTTAAGTGGCTGGATTTTACCTGTTGTCTCTTTCTGGCTTCTTGTTAACATCTGTAACACCAATTGTTGGAGACACAGGGGATTAACTTGGAGACAACCCACTGCAAAATTCAGCCTTTCTGTAACCATTTAAGAAGATAACTGTTTTTATGTCAGGCAACTGGTAGGGAAAATGTGTAACCATTTTCTTTCCTGTTTCCTTTGAGTGATAAGATGAGAAGCAAGAACACTTCAGACCCTCAGAGCTGAGCTTCCCTTCTCCCTTCACCGGGGGTGCCTGCGTCACCCCCACAAATGCCAAAAGCTCTTGCCAGGCAGCAGCAGGAAACTAGACACACATCCCAGAATCACAAAAGCTGGTCCTTACCTGCCTCAGGCTGAAAAGGGAAGAGTGCTAAAGCAATTTGATCCCCTCTGCTGTCCAAAACAGGCAGCTGAGTGCTTTATGTGGCAGCTAGTTCCTTGGATTTATATGGTATGCATAGTGAAAAAATGTGTTAGTCCTATTTGCTTTATTGTGCTTTGCCATGCTGTGAGTGTGACTACCTGGCAACAAGGACCCCCCCCCCACACACACACACACACACCAGATTCCATGCAAAATGAGACATTAAGTTTTAGGATACAGTGTGGAGCATGCTTGGAAAGCAGGGCAAAGAAAATTGTTCTTAAATGATCTAAAATGCCACTCATCAGCTTAGAAAGCTTTTTCCTGGGTCATCAGGAGCAAACTCACTTACTTCCTTCAGACTTCGTTGGAAAGCAGCAGATTGGCTTAACACAAATTTTAGCAGGAACCAAGCTCTGCCACCAAGGCTTGGCAGGCAGCAGAGCCCAGTGCTCTGCACATGCAGGAGCAGAGCAAGGTGGTAGGACATCCTCTCTGGTCAGATCAGGGCTCTGCAGCACAGCTCCCAGGAATGCCTGAACTGAGGAGGGTCAGGGTAGATAGGGCACAGCACCAGGGTTGCCCTCGGAGAAAAGCTGAGGATGCAGAATCGCTTCTGGGCTGCTCCACCTCGGTAGTTCCCAATATGTGCAGTGCTACGGCAACTAAAGCAGCCAAAAGAGGCCCCTGAGACTCATTTTATCAGGAAGAAGGAAGGACTGGTTGTGATCTCCCATCCCCCACCTTGTGACCAGAGCAGTTGCCACTAACCTTGCTCGTGTTCCCAGCACAAGGGAACAGGGTAAGAAGGTACTAAGGTTGAGTTGAACTTGTCTGTAGCTGATGTGATAGGCCAGACTGGAAAGCCAGCAAGAACTGCAACACAAAGACATCAAAATCCAGATTTGAACCATTTCCACTCTCCCTTTTATGTTTAAAGCAAGAGAATGGAGCAACTTCAGCCTGTTTGTCCAGCCTGCTGCCCTGTTGGCTCATAGTATGGGAAGTCTAGTGGCTCAGTAATCTGTTTGCCATGCACTTTTCTGAAGCGGGAACATAATTTAATTCCCTTTAAGGAGATCAAAACCAGGAAACATTTAAGTAGGACTTCCTGCTCAGTGTGAAATACAAATTCTTTTCATCATGGAAAGCTAACTGAGCTTAAACAATAGTAAATGAAACTAGTTATGCAACGAAGTTGTAGGGAGATCAAAGCTGATTTTGGTTTTTAATTAAGATAACAAGGTACCTGGATTAAGGATGCCAGTGTTAACCTACCTCCTACCTACTTAAAGAAACACAAACACTTCCCCATTAACTTGGTGCATACACAGAAGAAAATGAGGCAGCAGAAGAATTTGCCTGCACCTACAGTAAGGAATTGAAACTGGAGAAAATCCAGTTTGAATTTATCTACGTCAGATACTGTTTCTTCAAGAAGGGAGAGGATCTCATGAATTCTTCTAAATGTTACCTCCTCTGCAATCCATTTCTTCCACTCACTTTTGCTGCATGTCCCTTTAAATACATATGTATTGCTAGATAATGTGCCTACACAAAACCCTGCTGGTTCCGCTCCCACCCATGGGGCTGTCTAAAATTCACAGTTTTGTAGGTAGTTCCTGTCAAGAAGAAAAGTCAGTGCAAGGCTTAGGTAGTCTTTCGGAAGCAGCTTTGTTTATTTACAAAGGAGAGACAACGACCTGTGTGACACAGCAGGAGTCGAGTCACAGGAAAGAGTTTCTCTGTTCCAAACTTCCCCTGCTGTTTTTGCCAAGACTCACCCAAAAGTCCCCTCTCTCTGGGCTCTTGGCAGGGCCACACACTGTGCTTGCTCAGATGTCTGCCTTTGTCTGGTTCTGCACCCGCTCCATGCTTCTCCTCCTGAGCTATGTGGCTTCACACCCACATTCACCCCTTCCCAAAATAGCTTCATGACAAAGTTCCCCTTTCCAGAGCCTGCGTGCTCCCGAGGAAAGCAAACGAGTCTGCAGTTTGGGTAGAGACCTCTGTGCAGGGTGGAGGTTTTGAGCTAGTCATCTTGCTGTTTGCTTTCCCAAGCTGATTGAGGGGGCTTTTTAAAGGAAAAATCTGAGAATGAGGGTTAATCTGGGGTCTATATTATTGGTAAAGCCATAAAGCCTTTCAGGAAAGCCCTACAGAGCAGGCTGGGGCTGAAGCCAGAGACTCAGAATATTTATAGGAACATGCCAGGAATGAGTATTGGTGCATGGTTGTCGGAGAAGGAACAGAGTTTAGCTTGGCTAACACCACGGGATGGTCAGAGGGTTTTATCTCTTCTGCAAAGTTGCATGCACTATCCATATATTTCAGAAGTGGGTACACTACTCCTAAGAACCTTGAAATCATGGTTCATTAGTGTGTAGAAACATTATTGTTTTCCATAAGATTTGATAGGATTTTCCAGAACCTGTGATGCTTCAGTGTAATGCATTCTTGGCTATCAACAGCCATCTTGGGCCCCAGAAGAATCCTCTGCAGAAACTATAAAAAGGTTTTAAACATGCATTTTGATTTACAGCAATGTCAAGTTTCTCCCACAGTGTGGGGATTCAGAACATATTTCTGGTCTTCATTCTATTTCCATGCTCCTTTTCCCAATTACCTTTGAAATCACATTGTTTACACAGCCTTAGCTGTAGTTTAGCCCATACTTATATCAACCCAGGACACAGATTCACAGGAAGGGCACTGTTGACTGCTTCAGGGCTTGAATGTGTGTCTTCTTGATTAACTTAGCTACCTTATTTGCTTGTCCCTCTTAAACCAACTTGCAGCTATTTAATAGAAAGACAGGATTGTCACATCCCTACAGCTTGATATACAACCACACTCTAACTTCAGTCATTGTGTAAAGGTACTCCTACATTTTTGCCTCACTCATCCTTGGTGCAAGCACTGAACCCTTTTTAGTGCAGGACATGTCTGCGAGGGAAACCAGGCTGTCTGCTTCTTCCCAGTCCTGGGAAGAGCTGTTATCTCCCATCTTTTAAATTCCATTCAGTCTTTTTGAGCAAACATGATGCTTATTCACAGCCTGATTTGTAGTCTGCTTAAGTTAGTGGGAGCCTTGCAATGAGCTTGAGATCTGGTCCTTAAAGACCCAGCAGCAACAACTGGTGATTGAAGTCTCCTGTTTAATCCCAGACAGCTGGCAGAGGCAGGCCAACCTTCCCCATGTCTCACTGGTCCTCTGTGAACACCTCCTTTCATCTTGAGAGGACAGATCAATCTATAAACTTTCTTGGACTTCAGCCCTTGTTCACAGCCTCAGTAAAGAGTGGGTGCAGTGCTGGTTTAAGCAGTAGGGATATTTATCACCTCAGGTTAAATATGGAGAACTTCTGTAATATGTTTCTCAATGCTGTCTATCTCAGGATGCAGATCCTTGCCCCACATCCTGAAGGTAGTCTTTGAGAAGTTAATCTGTGCCACAGTTTAAAAATAGTCTGCAGAATAAGCAGATTGATGCCCCTTCACTGAGAAGAATATTTTCCCCTCTCCCTTTCCTGAGTCACAGCCTGGCAATTTATCCTTGTCCAGCATTGTACAGGCAGCCACTGTATTGGGTCATAAGACACAATCACCTGCACTCAAACAGGGAATATGTCCCTTATTTCATAACCAGCATGGTCTGACTTTGAACCACTGTCCCAAGGATCTCACACTCATTTCTTTGAATCTTCTATGCATGTTTCTTCTGCCTGTTACCAGTGAAGCTTTGCGTTTTAGTACTGCAAAGCATTCAACCTGAAAAAAGTCCTCAAAATAAAAAGATTGATCCAAGTTGAAATCATCACAGCCAAACAAGAGAGATGTTTTTAAATACCCCCAAAGCAACATCTTTGTGCTGGAGAATAACAGGACTTCCAGCAATGTTGGGTGCCTTTGTGCAGAGCCCTGTGAATAAGCAAATCATAGATCAATACAGGCCATAGTGTGCGTTACTCATTAGGATGCTGGGAGCTGGGAGCTCAGAGATGATATCAAACACCAGCCCCCACATCCCCTGAACAGAGCCTACTGATAGGGCAGTGTGTGCTGCCAACAGTGAGTCATTCATCACTCCGTCCCCATTTCACAACAGCATGATTCAGTGTTTGTAGAGGAAAGTCCTGACTGCAAACATTATCCTCACTCAGCCTCTGTAAGCCTCCTTGCAACAAACAGCATAGATTGTACTCTGCATGATTTTTGCCAAGACAGTAAATCAGTAGAGGTAGAGCATCCCCTGGTAATCTTGAGGTCTGTAGAAAACAAGGGCAATCTGGAGAGGGATTGTGCAATGAAATTATTGCCCTTACTCTGCTGGACACTCATCATGTCCACATTGCCTCCAAGTCAGCTGCAGTGGAGAAGTACAGCTGAGTGCTCTGCTTATTAAAGTCTGGGATGAAACTCAAACAAAGTTTTAAGCCATAAGATGAATTTTCTAATTGCCAGTCATACAAGCTCAGCCTAGGGATAGGGAAGAAATTAAGCAATGTTATGCCCTTCCTCTCCTTTCAGTTTCCAGCAGCTGCCATGATGTGACTGCAGACTGACAGTTTTGCTGATAAGGCAGAAAACAGAGTGAACTCACCTTCCTTTTCCCTAACCATATTAGCTTCCTCTTGCCAGCAATACTGAAAACCTAGTTTTTGCCAGTCAATCCAATGCACTCAGAGTGTCTCAGAGCACAGATATGCTGATCAAAGAGATACTTCTATAAGAAAAGGAAGGTCAGCTCTACAGGTTCAGCACGATTGGTGTGTTTTGACCATGTTTAAACCACCATGAGATGTAAGAAGCCAGAAAGGGATAGGGAGTTGCAGGCAGTCCCCTCTATGCATGGTTCATTAGGCTAAGGGGAGATTTAGCCACTAATCAGTTTTCTGATCCTTTTAAAGACCATCTACTGCTCTGCTTGCTGTTTCTGTAGTTTTACTGTTGGCTTTCCTACAGCCACCACTTTTAGGCAGCAAAGCAACTAGGGTAAGCATGGCATCATCTCATCCAGGCTATGCCCAACTCCTAGATTTGATTGGTAATTGGAAAATTAAAAGTAAAATGTTTTCTAATAAGTAATAATAAAATACCTTCTATTTTTTAATTTCCATTTTTTTCAAGCAAGAAAGAGTAATTAATGGCCTTTTGATTTAGAGATATATCCAAAGCATGTATAAATCAGCAGAGCCCCACTGACATCTATGGTGCTTTGTCAATCTACACAAGCTGCAGATAAAGCCTTTAATGTTTTCACAAAGCAGAATTATCAGTCCTTGTGGGCTTGTATGAGTTAAAAGAGGGAGCTTTCCAGCAAAGTCATCCATCACTTGGCTATCTACAAACACCAGAGTGCAGGTAAATCACCAGGGTTCTGCTACCAGATGTTAAAAAGGCAGTTGACCTTCTTGTATATTCCACACATGAAAAGAGCTCAGTAAATTATTTGACTTTTAAACAGCAATATTCAACAATTTACTATGCAGCCTACTAACAGGATGAGGTGTTAACCTGGATATCCTGACCAGGTTCCAGCTGGGCTAATTATACCTTGCTTGAATGTTCCCCCTCTGTTTCAATTGTGACACTATTTGATGTTATTTTTTGCTTTGCCCCATAAAGATTGCACTGGAATCCTGCTGCTGCTGTGTTGCACATCAGAAGTGTATGTGTGACAACTGTAGATGAAGGAACTCTGTGTGTAGTTTTTAAAGCATGCATAAATGCATTCTGTATGAGCATAAGAACTCTAATGCAGGGATATGATAGGTTTTATTGGTCTTACTGATGTTGTTATTGTTGCTGCTATTTCAGATGCTATTTACTACTACTGGGGTTTTTTCAAGTCCTGAAATAAAGATTTTGATTAGTATTAAAATCAAAACCTGCATTTTAACAGAGTAATGTGGCATTCAAATTTTGGGTTGCATATCAGATCCATTTTAAGGCAAGACCATCAATGGCAAATCCATATTGAGATTACAGTGTGAATTTCCTAAATCTTGTGGGTAGGAATAGCTGTCAGACCTGTGAATAACACTTACTTCCAGTCATGATCAGATCAGAAACAAATCAAAATAAAAAAGGAGAAACAAAAACAGGCTAATAACTACTGTGCTGGAAAATCTTACTAATACTACTTGGGAACTCATCATATAAGACGTAATCAATAAATACTATGTTGGTTGTGTAGAGGGTATTGACTATTAATTCTACACATGGTTGTCTTGGCTGCCAACTTTTACATATAGTTGCCTAAGAGTACCTCCCACATTTCTGTGTGTATTGAAGAGTTCATCTTCTTGGCTCAGAGTCAGAAACACCGAAAAGCAGAAGCAAAAGGAGGATGCAAGTTCCCTTTGCTAACAGTATACGTTGTGGCTGCACAGCTGGACTGTGGGCAAGACCTGTGAGGGAAGGAAATGCCAACTCTGGAGAATTATCGAGTAAGCAAACTGTCGTGCCAAGGGGAAATGCCTGTGATCTGCCAATCATACCACTGCTGATTTAAGGGACAAAAACTTTCGAAGACTTTTCACCGAATGTAAGGCATGTTTTGTATGTTTTAATGCAAAGACAGTACATTTGAAAAAGTAAGAAGAAAAGCTAAAGTTTTTATCAAAATCTGTGGTATATGGTAAAGTTGCAAGAAGGAATAATAAGGAGCACAGGGCAAACTTCTGTCTTACAGAAGAATGGAAATCTTGTGAATACTCTGCTGGTATTCACCAGGAATATCCTACTTATCAATACAACCTGGGCAAAGTCAGTTTTAAGTTCAGAGCATCTACCCAATAGATGAATTGCATATTACTTGGCTAATTATATATAGATACTCAAACACTCTGTGTCAACATGGACAGTTAGCAATAAACTGGCATTACTTTATAAACTAATCCATGTTTCTAGACTTTGTCTGACCCACAGAGTGACCAAGTGGGTCTAGGCAGACTGCTGAAGCCTGTTTGGTCCTCACCAAGCCTATAACCTACTGCAATCCCAGTAGGTGGGGTCCAGCAGAAGAGTTTGCCCCAGCCTTCTCATCTGAGAGAAGACACAAGGCTTTGGCTCCTTACAATATGTTTAATTTGCCACAGGATTAAATTCTGTCTTGGGATTTTCTGTAAATAAGTGTTAAATCAGGGACAGAAGAGATGAATGCTAGATACCTGCTCCCCTCCAAGGGAATGTGAGTCATCATTTTGTCCACATAAATCATCGGCCAGCTATCAGCTTGAAGCATCCTTCAGGGTGTATGGGATTAAACAAGAATATTTTTGGGCACAGATGCCATGATTTGTTTTGCTTGCACAGCATCTAGCATCAGAAAGCCCTGCTCCCACAGTCCTAACAGTAATTCAGACCACTAGAGTCATACTAGTGATGTGGCTAGCACCAACCATATAACCCTCAATCACCATTCTTTTTCCTTTCTCCAGCTCAGTCTATTTCCTAAACTTTAATAAAAATCTACCTATTTCAAAGAGTGTATGGTACATACCTGGCAGGAAAGGGTTTACATTCTTCTCCTTGCACACTAAAAGAAATTGTCCCAGTATTTTGCACAAGCTTGTAGCTGTGAAGATAAATTTTTGGATGCAGTTAATTTCTGAAATGATTATCCTGGTCATGACATTGAATCTGTCCTTTGCTACAGTGGAAAGGGAGTTTGTATTCAGCTTGTAGTGCTGCTGTACCTTCGGTCTTACTCAATTATATTCTCTAAAGTGAGTTATTTGCCACATATTCACATCATCTCCCTGCCCTCTCTCTCCCTTGATGTACAGCAGTTCCTCAGCTGCTCTATCATTTGACCACAGAGGCACCAGTTTGTTAATCTGGTTTCATGGTCTGATAGACCTGGACAGCAATCAGTTTGCTTCCAAAGCATTTGTGTAAAAGGAAAGAGAACTTTGATTCCTATTGGCAATTCAGGCTAATAGGACTGCTTTTCTTATACCTCAACTAAATTGTCACAGTACCCTCACGTGATAGTCATCAGTAAATCCCATTCCCAGAAATGTAAGCCTGTAGCCTGTAGAGCCAAGTCATTAACTTTGAGACAATTAATGGGTTGACAGTACAGTCCCTGTCCATGCAAAATTCAAAACAAAAGCAGGTTGGCAAGAAATAACCTCTCTCCAAAGCTAGTGGACTCTTTATGTAAATACTCTGCACTGGCTGAGCTATGAGAAGACAGAACATTTGAAAGACCTGCTGCAAAGAGACAAATTTGGGGCATTTTATCTAAATGCTGTAGTCCTTAATCCAGAAGACATGAGGTGAGGGGGTACCAAGAAAGGAGTGGAGCAGACAGTGGGGTGATTTGACACCCCTCCCCCCCCATTACAAAATTTTTCTTCTTGCCTGAAGGAAATGGAAGTGTCCTGAAGAGGCCAGCTCCACCACTCCCCTGGAGGCCTGAGGGAGGCCGCCTCTGCCAGCTCCATGCTCCCACATGCCTCTTTCACTCTGTGCTTTACTAACAATGAGAGTGGAGGCACACTGAATTGCAAGGCCCTTCAGAGATCATATGAAGGAAAGGACTCAGAACGTCCCATTTTGAGCAGTAAACTGCTCAAAAACCAAGACTGTTGAATGAGACATAATGAAGCAGGCTGGGAGGAAACATTATGTAAAGTGACACTTTATTCAGTATCAAGATTTAAAAAGGCACCTATTCTGAACCCTATACATCTTTGCTGGGCAGCTCCAAGTGGACATCTCAGCCCCTTGGGAAGTTGTGGCACTCAAAATCCAAATGAGAGCTTTATCTATACCATTTTGTTTGCCTGGCTCCTGACAGTCCTGCATCCCACCTCTTCTCCTCTTTTCAAAGACTGGCCTTCCTGAGCCACACAAAAGAAAGTATATTTTCATGTCAGTCTGTTCCTCTAAACATTCAATTACCCTGTCAAATACCAAGAACCTCTTCTTTACTAGGAAATTCCTTTGGCAGGCTCCACCTTTTCCTTCTACCAATTGCTCTTTGCTTTGTCCTTTCAAAGTGGAGCTAGAGGCAACAGTTTCTGTCCTTACTTGTTAGCAAAGGCAATTGTGACCATCTTCTGTGAGTAATTACCCATTTCTATCTGGTTCCTACAAAAACCTAAATTTTATATTTACAGACTACCTGACAACTCTCATGCTGCTGAGATGCACAGAAGAGCATTCAACACAAGCCATGTTTAAGCCAGTTAAGTGCTGTGTATATTACTTTTGTTGTCTCTCAGACATGTGGTGTGATCCACGGTGTACAGTGATAGCTTTGGGGCTGGAAGAGCTGCCTTCTTTCTGCCCTTCTTCCCTCACACACTCTTGGGAAAGCAATCCCTTGACTCTGAACAAGCAACATGGCTACGCCAGTGCAGACCTGCACTTGGACCAAAGTACTCCTGTTGCAAAGCAAGGTATAACGAACTGGAAGACCACTGGAGCACGATGCTCACAAGACTCTGACCGCTATACTGCACTGTGTCATGCGCATGGACTAACTAACCTTTCTCTATGCCCCACTGTTACACAAGAGCGATGCATTCCAAATCCAAGTTGGTTCTCCCTTTTCAGTCAAGAAATAGCTTTTTAAAAGAAATATGAAGTATTCACATGTAAATTTTGCAGTCAGAGCAACAACTGAAACATCCTTTCTTTAAGTTTGCAAGCTTAACCTTTTTGCAGTTTCTGAGAAACAGCAGAGCCCTGGTGAGCTGTGGCTTCTCAAGTACCTGCCTTCCAAGACCTGTGAACACTTAACTCAGATATGCACATATCCCAGTGAGACTAAAGATCCTGAAGCACTTCTAGAAATATCTAACTATGGTCTTACCCCAGATAGAAGCATATAATTTGGTGACTGAGTTCCACCAAATAGCTAATCTAAGGTGTTGGACATAATGCATGTTTCTTGTTCTTGATATATTGCTGTGATGTCGCCTGTAAAATGGCAATCATGAATTTATTAAACGTATCAGACCTGATTCTGACCTCTGACTGCCACAACCTATTTTTGCATCTGCCTATCATGAACACAAAATGTTCCTTAGAAAGCGAATGACTCCTGTCTACTTTGTGTGTAGGCAACAGCCACTGACCCAAGGCAACAGCTCACAGACTGAGTGGAATTTATACATGGTTTCTACTGAGATGAGTTTAAAACGAGACACCTGAGTACTGAGCCTGAGTCCCTGGTGTAAAACAGGAATAATTTTACTGAAATTAATGCCTTACATAGGTGGGGAGCAAATTTAAAATCAGAATTAAACTGTACATGAAAATAGCACTCAAATAGGCAGCAGTAACAGTAACTCAAATTACCAGTGAGCTGAAATAGTGTTCCATTCATTCCACATATCTGCCATCTGCACTGGGTCTTTGCAATTAAATACAACCCTGCAAAGGGCAAAGATTATTATCATACAAATTTCCATTTGATATCAAGAGTTGTATACATGTTATGAAAAAAACCCCACCCTGTGGAGGAAACATTTTTGAGAGTCGAATTATCCAGAAAACAAAGCAAGACATTGAGCAGTGACATATTCCAGCCTTGTGGTTGTAATTTTTCACTGCAGTAACCCTCCTGTCAAGTTCTCTTTGATCTTTCTGACCTCCAAAATGCTTCAATTCCCCCATTCACTTACCTGAGCTCAAGCCCCTCTGCAGCATCCTGCATGCACATTAACCTCTGAGAGGCTATGGGGCAACAAGGCCTCTGCTTGATTCCATGCTGCAGGTTGGCTGGATGGACCCTGAACACATTCACTCAGTAGGCAGAACTGTGCTAAAATCACTCTGCAGCATTTTCTTCACCAAAGGTGCTGATCTTAGGTATGCCATAGGATATGCAGTGCCTTCTGAATAAATATCAGTTTCCACAAAACTATTAGGAATGTAATTGATCTCTACACACCATGTAAAATTTGGCTGCATTAGTCAATGGGCTGAAAATTTCCTGCAGAAAGAGGTAAAGTTTGAAAGACAGATGCATTGAAAGAAACGCAATCACATAAACCTTGCTTTTTTAGGGAAACAGAAAAATTCAGAAGTTGTATATTTACTTGATACAACCGAATATATGAGGACATTCATTGTCAGAGGGTCTGACCTGGTAGGATTAGTTGCATATGTGATGGAAATCTCTATCAGAACAAAAAAAAGATGAGAAGTTGGCCCACGTCCTCTTTTTGGCTCTGGAGACTAAAACTCTCCCAGTTTTGACCAGATACATAATACAAAACTATAAATTGACAGTTTTGCATTGTCTCCCATTCCCAGAGGATTCCTGAATACTTAGGATAAGATAACCTCCCAAATTACCCGTCTGGTCACTCAGTGCCATGCTTGAAAGGCAATTCCTCCCTGTCCCCTGCTGGGTCTCACTTTCCTCTCTGAGCTTTTGTTACTGACTGTCGCATTTGCTGTGCTGCTGTCCTTGAAAAAACATTTAGCTGCAAGAACCTCCCGCAGCCCTGAATTCCAGGGGTTACAGTGAGAGTGCTGCCTGAAACAGCATTTCCTTTTCCACGTTCTGCATTTGCCAGCTGTTAACTTCATCAAGATCTTATATTGTGGGAGTCTTAAAAAAAGGGGCAGCTTTCTTTTTTCTATGACATTTGTGGGAAGGCTGTCAGGTCAGAGTTGACACTGAAAACCAGTGAGTTCAATGGGGTGGCATGACATGGCAGGCTGAGCAAAGAATAATTCAGGTGTAATTCTGAAAAACTGTTCCTAATTCAGGAATAATTCCCAGTCACCTCTGGCTTTTTTAATGTCGGCCTTCCTGATAAATGGAGGAGATCACCTCTTTTCTGAAATAATAATTATTTGTCTTAAATATCAACAGCACTGGAAAAGCTTCATCAGGCCCGAGGTTACTGGCCTGGATTTCACTGCCCTACTGAGACAATGGCAGATTCATAGGACACCCTTCGTCTGTGGGATGACTCAACTCACAACTATCCCTCCTACCCAGTCACAGAAGTGATAGCTTTGACCTTTTGCTCATGGAAGAAATGACAGGGAAGGAAGGTACTCCACAACTTTAATACAAAGTGCAGTGTCACTTTACCAGGGGATATCAAAGCTCTGGAATAATTTGGGATAGGAAGTCAGGAAGGCCTGTGCATTGACTTAGATGGCAGATGACATTTCAAAAAGGCAGGACAGGATTAAGTAAACTGCAAGAGGGACAGGATGCAGGCATGAAGAGCTCTTTACTATCATACACACCCTAGAACACTTTTCATGCAACACATGTTCAAGTTGGAGCACCCCTCCCATGTCGCCTTCCTGCAGCACTGGTTACCTGGGGAGCACCTTGACTACATCCTCCCATACACCTTCCTCTGCTGTTTCCTGGGGCTCTCCTCTCTACATGTGCACCAAAAAGGACTTAGCTTCTTTTAGGGAGAACACATAGAGCCTGTGCAGCTGCACATATTCCATGAATTGCATTGCAATCCAAGATCCATTGCATTTTCCCATCATAGCTTCTAAGAGGTTTCAGAATGAAGGAAAGTTCTCAAAAGGATTTTGCTCTCCTTGAAGATGCTAGTACAACACCTGTTGTGAGAGCAAGGTTAGGGCAAAGCTGAACACTTTTGAGAATACTGCCCCAGAACAATGAAAGGTTCTTATGAACAGAGTCACTTTATTAATAAATCTAGTGTCATTTCGTTACAGCTAATCCTTTTACTGAGAACACTGCCATCACGCAACAATTCCTCAGAGCTGTCAGGGTTCCCAAGTGACCACAATTATGCCGCCTTCTGAGGCTGGGGACGCACAATTATTGATTCCAGAACTGCTCCTTCCCAGCTTTCCTGGATTTGATATGGATCACATGTGAGCACATACAAGAATGTTTTTTTTAATTAACCAGAGGACATATCCAGTGTTTATATCTAAGTGCACTGTGGGCAGATATGAAGAGTTGATTGTGTGCCATCCTGCTTCCCACTCCACTTCCCACTGGTTACTTTGTGGGAATCCTATAGACAACTCTCTAAAGAGAGCATCTTTCTATTTTTCAGTGTCTGCAACCACTCCAGAAAAACAATCATCAAAATACTGTGTGGCCCTAGCATGTAATTTTTACCTTGGCAACACAAGCATATGTGCACCTCCATTTTCCAGAGAGCTTTGGCCAGGCAATAGTCCTATCAGAAAGAGACAATGCAGATGCCTACTAAAGGAATGAGGAGAATGGTTTCCTGATTACCAGAGGCCACACACATGGAGACAGAGTCCAAGTGGAACCAGAGGGAGCAGTTACATTGGCCACATGGCTAGCTATCCTTTCTGCTGACACAGGCGTGAGGGTGTAGGGTCCATGGAGCATCCACATCCCTGCAACAGCAATGCAGTATTGGCAGGGGGCCATCTCCAAAGTGTCTTCTCTAACACTTTAGCTGGCCTAGCAAGTTCCAAAATGCACCTCTTTTCACAAATCTTGCCTGACCAAAGCTGTTTAGGTAAGCCAGTGTGCCCTTGGTTAACAGCTTGTGTAAGCAGCACTGTTATCTTCAACTCCAATGGAGATGACAGGAACCACTATGAGGAAGAGGAGAACTGATTTCCATGACTCCAGCACCTTCCCTGAAAGAGCCTATAGTGAAATTATCTGTTCTCACAAAAGCAAATATGTGGAATAAGACATTGACTCCCAAAATCCTTTGGGCTTATTGGGAACAGAACTTCATTCTGCAGAATAAGGCCTCATCTTTAAATCTGGATAAATATAGATCTCTTCACCCACCTGGGCTTTTCATTGTTTAACTGGATAATGGCAAGTTTTACCAGCCTTATTTTAGGCTATTCAGACAATGCCTAATGATGCAAGTTTTTCTGACAAAAACCCCCTTTAACTCTTCCACCAAAGACACTTGTAATCACACAAAGACATCTGAATGGTCAAATCTGTAAAAAAAACCCCAAAAAACAAAACCCAAAAGCATTAAGCCTTTCTCTTCCTCTTCTATTCTTTCTCTTTATTCTTACCTATTCTCAGTTACGTTGCATGAATTTTCCTATCCCATGTGCAGTCCACCATTTTATACTAATGTTACTCAGGTAGTTTTGATTCTGGGGTTTGCTCAAGCCTCATCTAACAACAGACTAAAGACAAGGGTGTCCTTTGCCACCTTCACCTTGCTCTAGATGCCTGGGTGTGTAGGAGTCCATCCTGGCTGCAGTCTTAGCTGTCTCTCCAACAAAATGGATAGCCCTTAACTCTCAGCCCATATCATGGGTTCAGCCCTGGGCTGCTGGGCAAGACTGTCAGCTGTAACTGTGACAAGTTAGTGCCAGATGCTAGCTGGGTCATGGCTGCTCTGAGGAGGATTCCTAAGTTTTAACAGCAGCCCCAGTCTGTGGTCCTACCTCTCAGTAGCAGTACTAGGCTGCAACTCAAACACATGAAATGAAAAAGCATCTCTAAAAATAGCAGGTTCCAGCTAATACAGTGACACCTGCTAGGGAGAGTTAAGATCAGAGACGCAGACTCCCAATTCTGAATTCTCTTGAGTTTTGCTGTTGCCAGTTCCCGTCTGAACACCACCATGTGCTGCTCCTCCACACTTCTGCTGCCCACAGGGGAAAGCCTCCAGAGGGCAGATGTCATATCCTGTCAATACATGTGCGATGCAGGGATGAACTGCGTGGGATGGGCAGCCTGCATAGCCTCTACATCTTCACAGTGAGCAGGAACTGAAGAGCAGAGGAGGAAGGAAGGCTAGAGTGGGGATAGTGAGGCATTAAATAGCACTTGCTGGATCTCTGCTTGGCAGGGATTCACATTCCCCTGTTTCTACGTCCTCAGTTGCTGGGGAAGGCTAGATATGGGGAGGTGGGAGGAAGTACAGATGAACATGTAGGTGTGAAATTTACAACACCTACCACAGGCTCGTGTGCCCCAAGCAGAAGTCAGTGACTCTAGAGCTTCCAAGCAGGAAGGAAAACTGGGCCTTAGGACCTGGCCCACCAAGTTCCTAGAAGACATGCTTGCAGTGATGGTGTAAATACACTGTCCAGGATCCCACATACAACATTTAGGATCAGCTGTACTGAACAGCCCCACCAATTCCTTGCAACCCTTGGCACAGTGTAGCCCCCTGCCATTGCCTGAGAGCTCTTTGCTTTTACTTTGCTTTTCTCCAGACAGTGGGAGAGAGGCTGATCTCCATTATCGTGCACTTCTCATCTCCTTAATGAATAAGGGAACAGCCCTCAGACTATTACCCGCTGTTGGTTGTCCAGGTTGGAAGTGATGACATTAACAAAAGGAGTACCAGAGTAATTAAAAAAGATTTCAAGGCACTGACCCGATCTCTTCATGGGACAGGAGCACAGGTAGTAATTGCCTCAGTTCCTGTGCTAGCTGGGATGAATGAGGAGAGGTTTAGGAAAGCCCAGCTTACCAATAGGTGGCTTAGGGGATGGTGCTATCATCAAAATTTTGGGGTTTTTGATCATGGGGCAAACTCCGTGTTGCCCAGTCTCATCAAAGCAGATGGGCTTCATTTATCTAGGAAGGACAAGAGAACTGTAGCCCATAAGTTGGCAGGGTTGGTTAGGAGGGCTTTAAACTAGGTTTGAAGGGGGAAGGGACGGCAACTGGGCTCTCCAGAGATAGGCCTAAGGGCATAGAGCCCGAGTTGAGAATGAAATCAATGGCCCAGCTGAAGTGCACGTACACCAATGCACGCAGTATGGGAAACAAACAAGAGGAGCTGGAAACCATAGTGCAGCAGGAAAACTATGACATAGTTGCTGTCACAGAAACGTGGTGGGATGACTCACATGACTGGAATGCTGCTATGGGGGGCTACAAGCTCTTCAGAAAGGACAGGCAGGGAAGGAGAGGTGGAGGGGTGGCTTTATATGTTAGAGAGTCTCTTGACTCTGTTGAAGTTGAGGTCAGCAGTGACAAGGTTGAGTGCCTGTGGGCCAGAATCAGGGGCAAGGCCAACAAGGCTGACACCCTTGTGGGAGTCTGTTACAGACCGCCCAACCAGGATGATGAAGGAGATGAATTATTCTACAAGCAACTGGCGGATGTCTCAAAATCTCCAGCCCTTGTTCTTGTGGGTGACTTTAACCTGCCAGATATCTGCTGGGAGCTTCATACTGCAGAGAAGAGGCAGTAAAGGAGGTTCCTGGAGTGTATAGAAGACAATTTCCTTCATCAACTGGTAAATGAGCCTACCAGGGGTAAGGCCCCGCTGGACCTACTGTTTACAAACAGAGAGGGGCTAGTAGATGATGTAGTGGTTGGAGGCCACCTGGGGCATAGTGACCATGAAATAATAGAATTTTCAGTCCTCAGGGATGTAAGGAGAGCCACCATTAAAACCTCTACTTTGGACTTCCGGAGAGCAGATTTTGGCCTATTCAAAAAACTGATTCAGAGCATACCCTGGGAAACAACCCTTAAAGGCAAGGGGGTCCAGGAGGGATGGACATGTTCTAAGAAGGAAATTTTGAGTGCACAGCAACAGGCTATACCAGTGTGCTGAAAGGCCAGCCAGAGGGGAAGACGGCCAGCTTGGTTAAATAGGGAGATTCTGAAAGAAATCAGGGATAAAAAGAAAGTTTACAGACTATGGAAAAAAGGGCTGGCTACTTACGAAGAATTTACAGATAGAGCTAGGTCATGCAGGAAAAAAATTAGGGAAAGAAAAGTGGAATTTGAAGTAAATTTGGCTATTTCAGTTAGGGATAACAAAAAGTCCTTTTATAAATACATTAATAACAAAAGGAGGGGCAAGGAAAACCTCCATTCTCTGTTGGACTTGGAGGGAAATATAGTTAAGGAAGATGAGGAGAAGGCTGAGGTACTTAACACCTACTTTGCCTCAGTTTTCACCAGTCAGACAGGTGGCCCTCAAGACAACTGGCCTCTGGAGCTGGTAGACAGGGAGAGGGAGCTGAATACCCCTCCTGTATTCCAGAAGGATATAGTTACTGACTTACTGAGCCAGCTGGATCCTAACAAGTCTATGGGACCAGATGGGATCCATCCCAGGGTGATGAAGGAGCTGGCAGAAGAGCTTGCCAAACCGGTCTCCATCATCTTCCAACGGTCCTGGCTCTCTGGGGAGGTCCCAGATGACTGGAGGTTGGCCAATGTCACCCCAATCCACAAAAAGGGCTGCAAGCAGGACCCTGGCAACTACAGGCCTGTCAGCCTGACCTCCGTGCCTTGGCAGGGTTATGGAGCAGTTCATCCTGAGTGCAATCACACAGCACCTTCAGGGTGGACAAGGGATTAGACCCAGCCAGCATGGGTTTAGGAGGGGCAGGTCCTGTCTGACCAACCTGATCTCTTTCTACGATCAGGTGACCCACCTGGTGGATGAGGGGAAGGCTGTGGATGTGGTCTATCTGGACTTCAGCAAGGCCTTTGACACTGTCTCCCATAATATACTCCTGGAAAAGCTGGTAGCCCATGGCCTGGACAAGTGTACCCTCTCCTGGATTAGGAGCTGGCTGGAGGGTCGGGCCCAGAGAGTGCTGGTGAACGGAGCTGCATCCAGCTGGCGGCCAGTCACCAGTGGTGTTCCCCAGGGGTCTGTATTGGGTCCAGTCCTGTTTAACATCTTTATTGATGATTTAGATGAGGGGATTGAGTCCATCATCAGCAAATTTGCTGATGACACCAAGCTGGGAGGGAGTGTCGATCTGCTGGAAGGCAGGAGGGCTCTGCAGAGGGATCTGGATAGACTTGAGAGATGGGCTGATTCCAATGGGATGAAGTTCAATAAGGCCAAGTGCCGGGTTCTGCACTTTGGCCACAACAACCCCCTGCAGCGCTACAGGTTGGGCACAGAGTGGCTGGAGAGCAGCCAGGCAGAAAGGGACCTTGGAGTACTAATTGACAGGAGGCTCAACATGAGCCAACAGTGTGCCCAGGTGGCCAAGAAGGCCAATGGGATCCTGGCCTGGATCAAAAATAGCATGGCCAGAAGGACCAGGGAAGTGATTCTTCCTCTGTACTCTGCGTTGGTGAGGCCACACCTTGAGTACTGTGTTCAGTTCTGGGCCCCTCAGTTCAGAAAGGATATTGAGGTGCTGGAGCGAGTCCAGAGAAGAGCAACAAGGCTGGTGAAGGGACTGGAGCACAAGCCCTATGGGGAGAGGCTGAGGGAGCTGGGGTTGTTTAGCCTGGAGAAGAGGAGGCTCAGAGGTGACCTCAGCACTGTCTAGAACTACCTGAAGGGAAGTTCTAGCCAGGTGGGGGCTGGTCTCTTCTCCCAGGCACTCAGCAATAGGACAAGGGGGCACGGGCTTAAGCTCTGCCAGGGGAAATTTAAGTTGGAGATTAGAAAAAAATTCTTTACAGAGAGAGTAATCAGGCATTGGAATGGGCTGCCCAGAGAGGTGGTGGATTCACCATCCCTAGAGATTTTTAAACACAGATTGGACGTGGCGTTGGGTGCCATGATCTAGTAAAGGGACTAGAGTTGGACCAAGGGTTGGACTCGATGATCTTGGAGGTCTTTTCCAAGCCAATAGATTTTATAATTCTATGATTCTAAGTAAAAAGATGTGGTGCACTTGCAGTACTTATACCAGGGCTCTGTAGTATTGTTGCTAAAGTAAACAAGAGTAGTTCCTTCTGGAGTATTAGAGGCTGAAAAGCTGTGGTCTGCATTACACCAGGAGTCAGGCCAGAAAGCAAACATGGAATTAGAAAGGTGTCAGGACAAGCTCAGTCTACCAAAATCCAGGAAGATGGTTAGTTCTGATTGGTCTCCAGAGCATCCATCCACTCAGCCCGAGACCACAGGATGCTCCGCAGGGCTCTGTAACAAGCTTGAGACCAACAGCAAAGAACAAAAGCCACAGATTTTTTTGTGCCACAGGAAGAGAGCAGTAGCAATCACAGGCACCCTTAGTGTCCTCAGTGCCTGCTGTAAAACTCTCAGCTGGGCTTTGGAAATTGGCCAGGCCTCACATTACAAAGGGCAAAAGGAAAAATCCAGTGTCCAGTGGTACCTCCCCATTTGACCTAAAGGGGGAATTGCAGAGGTCAGCTTGACCCCAGGAGCATGAACAAGATGCATAAGACATGACAACGTAAAGGCTACCCTTGTCACTAAGACAATCTTCTTCACTTTAGCCACTTTTCTGAGCTTCTACTGATAAGGAAAGGAGACCTGGGAGCCTAACTGTCCCATAAGTTGGGGAAAAATGTCTTTGACATCTTTTTCTTTGCCTTCCTTGGCCTTAGAAAGAGTAAGTCTCTGAGGGAGGCCTGTGTATTTCCCAAGGAATTAGGGAGTTTTGTGCCTACTTTTATTCTTATGAAAAGATAGTGACCTTTTGGTGGGAAGATACAAGCTTTGCCAAGAAATATGTTTTGGAAGATTTTCAGAGTCAAAACAGATTTCCCTGGAGAATAAAGGGGTAGCCATATGACCCTGGACTTCAGTTTAGGCTTGGCAAATTCTTTGGATCTATGAATCATAGAATATTCTGAGTTGGAAGGGACCAACAAGGGACCGGTCCAAGTCTTGAGTGAATGGCCAATACAGGAATCAAACCCACAACCTCAGTTGCTCCAGCCAACTGAGCTAATCTTATCTATGTCATAATCAAGGGTGTTTGTTACCCATTTGAGCCTAGAGGAGAAATTAGGAGCACAGGCAGTGCAGACCCTAGGAGTGCAGTGGGTATGTCTGAAAGGCATCACTGCATTTTGTATATGCATTCCCAGCTGGAGTGAAATTAGGTAGTTCAGGCACTCCCATGCCTGGCAGCATGGCTCCAAGCCAGCTGCAAACCTCGTGCAGAAACTCTTTGGTGTTTGGCTGTCATTGAACTCCCCATTGCTGTGACTTCCAGGTCGTACATGCACAACCTCCACATGTCTGTGCGACCTGTGGGCACACCGTCATACTGTAGCACGGGCACAACTTGCTGACTCCATACACAGCCCCACAGTCATCCTGGCCTGCCAGTGTTCACAGGGTGCCTAACTCAAGCTACCCAGAGTTTCTGCTGCTCCTTGCCATTCTTGGAAGGTCCTGCTCAGATCTTAGTTCAGGGTCCCTCTCTGGATGCATCTGTTGCTCAGTGATTCATGTATTTCTCTCCCAAAGGAACCATGAAATCATATTTAAATGGGAAGAGGCATCTGTTTCCCCATCAGCACTCAGGTTTGACATTTTCACTTCTGCCAGTTTCCAAAGTGTGGCTGAGAGCGTAGGTAATCACAATGGACAATGCATCTCTCTTTAACACGCCGTGGCTTGGGCCGCTTCCCGAACAAGCACATGGCTCAGCATGCCTTTGCTTCCAGGGATCTCCAGGGATCTCAGAGAGCTGCTGGAAATGTCAGTCATTCTCTGAAATTCAGCCTTCAGGCTTCACCAGAGGAAGTGAAGTTATTTTGCTCTGCCCTGCAGCTCGTCATGCATCTTTATCCAGCAATTTCACATGGAAGTACAGGACAGTTCCTGATGGACTTACTCCCTGTGTCTGGCCAAAGAAGAAAGGCCAAGCAAATAACACCAGGGTATTGCAGTGAATGACAGATAATCAACTGTAAGGAAGTGTAAGGATTGTATCCTGAGAGATCTGGGTTGCCTCAGCTCCTCACCAATTGCCTCATTCATAGTCCATTTTAAAAGCTTTACAAGCTCTCAGCAGTCACAGATCAGTTAGCTACACTCTGTTTTCTGAACTTTTCATGTTATCTTTGGACACCTGGGTCTGTGAAATTGCCTATTAACAGTTTGCATAGCAATTTAGTTAATCTCAGAAGAGTACATGTTAATCTAACTGCCAAATATAATGTCTTGAAAGATCAATAAGGCACATTCCAACTCTACAGAGTCTAGACTTCCTGGGGAGGGGTGGTGGAATTTTTATGACAAAGTTGTCAAAAAGTTATGCCTGTGTTTGTGCAAGAGGGAAAGGAGAGGAGCAGAGAAGGAATGATATATTCAGCCACAAAATATTTTGAAGAGCCTGAAGTTTTGTTCTGGATCAAGACATCCTAGAGAGCCCATTGTAATTGCTTCTGCTCTCTAATTTCAGGGAAACTATACTTTCGTGAAGCTGAGAGGCTTTGGAGATCCAGGTTGAGTGGGTATATGAAACTGGACATACATGTTCATAAGCCTGTGTTACAAGCACATAGGCACGCATGCTGCACAGTGGGGAGCTTGTTGCATGCACGTGCAATAACATTTGGGTGCACTGATGTCCCTGGGACAAATGAGTTTTGCAGCTGTGTGATTCTGACCACAGCATGGAGAGGTACCTGATGTTTCAGAGGTGACTGCATCATCTGTGTGCACTTCAGCAGAGAAGAGAGACCATAGCACACTTCCAGGCACATCTTTTGTCATTCTGCTGTCTATCCCAGTAGTGTGACTGCTCTCAAAGATCATGCCTGTTTCTGTAAATAAACTCTGATAAGGGCCGAGCCCACAGCTGGTGTAATAGAAGACCATGCAGCGGTGCTAATTTACAGCAGCTGAGAATTCGCCTCAATGTGTCTCAGCCTAAAACCAAAACTCTATAAAAAGATGGTTTCTCAAGTTCAACTGTAGTGCAAGAAGCCCTGTTCCTATAAGAGGTGGCTAACTGGGTGACTTGCAGCAGCAGAGCTCCTGCTAATGTGCTCAGGAGACGGTAGCATGGCTACACCACAGCCTTTTCCCCCCTCTTCTCTCCTGTAGTCCAAGTGCAGCTGACCATGATGTGCTGGTGGTAATTCTGGCAGCATTTTGGCCCACGTGGATTGGCTCTGGCTGACTCTAGAAAAATGAGTCTGAGAAATCCTCTGCACACACAGAAAGCACTCCTTCTCACAGACACCTGAAAGTTGTTCTTCCTCATAATATTTTCTTTTTTCCTCACCTCCCTCTCATTCCCATTGTATTTGCCCAGTAGGTCCTAAGCAGAGGTTTACCACAACCTTCATCAGAGGATGATACATCGCTTTGTGATAGAAAACCCTGGCTGCTCCACTGCCTGTAGAAAACTTGGTTTGGTCTATCTCTGCCTTGGCACAAATCACTTATTTGCCCTGCTTCTGCAAACCCTGTAAAGCTTCATTCTTTACCCTTCAAGTCACTCCGTATACACTAAGCAGCAGGGATGAAAGAGGCTTCAGGAAATAGCATGCTGAGATGTGAGGCCTCCCAGGACTCCAATCAACCCCCCTGAAGGGGAAAAGCCAAGGGCTAAAGACCAAATTCTAATTATAACAACAGATCTGCAGTCATTCCCAATTATGTCAGGCTCTTCAATGAGGAATTAAACAAGTTATACCTTATTTTTCCCTCTAATATTAATAGTGTGATGTTGCAAAAAAATGGCAGTATCTAAACAGCATGTGAAGGGAACATTACCATGTCATGTCAATGACAGAGGGAAACAATATTGGTGTGATAGACACATCCTTTCTTGCTCCATGGGCATGATTTACTACTGAATTACAGTAGGTTTAGGCTACAATAACACCTCAGACTGCAGTGGGGTAATTTTTAAATGAAGTCAACAAAAACTTAGGAAAATCTGATTGCTGTAAACTGGAAAACTTCAAAGATCATAATATGAAATAAAAGAAGATTTTATGCTTAAGAACAAGGATCACTGCTTATGTTACCAAAAAGCAAGTTGGTCACTTTGTATCTTTAGATCAAGACTTGAGGAAATTTCAAGGAAACAGAACTTAAAAGTGTACCTCAAACATATTTTTCATGCTCAGAATAAAAACTAGTGGGAAAAGGAAATATCATGGTGAAATTATTATGAAATCAAAGTTGTCCCTTGCAGGCTGAGAATTTATGAAACTAGTAAAAATTAGTAGCACAGAGGTGAAATGGGACAGGTTATAATTGCATGAGCACAGCTTGAGTCATGCAGTCTCAACAACTGTTTCCCCAAAAGTCTTTAGAACTTTCACATCTGCACATCCTGGTGTGCAAGTCTTTAGGTTAACTGTGCATGGGTGATACTTCTTCCTTGTGGCCTGATTCCTTCACTGCCTTCTCCATTATAAGCAGTAATTTCTATTTGTGTAAAGTGGGTGGCATTTTACACTTACTTCTCTTCAGTCAGGTGTAAATAGCTGCATGAGATGCAGAACAGAGTGGACTTGGGGGAAAAATAAGAAAAATAGCCTGTGAGTAGATTATTTCTCTCCACAAAATCTGCATCTTGCCTCTAGCAGTGTAGCTGGAATACGACTGAGAAAGTGTCATAAGAGTATTTCTGGTAGTTCAATATATTTTTGTACAGTATCTAGCACAGTAGAATATTTTACAAATATTTGTAACACTGTACCCAAAAGAAGCTCTAAATAAGATGTGTAAATTGATATCAAACTGATTCAGAAAGGCAAAGAGCTTGGGCTAAGGAAAATGTCTCATATGTGAGTAAAAACCTTAACAGGATTACAATGGAAAAATTTGTGCTACTTTAACAGCAGTAGCAAGAGCAAACTATGAAGGACAGAGCACTTTGCTTTTCATACATCAAACCTTTTCACAGTTGAACACTTCTATCAGCTATCATTTGGAGGGATTAGTCACCTCTGCTCAAATACTTATTTCACTTAATCTTCCCTCTCAGGCATTTTTTACCATGCAAAGTACTTCACAGAGTTGTGCAGCTGATAACATACAAGTTTGCAGCGAAACATGGGGGTGGGGGGTTGGCAGTACAGAATGTTTCAAAGGGCCATTAAGGCATTTCTTTTTAGTCTCTTAGGTGGAAGCAGAAAAGTGTGGCAACACACTATCTATTGAAACAACAAGACACTGAGCATTACTTTACCTGCAAGCCTGAGTGACTACATTCAGGGGAATGCATTGACATATTGTGCCTTCTGCAGCTCCTCTCAAAGTGCCTGAGTTAGAATCTGGCCCACTAGGGCCACACTGTTCTTCACCATCCTCTGCTCTCCCTCTGCCTGGTACAGGATGCATACATGGGGGTCATTCTGCCTTTTGTTTCCCCTCTTTATACACCCAAAAGAAATGTCTAATGGATGTCCACAGCAAACAAGGTGTTTGAGATTATTTTGGCTTGATATTAGGGCAGATTCTTATATTGCAGTGCAACTTCTAAAATACTTTTAAAACATTTTTTTGCCAGACAAAAGGTTGCAATGAATAGAGTTACTTGAGGGTGCAGGGGTCTGCTCTGACATCTTAATCAAATGAAAACTTGTCCCTAGCTGCCTTTCCTTCCCAGGAGACCCACAGGGATTATGGGGTGGATTCAGTATTTTGTCCATGAATTACTCCCTGGGGGCAGCTTAGGACAGCTTTATGCAGTGTCAGGCCTCCTGTGGCTGCAAGACATCCATCCTCCTGCACACAGGCAGTATGTGTGATGGGTCACGCTGTGAGTGAGGTGCCCTCAGTGGGTCACCCACCCAGCTGGGAACACTGGACACCCTTTATTTCTTTATTTTCATGGGAAATTAAAAGAGAAATATATTAAGGTATTTATCTATAAAAATCCTACAAGACCAGATTTATCTTCCAGGTTTGTGTTGTCTACATATTAAGGCCAGAAGTGATTATCAGAAAGACTGTTCAGTCTGGCACCTTGTGTATATATCACAGGTCATTTAGTTTTAGCCACGTTTCTCTGCACTGAACCCAAGAGCTTGTGTATGTAAAAGACAGTTCAGCCTTGATCTGGAGCCATCAAAACGTGGAGAATCCATCACATTCATCATTCCTCCTCTCCGTTAAAAATGTGAGCCTTCTGTCAGGTTCATTGCTCTGGCTTTGATTCCCAGCCTTTGTTTCTCATTTTTTCTTGCATTGCCAGGGTAAGTAACCCTTTAGGGTCTCTGAAGGTACTTACGAATTTTAATTCAGGCACTATTCCATCTCCTTTCTGACTAGTTAACCTCTTGAATCTCTTTCTGCAAGCGATTTCCTTCGGCCAGCGAAACATTTTCTATCTGCTTTCTCCACACTCCAGTTCTTAACATGTGAATTTTAAAGCACGGACACTAAAAGTACACACTTTTCTGTTTGGGTTTCCCACATGTAGATATGTATGACTTATACTCCTCTCCTTCCTCTGTATCAGCTGAATCACATAACAGCTTTTCCACTATTTCACTTGAGACAAATGTCAGGCTAAGTGGCATAGAGAAAACCAACTCATCCACTCCCCTTTTTAGAGTTACTGGCATAAAAGTTTCCCAGTTTCATGGGGGACTTCCAGTATCTGGCAATTGCTTGGCATTAGTGCTGGTGGGTCTGTGATCCCTGCAGCCAGGTCCTTTACAGTCCTGGCCTGTAACTTCTCTGAAGGTATCAATATAAAGACTTTTCTCTCTCTTAAAACTTTTTCAACAGTTGCTCTTCTTACTAAGGGAAAGTATTTTCTGTTGTCATTTAAAATGAGGATATAAATTCTTCATTTCCAATGCAAAACAGAAATATTTATCCAATACATCCACTTTTCCCTATCACTTACAGTTTTCTGATCCCCACCTAATCACATATCCCACATCTCTTCTTTCTCTAGGAGTAAACTGTTTTGTTTTCAATTATGTTTTTTTTCTGATATCTTTTACTACCTTGACCAATCTCCTACATTTCATGCCTCTCAGTTACCATTTCTTGCACTCTCTCTCCCTTTTCTCCACTTGTCGTAGATGAGAGAGAATACATCTACATATGGCTTTTACCACACCTCTGATCCAGCATTTGAGGTCTTTACCATCTTCAGGGGTTTAAAGTGTTCAGACACAGAGAATCAGGACTAAAAATAATAATATTCTGCTTAGAGGACTACAGAGGATACAAATCATATCAGTGACTGATTACTAATGCTCAATTTTTTTCCATTTAGTTAAAATATTGTTTACTGTTTTGTAATTGTTTAATGTTGAATAATTTTGCACTGCAGCTCAGTATTTTCATTTTACTCATCTGAATCGTAATTTCCCAAAATAGTTAATTCTCCAAATGCAGGTCGGTCATTTTTGGTCACACCCCCTGCCAATACCCAATTAGTCATGGCCTGGAATAAACTTTTCACCCTTGTTGAAGGGGATAAAACCCCCTCAATTAACAAAATAAAGCCATTAATGGTGCACCTATGCAATGAGACAATGGTCAAAAGAGGGGTGTTTTCCTCTTAGGGCTGTGAGGGTGCCGTGGATCCGTGGATCCGAGGAGTTCCCCATGGGGGTCCATTAGGACAGAGCCTGGCAGCCAGGGCCTGGACAGGAGCAAAGCAGCCAGGGGAATTTGGGCAGCCTTGGCCATGGGCACTGGGCATCTCCCAGGGCAGGGCAGGGCTGAGGGGAGTCAGAGTCCAGCCTGGCTGGCAATATTGCTGAGGCTGATGGCCCGGTGGGGCTGACACAGGTTCCTGTAGGCAGGGTGTGGCACGTGACCTGCCTGGAAGACAATTTTATTTTTTTAACAACAGTTGATTACATTAATTAACAGAGCACTGATTCCTCACAGGCTGTATCCAGGAATGGCAAACCACCCCCAAGAGCCATGGTATGACAGGGCTGCTGGGGGTGCCATGGCAAGCTGCATTCACCTGGACTGGGAGAGCATCACAGAACCCACTTGGCAACAGCCAAACATCAAGTTGCTGAATTTCCCCTGGAACAAGCTAAAAATAGTTCTGTCGGTCACTGCTAGATGAGAGTGTTTATTTTTAACTAGGATGGCCAAGCCTCAGTGGTCAAGATGCTTAGCCAAACTTTCCAAAACAGTGGGGATTTCCAGCCTTGATGGTTTTTCACGGAGTTATCTCTGGTGCTCCCTGTTTTCAGCAATTTCTGCTGAATCACTCCTGTGAGGAAAGGCTGGAGCAGCTAAGTGCTATTTCAGGAATAAACCACCCATTACCACAACACATGATGGGCAAGTCCTGAGGCCACAGGGCTTTGTTATGAAATCAGAAATGAAATAGGCAAATTTTAGATTAAATTAAAAAAAACATAACAAAACAAATGTACAAAGCCCAAATTTCCTTGGCAGTAAATGATTCATTCCTTATTTATAAAAGAAGCATTTCTGAAGACTCATGGTGCTGATTCTGTTACAGCATAATTTTGTGTAATCAGGCTTTGAATTAATTAACATAATTAGTCGCTATGAGGGGGTAACTCAGATTGATTTTATGGAGCCTTTTGTTGTGCTGGTTAAGGTCTTACAGCTTGATTTAAACATGACTGGAGGGGCTTATTAACATGAGTGATTAATGCTCCATAAAATTGATTACAACCTAACTTTAGCTGCAAAACCACATTTCTACTTACTTTCATCAAGAGTAACTGTGGTGACTTCAGACTAAAGGCAGTCTGGGTTGTGGTTGAGCAGCTGTGATGGCACTGGTGGCCCACAGTCCTCACCAGCTGGGATGGCAAAATCCACCCAGATTCACCCACTGCTGAAAAGCCTCAAGCCAAACTGGGGTCACTATGAGAGGATATCATTTTTCCTACAGATGGAAATAGAAAAATCCAGCTAACCCTCTTCAATGACTAAGAAAACAGTGTATATGTATTTTTCATCATAGAATCATAGAATGGTTTGAATTGTATGGACCTTAAAGACCATCCCGTCTATGGGCAGGGACAACTTCCAGTAGACCAGGTGACTCAGAGCTCCATCCAACCTGTCCTTGAACACTTCCAGAGATGGAACATCTACAACTTTTCTGGCCAATCTGTTTCATCCATTTGACTTCTCTACATATACATGTCAGCTGCTCATGTACCTTCTTCTACAATACTAAACACAGAAAAGGCCTAGCTTTGAAAATTCCCACTCAAAATTTTACTTCCAAATAAAGTCAAAAAAATGTCAAACATAGGCAGGTTGCTGAGCTGTTATGTAAATGTGAGTGTATACAACATGCATTTACATATGTGTGCAATGGTTGCAAAGAATGAGATAGATCCTAGCATGACAATCCACAATAAGTGGTACCTGAGCCTAGGAAAGGTCATAGACAATGGACCTATTTCAGTAATAAGCAACAATACCAAGTGTCTGGCACTCTGCATTGATCTCTTAAAAGATTTATACTTTCCTATTAATAATATAACCATCAAAATACAATTAAAATCTAATTTGAATTGTGTGGCCCTGGATACTGTTAAATAAAGCAGATGTGAAGTTTCTAAACAAGACATCTTTGAGGCTTGGCTTTGAAAAGAGGGAAGACATTTCACACAGCCAATGACATCTAAGTTTTTCAAAGGTTTAGATCAACATTTCCAAGAAAAACAATTCTTTCAGATGAAAGGCTGCACAAAAAGAGCTGTCGTGTGGAAAGGAGGATTTTGGATTTGTTTAGGGTTTATTTTCATAAAAAGGAAGAAGAACCGTGAAAAGAAGCAAAAAAATCGAATGTAAAATTTAGGAAATATGTAACATGTCTCCATGTCTGGCTTAAAATGACCACAAAAATTTAGTAATTCATGTCCCTGAAGTCAACTCCTCCAGCAAATAAGATACTCTTCCTTTTCCAATAAATTATTTGTAAGCCTGCATCCTTCCAGTCTAAAAAACGGGGGGTGTAAGGTGGTGATTTATTGTTGTTTTTCCTTCCTTTATGCTAGTTCAAGACAATGGGCCTTGCTGCCACATAATTTGAGGAGAAAGTAGGAGGAAAAGAGCCAGCCTTCTATTGGTAGAGCTTCTGCCCACACACGTGACCCTAACTACACAAAAGAAAGTAAGTGAGGAGTCTACAAGCTTGCAAGCTGGAAGGCTCCTTTCAGCAGTCCACCACAGTGTGCTGAGGTCTGGATATCTGCCTCTGGCTGTGGGACACTCATTCAGTGGCTGTCACCTTTGCCATGACTTAGAAGGGAAAGTGCACACGTGTGTGGGGTGTACCAGCAACCCAGGCAGGTGAGGTGTGTGCCCAGCTGGGTCACTCGCGTCAATGCCAACAGGAAACTCTGTTCATTTATTTGTGTCAGGGGAGAAGGAGGAAGAGCAGAAAGTGTCAGCTCCCTGAGCGCTTGCCAAGCCATCCATGAGTGCCATGTGCTGTCTGCATTTCTCATTGGATCAATTAAAACTTGGGCTTGATGAATATTATTTGCCAAATACATTATTTAGCAAATGTTGATCTTCCGTACTGAATATGCTATTTGACTAATCATTTCTGCAGTAGCCTGCAAGCTCTAGCACCATTCAAATACTATTAGTTGAATAATTTATGAGATGAACAAAGACAAAATGCATTGAATAATTTATTCAAAGAAATATTGCTTCCAGTATTTGGTTAGCTCTAATTAGATCCTCTTTTTGGCTAGATAACACATATATGCACTTGCCTAGGCATACATACACACAGGCACACTATTATACATGCTGAGAGCCAGATTCAGGATGCACAGCAGATTAACACCACTTTATTTCAGTGATTTTATGCTTGAGGCACACTGGCACTGTTCAGATCAGAACAAAGCCTCATAAATAGACTGAAAGAGTGAGTCCAAGTCAGGAAATTCAAATCTGAAACTGAGTTTTCTCTGCAAAATGCAGGGTGATATCCAATGGGTCGGGAAAGGAGAAGCTGACAATTCATCTAGCAGTTGATTTTAGGATCATTTGAAAAGAAACAAGACGAACACAGAAATTCTGCCTTGAGTGGAACACAAGTCCCCATCTTTGACAGAATGCATGTAAAGGAAGAGGATGTTGAATGTGGTGGTTTGCAAACATGGACTTTCCTATTTCACACTCAAGTGTGGACAGAGAAGGAGTTCAGAAGGGAGAGGTGGCAGGTATTTTGTGGCAACAGGATAAAAGACCCCTGCAGTGTGATTTCAGGACTGCTGGAGCTACACACAGTCCCCAGCCATCAAAAGACCCAGATCATGTTCATATGCTGCTGAATATCTTTTTCTCCCCTTACCCTCCTGAAGTACTTACAGATATTCCCTTTCAACTGCAGTTTTTCTCATATTTAGGACATGTTATGCATGAGTTCCCAGGACAAGGAGAAGCTTCACTGACCACAGTGAGCTGCTAGACAAAGACATAGTGGCATCTTCCATTGGTAACCTGATTTTTCACAGCTAATTTAGGGGCAGGTATTTCAGGTATAATGTCAGGTTTAATTCACAGCCCCTTCAAAGCAACTTTCATATGAAGCCATGTAACCTCTCAGAGGCTGGTACCTCCAGGTCAGGGTTGAGGGCAGCAGAAAGATTTTCCTGACAGTGCAGCTGTTTGCACCATACCTAACCACATGGATAAATAAAGGGCTATAATTTAGCTAAGATAACCCTTGTGATAACCTTACAAATGCTGACATAAGCCATATGCACTGCTCAATCTCAGAAAGGCAAAGACAAACCTTACGTAAACTCACAAACTTCACAAAATTTACATGATGGCACATCCAGGAGCATTCATAACAGAGAAGGATCCCACATTAAGGCCTACATTTCAAACTCCCTGCAGCAAACAGCCTAGAAGGTCAACTCTAATAACATGAGACGTGTATCAAATGAGAAAAGTAGCCAAAGCAGACTTGAAGCCATTGTGTACCTCAAAGAAAAAAGCTTTCCTTGATTTGTTGTTTTCTGCAGCTTTTATTTAGATAGCTGGATATGATAAATGCAAGCAAATCAAAATGCAATGATACAACAGAAACCTCATTGGTCATCTTGAAGGACAAAGCTAAATCTTCCATTGTTAATTTGCTCCCAATTACTTTTTTCTCCTGGTTCTATTTTTGTAGAGCTCCCAGAGCTGCTCTAATGGTAGAGAAAAAGAGTAATGGGGATAATTGGGAACACCCTGAATAACCTGATTCCAGTGTCCTTTTAGTAAGTATGACTAGACACCTAAGGGATGTCTCCAGGACAGTGTCAGCTGGCATAAAAGGCTGCAGCAAGGCATTAGAGTTAGGTGACTGTTTAAAAGCTCATGGGCACTTTCAGTTAATAAAAGTAATTTGGGAAGCATTTTCTTTTATGTCTGACAGGTTTCGCTTTTTGCCTTTTATGCATAATGTGTTACCATGAGTGCAGTTCATCCACTAATTAGTCATTCTGTCTGTTCTGTTCATAGTACATAGCACTGTTTTGTAAATAGGACTTAAAGACTTGGTTTTCAGGGTACATTAGCATTCAGAGGCAGGACTCAGGAGTGGAAAGATGACACCATAGTTAGGCATCTTGCTTAGGAGTTGCCATATGAGGCTTCTGCTCCTTCTCCAGCACAGGTAACCACACAGGTATGTGAACACAGCAAGAGCATGCACATGAGTGATCTATTGCTGGAGGAAACCAACTGGAGCATCTCACACCAAAGAGCACTGAGAGTATTGTGAGCAGCCACAGGGAACTGGGTTGTGGGCATCCCATAGTTGTCAGTAATTGTATATCCAGTACTGCTTCATTCCCATGCCTCCCTGAGAGATGAACAAGATTTCATTTTGCTGTATGCTTTCAGAAAGAATGCACTGACACAGCTGTGAAGTGCCTGGATCTACTTCACTGTAAATAAGAGCAATCTGAGATGACAAATGATCATCCTAGGATGTACTCAAAACATGGTCCTAACTGTTTCATCAGAGTCTTTGGTTCTGAAAACCAGCACCAATAAATTGAAGGAAATAGTATTAATTTTAAATTCCCCACCTGAAAAGCAAATACCAAAGTCATCGGTTGCTATCACCTTCAGTACCTGCAGGAAATGGTCTTAACAAACATGTTCAGCAAATGTAGGGATAGGGAAGACTTTTCCTCCCGGTATTTACTGCACTTTCTGGCCAGTATCCTCTTGCAGCACTGAGCAAGGACAATGCTGTGTCAGCTCCAGGGCAAGATACTCCCTCTTGTCTCCATTTCCTGACCTTGCTAGGGTACAGCATGTTGCCTGGACCTCTTCTTTAATAAATGTTTTTAATTCTACATATGAGCACGTGTATTTTAGTGCACTATTATGGGGAGTGTCAAGTCAGAGCCTGACATTTGATTATTTTGCCACAAAGCAAGAGCTCTGAAAATTCCAGGCTTGGATAACTAATCATTACCCTTTTTAAAAAGAATTTATTTACACAAGCATCAAAATGAATGTGGCAGCAGTGGCAGCAAGTAAATTAGTGCTGCCTAATTGGACTCAAAGAGAGTTTGGGGCTTGAAATGTCCCTTCATGTAGATTGGCAGAGAAATTAAAACTGTACTAGACACATGCACATTGACTTTATCAGTCCTTAAATTTCTTGTTTTTCAGCTAGTCCCTAAGTACAAGTGTTACATTCTTCCCTGCTTCTGTTCCCATGTTTAGAGGCTTATAAGATTTGCAGTTGGAGACCTTTATTTATCATTAGCCTTGAAAACAAACCTGACAGGAACTCTTTGTTAAGTTTGTTCAGTTTGTGTTCTGTCCCCCATTCAGGAACATGGAGCCAGCCCAGTAATCCTGCTGCTCTGTGTCTCCTAGGCAATCTTGTTCAATGCTGATCAACTTCTCGTAAAAGGAGCTGCAAAAATGCCAAGTACCAGCTGCTGCACTTACAAGTACATCTTGTTCCTTCACCCTGAGAGCTGAAAATTTCACAGAGGATCTTGCATATCCTTACAGAACTGTCCTTCAAGCATCCAGCACATCCCTTTAATACCATGCTTTTGGTATCAAAATCAAAACAGCAAAATCAAAAGCCTTTAATTATCTCACTAGAAGCAAAACTATCTTCAGCTAGGAGATAGGGAGAGGTTCACCAGAAAATTGTTCAATCTGGGCTACTAACCAAATTGAAATTTCCATGGCTTTGAGACTGTGAGCCATAACATTTTAGATCACTGTGATTGAATAACTGCTTGACAATAAACTTCCCTAAGTTAAAGATTGATGGTTCTGCATGTCTTAAAGGATTTGGTCCTAATTTCAGTTGCTTTGTGTTTAAGAGATAAATGGAGATAATCCTCCCCAAACCCTCAGTGTGTAGAGGTTTCTGTGACCGTCCCATAAGCTTGGATCTCAGGAGCTAGAAGGAAGGAGCAACAGGCTGACCGCAATGGCTCAGCCGGATCAGCTCCAGGCAGGCAGGCAGAGCCCCATGGGTAGGGACCACCAGTCTGACAGGCCTTAGCCTCACCAGGTGAGTGAACAAGACCACTCATATGTATGTCCTCCCTCCCCCTCCCTCCCCCCTTTATCTATTTTTGCTTAAAGGAAGATACCTAGTTTTCACAAAAAAACACTTCACAATAAAAGGTGTGCATTAGAAACTCAGGGAAGGAAAAACCTAAGTCCAGCCTCTCTATGGGATACTAACGAGTCCAAAAAGCATGAGAACATAGTGGCAGCAAAATTTATCCTACAGGATTCAAAAACAAAGAATGTAAACGTTGGGCTCTGGTGTTTAAAAAAAAACCCAGTGACTGAATTATATGAATAAAGGTTCCATCACAGCAGAAAATTTTGTTAGGTTAACAGAGAAGCTGCCACTTAAAGATGTAGAGAGTTGCAAGATCAGATTGATCATCAGAAGCCAAATTGGTGGAGTTGAGTTTGCTTGCTAGCAAAATGGGATATTAAGTATCATTTCAGAAAGAAGCTTTAGAGAAATGCATAATCCTCTTTTTATGGAGTTTTATTTCTGAAAGGGACAGTTCTCCACATGATTTACCTTCTTCTGCGAATAAATTTGTTAAGCCCGAGCAATGGAGTCCACAATCAGACAGCATGATCTGCAGCTGTGAGATGTGTTATTATGCAGTAGAAATATAGCATAATTACAATGAGTCTTCTCAGAAGGGTTGCAAATCCAAGAGGAATGGGAAATTTCAACCTTTTGTTAACTTAGCTTTGGTTACTGATTTCTCTGACATTTTAAAATTAAGAGAAGAACCCGAAGCAACATCTGATAGAAAGCTCATTCATTCAAAGCTGAATTCAACCCCAAAATACTCTTGATGTCAGTGAGTTTGGAGTACACCTCAAATGTAAAAAATACCCTGCACCCACAAAATCAGGCTTTGGGATGAAGACTATAGAGCTGAAAAATAAGCAAAATAATGCATGTACTTACTGGAATCTCTGAGCTGTCATAACAGTTACAATATTTGGGTGTTTTTCACCACCAGTTTTGCAGGGTACAGAGACTCCTGGATCTGTTTAAACAGAAATTGGTGACCTGTACCTGACCTACCCTCACATTACCTCCAGCATGCACAGAGAGTGAGTGACCTCCTCTGCCGCTGCACTGCAAATTGTTAAAAGACTATTGTTGTCTCTTGGGAAGCCTTCAGGCATTCTTTGCAGTTCCCAGTGAAATATGCTGTCACTTTACCACTGATCACTAGAGAGAAAAAGGGAAAATTTCATCCCCCCTGGGAAGAACTACTCTCCTTCAATTTTCTTTTATAGTTATCAATATGTGTCCTTTCATCTAATTTACCGAAATAATTCTGGTTTTCTTTGTAAAAGCTCTTATTCAATAAAATTTAGTCTTCTTTCAGCTGTTTTTCTCTTTGCTTGGCCTTGCTTTTATTACTTTGCTAGCTGGCAGCAAGGCCTGAACTCCCTGTGCCATCTCTCCCTATGCAGTGAAACACTCAAACATACACTTCCAGGTACTATCACACAACACTGCTTGAGCTTGACAAGGACATCCTGTGCCAAACTGAGGGCCTGGATCAGGTATCTGTTGGATTGAGCAAAGTTACTTCGTCAAAAGCATTACAGGCAAAGGAGGTATCTCCTAGTTGAGCTAAGCATAGAAGGTAAAGTTTGCACTACAGATTATAAAAATGGTTTTACACACCAGTTTGTACCGTGCAGGACAGAGAAGTCCTGGGCCAAGCCAGAGGGACAGCCAGTTCTATATCCTGGCCATGGCCTGGCTGGGCACTACCACCCCAGGGAGACACGAAAGATGCAAGCAATCTCTGCAGGCAATGTCTCCAGGTGACCATGGGATTTACTGAGCTGGTGGTTGCATCCAAGTCATTGTGCATCCAGGCCAGCAGCTGCAACCAGGAGAGCATTCTCCTGGAGAAACTGGATGCTCATGTCTCGAAAGGGTACATTCTTTGCTGGGTAGAAAACTGCTAGATGGCTGGGGCCAGAGAATGGTGGTGAATGGAGTTAAATCCAGCTGGTGGTCAGCCACTAGTGGCATTTCCCAGGGTTCAGTTATTGGTGTCAGCCCTGTTTAGTACCTTCATCAGTGACCAGGACAGGGGAATTGAGCACACCTTCAGCAAGTTCAGAGATGACACCAAACTGGGTGGAGGTGTTGATCTGCTGGAGGGTGGGAAGGCTCTGCAGAGGCATCTGGACAAGCTGGACTGATGGACCAAGTCTAATTGTAAGGAGTTCAACAAGGCCAAATGTTGAGTCCTGCACTTAGGTTACAAAGGCCCTGTCCAGTGCTACAGACTTGGAGCAGAATAGCTGGAAAGCTACCTGGTGGAAAAGGATCTGGGGGTGCTGTTCGACAGTGGCTGAACATGAGCCAGCGTGTGCCCAGGTGGCCAAGAAGGCCAGTGGCATCCTGGCCTGTATCAGCAATAGTGTTGCCAGCAGGATCAGCACAGTGGTCAGCCCTCTGTTCTCATCATTGTGTTCAGTTTTAGCCCCCTCACTTCAAAAAGGACTTTGAGGTGCTGGGGTGTGTCCAGAGAAGGGCCCAGAGGTGTTGAAGGGTCTAGGGAGTGAGTCCTACAAGGAGTGGCTTGAAGGAGCTGGGGTTGTTTAGCTTGAAGAAAAGGAGGCTCAGTAGAGGTCTCATTGATCTTTGCAACTGCCTGAAAGGATGTTGTAGCCAGATGGGAGTTGATCTCTTTCTCCCAAGTCACAAGAGGAAAGGCTTCAAGAGGAAAGGCCTCTCCAAGAGGAAATGTTCTCAAGTCATGCCACGGGAAGTTTAGATTTGGTATTAGGAAAAATTTTTTCACTGAAGGGTTGCTCAAACATTGGAACAGGTTGCCCAGGAAAGTGATAGAATCATCATCCCTAGAAGTGAACGAAATGTATGTGGATGTGGTTCAGTGACAAAGATGGTGGTGCTAGCTTACTGGTTGGACTCAATGATCTTAAAGATCTATTCCGACCTAAATGATTCTATGATTCTCTGTTTAACAAGCACAATCTGGACATTAATCATGTTGCCCTATTTCGGTCAAGGGGCTGCATGTGGTGTTCTCAGAGTTAGTCCTCTTGTGTTGCTATAGGAAAGGGAACACGTGCTTGACACCAACACTGCAGCCCTTGGGTACAATTAAACATCAGGAACTACTCAAACATTTGTAAGGTTTCCTTTTTATGCACATCTGTTTGTTGACCTTTGGGGGAGAGACTCTTTCGTGGCCAGTTTTCAGTGATAAGAAGCTGCTATCACAAAAAGCCGCTGTCACAGCTGGCACAACACCAAAGACAGAGCTGGGAGATTGAATTGTTGCTGGACGGGGTTCATCCTAGCCTGCATGGGGCAATGTGGGGAAGTTTGCTCTGCTGTCACCCTTGTTTTATCTGTTCAGCGGGTAAATAAAGGGCTTCAATCTTTGCAGATGCAAGCTCAGCAGCTTTCTCCACCACACATCATTCACTTGAAGATAAAAACAATTGTGGAGAGTCCTAGATCTTTGGTGCAAGCTGTTATTTGATTTATTTATTGGCACAGGGTTCTGAAACGTAGTAGGTGCTTTTCTGCAGAAAGGAGACACGATTCACAGGCTTTGAAGGGCTGACAGCAAAGAGACACAGCATCCATAAAAAACACTGATACAAAAACAGAGAGACAGAAGGAAAACATGCAACATTAGATTAAGTGATTGCTTATGGTTGTTACACAAGTTCTGGTTGGCTGGACACAAAGTTGCATATGTACACATATGTATTCCTTATGCATGCACCCATGTACTGAAGATCTCACATGTATAAACAACAAAATGGAGAGCTGCAGATTTATCCAAGGAGAATTAGGAAAAAAACAGCATTTCCTGGCCAAGGTGACAGATCTCATCATTGCTCTAAACAATTATAGTGCTCTAAATAATAAAAAGGGCTGCAACAGAGCTCTGCAGAAAGCAATCAGGGTCCAAGGGACAGAACAGGCACTGCTCTAAAGAGTAAAAATTTCTTCCATTGTCTCATGAACAGTGTCTGCTTGTGAAAGAGCAGATCACTGCTCAACAAGCAGATGAGCATGTGGTGAAAGGAGAGCACCAACTGACTGCAGTCACTGATTGCTGAGTTACCTCTGATGAAGCTCCTGATCTGCACAGTCCCTTTTTGCAACAGTGAGTTTATCATGACTGGCTCACCTGCATGATCTCAACCAGCTACACTATTAAGTCCGTTTATGGCTCAGCACTGGCTGCCTTCTTTTTTACAGCAAAGGGTGCCCTCCTGCCCCTTTCCCTGGAAGGAGTTGCTATGGCAGATGTGAATTTTCCTAATGCCAGAGCATCTTGGCAAGGGTTTCTTCTGCTCCTTGATTTAAAAAAAATGCTAGAAATTATTAATATTATAGAAAGAGATTGTAAAAAATTAAATGGGTACCCTGTTTCTCATTTAAAAGAACCAGTGGTATAACAGCGGTATTTGAGGTTATTTCTAGAGGGCCATGACATTAGCTACAATCATTGAGAAGGCTGTCTGAGTTACAGGTTGTTATTTAAGACTTCGGATCATGTAATTGTCTCCTTTCTTCCTGAGAGTAAAGATAGAAGAGCAATACTGTCTCTTTAGAAAGAAGGAATTGATATTCAAAGTCTTTTCTGCCACTTGGGCAGAAAAGCCAGACATTTAATGACTAGATCCTCTAAATGCATGAGAAGAGATGTTGTTCAGCCTTGTAAAAACACCACAGTCATGGCACAGCCACATATTCTGCCTGCCCTGGGGCAGGCAAGGCACTGCTAACCATTTGCAGCAGGTGGACTAAGTGACTGAACATGAGCTAATTATGCCAAACCCTAAGGTAAGATTGCAGCCATACAACTTTTTCTGAGCCATTTTTGTGGTTTGCTCAAGTGAAAGTATTAGAGGGGGCTCTGGGGTTTATGGCTTTTGCCTGAATGCAAATGCACTCTGACAATATTTAAGCTGCATTTGCTCTTACTCCTCCACTACACCCTCCTTCCCTGGAGACTGAAGTCATGCAGCAAGCAGTGAGTCCTGGTGCCTGACACCAATAAGCACCTTGCACTAGCTCAGCCAGGAGCAGCTCCAGTTGGAACTCCAGGGCAGGAGGGAGAACAGCAGGGAGGGTGAGAGGCATTCCTCCAGCACTACTGCCTTTCATCAGCCAAGCATTCCGCTTTCTCCTCTTACGAAGTGAACACCTGAGAGCCATTGAAGTCAGACAGAGCTGTGCCTTTGGCTTCAGTGGAAAACAGGAGTTAACCAAGGACTTACCTGGCCCCTCTGCTTTCTGACTCCTGCAGCTGCGAAGCTGCCACCTGAAATTTTAACCAAAGGTAGATTTACCCTACCCTCCAAGGAGCTTAATTTCACACTGACTTCTGACATATTCTAGCTGATACCAGCTGACAACCAGTCTGGCCACCACTGGACCTCTGAACCTCCTCCTCACCACCTTCCCTCTGCGTCCTTTCACATCCCTCCCACAAACAACAAACGCTGGCCATCAAACTCACCCTTGTGGTAACATATGCGCATTTTCCAGACCAACTTGAGGACTTTCCTCTCTTTTCTCATTTCGAGATTTTCCTCCAGGCCTTTGTCACCTGGAGTCTGGATTACTGCTGTGTCCCTGGTCCCAGCAGCTGCAGCTTTGCTTCCTGCAAGTTTTCACGGAAAAGTCCTTGTCTTGGTTTGCTGATGGGGCTTCCTAACCCCCCTTTTGATGTCACACTACTGTATCTCCAAAGGCTGGTAATGACCTGGCTGTGTCTTGGTGCTCTGATATTGCTGATCTCTATCTTAGTTGTGCCAAATGGCAAAGATTTCCTCTAAGTATCTTCCCTCACATTCACTATTTTATTTCCTCTCTTATGTCTCTTTCAAGGAAGGAGAAATGAAGACAGAGAAGCAGTGTCCATGACAAGGTGGCCTTGCCCTTCTGCAGCGCTCTGTACACTGGAGGTCCTCCCTGAGGAATATGAATACTTGAGGTGAGCTGTATTTCACTGCTCTCAGTGCACTGCTCTGGGGTGCCCCACTCCTTTAACATTACATATACAAGCATCTGTATGACCTCTCTTTACAGAATCTCCCAGTGTGGTTTTGCAGAGACTGTATTTTCTTTCCTATCCAATATTTGTTACACCCTGTATAGGATGCACACTTTGGACCTTGAGTTACTGGGGCAGCTATACAGCAACACAGCCACTTCTCCCTAACTACTCTGTCTGCTGCACTCACCCCTGGACCTGGAACAGTATTCACAGAGACTATCTATCACTTCTGACTCATCTCAGCACCACTTCTAACATGACAGATCACTAGCTCAGCAAGAAAATCACCGCAATACAATACCAGCATGCAGTTGGTTTCCCTCTGCAGGCAAAAGCAGACTGAGGTGACCAAGAAGCGCTGTTCTCCTGGACTCTCCATTTCCCTCTTGCATTTTACCTTACTGCTTCATGTTCTCCTTATCCATCATCCATTTCTGCACTTTGCCCTTACCTCAGCTCCATCAGCCCTCTCCATCTATCCCTGATCATATAACAGCTGTATAATAACATTACTGAAGGATACATTTTCTTTTGCAGACACTTGTCCCATAGTCCATCTGAGTTGAATTTAGGCCTGACAAAAGGACTTGGTGAAAGCCTACAGAAAAAGACCTGGACAAACAACAGGTCTCCTGAGTAGTGATCAGCAATCTACCATCAGTCCTCAGACATTTCTGTGAGCTTCAGCAGAGTTTAAATGACCATTACAGATGCGCCTTTCTATAGATGTTTCTCACAGTATAGTATTTTTAAATTAAAAAATTACTGCCCTGGAGAAAATAACCATTTATGTGGCACAAAATACAATTCTGGGCAACAGAAGGATCTTCATACCTCTCATTCTTTTGCACAATGTCTTATGCTACCTTCCTCCCTTCTCTAGAAAATGTAAAAGGAAATACATATATATTATTTTTGTTGTGAAACACTTCTTCTCATGAAACAAAGGAAGCCTGCAGAGTATTTCAGACTGTCTTGTATAGTTCCTGTAGCTATAACTAAAACATGTGTTTTCAACATAAATCAGAGTGATATAACTATTTACACATCTTATATTGTGCCTTTTTGTTCCTCCTACAGAAACCTCTTATAGGATCCGATAGGAAATTACTCTTTTACATCCACCTTCAAAGGCTGCATTCTCATTTATAGCGAACATTCTCATTTATCATGAAAAGAAAACAAACATGAGAGCAGATGATGGTAAAGGAAGCTGATAGACCTGAGGTGTTTGGGATTTTTCCCTCTGTGCAACATACATATTGTGGTAAGGTTATAGGACCATTTCATTATGGGGTGTCAGCAGAACTCCATGTTCCAATCAGACCAGATTTACCCAGCTGGATCACTGGAAACCAGGGTGCAAATCCCCAGACTGTGCTGCATAGGCTTTGTCATGTGGCCAGTGGAGCCTGGCTGTTTTTCCACCACTGTGGTAGAAGAAAGGGTTGGCATATCAGATGTTGCAGAGAAGGAGATGCAGACCTTGTTTAATGGTCTCTCAGATCAGCTTTGCTGTACTGTCCCACCCAGAGCCCCTGGCTGAGTGATAAGGTGAGTTTTGAGAAAGGTGGGTGCGATGGTGCAAACATCCTTTGGCTGCTCCTCTCACTGCAGGGGTAAAGTCTAAGTGCTGCAGACACAATCATGATGAGAAAAAGGAGTGTCAGGGCCCCACAACCTCAGCATGGGGTGGAGGGGCTGTCCCACAAAGCTGAAGCACAGCACAGCCTGGAAATGTATGACCACAAGATGAACTGGGAAGAGCTCTCAGCAGCAGGAATGGCAAGAGGAGGTGGGGCTGTTTGATTTGGCTCTGGGATACTGGAAAAGACAAGGATTCTGGAAATGTCAGCAAAAGTAAAAATGTCACTCTTATTACAGTAACTGATGATGCTACTCCCTCTTTCATCAGAAATCTCAAACACTTGGAGGAGTGATAGGAAAAAGATTGTTTAATCCACCAGGAGTAGGAGGACAGTTTGGAAACAACAGCATGGGAAGTCTGGACACAGAGAACAACTAGGATATCAGTGCAGGGCCCACAAGAAAACCCTAAAAATACCAGTCACCTTCATTTTCAACAATGAACAGCTGGAGAGTCTGATATGTGAAAAGGCAGAATGCAGTTTGCATCTAACCCCAAAGAGACTGTTTGGAGGAAAAGTGTCAGCAATATTATTACTGCTTTCTGTGGGGCAGTAAGAACATAACTTTCTCTGAGCCATCTACATCTAATGTTGAACAGTATGCTGGTTGATGAAATTGCACACCAGCAGAATGATGATCAGCTGTTCTAAAGGGATTTTTTTCTTTCTTTTTAGCCCTTATTGATCCTCTTCCCAAAATCACACTCTCAGCTTAGCTGCTGCACATGCTGAATGCTACATAACAGAAATGTAAAAAGCATCTCTGTGAAGGCCTGTTTGGAAATGATGCTCAGGCACCACTTCACCAGCAAGCGCCACTCACACCCGCAAAGCTGTCAGGACACCTGGGGATGCTGAGAACCTGCTGTTTATGCTGGAGCTCACTCACAGGAGCTCTGGGGTGGTGACAGTGACACTGACAGGGCAGTGTGCCATGGCACAGCTGCTCCCTGTCTCCTGGCCTGCAGCACATGCTGCACTCAGCTGCAGCCTGTGTGGAAGCAAAGCCCTTCTGAGCAACCCCTCTTTGCTATACCTGAAGGGAAGGCTCCATGCACTGTGGATGCTCAGCACTTCTGAAAAACAAATACACAGCTGGGAAAGTACATACACATTTTTTTCTTCAGCCAGAGCCTATGGATGTTCCAGATCAAATAGATGTGAGACTTTGTGAGAGGACCACAACTGAGAAGTACAACCAGCCTGCAGTTATTAGAGATATGCATAATACTTGGCCACGTGTAAGTGCTGATATTCAGAGCTATTATCCTGACAGAAGCATAGAGGCAGTTTGCACCTCTGAGAGATATTCTTAGACAGGAGGAGTTTATATGCTGTTTACACTTGAAAGGGTTTTCTTTGCAGCCACAAATACAAGTCTACATATGTATGAAGGGTTGAGAAGTAGCTGTATGAATCTTCAATGATGAAAGATGTTAGGCCAGCATGCTCTGAATTTTGCCAGCCAAACAGAGTCAGGGCTTTTTCTTCCTTTGTTCCTGTTCTCCACATGTCCTGCACTGTGTGATTTATTTATTAAGAATATTACATTTCATTCAGCTTAGTATAAACACAGAGAGTGCTGAAAAAGGGGAAGGTTTCTCCCCCCTGTTGTGTCTGCAGCTTGCTGTTAGGACAAACGTGTACAAGCAGAAAAGCTGTGTGAGCGAAGTGGCAAACAATAACGTTCTATTAGAGAAAAAGCAATGCCACTGTGTACGTTGAAATCAATGCTAATAGCTTCCTTGGAAAGAGCTTATAAGGTAAATGTTCCTGAGAAGTGCCTAGCAGATGTTCTGACTCACCAGAGCAAGCTGTATGCTTCATGACTCCCAGCTATTTATTGATACCACTTGGATAAGACAAGCAAAGGTTTCTTATTTACTGAGCTAGAGAAAAATATCGGTTCCAGGATATTCAGTGTTCATAATTTATTTCTGAATCTTACAATATTCTTTTTTCCCCCCTTACAGACCTTTCACTTTTAGTCCTGTGAGTGTATCAAAATCAGGGCTTTCATTTCTTGAGGGAAGTTAGCAATTCTCAGGTTTTAGGGAGGAAATCTTTAAAAGATGGCCTATAATCTCAAAAAAAAAAAAAACCAGCAAAACTCCAACAAATTACAAACAAATGTACAAAACAAATGAAGTAAACCTCAACAAACATCTTCATCTGACAAGGCTGAATCATTTTGCCTGTATGAAGCAACTGATGGAGCTCTAATCTGCACATCACAGTCACTCGGGTTCAAAGAATAGCAAAACTATTTGAATTTGTTGAAAAGGTGCCTCCAAACCTTTGTTTTGCTTCAGTCCATTGTCCCATTGAACATCTAGGCACAATTAGAGGTCTTCTGTCCTGCATCTTCCCTCCAGGCTGCTGAGGTTCCCCTGGTGCTGGATAGCCTGGTTCTCACCCTTGCTGCCCTGGTATTGCTCCCATTGCTGTCTTCCAGTTGGGTGCACTGACAGCTATGCTCATAGATGGTCCACTCCAAGAGAGGGAAGGCTGAAAGGGGAGTGCCAAGTCTGGCAGAGCAACAAACAAGGACAAAATGCCAAGGGGGCCAAATTCCTTTCAGGCATACAACACTAGCACTCTGATTGCCATCTTTTAAAATGTCCTGCACTATTGAACTCTTAGTAACCAAAGCATTTGTTGGAGGGATATGAAAGATGTCACCCTGTGTGCCTTTTAACTTCTTAAAGGTTTCCTAAAACATGACATAAACGTCCATGTAGGTGCAGCAGCAAAGTTTTCTTTGGTCATAATGAGGGACCAGAGGGACTCAGGCTTCTTGTTTTTATTAACTTACTTCCATGCAGCATTGATTTTGCGTAGAATAGAGGTGCTGGAAAAAAGCACAACAGTGCTACTACGTAAAATGAAAATAAATTTTTGTATGTTGAGAGCTGGCTTAGTGAAACAAAATAGGCTCTAAGCCCCAGCAACCAGGGCTTCTGATGCTCTGGAAATGTGGACATACTAAAAAATGGGGATTTTGAGACAGTAGTCAGCATCATCCTATCATAAAACTTGTACTTAGGTTCTTTATGTCAGGGGGGTTATGTTATCCTCAGGGACCACAGGAATGGACCCAGCTGCCTCCTAGTCCTCTGGGCAGGGCTCAGTGACCACTTGTCTGGATAATCATCAAGAACTTTAATTATCTTTCCTTAGTGGCATGAAGCATCCTACCCCACTATTCAGAAGGTGATTGTCTCTAATACATTAAGGCAGTTAGACTTCATACCTAATAGCAGAGAACTGTGCTTTCTCCCTTCCCAGCACCAGCAGAATTCTGCCTTGTGAGTTAGAACCATGTCTGCTCTCAAGGACTCAGGAATTGTCTCAAGGACAATTAAGGAATACCTGAAAAATTCTGAAGCCCGCATAATGCAGGTCACAGAGGCCTTAGACTCCGTTCCAGTGTAAAGTATGCCAACACACATCACCTGCTGCTGGTGGACAGACACCAATGGCAAAAAGTAGCGGAGCCCAACTTCAGCTTTTGGACTGAAGTTTGGGAGCAGGAGTTGTAGCAATATTATTTACCCTTTAGCCACTGCCTGTTGAACTACTGGCCAATGCCAATGACTGTCATTCAGACAAGAATTATACCAGTGTATTACTCAGTTAGTGTTAATGAGCCTTGAATAATCTAAGTTTTCTGGCTAATTAGTCTGCTTCTGTCTTTGGGCTTGTACCATAGCATCCTGTGTCTACAGAATTGAAGCACAGTCTTGTCCTACGTTATCCCTGGGCCACCCAGCTTATTCTGTAGAGATATCAAGAGTGTGGCAAGAGAAAATATGATTCCCACTTAGATAGCACTGTTTTAATAAATTATGGTCATCAGGTCTGTATCCAGACTAGTAAAAAAAAAGAGAGATCAAGTATTGCTCTCTGGCACTGAGGACAAGGGCCCAATGCAGCCCACGCTTGCATGGCTTAACTCCGCTTTCCAGGAAAGCAGGAGGCCTGCCTCCAAGCTACTGTTGGGAATGACTCAGGATATTCATATCCTAAATCATACCTTGGGTGGATCCATAACTCTAAGCAAACTACTCAGGTGAGCACTTAATTATTCCTCTTTTTTCCTAACAAACCTCTTTGATCCAAATCTTGTTTTATAATGGTGTAAACTGATACCATAGAGCATGAGCACAGGAAACAATGAATAAAGCCCTGTTCTCCTGTGGCACACACAAGTTTCTCTTCTTTAAGCCTCTAAGAAAAATATTTTTGTTTCATTTTGATTTCTTCACAATTTTCCAGTTTTTCAATTAGTAAAATCATTGCTGTTACTAAAATGCAGTTCACAGGATGCTTTCAGATGAGTAATGACTGGTTGAACATGTATCCACCCTAGCACTGTGGCCTTGCTTTCTTTACATGACAGTGTAAGTCAGAGAAATCACTATATAAAACCAGTGTTAGATCAGAATCAAGTCTATGTGTGGTGAACATTATTAAAGGCGGGGAAAAAAGGTGCTTCCTTCCCATCATATCTCACAGCATCACTTGCCAAATAACATGCCATGCTGTCTTCAGGCATATGATTAATGCCAACGCAGTTCCAATAAAGCTTACAAAGTGCACAGCCCCGGTCTCCCTGGAGAGTTAGCAACAACAAAGAGCAAAGCCTAAATGATGCTGTTCCTTATCTTTCAGTCACCAGGGACTTCCAGCCTTTTCCTCATTTCTGAGCATTAATCTTTATTTCTTTTCCAGAGTAATGACATTTCTCAGCAGTGAATATTTTTATCCACTGGCTACATCCATAAGACATTGAGTGTTGATATCAGCTGTCTTGTTGAAAGGATTTTGCATTGAAGTGCCACGTCCATTTCCCTTTTTCCAATTTGTTTATTCTCTTATTTGCATATTGTTTTAAAATTTATCATTGTGTGGGGTTTCTCAGTAAATACCAACACCCAGATCCTTTACTGGGGCCAAGGGCTTTCTTTGAACATTACCTAAGGTGTTCTATCTGTCTTTTCTGCACAGCACCAGGTGCAAGTCCCTTTGTGACTGGAATAGTGACTAGTCAGCAAGAACATTATTCTTCAATATGGAAGGAGGAACAGTGAGCCTGAATGTATATCAATAAACATAGGCTAAAACCAAATACTTTTACAGATGCAGAACTCCCAGGGCCCAAATTCTCGGTGTATTGATTGCATGTGGTTATAACAGTAATGTCTCTAAAGTCTGAATGGTGTAAAAAATATCTTTTCCCTTTGATTCTTCAAGGGTTTGTATGTGTAAGGGTATTAATAGCATGTTTTCTTTGAGTCAATGAAATATGATTCATGAACCATTCCCTAAATCATATGTGGCTATTCTCGCTTTTACCCCTTCTAGAATATGCTTATTAGAAAATCCTTGTGACCATGCAAGAAGTGATTTTTACAAAGGCTTCTAATAAAACCTCCTGGGGAGCCCTGCACATGCACTGGAAACCAACAGGGAACCAGGCACTTAAATATTCGGCAGTACAGCTCTGTGGGAATAAATACAAATTCAGTATGTTTTGTGTTGTCAGCAAGATCTGACATGTTGTTAGACACTAAAAGTGTAGTCAAGCCTAATGCGGTAGGGCATTAATTGAGCATGTGCAGGTGGTGAGACAAACAGGTAGCATTGTTTTACTGGTTACATGAATTTTAAAGGAGTAAGTGAATGGCTGCTTTTTTAGGCACCATTCACTGTCCATCCCTGGAGGCAGAAAACAAGGTACGATGAGCCAAAAGTCTGATCTGGTGTGACAGATCCATTTTTACCATGGGAAAAACAGACACTTCACTGAGAAATGACATCATCTTTAATACCGTGGGATCTGTCACCAGCAGTTGTAAACAGAAACTGATTTATAAGCCAAACAGTTGTCTTAGCCAGAAAGACTTGATTCAAATTTGCAGTCCTAGATCACTTTAGAAGAGATCTGAAAGTACCCTGACTTTTTGCAACTCATTCATTTAAGGGTAGCTGGCAAAGGATTTCTGTAAAGTCAGCAAATATGTCCTTTCTCACCAGGAGATTTCTACTTTAACAGAAGTTACTTTGGAGAGTCTTCCTGATGCTGGGGTCTTTAAAATGAAGGATTACATGCAGGAGGGGGGCAGTTCTTCAGCATGTCAGGCTCCGGCTCATTTCATGCTGTGTTATATGCAGGACTCTAGCATGACCCTGAAACACATCGTGACAAATTTTGAACTCGGAGCACAAGTTTGAATTCTAGCAGTTGAAATCCATGACGTGCACTCCAGCCTCATACCTCCCTGGCACTGGGAACATGGCTCGCACACTCAGAGTCCCTGTGACACAGCCTGTGTCCTGCTGTAGGGATCTGCCTCTGAGGCCGTGCTGATCTGATCTGCCAGCCCTTGATCTCCCTCCTGTGAGGTCAAAAGGGGGAGACCAACAGAGGCGCTGCCTTGTTATTGCAAGAGCTGTCCTGCAAATTACCCTACAAGTCATCTTAAAAATCACCCTCCAAGCAACCTGCTCCTAATGGGCCACTGAGAGTCACTGGTCTTTTGCACTGGAGATGTCTGATGTGTCCTCCACTGCAATGCTTGATAGAGCACTATCTCATAGAGCACATAAGATATCGCTTAAGACAAATGTGTCACAGCATCTCTCTGGGAATGTGGTTATGTGCAGATATGAGAAAATTGTCATCATAAGACAAGTTGCTGATTCTATCAATGTTCTATTGTACTAGAGACTGACTGTAACACTGTAGGAGTGGCTTTATTTACCTTAGCTTAAGTGCCTCTAACTTTTACATAAAATAATACAGCATAGGTCTTCTCATATTACAATAGCTTACATTACCAGACTGCTATAGACTTATACCTGAAATTACAGCAAACCTATTTACATGTCAGTATCTTACTTACAAACAAGACAGTAGTATTTCAAAGAGAGAGTCAAAATCAGCTCTTGACATTTTTAGAGACTGTTCTAACAAAGAGGTTTATTAAATAAACCCCAAGGAACAACAGGAGGCAGAAGACCCCTCACAGATGATTAATACTGATGATCTTTACCCGGTAGGAGGGTAAGAGTGGAAAGCTTGAGCAGTGCTAGTGCTGCAGTTGAATTTTGAAACACTGCCACCTCACGTCAGTTTAGCAAGAAAACACAATCTAAGCCAGCCTCGCAGCACCTTTCCTCTGGTGTTTGCCTGGCAGCAAAAGGCAAAGCAGTCTCGGTCCCAGAGGTACTGTTGTCCACATTAATGCTGTTATTTTTTAATTGAAAGCGTTAATAATGTCCATAATATTTTATAAACACAGATCCAGCGCATACTTTCCCCTTGCATGTTAAACATGCAGACAAACATGAGCCATAAAGCCAGACACTGGTATTTGTTATTTCACATTAGTGTTTGTGTTGTGTTGGATACACTGGCATAGCCTGAGAAGGTGTGAGGCATTACAGTATCATTTCTTCTCCTTTTTGACTCTGCAGAAAGGCATCAGTGGAAAGCTGGACAAGGACAGAATCCCTGGGTGCCAAGGCTGTGACTCTAAAGAAAAGCTGCATCCACAGCTGGCTCCATTTCTACATCCTTCAGCAGGGCTTCCTTTATTGTTCTATTTTCCACTACTTCTGAGCAAGAACTGGTGAGTAACTTCTGGCATAATTACTGGTTTTAATACAGAGCAGAGAGTTAAAAAGAGTGCTCTGGTTTTGCAATCAGTAAGAATGTTTCTGTACAGAATACTTTGTTTATACAAATCTTCTGCAAAAGGGCTTGGTTTTGTACCTGACCTATGTTGAGCAGTGGTTACGTCGGAGGCTGAAGAGCAGGACTCAGATTCTTGGCGCATCTATTGCTGGCTAAAACTTTGTGCAACTTTTGTTGCACAAAGCAACAGAAGTCCTCAGGAAGAACAAAGCTTGGGAATCTGCATCCTTCTCTGGGAGATGGGTCTGTCCAGACTGCAGCAACGGGATCATCAGAACTATAAGCAAATTCAGTGCTCAAGTTTCTCTCCCAGGAAGATCTGGGGACTGGCCTGAGGTGCCCACTTCATACATGATGCTGCCTGAAACCAGATCACTTCATGCTTTTCAGTCAGCTAGTTTTCAGCCTGTTTAGGTTTCTGAGCCAGCTCTCAAGAGACAACACTCAGAGCTTACAGTGCTGTCTGCAGGACTTGCCCTGCAGGTGGAGAGGAGTGTACAGTTGTGCACTGCCTACTGTAGCATTTGTGCATGCATTAGCTGAGTTACATGAGCCTGTGGAAAGGGCTACAGCTCCCCCAGCATCCTCTCCTGCCATCCTCCCAGTCAGTCTATATCTGCTCATCTTACACATGTGTGTGTTATTCACACACAGGTGTGCAGACTCATGTCTTATTTCAAATGCGGAAAGGTGCCCTGTTCAGCAAAAATGCAAGAGTTTGTGTTTATGTTCTGGACACTAGAGGTAGCATCAGTTTACGCTCACTTTAGGAGGTATAATTCTCTCTTCACCTCAAGAAGTCACCTTTTTCATCCACTCCTTCAGCCTCTCTGAGACAGTCCGGCACCTACAGAGCCTGCAAACATGTTACAAAGGGAGCGCCCTGAGCCTTGAAGTGCTCCTGTGGCTCCTCTGAGCACTTGGAGGGGATGACTCCTTTAGCCAGCTGGCTCACTCCATGGCCCTGGGGACTGCAGCCATGCCCCAGCGCCAGCTGGCTGTACCTAAGCAGTAAGGGGCTTGTGGGACACAGGAACAGAATTCAGAGAGAAATGGTCTAATTGTTGGTAAATACAACCTGGAGCAGCCGTGAGATTAGGGACCTAATAAAAATACCCTCAGGCTCCAACCCAGTCCTACCAGCCCCAGCCACGTAACAGACCCATACCACAAGCATACACAAACAGTCTTGAAAGTTTTGTCAACAGCCTGAAGGTGGGCATTAAGGAGAAAGCAGCATCTCAATACTGAATAGAGAGGTTTAGAATCCACCTTAAATTAGAGAGATGATTACACACTTCCCAGAACGGTGTTGGATAGCCTCAGACACTGAAAGGCTGCCTTTTTCAATCACCACTCACCTTTCAGAGGGTCCCCCCATGGATGAAACTCCCTCATTCTGAGACTGATGCAGACTCCTGCATGGAACAATAAGTACAATTGAAGGTGGGAGACTGCCACAGCCCAGCATTATGCCACTTTAAAATGTCAGGGAACAACATACTCCAGTAGCAAATTTTTCAGAGCTAGGGACAAGAATTTTTGCCATGGAAAACTGAAGGATAATCTATTCATCTGTCCATGGGGAAAGTATTTTCCTAATTCTATACTGTTAGTAGCTGCCTTAGGTCATGTAGCACAGTGATTTGGATTTCCCATTGCCCTGCCAAATACAACAGTTTTCATTATCTAAGTAGTCAATTCTTCTTCACATTTAGTCTCTATTATTGGGCAGACCCTGACATTTGTGGCTGCTTTGGACCATTCTGTTAATCTCTAGTACCCAGAAATCTGGATTATCCTGCTAGATCTAGAATTTCCAGGTGGAATAGATGCAACTGTCCTTCCTATCTTTGCATTCAAGGACTGCTTGTGCTCTCTGTACAGGGACTTCTGTAGGAAATAAACTTGTTTGAAGAGGTCATTCTCTGCTGTCTTTTTGACAACAGATTGTCAGAGAAAGCAGAACCAGGATGAAAACCTAACTTCCAGAATGGTGGTTTGCAGACCCCCATGCTTGAAATCCTCTGGCTGCATATGTAGATGTAGTTACTACCTTTGCCTGGACAAACAGGTGTCCCTGATGCAATGAGACAAGCCTTCCATTCAGGTATGCAGAAGTTCTTTTTGCACAGTGGAAACATCTGGTAGTAGGTGGATTAATTAAGACAGAAACTGAGCTGGGAGGAGAGGAAGGAAGCAAAACCAGCAATTAGGCCCAGAAAGCTGTTACTGGGCAAGCTGAAGTGGGGGGAGAGGTAATGAAACATTGTTTGTTTGGATTGTCAGGAAGAAGAGAAAATAGAAGCCATGGCAGACACAGAAGAACAATACATACAGATGTGTTCAAGTACTTTGTGTGCCAGTTTTGAGACTGAAAAAGCTCACACCAGAACAGAACTTCTCTGTCAGCTCAAGTGCTATCCTATTTTCAAAGTTAGGAGAAGGGTGACAATCCCCTCTTCAAGGTGAGTCCTGGCACCTTGAAGGCTCTCCAAAACAAGCATATACGCATGTCTGTGGATGAATGTGTGCACATGCACACACAAGCAAACAACGAGCACACAGTGTGGTAGGAAACTGTTCAGAATTGTGTTTAGCATCTCAAGGAACCTAGGGAGCAGGCTGAAAAAGTAAATCTGTGCAGCCTGCATTGTTTTTGAAAATCTATACCCTGCAGCCATTTGGTGGCCATCTGTCCTTGCTGCTGAATACCAAGCAGGAGCGCTCTCTTATATACTCCCTCAACTGCAGTTCTGCTCAACTTAAGTTTGGGAGAAGCAGAAAACACCATCAGAATGAGAAGCTGATAGCAACAATACTGCAACAATGTGCTCTGGGAGAAGGAAAAGGAGAGAAAGATATGGCATTTCCAAAAGAGACCAAGACATGATGTTATCACACCACAGAGGACTGAAATCATGCAACTTATTTGATTTAAAACCTTAGGTTCATTCACATTTCCTTACCCAAAGGTAAGCAGGCTATTTCTTTTCTCCATTAATAATTCAGTCTTGCTTGTATTTACTATTCCTTATGTCATCTCCACCTTAGTGTGTAATAGTTAATTTTGGACAATATTTCCTCTGCATTCTGGAAAATATCTTTCTCTTTCCTATTACAAAACATTTGCAATTTTTTTCAGATCAAAGCTATAAGAATGAGTCCAGGAAACGTGGGTCCTTCTTTTAGCCTGTGGCTGTATAACCATCAGCAGGTCACAAAAGGTTTCTAGATGAAATGGTACCACTGCTTGGGAGGACATCCATAAGTTACTGAACATTTCAACACAGGAAGAAGGAAGCAAAGAGTGACTCAAATCGAACCAGGATTTCTTACTTTCAGTAAGAGAGAACAAATCTCTTTACAACTTTGCCAAAACCCACACATGGAAACACATGTCATAATTTAATGTAAGCTGTACCTGAAGTCCATGAAGACATCCTTATAAGGTTTTTGTGGTCTTTGGCTCAGACACAAAATGCATACGAGGTATTGATCAGAAAAAAGACTGCAAGACTCAGAAGAGAAATTAAACTCTGCTAGGACAGGCTAATAGGTTAGAGATCAAGCTAAGTTGGGTGTGAAGTTCTCCAAAATGTAGGTTGGAAGGAAGTTGTTTAGCCCTAGAAAAAAAGGCTTTCAAAATTATGGAACCAGGTTCAACTTACCCCAATATTTGGGACACATTTGGGTTTAGGATTCTGTCTCACATTCATCCTAAGTAGAAATAAGGTGAGTACTGAGAGAAGGCATCCTTTCAGTAATCTAGTCAGTAGCACTAAGTACAAGCTAAAGCAAACTGGAAATCTGAACCAGATACCACACTTTGTGTTCAAGCTTGAAATTACATTTCTCCCATGCTAAGTTCTAACATCTAACTCTTCTGAGTGTGGAATAAACCACATTAACTGAGCCAAGAAATTCAAAAGGAGACATCCTTCTCATACCAGGCTGGTGCTGATGGTGGTATGAGAAGCTGCTTGCATGAGACAGGTTTGCTTTATACTCTCTGCAACCAATAAATTAAAGGCCTAGCCATACTAGCGTTTGAGATGAAAACAGAGGTATAACTTGCAAAGCTGTAGTTCAAGGGTGTCTTTCTCTTTTCATACTAGGACTAAGATGGCCTTATAGAAACCAAGCTGGAACTTGTTGGAGGCTCCATCTATGACCCAGACCAAAATGCTTTCCCCCCACCCAGTTCATAGGAATTCAGATAAGGATCTGCTGTTTCTGTCTTTAAGCCTAGAGCTGACTCCTGTCAGTCTCATTAAATGTGCAACACACTCAAGAACTTGTACAGGGCAGAATTTTGCCAGAGGGTAAAATTTGGTCAAGGGTATAAAAGCTCCAAACATCCAAGGTTCAGGGAAGCAAGCCTCACAGTGAGGCATCCCTGAAAGCAGTAATAAAATGGTAATCTTCTTTCCTTCCTTCCTTCCTTCTCATAAAATAAAGCAACAAATGGTATCTGCAGTGCTGACAGAACTTGCTGTTTGCTGAGGCTGAGATATAGCCATTGGCTGTTTATCTAATGCAGATAAATAAGCAGATATCAGAGTAAAGGTCAATGAAGTATTTGCCCTATCCCTAAATTACACAAGAGTGTGTCATCATGCAGATCAACATAGCTATCCTGGCTTGTGCTTTAGCTCATTCCTTTCATCCCAAAAGTGAACATTCCTGCTTTTGACATGTAGGGTAGTGAACAAAGTTCAAGTGGAACTGCACAAAGGGAGAGCTCCCCAATACTGTCATGGGAAAAGGGCTGCTGGCCAAAACAATGGTGTCAGCAGCATATGTACATATTCAGAAAGTACACTTCATGAACCCAGGGTTTTGTTTTCAGAGAATGTCAGAAAGCAAACACAGAAAACCCCTCCACATAGTTTACACAAATAAGTGGCCCAGCATAGTCCAGGAGGAGAAAGGGAGTGGGGAGGGAGAAGCTTTACGTGACTAAACGAGGTTTTTTCAGTGTGTTGCCGTACTAAATACCAGCAACATGAGCAAGAGCCATGGAAGAATATGAGGAAATCCCTTTGGAACAGTTAGAGGTCAAACCCTGTTTCCTTGGACATGAGTCTAAATGCAGGGTGCACACTAGTGAACCTGCGTTTGATGTGGTCCATGGCTCCATATTGTCCAGGATGAATGTGGCTGGACACAAATGCCAGTAAGTCACTCACACCTCTCTGAGAGAGTCCTCCTGGGCTCCTACAGTACCCTGGCTTTTTTCTTCCTCACATTACAGTGGTGTCTTCCTGGGAAATCACTCCATGGAACAGGATACAGAAAAAATTATTCTCACTTTTTATTTGACAAGTGCCATGGTGCCCTGAGTCCCCACTTGCAGCTGGAGCTCCACCATGCAAGGCATCACACCACATGAACAAACAACCACTCTGGCTTCTGGCATCGCTCTCTACCTCTGAGGAGGAGTCCCTCCCAGGGGAAGCTCTGCAGTCCCATGCTCCCCTTGCTCAAGATGAGAGCCCTTCAGGTGGGCTCAGGATTCTAGCACAAGCTCTGCTGCAGAAGATATGTCTGTGATCCCATATTCTGGCTTTGCCTCTTCCCTGTTCAGCATCTATGACTTCTCAGGCCCTCATTAAAAAAGAAAAGTAGCTGCTTCTTGCCTCATTGACTTTACACAATGAATTTCCTCCTGCAGGTGGCTCCATACCCTGCTAGAAGGTGGGATAATACATACGGTATCACCCTGCTAGAAGGTGATCTGTCTTTATATGGCATCAAGACATTTGGAACAATAATGTTTTCCAAACCTCCTCCACTTAGCTTCAGAAACTCCAAGCCTTGAAAAACCAGATGCTTAGGCATGCAATTCAGGCACAAGGCTGTTACAGTGAACTAAAAACAATGTTGGAAAAGATCTTGACTCTTATTACCATAAATGAGAGAAAGCTGAAAACGTGGCTCAAACCCTCAAGTATTTATGCTCTGATATAACTGACACTTCCCATGAGATCCTGGGTCAAGATAGAAGAAATAGACAATTTGTGGCATTCCTAACTTATCCACATCTTCCCCCAGCATGTAAGTATCATTTACATTACTTGTGGACTTAGACAATTATTTTTCCTGCAAGATACTATGATGTTTTCTGTTTCTTTGCATGAGAAATAAGAATACACACAACAACAGAAACAACAGATAGCAGAGAATAGAGACTGGAAAATACTTCATTAAAAAAAAACACGTGCTCACAGCAATAAGTTGTCACAGGTCAATAACTTCAGCTAGGGTGAAAAATGATAGAGCAGTTACATGGTGCCAGCTGAACAGATGTAGTTGTTCTAAGAACGAAAATTTGCAGGACACACCAGAACTGTTAAAATTACACTTTCTAATGTCCCAGGTTCACCTCTCCTAAGAAAGAAGATGGGACGCCACTTGCTACTTTCTTCTGTACAAGGTCCTACTACAGAAACACCAGCACTTCAAAGGGCTGTTGGTGGCCTCATGCCAGCAAGATCTGCAGATGTCAGGTAATGTCTCTATGTGTGGGATACACTAAGGAGCTGGGTTCTTCTAGCAGATAGGATGCTCTGCATGTGCCAGAGTGAATAAAACACTACTTTCACCAGAAAACAACCTTCTGAAATAAGAAGCTCACCCTTGCTGCCTGTGTGGCTCAAACCCAGATTTTGAAACCACTGTCTGTCAAAAGTCACAGTGCTTCTTCCTCTGCTTTGGTGTGTATGATCTATCCTCTCCCCAGTTATCTGCTTGGATTATTCATATGCCTTCCAGCACCCAAGAGTGTCCAGTGTCCCAAAGTTGGCCTCCTTGTCCCCCTGCAATACCTCTTGCAGGCTCACATGAGAGCAATGCATCACCCAGTCCCCAAAGCAGAAGGTTCTGCCCTTGGGCTGTCAGGAACACATCTCTCATACAGCAGAGCAGAAAATAACCCACTAGAAAATCACAGCCTTTTGTTTTACCAGTTAACACTTCCTGCTATAGCTGATCCAAGACAGTTGCTGAATTATTTGTAGTGAGTTTCTTTTACCTCCTGCACTGTGACAGCTGCTACTTCTTTTCTCTTTCCGAGTCTGATTTCTGGCCACCATTGTGCAGCTGGCCAGCCAGAGAGCAGGGGGATGCTGGAGCAGCAGGTTACATGTGCTTTCCCATAGCCTCACTTCTGAGGAATTAATAACACAGACTAAATAAAAACACTTCACAAGTTTCACAGGTACATTTGCTGTATACGCTTTCACAAAGGCTACAAAAATTTACTCCTAGGAATTTCACAACATTCTTTTAATTATTAAAATTACATGAATTAAGAGGTAGATTGCAGTTCAAGCTTTTTCTCCATTTTCACATGAAGAAATCATTTATTAGGTACAACCAAAAAATATCTTTATATTTTCTAAGTTCCTATAAATGTGTCAGAAAACAAGAGCCAGCAGATTTGTGAAGGACATTCTGTTTAAGACATATATATTTAACAAGAGATTGAGGTAGCAGCATTTTTGTTCTTAATAAGTGTAACATCAATAGACATTTTTTTCAGTTTATTAGGATGTTAACAAGGTATTATTTGAATGCTATTTATGATTTCTCTATTTGATAATCAGTTTTGAAAATGAAGTGTTGTTTGAAGACATGTATAATCATGTGCATCTACACAAGGAGTTCTGTATGTTTTATGCACAGACAAGGCAAGCCTTGTCTTTAAAAGCAGCTTCTGGCCCCAGTTGAAGCACTATTGCAACCAGTTTGGGAGCATTTTTGGGAGTATTTGAGGAACTTTTCTTTAGGGGTGACACTGATGATTCCTGATTCCAACCATGGTGGCCAGATGTCTGAAACTACTGGAAGCCTAGTTTAAATTACTTGTTTTCTATGAGCCTTATTTTTTGGAAGGATGGATCAAATTTATCATATTATTAAAACAACAGGGAGGAAACCAACAACTGCAAGCACAGGGCACTGGTCCAGGTGATGCCTTAAAATCTCGGTTATATAGATATTAAGTATAACTCCTTTAGCATATTTAGCCACATTTAGCACTTTAGCCAAGTACCTTTGTATTAGATTCCTGAAATGTTGTTTAATGTTCCTCGTCAAGGATTTCAATGGATAAAGATTTTAGCAAGAACATCTAGTTTGTATAGAATGTACCCAGAAAAACATAATAGGCACATTGTTTGATATAACTCTAGTCTAAACTATCAGAAAAGGCCCAGAATCCTTGAAAATGGTCCAAGCAGGACAGAGAGAGTTGAAGACTTTTGTGGCAGGAAGATATGGGATCTTGGGACCAACAACTCAAATGTGGGAGGTGTGCCTGTGGGAGGACCTGGGGAACGGACAATTTTTGGGCTGGGTCTATCCCCATGAGGCAATAGTTACATATTATAATTAGATGACACTATAAGTTTGTAAAATCTGGGGGGGGGGGGGGGGCCTGCATATGTCATCTTTGTGCACCCAAGACCGCTTATTAAAGAGCTGGTTTTGTTCACTTTTCTATACTAACATTGTCCAGAGAATTATCCCTTTGATTTTAGGCAACACGGGGAAAGAGATAATTCATTGCAGTTGCTATAATCTGACTTGGGCGCAGCTGCTAAAACAGAGAAGTCAAAACAATATTTATTTTGACACATTTTTGTGAGAGAATGTTTGGAAAGCTAAAGATCTTGTAACATTAATAATTTATGTAGTTTTAAGTCTGAATGTCCACAAATGATTGAATTTCACTAAGTTCTTAATACACAATACATACATGTATCCAATTAGGACTATTAAAAGCAAGAATATTGTGGATACTGTTTCCACTGCTAATTAATTGAAATAAAATCATTTGAAGAATGCCTCCTCAGAAGCTGCCTCAACCAGCCCAGCCCCTATGAACTATGATTTATAGCCACTTGGCCTGGAGCTGTGGAAATTTTAGGGTGAATTGCTGCTGCAAGCTTACTATTTAGGAATGAAAATAGACTATAATTATATACAATTTTTAGGAAGTTTTCATTGAATTGTTGCTGTAGAAGTTATGATTTAACTTGCACTATTAACAGCTGATTGAATAGAAATGTTTTAATAATGGAAATATATAGTGACACTAGCAAATATGATGACTATTAGAAGACCAAAGTTGTCACCAACAATATTAAACACTGAAGATTTATTAAAATGTCATTCTAAAGAAAGGCTGCCTATCAGTGTGTAATCAGCCCGGCCAGGAGGGTCTCTCCCAACCCCAAGGGAATACTCCAATTTTTCAGAAATACAGGTTGGGAATATTTAGATCTGAGATGTCCACCTAATCTCAGTGAATTTCATTGTAAGGTATGCAAGTATGTTGCTCAGAAAAGTTAGAAGAAACCATTTCCCTGGTTAAAGAGGAAAATAGAAATGTGCTGGCCGTAAAAGTTTACTAGAATTCCTTTTGTTTAGTCACAAAGACAAGATAATAAGAAAATATAGCCATGTTTTATATTTTATGGAAGCCATTTGTCAAGCCACATGACATTAATCACCTTGATTTATAGCTGATTTGAAAGGGGAAATGTAAGATAGAAAAAGCAGGGCCTAAACAGCATATTTAGCAGAAGGGCTCTTTTAAGCTCTCCTAAGGGTGACAATTCTAAATTGCCCAGCAAAACACTGCTGCCTGGCTGTGTTGGAGTAGCCCTGGGAAGTAACCACTTTGCTGATAGCAATAAAGAGTATTACCTCCATATTTCAATTTTAATGAATCCCTGAAGTTTCTCTAGTAATTTTTAAATGATGGATCAGAAATGGAGCTGGAAAAGGCAAGAGGTGTTAATTGGCTGGGTTTTAATCTGAGGATAATCCAGTGCAATCTTTGCTAATGTCTCCAGCAGAGAAAGCTTCAGTCTCCTGGCTCTGGACTTCTGAGTTATTTGTGTCCAGAAATTTTTAGGTATCTACAAATTGTTTATTCAAACACAGAGCCTTTTCCCACCACTGTGGACCATAAGCATCACATGTGTTCTCCTAGTAGAAGATAACGACTGCAAACCCAGACCTAACAGCTTAAATCTTGCTAGAAGCCTTTCAGTATAATTTTAGTGTTGACAGGCTGTAGACCAATCTGCCAAAATCTCCTTTTACAATATCAGATGGAGTGGCATTTTAACTACTACTAACAAAAGTATTCTGAGCCCTTGTGCAGATGAAAAGTATCCAATCATGCATAAGGTGCAGAAGCTGAAAGAACACAGTATAAAGCATCCCAGGCTGTGGAGCTTTATCCCATGACAAAGAACAGTGTTGCATTATGGACCCTGACCACATGATGCAGACTCTTTTTGTATGTATGCAGCAGAAACCACCCAGAACATCTTTCAAAACAGCCTTGTATGGATCTCCAAAGGAGGGATTGAAATCAGTCTTCAGTCTTAATCAGTGTGGATCTGCTTAATATACAAGGTGCTTAAACATGGTTGTAAAAGATGCATTACAAACTAGAGGGTCAGTCATCCTGGATCAATTGTAGCTTCTGCACAACTAACCCCCGTTACTGCTTCAGGAAGTAAATCCACTGGATTTATGCTTTTATAGGATTTCCATTAAGTCCTACACTGTTTATACTGGCTTTATATTTAAGGACCTTATGCAGACTTAAATCTGATTTCTGGAATTTAGAGAGGGATTGTGAATCTCAGCAGTAGTAAAATTCAATCCTGAGCCAAAACTTCAAGCACAGCCAGTGAAATGTAGAGCATGGGCATCACCCCATCAGCTAAGTGATGTCAGAAAATTATCCTCTTCGGTCTCCCAGAAGAAGCTGACCTGCACTGCCTATATTACATTGCATTACTTTAATTGACATTGTCCATCTAGGCAATGCTAAAACTAACACACAGAGCTTTCATGGCTTAATTGACAGAAGCCTGGAAATATGTATTTGTACAGCTTTAAAGGATGATGAACTGCTCCTGTAGACAGTCAGTGGCAATTGATATTTTCCATTGTGATTAGGATTTTGCTCTATTCCACTTCTTTTTTCTTTGCTTTCCAGCACAGAAAACCTCTTCAGTTTTTTTGTTTATAGACAAGAATATCCTATATTCTCAGGCAACACTTAATCCACTTAGCAAGCGAAGACCTCCATTTATGCTCTGAGCAGTGTGATTTTCTCCTTTTGTTTTTCAAAGTAATTTTTTTCTTATTGCCATGGAGAGACAATGGCATAACCTTCCTTGGAACAGCCTGAGACCTTTACTGGCACATGCTCCCTGTCTCTTAAAAGGAGAAGGTGTGTGAGAGCTTTCAAGTTGCCTACTGCAAGGCAATCCATGTATCTGGCAAATGGCCCCTCAGACCTCAGTCCTCAGTCCTCCTTTGCTGTAGAAGAAGTCAGGCAAAGTGTGGTCAGGAGTGAAAAAACACGGTGGGAATCTGCTCTGAATTTCTGTGCCCATCACTGAAAGGAGACACCATCTCCAATCCCACTCAGTACACAGCTGCACTCTGGACTCCAAGTCCCTCACCTATACCTGCTTCAAGGATATTTACATTGCCAGAGTGATCCAAAGGGACCTTAATACAAAAGAATCAGACTTAAACACGTGATTTTAAACAGAAGGAGGTGCTGCAGAAAGTATCTGCCCTCATGGCTGAGAAAGGGTATTTGCCCCTGCTGTGGTTAAACCCTGGCCCTCAACCAAGGCCCATGCAGCCGCTCAGTCACTCCCCTACCAACAGGACTAGGGAGAGAACAGGAAGGGTAAAAGCCAGAAAACTCAAGGGTTGAAAGACAGTTTAATAGTGAAAGCAAAATTTTTGCACATAAGTAATGCAAAACAAGGAATCCTGTCACTGCTTCCCATGGGCAGGCAGGTGTTCAGCCATCCCTTAGAGAGCAGGGCCCCATCACACATAACTTACTTGGGAAGAAAAATGCCATCACTCCAAACCTCCCCTTCATCCTTCTTCCCCACACTTGATATACTGAGCATGATGCCATACAGTATGGAATATCCCTTTGGTCAGTTTGGGTCATCTGACCTGGCTGTGCCTCTTCCCAACCTCCCCTGCACCTCAACTTCTTTGCCAGCATGGCAAAAAGCAGGAAAGACCTTGGCTCTGTGCAAGCACTGCTCAACAATAACAGAAACATTTATATATTATCAACACTGTGTTTAGCACGAACCCAAAACATAGCCCCATACTAGCCACTGTGAAGAAAATTAACCCTATCCCAGCCAAAACAGGCACAGCCTTTCTGGGGCACTTGTAACAGACCCCAAGAGGCATTTGTAAAGAGCTGGTGCCTCTGATATACTCAATTCTAGGCATTGCAGTAGATAAAATGCACTTGAAATTTCAACTACAAGGAACAAAAACATTCAGGTGGCTTTAAAAGTGAAATGCAGTGAGGGTCAAGTCTCATGACAGACTTACAAATTCTGTATCATCTGCTGAAAAATGTCATTTGTCTTCAGCCTCTCCTCTAACAGGTGATAACAGATCTGTGTGGGTTTTGTGTGGCAGCAACAGCCAGAAAGCTAGATAAGATCATCAAACATTTTATATAAGCCATCAATAACAATATTCACTCACTAGCACCACAGTTTGGATGGAAATCCATGCCCATTCATTTCAATCAACATGTCAGTCCAAAAAATACTATGCAAAAGAATAGCTACAAGGCAAAACTAGCTGCAAGATTATCTACAACTGAAGGTGAACCAGGCAGAAACACAGCCATGAAAAACTATGTGCATGGCCAGAGACAGAATTGCATTTTGGCAATGGAGATTGACTTCCTACACAGATGTCATTATATTCAGGCACAGATTCTTCCTTAAGACACTCTTGAACAAGTCTGATTATCTTCTTTGTTGCACAAGGGAGCTTGCACACCTCATTCACATGGAGCAGCCCAATCACCTCTGTCTTAACAAACGCAAAGTTAATTCCTTCATGGCAAAAATGTTGTGTATAAAAAAAGCCACTTTAGACCACAGGTGTTCTGAATTTTATTTGAGCCTGAAAAAAAATAACCCTAAGTCTGAACAATTAATAGGTGATTAGTTACAAAGAGATATTCTCTTGTGGAATGCTTCATAAGTGTGATAGCAAGCTGGAAAATGCTAATATTGCAGCTTTTTAGATAGAAATATTTTGTGGCTTTGGACAAATTCAGGAGATATTTATTAGTGAAAGGCTCAACACTGCACTGCAGACCACTCTTCTCAAACCATCTTGGCACAGATCGCATCTCCAGGCACAGACAAAACCACAGTAACATTTTAGCCCTAGGGACATTTCCTCACACATTGGTTGCCTTCTCTTCTCCCAGGTCTCTTCCAGCTGCTGAACTCTTCTTACAGCCATGACAGATGTGCGGTTTGCCATTCTTTGTCCTCTTTACATGAAAGCTGGCCTGGCCCAGCTGTCCTGGCTGGATATCACTACCTTCAGGTGGGAGAGCAACATCAAGAAAGTGTTATGTGCAGTTGCAACTCATTTTAACAACACTGAGGCTGAAAACCACAGAAGCTCATGATCAGAGAACTCTTTTACTGGTCAGAGAATTCTCTCCACTGAACACAGCTTAGCACTGCCAGCCTGTGACCCACCAGATTCCCTCTAATCATATCTGTGTATACAACAAAACAAACATATTCCAGGAGCTTTACAGTTTAGATTATTTAATGAAAACAGCTTTCAGAGGCAAGGATGTCACTGTAGACTGCAAGTATAAAGGAATGTAACAGTTCAGAGAGGAAGATAAGCATATTGAAAATTGGCTTTACTCATGAAACCTGAACAAAAGGTTGCCCCATTGCAATTCCAATGGCATAATGAACTGCCAGTAGCAAGCCTAGAAGCTGTAGAATAATGTAACATCAGTCAAATGCACACATCTCCCAGCTGCTTCCAAAAGCAGGTACAAGCAGAGCCTGCTGTGAGCATGCTGGCAGCAATGGGTCACTTGAGAGGCAGGAAGGCATGGGACAGACAAAACACACAGGCCCAGTGGATTCCATGGGTTTTCTCACCAGTCTGGTGCCTCCTTGATGGCTTTTCTCCATCTGTATAAGCAAGGTCTGTAGAAAGGAAGATGAAGTCAAACTCCCTGGGGTAGAGTTTGATAGTTTCTACTTTTAGGCATCTATGTTAGTTTTTCAAAGCTTACATTGGGCTCCTTCTTATAAAAGAGCCAGTGGAGAGAAGGTGGTCCATTCTGTCCTCAGACGGATGATGATGATGGTCCACGGCCTGAAGACCTCTCCAGAGGTTACCATTCTGCACTGATACAGCGCCCACAAAGCCAGCATGTGTTTAGGTTACACCTGGACAAGGGACATGGGAGTTCTTCCACTGGCCAGGGTCCAGCTGCACTGCTACTTGCAGTCCCCAGCACAGCAAGGTACAGCATCATGGTACAATTTGGACAGGTCTCTGATTCAGCTGGCTGGGAGACAAGATAAAACAAGGCAAATTCCTCTTTGCCAGAGGCACTATTTGCTGAGTTATCCAGGTGAACCATGAAGGTTCATGTACGGCCAGATTTCGCAAACGCAGATTTGGGCAGGGCTCTCCCCACGTGGGTGTGCCCTTCTAGCCTGCACAGTGGTTTTTTTAGGTGAGGCACAGTGTGCACAGAACTGGCCCCACCGTTTAAGTCCCAAGGTCCATCTGCCACGGCCGAGCGAGCTTGGACAGTGACAGTGAAGTCCTCGGGACTGTCACAGCACCCGGTACTAACCGGGGCTGACCCTGCTGAGCATCTGAGATGTGACGGGATGGGATGGCAGGGAGGCATTGAACTGCCGGGGGACGGTCCCCACTGAGACTGGAACTCAGGTCCTTGGGATTCAGAGTCCGGAGTGCTCTCCTTTACACCACGGGACTGCCCCATGAAGGTTCAACACTTGTGTCCAAAGCCAGCCTTGACTGTTTCCTGGTGCTGCATTCCATGAAGCTGAAGAGTCAGAATTGAATCCAGACTGTTATATTGTGTCTCAAGGATATTTAATTGAGAAACAGGACCCAAATGGGAGACTTTTTCAATCTACGTGAGTTCTCCTGAGCAGGAAGAACCAATTTGAGCATGAAAGGGAGAACATACACATGGCCTCAAGTGTTCCTGAGCAATCTGTTAACAAATCCTCTAGTTCAAGTATTTGGTATTAAAAATATGAACCCCGTCAGTCATTTCCTATGGCTAAAAGTGAACAAATGTAACCAATTACATTCCATTATCACTATTTCACCAACAGAGCAGTTAATTTGTAACATCATGAGGCTAACTTCATAAAACATGGGTATCACATCGATCTGTCGGTATTCTAGACACTGTCAATGACTAATGTACTTCTATAACATGTCCCTAGTTTTTGTTGTCTTCATTTTCCTGTGTGTCTCTTGACATGCTGAAATAAGCATTTAGGCCACTTCACTCTATTTACATTCCTGCAGAATTAAATCACTAAAGTGATTTAAATCTAATGTTAATTTAAGTGTATGCTGGGCACATGAATGGTATGTGATTACCACATGCCCTCCACCTGCTCACCTGTCTGCCACGGCACTGCCGAGGGAACAGACGCCTGTGCTGGCACGACACCAGGCAGAGGGTTACCTCTCATGGTGCCAAGACTGTTAACCTGCTTTTGGTGACCCTGAGGCAGAACAAGAGAACTATTGAACCAGTTTACACTTCTTAGGCACTTGGTCCCTTGAGGATCCTCAGGTCCTTCTTGGATCCCCAAGGATCAGGCATTCAGACTATCTGCACAGCAGCCAAAGCGGGTTGTGGGTTTTTTAAAGGCAAACAAGAGCAAGGTCTGGTTTCCCTTGCTTGCTCTTTTTCTGGCTCAATGAATGCTGTATTCTTAGCTGCCTAGATGTCCAGCTTCAATAATCCTCTAGTTCTTGCCTATTGAGAAAGACTGGTAAATTTCTTGTTATTATTTAAAATATATGGATGTTACCCTCATTTTTGTAAGGGAGTGATGCAATGTTTGTGCCTAATGCTGAATTAGTTGCTAGTAGTTCTTAGGTGTGAACATGCACACTCTGATAACCAAGTTCATAAACTGAGTTTTTGTGGAAGCTGAAGATGAGAGTGTTCAGATGATCCCAGTTGTTCTCAGATAAAGTCAGCTGACCAATGGCACTGAGCACAAGGAAGTCATGGCAATCTCAGAGGTTTCTCAAAGCATCAATCACCTATCTTCCTATTTCATTTGGGTTGTTGGAGCCAGACTCACTGCAGCTTCAAATAAAGCTTAATCCAACTGAGCTGCAGTTTCTGCTTACATTGGGTTGCTTTCCCCATTCAGCATGCAAGGAATTGAGAAGTGCAGCAGAATACATCATTCCCCATTTTACCTGAGTCTTCCAGGCCAGACTGCGTGTTACACAGCAATAACAGGAACAGTAGCGTCAAGCTGTTGTAGTGGTTTCCACATACGGCCTTGCAGTGCCGCCTTCAGACCAAAGCAAGGCATCCCTACCACTCGCTCAAGGAAAAGCCCATCCCCCCTTCAGCTGAGCTCGAGTCCCACCTAGGAGCTCACGATGAGTGTGAACCAAACCCACGCCCCAACTTCAGTTACGGGTTGAACTTTGTTCCTACAATACAAAGGAAAATAAAGGAAAAGTAAAGGAAAACAGAAGAATCTGGCCACTTGCAATGCTAGGTCATAAAAACCCATGTCCAAATCTGCAAAGTCCTAAGACGTGTTATTTTATTTTGGAAGAAAGAGCTTTCAGAGAATACCCCATCCTGAGCCTGGCTCTGATGAGATCTTGTGGGTCCTCTTCCATTGCTATTATGATATATTCTAGTTAGTAAAAACTAGCAAAAATGAGATTAGCACTTTCAGAGAAACCTTCACATGACCTTCCGAGCAACAATTTTACAACCACAAACAATTATAGGCCCAATAATTATTGTGAAACTAATTTGAGGAAGTGCCTGATGTGCAGATCCATTTTGACATAATATACATCATTTTACATAAGCCAGAAGTTTCTAGCAGATGCAAACAACAGAAACCATACATCAGAAAGTGAAAGAAACTTTTGGCTTGGGATTTTTTTCTCACCTTTGTACTCAAGATTGATACTGATAAGGTCAATTCTAGCATTTAACTCCAAAAGAATGCTTTTATTAGCATAAAGGACCATACATTCTCAAATTACTGAGGTATCAGCTATGTATTTTCTAGCCTAGTGCAATTTTTAATTATTTCTGAATTTAACTCTTTGTAATGATTTCTTCTTCAAAGCAAAAATACTAAAACACCAAATCCTATTCGTCTCTGATGTTCTCGTCTTTTCTTTCATATTCATTGAACCTCCACATTACTCTTCAGTATTAAACTAATAGCTTTTATAGAAAGCTTTACAGTTTTAATGTACTTATTGACATGTGCATGTAAACTAAATAAGAGTGATTGGAAGCAAAGGAGTTTGGCATTAGCTCAATGACAGATTTATCAAATATAACCTCCAAATAGGCAAGCTCATCTTGCAATATACACAAAATAAAAAACAAGATTAACTTATCCCTTAGACTAAAGTGCTGTTTATACAGTGCAAGAGGCCTAAACCTCTATGTTCTCTTACTGGAAAATCTTCATATTCTCTTATTGACAAATCTCCATGTTCTCTTATTAATATGATGACATAATCTGGTAAAATCTGTCTACTTCTATGTTAACTGATCTTTGGGGATTTTTTGGTTAACACTTTTTGCTTGGTTTTTTGGTTGGTTTTCTGGTTGTTTTTGCTTGTTTGGATTTTTTGTTTGGTCTGGGGCTTTTTTTGTTTTTGTGGGGGTTTCTTGGGGGTTTTGTGTGGTTGGTTTTGTTTTAGTTTGGGTTTTTTTTGGTTGGTTGTTTTGTTTTGTTGGGTTCTTTTTTTGGGCGGGGGTGGGGGGGGGAGAAGTCTGAGCAAAAATAACCAACATCTATCGGGGATTTGATGATGTTACACCAAACTTCTTTAAAGCCCAATGTAAGCCTTAAAATGTACCATTTTGTGGGACAGCTTTCAGACACAAAGCTTACATCTGGACGTATTGGGGTGGGTCCATGCAGCTCAGTGAATACTCCTCAGCTTTCCTCAGCATTCTGGAGAGCAGATACCCCAGAGAAATGCTCACATGTCACATTTTAGCCCTCAGTATCCTCTGTGCATCAGGGATATGATAACTTTGGAGACCTGTTAATATGACTCTAATTACTGTTAATAGTGTGAGCTCATGAAGGAGTTGGTTCTTTGTAGAAAGTTTCTTTGTCTTTATGTATCCACAACAAGAAGAGTAACCAGCAGATTCTCTGAGGGATTCTTGGTGCTGGCTCAAAGCTGACCTCTGACTTGGCAAGGAGGTGGCGGGTATGGGCAGTCTGTTTTTCCTACAGCCTGAGAGATGATGGGGAAGTGGAAAGAATGGTAAGCTGTGAGCAATGAGATTAAAACCCCAGAAATTACAGAAGAGGAAACAATAGAAGGGGAATTGTTTAAGGACTGGCAGAAAGGAGAATGTGGAGGACACACAGGAAAGTATCATCTGGGGAGGGAGAAGATGAAGAGGCTGTTGTGGTGGGAGTTATAGTGCCCCTTGCCCCCAGACCAACCCAGGCTTGGCAGGGAAGCTAAGACATCCAGCAAAGAATAGCAATATTGATATCGAACCCCTCAAGATCTGAATCAAACTCTGCAATTTTTTTTAGTTGGTAATCAGTAGCTCTCTCTGGACAGTTATGATTAAGCAATTGCACTGTGAACTTGCACGCTTGTCTAATCTTTTGTTTGAAGGAAAAGAGACTACCCCAAGGTGAATGGGTTGTCTGGACTAGAGCCGCCAGGAGTGAAGTCAGCAGGACTGGAGGGAAGGTAATTCCCAGCAGTGGGAGATTGTGACCGACTCAGGGACTCCCTACTCAAAACGGACCCCAGACTGCATAGGAGGGAAGAACTGAACCCGTGGACAGCTCACCACGAGCAGCGAGGGGTGTAACTAGCGAATAGGGGGCTCAGGACTAATTGATAGTTATGGCATTCATAACCAAAGAATGCGGATGTCTTTGCTTGTGAAGATGTATAAACAGTGTAACGTTTGGATGCCCAGGGACCACCAGTCTTATGGGTGTTACCTCCCAGCTCCCCGCTGTGTGCAAACCAGGATAAAACACGGGAAACACGGAAACGCCTTCACGGGAACAAATCATACACACCTCAGTGTGCAAACTGGCGCTGCGAGTTCCCGTCGAGGACAGTGCCATTGCCCTCGGAGCTCATCCCACGGCCCGACTTCCCTGCCCAAGGGGATATCACTGCCCAGGGAGCTATCACGGCCAGGGGGGTTTATCCCTGCCCAGGGAGCTATCCCGGCCCGGGGGGGCTTATCCCTGCCCAGGGAGCTATCCCGGCCCGGGGGGGCTTATCCCTGCCCAGGGAGCTATCCCGGCCCGGGGGGGTTTATCTCTGCCCAGGGAGCTATCCCGGCCCGGGGAGCTAATCCGGCCCAAGGAGCTACCCCAGCACAAGGGGCTATCCCTGCCCAGGGGATATCCCGGCCCCGGGAGGCCCCGCACGTGGGCCTTGTTTTGGGCGCAGCGGCCGCGCGCGGGGAAGGGCCGGGGCTGCCGGCCGCGCGCCGCCGCGCCTGCGCGGGGAGGCGGTGCTCGCGTGGGTCCCGGCGCGCCTGCGCTGCTGGTGCTGTGCGGTGAGGGCGGGCGGGGCTGGGCCGAGCCGGGCCCGCGCACCGGGGCCTGTTCGCTCCCGCCGCTCAGCGCCGAGCCCGGGCCGGCAGCGAGGCAGGGGGGTCACCCCGCACGGGATGTCGCAGACTGCCATGTCCGAGACCTACGGTAGGAGCCAGGGCCGGGGCTGGGGCGAGGGGATCCTCCTCTCCCTTCTCCCCTCCCGGGGAGAGGGCCCCGGGCCAGGCGGTGTCCCCCGAGGAGAGGAGAGGGAAGGGAGCCGGTGCGGCGTGAGGACTCGGCGGGTCCTGCTGCTCGGGGCCCCGCAGCGCCTGCCCCGCTCGTGTTTTATCCGGGAGCGGCCCGAGTTATCCCGCAGCGTGAGGAGGTACCGGCTTAGGCACCGCCGGCTGTGCCCCGGGGGGTTCAGAAGGGCAGTGCCCGTCCTCTGGCTCTGCGAGAAGCTGCCTGTCTCCTCAGCTGGAGCTTGTGTGCGCTTCAGAGGGTCGGGTTAAGGTTTCGGCCCTGTTGTCTTAGAAAGGCAGGCACCAAAAAGAGTTGGCTGTGGGGGTGATTTGGCGTGGATGTGTCACCGCTGCTGGTAGGAAAACATCCCTTGGAGTAAGTCGGAGCGCAGGCACTGACAGGGTGTGTCAGCGCCTCGCTGGGAAGCATCAAAGAGAAGTGAGGAGTCGGAGAGGTGAGCAGAGCTGGTGTTGCTGGCTAGGTGGAGGAGATCAGAAGCAACTGAATAGTATTCATTTTTCTTCTTTATAATTTTGCTTGAAACAACTCTCCTTAAATAGATTTTGGTTTTCTCCCATTTCCGTACCATAATATTTTGCAGTATAAAGATGCTGGTGCACATGTAAACATACTCAGTCCGTGAGAGTAAGACCAGAATTGAGGGCTGGTAACACTTTCATGTGTCATTTTCTAGCTTTGTTTGTTGTGATGTCTTCTCTGAGCATGTTTGGGCACTGGAACAGGCTCCTCAGGGAAGTGGTCACAGCCCCAAGCCTGTCTGAGCATTCGGACAACATTCACAGGAACATGTGTGATGCTTGGGGTGTCCTGCACAAGACCAGGGGTGGGACTCAGTGGTCCAGATGGGTCCCTTCCAATTCAGAATATTCTGTGATTCCTCAGTAGCGGTTCAGACTTGAGCTGGATTCGCATCCTCTTGCTTTTAGAGCAGAGTCTTGAAAATAGGCAGTAGTTTGGATAATTAAAGCAAAATTGGACACAACAACTCTGCCAACTGTGAGGAAGGCTGGCATGGCCATCAGGAGTTCTTACTAGTAGGCTGACTGACTTGATTGTTTCTCCTATGTAAATCAGTTTATTTTCAAGACTCTGGATACAGTGCTTGATGTTTTGTTCTGCTGCTCAGTGTGTTGGTGCACAGCAAGTGCACAGAATTAGGAGGCTAAACGAGGCAAGAATATGGTGCAGCCCTTGAAGTGCAAACATTGGGATACTAAGACCCTGCGTCTTTTGTCCATACGTCTTAGAAACATGTAAAATTTATCTGTAAAGAGATGTGCTTTGTAGATCTAGATTTCAGTTTGAACAAGTTCTTCATGCTCTAAACCCTTTTGATCAAGAACTGGGGTCACTTTGGCTGAGCTTGCAGTGGGATTGGTGGTCTCTGAGCGTATGGGTTGGTAGAAAACCAGAGATGACAGGATTTCAGTAGTGCTCCTCTTTTGATGCTGTAATACTAAGTGCACTAAATAGATGACTGGCATCTTAAGCAAGAACATTTCAACATTTTTTGCATTGTTTCAGTGATGCAGCACAGAGATTGTAAGCTCACTGTAGCTGTTGATACTTCCTGATTATTTTGGTGTCCTAGAAAAACAAGGCCTTGGAAATGGAAGGTTTGCAGCTGTGGATTGTTCCTTTTGAACAACCTGACATTACCCTTTTGAGTTTCCATGTCTGTCCTATGCATACACAATCTACAAAAAATTCTGAGCCAGAATGCTTGAGAGTGTCAAGTTTTAGAGAAGAGAGAATAAAAACCAAGTTATAGCATAAAATCTAAGTGGCCATATCACCTCTGACTGTACTCAGGATCTGATTTTGCAGTGTCCTGTCCACATATGTAGTGTCCCCGTTGACAGATCAAAGTACACAGTACAACGTGACAAAATCACCGATCTTCTGTGCTTGATGAACTTTGTGGGATTTAATGTGCTCACTGTCCTAACAAAGAGTGGTTTGTTTCTGACCAGCTGTAATGTGAGGATAAGAGAAGTGTTAGGGCAGTTTCCCGTGGTGAGTGAGACCAGTGGTCACTGTATCCCCTCGGCGCTGGAATCCCTGGAGCTTCTGCCCTTGGAGATGCTCTGCTCCTGAATTGGATTTTTCTTCTTGTCACCTGAATTATGACCCAGTCTGATTATGTAACCTCAAGCTTTTCATCCCATACAGACAGGCTCAGGAAGCTAGCTGGTGGTTGGGTTGGTATGATTTTTTTGGCTTTTGTTTGTTTGGGGTTGTTTTACAGTGTCATTTTGCTGTCTGACTTTTATATGACTTGGATTTTGCTGTGAGGTTTCAACTTGCCATTGAAAGGGGGGTGCTTTTTTTTCTCAATCTGTGGGGATTAAAGAGCTTTTCCTCTGGTCAGTCCTTTCTTCATTACCAACCTCAAGTAACTTACATGTCTTCTCCTGGGTTTCTTTTCCTCCCTGAGTTTCTTCCTCTGTGTCAAGTTCTGTGCTTTGAAGCTTTTCTGTTCCCTCACTTTTGACAGCTGTTTCTGACCCTTAGTGAGATTCTTATCTCTTCCCTATTTTCAAACCAAGTTCTGTAGCTTCTCAGTCTTGACACTAAATTTTGTTCACAATTTGTATTTTCTCTCCTGTCAGTCTATTTCATGAGTTCTGTATCTTCGCTTCTTAGCTTTCTAATCTGTTTATCCCTTTCCTATGTGTTTATTTCCCTTACAAAATGCCAGAACCAAACCAAACATGAAGACAAGATAACTCCATGAATTTTGAGGCTGGGTTTGGAAGGAACATTCTACTGCTGCTTTTGGAATAGAAAGGTCATTCTTTAAGAAGTATCTTTTAGCACTGGAAACACATCTCTAGAAAAATTATTTTTACTCAGTATTTCTGAGAAGCAGTGGTATTTCTGGAGATAGTTATGGTATAGCAACATGTATGGTATAGCAACATGCATGTTTTAGCCTGCCTTCCAGGGCAAAATATATGTTTTGGTAAATACAGACTGACATAAAAATGGCTTATCGTTAACAGGTAAATGCAAAGCAGCCTTTGGGTTTTAAGTGGCACAAGGATAGAAGAAAGGCTGTACAACCTTTTAATAAATGCAATATGTAAGACTCAAGTCAATTCTCTTCACTCCCTCCTTCCCTGTGTTTTCTCCACTAGTATCTACTGCTCCAAGTCTGGTCACATAAGTTTATCACTCTGTCATTTTCAGAGAATGTTTAGTCTTTCCATCCATTTGAAAATAATTCTTTTTGGTGTGGACAATTTGGTTCGTGCTTTTCTTGCCAACCCATCCCCTGTCACTTACCTGCATTTATTACCCTGGCCTCCAGTTTGTACCAAATCTGTCCTTATTTCTTAGGAAACAGAGCTCTTTTGCTTGTAAGGAAGCAGATCTTCCCTCTTTCAAGTATTCATTATGTGAATTGGAATAGAGTCAGATTTATCTGTTCTACCTGTTTATCTTGTTAACTTAGGGTTAGCAAGATGGAGGTGGGTCCTCTTTTCTCTCATTTTGAGGCAGCATGTGCCAGTAGGAATGCTTCAGAGCTCTCTTGACTTCTGCAAAATAGATAATAACAAGGAGACCTTTTCTTCCCCCATGGCATGAATGAGAGTGAATATAAATTCTACTCTTTAGTGGGGAGTTGCAAGAAGATTCAGGAAAGTTCAGGAAAGATATTGAGGTGCTGGAGCGGGTCCAGAGAAGAGCAACAAGGCTGGTGAAGGGGCTGGAGCACAAGCCCTATGGGGAGAGGCTGAGGGAGCTAGGGTTGTTTAGTCTGGAGAAGAGGAGGCTCAGAGGTGACCTCATCACTGTCTAGAACTACCTGAAGGGAAGTTCTAGCCAGGTGGGGGCTGGTCTCTTCTCCCAGGCACTCAGCAATAGGACAAGGGGGCACGATGGGCTCAAGCTCTGTCAGGGGAAATTTAAGTTGGAGATCAGAAAAAAATTCTTTCCAGAGAGAGGAATCAGGCATTGGAATGGGCTGCCCAGAGAGGTGGTGGATTCACCATCCCTGGAGGTTTTTAAACTGAGCTTGGACGTGGCACTGAGTGCCATGGTCTAGTAAATGGACTGGAGTTGGACCAAGGGTTGGACTTGATGATCTCAGAGGTCTTTTCCAACCCAAGTGATTCTATGATTCCATGAAGATTGAATTGAGATTGAGGATATAACTTGTTCTCTTTCCCCATCCCCCACCCCACCCCACTGTATTAACAAGCATCTAAGAAACAATTTAATTCTCATTGCAGTTTAAACACTAAGCTCCATTATCTCAAAACCTGTTCAATTATTCCTTCTGCTGGAGCAGCCTTCAGTCAAGGGAGGTGGTTGGATGTCTGGGGGTGGTTTCCACATGAACCGTCTGTTTTTGCTTGTACTTGACTCAAAGCCCACAATTGTCTCTCCTCTCCTTTCCCCTCAGCTCACATCTCACCTCCCCAAAAGGAAAAATCAAATGCCAAAGACAGCAACCAACATGGAATGTATGTAGTTTAGCTGCTTTTATTGTTGGTGCATCTTTAGTGTAAACCCACAGTTTCACTCCTTTTCACCTGTATTAGAACCTAAGTTTTGTTTCCTGCACCCGCTACCCAGTTTGGGATCAACTGAGGCATGTGGCTCACAGAGGGGAGTAAACTGATTCTTTATATTGCTTTATTTCTTCGAACACCCATGCTATGCTATGGTTTTTGTCTTTATGCTTTCTGTAGCGCAGGCCTTGTAACCCTTTTTCCTTTTGGCACAGAGCTCAGTTTTGCCCTAAATCCTTTCTGTACAAAGGTGATCTTATTTACAGGCAAAGTACTTCAGCTTTTCTGGACCTTTTCAGTAGCCAGCACGGCAGCAAACATTTGTAACATTTGAATGATGTTTCTTTTCAGCTTTTCTGTGAAGGAGGAACAACAGAATTGATTCAAAAGAAAAGTTTCACTAGGGTGACAGCCTTGGCAGCTGACTGGAATGCTGGAGCTCAGAGCTGCTTTGTCAATTGAAAGGAAAAAAAAAAAAAGCTGTGAAATAAAGTGACTTAACTCCTCTGGGAAGAGGACACCCAAAAGAAAATCTAGAGCAATTAAGAAGTAGTGCAAACACTAGAATGTGAGTTGCATTTAGTGAAGGTGCAAGGAATGAATATGTTAAAGTTCTTACCAAGTTTGAGTGCACAGCTGGTCTAAAAGAAGCTTCCGTCCAGTCTCGTTTGGCTTCTGTGTTTCTGGTCTGTGCTAAATTTTTAGAGACATCTATGCAGCTTGAAGAGAAGACATTTCATGTCCTAAATCAAGCACTAAAATAAGTCATAAAAATTGATGTGGTACCTGTTATCATGCAGAATGACATTATAAGAAAAAAGTTCCAGAATAACAAAATGAAAAATTATCTCCCTGTTCTTACCTGGTATTACCTTACTCATTAATATGCCAGGCTGTCAACTTAAAAGCTTGTTCAATCTAGGCATTTTTGACTCTTGGTATTGGCAAAGCCTTTTTCTTGCCCTTCCTTACATTTGATTAAATGTGCAAAGTATTTCATACTTCCTGAACCTTTTTTCCGGTGCTTGTGGGTAAACTGTTAACGTAAGTTCTGAAAGCCTTTTGCTAGTTCGAACAATTCATATAAACCTATAGTTTAAACTGATGGAAGCAGAGTTGTGTTTGTGAATGTAACATCTCGGTCTTTAGCCTTCTTCGATGCAGAGTTGTTTTAATTTTTTTTTATTAGAAGATTCTGATATTTCCATTCTATGGTGGAATAAAACACATTTGCCTTAGTTTCATACTGTGAGCAAGTGAATTGTAACTGCAGTTTCAAGTTTCACCTTGGAGAGCCTGTTTGCTGTTTTGCCAGAGGGAAATTTATTTTTTGTCTACTAAGTAAGCAGGCATTGAACTGGCTTCTAAGTGATTTGCTAGTAGGAAAGATTCCCTTTAAAGTTGTCTTGCACAAGAGATTCTTCACAGGAATTGTTGGTCTATTATAAAGTGCTGATATAATGTTACCAGTTTAAAGACATGAATATAAAATCCCCAAGTATCACTCTTGCTTTCAGAGCAAAATATGAAGCACCTCAACTTAAAACACCTCAGAGAAAACACACTGCTGTTCTGAAGCTCTTCCAGTTCAGTCCCTGACAGCGCCATCCTTGTCCCAGTGTTTCATGGCCCACAGCCTGTCTGTGCAGAACAGAGCAGAGTTAAATGTGCTGCTCAGTGTGGGTTTGTGGGTTGCACAGATGTGGCTTCCTGAGTCATGTTTAACCACCGGTGCTTAGAGACACAGTGCAGATTGGGGGAGGAACAGAGTTCCGGGTTTATTCTCTTCCTGTTTGAGGTTGACAGTAGCTGTTGTACTACAACAATAGTGTGAGTCTTCTGTGGGGGAAAAAATGATGGTAAACTTGAATTTTACAGTTGTTTTTAACAGGAAAATTTGACAAACAGCATTCACCAGATGCACAGTGCAACTGGTTTAAACTGTATTTCAGATTTATATTTGGAAACACGGAAGATGCCAGAAACAGGTTATTTTAATTGTGTCTCAGAACACTTCGCATTTTGAGAAACCCTGAAAGTGGTAAAAGCAGTGAGATTGCACACACCCACGACAGTTTAAATATACAAAATGGTATACAAGGCAGCTAACCAGTGATATTTTCCATAAAAATTGATACTTGTTTTTCTTTGAGATTAATTTTTTCTTAACCTGACACTTTGGGGCTACTTATGATATCTGCATTTCATACTAACAGTGAAGACCTGATCGAATGAAGCGTTCTCAGCCTCAGCATGTTTTGCACTTGAGATGACACAAAGGGCCCTTCTTTACAGGAGATAACACACAAAATTTTCACAACCTGAAGGAAAACCCTTTTTGTAACTAATTCTTTCTTTTATCCAGAAAGCATGAGCAGCTGGGCGGGGGCGTGAAAAATAAGAGGAGTGAACAGAATGTTTGAGCATGTAAATGGTTACATTTCATAAGCAAGAAACAACAATCCTTTTCTGAGAAGAGTAGGATACAGAATCTATAGCAAGTCTTTTACAACATTTGAGACAAAAATCATGCAAAGGCAAAATGTAAAACAGCAGAAATCCTTAGTAAAACACTATTTAATTTTAAGTATGAAAAAAATCTGGAAGATAGGTGAAGACAAAGGGTGGTAGATCTGTAGTCTACAGGTCTTCCCAGGACCTGTAGTCCTCTGTTTTGTTACTGACAGTAACAAACAGTGGGAATTTTCTTAGCGTTTGAGAAACTTGCTTGCTCCTTTCACCATTGCAGGGGATGTTTCTGATACACCATAACAAGTAATTCCTGCATGAAACGGAATGAACACATCCATTTTCTGTCCATCTTAAGTTCAAAATTCTGAAAACTAAATATTCAAATGAGGTTCTGATAGAGTATTGTATTAGTGCTTTCACTTGCCTGGCATGATCTAATTTTCTTTTCATTGTGCCATCCCCTGGGCCAATATCTGTGTAACCCATTTGACAGCTTTGGGCACTATTAATAGAATGTTTTTATTTTTGTTGATGCTGCAAAGTTAATTCTTTTCCTTGTGTGCCTACAAGATGTCTTCTGGAGACCTGCTGTGTTTATAAAAGAAACTGTGTAATAAAGTTAAAAAAATCTGCTGCTGGTAGAAAAATAAATAGCAAATAATGCAGGAATTGTAAACGTTGCCTTGGTGGTGATATATTGGGGGAACCAATTGTAAACTTTCTTATCACAGTTTATTAGTTTTGAGAGCAGTAAGACAGGAAAGGTTTCTTCAGTCTTTAGTGTAACTAAAGCAGATTTGGGGAGGGGGCACTGAAGCATTACATGGAACTATTAAAACAGTACAAATGGGCCATATATCTTGGATACGTCTTACCAATGAACACCAATGTAAATGGCTCATAAATTGGAAAGGTAAAGTGCCACAAATACCTGTGTCTGAATTTTCAGTGTGGAGGAAATGTGAAAACAGGCATCCCAGAATAAAAATTACCTCTTCCCTTTAAATTTTGTAGAAAGATATTTTAGTTGGCCCAGCTTTACATGGATTAAGTCAAAGTCCAAATATTAAACAGTTACATAGAGAAGTTCAAATTAATGTGAATAAAATAAATTAAAAATAAAAATACAAAAATATAGAGATTTTTTAAAATTACATCATTATATAGGGCATTTGTAGTGGCTCTAGTTAGTAGCTTACATACACTTTAAACGGGTTTAATTTTAATTGAATTCAGATTCAGCCATTTCCATCTCTTTTTTCCATCTTCTATTTTTATAAACAAACAGCTTTGTAACATCTCTATTGAACAGACAAGGTTATTCTTCAGATTTATTGTTATTTTGCTACTTTTGTCATCTGTTGCCTTCCCTTTAAAATGACAGCTACTAGAGAATAGCTGGCTTGTGACAAACATGTGAGCGTGTACTATAATTTAATAAAAATTTTTATCTTTCAATCTTCAGATTTCCTGTTTAAGTTCTTGGTCATAGGAAATGCTGGAACTGGAAAGTCCTGTTTGCTACACCAATTCATTGAGAAGAAATGTAAGTGAATATGTGAAGCACAGTAAGAGTTTTCTATTGCTTTGTACCACTCTGCCTTGTGTGGAAGTTCCTGTAATTCTCTTATTTGTGTAGGTGAGGATTTTGGCTAAGAATTATGTCCAGAACCATGCTGTAAGTCTTTATTGCTCACTGTTTGCCTCTAATCAAAAGCCTAATATGGAACATTATTCTCTGTTACTCTCAAATGAGTCAGTCTAAACACTGACTGACTTTTTGTGAGAGTTACATCTTGCAGCTATAACCTTCCCTATATACATAGTAAAAACTTGGATCTCTTAGGAAAAACAATGAAAGAAAAGTTGAATTGCTTGAGCAGATCTAGAAAGCCTCTGGTATCTTTCTAAATAATTAGTCATGCTGTTTGATTTGTTAAGGACTTTGTTCTGTGGTAAATACCAGTAGAGATTCCATTGTGAATGTTGTTTAGTCACGAACAGATAATGTAAAAGAAAATTTTCTGTTGGGTAGTGCATTCGGCATCATGATTGAAAAAAACCAGTATGCTCTTAGAAACCTTTGTAAATCTAAGGTGACTGTTATCTTTCTCAATAAAATGGTAATTCCCCTTATCTCTTGAGGAATATGTTGGGGTAATGTGTAACCACTAAGGAAAACAGGGTGATTCTATGATTGAACTTGAGACATGGCATTGCTTCCAGCAAGGGCAATTGTGTGTTGTTGAGAATCTGTGGTATCAACAACATATTTAGTCCAAGTATCTTAACTTTGTGCTTTAAAGAAGAAGCAGCTCTTGCACATTCATGGACAAGACTGCCCTTTTTTTCTGTTTTTCCATGAATTTTGTACTGAAATAGCATTAAAAAAAGTGTACAAAAGGTATCTTGCCATTTATTAAAGTGAACTGGAACTTCTCCAAAGCAGGCCCTTCCAGAAGTAATTTTGAATTGAATAAGCAGTTAAAAGGTTGTAAAAATGTTTATTTCTGTGTGCTGGCAGTAGACTTGAGTGGCACTGAATTTGATGGTTCAGGAAGTAATTTGTAATTTGAACATTGAGGAGTTTTGTTTATATCTGAATTTTCTTATTGTAAAAACCTTTTATTCACTCTAAATGTTCTCCAAATAACTCTGGGTTTATTTCTTGGTTTTTTTATAGTCAAAGATGACTCAAATCATACTATAGGAGTGGAATTTGGTTCAAAGATCATAAATGTTGGTGGTAAATATGTAAAATTGCAGATATGGGATACAGCAGGACAAGAGAGATTCAGGTATGCTTTCTGATTTTATTGTTTGCTACTAAATTTTCACTGAGCGTGTTGGCTGTTATTTACCCCTGCTTATAAATACCCATAGTCTCTTGGTCAGTGGAATCCTTTGTCTGCTTTCATGTTAGCAGCTAGGCCAGATCTTCCAACTTGGGCACAGCAACACAGGTCCACTGATTTTGGTAAAGCAGTGCTGCCTTGCAGGATCTGAGGTTCTGCCCTTTCTCTCATCAGGTATTTTCTCTTAAGGTATATGAGTGGCATAGGTGGCTAAAAGCTTGTTCACCAGCCAAACTCAATTGTTCTTTTTAACTAAGTGTGTGTACTTAACTGCGTTTAGAAGACTTTCTGTTGGTTGGAATAAGTAAATGCCAGGAACTTGTAAGCTGTTCAAAATCTGCATGAAAACAATTGCATGTAATAGTTCAGTTTCATTAGAGGAGAAAAAACCCAATCAAATTCATTTGGGTAAATACACTTCTAGAAACACTGAGATATCATAAGTTTCTTAAAGACAAAGCAATCTGTTTGTCAGCCTAGAATTGATGCCTAAAATTCCTGCAAAAAGGCTCTCAAGACAGCATTAATGAAGTAAGATAGAGAAGTACCTTTATTTAGAAGCTTTTAGGTACACACCACGAAACATGCACACCCCTGATCAGAGATGTTACAGTTTGTGTAACCTCCAGCCATTGGCATATATGTTATCTATGGCCAGCTTGGGAGTACCAGTTTTCCTTGGTGCCCATCCATAACAGAGAGGCTCTGGGCCCTCTCTATTGTTTTGTCTTGAAGCTATCTTGGAACTGTTTCTTCAAAACACCATGACCTTGGGAAGGCTTAAGAGGAAGCTTAAGAATGTGTGGGAAAGTGTTTTAGTAACTTCTAATACCACTTTATGTGTGAGCAACCCAGGAAGACCTACATAATTTTGAAAATCTATGAAGTACACACTAAAACCTTAAGCATCAGAATCACCACTTTCAGTGCTGTATTTTAACTGTATTCTACATCTGAAGCGTAGGTCAAACTCAGTAAAAATCCAATTTATTCTTGAGTACGTTCACCATCAAATAGGACATAATTTTTTATATATTCTTGAGGGTTCAAGTGTGTATTGGGGATTTGTTTGGTTTGGGAGAGGGGACGGTTAACAAAGGTGAGTATGATGGTAGAAGTCTGAGTAATTGGCACAGCAATCCAGGTAAATGTTCTCAATTAGACAAGTTCCGTGGATATACCTCTGACTAGGTAAAGCTGGGCAGTGATACGTAGTGTTCATTATGAGATCTCTTATCAGCCCTCAGTTCTGTATCTGATCATATAGTACAGTGATAGGTATACCATCAGCAGCGCGCAGGTGATAATGGAGTTGGAGAATCCCTGTACAACAGCTCTATTTAGTAAAAATGCTTCATCAGAATCCTAGTTGAAAATAGACTGCTGCTGCACAGCTGATAATGTAGTCTAAAAAATGTTTTATTTAAAAAATGCAAATGAGAATTGTGTTTCAGAATATAGATTGTATTATATAGATTGTATTATGGAATGGCCTGCCCAGAGAGATGGTGGACTCCCCATCCCTGGTGGTTTTTTAACTGAGATTGGCCGTGGCACTGAGTGCCATGATCTGGTAAATGGACTGGAGTTGGACCAAGGGTTGGACGTGATGATCTCTGAGGTCTTTTCCAACCCAGTCAATGCTATGATATTAACCGAGATTTTAAACAATGAAAACACCACAGAAATGTATATCTGTAATTCTGTTTCAGGTCTGTAACAAGAAGTTACTATAGAGGTGCTGCAGGTGCTTTGCTTGTCTATGATATAACCAGGTAAGAAAGCTAGCAGCTCTTTGAATTAATGCATAATGATTCCTCCCCAAGTACCTAATCCTCTAATGGAAAATGAGCAAGAAGAAAAGAAAGTGGAAAAAGTACTTCTGTTTCAGTACATATTTGAGTTTTGGAACTTGCTTACCTAAGATACTGTGAATGCCAGAAATGTAAACAGTCCTAAGGTGTTTAGGCAAATACATGTGTAGTGGCCCACCAGTAGTTGGTCTAATTATGGTGGGCCACGTGCAACCACTGGCTCAGCAAACCTCACCACAGAAACCAAGAGAAGACCTCAGCCACCTTTAACCAAGGCAGTACACACTTATTTGTGGAAAGTGCTGATTAGCATGCTGGTATAGTAGGTCATCCTCTGGAGGAAATAGCACTGCATACACACTCTGTGACTGTATCACAAAATGCTGTTCATTTCTGGATCTTGTAGTATTTTAATATTATAGGAAGCCAGTAAAATACCTTACCATTACACATCTGCGTTTTCCTGCCACCATTGACTGATACTTGCCATATCAGTTTTGTGTTGTTTAATGTGATTCAGTACATCTGTTGCTTGTTGCCCTGTGAGTGGACTGTTCTCTCAGGAGTCTTTGAAATCTGTTCTGTGCTTAAGGTCAGTTGGGCTCAGCTGTCAGCCTTGCTGCTTGGAGGCTTTCTCTCTGCCCACTGCTGCAGTGGCTAGTGAACGATGTGTGCAGAGTGACTGCCTGCAATAGAGGTCTTGGCACAGATGGGAGAGTTCATACCTGCAACTCTGCACCAGCCTAGTAAATCCTTACCATTCCACCTGAAATTTTGGGTATCACTAGAATTCTAAGTTAAACAATAACTCATTCTGTTATCCCAAAACTTCATGCACAAAAGGCTGAAACTAGATTAAAACTTAAAATTTTAGCTTTTCGCAGTAGCAAGATATTTTATAATTGTATGTGTGTTTATATATTGTGGTCAATTTAATTTTGCTTTTTAAAAACTTAAGCTTTTAAATAGTTTCATGAAGGAATTTGATAGTCTTCCCAGTTCATCATTGGCACATTGAGATGTGTAGGTGCCTTGCCTGATTAGCAACAGTTTGTTGTTTGCTACAAACACAGATTTGCCATCTGAGTTTTATTGCAGTGGTCTGTTCACGAGAAATGAGTGTGTTCTAAGAAAGGATGTCATTTTTCTACATAGCCGGGAAACCTACAATGCACTTACTAACTGGCTGACAGATGCAAGAATGTTAGCAAGTCAAAATATTGTGATAATACTGTGTGGAAACAAAAAGGATCTTGATGCAGATCGTGAAGTTACTTTTTTAGAAGCATCCCGGTTTGCACAAGAAAATGGTAAGTAGTACAAAATCTTCATGGAGCATTCAAAGATGTATAATACTTAAAATAAATTTTTTGTGCACTTAGGGTGTACCTTACCTGCTGTACCTTGTCCACAGAAAAGAGTTCTGTCAGTACAGAAGGCACAGAGAGACAGTGCCTGTAGTGAAAGCTATATGTACTATTTTAAATCTCATTACTGGTGATTCTTCCAGTCACATCTGCTAATAAAGTATACCTTCTGTGTGGAAATACATTCCCTAGGGAATGTAACAACTTCAGGTATTGCCTTACCTCCAAAGGGCTGAGGAGAAGAGAACATGATTTCCTATTTTTCAGCATCTTAGTCTCTGTAGATAATAAACAAGGTTGTGTAGGGTACTGCCATCAGCAAAATCTGGTTTTGCTTTCATAAATCAATTGCACTCTTTTCTCCCAGCTCTGGTTACTAGCTTTGCTTTTGCATATAGCTTCTGTTAGTGGGAAACTGTATGAAAGTTGTTGGTTTCATGCCCTATCTTGCATGTGCAGTCCAGGTTATTATCTTTGGATTCCAGCTTTCTAAGGTTGATGTGTAAATTTCAGAGGGCGTTTTTTTGTGGTTTTGCCATCAGAAGTTAATTCTTTGGAACATACTGTCTGACTGTAGAGCTAGTAAGAATATTCTTATTACTCCTAGCTTTCATACTTTGAACTACTCTATCTGGTATTTCAGACTTGTTTTAAAATTGGTTTCTTTTGGTGTCAAATGCAGAGCTGATGTTCTTGGAAACAAGTGCTCTAACAGGAGAAAATGTTGAAGAGGCCTTTGTACAGTGTGCAAGAAAAATACTCAATAAAATTGAATCAGGTAAATTAAGCTTATATTCTTTTTTGTTTGTCTCTCTGAAAACTAATAAAAGTACACAGGAAAATATTACTATTCAAGGTTCTCTAATAGAATTAACTAAAAAACTCCAAAATTTCATTGTTTTAAAATTGTTTCTGTTTTGTTTTAATAGGAATGGATGTCTAAGTGAGATCTGTCTATCTAAAAAGGGGTGGTGTGAACTGTGAATGTTTTTGTACGGTGTTGACCTTAACAGTCAGCTCTGACTGTAGGCTGTGTGTTCTGTGTGGGTTGCTGCATCCCTACAAATATCAAGCCTGACAACAGACAGTTTTTGTAATGCAGAATAAAAAACTAATATCAGGGCAGACATAACTTTTAATTCTGCTTCTCATATATAGCCCAAAATGCAATCAAGAGAATTTGAACAGAAATACTAAAAACGTCAGGGATGTTTCCTAGCAACTGTGTTTTTCTGGAGTGACCTTCCTGCTTCTCAGTTGAAACCATTTTTACTTTTGCAGATCTAGAAATATACCAGAAGCTTCTCAGTGCAAGTGGGCAGGTTTCTGTCAGAGACAGGTTTCTGTGTGTTAGGTGTCATTGCAGCTAATTTGCATTCCAGTTTTCCTCTTTTCTAGCTGCTTGATATCTTCAAAATTTTTCAGTATTGGCCATATTGAAAAGCCTGTCTCAAATTCTAATTACATGTTTTGAATGCCAAACACAGATCTGTAGATGAAAATGTTATTTTCACAAGAATTTCCTGGTTACTGCATCCATCAATGCCAGGCAGCAGCTTTCACTTTTAATAAACAAACAAAAGGAACACAAACAAACCCAAAATCCAAATGAAAATGTATACTAAGTTTCTCAAGATACTGTAGTTCAAGGACTGATTTAAAGAGGCATTACCATGGCAGAAGTAAATCCTGTTTTCTGTGAATTGCTCCTGCTTTCTTTGTGCCAGCACACACACATTGAATCATGGAAAATGGAGACTGGAAAGAACCTATGGAGGTCTCTAGTCCAGCTGCCTGTTTAAAGTGATTTCATGTTCAAAACAAGAGCAAACTGTCCATGGCTTGTCAAGCATGCTTTGAGTTGCCCCAGGAACAGATTTCACAGCCCCTCTGGGCAACACGTCCCAGTGCTGGCCAGTTCCTGCTATCTACCTAGTCAGTCCCCCATCCTTGTGCTTGTTTATGTTCCATCACAGGTGCAGAGCACTGCATGTGTAGTTGCTGAATTTAATGATGTTTCTGCTGTCCTCTTCCTGTATCCCAGCCAAGGTCTTTTCTTAATGATAGCTCTGACTCCCGAGCTGTCCACTGGTCCCTTCAGTGCAGTGTCGTGTGCTAACTTAGAAAGGGCTCGTGTGTGTGCCATGAACCTGAATAAGTGATCTGAACTGTTCAGAGGCATTGTTGGTTGGTGGTTGGTTGGTTGGGTTTTTAAGACTAAGTATTTCTAACCTTGGCCAGACCACCATACAGCCATGAGAACACTTCTGAAGGCGCAGGGTATAGAGGAGACAGAAATGGATAACAGAGGTAGGGAAGGCTGATCATATTCTCCAGGGGGAGTTCTACAGGAAGTCTTTCTGTCAGATTGATCCATTTTTGTTTGGCTTGGGTATCTGCAGTACTATTTTCTTTGCATATACACCTCTGAAAGGTTTTTAACTGTTCTCAGAAAACATTTCAGGCCTTTCTTTTGTTAGAAGTGGTTAGTGCAAATACATTTCTTGTTGCATCCTAACTCTGAGGCAGATTGCTTTGTCATTATGATTAAGGGCATTACAGGAGAAAATTATTGGGTTTGAATTTGCCTAAAAGCAAACAGAGTCGAGATAGTCTCTTTGTAACTAGATCAAAATATAATTAAGCATTTTTTAATATAATGTTGTTGGCTAATTTGGAATATATTATGTGCACATTATCTGTGTTCTTGTGGCCATTTTCTTTCTCATCAGGAGAATTGGATCCAGAAAGAATGGGCTCAGGTATTCAGTATGGAGATGCTGCCTTGAGACAGCTGAGATCACCACGTCGAGCACAAGCACAAAGTGCTCAAGAATGTGGGTGTTAGAGAAACAAAACACAAAATCCCAAATACTTACTTTAGATACAGAAGGTAAGGTTACAAAAATTTTGGGGTGATGGGTGAATTACCATATTTCATGGATGTGCTGTATTGAGTGCTTGGCTGTTTCACAATTAGCCTGTAAAGTTACATAGAATCTATTGAAATTACACACAGTAGAATGGATTGGGCTTTTTATACTTCAATTTATCTTCTCTCATCTGCCCACTGAAGCAAGACTAGTGGTGTTACTGAACTATTTCTAGATATTGCTTACTCTGAGTAATATTGCAGGAAACAATAATTCTTTGTTCCTGAAGTACATTATAGGCCTGATTGCTACCTAATGCACTGTATAGAAAGTGACTTGATTCTGCTGTATTGTGAACCAACACCAGTAGAAATGAGAATTCACAAAATGTATGGTACAGAACGTTGTCTTAAGCTACTATAAAGTCTTTCCTGAAAACATGAGGCTCCAACACTGAGACTTGAAAATTAAAGATAATTCTGGATTTCTAACTTCCACTGACTTTTTCCTTTACCTAAAAGCAGCCTGAAGTTATTCTGATTCCTGTCTGCTGTTAGCAGAAATGTAAAGAAGAGAATACTAGTATTTGCTGCTTAAGCAGTGTTGTCATGTAAAGTAGCTGCTCTAGGGCTGTTGCAGCCTATGAAACAGGTGTGCAGTCTTCCTACTTCTAAGATCAAGTTGGTGGTTAGTTTTTCTTATAAAGGGTTGTCCTTAAGACACCTCTCAGTATTTGTTGGATTTTACCTAACTCCTTGCAGCATGCAGTGGCATACTGTCCTTTCTCCCTGTGTACTTAATTATTCTGATATAAATAATCCTGATTTCTGTAGTGCAAGGACAGTGATATCAAATTAAATCAGTACTGCAGGCACAGTTACTCCATCATTTTTACTGTATTCATTTTTCAGCTTGAGCAGTACACACCAGCAGAAGCTTTATAGAATGTTAAATAAGGCAGAATATCATAATTGTACATGCTCATATTTTGTTCTAGGAGCTTGGCTCCCAATTAAAGCTTAGAATTTTAAATAATGGATAAGAATCCTTGAACTGCTTTTGGTATAAAATACCACTCTTCACCTAAGAGACTGCTGGGAAAGGGTTTTAATTTAGTTCAGCTTTAGTATGCTCTACAGAAATGATTTATTGATCTTATTTCGGGAGCTGAGTTTTCAAATTGATTGTATGTGGGTAATTGATGGAGTTCTTCTGTACTTTACAGCTGTCCTTGCAAATGGTGTTTGAAGAAACAGAAAAGCTTGAAGGCTATGCATTTTTAAAAGCATCTTTCCTCTATCTCCAACCAGAGCAGACCTCTGCTGCCAAAAAGGTGTACCCTGTGGTGTGGGGCAGGAATGTGCACGACACACAAGTCTGCAAAGTGAACTTGATAGTTTGGTGAACAATATTAAGACTTACCTGTATGTAAACATTTTCCATTACCTGTTTTGGTTCTTTCACCTCTAGTTTAAAGCATTGCAATGTACTGTAAATAATGTAACAGTAAATTTACAAAGCATGGTATACTTATGTATGCTGATAGAATGTTGCACTACAAGCAGTTTAATATTTTATTTTTTTATCATATAAACAAATTTAACTGAGGTAGGCTTTGTCATGTTTGTTTGTTGCACAATAGGTTTTATTTACAACCTGAATTAGAAAACCACTGGCAACTGTCAGTGAGAGGTTGTTGGTTTATTTTTTCCTACTTAGTTTGCTACATTCTAACAAGCTGCTGCCAGGATCGATTCTCAGCCTGTGTTTGGACCCATACTCATGTATACCAACATGTCCAGTTGAAAAAGGAAAGTTAAAGCACAAGAGCATTGCAAGAGTGCTACACAGAGCTATACCATCTTTTCTTGAAATTAGAATTGTGTTACTCCCTTTGTTCTGACATTTTTGGTTCAAATGGATGCTTATCTGAAAAGTGTACACCTTAGGTTGTCTCTGAATAAAACAGAATTAAAGTATGCTTTGTACATGAAAAGCCTGGGTTTAGTTTTAAAAAGGATGTTGGGTCCAAAAACTTTCATGTTATCTCCCTCCTCTGATTGTTGTATTTAGAATTGGATTTGTTACATAACTGATAACAATTAGTGCCAAGGAGTGTTCTTTTCCTGGTAAGAGTGTGAAGTGTTTTGTGAAGCAGCTTAACTGTGCTTTTACAGAACATCAGAGAACTCCAAAGAAACTCATCTGTCTTAATCCTCAGTCAACTCAGTTTGGCTTTCAGAACTGCAAGAAATTACCAAAAGCAAGTCCTCTGGAATAGAAGTTAGGTGGAGTTGCTTCCTCCACCACTCCAAATAACCAATTAACTGTGTTGTGTTTTGTGTCTGCCACAGTTGGGTAGGGTGTTGGGATGCTGGGAAAAGATGAGGTACTGGGGAGTCTGTTCCACCCCTCACCACAACCCAGTTGGGTTTCTTGGCACACTGACAAAAGCTGAACACTTACCAGCTGGGGCATAGCACAAGTAAAGCTAAAGGTCTTGTCACTGTTAAAATGGTTGAAGTGATGTTGGCTGTTGATTGAAACTTCTTTCCCTTATTACAGTAGCAGTTGAAAAGAGCAGGGGACTGTTACTTGATTCTGTTACTTTTAAATAAAAATTTCAGGGGTTTGACAGGGATATTCTTGTACTTCTGTCCCTTTCCCTTTACATACAAGAATGGCCTCTTTTGTATACTTGGTTCTTATGATCATTTAGGTCAAGTGTCTGTGGTTTAAAAAGCAGTTTTGTTCTTTTAGTAACTGTGTTAAGCTGTCCTGCTCCTCCCTGGAAGAAAAGAATAGTGTCATTATAATGAGTTTGGACATGGTTTTACCATTTTTTAATGTATACTCTTACTGTATACACATTAACCTTGTTAATGTGCATGCTTTGTAGTTTCTCAGCCTTTTATGCTGCATATCTTGCTGATGTTCTGAAAGAAACTTTCTAAAATAGCAACAACTCTGAAGAAATACTGTTGGAAGCAATAGCTCTCACCAGTGCAAGCTCTATTGTTTACTTTTGCTCCTCTGAGGGTCTTTCATTTCTAAAAATAAACATCAAGTCAATATCAGCCCTGGAGTAGATTTGAAGCTTTAGCATTAGAGTTGACACAGCAAACCAAACGTGGCTCACTTAAAACAGTAAGTGATAAATAGGTGATGTATGTTTTTAGGGTAAAATTCTTAACCAAAGCAAGATGACTGGGAGTGTTACATGAAATACCACCAGGTACCTATATCTGAGGATTCACTGGATGTGGAGCTTTGGCTGTTCAGACCTTTAAGAGTTTTAAATGTCTTATTAAAGCCTGTGTCTTGCCTTTTCATGAGTCTGTTGGCCTACACTATTTCATTTAATGCTTGTATCTAGCACCAAATAAAGAATCGTTCTTGATTTTCTAGGTGTCTTACAGCAAATCCTGTTAGTTGTACAAGGTTTGTCTGCTAAGTGAAGTCTGTAACAGGAGCATTAGGCAACTCACTAGAATTCAGTTGCCCAGTCCTAGCCAGTCTTTGTGTTCAGCTGCATACAGCAGGGTAGCTGTGAACTCAAGCTGTATAAGTCCTATAAAAAGGGAATGATGTAGAAAAATCTGATTATTTTGTGCAAGTCATTTGCATTATATTTTATATGCTGAAAGAATTAACACTATAAAAATCTCAAGAAATTGCAAGTCCACAGAGCAAAAATAGTCTCATTCATTTACTATGCAGTCAGCAGCATAAAAATCTTCAGTGTAGCCATCTTTTAACAGCTTAATTTTTGCTATTTGCTTGATTATACTTGCTGTTAGATTCAGCTTCCTGTTTTTTCCTCCATGCCATCCTTTTTCTCCAAAGTTCTAAATTTAAATTCCCAAAGGCTTCAGCCTACATAGCACATCAGGCAGGTATTTGAGCTCTTTTTTTTTCTCCTTACTATAATTTAGGGAAAATGTGGTTCACATTAGGAAAGGATATTAAGAATCTCTGGGAGAGTTGCAGCATAATTACAGGAGAGTGGAATTGTAACTGTAATCCAACCTCCAACCCAACATAAGTCATTACAGAAGCTTGTCTTGTCACTTTACTTTCCAGGAGAGAATAATCCGGGACAAGCAAAAGCCACAGTTTGCCTACAGGGACTGAAAGCAACTTCTGAGGGGAAAAAAATCGGACACCCCCAAAAAGCAAAGAGAAGCAGTCAAGGCACTTTGTGTCACTCATTTTATTCACTTGTACAAGTTGACACTACACTATTATATATCGACAACACAGAAGCATTAAAAACAAATACTGTTTAAAAACTTTAAAAAACACATATTGCTTCAAGCTTAGATGGTATTTCCCTATTGTTTTTAAAGTGAATTCAGTGCTAACAATAGCTGAGGCAGCTTCCCCTTCACTTGTACCCTTAATTTCATCAGGGCTAGTTTCATCAAGGTGTTGAGTCAGGCTCCTTGTATGGCTTTGCTGCTGAGTGCACTGTCTGAGCTGGAAAACAGGCTGGAACATCCAGGTTACTGCACATAAGGCCCTCAGATTGCTAGCATTTGGTCCCTATCACAGTAAGAAAAAGAGAGGCCTTTAGTTCAGTGGCACTGCATTATACCATAAAACATGAGAACAGATACACTTCCCTACATGTTAATTTGACTTAAGTGTGCATTTGCTACCTGGATAAAGTACTTAGCAAAATTCAGGTCTGTCCCTCAGCTTTGTTAAGTTTGGCTTTAAGATTAGCTATCACCTTGACTATCTCAGCTTCCAGTGAAAAAGCCAGTATTTCAGAGTTGCAGAAATGTGACAGCAGTGACTGAACAGGCATGCTACTGTATTCTACAGGGACATTCTTGATGCAGTTTTCATGGTAACGTCTCACACTGTAAACACTAGTCTTCACAACACTACAGTTAAATTGCAGCATTACACACTGTAAAATTCCTGTTTCACTTAGCTAAGTACTTTCAGAAACAAAAAGCAATCAACAGTTATTTTCATGAAGACTTTGGAGAACTGAAAATTTACTGTTACTCTGCTCCTACCAAAAAAGTTTTATTTCTAAAGCAAGAGTGAGAAGTGTTCATCACTTGACTGAATTCAAGAGTCCATGCAAGACAAAGTTCAGAACTTCCTTGAGAGACATTTACTATCCATTTTTAGTGAGTCCAGTTTGAAGCAAAACAGCCACCTCCTGTAATAATCTATGGAATATAGTTAAAGCTTTTACATCTGAAAAGTTCTGCTTTATAATTCAATTGGCTTTTCATTTGTTAATATCAAAACACCAACAGTTTTCCAGACCAAATACTTTGCACATACAGGTTGCAGTGATCAGAACTATACTATTTCATATAGTCTAAGCAAACTACTAGCTTTTTACTGAAATAATGCCCAAACACAGGAAGGCTGCCTGATTTGCAGAATAATTTACCCCTCACTTCAGGCATTTTATAACTTAAACCCAGATAGTACCAACATAGCACCCAGAATTATTTTTAGCAACAGACCATTTGAAAAAGCAAAACAGTGACTCACATGTCCTAATTAATGTCTCTATTGCTTTCTAGTAAACGCTCTTAAGATGTGGGGAACAGCTCTTGACTAGACAAGGATTAGAACTAGACCATCTCTTCATTACACAGCAACCTTGATGCTGTTGAAAATCCTCATGCTCTGTTGACACCTGAACAAGCCTATTTGAGATGTTTTGGGTTTGGTACCTGGTATCCAAGGCAGAAGACATTTAAGTCTCCTATAATTATTGAAAAGACCAACACCTAATGGGAGATACATCTTTTCCAAAAATGGGTATTTAAGGCAGGCAAATAGTCATCTTGGCTCCTCTGTTCTCTGTGGGAAGAGACAAGAAGCTGTCTTTGAAAGCATGCCCTACACAATCAAGAAAGGTGTTGAATGTGATAAAATGCACTGAGGGCATAGTCTGTCTGCTGTAGTTACAGAAAGTCTACTAAGCCTGTGAGCAACAGGAACAGGCAGAGGTTTTATTGAGTAAGGCTATTAAACACTATTGAGTTGGTGCTTTGACACCATTGTTCAAAGGTAGGGTGGCTTTCCAAACTCAACCAGCATCAGAAGCAACCTAAGCATATTTACAGCAGCTATTTAAAGAGGAAAACACAGCATAGAAGGAAATTGAAAGAATCAAGGAGTAAAGGCATCCTCTGTAATAGTTTTCCCTAGTCTTGGGCACTGTTCTGAAGTTTTATGAAGGTCTAGCCTGTGGTTTACTTAGAAATGGAAATACAAGGATTATGCTGCGTATAAGACATTCTTAATCATACTTTGCATTCCCAGACTTAAAAACTGTAAGCTCTTAAATAGGTAGCCTTGAGCAAAAGTTGTCTGTATTTTTATAGCTTTATTTTAAAAGGCAGGTTAAAAAATACACATCAGATTAAAATTTCACATATTGTAGGACTTCTTAGTATGATTAAAATAGTAGTGAAACCTTTGCTGATGTAATATAATTGACACTAGGAGGCAGCAGTATTTGGTCCCTTTGCACAACTGCTTTCAATAACACAATCAAACTTTTACACTAAGCATGTGCACTGTGTTGCAATAGTAATTCTAGAGTCCTGCTTGTCACTGAGAATGAAGCTAAAAATAGTGCAGGTTTCTGCTGCAGAAGTGCAAGTGTGCTTCTTGTGGGAAAGTGTTCACCCTGTAAAACACAAGCTTCAAAACAGTTATACTGGGATAACCAACATATGTAGCTAACATACAAGACACCTGAACAGAACTTTGAAGCTCACAACTACAGCAATAATCTGCCTAAAGCACAGTTATAAAACTGAAAAAAGATCATTTACAGCCACTTGAGGGAAACAAAACCACTGAGGATATCACAATGTCTTACTACATAGAAGTAGGACCTACAAAGGGAAAATGTTCAAAGTCCATTATATGTTCTTGTTTACTAAAGGACACACTCCTTCTTCCTCTAGCCCTTGCCCCCTCCCTAGCCCCCCAAAGTAAAGGGTTCTGCACCAATTTTGAGACACAGAAACCTCCTCAGGACTTCATCTATGAGTCTTACCAACACAATTTTCAAGTCTAAACCCTTTAAGAATATACTTGTACAGCACCTCCACATGGAATGCATATTGCACTCTGACCCCTGACTCTGAGCATAATAGATATTCTTACGTGTTAAAAATAGATTTCATTAGAAAGGAGCCAGCCCTCTCCTTCAATAAATGCATTTACATGATTAAGTGTAGACTAAGTGTGACCATAAGGTTAGTACAGTGGCACAACTCGATATTGGTAGAACAAGCAACTGCATGTTGAGCAGCAGCTGTCAGATAATGATTGTCTACATTGGTTATTTGGTACAACAGGAACAGCAACAGCAAAACAATCCCGTAGCTGTTTCTTGCCCTGAAGATGAGTAGTTTATTAATTACCTTAGAAACAGCAATAAAAGTGAGCATCGGCAGATTCTCTAATCAAACAAGGTTTGTCCTGGGTTTTTTTTAAGTTTCTGTATATAGACAATACTTGGTATTTTCCTGCCTAAAGCATTTTCATTTATTAGCGCTGTTTACCAGACCCACTGGCTTCCTGCTGCCTGTCCTCATATACTTATTTTGGTACAACTGTTAAATTAAATACTATTATAAATACAAAGGCACCTCCATCACACCTTTAAAGTCTTTCGCCAACATCATCTCCCTATAACTCACACTTTTAAAGAAGGGTCAGCAGATTATTTATAACCACAATCAAAAAAGTGTTTGCTTTGATTCCCTGCATGCTGAGGTCCCCGCCCCACGCTCAAAAGCAAATTAACTGAAGCATTAGAAAAATTCCCAAAAGGGGAATTGTTTAAAAGTTTGGGTAGTTATAGCTAAAAGCCTCGTCAAATGTTATGGCTCCAAGGATACACCCCACTCTGAGGTAGGTAGCCAAGATAAAAACATTGTAACAAATATTTTAACAGCTGGAAACTCCCTATAAAAACCTTGCATAAGTAGTTTGGTTCCTTGCACCAGTGTCCTGATATGCGCAACTTCTTTTGGGGATGCCTCAGGGAATCCAAATTCAGAGAGCTCTTGCTGAGTAGCATCGCATATACTCTGTCATCCAAGGGTTATCTGGTGGGGAGGGCTTTGTTCGCCAGGCTGTTTCTGTTTCTGCTTCTGCTGATCGTACTCGCCTCTGAGACAGCTTCCTTTTCTCCACTTGTCTCCTGTTCTTTGCTCGTAGAGCAGACTCATGAATCTAAAAGACCAGAGTTAGTGTTACAGCAAGGAAACAGACTAGGACTCCCCTCCCCAGGAATGCTGAGGAAAACAGCCTAGAAACTCCTCAGGAATGCTGAGGATTGCTTTTTATTTGTCCCAGTCCCCCATCCTGAAGAAACGCGTCTTGTGAGCGAGATTATATTTTCTTCTGTAATCTGTACCACTAACAGAAGCAGAGATTTGTTTTCATAAACAATTCTTCAAATTCTGTTCTGCATTATCTTTCCTACTTCACACTACTAAATGATTCCAAAAAATCTTGAATGTTTCATAGTCTCAGACATATTCAACAAACTTCAATTCTGTTTCTACCATTTCAGTTCTTAAGCACACTTCAATATGCCCAGGCATCCCTTAAAATCTAAGCCATATTAGTAAAACCAATCCCTAGACATTCCTTATTAGAAACTGAAGATCTTAATTTTGAACAATATGCTGAACAAACAACTAGATACATTTTTGTAATAATAAATTATCAGGTTTCCCCTCACATTTAATCCAAAGATCTAGTTTCTATGTGTGCTTGCTCCTATCTCCAGATTTAAAAGTCTGTCTCCCACCTTAACTAGGGAGAAATAACACCTTTCAAACATTTGAGAAAAAGTAACTGCACCAGGCAATAAGTAGTTGGTCCATACTTTAGGAAGCATCTTTAGTGACAGCACTGCATGACTAGGAGTGTTTCAGAAATATGCTGCCCATTCAGTCCTAACTCAATGCCTGATCTTAAGTGCTCTGTAGCTGTTTCTAGCAGAAGAATGTTAGAAGTCCTAGAAAGTATAAATATCTCTGCTCAGGTTGGGCATCAGTCAACTATTTTGAGCACTGACCAAAGCTTATCAATTCAGCAACAGCATCCATTATCAGGAAGGGCAGCTTCTTTCCAGAGCTGTAAGGCCCAGATTCTGCATTTTTCTCAAAGGGTTGAGCAGTCCAGGAAGGAAAAGCCTGGGCTTCAAACCCCTTCCAAAACAGCCATCAAAAGCCAGCTCCATCCTGCACATCAAGACTACTACCCACCTCAGTCCTCAGGTATCTTGGGTCAGAGCATCAGGCTCTATACCAATAGTAAGATCAGGACAAGACACTGGCAGGGATACATTAATGACTATTTTATCAGTCTAGGCAAGTTATGCAAAAGAAAGAAATGAATCTGTTATAAACACCAACCTTGCTGTTTCTAAGCCAGGAAACAGACCCCCCAGTACAGCAGAGTCCTGATGCTGTGCATGACCACATGAATTTTATTTGTGCTGTTTTGCTAATATTTACACCAGCCCTGTAATTCATCAGCCATTTGATAGACCATTCCGTCAGCAAAGTTTTCTGCTGGCAACCCACCAAAACAGGCTGCTAGACAAGACATTTTAGCAGCAAAGCATGTTTACTCTCTCAGTGAGGCTCCTATTCTAGGAAGTACCCCAGCAAAAGTCACTCTTTCACAGTCCAAGCACAACCCCAGCATTTATACACCTGCCTGCTATAGGATGCCTGGTGCTAACTGCCTGCTGCTTTTGTTTGCATGAAGTCAAAACACAGAAATAGGTCTATAACAGCGTGTTTTGCTGGTAACATTGTAACAGACAGAAGAAACAAGATAGCCAAGGTGTGATTAGTCTTGGCATGTAATAATCAAACATGGCAAGTTTAAAAACCAATTAACAGTTACGAGCTATTTTATGTGGATATCTCAAACCTCTTCAGGTTTATTGCTGGAATCTCCATGCATTCAAATAAAGGGACCCCTGAGAAGTTTTACTTAAATTTTAGGCTAACCAAGGCACTAAGAAGTCACTGCCCTTTAACAAAACAGAAGCTTTTACTTACTTCATTCACTGAAGCAGAGGCACATACATTGTGAGTTTTCTGGCTTCCAGTATCTGTTTGTCTTTCTCCCCATCCATACAAAGCAAATGGATGCTTATTCTCCTTTGGTGCATCTGTCCTTTGAGGACTTCTGGCTGATTTTCGATCATTACGACTGGACAAGGCACTTCGACTCGGACGTCGTCCTGTACGGCTGGTTTTGTCTGCTTCCTTTACAGAAGTGTGTTCTACAGCTTTTTCTTGCTCTTCCTTCTCCTGCTTTTCTTGATCTTCTTTTTCTTTCTCTACAGAAAAAAAAAAAAAAGTTGTGCTTTAAGCCCCCAATGACAACATATTAATGTCTGAATTGCACAGCTTCTCAATACATCATTGAAGCTGTGCTTTTTTTAGAAATGGAAGATGTTGTTACTTCCTTAGTAACAGACATACACCTTGGTTAAATGTCTTCATTCTTTCTTTAGTAGCTACAATACAATTTTCACATACTTAAAAGTGCCTTCCACTGGCGAGATAAATAATAGCTCCAGGCAGAATTTTAATTACTGTTTCCAGTGATCTTCTGCCCTCACTATTTCATCCTTCCATCTTTCAGACAGCAAACAGATGGACTGCTGAATGCCACACAGATGCTGCCAGCCAGTCAGAAATGAAGTCTGTAAGTGTGTGTGCAGTATTAAATTCCTCATACTATAAGCTTACACTGAAAGAAAAAAGTGATTCATTTTCAAGCTTCCTGTTTATACATATATCGCTATGAGTATTTTCTGTTTATGGAGGAGAGTGTGAAGCAGTAACCTACAGTGTGGTAGACATCACCTTTACTTCACAGAACAGACAGCATATTGCACATTTGAAGGACCACACTCTACAGGCATTGGTCTCCAAGGTTCATGTCCCCCAGCACGTTTAAGCCTTCCATTACAAGGGTTCTGCAATTGTCCTCCAGACACTGGATAGGTAGAGTAGGATTTGTGAGGGAGAATTTAAAGGCTGCGTTATTGCAGTTGTGGATCATCACTGAAGACTGAATCAGCATTATATAAAACATCAAATAATAAAAACACAGGGAAAGAACTGTTCCACAAGATCCAATCTTCTTTCACTCTAGTGCTAGGGAGAAACTAGTTTTCCTTTGTGGCACTGGTGAGGCTGCACTTCAAATCCTGTGTTCAGTTTTGGGCACCTCACCACAAGAAAGGCACTGAGGTGCTGTCCAGAGAAGGGCAACAGAGATGGGGAAGGGTCTAGAGATTAAGTCATGTGAGGAGCAGCTGGGGTTGTTTATCCTGGATAAAAGGAGGCTCAATGGAGACATCACTTTCTACAACTGCTTGAAAGAAGGTTGTAGCCAGGTGGGAGTCAGTCTCTTCTGCCAAGTAACAAGCAGTGGAGGGAGAGGAAATGGCCTCAATTGCATCAGGGGAGGTTTAGATTGGATATTAAGAAAAACTCCTTCACCAAAATTGTTGTCAAACATTGGTGCCAGCTACCCAGAGAAGTGGTTGAGTCATCATACATGCAGGTATTAAAAAAATGTAAACGAGTTCACTCTGGGCCTTGATAGTGCTAGGATTCAATTTTAAAGGTCTTTTCCAACATAAATGATTATACTATTCTATAATGAGTGAGTCTAATCAAATTTACTATTTACAGTATATTAGTGAAATATGACTTTAGAAAAAAGTAAATACACAGAGCCCTGTTTTCATTCTCCATCCTGCAAATCTTCAACAGTGGCATGGACAAGCTGGAAGTGTAGTATGCTTACACTGAATGTGGCTGCTAAGCATTGTGGGCAGTGTCATATACTGGGATCTGAAGTCTCTGTGACTTTCAGGCCAACCATGCCTTTTATGTAAAAGGCAACTACAGCCTTTTTTAACAACATAGGAGTCCACTAGTGACTCCCTTCAAGTCTACATGTGTGAGTTTTAGATGCTGCCTTCTGCTGGACACACACTGTGCTACACCCTCAAACTCTGCTGACAAACACACTAAACTTGCAAGTTTTCTATCACACCACCATCCATTTCTGATTCTGGTAGGGACCAACTTGCTGCAAGCCACCTCTGTTCTGAAAGCACCACCTCAGCCCTTTGAGCCACCACCAGCACACACTGGTATGTACAGAAGGAATTCCTCCACTGGCATAGAAGGAGTTCATCTGTTTTAAGGCTTGCTTACATACTGAGTGGGCAACCATGGACAACGAGTACAAATTTTACCCAAATGTCTTCATCATTAAAAGCAGAAGGGTGTCCAGTCTTGTGACAAAACAGGAGTCATTCCTACTCATTGCTGTGATTTAGCTACTCAAGCAAGTACATGCCCCATCTGACACTGCTTTAATTTCACTTCTGTATCCATCAAGCTCTGATGAAATACAAGTTACCTACCTGACACACTGGTAAGACATCCATTTACTCTTGCATTCACTTCATGGTTGTAAGGTAACGATTTCAAGGCTTGCTACATGCCCCAGAATTCCCATGAGGCAAGCCTTATACTCTTTAGCAAGCTGTTAGCCTCGCCAGACCAATTTCTACTTGCTGACAACCAGCACAGAGGCCCTGGTTTTGATCTCTGTTTGGGCTTGTCATTACTCATCTTCCAATCTGTGCATGTGTCACACTCAGCAGCAGGTAATGGTGCAGTGTAGCTGAGTATTTGGTAAAGAGCGGACAGCAATGTTAATGTACTTAGAGCTGTATTTGGTAAGATTTCAGTTGAATGTCCCCACAAAACAACCAAAAAAAGTAGTCAAGTCCAAAAGAGTGACATAGTGACAAAAAATGGCCAGATTAATGTCACATACCTTAATACTGGGTGCACATAGTTTCAGGTATTATAGCTAAGGCTGGATAAAAAGCAAGCAGCAGTAACCTCAATGTGGTAACAGACCTGCTTTACATAGTGTCCTGAGTTCTGGGACACACAGCTTCACCTCTAAAACAAGGCAGCTCATTCATCATGGCTTCAAACAGCAGCAAAGAGATATCCCCTTACAAAATACTATCTGAGCATCTCTCTCTACACAGCCATGCCTAAGGAGGGACTGTCTAGATTCATTATCAGAAGGAAGCACTGTTTTGAGAAAATAAAATACTGAAAGGGGACATATTGCTGTCAATTCTGAAACAGGAGTGCTTTCATTTTAGGAAGCTGTTCCATCCTCTGTTCAGGGGGAAATGGCCTCTTCCTTCTCTGCAAAGGAGGATGGAGCAACACTGAGTTCATGAGCAGAAGTGGCATTTAGAGATTTAAAAATACTGAAAAGTGGGGGTTCTGCAATTGCATGAATACTTTAACTTTAAAAAACAAGGCAACAGCCATGCCTGGGGATGCTGCTCACTAGGATATAGCTCCAGCTGGTCCAGAAATGATTGAGCCAGCTTGTCCCAAAATAGCAATGAAAGCATATGGGTAAATAACACACAGAGTCCTGTGCAGTCTTACAGTAAAGGCTGTACGCCAGAGTTCACTGTAGCACTCATGAGCACCCACTATTGGAGCAGGTATTTCAGTGAATTCCCTCCTACAGTGCATTACAGAGACCTCTACTGGGGAAGGCACAAGGCAGATATCTAATGGTTATTTAAGCTTTTAATTTAAAACTGTAGGGTATATCAAAACCAATTTGTTAGGCAGCCCTTTTCACAGGAAGGCAGAAAAGCAGCAGTTGATAGCAGGACTTAGACCCAGCTGCTCAGGGAGTCCAGGCAGCAGCAACAACTACCCATCTCCTCCCTCCCATGCAGAGCACCAGCTCCAGCAGACAGAGGAAACTCAGAACTGACTGGCTTGCAGCATTACAGGGATTAGAGAAGAGGGAGAAAAAGCTAGGAATACTTAAAACTGCATCATGGATGCTAAGCAGAGCACACTGGGTGGACAGGAGGGGATTAAGTGCTTAACAGACAGAACAAGGCTGCCAGGCCCACCAATATCACTGTTGAAAGCTCCTGCCCAGAAGAGGTCACTTAAGCCCTGCTGCATCGCGCTGCTTGCGTAACAGCTCCACTCCAAGCTTAGGTAGGAAAAGCTCAAGTGGAACTGCTCTCTCACAACACTGCATGCTCCATGGTGTAGACAAGACCCCCATTTCAGAGGGGTTACTGACTTACTAGGAATATCAACAACCTCCTGATTAAACTCACAGGCCAGGTCATAGGGGTCAGCAGTATTATCTCAGTTGTTGGCTCTTTACAGCACTACCTCAGAATCAGGAGAATCACTCTGTGCTTGAACTGCCACTGGCAGAACTCAGTTTCCTACTCTAGTACAAACACCTCCCCAAATGGGGCAAGCCTTCGAGGCCTCTTGAAAGGGGCATATATTCAGTTGTGAGTATGAACATACTACAGCTAAGTAGATGGTTACTACAGCTGAAACAGCTTGCATCATTTCTTCAGGGCAGATCTTGTATGAGGCAGTACTGGAGCTAGCAGCCACATAGTAGCTCACAACTGATTAGCTTCACACAAGGTTTGTCTGCAGCAGAGTTCAGAAAGCAATGACTAGTTTCACTTGTTAACAAAGCTTGTTTCCAGCTGAAAAATTAGAACAACTTTGAACAATACTATAAACCCCTGAACTGACATCCTTGTCTTCTTCCCCCATCACAAGCTATTCCTTCCCCTATTCTTTGGCCAGCAAATACATCTGCAACATGATGACAGATAAGATCGTGGAACAAGTTTGAAATTAGACCTTCTGCTGAGTTGCACTAATCCAGATCAGTCACTTTCCAAATACTGTTGAGGCAACTGCTTTATCACTGCTGTCACTTAAGACCACTGCACAAAATGCTGAAGGCAAAATTGCAATAAGGATTGAAAGATGCCTTCATCCTGCGTGCCTGTGCAGCAGTGCCATTTCACAAGCAACAGGTCTGACAGCAGCACTGCTGCCAAGAACTTCTGTCTTTTACTTCCCAGCCCACTGGGTCCTGTTGACAACTTTGAGGATGTGTCTGCACCACAACTAGACCAGTTGATTTAGGTTAAGATTCTGTTGGATTATGTTTAAAGCACCTCTGTGCCTGAGCATGTTCCACGGAACAATCGCACAGTTGCTGCAAATGGAGGGCCAGAAGTAATTAACCCAAAGCTGTCCTCAAGCACACCTTAGTATCACTCAGGTATAGCTGCAGGGCAAGATACAGTGACAAAGCACCTTTGTCCCACATGCTGTCCCAGGTGTTCCCATTGCTAGTACTTTAGACCAACCCATTAAACATGAAAGCCAAGCTGCCTTTATCCACATTCTCCACACACACCAGAAGCACTCAGAAACTTTTACAAAGACATACGGGCTCATGACAATGAGGGAAAGAAACAACAAAGGCACACAGAACTGTATTTACCTCAGATATTAGTCAACATTATTGCTGGCCAAACATACTTGGCCACAAGCACTGTCAATATCATTCAGCCAGAAATCAGATTTTCCACAGTACAGCAGGAAGCAGCAGCAGCCAGGTAACAGCTAGGATGCTACAGCATGTGGGTGGATATCAGATTCAGAAGACAAAAGATGTCATCAACATGAGCATACTCAGCTACCCCCACAGCACTTCAATGTAATTAAGTTCTTTGAGTGTTAGCAAAAAAAAAAACCAAAAAACCACAGATGAATAATTGAAGTTTCACAGAGTGATAGTTTCTGTTATCTCCTCCACATGTTTTAATTAGCCAGCCACTAAGCAGAAGAAAACATCCTTAGAAATGTCACCTGTTTGTGTAATCACATGTACATTAAGATACAATAAATATCCACTAAATCCAGCTCCCTAAGCAGAGTTGTTTTCAGTCCTTCTGCTAAGGACTTAGCGAAGCTCTTAAATAGTTGCAGAGTTTAAAAATGTTTATCCTAACCCACTTGGCAAAGAAATTAAAGCTTAAGTACACTTTTTTCTCCCATTATAGGTATTCCGTCAGGCATTCCCTTATAACAGTCATGGCTAAGTTGATCAGTTACAGAAGCACAATTGCCCCAAATCCTGGCAGACCACTGTTTCCACAGTCCCTCTGCCACTGATACAGTACTAAGGACACAACTATGCACACACTGGATAGTCCCACACACCATCACTGACCACATAAAGTGCCATTAAGATTTTATCCACTGCTAAAAATGACCCAACCAACATCAAGCTACCAAGTAACTCCAGCTGGATCTTTCCCCAGAGAGGAGTCAAGGAGAGCATCAGGGAGCAGGCTTAGGAGTGAGCAGACTTTAGCATCGGCAATGGCCAGTCCCATCCAGATTGTAGCGGACTTCTCTATTCTACCCACAGGCTCAATGAGAAGTATGAAAAAAACCTGGTTCCTACCACAACTGACCCAGACTGGTATGGATTGAAACAGCACCAGAAAAGGTGGGAATGCCAAGTTCTAAAAGCAGCTTCAACAGCTTCCACCCTCCTCTTACTGGAAGCCAAGCCTTTAAACAGCATTGCCTTTTCCCATGCAACCATTCTCCAATATTCTGGAATTCCTTAGTGCTGCTTCTCACTCAAGTCGTGTGTGTATTCTCACATACTCCCAGCCTAGCTGGGAATAGTGTCAGTAATACTTTGTTACATCCTGGGAATAGCCTCACTAATACTTTGTTGCATCCTCGTGAGCCGAGGGGGGGTGGGGGGGGGGGGCGGCAGGGCGTGTGTTCTACCCTGTGCAGCTGTTGTGGTTTAACCCCAGACAGCAACTAAGTATCACACAGCCACCCACTCTGCCGTGGGATGGGAAGGAGAATCAGAAAAACTCATAGGCTGAGATAAGCACAGTTTAATATGTATGTATGGCCAAACTTCGCCAACGAAGATTTTGGGAAGGGCTGTCCCCACGTGGGTGTGCCCTTCCAGCCTGCGCAGTGGATTTTTTAGGTGAGGCACAGCGTGCGCAGAACTGGCCCCACCGCTTACGTCCTGAGGTTCATCTGCCACGGCCGAGCGAGCTTGGACAGTGACACTCAAGTTTCCTCAGGACTAGAACCTACAGCACCCGGCATTTCCCAGGAGGTCTCCCATCCAAGTACTAATCCGGGGCTGACCCTGCTTAGCTTCCAAGATCTGACGGGATCGGATGTCAGGGAGGCATTTAACTGCCTATACAGTTTAATAATTTAATATAATAATAATGAAATGGGAGATAAGAAGAGAGAAACCAAATCCCAAAAGAAATACGTGGTGGATAATACAATTGCTCACCACCTGCAGACTGATCCCCAGCCTGTCCCCAAGCAGTGATTGGTGGCTCCTGGCCAGCTCCCTCTGGTTTATATATTGTGTATGGCATGACATGGTATGGTGTATCCCTTTGGCCGGTTTGAGTCAGCTGTCCTGGCCATGCTCCCTCCCAGATTCTGGTGCACCTGCTCACTGGCAGAGTATGGGAAAGTGAAAAGTCCTTGATTTAGCATAAGCACTACTGAACAATAACTAAGACATCAGTGTGTTATCAACATTATTCTGATACTGAATCCAACACACAGCACTCTATCAGCTACTAGGAATAAAATTATCTCTATCCCAGCTGAAACCAGGGCAACAGCTTTGGGGAGGTGGAGTACATTACACTGGCAGCCAGCAGCTATATGCATGCCTTCCCCCTCCCTGGGTACTACATGCCCATCCAGCCAAGAGGACTGCAGCTCACTGCAGAACCCTACATCACTGGCATGCTCTGAAACACCAGGCCTCTTGAACAGAGGACAGCTAGGCTTTTGTATAATATGGTATTCTTAAGGACAATGAATGCAGTTTAGCCTTAAATATCAGAATATAGATCATTCTGGAAAGCTCAAGCCCCAAAGGATGGTGAATCAGATTAGTTTCTCCACTCCAAACAAGCACATGTAACTTCAGGAAAAAAACCAAAACGAAACACAAACAACAAAACCACTACCAACAAAAAACAACAAACAAACCCCATACCAAACCAAAGCAGCATGAAGCTTAACTGAACAATTCTCAAGGATTTTCCCTGCTACTTTTCTACAGATAAACGGCTGATTCAAAATACATTGCAAAACACCAATGAATGGCTGCCAGATACAGTATTCTTTCATTACAAATAGGAGGCAATATCTTATGGGATTAAAAAATACCAACTTAGGAAGCTTGACAGTGTTGTTATCTGTCTACCCACTCTATATAGTTAGATCTTGAGACATCAAAAGATAATTCCTCTGCCAGAAGAGAATCAAATGTTATCAGCTCTGCACCTGCTCAGGCTACGAAGTTGCCTGTACGCAACTGTGAACCCAAGACCAAACCTCAGGTGGCATTAAGAACCAAGTGTTCAGCCGAGACAGATTACATGTGCAGATCCAGAAAATCAATTGCTTTAAGTGCCAGCCACTGGCATACAGTCCAGCTTGCCAGCGCTTTTGCCGGAGCACCTGCTTATATAATTGCAGAGATGTTCTGCTCCCATGGCAACAGTTTACATAAGCGGCTGTGACTCAGGATGAGAGTTACCACCACCACTTGGTTCTTTAAAGAGCCACCTGCGATGCCGCAGCGATGGCCTCTCTGCAGGCCTAGCAACAATCCGGCTAAATTGCAGCAGGGCCCCGGCGGATGAGCGCTGCCCTCCCTCTCGGGGCGCCCGTCGGGCTGGCTGTCTTGGGGGCGAGTAAGAGGGGCCAGACGGCGGCCGAGTGTCCCCGCACGGTCACCCGGGATCGGGGATCGGCACCGCACGGCGCGGCAGGGAGGCCCGGGCAGAGCCATCTCTGCAGAGCTCCGCAGAAAAGGGCAGGGCAGTACGGCCCCACCGAGGAGAGCCGGGGCTCGGACCGCACAGGACACACGTGTCACCCCCCGCTCCATCACCGTGCTCCCTACCGGGGCTCGCCCGTCCCGCCTCGCTCGGCGCTGCCGCTCCCGCCGCCTGGGGCTCCTCTTCCCGCGTGGCCGCGGGGCTGCCGGCGCCCGGCGACGAAGGGGACCCGGCGGTGCTGCCGCCGCCGCTGCCGCTGTCCTGCTCCCAGCCGTCCCAGAGCCAGGGCCGGTGCGCCTGCTCCAGCAGCCGACGGCTGAGGCGGTAGTGCAGCAGCTCCAGGTAGCAGGCACCGCACGACTCCCACTTGGGCTCCTTGAAGCGCTTCATGTACTCCGTCTTCACGCGCCGCGCCGGCACCACCATGGCGGGGCCGGGAGCGGGAGCCGCGAGCAGGAGCCGCGGCTGGGAACAGGGATACACTGCCCGAGCCCGCCCCCTCCCGCGGCCAGGAACCAAGTTACGACGGCCGAGCCCGCCCCCTCCCGCTGCAACGTTTAAATCCAAACAGCGGCGCCCGGCTCCGCCCCCTCCCGCCCGGCCAGGGGAGCAGGAGGAGCAGTACGGGGAATAGAATGATTTAAAAATAAAGAAGTAAATAAATACACCACAGCACCGCAACTCTGGGCCCAGCAGTCGGGGTACTGGGGTCCGGGTGGTCCCTACAGCTGTGGGGGCTTCGGGAAGGCCGCCGGGCTGAGGGGGCAGCCTGGCGATGTCCAGACCCTGTCGGGGGACATTTAAACTCAGCAGTTTAAATGTCCGTGCGGTGCGTCAGAAGATGCAGCAGCAGTTCCTTCTGTGTGCGGCACCGCGAGGTAACCGCTGGTTTTAGCTCTGCTTCAAGACCAAAAGCATAGTCAGCAGCCGAGGGCCGGCCGGGGGGAGGCGAAGGCATCTGCAACAACAGCGACCTCTCTTCATTTTGCACTAATCTGATTAAAAAACACGTCTCCAGCGGGCGCTGGAACAGGATTCACCTAATCCCAGCTCTGTGCTAGGCGACCGCCGTCACTTGGGAAATGAAACGCTTCGGAGGCAAATGCAGCAAGCAGGGCGGGCTCCATAGCGCCCTCCGCACTTCACAGCACCCCTCTGAGAGGGCCAACCCGCTGGCCGACTGCGAAACGCCCTATTTTGGGCACCTGCAAACCTGATTCCCCCTTGCCATGCGCAGGCTCTGTACAGTGGCTCTCCCGCCGCCTCTTCAATCCTCACTCCGACACACGGGGGCACTGATGGATTTCCAGAAACAGTTCTAGGACACCGGTCCTTTTTCTTTTTTCTTTTTCTTGTTTGTTTTTTTTTTTTTTTGTTGGTTTGGTTTGGTTTTGTTTGTTTGGGTATTTTTTTTGGGGGGGGAAAGAGGGGATTTGTTTGTTTTTTTCAGCTCAGAAGGAAGCAAACACTAGTTTTCCTTGCCTTAACTGACAGAAATAAAATAACGGGAGCTGACACAGATCCCCGGGGTGCAAAACGCTGGTCCAGACTCTTTGGTGTAACAAAAGTTCTGGTGGCTTTAAGGTGAGGGAGCGGGGCTTGCATACTGCACCTCTGTCTGTGCGGTAGATTGATGCAAGACTCGATACAGCTACATAACCAAATGACTTAGTACAATCGATGCTCGTGCTGAGCAGATTAGAGCTCTGTTTTCACATAGACTGGTTGAGGTTTTGGAACCCTATGGTACCCAGGTGTGAGTGAAAGGGGCACAGATGTTGCCTGACCTTTCGGAAGCACTGAGATGTTCCCCTCCAGGCTTCTCGTATCCCCTTGCGGTTAATGTCAATAGCCGGTGAGAGCAGGATATTGGGCAAATCCAGGGTCCCCCTCTGGGATTCAGGAAAATGCAGTCAGGAGAGGCCAGCTGCGCTGGTATCCAGTGCCTGGGGCTGCAGGCAGGCACACTGTACATTTGCATTCATAAACCTGTTAAGCTCCTTTTAAAAACCCATTTGAGCTTCTCCAGCTCCTTTTAGCTCTGCTGGCTGCTGTCAGGGATAGGCAATGATAGAGCCACAAGGGAGTAGAGTCTGGACAGTGTATTTACTGGGAAGAGTGGCACAGAAATAGCAATCCTGATGTGACTACCATCACACAACGACCTCAAATACAAGAGAGTAGCTCCTGAGAGCACCTTCTTGTCATGTTGTGTCGCACATGGTGCCCTACATGCAGGGCATGTACATGTGCAGCAGCCTTGCCTACATACTTCACTGCAATAAAAACAGGCAGATGCAACAGCTTTCCCCTCTTTCAGTGCTATCCTGGGGATTAGATTTGGCAGCTGCCTTTCTCGTTCATTATCCCACTGAGGGCTCCAGTGGCATCTGGGTTGTCCCTGATGCCTTCTCCTGTCGCCCTCATTGGTACCTCTGTGGTCCCACTGCAGTCCAGTCACGTCCTCAGCACCACCTGCTACAACAGAGGGCACTTCTTGGAAAATAACAGAGAACAATAGGTATAAAAACACCTGTAATTGAAGACAGCACTTGAGAAGGTTGCCATATCAATGCTAGCAAGAGAGGAGAACCGATTGCTTCCCAATTAACCTGGACTCTGGTTTCTTACTCTGATACTCTGCTCAGTTTATATAGGCAGATGGCATTAATGGATTTTATATAAATGAGCGAGGTCTGGGGTTTGCAACATTTGCTTTCCATCTAGAAAATTTTATTTTATACAAAATGTCCTTTTGAGCCAATCTGCACAGTTTCAGCTTCTCAGTTGTGGTTATGAAAAGGCTGCTGTTGTTCCCACATATTACTCATAGCAATAATCATTCACAGGTTTTCTTTGCCAAAGAGCTTTTCTCCCCAGTTGTCTTGGTTTCAGCTGAGATAGAGTTAATTTTCTTCCCAACAGCTGGTGCAATGTTGTATGTTGGATTCAGTATGAAAATAATGTTGTTAGCACACTTATATTGTCATTGTTGTTCAGGATTGTTTACTCTAAATCAAGGATTTTCTCATGCTCTACCAGCGAGTGGGTGCACATGAAATGGGGAGGCAGCATGGCCAGGACAGCTGACCTGAAGTGGCTAAGGGATATTCCTTCCCGTAGAATGTCATTCCGAGTATATAACTCAGGGAGGTTGTTCAGGAACCACCAATTGCTGCTTGGGGATCAGCTGGGCATCTATCAGTGAGTGGTGAGCAGTTGCATTGTCCATCTTTGGTTTCTCTTGGGATTTATGTCTCTCTCCTCATGTTTATTGATATCATTATTTATTATTACTGTTATTATTATAATTAATATTAATTTATTTTACTTTCAATTATTGAACTGTTCTTATCTCAACCCACAAGTTTTATGTGTTTTTCCCTTCTGATTCTTCTCCATGTCCCACCAGGAGAGTGAGGGGAGTGAGCAAGTGACTGCACAGTACTGAGTTGCCAGCTGGTGTTAAACCTCAAGTGCAGTTTAGGAAGACATATCAGAGGTACATGGCTACTCTCTTATGGCTTCTTCCCTTACTGACAGAAAAGGAAAGGATCACCTTTTGTGGGACCAAACTTCTCCTGGTATGCCCAATAAACCCACTGCCCCATCATTCATCCTTATCTCAGCCACCACACAGGAAAGGCTAGAGTGGCAAACTCCAGATCCCAGCACACAAGTCTATGAGATCCCTTTTTCTGCTATTTTTTTTCTAAACTCTGCATTCTTCAGAGCAGCCACCTACTCTTCATAACAGGATGCAAGGTGTCAGTGTTTCATGAATAGCACAATATTGTTAGTAGGTGCCTCCACCCACCCTCTCCATTGTTCTGTAGTGGTTTTAATACTCTTGCTGGCATAAGTGCCCGGCTGCCTGTGTGCCATGAGGTGATCTGCACCTTCACACTCCTGCTCAAGTTTTTGCTTTGCAGGGCCAAACTGACAGTTTGTCTATACATCCCACAGTACCTGGGGACTGGCAGCATCTGGGCTTGGAAAGCAACAGCATAAAAAGACCTGGAACAGAAGTGTGCAGTCACATGCAGCAATGACTGGTGGAAGCAGCAGCCCTGGCTGTTGGGCACATTCCCCATGGCCTGCCACAATCTGTCTTCACACTTAGGGTGCAGCAGCCAGCAACCAACAGGATCCAACATCCCAAATCAGCTCTGGAGACATTCAGCAGATCTGGGGCAGGATGCTGAGACAGTCCTGGGTGAAGAACAACTCCTCCCTCACCCCTCCAGCTAGAGCCAAGCAGCTCTGTATGTGCCAGACAAGAATTATTCCCCATCCTTGACAACGCAGCTCTGGATATTCTCAGAGTAGCTGTATAAACATTATTATTAATTTAATCCTAATGAGTTTTGGCTTCAACACTTCATGGCAGAGTCTTCCATGGGCTGAGAATAACCAGTTATTAAATGATTCCTAAATGAGGAAGTACAACATTCATGAGGCTGATACTAATACTAGAGTTTCCTGTCTTGTGTATTTTGCTGGGGTCTTCATTTAAAAATGAAATAAAGACACCATTTGAACAACAACACTGAAATTCTAAACACGACTTTCCTTTCAGAGCACTTTTCCCCAGAAGAACTTAGTTATGCCTCTTAATCCTTATTATTGGTCTTCTACAAGTAGCAAACAATGTGGCCAGGGAAAGTTTCAAATCAAATCCATGACAGATGACCGATTGATGTCAAACCCCAGGAGTCCAGATTCCCTCCACTGCCTCCACTTGAATGGGAACACCAGAGCTTCTCACTAGTAGGAGAGCAGCCTGGCCTGGGAATCAGTCTTATTTCTATCTGAAATAACCACAACAAAGTTAACAACAGAGAGATAGTCTGATTTTCAGGCAAAAAGTAGCACATAATGAAAAATGAGCATGGATGTTATTTTGCGGGGTATGGTCACAGAAAGACACACTGGTAGTTTGCACATGGTTTTGACTTGCAGTCTTTTGCCATTGCACCTCTTTCTGGCTCCAGACAGTAAGGGAGAACAGTGGACAGTTTATATGTGGTCAAAGTGGAAAATTCTATGTCAACACATCTTTCAAATCCACAGGCTGGCTTCCATCTGAATCAGGAGCTGTCATGGTCTTCAACTGGGCTGCTCAGTTTGCTTGGGTAAAGTCTGAAGGAGAGAAAAGCTGGGGAAAAGAAATAAGCTGTTTCTCATAGATAAATACATTTTTAAAGTATTTAACAGCATAAAGTCCAAATCAGCAAGAACATTTTGGAAGACAGGGAAAAAACCCTCAGTCTTCCTAGACCTACAAAACTGCCTTCACCTGGATTGGTGTATCTCGGCCAAATACTGGCAGTAGCCATCCCAATCACTTCACAAAACAAGCTATCACACTGTTAATAGTAGCCTGGTAAAACCCACAGATGCAGGTTTTTTGGTTTCCTGGGCTATTATCCGTTTTAGGTCTGCACTAGCTGCCCACAGGGTAACACTGTCATGGGAGAAGGATCAGAAGAGCCAGTTCAAATGCACTGTGGGGCAGGTTTGTCAGCAGTAGTGCACTTGGCTGCAGAAGTCCCCTAGAGCTGCCTGATCCTGGTATCCAGAGCTCTGGGAAATTTGGCCATGGCCATCATGAGTTAAGAGCTGTTGAGGAAGCCCTGCAACCCCTCTTCCGGTAGCTCTGATCACATATGCTGTTACTTGTTCTTGGAGCAACTTGAAGATTTTTGCCATTGCAGCTGAGTAACTGTGCCTCCAAGCACACACAGCAGCACAGTTTACAGCAACCTCTGCCACTCCTCTGAGTCTTATCAAAGGTCCACACTTTTCATCCGTCTTTCTAAAAGACATAAAGAGAGATGTAACTCCTTTGGTTCTGTGCTAGGAATTTGGCCAGGAGCAGGGAGAGAGATCTCCCACTGCTGAGTGTCCTCTGGTTGCTGCAACTCTGAGTCCTGGACTGGGCACCCTGTAAGGCTGGTCGTTTTACCACATGGTGTGAATGCAGCTCAGCTCTCACCTTTAGAATTGTTACAGTGGTGAAGAATAAAGTCCATCCTGTTATCAGCCCTCTTTTCCCCCCATTTTTTTCCCTAGCTCCTTAAGGTTGCAAGGTTGCACACCACTGCTGACTGGCAAACAGGGTGTAGATCCAGATACAGCTGCTCCCTGAAAATCCACATGTATTCATCTGCCATATCCAATCTAGAGAACTGCAAAAGGCTTGGGGACACTGTGGGAGCCTCCAACCATCTCTTCTTCACCATGCTTAAAGTGGATAATTCAAAACAAAGAAACCCAGTCTGGAAATTCCTGAGGCTTGCATGTCTGTCAGAAATAACTCATGTAATTTCTGAAGTTCCCCTGAAAGAAAGGAGAAGCAGGGATCAAGGCAGTTCACCATGTGGTGGGATCTCACTTACAAAAAATTCATCAAGTCAGACCTGCATCATGCTCCAAGTGGCAGAGTCCAAAACATTCACCTGCAATGTGCAAAACATTGTCAAGTTTGTAGACTCAGTAACACCTGCAGGATGCCACCTCTATGAGTTGAGGTAGGAGGCAGCCTGTGTGCACTCATTCAGGGAGAGACAGGTGGTGGAGAAGTATCTGAGCCCAAATACTTTCTTGTAACCTTACCTCAAGCTCATAATCCTGCACAAAGCTGTTTTCTGCTCACACTTCCTTCCCTCTGTAGCTCTGGGACAGCAGTACAGCCACTGGTCAGGATTACTTCTGATATTGTTCCTGCTCATATTCCTTTATCTACCCCAGATACATGTTCTTCTCCTCCCTCCAGCCCTGGACCACAGCACGGCACCCAAGAGATCGCTACAGCATTTCCCACAAGCAAAAGACTACAAATCTCCAGGTTTGGCTGGCTATATCTGAGATCCCATCTCTCACTGAGAGTACGCAAATTTGGGGAAATGAACAGAGGCAGCTGTGCTGTAACCTGTTCCCTGTCTCACAGCAGTAAGGAAGTGCTGCTGAAATGATCAGCTTTGAAAGATCAGTCCTTCAGACCATCACTGCTGGGCTAGAGTCAACCCCTAGATGATGGGGACAGAAGCTGTTCCTATGGCTTTGGAATACTTTTTTCCAGCACAGGAACCTATGTGCCTTATCATTTCCCACAGGCAAATCTGGTAGCTGTTTCTCTTGGAGCCCAGTGCCAGTGCTGAATCGAACAGCAACCTGCACAGTGACGGATCTCAGTTTTCCAAGCAGTAAAGTGACAGGTAATAATAAATTATTTGTAGCAAATAATTTAATGATTGAAAAAGCTCCACAGAATTTGCAATGAGAGGGCTCAGGAAACAGCTCAGCAATTAGTGACAGCTCAGTCCTGTCTCTGGGCTCATTTCCCTGTCGGTTTGTGAAGTCTGTGTAACCGAATATCATTGTTCCTCCCACTGGAAACAGATGGTTCCTGAACACACAAAAAAAAATTTATCTCAACATAAACTCCATTTAAGGATCTCAGTGCCATGACTGTGAGCTTTGAGATCATCCACTGAAGATTGTCACAGATATCTCCCTTTTTTTTTTCAAAAGATTCTCAGCACCGGTTCAGAAAAACTTGTGTATTAAAAGCTCTTCCCCAGCCCACCTGGAGAAGCAGCCCCAAAGAACTCTCAGGCCCCTGATGAGGACATGGGGTGGAGGAGGATGCTACAAAGGGGACAGGAGGAAGAGCATGCAGGGAGCTCCCAAGAGGGGATTTACCTGCCTTCAGCAGTACCCTGTGCTGGCGTGCAGGACTCTTGGCCTCTTGATGGGGCAGAGCTGTGCCTTGCCTCCAGTGAGTCCCAAATACAGTCAGTTGCATCGAGAGCTTGGCTCTGAACATGGATGGGGCTCACCTGCTGAGCTGAGTTTCTAATCTCCTCCCAAAAATTCCCAGGGGCAGCAGAAAGAAACTGGGAAATGGTGGTCAGGAAAGCAGGTGAACTGGCTGCTAAAGCATGAGCACTAGGCTAGGCACAGGCTGATGGCTTCACTTTCTCTCCCTCCTGGCACCTTGGCTTGTCCTCACACACATTTGGGATAAGGACTGGCCTGGAGGATGAGCAATCTGGCCCCATCGTCTCTGCTTCTCACCCCAAAGGCACTCCTTTCATTGCCTCTTTAAGTCAGGGTAAGGGGAGCCTTATGGGGAGCTTTCCTATGGGGAATGTGTTGGGAACATGCAGTTCTCACTTGGGAAAAGACATCCCTAATATGGTCTCAGCCACGCTGACTGGCTGAGGGATCCTGGGCGAGGAATGGAGCCCCTTATAAAAGCACCCAGATCCTCCCACAAAGGCAAACCTCCCTGGGCTTTAGCAGAGCTACAGTGAAGCTTGCTTGATATGGGAATTTCATCTGCCCTTTGGAGATTATCCAGGCTTTCTTGGGTTTCACATGGCACGAGGTGGTGGCCTGGGCTGTGCATGACCTGGTGGATGCCAGCAGAGAAAGCCCCTTTTCAAGCAGCACACAGTTCCTGCCAGAATCACTTTGCAAAGAAAACCTGCTGGTACCCCCTGCTGTGGGCACCCTGCCTTGCTTGCTCCCTGCTCCCCACTCCCTGTCACTGCAGCAGCAGCGCATGCCTCAAAGGACACATAGAGACCACTGTCACCATGGCACAACCCATTGCAGTTCCTCTTTTCTTTTTCTTCTTATGAATCTGCCCAAGTGCACATTTCTGTGTTACACCAACCACCCCATCCACATCCTAGAGGCTCCTTGGCCCCAGGACCCATGTATAGGACCCACTCTGTCCTGCGGTGCTGACCAGGGCTGGGCACACCCTCATCAGAGCCACAACGTGCCCAGCAGACACTCTTAGACACCTGCCCATGCATGGAGGGGAGTTGGCAGCACTGGGGGAGCCAATTCCTTCAGCTCCAATGGGGCTGAGGAGGATGCTGGGCCAGGGGTGAGTCTCACATCAGCTGGGATGGCTGGTGCATAGAGGTTCAGTCTCAGATGATTCCTAGAGCACTCACGGAGGAGGTCTGGAGGAAGACATGTGCCGGATACCTGCTGGGATGTCCACCTCAAAAGTAGCACCATCATCCCATATGGCCAACATGAATAAATGTCAGAAAGGATGGCCCTCTTCTTACAGGCATTCCCCGGCTTATAAAAAAAAAATAGAAAAAGCAGAAAAGCATTTTATTCATTTAGAGAGCAGGTCCCTGCCTTGCATAGAAATATAAACCACAAACGTGCTGCTGATCATGCTGCAGTTGCACGTTCAGAGCAGGGTAGCTGGGGGCAAATGCAGCCCCCTGAAATAGCACTTGGAATGGGGAGCCAGCCCAGGAAGCCACGGGCTTAAAAAACAGAAAGAGCCTTGAACAAAATGTCAGCACCATGAAGGCATTTTCTCAGGTCTCACACTGTTAGGGTGGAAATACATGGCACACCTTTAAAAGGACATAAAATGTGCCATAGGCGGGGTGGGATCTATTTTTAACCCTTTGGAGTGTGCAGATGTGCAAACCCCCTGTAAATCAGGTCTCCCCAGCTAGTGAGAGGAGTGTGATCAGCCATTTGGCTACCAGGCTGGGAAATGCCAGTGTAGTCAGGGTTATTTATCCTCTGGTGAGGAGGGAGATTAAAGTCTTATCATGCCTCTTCCTTTACCTTGGTAGCAACCCCAGCCAGCAGCTTGAGCACACACATATGTGCTAAGCACTACCAACCAGTCACCAGCTTTGCAGTTTTCTTTTTGCAAAGGGGTGTTCTGAGTCTGGGTTTTTAACCTCACCATCGCCCTGGCTCTGCCCGTGGGAGAGAGCTGGCAGAAGTGCTGCTGCAAGGCACAGAAAAGCAAGAAAGACACCCTGGGGGGGCTGAGGCACATGCCAGTGACCTGCTGGTGGCTGGCAGTTGCAGAACAGCCCTGTGGCAGGGGGTCAGCCCTTCTGTCAGCACCACCGTGAAGCCATCAGGGCTGGATGTCAGCCATTCTGGCCTATGGTCTGGTGTGTCCCCACACTCCGCCATCTGCCTTTGCAGCAGGGAGCACACACTCACCAGCCCAGGCCTTCTCCAGTTCCATAGTTATACCACCAGCCTACCTTGGCCGGGATCAGGGATGGGGGATGTGTGTATGTGGTGTTTGCAACCCTCCCATCATACAGCATTTTGTAAAATCTCCCATCCAGTCTTAAGGGTTTCCTCCTTGCTTCCTGGGAGAAAATCTAGTAGTCCAACAAACACAGTACTGATTTAAAATACAGAAAAACAGACACTACAGCCATTTCCCCACATCTCTCCTACTTAAAATTTTAATACATTTGTCTCCAGACAGCTGTTTGTCTCCTCTAGTGCTCTCCATCCTAATGCACTGCAGCACAGCAGCCTCCTCACAAGGAGAGTCACCAAAAAGGCCAGCTGCAATCAAACAGCAGCTGTGGATCCAGCAGTGTCCCTACAAAAAGGGTACCTCAGTTCTGCAGTCACATGGCTTGGCACCAGGATTTTGGTTCTCAAAGGATGGGGAGCAAGCACAACCTATGCCCAGTGCTTGAAACAATGCATCCCCCCGAGGCACCAGAAATTATCTTGAGAGTGGTTTTGACAAATGGATGCCCTTGAAAAAAACCTGTGCGCCACTTGTGAGCAGCTTGTCTAGAAGTGCTGACATCTGCATGTATTGTTTATAATGAATTATCTATTCAGCACAAGGAGTCTGTTGGCTCTGGAGTGTGGTATTAGGTTGATTTTCATCTCCCCACTTTGCTGATGTGAATTCAGCCTGAGCTGCCTGTGAACCAGACCTCTCTCTGCACAAAACCACCCCCATGCCCTGACCCCCTTGCCCCTGCCACCCCATGCAAAGTGAACAGTGTCCAGAAACACCACACTAAGAGTCAGCCAGGCTGCCTGTGGAAAATTATGTGCTGATTTTGCTGCGAGGGGTCCAAGGGTGCTGCAAGGGGTGGTTTCAGGAGCAGAGTAGGAGCTGGTTGTACACCTTGCTGGTTCCTGGCCCAGCAGCAACATTCACCTGCTGCCCTAGTGAGATAGAAATTATTCCTGTTGCACCTGCCACTTACCCTGGATCAGGGGTGATAGACAATGCAAGCAAACTGGAGGCACACAGAAATAAAAAAGTTGCACTGAGCCAGGCTCAACAGAAAAACTCAATACCAGCTATGGGCTTCTTTAGAGAAAACAAGCATTTATCCACAAACAAACCTGAACAGTGCATTTTGCTAGCAGTGGCTGATGAGGTGGGTGACTTTACTCCTGAGTGCAGAGGCTGCAAGTTTGGGACTCTAGCCTGTGCTCCTGGCATTCCCACAGCTGTGTGGACACCCTTGCCATCCCCATGCACCTGCTCCCCACTCCCTGCTAGGGCAGACCACCATCTTCCTCTGGCTGCGAAACACTCACTCATTTGTAGTTGAACACCTCTACGTGACTGCTTTCCATACCCTGTCCCCGTGGTGCTCATGCCCACTGCCTACCACAACACTGCTGTGGAGCAAGGTGCTCAGGAAAGCTGAATGAGCAGCCCAGACTTGCTGAGCTGGAAAAGAATTTGCTGGAAAAAAATTTGCCTTCCTGTGAAGTCCATTAGAGCCAAACCATGCCCACCAGAAAGCAGTCAGCTTCTGGAGGTACACAGAAAGAGGTGAGCAGGAATAAAACCAGTACCTTCAGTCACAGAAACAGGTGACGCTGGAATCCCATCAGTCTGCTTTCTAAGAAAGATTCCAAACATGCTGGACCACCCTTTAAAAGCAGTTTGCATGTCTTTTTCTCTCTTAGCCTGTTGCCTGTGAAGAGGATATGCACAAAATAGGTCAGGACTCTTCCTTCTGCCTTTAGCGGCTCCCCTGCTGTGCTTCCCAGTACAATTTCCACTGCACTCCTCATCTTCTTTGCCTCATCTCCCCTGCCCTGCACCTGCTTGATAACACTTTATGTTACCAGCATTTAGCAACATGCTCTTTTCCCAGCTCCAGCTGGAGCCGTGGGTAGGAGGATGCAGCTCTGGAGATGTGTGGGCTCCCTCTCCTGCACGTCTAAGCCCTGTCAACACCATGGCACCCCACTGCCAGCAGCCAGCTGGTGGGCAGTGACCCGGAAAGAGCTCTCTTGTGTGGCAGGCCCCTGGGCAAATGCCGGCAGGGACCTACACCGAGACTCCACTCCTCTCCAACTAGCTGGGGTATGGAGCTGCTCCAGCAGCACCACACTCTCCTTCCAGGCACCCGTCCATGTGGAGAAAAACACCAGCTGTTAGGTTTGTTAGCATGCTTCCCTGGTGTACCCTCCTCCTGTTTCTCCAAACATCCTGAAACACGTACAGTGGCTTGGCTTAGGCAAACGCTCACTCTACTCTTCTCTCCCCACCTTGTACCCAGCAGACTGAAGCCATTCACCCCTTCCTCCTGGACTTTGTTATGGTGAAAAAGTCAAACAGCACATTTGCTCTGCTCTTCACAAGGCAGCCAGCATGCAGTGATTGGTATTGTCCTTTCTAACTTCCCTTACTCTTCTAATTATTCCCTCGTTCCCATATTATGCCACCAGAATCCGCTCCACAATTTGGAAGGCCTATTTAGCAAGTCAGATATAGCAAGGCATGACTTTATAAATAGAGAGGGGCATGGTTCAGGACTGTGCAACATAACTCACAAGTCAAACTGCCAGTGAAGAACTTATCAGACATTTGCTTTAAATATTCATTGAACAATACCAAACCCTCTTTACAGTTACACTTACCATATGAAAACTCCCTTCCCATACTCGGTCAGTATATTTATGCTACTTTCTTCAACAGTTCTCAGAAACCACTTACCATTGTGCTGGTCAGAGATAAACCAGGGTCAGAAAGTAAAACATCTCCTTGGAGCTTAAGCCTGCACTCACTTCCAGATCTGCAACTCAGAACTCTTTCCCAGCACAAATTCAATGGGATGATGGTTATGTCATAAAATAGTTTCTACTCAAATGCTTTTCTTTTTCCACCCAGGTATCTTATTTGTCAAAATTACCACTCCTGCAGAATACCTGTGGTCCACACTTGGATCTTACTGCTTTTCAATTTTCTTGTATACCCTCATTTGCTCAATCGATCCTAAATTCAGACTGATTCTTCTACAGAAAATAGAGAAAAACAGATGTGAGTTATGTAATGAGCAATAAAACTTTTACAGAACAGGCAATTGATTAAATGCAAACATTTCAAGAAACAAGTATTCTTCTAATTGTTTTCTTCCTGCTGATCATTTCATGCCCTCAAGCCGTGTGCCAGGTTCTGGGAATTACAGCAACAAAATTAATTATTCCCACTTCCTCCCTGTGCTTCCTCATGTTATTGCTTTTATTGCTATGGCTTTGTTTCTTAATCTGGGACCTGGTCATATAAGCACTTAAACATTAACCAAATCCACTGTCGTCCCATCGGCTTCAGAGAGGACAGCTCGCATGAATCAACCCCAGTACAATTGCATTGCAGCAGAGGGTGTCTGAAACTGAGTAAACGAGCTGAGACTTTGCTGCAATGCCAAAATAGACCCAATCTAACCTGCAAAAATGGTATAAAGTAATACTGAGTGTAATGTCCCTGCAGCACCCTGGGAATGTTCTCCATTACTCCTGCACTGCAGAATATCCCAGATACCTTCTCTTTCCATGGCTATGTATCCATCCCAGTATTTGTTCTGCCCTTACCCAAATCCCCCTGCAGAGGCACAAGCCCTCCCCCTACCATCTGCTGACCTTGCAATATTTTCCATGTTATTCTTTTCTCTCCCCTTTTTATTTTTAAACAATGATACACATTCAGCAGGTGTCCTCTCTGGGCTGCCCACAGTCCTGCTGCAGCTGGTGAAGACACCAAGCACCTCCAGTTTGCACAGTGCTACACCTGGTTTGTGGATTCTGATCAAGATTTTTTGACAGGAATTACATCAAATTTTTTGTCAAACAGTTGTTTCTCCACAGGGGAATATGTGCAGCAGGCACTAAAAAAGATAAAGCAAGGTGTCAGCAGAGGCTAAGCACCTCAAGGATTAAATACCACCCTTTTTAGGCTGACTTTGGAATTTATCTCCAAGTTCCACCTAATGTCATATTTTGCTGTCTAAGCAGAATCAGCCTTCTTTATTAACCTGGCTAGCATTTAACCCATTTATGAACAGAGGCATCATAACACCTTGATCATGCAGTCTCAGCCAGGATGGGTTGGCTTCAGTGGGCTAAAAAAATTAAGGAAAGAGACAATAAATACCAGAGTAGAAGAGCTAAAATCAATTACCATGTTCCCTCTAAAACATTTGTCCCAAAAGAGATTTCTCATATTCTCCCTGAGCTGACTAGTTTGGATATTGTAATTCTAAATTTGCCACTTTTATTACATTTACAAAATAATCTTATTCCACAGGGGTCTTGAAGGCCAAGTATAGAGGCATCACACCCAGAGTAAGAACAGAAACTGCTGGTGTTTTGGGTTACTGGTGAGACCAGCTCAGGAAGAAATGGGAGGTCTGGACTCTCAGCAAGGTGAAAGACCCGCTGCAGGCACAGCCATGGATGCCTGGCACAGCCAGTGGCTACTGTAGCCTCCAGATTGTGGCCACATTGGGAAAACAATCAGATTTCAAGACTTTTTTTAGTATTTGTGCCAGGAAACTGGGCTACATGACTTTCAGAGCTAAATATAGGATAACAAGTATTTCGCATTCCCCAAACACCTTCTATGACAACATCTCAAAACCCTTCATGAGCTTTCGCTATTCATCTTTGTCTTCCTTTGAGATGGAAAATAGAAAAGCCACTTTACTGGCAACAAACAGAACCATGAATGTTGACTTGCTCATGGTCACAGAGGAAAACCATGATGGACTTGATACAAGAAAGAAGTAAAAAGAAAGAAAATGTAAACTGCTTGGATCCCGCAGCCACAGAAACATGGCTGGTCACCTACACCAGTGCTGCTGGGATTAGGTAGGAATAATACAATCACTATTTCAAAATTGTTTTTGTTAGGGAGTTCTGGTAGCTCTCTGTTGATTTTTTTCAAGTGGGGATGGGATGGCTAAAGGTTTCCAGAACAAGAAATCCTGATGGAGGAAATACCCTTTTCTGTAGCCTTTTGAACAGTGCCTCTATCCCCACATAGCACAAGAAAGTGAATGGCCTTAGAACTTGGACCTCACTCATTTTTCAGCATGGAATGTAGTGCAGAGCAGGCAGAGCTCCCCACTGTGCTCCGCAGGCAGATAGCCCAGTGGCAGCATGGTTGGACACTAGCAAACTCAAATCCTGTAACCACTATAGAGCTGCCTGTGGGAGCACCCTTGTCCGTGCCTGCATGCACCAGGCACCAAGGCAGCTCTTCCTTTAGGAACAGGACTGAGATGCATCTGTACAGAGGTCTCCTTACACACCTGTACATGAAGCCCTACTCACAGCAGTTTTGCTTTAATGAAAGACAACAACCTAGCCAGAAGAGCTACAAGACATGACCTCCTTTGCAAATACAACTCAGGTCCTCATGCCTTTGTGAGCCAGGGGCAATGGCTGATGCCTGCTGATACTGACTTTGGGATGCTCATCTCTCAGTACATGTGAGAACCCTTTTATAAGGTGATCCTCCCCCTTTTCCCTCCAGCAATAAGACTTCTCAACTTTAAAGCCTTGTTTTTCTTTGGAAGAGAGAGAAGCTGCTGGAAGCCAAGTAGTGAGGGCACAGGGGGGCAGGGAGTGTTTGTTTGGAGGGTGTTATGAGTGGGAGCAATGTGCCAAGTAAGAAAGCTGCATCCAGGGATCTATATATACACAGCTCCCCGAGGTGGGGTTACATGGAGCCTCATTCCCGGGCTGCCTGTGGCACTCCCTGAACATCAACAGCCAGAACTGCTTCCAAGCTGCACGCTTTAGTTTCAGAGTGGCCTTGAGCAGCCAAGGCAAGATGGGGTTTGGTTGTGGTCCCTGCAAGCACAGAGGATAAGGTGCCCAGGGTCATCACAGTGCTAGAGGTTTGCATGCTGCTGGCCCCAGTTCTGCACAGGGCAGTATAGTTTCAAAGTTGACAGGAGGGGGTAAGAAAGAGGCATTCTGGGCAATAAAATGTTTCTCCAACATCTGCTCAACTTCATCACACAAGAGTGCACATCCCTAGTGGGAGCCAGCAATGCTCCAGCTTTCCCTGCGGCATAAAACTCAGAAGCTGCTTTATTTTACAGATCCTGAACAAACAAAAAACAAAGTCTTTGCCAGCTCAAATACAACTAATTCTGAAAGCCTAAGGCTGGGATCTTTGGTGTCTTCAAAACCTGTTCTGGCCATCAGGGTCTGAAAAGGATCCTCAAAGCTACTAGAAGTTCCTGGGAAATAATGCAAGATTGCAGGATACTCCAAATGGTCCTACTGCTAAAGCTGCACACCCGACTGGCATCTGCCCCACATGGGAGGCCTGCACACCAGCATTGCCTGCAGTTATCCATTGGCTGATCAATAGGTTACAGTCACCCTCGTGTACTCCATTTTCCAGCCCCAGGAGATGTACCATGAAAATCTATACAACTGAATAGCTCTCTTTTATTTATTTTTTTAATAGAAAGTAGCCTGTTTGGTTCAAAAATAATTAACTAATAAACCCTAACAGGCAATGTTCCATTCAAGTTTTTCTTTTTCATGTGGATTAGTGAAATAGAAATGGCATACAATATTCCTATAAAAGAAGTGTTTGAAGATTTGAAGGGTTTGTTTTAGTGCTTCACTTTCAGAAATAAAGATCACTACAGAATTTGTTGCTTAGGGAGTTTCCTGTGAAAAATAATGATAATTAACAAGTGGCCTCTATTCTGTCCTTTTAGTAATTCTCATTGAATAAATATTACTGGCCAAATGCTCACAGAAAATTCACAATCACCAGAGTACACAGTGGGGCTGCACTGATGTCAGCCCTGAGTGGGTGTTCATGTCCTCTTAGCAAAGCCAAGCCTAAAAGATACTGTAGGTCAAAGTGCTTTTTGGTTTTGCAGTTTTGGGACCTAAAGGGAAAAGCACATTGGGGTGTCAGTTCCCTTTCCCAAATGGGGGACAGAACCACGACTTCTGTGGAAAGGTGCGTTCTGCTCTCTGTGCAATGCAGATTTTCACATTAACAAAATCTCTATCAAAATGAAATTAGGAAGCCTTTCCAGTGCCCTCATCTTCTTCAGGATTCCCTTCGTTCTTTTACTTAGAGGCTCCTTCAAGACCTTCCCTTGGAAGCCAGGTTTTCCTTGTTCCCTAACTTCTTAAATAATTGTGTTAATGGCTCAGGCATCTGCAGACCCTGGGAAAGATTACATCAAAACTCAGTCAAGACTGCCTCCCAAGTTCTTCTAAGCAGCTCCACATAATTTTTTTCTTCCCAAGAACTCTTTATTTCTCCAGATTTGCCATCCCTTGCTGACATTTGGTATTTCCATGGCAAACTCTTGCACTGCTGACTGGGTGCAGCTGTGGAGCTAAGCTGCAGAGGGTTGTCCTGCACTGGTCCAGACCCAGATCCAGCTGGCTGTGAGGCAAGCAGTGATCTGCAGTCCCAGAGGATGTTGTTGGTGCAGGCAACAGCCATTCTGCCATTGCCTTACCTCCCACAGCACATGGGTTATCCCCTTTTACTCCTCTGAGGTCCCATTTATTTCTCTGTTGCTCTCAAAACAGAGGATGCTGGTCCTGGCTATCCTTCACCTACTGCCAGCTGCACTGTTACAGGTGCACAGGGAGGTAATGAAATTATTGAGAACTGCACAACAAAGACAAACCTGATCCACTGCGCACAAGCAAAATTTTCCAAAACACCTTCCCAACAATGGGGTTTGTGAATCACATGAAAATCTCACTCACCTGTTTCCAAACAATCCGTGTCTTTGCTGAAAATCACAAGGAAAATCCCAAGCCCAAATAAAAGGCTCATTTCATAATAAAGAACATGTTTTGGTTTGAAATTAAAACCTGAACAGGTTTTGTTTGGTAGGCTTGAGATATGTTGCATCTCAATTCATTGATTAATCAACAAAACGAACAAACAAGTCATTTTTTTCAGCTGTAAAATTGTACTGTTGGTCATTTAGCTACTGTTGGTAATTTAACTTCAACAGGATGAAATTGGCACTAAGGCTATTGAGAATACCTGGTGCTCTGGGTTAGTACAAGACAAAGTGATGCTGTTGGAGACAGCAGAAAATGAGATGCCAGTGGCAGCAACAGCCTCCCTGCACAAGGCAGTGCCCATGCAATGCTCTGGCTGCTGGAGAATTGCCCTCTGCCCACAGTTGTGTTCCTGAGTATTCCTAAACCCATGTTTGGTACTGCAAAATGTAGGTCTTCCTTCAGAAGGGGTAATGCTCCCATTGATTTTGATCAGGCTGGAGGAGAGTCACTGCCTCAGCGTCACACTCCACAATCCCTAAAAATCAGCCCCTTCTGACATGGGTTGAGGACCCTAAATTAACTATGCAGATGGAAAAGTGGAGTCTGCAAGTGCTGTCTAATCCATGAAGCTGCTCTTCAAAGTCAACTTCTATTTGTGCTTCTAAAACAGTCTTTTAATAAAATAACAGAAGCAGGTCCTAAAATCCGTCTTGTAACACCACTTAAGTCACAACTGATTTTGAGATCAGGATTCAAGTACTGAGGACTTAACATTAATTAAGCACCTCCCAAAATCCCAACATGGATCTGTCAGATGAAGTATGTGCCACTGCACAACAATTTGCACAAATGGCAAGTAAAAGCTTGTGTTTGTTTTTTGAGAAGCAACTATTTTTTGAGAAGCAACTACTTTCCAGGTCAACTCTAGTCACTCAGAAAGGAATCTCAACTGAGTTGCCCCTAGAGTTGCCCTGAGACCCCCTCTGCCCTCAGATATCAGGGAAGGACCAGGACAGCTCCTTCCACAGGGTTTTACTTTTGAATAGGGCTAAAAAAGTGTACTCATATATGTGTCTCACTTCATTGCAGGTAAAACCAGCTGAAAGGCAAAACAAAGGCACCATTAGCATAGCCACAGCATAGCAAAAAACCTTCCTGGGCTGGAAATTTATCTGAAAATCATCTTTTTTTTCCCCATCACTGCTGTCTCCCACAGCAAAGGAACACCCCAAAACTCAAGCACTGCTTTCATGCTAAGGTGTTGTGCTCCAGGAGTTCTCCTTCTCCAAAGGCTGATGGCTTCTACACAAATGCACCGGCCCAGGGAGATGGCCAAGTACGGCAGGGCTTTAGGGTTGCTCCCTGAGGGAGGGAGAACCTGGGATGTGTATGTGTGTGTGAATACTGGAAGCAAAGGGGGGGCCCAGAGCCTCAGATAAATGAGGCAGGCCAGGGCAGCTTTCCCTCCTCCCACCCTGCTCTGCCTCATCAGCAAACAGGGCACGCAAATGCCTTTGGCAAGGGGAAGCCCTGGGGATTTTCCTTTGGGCTCCCAGGGAGTTCCTGCATAAAGGATCTGATCCCTGAAAGAGGTGGGGTGGTTCAAGGGGGCAGAGGAGGGGGTGGTCCCTTTGCAGGCAGCCCCTCATGCTTGACCACTGGCAAGGGCAAGCGTGTCAGGCAGGGTGAGGAAGTGGCCCTGGCTGCCCTCAGCCCCCCAGGGACAACATGATAGCAGGTGGGTTTCCCATAAGTGGAGTGGAAAGCTCTTTATTTAACCTGCACCCGCCACCTGCCCTCAGCCTCATCCTTGCCTTCCTCAGGAGCATGCCAGGGCTACTTTTTGGCAGGCTGAGCCAAATGAAATCTTTTGCAAGCCAAGGCTCCAGGTAACCCTTTCCGTTCTGGGTCTGGGAGAAACACGTTGCAGAGCGTCAGGACACCCACCTTGCAGCAGCATGATGCAACACACAGCCACCCCCAGACCGCTCCCAGTGCTGCTGAGCAGCCTGAACCCCAAGCAAGTCCCAGGGAGCTGCCTCCTCTGGTTGGGGTCCTGCCCCTTCCCCAGTCCTGCTCCTGTTGGGGGATGTCCAGCCCCACAGCCCAGTCCTCTCATGCTGCATCAGCACGGGAGATGGAAGAACCCAAGCAAATGACAACAAACAACCACATTAGGGGTGTGACAGAATGACTGATGATTTAATGCTTCTTGAAGTTTTTTGTTTCCTTCCACAGGGCATTGGTTTTAAAAACAAACAAAACGAGATAAAATAAATTAATTTATGTACACTTTACATACACTGTGTCACGTGGAGCTTTGCAGCAACAGTAACCAGAAATCATTACAAAATAGAAAGTTACATGGCTGTTGCAGGCCCTTGGCAGGCTGCAACCTAGAGGGTTGTCATCCTGAGCGTGGTTGGCAAAGTGATCATGTAAACATGTTTAGAAGCATTTACGGTGGACAATGGATGGGCCAGCTTCATCGTATTCCTGCTTTGTGATCCACATCTGCTGGAAGGTTGACAGGGAGGCCAGGATAGAGCCACCGATCCAGACAGAGTACTTACGCTCAGGTGGGGCAATAATCTGGAAAAACCCAAGAGAGCTGAGATCAGTAAACAAGCCACTGCTGTGAGTGGCAGGCACAGGGGTGTGCACAGCCCCGAGTGCCGTGTGCAGGGGGCAAAGGAAGGCTGCTCCCGTGCCCAGGTCCTTTGTGCTCCAGCCTTACCTTGATCTTCATTGTGCTGGGGGCCAGGGCTGTGATCTCCTTTTGCATGCGGTCAGCAATACCTGGGTACATGGTGGTACCCCCAGACATGACATTGTTGGCATAAAGGTCCTTCCTGATGTCAATATCGCACTTCATGATGCTGTTGTAGGTGGTCTCATGGATCCCTGCAGACTCCATACCTGGGGGTTGGGAGAGGGAAACAAGCAGGCACAAGTTAATTGCAAAGCAAGAGCTCTACCTGACAACTCGGGAGTGAAGGGGAGAGCTGCCATGAGAGAAGAGAGGGAGGGGGTCCCACACACCAATGAAGGAAGGCTGGAAGAGTGTTTCTGGGCAGCGGAAACGCTCATTGCCAATGGTGATGACCTGCCCATCAGGCAACTCGTAGCTCTTTTCGAGGGAGGAGGAAGAGGCAGCGGTGGCCATCTCATTCTCAAAGTCCAGTGCCACATAGCACAGCTTCTCCTTGATGTCACGGACAATCTCACGTTCAGCTGTCAGGGGGTAGCAAAGGCATCAGCGATTACGGAGGAGGAATCTGGAATGCTTGCATCTCCTTCATAGGTTTGCTGGGCCTCCAGACCTCTAACCACACATGAACTCCCAAAAAGGAGGGTTCACGCGGCTTGCAACAGGGCAAGAGACTGCAGCATCCCTGAAGGTGCAAGGGTTGGAAGTGAGAGGGGGACTTTTTGGAAGAGGGAATCGTGCTTACCTGTGGTGACAAAGGAATAGCCACGCTCAGTCAGGATCTTCATCAGGTAGTCAGTGAGGTCCCGGCCAGCCAGATCCAAGCGCATGATGGCATGGGGCAGGGCATACCCTTCATAGATGGGGACATTATGTGTCACACCATCACCGGAGTCCAGCACGATACCTGGGGAAACAAGAATTAGCCACCTGAGAAATGCATCCCACAGTGTCCTGCCCTGGGGGGCAGAGCACTTTCCAGCTATAGGGGATCAGTCCTGGATGTCCTTGCTTAGGGAAGAGGGGCCAGTGGGACTTTGTGCTCACCAGTGGTACGGCCAGAGGCGTACAGGGACAGCACAGCCTGGATGGCCACATACATGGCAGGGACGTTGAAGGTCTCAAACATGATTTGGGTCATCTTTTCACGGTTGGCTTTGGGGTTAAGGGGGGCCTCAGTGAGCAGGGTGGGGTGCTCCTCTGGGGCAACACGCAGCTCATTGTAGAAGGTGTGGTGCCAGATCTTCTCCATGTCGTCCCAGTTTGTGATGATGCCATGTTCAATGGGGTACTTCAGGGTCAGGATACCTCTCTTGCTCTGGGCTTCATCTCCTACGTAGGAGTCCTTCTGACCCATACCCACCATGACGCCCTGCAGGGGAGGAAAGCGGGGACTCAGCAACCTCTCCACGGGCGACAGCACAGGGCTCCCCAGCAGGACAGGAGGATGGGGAGCGCCGGAAGGCAGCAGGAATCCACCACCACGGCTGTGGCAGGGCTCGAGGGGAAGCTCGGAGGGGCACCGCGCCGTACCTGGTGGCGAGGGCGACCCACGATGGAGGGGAACACGGCCCTGGGGGCATCATCCCCGGCGAAGCCAGCCTTCACCAGGCCAGAGCCGTTGTCGCACACGAGCGCGGTGGTCTCGTCCTCGTCGCACATGGTGTCGGTTGTGTCTGCGGGGCACAGAGGCTGAGCCTCACTCACAGCCGGGGCAGCGGCGGTCAAGGGCGGCGGGGCCGGGGCTTACCTGGGCTGGCTGCGGGCTCCGCGCGTCGGGCAGAGAGAGAGGCTCCCGCTCCTCGCCGGGTCACTCGTGGCCGCCGCGGCCGCCGCCGAGCCTTTTATCGCGGCGGGCGGCGGCGCGTCCGGCCCCCAGGAATGCGGCCCCGGCCGTCCCCATATTTGGGCGTGGGGCCCGTCACGGCCCCGGCCCGGCGGTGCCCAAAGAAGGCGCTTCTGGCCCCGGCCCAGGTGAGCCGGGCCCGGCCGTATAAGGCGCGTCTGTCGGGCCCCCCCTGCCACCGCCCGCGGCCGGGGCCGAAATAATCCCCCGGCACCGCCGGGCCCGATAAGGGCAAGACAGGTGGGGGCGGCCGGGCTGCCCCGACGGGGCCATCGCTGCGCCGCCACCACGTGCCGCGCCCCGAGAAACGCGGCCTCGCCGCGGCCACAGGTGAGCCCACGGTGCGAAAGCAAGTCGGGACACAAGGTGAAGTGCCAGGGCAGACCCGTGGTTTGCAGGTAGTACTGCTGTACATGGCAACAGCCCATGCAAAAGCCACAGCTTCACACGCCAAGCTGCACATTGTTTCTTTGCAGTGGTTTAAATATGGGAAATAAATGCACAGGAGCATAACATCTGTCCGACAAATGCCTGAAGAGAAGCTCAGTAAAGCATTAATCCTGGTCTGATCCCAGCAGCCTGACGTAGCCGTGAATGCTGGCGCCATTACGAGTGTCCATTGCTGGCCAGGCAGTACAGGAATCCTTCAGCTATCACTGTGGCTCACCCTTTCCAAAAGGAGCACGGCCTCACCGGCAAGTCATCTCTGACGAACTGAAGGTACTATGCAAGTAAAAAGGAACAGTTCATCTCCTTCAGCTGTGGGTATCTAGCAGAGATTCCATATGGGACACTTGAAAGATCTTATAGACGTTTTGTTTAACAGTAGAAAGAAGAGGCAGTAATGCAAGCAGATGTGCAGCCCTGACACTGTGTGTGTTGATACAAATCAACCTTCAAGATCTCTGAAGGCACAACTGGCCAAGGGTAAATCATTTCAAAATTAGGGAGTCAGGAGAGAAGGAAGAAGGAATAGCAGGCCAGAAGCACTCATGTTGTCCTGCTAGTGAAGGTATTTCTGCAGGGGATTTCCTCCACTGCAAGGCACAGCAGACAGTTCAACAGAGACGCAGACAACTTTGCTTCTCCTCTATTTAACTTCCGTGTCTTCCAGTTTGGCAGCATCCCCTCTTTATCTCTGGCAACTCTGCTTTCTTCTGTCATAGATTTTGAATTCCTGTCAAGTTGTTGTATTGAAGTATGCTTGGGATAAAGAGTTTCCTTCTCTCATCCTGTTCCTCAACTTGTATTACTCGTCAGTTCTGGCAGTACAAAAATCGAAAGGCTGAAAGCACTTAAAGGCATTGCAGCCACCAAATCTATTTACAGAACTGTAGTGCTTCGTTGTGGTTTCCAAATACAGTCAGTTGTGTTGAATCAGAAATCAAGTAACAGAAACTCTTAACACTGCTGAAAGATAACCATTCTTCAGTGAAACACGATGCAAGCATACTTCCTCCTTTCTGTTCCTTTTTATTTTCACTCTACCCCAATCTAGTTTACAGCAAAATGTCCAAGTCACAATGTTAAATTCTGCCAGTTCTGAGTAAAATACCATTTTCTGCAGGTAAGAGCTGATGTTTATCTGGACTTACTAAATGACTGCAGTTTTTGTCCCTAATCAGAAAACAATTGCTGTTGGTTTCCAGTACAGAGCTGGGCACAAAGAAGACCACTATTCCCCATGCGTAGCTTCTGAAATTGATCACAAATGACAACTGATAAACTTTCCTGCTACTCTGGCACCAACAAAGGATAGAAGTGGTACCTCCTGTACTGAGTGCGCTTTCCATTACTGAAAAAATAACTATTTAAGAAACAACATATACTTCCTTATTCAAGAGGAGCTACCCATGCTCCTTGGGCTGTTGTCTCAAGTTTGTTTTTGTTACACTTGGAAACAAGCTGGAGCTCTGGCATGACCTTCCATAAGCAGTGGTAAATGAAGGTATCCTCCCGGTTCAGTAATCTGAGACAGAAGTTCTGCACCAGCGCAGCTTATTACATAACGAAGCGAAGGGCAGAGAGGAGGAATAGCCCCGAATCCCAGCCTCTTCACACCTCCCAGCAGAATAGCGAACCAGCTCAACATTAGCTGCACAAGAACATTAAACATCAGTTTAGACATGGAAGTTATTTTAATGAGGCTTTATTTAAGTAAACTCACTACAAGTAGCCTTCTGTTTTGGCAATAGTCAGATGGAAAGCCGTTGTACAAATGCCAAATGCCTCCCAACCATGCAGTAGATAAAGGAGTTGAAAAGCCTACATGGCTCAGCATTTCCCAAAAACCTGGAGAATGCTTTTACACCAACCACAACAACCCCATCCCAGCAGAGAAGCCAGGCCCTCTGAAAGAAACAGTTAAGACTGAACAGAAATGCCTGCTTCTGGAGCGAGCTTTCCTGCCACTCCTTGCAGAATATAGATATCTGGTGAACTGTTTGGGAAGGGATGAGACATTCCCAAAGTGTTTGGTGGTGGACAGACTAAAGATTCCTCTTCAAGCAAAATACAAAAGTCTAGTTAAAGTTGAGATAGAACATATTTCAGTAGGGGGTGCCAATCATTTATTTTATAACTCTCTCTCCGAAAACACTGACAAGTTTATCATTGTGAAACCACTCTGAAAGTGACATTTAATCAACCAAGTGGAAGGCTTTAAACGAGCCACGCTGAAGCCATAGCTGGGAGCAACACTCACACTTCTCAGCCATGCAAGACTGCACAAGGGCAAAGTTTGCTGCTTAGAACAACCTTAGAAGATGACTGCTAGTGCATTTCTTTCCCATATTAGTTAGAACCTCTCTAGATAAATCTATTCTTCCAAACATGTTCAGACTCTCAGCCCAGCTTACTGTATTAGTACAGGGAGGAGGGGAAGCTACGGAAGGGGAGCTGTGCTTTTAAAACTAGAAACTGGATTCTCTTCAACCAATTTAACTTCTGACCTTCTCAGCTGTTGGATCAAGTTGTTGCAGCAGGCATGGAGCCAGACAAGTAAAACATAAGGGCATGCAAGTTGCTCTGCACTCTCCAACTCTTGAGCTACATGCAAAAGGAAGGTGCAACACATCAGATTGCAGTAACTTTTATTTAAAGATTAAAATCTGCTGCTAGTCACAATAATTAAAATAGAGAAGTTAGATGGAATTTTTTTTTATTCTCTTGTCAGAGCTAACTAATTGGGGCAGTGAGGTAAAAGAAAAGAAAATGTAGTAGCATCTATCAGTAGAGAACAAGGTGTGGAGCAAGGAAGATCCCGTTGGACTCCCACACTTTCATAACTGCTTTCTAGGTTTCATCCAAGCCTAAGTGCAAGCAGCTGCTGTGAATGACTGCATGGTGAGCTGCTAATCTTACTTTTACATGTCTTCTAGAAATAGCTTAGATGGAAGTTAAATAGAAAAAAAGTTTTTAAAAGTTTAACCATACAGATATAAACTGAAAGAATGGAATATTTACTGGATCAGAGGACTTTGAATGAGAGCTGTGCTTTATTCCTTTCTGTCACAGACAGGCTGAGTGATCAGTGACAAGCCAGTTATCCTTTTTGTGCCAGTAACCTGTAATGCGAAACTGAAATTAGCTAGTTTCTACAGCAAAAATTGTTGTACCAAGAAAGAGTGGAGTTACCTGACAGAATAACCAGTTGTTTCTTAAGTCAGCCATGCAGCAACCCAGCATTAATGTTTTCAGTGTTTTCTCTGAACTGAAATCACAACCCCAATGGTGACAGCAGAAGTTTCCCCACCTTCTCCATGGGGTCCCACATTTCACCCTGTGCATCTGTGTATCTTTTGAGTCTCAGGTAGGACTCATACTAATGAGGATACAGAACAAAACAGTAAATCTGTGAAAGGCACAGAAAATGAAACTTTATTTTGCATGAAAACACAACTCTGCCTCCCTGACTAAAGCATCAATGTCTATACATTTAGGACCAAGTATATTACTTACATAGATTTTATCACACAGTTTTAGCAAAAAACCAAACAGAACATAAAAAAGTATAAGGGAATTTAACAGTTCTTTAGAAAAAATATTTTAAAAACCAGTGGGAATCATGCTTGTCCCTGAACGTAGAGTTCATAGTTTGCTTTTAACACAAATTCGAAGTAAGCATTGTATTTCAAGTTGCCAAGTTCGTTTGCTTGCAGCAAGTCCTTCACCTCTGGTAAATATTCACTTAACTGGACTCCTACAACACAAACCACTTATTAAAACACTGATAAAAGTACTTTTCATTAGCAGTTCAGATAATTTTTAAGTGAACACCTGTGTCTGCCTCACAGTTAAATTACTGGAATTGGAAAGCTCAATGCTATTATACATTTCAAGAAATACAATAATGTTTAAGCTGCCTGTAAAACTGAGTTTAAAAAAATAATAATTTTTTATCTAAACAGAGCTCAGTAATTTAACAATTAAGCCTAAAATCCAAGTCTTTAACATTTTACCAAAATAAAAATAAATAATAAGTAAAAAAGAGAAGAGAAAAGAACACAGTCAAATAGCAAATATGTATGTTGCAACAGTTCATTCTAGGGTGTAAGAATCTTACAAAAGGAAAAAACTGACAGGATCGTACACACAAAACTAGAATTGTTCTGAAGAACTTTTTCCTGTTTTTCAAATGGAGCCTTCTCTGTTTTGGAAAAAGTTCATATGCAGTAATATTTAAAACAAACTTCAACTCTCAGTTGCTTCCCTCCTCCAGCTGTAACTTCCATGGCTACAGTTTCCCACAGGGTCAGCTTTAACTGGGGAATAGGAAGGTTTTTTTTGCTCTTGGAGAGGAAAAATGAAAGAAAAATAGCTAAAATAGATTAAGCTTTTCCGAGGGACAGTCAATCAGTTATTAATCCTGCATCCTACACAAGATATGCATTTAACTCCAGAAGACCTACTTTACTGTACTGTAACAAACCACTAAAAATCTGACGGGTGCCCTTCTGAGCAAATAATTTGAGGATAATAAGATTATAACCCAGGAATTTGCTCATGTCTCACCTGCCTGAGCATTATACAGAGATAAAATTAGCTCCATATAATTTTGATTGTCTAGTGGAATGCATTTTTATCACTTTGAGAATTTATTAATACTACTTCTTAAATATCAGCATTTGAAACAACTATTTCAAGCTCTTCAATTTAAGTACACTTTACCTTCTTTCAATAGCTTTTGTAGTATTTTCACAAATATACTATCCTTAGATGCTTCAATTGGATCATCTCTACCATCTGAACAGGACCATCTGTAAGTCAAAGAATAATGAAAGAAACACACAGATGAAATAAAATTAAAACTAACAGGAACAAAACCACAAGAAAATTCAATATATTATCAAACTGATTAATACATGTCCACATGGAAGTGCTATGTGCTTGGCTATAGCTCAGAGCAAGAGGTTTTTTTCTATCTTTGTTAATTATTCTTTATTCCAAGAGTAAACTGCAACAAAATTGCCCTACTATAATGTAGTCTAATTAGGAGGACAACAGAAATGTTTCCCCTTTTCTAAACCGTAACTCCCTCCTCTCAAAATGATTTCTTTGATAAAATAAAACTATTATGCATCAAGATAGGAATTGCGTGTTCTCAGTAAATGTATTCTACACCTGAGATTAGGAAAGTATAGTATTTTTTTTGGTAGAAGGAAAATAAGCAATTTCCTAATGTATGTGGAAAACCCGCAAAACAAACAAAAACACAAACACTAAGAAAAGGAAAGAGGAAAAAACATTGTAAAATCTAAGCTGCAGGTCAGTAACAGCACTCACAGACACAAAACAAAGTTTGTCTACTTTGTGATTAAATCTGAAAACTTAGGAATGCCAGTCTCATCTGATTTTTCTAACATTATTTTAAATCACAATTTTTCATCCTTGCAGAGCTTTACATGTAGCAGCTTTAAGTCAACACCAACCTAACATGTTTTGCTGTGGTTCTAACCTTTCCGTTGTTAAAATCTCCTGTTCCATATGTTAAGCTGCCAGACAAAATCCCTTTTCATATCACTCCCTAAACTATCATGGGCCAGTGGGACATGCTTGTACCAGATCTGGACCTGGCTCCCAGAAGCTGTTACTGACAAATCCTCTGTACTCCAGTGAAACCATGGGTTTATCCTCAATGTCACTTGAACTCCTAAATGTCTAGGATTTCATCTTAATTCTACTGGGAAGAATGTGAGGAAAGGCGGGAGGGGAGGGAGATTTTCTCTTTTTAGGCAGAGTAGGATAGCAAGGATTCAGAACATCAGGAGCACATTCAGCAAGGCTCTCCATCCTACCCAAGAACCTCACTACCATCTGTAGCCCTTAAGCTAGAAAACAAATGCCATCCTTAAAAGTAGGTAATGTAACATGTCAAATATTTATTTCTGCACACAGATGAAAGCTAACACTACCTCTTTTGAAACAGCAAACAACCTCTTTGTAAAGCCTTTGTGAGACTTGCTGGACTGGAAACTCAACTGGGACATCAAGTTTTCTAAAAACTGTTTAGTCATCTGAAATTGCATCTGGTTAGCTACCAGAGTGGCCAAAATCCTATCAGCATTATATGTGTTTGAACAGTTAAACTATATTACATTCAAAATCCTGCTCCAGGCCCAGGGAAGATAGGTCATAAACCAGTAATTGGAATGAAGCCATTCAGGAGTTCTGGATTCTTATGTCTTTAAAATAATAGGAAGGGAACACTTGGAATAGCATGAAACTGTTTCTGCATATTATTTGTATCATATGTGGCAATAACTTAGTCATGCAACTAAGAATTTATTTTCTAGAAACTACTGTCCTTTGGAATCTATCCTATGCACCAGTTGAATAAAAATGCTGCTTATTTCCATTTAATCACAAATGGCACAGTGCATTTGCAATGTATTTTTTTTCTTTTCTTCTTTAGGTCCCTCTTGGAACATAGATGGGAATTAGAAAAGCTGAAGACATTTGAAACTTAGAAAGAAGAGGGAGGAAATGCCATCCGAGTTATTAACCTGTGAGATAACAGTACTGCTGTTTGAGGAGATTCTTGCAACCAGCTGGATTCAGCCTCTATGTGGTTTTGAATGTCCTAACAGTGGCGCTTCGAAGCAGTATTTAGACTTTAATCTCTTCCAGTCAAGAATGAAGCTTTAACTCAAAAAGATCAAAAACTTGTCAATGTGGTTCAAGGACCAAAACCAAGTTTTGCAGGGAGTGACCTCTGCACAAATTGCTCTTATTAGAAAACTTCTATTTGAGATGGTTCAAATGCCAAAAAAAAATTCAGCCTGGGTCACTTCTTTTACCTTAGCAAAGGGTTCAAGAATAAAAGCTGCATGGGTACATTTTTGTGTCAAGTGCCAAGAATGCATAGTAGGGTGCCCATGAGATAAACAAAGTACTACAGATACTTTTTGCCAGGGTTTCACTTTACAAAAGCGAAGACACATTATATTTTACTAACCTTATACTAAGAAATTGCGTCTTTTTGGTGAGTTAGAGAGTAGAACACTAAAATGTCATTTTGGAGAAGCTATGTCAAAATACTCCCAATAGCTTATATTCATACTTACCCATCTCTTTGGAGAGCCTTACAGAGAATTTTAAGTTTAAGATCATTTACATCCACTTCCTCTTCCTTCAATTCACATAAGGAGAAAACACAGGCAAATTAAAATTTTAGGGTCTTTTTACAAAAGAAATAATCCCTCTGTCACACAGATGACACCAATGACTTAGATCCTTCCTTCACCAAACAACATTTTTAATACACGCTGCTTTAACAGATGATCTGATTCAACTGTTGACTGTTTGTTTCTGCCTGAACTTATGGCTGAGACTTTCCACATCACCACTTGACTGGTGCAGATCAACTAACTTAAAGAAGGGCATATTTTAAAATACCAGTTTGTAAAACGTTATGTTCTAGACAAGTTATATCTTACCATGTGCTAAATGGCAACTGAAGTCATGGCTCTTTTTACAGCATGGCCAGCTAATTAGCATGTATATGTCCACATTAGGATATATGTTTCATGAATGTATCAGTGAATGACTTCAAAGAGATACATTTGATTTGGAAAGGGCAGTCCACTCATTGCACAGAAATGTTCAGGTAATTTGTGTCAAGCTCCTTTCAAAATACAACGTCAGAAAAAAGATGGTACACTTTTTCCCAGCTCTTGGTGTCTTGAAGCATCATGCCCACTTCAAATTCCCTCCATAAGAGATAAGGGAAACTATGAACACTTGAATTTTACAGCCTGGAAGTCAGAGGACGGGTCTCAACTTTACACTATGCTTTTTAAGAGAAAAGCAGAGAAAACTGGAAAACAGCTGGTTTTTAGACTCTAAACCACTATCTCCAATTTGTGCTGAATGGTGCTACACAAGTTGTTACAGACTTAGAAGTCTGTGAAGAAAAAAAATTGAAAGCTCATGGGTTTGGAGTGACATTTATCTTATTTAGATGTAAAAAAATACTATAGTTGAAAAAAAAAGCAGACAAAATCCGTGGATCAATGTTATTTACATGTTAAAAAACTGGTGGCTATCCCACATTACCTCATGACAATCAGTGAAATTGCCAAGAGGGAAGACACAAAAGCTGAAATACTAAAAACAGACAATCTTCATCCTGTTTGGAGCCAGCCTGTAGAGAAACAAGGCTCTAAAAAAGAAACAATAGACTATAAATGGGAAGTGAAGATGAAGCGTGATTTTTCTTCAAATTATCTAAATCACATTTGGCATTAAGTCTCCAGTGACTTAAAAACAAACTGAAAAAAACACGTCAGGGGTTGTTTTAATTATTGTACACTAAACTAGTATGTTAATTAACTACAGATGCACCATCCTGGCTGAAATAATAAATCTCTAGGTTAGAAATACTTCAAAAAGTTTTCTTACCTCATCAATATATTCCAGCAGATCAAGTGCTTTCTTGAAGTCATACTCATTGGCTCTTCTGTTCTCATCACATATGTACATCTATGATATGAGAGATTAACATAGAGAATTATTTTTAGCCTACAAACTAATGTAACTGGTATCACAGACAACTCACTACAGGAAGACCACCATGTATTTTCCACTTAAATGACCTTCTCATGAAAATATGTCTTGATTCAACTGTGAGTATTTTTATACCAGGGAATATACTTAAGGTTTTAGAGCAGCATTCCACCTACATGACAATGATCTGTGGACAAATGATATTGGATATAAGGCTGCTAGGTTTCAAATTTAAATGCCATTTAAGGCTGTAACATTCCTGGACTGTTGTAGCCAGAGCTCAGCTCCACAAATAAGCTCTCAGAATTATTTTGGTAATTAAGCTCAAAGCAGTACTTAAGCACATTTACTACTGCCTTTCTCCTTTTAAAAACAGCAAGTTTGTGATCAGTTTGTCATATCCCCTGATTCTAAAAGGAAAATTAACATTAACACTCTTTTAATCTACACTTTCCAAGTTTCATTCTAGCATTGCAAGTTGCAAGTATGAACACCAGTTTGACAACAGAGAATTCAGAACGAAAACCGTGGTGGTGCCAGTGCTTGCCAAGGCATGAGTGACACCACCTACTCCTCCCTAAACCCACAGACAGCCTCACTTAAAGACACAGTAATGACTTCGCAATCTCCTAGTGGCACTGTTCTAAGAAAATGAGACAAATGTAAACAAGCATGCTTTGGATTTTCTACAGGATTACTGGAAAAGTAAGGAGTTGCAAAACTGTCATCCAGACAGGACTTGATTTTCTTTTAATATATCACTTTTGTTCACAAACTACTTACTGTGTGCATCACTGGATGCTACAAATATGTGGCCAACAAGGCAGAAAGAGTAAGGCTACAAGTTCCTGGCTATCACTAGAAAGAGGTGTGGAAAAGGAGTCAGCACTATTAGATCCCAGCACGGGAGCAGTTCATGTTTTTGTTTCAGTATCGGTTGGATTTCCATAAAGAAAACAAAAGTAGAAGATTTAAGGTGTCTCTTTGAAACTGGTGACCAAAAGCCTCTTCCTGCATGTAGTCGTTCATTTTTCTAACTTGCAGCATCCTTCTCCACTAATTAAAGTTCTTTGTTCATTCTGCCTTTCAAGTTCTGCCCTACTGAGAATGTAAAGGAAGGTAAAAACTGTCTCACCTCCAAAAACTGGCTTAGACCAGTAAATCAGCTTCTGGCACTGATTTGATTTGCTTTTTGTTGTAGCAGTGCTCTAAGAGCACACATTCAGCAAGATGAAATTTGAAGTAAAAACCAGCATTCTGCAGTTTGGTGATGGTAGAAACTAAGCAAAGTTACACCAATTCACATATTGGATCTTTAGGTGCTTAGCCATATACCCATATGAGAAATAAAGGCAGCTGTGACCTTGTCATTTATTTTCTCAACAGAGGCAGAATACATAGGGGAATTTACTTGTGTAGTGAAGAAAACCTTAGATACTTACATCAATGAGCTGAGATGCAGACAACACTGGCATATCACTGACATTCAGCTGTTTCTCTGCCAGCAATTGTTCGGGAAGTGTCTCCTGATGTAACAAAAAGCGCTCCTGCTCTGATATTTCTTGTCATTTAAGGAAATGAATGTTTCATGTTATTAAGATGTAATAATAAATTCTGTGGCACAATAATAACTGTCAACTCACAATATTATCAAGACTACAAGAGTTTGCTATAAAGCATTCTGTTTGGACACTCATCTACATTCCTGAAGCAGAGAAACACTTCCACTTCGATACTGCAATCCTGGTGAACTGCTTCTTGCTTTCCACTCATGCTCAAAGTGTACAGAAGGTGGATAACTAGTCTCCCCAGAACTATAAAAAGAATACATAAGATTGGATGGAATCTGTTGCTCTATGCAGGAAAGTAAGTCAGTTGCAATTTTTAGGAGCTACCTTTTGGCTGAAGACCTGTGTCATGGACTTGTTTCATCTAATGAATTACTCAGTTTTGACTGTTTCATATTTGCCAGTTTGATCTGCTTCAGCGTCAGAAACACATTAGGCTGAGACAATCAAAGTGGAATAATATCAGCCACACTATATGAACCTTGCCCTTCCCACCCAGTTCCACTGCATGGTGGAATGGGGGAAAAAGTTCTAAGGAGCATTTTATCTATTTGAATAAGGAATAAGCAAAATGTAGCAGGAATAATTATTCTCTCTTTATCAATAGGAAAGTGATAGCAAGAACTTCGGTTTTAAAAATTTTATCATGTACCATACAGAAATGTGTAGCAGAGTAAAGTGCAGAACAATTTTTGCGGGTCCACTAGTTACTGAATTAACCTTTGATTTTCTCATTTTTCTACAGTTTTCCTATTTAAAGATGAGATTCTTCACATCAGCATAGGCATTTTCAAAGTGATGAAAAAACAAATTTAGTCTTCAAGGTTTCTGATGTTTTACAACTTAAAAGGCAGATAATACATTATTATTACTATGAGCTAAAGATAATTTGTAGAGCCTACTTAGTTAACATAATTATTACAAGGCTTTTTCAACAGGCTTTAAGAACCGTACATAACATAGATGAATAAATATAGATAAATAGAAGTAAGCTTGAGCAGTAACCTCCAGTCATATTCAGAAGCTTCCCCCTGCTGGTCAGACTCCTTTAACGAGTAGTGCAGAATTGCTTTTTCACAAATTCACAGTACAGTTGCTGCATAAACTCTTTTCCAAAGGGGGTAGGAATGGTAGAGTAGTGCAATAGAAAGGAAGCAGAATAGGTATGCCTACTTTTCCCATTTCACACTGTTTCAGTCAGAGCACAATGAAACATTGTCACTGTAACTTTTCTAGACACAGAGAGCAAGGATGTTGAGAAAGCAGTTCTTGATCACAAGTGTACATATTTGCAGGCACATTATTGTAATACAACACAGTTACTGAATTTCCTTATACAGCCTAACAGCCTCAGGACTTGAGAAGAATTCAAAATTGAAAGTCATTCAATAAGCAGGCTTTAAAAATTAAATAATTTTTACCTTCCATCTGAAATAAAAAGCGCAGATTCATGAACACATATTCAGTGTGAATGGTTTGCAAGTTTCAGTCACTTCAGAACTGTCTAATTTCTCAAAGTACTCTGTAGGTTGCTATTTATGCCAATATTTTACGTGCTATCAGGAAAAGTGAGAAAGTACAAATTTCCCATGCTCATGGTTCTAACTCGCATGTGAAAGTGAATACTGAGGTTACTGCCTCATCCTGTCTTCCGCGTGCTTCTTAAAATGAGCAAAATCATCAAACCATTTATCCCAATCACATTACATTAGAGCCCTCAATGATACAAATTAACAGTCTGAAAAATTAACATGATTCTAATTCAAAAACTCAGTCTGTTCCTCACTTTGTCCTGTTTTTCTTTCTTACCTTCTATTTTCTCTTGCAGTATGTCTTCTGGAAAGTCAGATGCTAGTGCAGCTAATTTGCTCAAGCCAAGAAGTGTTTTCTTCTTTGTAAAATATCGTGTCTCCATATTTGCTAAAGTCTGCAATGTTCTGTGAGCCTAAAGTTAATAAAGATGTTAGAAATCAGTTTTATAAATTAAGATCGGAAGAGTAACAGACAAGGATTTCATCTGAACAGCAATCTCACAGCTATTTATTATTTGTAATACCATAACACTTTTAAAAATTGTACAGTTTGCATAATAAAATTCTGCATTACACTCTTTGGGAAGAGAAATAGGTCTCTCCTTCAAAAATAGTAAAAAAAAAAAAAATCTTTTCAGTACTAATTAAGAAAAACTACCTTATGATCAAAGGATAAATTGCAACTTCACCTATTGTATCATCTCTGGGATCTAATCCAAGGCTTTTCAATAAAAAGCCAGGCAAATATACTCTGACAGAACACTTTTGCATGCAGATTAAATTGGGAATTTGAAAAAACAGAATTATGTGTGTAACTGTTGCAATAACAAATATATGGGCGAGAATTTATTTGACTATCTGATACAGCAACGAAGTTTCTAAGCACTCACTCAGAAATAAAACTATCTAGACTGAATTAGTTGTATATTTTAGAATCCTTGCCCCCTCTTCACAGCGCTTTGCTATAACTCAGAAAACCTCAGTCAACACAAAAGGAGTATTACAATATTCTCAGAGCTTTTTGTTTGTTTTGGTTGGGTTTTGTGGGTGGAGAGTTTTTGTTTGTTTAAAGGACATATGGCATTATCAACCTACAATTTGCAGCAGGATAGATGTTTCCATGCTTTGTATGCTTAACAAATGTGCATGTGGATTGAAAAAAAGCCATTTTTGTTTGGAAATAGTTTAACTGCTAAAGTGAAATACATTAGCAGAAGGAAGGAAAGACTGACCAGCAAGAAGAGAAGAAAGAATAACTGGACAGCCTGGAAAACAACAAAGGATCATGTTTAAAAACAATGTCACATTAATCTATCCACATGCACATTTGCTGTTAAAAAATGCTTTTAAACTATGTATGTGATAAATCAATAGCTTTTTTTACTGCTCTAATACCTTCAAATTCATTAGCTTTAAGAAGTTAGTCTTGAAATAGAAGTTTCAGTTTTTCCCTTGCTGGATAATCTTACAACACTATCGATATTCACTGTAAATCCCCACTTCACTGAAGTAGTGATCATGTAGGCAAGCTTCCTTGGTAAAAAATGCTAGCCACCAACAAGGGACAAGCCGGCCTAATTTCCATTACACAGTGCAGTGGCTTAGATGGTATTCCAGATGGTGCCTGAAGGGAGGCTTTTGGTATTCCACTAATTCTCTGTGGCATCTTTCCCCAAACTCACACAGATAAGATTGACTTTGGATGATGAAGAGTCATAACTAGATAACTTGCCTACTTGAATATGTACTTGACCTGTTTAACCTATGATATTTCAGTTTGCTTCTATTTAAGAAACCCTACCTTTTGCAAATCTTGACTATTGATTTCATGTAACCAGCTCAGATGTTCATGAGCTTGCAAGAAACTGGCCAGCTGTCCATGCTGAGCAATAGGCTGAGATAACAACTTCCCTCGTTTCCCTTTTTCTAGATACCAGCGAAACAGGAAATCTGAAAAATTCTGAAGATAACAGGAATATGAACACATTTTTAAAGTTACATTTCTATATCTTGTTTATCCTCTAAGACAAAATTCTTTATAAAATACAGTTGGAAAGAAGTAAGAAGCTGCTTGATAAAACCAGACACGCACACAACACAGAACACAGTGTTGAAGAAAAAAACTTAAGAGCCGTGATAGAAATACTGTTTAAAGAATTCATGAGCTACTCTGCAACAAATGCTGATAAACACAGAATCCTTCAATGGAAGCGAAGAAAATACCAAATGTAAATTCTTCACAATAACACACACGAACAGAAACAGGTACCACATCAATCACAATTTAGTTTCATTTTTATACCTGCTCCTTTGCTCCCTTCAAACATCCAGGCTTACTATTTCCTTTCATACATAAGTTTACTTCCACTGTCACTGTTTTTGAAATATTCCTCCCTATCTCCAAGTGAATCTACAATCTTAGTCCCTCAGGCATTGTTAATTTTTTTTTAAAAAACCATCCTATTTTATCTTCAAAAACTTCAATGTGAAATAACTTATCAGGATTTATATTTGAAATTTAATTTAGTCTTTTCAGGATAATTTTCGAATACTGATACATTTTAATTGCCCTAAGAATTTTAAAAAATGAAGTTTGAAGAGACCAGTCTGATAGTCTATCCATGAGACTTGATCTATTCTACTATACATTTATCACACTAATTTCTTTTCAGGAAGTTTTACATCTCCCCTTTAAAATAAAGCATGCGGAAAAAAAAAAGATAATTGATCCCTTATGGCAGTCAGTCTGAGTATTTACACCTCACTAGTGAAAAAGTTTGCTATAATTTCTGTCCATTACTGATGCTATTGTATTTTCTTATTAAAGCAACTTTTCTATACTGTTTTTATTAGGAAACATGTAGATGTAGAACTTCTCTGTTGTGAGAATTTGTGGAAATCTAAACAAATCGATCTCACCAACTTGCAAATTAAGTCCCCATTTCAAGTAATCTCTACTGCATTTTCCTTAAGTTTTACCATATTTCAGCACACTTAAAGGTTTTTACACTAGATTTTAACAGACATTGGAAAAGCTGTACAGCAAGTACACAGCAGCACAATGAAAAAATACCTAAAACAATATCTCTACCTTCTTACTCTTAACTGCTTTTTACACATTATAGTTATACATTCACTACAATGTATAAAAATTGTAATTATATAACAATCTGAACTTATTTTCTGGAAATTATCCTTAAATTTATATGACATTAGTTTAATAAAACAACAGTACACTGACAACAGTACCTCAGAGAAGTCACAAAATGTGACTCAAAATGTGGCTTACAAATGTTAAGAGATAACGCGTTTGAGGCACTAAAAAGGTCCCACAAAATGCCACTGCCCATACAGCTAGTACACGTATTTCTGCTGACTTGCTTTGCAGTCTCAGGGTAAAAGACTTCCACTGAATATTTTGTAGTCAATGTTGACTTCAATTTTCCACATTATCCCAATATGCATCTGTAAATACATACGCATTTTTAAAAAAAGCTGGGGAAATAAAACCCAAAATAAAAAAATAAACTTTGCAACATTTCAGGTGCAGACATTATAAAACACTATCTAAAGGAAACAGAAAAAAAGACTTACCTGATCTGCAAACTGAGTCATGTAACGTTGTAATCTGGCCTGGTTGTCTGTCTGCTCACACATCTGCACCAGGATATCAAAGTCGCAGTACTTCTCTGCTAAAGCAGCTGCCATCTGATACTGTCCCAGGGAAACTAAGCAACCAAGAAAAAGAAGTTATATCAAACAAGGTCATCATTTGTCTGTAAGAAAATGACCCAGGGCAGAGACCAGAAAAATGAAAAAAGTTTCAAGTGTTCACACCAAGGAGATACGTCCACATTCCCAAAGAAATATTCCCCTATTGCATCTGTCTCCTGTGCACCTGCAAGCTCAATATCTATCACCTCTGTCCCACAATACAAGAGGGAAGAAAGGAATGCTAAATGGCCAGTAGACATACATTCTATTTTCTCTGAAAGTTGGCATTGTCTGCTATTTGTACAGGGAGAGGGGATCCCATCCATGATTTAATAGCTGTAATAACAGCCACTTAATCATACAAAGTGAAAAAGCAGCAAGTAAAGGCATTTGATAAAGAACAGAACAAATAAAGACTATTGGGCTTGTATTAAAAAGATATTACTTAGAATCTTTCTTTTTGGTTCAGTTAAATATGTAAGTTAGCAGAATATTTTGTTTGTAAGGAAATATGAATCTAAGATATAACATAATGATACAAAATGTATTTATGAGCTAAAAGAACTCAGCAATGTCAGTAAAATGGAGAATGATAAGAAACTTAAGAATGCTCAAGAATGATTCTTAGATTCTTCTACTTACATGATGTGTTTCAGTCTAAAAATTTTAAACTTTTTAAAGTTACTAAAATGTATTTACTTCAAGTTAACTACACTTAAAAAGGGAGCTTTTCTGTCACGTATTCAATAAAGACATGTTGCTAAACAATACGTATGATTACTAAATGATCAAGACTCCAAAAGTAACTTTTCCCTGATAAATACTAAACAGGCTTTCAGGCATATAAGTTTCTCTCAACTTGCAACAATATAAACATTTAGAAATCCATTTGTAGGCTATTTTCAGCTAAGTGACAAGATAAAATCCTGCAAGAAAAATACAGCAAGTTAGCAGAAGGAAAAAAACCAAGCAGCAACATGTCTAATAAGAGGTATGCACATGGATGCAGTCATGGGTGCAATCCTGTAATCTGTCTTCATTTTCTAAACATGCCATTAAATCATAAGAAGAGTCATTTATACTCAAAAAGAAAATGTGTATAAGATATAGCATTCATACAGAGATGCCATTTACTTTATCAGACTTGTGTAACTTCCTCATCAAACAGACCATTTAATCCTTGCATTAAAGAAAACAGAGAGCACTTACGGAAGGGAGACAGGAGTTCTGATCTTTTCTGGACATACTCCATTTCCAGGTTGCTGTATCGCTCCTGATCAGCCAAGCGATCCACAGACTTCAGCTGAGAAACATAACCATCCAGGAAACAATCCAGAAGTGCCACCAGCTGCTCAGCCACAATGCTGCGGAGGTTACTGTCCACCTGGGGATACACCACCTTCAGAATGATCCCGTGCTGCCGTGTTATTGCTGCACGAAGGCCACTGGATGCTTGGGAAAACAACACAGCCAAAATCAGAAGATTAATCCTAACCCATAGCAACTGACATTGAAGTGTAAGAAAAACATTAGTATGTATAATTAAAAAAAATAGAAGGAAAAAAGCGTAATAAATGTTTTCATTCTAACAATCAAAGCAATACTATTGATGCTCCTCTCCCCCAAAAAACACCTACTCCCATCTAATTCTACATATTAAATTTAGCCAAGATGTGAGAAACAAAAAAACGTGCCCTGAACTACACAGATCTACACTGTCAAGTATCACTACCAGCTCTTTTTCCAGAAGAATCAATTGCACAATCCCTAAGTAAAGTAAGAGAATACACAGAAGGAGAAGGCAACTTCTTTTAACCTGATTTGAATACTTGGATGTAATCATCAAAACATAAGACCAAAACAGTTTGCATGGGTCCTGATATTCAAAAGATTTTTATCTTGGAAGCCCTAACAAGTGTGTTTGCCATGTAGAGGCCACAAGGAAGCTTAAGCACCAACTGGAAGGGGTTTGCTTTTGCAAGCACTTGTCCTGATAATTTTTCCTGTTATGAAACTATCAAAACAAAACACACTTAGGGAAGTGGAGAACCATCAGTCCTTTTAAAACAGTTATAGACCACATTTTATGATTTATTTTAATGTTACATATCCCACAGACCTGCCAACCAGAATCAATGCATTAAAAATTAAAAAAAGTACAAAATTAAGTCTGTTTCCCAAATTTGTAGTTTCATAGTTAAATCTGCAATGCACGTTTTTAAAAATTATTATAAATACTGGACAAAATAAATGTTCACTGATTCATTCTATTTCATTCCCTAAATTAAAACTTCAGCTTCTCTTATTCTTACTGACAACCCTGAAGCAGCTTCTAACAGTAAGTTTAAAATTCAGATTGAAATTCATGTGTTCTGAAGCTTTGGAAAAAAGCTTTTTCTTTAAGATATTTAAACAAGTTGAAACAATAATTTCTCACCTGTCCATGGAATATATTCAGGCTCTCTTTCTGGAAGCTCTCCTGTTTTATATAAAGAGGCTCTAGACAGCCGATACTGACAGGCAGCTTGTAGCATGTCCTATTTAAAAGCAAGGATGCGAGTATTTTTTAAGTCTACTTCTGTACACACAGACCATAAACAATGTTATCTTTTATAATTCTGAGATGTTCTTTTGATATCCCTATTATTTCAACAGAATCACAGAATATGCTGAGTTGCAAGGGACCCAGAAGGATTATCAAGTCCAACTCCTGGCCCTGCACAGGACCACCCCCAAGAGTCACACCATGTGTCTGAGAGCACTGTCCAAACACTTCTTGAACTCTGTCAGGCTTGGGGCTGTGATCACTTCCCTGAGGAGCCTGTTCCAGTGCCCAATCACTCTCTGGGTGAAGAACCTCTTTCTAATATCCAACCTAAACCTGCCCTGATACGACTTCAGGCCATTCCCTCAGGCTCTGGCACTGGTCACCACAGAGAAGAGATCAGTGCCTGCACCTCCTCTTCCCCTCATAAGAAGTTGTAACTGTAATGAGGTCTCTCCTCAGTCTCCTCTTCTCCAGGCTGAATAGACTAAGCGACTCCAGCTGCTCCTCATAAGGCTTCCTCTCAAGGCCCTTCACCATTTTCATTGCTCTCCTTTGGACACTCTCCAACAGTTCAATATCTTTCTCATAATGTGGTGCCCCAAACAGTACACAATATTTAAGGCAGTGAGGCACCACTTTCTCAGCTGTAAGAGAAGAGCATGTACTGACTACACAAGAAACCTCAGTGCTCAAGCACAGGATCTTCACTTTTTGTTACATATTCATGATTTCACAACTTCCAACAAAGCTGGTACTTCTCAAATTGTCTTTAACTGTAGCTCAGGAGGAAAAGGAATGTCCCGAGTTCTGCACGGGGCTATCTTTTCCTTCCTAATATATTTGGACATGTGAACAGCTCCTTCACTTTTGTTCTCATGTCAGTAACTGAGATGGGCTGCATTTCATTTGTTCTGTGTTCTTCAATGTTTATCTTCCCCTCCCACAAGCACATTGGTTAATGCAGTTCTGTACCTTAATGATGTTGTTTACATTTACAACTATCTGGGCCCACTCAATGGATTCAATAGGCATGTCTTTCAGGATTTGTTCCTCCTCTTCTAATAAGCATTCAAAGATGGAATCTATTTCAGACACCTTAAAGACAAAAGAAACAATTGCACAGAACACCAATATGTCCCCTGTCAGCTGGTATCTGAAAGCCAAGTTAAGAGCTCTATAGAAAAGCAAACACATACTAATAGAAACTACATAAATAGCCTAAAATATTAAAAGGTATTGACTACTCTAATGGATAGTGAAATCACCACTCATGTTTCATACAATACTTAGGACTACAAAAACGCCTTCTTTCTGGACTTAAATCTGGAAGACACAAAAAAATTCATTTTTTAAGGCAACTTCATACATTTTCATTAAGCATATTTCTCCATCATCTTCTGAAATATTTGGCAGCAGAATCTTTGTTAGATAAAGCACACTTGATAATATATCTGCTTTAAAAGAGCAAACTATTATTTCTATTTTCTTTCATATTTATTTTTCACCATTAGCAACTACTGTCTTCTACAGGAAAAAACCTTCTAAGAATAAATGTTTTGTGCATAGTTCTTCTCAAAAAGGAAGAAGGAAATAAAGACAGAGCGCCTGACTGGAATGCAGCATAAACTCAGAACTAGCTTAGCTTGACTAATGTTAGAGAGGACAAAAATTATGAGAGACTAAATTGATACAATTTCATCCAGGACAGCTCATCAAAGCAGCTCTGTCTGGAAAGTTTCATACTCTTCAGTCCATCCCTTGAAAATTTTAACTTGGCAAGTATCTCCTTATATGTCTGAGAATTTCAGTTGTCTTTTTACTTGCTTATCCATGTCAGGTAGTTGGAAACCATAACAACTTTACTGCTGCTATATGAAATCTGTCAGAATTTGTGTTTCAGCTGCAGACACAAAAAAGGTACATCCACTAAAGTAAGGAAAATACTACTGCACCATCCCAGTTGAAAGGGTAATTGTGTAAAGTTGAATTGTTTCTTACAGGGAAAAGTTTCAAAGTATACATGAAAGCACTGCAATGCTTATTACTATGTGCGATGCTATCCAGTAATTCAGAAATGGCAGGGGTCTTACCTCTCTAAAGAACACATCTGCAGGGGTAAGGCTTGGTGGAACGTCACACTCCCTTTTGTTCAATGCAATCAGTATAGCAGCATTCACTAGATCAGGCAGCCTGGAGTGGTGGTTCTTGAGGACAATAGCTGCTGCCAGTTTCTCTGCATGCTCACAGAGCAGCAGCCGAGTTGCCATCGGCATCCCTCGCACTGGAAAACTGCCCAGACGTTCAAATATACCAACCTTTCATTAAGAAAAGCCAAAAAACACGACATGCACTTCAAACAGTGTTTTACAAGAATTACTTTAAGACAAAATAATAATCTCTGCGTGATGATACCAAAACAACAGAGGAACTTACCTGATGAAGAAAGTCAATGAAAAAGGAATGTGCTTTTGTCTTATCCTCCAGCTGATGAAGAAGAATGAGAGATGTGTTGCTGAAACCAGCTGCTTCTAAAAAGAGAAAAATCTTAGATCAGAGTGCTTGGTATCTTCATTTCTGGATAACTATGTTTTTTGCCTCTGAGGCAAATCTATTTCTATAAATTTTTATAGTGTTACCACACTAATTTCTTATGTATATGCACAGGTATTTACAAACTGCTTACCGTGCTATTTGTAATCACAGAATGGAATGGCCTGCCCAGAGAGGTGGTGGATTCACCATCCCTGAGACTGGACATGGCACTGAGTGCCATGATCTAGTAAAGGAACTGGAGTTGGACCAAGGGTTGGACTTGATGATCTCAGAGGTATTTTCCAACCCAATAGATTCTATATGATTCTATGATTCTATGATAATGTGTTTTTTCAACTCTATCATAGCTGAAGTAAAGTTTTTAGAAGAAATAAAGTATCTTTAAATCAGTACTATCCTGAACTACTCAATTTATTATGCTGCTAAAATAGAACCTCACTAGTTTATTCTAGTTTTAGTAAGATTCAGATTCAAATTTTTATCTTCATTGTGGACTAGCCATTGCTAAATTTATTATGCCCTAGACCACAGCTACCAGAAACTAAAGTGTTAACAGGCATTCGGACCTAACTGATTCTGCATGCAGAATTTTTGTATATTCTAAGTGTGCTTAGTATATCAAGATAAAAAACTTGGAAGAACTATCACTATGAGCAAAATGAGCAAGACTGTTTCCAAGAAGCCATCAATTTTCACTTTTGGCTTTAGCCAGGAATAAACACAGATAGGCTGCCAAATCTAAAATAAAGTTGATTCAGAAAATACCAAAGATATGATGCCTAACTGGCTGCAGTGCAGAAACAACAGCAGGAAGCATCATCCATTTGTAACTATTTACATGAACTTTCAAACTAAGTTTCTGCTCTGTAACTGGCAACTACTGGCCAGAGGTCCTGGGGCCACTTTCGAATTAACACTGTTTGTGAGAGACAGGAAAGCATGAACAAAGAAATTTCTTGATGAAACCATGTCTGCTTTAATCGTTTATGTACAACAAATACTCCTAAATTAATTTCTCTAGTCCTTTTTCAGGAAGACCTAAATAGCAATGCCCCAAAGGGATACATGCTCACTCTACCCAGGATCCACATCAACCAGAAGCTGTGTAATCACACTGACAAAAGGCAAAGAATGAATAAATAAGCTCTTGCTCTTACCACATCTATTTAAAAAAAAAACAATTTAAAACCATACAAGGAATCATGGAAACACGGAAGTGACCCCACCTGTTCCCTGCACAAAGTGCCCTTCTCAGAAATATGTTTTCCTTGCTGTTTTTGTTTACTATATGAAGTCAAGAACTAACTACATTAGACTGTAACTTTGTCTGGTATCCTCACAAGATGCATCTTTAAGCCTTTCTGGAAACACAGAATCACAGACTATTCTGAGTTGGAAAGGACTCACAAGGATCATTGAGTCCAACTCTTAAGTCAATGGCCCACATAGGGGATGGAACCCATGACTTTGGCATTATTACAACCAAGTTTTAACCAAGTGAGCTAATCTCACATCCTAGTGGTGTCAGAGGGCAAGGGACACTTATGTCTTTTTTGCAAAGTTTAAATTATAAATTTATCTAGCATTTTGTAGATATTATTTCAGGGGGAAAAAATAAAAAGGAACCCCCCCAGAACAACACATTACATTTACCTTCAGGTACAGATTCAGCCCATCTTGGATCAGAGGCAGGGTAGTCATCCATTAAGTCCACACTGATCTGAGTCACTGCCCTATCCAATTCAGTATCAGAATCCAGATCTGCATTACTTGGAAAGACCTCAACTACCAAGCTTTGTGCATTGACTATATCTTTCCTGAAATAAATGAAACACAAAGTATGTGAAATAAAATTGATAGGATTATAAGAGAAAGAGCCTCTCAGGATTTTCTGATGCATTTTTTGTGAAGTGCCTTAGATTATAAACATCAAGCACTTTTGGCATTCATTCTGATTCTGTAGATAAAAGGTCTTCCAATTCTTTTCAAGTATATAGGCTGCACGAACTATAAAACAAAAGCACAAGCCAAGAAGCGTTTCAAGTCACATTTTATTTTACTATTACTATTATTACTATGTAAGAGAGAAGACTCGTCACATAGAGCAAATGTCTCTGGTAGCTAAGTCACAAAATTTCTATTGCTTCCTCTAAAATTCTCTCAAAAGGGCACATAATCCCTCCCACTGAAGGTAATAGAGTGAAAGCTTGCACAAGCTCTCAGGAAAATGCTTCAGCAAATATAATGTATTATTTTTACTTCCTATAATTTCAAATAATCCTATTTTAGTTATGTCAATAAGTAAAAGAGTAAGAAGCACCAAAATGCTTAAACCTCCTAAGTTTGAAGTTGGACTGAAGAATTCTATGTAGTAAATATGCAGTACACACAAAAACCAACAGATTTGATTTTGTGAATAAAAAATGTAAGTGTTCTGATTGAGAAGGGATATTGTGATTCCAATATTGGAAATGCTTGTATTTCTCATGAAAATAACAGTTTGAACACTTACATGATCAAGATGTCTTGAAATAAAAAAAAGCAGTGAATCCAGAAATTGCACAAAGGTAAACTAAAGAGGATTTTTAAAAACTGGAATTTACTGAACCTTCTATTAAAGAACTAAGTTCCATCTTTACTACTCTGCATGATACGTGTTTCTAAGGAAATTATATGGTATTTCATTACCTCCTTCAGACCATGATGTGCCACCAACAAGGGTGAACTCAATCGTTCCATAGAACTTCCCATTCCCTATAAAGATCCCTAGGTCTGTAAAGCTGCCTGTGCTCACTGCACAGCTGGTGGACTTGACATTTCCACTGGTAGCACAACCTTCCATTATTTGCTCTGCATCAACTCATCTGGACAGGCCATTGCTACATCTGCTCTGTGGAAGACTGCTCCATGTGTTTTACCACACTATTTTTTTCTGGAAAAATTTGGAATAAATACTATACACATACAACAATTATTTTCTTCCAGTTTCATAAACCTAACCAGAATTTAATCAAAATAACTTTAAAATTTCATACTGTATTACACTGTTCTCCTTACTACCTCCCAACTTGTGTTTCCAGCTCCCTTGTTCACATCCTCAATGACATCAACTTTCATGTTTGAAAGGCTCTGAGGCCTTAGCTACTCCAGTCCTCTACAGCCATCTTCAGCAGCACTTCTGTTTAATGACATTTCTGAATACACAGAGATTTTGTTTAAATTCTGTGCCTGCTTACAGGTCTTGAATTGGTGTCCTTTATTCTGTGTGCCTAATCACCTTCACTACCTTCTGCCTTCACATGAAGCTCTATTTCAAAAGCACTCCTACCTCCTGTTATCTTAAATCTGTTCTTTTCAAGCTTTAAGACTCTTTGAGAAGATTAGTCCTAAGAGCATTTGTGGGTTGTTTTTTTTTAATAAATATATATTGAAAACAATCCTCTCTAAATATAATTAATCTAAGTTTATAGGTGTTTATCTTCTCTCTCATCTTCCTCCTTTGTTTACATGACTCACTCCAACACCAAACCTTTCAGAGGCACTGCATGCCCACCCCCCGTCCAACTGCTTTAATCAGGATACTTTGACAGTGTATTTCCTTCTACTCCCACTCTCCCCTAACAGTCAATCTCCAAAAGATATCCTGCCCAAAGTCTGCCCTGCTAGTTAATCTTCATGGCCACACAAATAAGTGAATAAGCATCTTCAAAAGTATTACTGAAAACAGCTATCCAAATAAAATGAGGATGGAAAGTGAAGTTTTTTTAACAACAAAACGCCACTTACTAAAGAATAAAGAAATCAAAACACAAAGTTGAAAGTTGTTTCACTGGCACTAATGCACACATAGAATTTACATAGAACAAGTGAAAAGTCATTGAGATTATACAACTCTGCTCCTTTCACTTCTTCACTAGCCCACAAGGCATATTTAACACTTTCCTAATAAAGATGTGTGTCATCAAAACAGCTATAATTAAAACAGGACAAGATTTTCTTTAGAAAGACAACCTCTTACTCAAGTATCAGTCTGCCTCAAAAAATAACAAAGTCTCAAAAGTCAAGTGCAATTTCTACCTGCAGTACTGTAGAAAAGCAGCTTTCAGCAATTTAGTCTTATCTTCTTGAGCTATAACTTCTAGCCTACCGGTTCCGTCAAATGCAGGACTCTGAAAAGGCAAAGTAAAAACTTCAGCTCAAAGACAAGTATTAATCTTCATTATGAAACAAAAACAATTTTTCTCGGTAGTAGCCACACAGATTTAAATAAAAACACCACCTGGAAGTAGTTGCGTTTAAGTCAAACATAAGCTCCCAAGATACATTACAACTAAAATCACACAGAGGTCTGACCAAAATTCACACCATCTGCAAAGCAACTTACACTAATGTATTCCACCAGTCAGATTTTTTATGATACTTATTTTAACATTCAAACCCACCATTTTTACAGAATTAAAAAGGTATTAATGAGTACTATCATCCACAAAAGCAGTCTAAGTGCAAACAAACCTAACCAGAGATTAGTTCATTAAAAAAAAAAAAGTTCCATCTGAGCAATTACACAAAGGTCTTCCACTAAAATACTGATGAATAACTGATTCTAAATGTGATTTAACTGGAATAAGGATTGAAACTCACTATTATCCTATACAAATATTCTCTAACTTACACTGTAACAAGTTCTCTGTTCTTCCCTCCCACTCCAGGAACATCTTGGCAACAAATTTCACATACATTTTAAAAAAAACACATTTGATGCAAATAAGAGCTTAGTAAATGTATGCTGCATAAAACGCCAATAAAAACTGTCATAGATTTTTAGGAAGATTATGTTAACATATATATAACAGGAAATAAACAATATTTAGCCACTATTTAGCCTCTCTCAGCTTAGCCTCCAAGCTTTCCATAGTATAAGAAAAAAGTGCCTCTCCTATACAAAAAGGAACAGACACAAAAGACTAAAGCAACCACCCTGACCAAAAGTGAGAGCATTTGAGTCTCCGCATTAGTGTTCTATCAGACAGCAATACACCTACATGAAAAAATATAGATTACATAGAAATTTCAACTTCAAAACAAAGTAAAACAAAGAAGTCACCCAAGCAGGCAGATGATGTAAGAATTTGTGGATTTGGAAAGCTGCCTTCATTACAAGTGTTTGAGTTTCTATTTGAAAAAACCTTTAAAACTCAGACAAGTCAGGATTTTCACTGTGAAAATTCAAAAGTGATAGAAAAGCATTTATTTCTATGCTTTTTCAACTAGTCAAGCAAATAACCATTACCTCACTTCTTGGTCCAGCAATGGAAGAGGACAGGGCATCTTCAAGGTCTTCAGGAAGCACGGAAATGTTTTCCCTGGACAAGATAGTGAGAAGTCCACTTTTTTTGGCAAAGAAGATGGGGAGGCTATTACAGGAGCCTGCTCCTAAAATGCTATCTCCTAAGATGAGGAAAGGGGGAAAAAAAAAGGCAAGCACATAAAAACCACTTTAATTTAAAGCCAAAATGTAACAGTTTCATACTGATTACTTTTGTCATGAATCAACCAACAGTAATCGACAATTGCTTCTGCTATACAGAAGTTGTGGAACTATCTGCTACTGAAGATGACTTCCAGATACTGCAAGTGTTTAAAAAAAAAAGACAATTAAACAAAAGTTGATGTGATTCAAATTCAACCAAAGGACCAATGTGCCCACCCCACTTGAAAATACATTTGAAGGTCAATGATGATACACTTAAGAGACATCTGACACAGGCACCTGGTATGAATTTTAGGCTGAACCTCTACACAAAGTTAACTTCAAGGGGAAAAAACCCCTCACAGTGAATACCGGGGGGGGGGAACAAAAAGAAAGAAAAGCCCCACAAACAAGCCCTCCAGCCTTTAATATACCAAGAATGAGATCTACTTCATTTTCATTTGAAACATGGTAGAGTAACAATATTGGACATCACATCACCACTTTCTCCATAAACTCAAGAGAAATTTCCAACTTGAAACATTTAATAAAAGACATTGACGCCATACTGCTCTCTGAGAAATCTAAATACTGTAAAAACATTCCATTAGAAGGTATCAACAAAACGTGATTCCACTCTCCAGCAAGTTACCTTGTATGCCAAATACGATTTTCTCCTGTGGTAAAGAAATTCTTCCAGTTCCAGTGGAACAAGCAAATATTTCATCTTCCTTGTAAATGTAAGCAGCATGACTGAAGTAATCTGGCACTACCAGACAGCACAACACTTCATCTTCTGACTGAAAGTGTTAAATATGAACAATATCATATATATAAACAATATCTTAAAACAAATATCTAAAATATTAAATACTGATCCCAGTTTCCTGAATTCATTTTGATTTTTAACAATGAGATATGGATGTAATCCACAACCTGAAAACCCAAACAAAATCAATTTTAATTTGCCCTGAAACTTTAGATCCTGCAGTTTTTTTCCCTTCCATATATATACTTTCTAATTTCACATGGAGAGATAAGTAAACAAATCAATTATTCTACAGTTTTCCCACACTTCTTCCACCTTAGTTTTAAGATGCCAGGCAGCTGGGAGAGGGGGGAGTGGAAGAAGTTTATGCTTCGAGAAAACACAGCACAATGTACTCTAGAGACAACCAATGTGCCCTCCTTTCACAGCAGGGCAGCTGCCTAGTAAGGACCAAAACACAGGTCTCTTAATTCCTTCTCCTGTGACAAGAGTCTCAACAGAGTCTGAGATCTGTTTTAAAGGGATTGCAAGAGCATACCACAAAATTATGCTGCAGAAACCTTTACAGACAGGACAAAAATTAAGATAAATCAGACAGAGTCAGATATTTAGACTTTTATTTTGGTGCTTTTTTAATCTTATATTTTAGAATGCAAAGTTTAAACTTTACATAGGTAGTATTAAGCAACACCTAAGAGATGCTTGTACACATTATCCTCAGAGTATCACAAATGCATACCTCCAAGAGAAATTTATTTTCCTTTAGACCAAAATCTGATAGATGATTTATAAACAGGAATACTCCGAAACACAGTGCTTTCTTAACTCAGTATCAGCACCTTCACTGGCATACCTGAAAAGATGGATTATACTGTGTGACCTCCACAATGACATCATCAGACATCTGGCAGCCTTTGTCTTCTACTGTTATCAGAGTGTAGTAGACAAGACACGGATGATCTCCAGGATGCCAGGCTGCAGCAAGTATGACCAGTCCATCACTACCCAAAAACAGATATCACACCACTGAGAGATTATTATTACATATTTTACTTGCTCAAACTCTACCACTCAAAAAAATAAAGAAATATATCCAAGTACATTCTTAGCTAAATGTTTTCCAATCTTGTAGGCTTTTTATAAAGACAAACTATACTATTTGTTCTTCCAAGCTTTTTATTAACAGTGTTCATATTGCAGTATAAAACTGAATCAAGGCAATTGTAACTCTATGTGATTTAACTAAATACAAGAAATATTGAATTTTCTGCATTTGATGGAACAAGTTACAGTTGCTTATTTGTTGCCTTTGTAATACCAGGACAAAACAAATACCCAAAGGTGATAAAATTACACTAAAAAAAGTGACAGGAATTATTATCAGGTAAAGAATATGTAATGTTAAGAAGATAATGATAGGATGAAATACAGGATAACCTCGCTATCTAATATGAGCTGCTTATTTTATCAACAGTGCCACTCCAGTGAAATTAAATTGCAATTACTTACATGAAGTTTTTGCAAGAAAACAAATTTATCTCATTAATGTAAGTCTTACCAGATACAAGTTCATTAAAAAATTAACTTGACTTGTGTACTTCTTACCGATTCTGCTGCAAATCCATGTATTGTATATTTACTCCTCCTTTAATATCTTCATAGTTACTTTCAGATCCCTAAAAAATCAATACATCTGTCTTGTAAACATATATATACACAGGTTATTAATTAAAACAAACACACAAAATCCCTTCCAGGTGAGCTGGCTCTTACCCAAATTGCATCTGCAATATGTTCTTTCAGGATCCTGCTGATATCCCAGTTGAGAATATAACGTTCTGATGAATCGTCAATCTCCCATTTGTTCAGATTTGAACTTGTTAGCATATAAAAGCTTGATCTCTCTCTATCCCAAAGAACACTAGAAATCTGCATTTAAAAAAAAAGAAAAAGCTAAAAAGGTTAAAGAAAAGCCTTAATATTTGGATATGATAATCTCAACCACTTTCAGTCCACAAAAAAAAAAAATCACTTCCTTGGGCAATGTACACAAGTTACAATCAAGATGAGTTTGTGGTAAGTTCCAAAAGAAGTCTTATTTTACAAATAAAAGAACATCTACAGTAAGTATCTTTCTTCTTCTTTCTGCCAACTTCTGAGGAGTTCATTGACAAAACTCAACCCAATTATCACCCCTTGGTAGCTCGAAATCAGAAAAGTAGAATTATAGGTTACTGTTAGTTTCAAGTTATAATGAGGCTCCCACTAAAAAGGGGTAGGGCTTGGAATCACTGCATATCCCTCAGGAAGCATTACTATTTCAGTCTCCTTTTATTCCGATTTAAAGAGCAAATCAGCAATTGTCTTTCCAAAGCATATAGATTTATTTGGTTTCTGTCTTTCAAATTCCAAAGGAATGTAAGTAACACAAGTCACTTGAGTCCAACCTTTTTTGGTCATCATACCCTCTTACAGTCTTTTCTTTTTCCTTTCTTAAACACTGAGGCTAGAAATTACAGAGAGAAATTAAAGCAGATGAATGTTTTTTAAGCTTACCAGAGCATCATTTCCAGAAGACAATATACCCAGAAGAGAAGAAACCTTCCTACCAATTCCAGAAAACATGCCCTGACCCTGTGGCAGGGCATGCTGATGAATCTTGCCAGAACTATCAGGTATCAACCGGACTAGCTGACCTCTGGAAGATGATAAAATAAAGCTTCCTCCCTAACAAAAAGAAAAAGCAACTACATTAAAAAATAAAAATCACATTCTTCAAAAAATTCTATTGTCAGTTAATAGTCTTTATGCCAGGTCATAAAGGTAAACGCTACAGAACAAGACACAAGGCATCCTTAGTACCTGAGAACTAACAAAGAAAAGAAAATAAGCATTTATCACATAAAAGGCTGTTCAAACAATTTTTCCACATTATTCTCTATGTTTGAACCAGTGTACCATACAGTTAATAGTCTTTTAATTTTAAAATGTATTTTTGGTTAAATATGAAAATAAAATAGATTTAATAACTTTCTACAGGCACTGCTACATTTAACATTTGAATGTTTAATTATTAATTAAACAACATTGAACTTCCATGTGTGCATTTAAAACTCAAAGCATTATTAAGCACACTGTAACCTTTTCGCTTTTATTCAATAGCATCTTATCCTACGGAACACTAATATGAACTGCACAGCAAGACTTCCATCTGGTTGTGTCAAGAAAAAGACAAACATCTGACTAGTACTTAGGACTCATTTTCCTAGCTTTGGATGACATTTTTATGCATGAAACTCAATTTCAATTAAACAACGCAATTAATACCTCATGAAATCCTTGGAATCTAATGATGAAAAATAGTATTACCTTTGCAACATTTGTTGCAGTTTTTGGACTGATAGCATGGAGCATGATTTTGCATTTTTAGATTAGGAACAAAAGCAGTATTTGAATATAAATCATACTGTTTATTATTACCTTTACTGCTGTTAGGAAGCTGCATAGAGAGCCTCCAAAGTCTGTAGAAGTGTCGGTATAGGAACCTTCGTGTGCAAGATTGGGCCAGTAGCGCACAGAACCTTCGCTGGTAGCAACCATTATTGCCAGAGACTTGAAGTGAAAAAATAATTAACAGAACATGCAAGATAATAATATTAATCAGACTGCAGCTATTACTAAAATATGTTATCTTACATGTCAAGATTGTGGGTGACAAACACACAAAAAAGTAGTAAATATATATGGATGCACACTGACAAAGCTGGAACTGAATCACAAAAAGATTCTGTGGTATAACTTAATTCAAGCACGGAATGTTATACTTGCTTATTTTGCTAACAAGAGTATTTTCTACTGGTTCTTGTTCCTGATTCAGGGTCTGCTACCAAAATGTAAATAAAACTTGAAGCTGCAAGACAGAAGACAGCCTGTGCAGAACTTCAGATGCCAAGAGTTCCAAGCTACTGTGGAAGACCTAAAATGCAGGCTGGAATTTAACAAAAACTGTTCTAGTGTCATCAAGTGAAATAACAAATCACATGGTGGCTTTTCTCTTCATAAAGGCATAAGCCTACAGAATGCCAGCATTAGGGCTTTTAAGTCAGGAAAGCACCCAGGTACCAAATTCAAGGCAAGAAGCAAGAGACTGTTCAGGTAGAGAACTGGACAAAAAGCATTGTACCTAGTCTACCACGTGCTGAAAAAATAATTTAAAAAATCATGGAACAACAGAAGAACTGTAGCTGAGAGTTGTTACTGAGCTCCTTAGAGTTTTCTAACCAGTTCTTCACTAGATGCTGACCTTCATAAAGGAAAGCAGTTGGCTAATAAACCTAACAATTTAAAAAACACCACACTGTCCCTTGTGATTCCTGCCCATTATTTAGTATTTTTGATTTTAGTGAAACATTTTTTACAACTAACATTTTTACTTCACTCTCTAAAATCATAATATCCATGTACATTACAAAAAGCCACTTAGGAAAGCCATCAGTCAAGACAGATTATATCTGTCCTCCCAGTGGCAGCTTCCTTATAAAGACCAGCCAAGGGAGGGTGCTGATTTTGGTGTCTCATCTGTGTGTACTGAGAATTAAGTCCACTGCTGAACAACTTTTTCAGCCAGCATGTATTTAAACTGCACTTGTTCAGACCACATACTTGATTGCCCTGATGTTTGTTAACACAACACCTCTTTTTTTACAGTAATGCTTGTCATGAAAGCACGTTAAGTAATCCTTAGGAAAACTAGTATTTAATCTGATCCTGGGAGATCTAAATGGTGTAATTTGAAAGGACTAGCAGAATTTTCTTTACTTCAAACGTATTTATTTCCAACTATCAAACCTGACCTTTTGAATAAACAGTATGGTGCCAAATGTTTTCAAGTAAGTATATTCAAAGTTACTCTAAAGGTGCTTTTAAACACTAAAATTTAAAATTTGATCACCTGCAGAGACGGTGCTTCTCCTGAGGAACTGAGACAATATATAGCTGCTAAACTAGAACTCCATGGGAAGTCACTGGGGGGCAGCTGCAGTTCCTTGCACAGAGATAACTGGAAGAAAGAAAGAGACATCTTAATAAATATGAGGCTAGAAGAACTTATTCTCCTGCCACAAATCATTAGTCTTTTTAACCCTGCTAAAAATTGTATTTCAACTAGCCCAGATACTGTGTAAGGGAACCAAAAGAATGTCAAAAGACACTTCCAGCAAGGTTGACACAAACAGCAAACAGCTAAAAACCACCTACTTGGATTTTTTCAAATACAACTGGTTTTCTTTAGTTATTTTTGACTGTTTCTCACAACACTGTAATACCAAATTATTTCTATCACAGTTTATTTGACTACTCCTTCATACGGTATTCTAACAAGGCGGCAAAAAATTAAAATTAAAAATTAAACTAGAAACATTTGAGAAAGCTTACTACATACTACAGAGTAGAGAGGTGATCCACTCCTTCCTTCTCTACACCCTCATGACATGAAAGATTTTAATCCCTTGAAAAATATCTAGAAGTACCAAAATATATGACACTCCACTGTAAGTACAGGATCTGTATAATTAAATTACATTGCAGCAATTGAAAGATACTGATTTTGTATCTACAGGTTTTCTCTGACCATACCTGCTATTCACTGAAATGATGCTGAAAGAAACACTGTCCAGAGGGGAAAAAATAATTCTTGACCAAAGAAATCTAGATGAAACATGTTCAGTACCTCTGAAACTAAGCTTGTTTTTCTTTTTTTGACAAGTGGAAAATTAGTCCCAGAATAATCTAAACCAATCTGTAACACATCAACTCATTTTTAAAGTGAAATTTAAAGTGAAATAATTTAAAGTGAAATTTAAAGTGAAATTTAAAGTGAAATTTATCATGACTATCTAACATAAGAGCCATACCTATTAAAACACAAAGAATTAACCTTACTGTCAAAGTGACAAAACTGAAGAGCTTGAATTTCAGCTACTGTCAGCATGACTTCATACCAACCCTGCCCCTTTTGAGGGAAACCAGACAAACTCCAGTCTATAAAAAACTCTTGTTGAAAAAATAATAACCAAAACCTAAAAACCACAAAACCCCACAACTGCATAACTTGTTCAACTAGTACAAAATACAGAATTCCATCTTCACTTTTCAGTTACCTTGGCTACTGCAGACTGACCGATCTTCCAAATAATCAGCCTCTCTTTATGGACTAGCCAGGCCCATCCACTTTCATCCACTTGAACACTCAACTGGTCATCAGCTACATAAAAAGTAATTTTTTAAAAACATTCAGATTTTTAAAACAGTGTAGAGCAACCTTTAAACCAATAAAATTTAATTCTCATAGGAAAATGAGAAATATTTTCTATTAAACTAATTTCCATGTTACAATTTCCATCTATTTAAGATATCAAATTACTATATATAATTTTCAAATTCATTTGACAAGCACTCAACCTTTGAGAATGAAAAACAACACAATCCTAAAAGCTCATTCCATCAATTTAGAGCAAATTATAACAGCTTCATAAATCATTCAGCAGTTTTTAAGATTATTTTTAAGACATGTATTTGGTTCTTTTTATATTTACTATAAGAAGAAAACCATAGGACAAAAATTGCTTAGAAAACCCATTTCTTGAACTCCAGGAAAGGTTTGTGTCATCAAGGCTTTTAGAAGTAATAATAAATGGGGATCAAAAATAAAGTAAGAAAAAACTGAGCATCCACTGTAGGATACAACAGAATGAAAACAAGTAAAAAAGGTGAAAGAACCAATAAGCCAAAGTTACTAACAACTTACTACTGCCTTTCTTTACAACCTTGTATTTTACAGTATTTTGGTTAAGATAGCACACAAAGGATACTTCTGTGCATTTACACCCATGTGGGTATTACTAAAATTATTGTTACTTAACCAAGGTGGATTCAAAGCAAGGCACAGACATTTCAGTTTCCATTGTAAAGTCAGCATTTAAATAGCATCAACAGCATTTTAACACTGCTCTCACCTGTCGGTTTTCATGAGAAAAATAGCAAAGAAAATAAATTCTTACCATCAGCCTTCTTCAGGGCTTCCATAACCTTAACAGGCAGAGAGGATCCAAAGGCCTTAACATCATAGTTAATAGTCTCAGTTGCTGTAGGAAGCTGGATAACTCTTGTAGGAGTTGCTCTTAAACAAAACAAAAAGTTAGTTTTTTATTGTTTCTTCATTGGTTTCAGGAGACATTTACTTCATTAATACGTGTTTAAAAATACATTTATGTAAAATAAACACGCCCCCTCTGCAAGCACCACCTAAAGCAGTAATCTGGTGGCCTCCTTACAAGTTGCTAGCTCTCAACAAATCCTTTATTTTTAAAGAACTGACTTGGAATATGCATCCCGCGGTGCCCGGGGCAGCCCGCAGTTCCCGGGGCATCCCGCACGGTCTGCAGCATCCTCCTGGGGCATCCCGCGGTGCCTGGGACAGTCCGCAGCTCCTAGAGCAGCCCGCAGTGCCCGGAGCATCCCGCAGTGCTCGGGGCATCCCGCAGTGCTCGGGGCATCCCGCAGTGCTCGGGGCATCCCGCAGTGACCGGAGTAGCCCGCAGTGACCGGGGCATCCCGCAGTGCTCGGGGCATCCCGCAGTGCTCGGGGCATCCCGCAGTGACCGGAGTAGCCCGCAGTGACCGGGGCAGCCCGCAGTGCCTGGAGCATCCCACCCGGGGGAAGGGCAGGGCAGGCGTGCGGGGCAGGACTCACCGCGCCGAGAGGGAGCCGCCCCTGCGCGCCGCGGGCGAGAACAGCCCCGGGGACGGGGACGCGGCCGCCGCCACGACGGGCACGGCCCTCCTGCAGCCCGGGCGCGACAGCGGACTGGGGGCGGCGCTGCCCAGCGCCCTGCGGGCCGTCCCGGCCGGGGTCCGCGGCGAGGCGGGAGCCGATGAGAACATGGCTGTGAATGGATGCGGGAGTGGCGCCGCTCCCGGCCGGCGCCCTCTGAGCGCGTCACTGCAGGGCGGGGCTGGGCGGGAAGCGCCGGGAGGAGCGAGCGCGAAAGATCACTGGTGATGACGATGATGGCCAGCGTAGACGAACGCAGATTTGGGCAGGGCTCTCCCCACGTGGGTGTGCCCTTCCGGCCTGCACAGTGGATGTTTTATGTGAGGCACAGCGTGTGCAGAACTGGCCCCACCGTTTAAGTCCCAAGGTCCATCTGCCACGGCCGAGCGAGCTTGGACAGTGACAGGGAAGTCATCGGGACTGTCACAGCACCTGGTACTAACCGGGGCTGACCCTGCTTAGCTCCCGAGAACTGACGGGATTGGGCGTCAGGGTGGCATTTAAATGCCCTAGACTAGTAATATGATGAGTTAATGTAAAATCAGATGAACTTTTAAGATTGGTATGATGGAGGAAAAAAAGTGATAAAAATACAGTCTAATGTGTGCCAGTAGTATTTTTTTATTCAAATTAAAGCATTGGGCATTGAGTAGAAAAACCTCCTTTTAATCTTGCTGAATTAGGATGTAGTTAAAATCTAAAATACATTCTGCCACCTCGATGAAGAATCTTTCAGTATCATCCTCAGTATTTATAGAATTGCACTGGAAACTGCTCGTATGCAGTGGAATGTGCTACCCTTTGTATGATGAAGGAATCCTGAATCCTGAGTCTTAAATTGTGAACCCCGAGCCCACAGCAGCCCACAAGACAGGCAGATGTTGGGGACAGCTGTTGCATTCAGGTATTTTAAAAGAACTGGGAAGCTAAAAGTTTTGCATTTTTATACAGCAGATGTGCTTTTTATCCACTAAGGTTTGGGACTGTGAAGCCAGACAACGCTGCCGAGGAGATTGCTGGGGAGCAGCGGTAAATCCCTCTCCAGCCCCGTGGGATCCCTGTCCCGAATTCCCAAGGCTGGGGTTGAATCTCGCTCCAGCCCCATGGGATCCCTGTCCCAGATTCCCAAGGCTAGGGTTGAATACCCCCACAGCCCTGCAGGATCCCTGTCCCAGATTCCCAAGGCTGGGGTTGAATCCTGCCCCAGCCCTGCAGGATCCATGTCCTGGATTTCCAAGGCTGGGGTTGAATACCCCCACAGCCCTGCAGGATCCCTCTCCTGGATTCCCAAAGGCTGGGTTGGGCGCCGCCTCCTGCTGAGCTCCCGCAGTTTGCTGGCACCAACAAGCTAGAGTGGGGAAAGGGAGTGTGTCACTTCTGTGGTAAATAACAATCACACAGCAACTACGCAAGGGTGTAGAAATAGGTTTTAGCCTGCGAGGGGAATTAAATTTTCCTCACTGAAAGAAAATACTCAACGACGTTGGCTTGTAGGAAGAAGAGCTTTCAGAAGGTCAGGATGTACCATCTACCTGGGGATGAAGTTGAGTTGTATGTATAGTATCAAAAAAGCTAATTAATTAAGGACAAAATTAACTAAAAATAGAATATTCAAAAATTTCCTGTAATTTGCCCATTTCTTTTGATTAAAGAGTTATGGGTGTTAGACTTTCTGTGTGGGTTGTGCTCCAGTGCGACAGAACCCAAAAATGCAGAGGACATAAACTCAAGATGGTTCATGTGGCACAACGGAAGTAGAAGGCACATGTCAGCTTCAGTGCTTTGCCTTTTTAATTCAAGCTGTCTCCTTTTGCTTTGGTTTTATGACAAAACCAAAATACAAAGATTTAATGGAGCTTCACTGTGCTGTTACATGAATGTGGGATGCTTCTGTGTAACCTTCTCTGTAAACATGATGCTAAACCATCATGTTAATGTGACTTCATCAAGAAAAACAAAAAAACCAAACCAGGAAATGCACACATAAACAAGCAAATAGGGAAAAACCTGAATAAAATTCAAGCTGACATCCACTCCCATCCATCATTTCCCAACATCAATGAATTCAAATTATTTTAAAAACTCTTCAGATGTCTTTACTAAAGTATTTAAGGTGATGAAGCTTGCATAGCCATTGTTTGCTGACTGACTCTTGTCTACACTCAGCTACAATTCATCAGGGAATGACTTGGTTTCCTTCTGCTGTCCCAGCCTTGTGTTAAGATCTCCATCTTCAAGACGGAGGATACCACTCAACCTTTAAATCTCATTTTCAACACAGAAATAGTTTATGCCAATAATGGTTAGAGACTTAACTGGTTCTTGGATGTCCCATCCCAATGAGTATTTTGAGTGGTTCTAACCCAAATAAAGTCTGTTATCCAATGTACCTGTTATGACAAACATTCACCTTTCTGTGGACTGTAGCTTTTCACACTTATCTGTGGGCTGCAATACCGGCTAGAAGATCTAATGAACAAAGGACATAAAACACTTGTTCAGCTGCAAGCAATTTCTGCAACCTGTGTAAAATAAAGGGGCTTGTTGCATCTCACATGAGATTCAAGATCTTCTGAATACATTAACTGGTAGTCAACACTGAAATCAAACATTGGTCAGTGGTATTTTGGGCATATCTTCAGTACAACATATGCTTCTAGGCAAACTATATCTGACAATAAAATTACACCTGGATGCAATTCTATTTTCATTCCCTAGCAGACAGATCTCTCTAGTGTTTTCACTATATTCCTCAAGATGCCATGAATGGCACATTAGAGAAACATTTCCAGCTTGTCCAGCACTAGGTGTCTTGGCTATTGCGAATAAGGTTTCCCATCAACAAGTTTTACTAGCATAGATGAGTCTTAATGTGACATAGAAAGTTTCTAGCTTTTTAAAACCACCTTGTGACGTTTTGCATCTTGAGATCATATTGAAAGAGATTCTTACATTAGAAACACAAAGTCAACTCTTCACTGCCAAATGTAGCCCCTTGCAGTTGTTTAATGTAATGTAATGCTGCTATTTTACTAGTTGCTCTTGAGAAGGTAGTTTACTAGTTGTTCCTAATAAAGTAGTTAGGCAAACCTCATGATTTCTATGACTGAAATTTTAATTAACAATACAAAACTGACATATGCCTTACAAAAGGACAAAAATGTACATACGTAAGGGCATGTTGTTTTGGATGTTATCTTGGAAAGGAAGTGAAAGTAAAGAAATGGGAAAATAGAAAAGGGAAGAAAATGCATCCCAATTTTATATTTTCCTATGCTGACTTCATACACTAATACACTACTTTTGACCTTATGTAAAGTCAGGGTTTTTGTTTGGTTCCTTTTTTTTTGTTGAGTTTGTCTGTTTTTTTAAAAGAACTTTTCTCCAATTCATGCTTTCATACTCTTTAAAATGTGTTTTTGTATGTAATTCTCTACAGGAACTGTAGATGGGGATCATAGTCAAATTCAGAACACATAATCACATTTCGGAACAAATGGTAACTGGAAGGACAGTACAGTGGAAGTCAGACAGAACTTTTGGAGTCTGTTAGTGTCATGCATTTTTGAATTCCAGCATTTTAAGACTACTGACAAGCACAAAATGCAAAAAATCCTTGAAAAAGGAGAGACAATAATAGGAAAATTATAAGATTGTCATTTAATTACCTTTAAAATACTGAACTTACTTGAGAATGGAGCACATCATCATACAGTGCAGTACAGCAAACAAGATTCTACATGTTCTCAGTGTAACAAAAAGCAGAAAAATCTATACACTGAAATAATGTCAGAGTGATACATATTTTTTAAAGTTGCAATAATTATTAAAATGCTTTCAATAAAAAGTTTAAACACATTTAAGTTTGAAAAGAATATTTTGTACATTTTGAAAAAATATAACATTTACTTTACATCACTGAAACATAAGTTATAGTATTTGAAATTTGTACGTTTCCATTATTCATACATTCTGTCATACATTTTCTTTTAATATATTCTTTTCTCTGGATTGTAAATCTAATGCGAAAGTATCACTATTCTGAAGAAAAGCTTGTTTCTGCATTAGTTTCCTGAAAAGTCCATTTGGATTTGCAAGTAGTTCCTCATGTTTTCCACATTCAAGAATTTTGCCCTGGCCAAGGACTGCAACAAAATCAGCATTTTGAATAGTAGACAGACGATGAGCAATAATTAGGACTGTCCTCCCTTCCATCAGCCGGTCCAGAGCTTCTTGCACTAGATACTCATTTTCAGCATCCAAAGCACTAGTGAAAAATGGGGTGGGGACACATAGAGGAGGATATTTGTTATTTTAAGACAGGCTAGTATTGTATGCATTAGGCTGATTCTGCCTAAACTGCAAATCCTTTCTATTGTTGGTAAAGAGGAAACACTGGAATGCAGGGACATTCCATGAATATGCTTAGTGCTCACATCCAAGTTACAGGCATTACATATCCTTATATGCAAAAATAAGCATGGAAAAATAATACTAAATTAATTCAGTGGAAAAAAATCAGCTGTACTGCAGAATAATCGTATCTGTTTTACTCCAAGATCTAAGTTTAAATTAAATATACAGAAAAGCTTTAAGGAGATGTTTCAAAATCAAGTTACAAATTACAAATTTAACTCCATGAAAAATTATCAGCTATCCCTTCCACTTTGCATAAACAGCTTTCATCATAGGTCTCCTAACCAAGTCACACGTTCTAGAAGGCACATCCTTTTTTGTGGGTAGAGAACAGTAACGGGGTTAGATAGTTTGTCCAAGGGCATGCACAGAAAGCAAGAAAGAAGATCTCCCAAATCTGAGTTTTACATAATTTCTGAGGTACACAACTTCTATTTCTTTTCTTTCTTACCTTGTTGCTTCATCTAACAGAAGAATTTTAGGATCCTGAAGGAGAAAATGAAATTGGATATAATAACAATTAAACAAGATCTGAACATTTATGTCAATAAAGAATAGGATTCATATAGCTTAAAATTCCAAGTAAGAGTACTGACTTCATCAAAAGAACTGAGTGTCATTCAAAGCATTACAGAATCACAGACTATTCTGAGTTGGAAGGGACCCACAAGGATCATCGAGTCCAACTCTTAAGTCAATGGCCCACACAGGGGATTTAACCCATGACCTTGGCATTATTACAACCAAGTTTTAACCAACTGAGTTAATCTCATTACTTTTAAGAAATCTAAATGCTAAGAGAACAAAACAGAAACACCTTTCTATCTTCAAATTTTCCCAGCTAAAGTAGCAAAAGTACTATTCCCTGGTAGAGGAGATGATTTTTATGCATACTTGGCAGCACTATGGTCAAAAGTTCAATTTCCAATTTACTGTTCTAGTGTGGACCTTTCACAGAGGCTCAGCTACCCTCTGTTTGCATTCAGTCTGCTACATAGAACTGTCTGGTAACAAAAAGTAATAGAGCCCTGCCAAAAGGAGGCATTCCCCCATAGACAAAATACACAATACTTAAGAACTAGCATTTAAAACCTCTTCCCAATTACGTGATTTTTAAAAACCCCAAAACCAAACAGCCAGCACTCAAATTCCTTAGAAGAATTCACTTCTGAGTTGCAGTATATAACCCAAACTTCCTTGATAAAGTTGAGAGTAAAAGCTTTAGACTATATCTAGGAGGGAAGGGACTCCACTGCACTCCCAACTACACCAGTATATCAACTACTCATTTATTTTTTACCACCTTTCCCCCCTCCGCCAAGAAATAAAGTCTCTAATTGCATGTACTGTACAAAATTCATGACCTGTACAAAATGCATGACCTGAAATACAAACAGCTTTCCAACATTTGTGGTAAAAGAGAACTGGTATAATGAAATTCCTATTATTCTAGCAGGATGGTATGGAGACCTGTATGGCTTAACATGAAGGTGAACTGGGTTCAGCAAGGATCAAAACTACCAGCTGAGCATCAGCACCAAACTGCCTCCCTGTGAGGCCCTGTGTCTGTACCCAAACCAAACTCCCTGTCCTTCTCATCCTCAGAAGCCTCCTGAAATTTGTGCAGCACAGAGTGTGCCCTAAAGCTAGACCCATATTAATGTGCGAAGAAAAAAATGTCACAACATTGTGCCTGAAATATTATCTTGTCCCAAATCCAGGCCACCTCCCCTCAAAGCTAAGACACGGCATCTAAAGGGCTAGTAAACTGCCACCCAGAAAAATCAACCCACGAATGTCAGAGATCTGAACACAGAAGTGTCATATTTGAGTTTAGTAGCATCATGTTCTTAAAGTCTTCCTTCATCCTCAACCTGGTCTTATGAAAGTGAGCCATTATACAATGTTTTAACATCAGTGCTAGCAAGAACTATCAAAAAACAGGACAGGAAAAAGCACTGATGTAAGTTGTCTTCAGTTAAGCCACTCAGCCCTTTCCAAATTCATTAACAGAAAAGATACAATTTTCTTTTTAAAATATTTTTCTACCTCTCCCACTGAAAGACCTCCTCATTTTTAACACTTCCTGTCTCCCCCAATAAAGTAGTTAAATAGCTGTTTGGCTGCTGCCTTACCTTGAGCAGAGCTCGAGCAATCGCAATTCGTTGCTTTTGTCCACCTAGGGGAAAAAATCAGTAAATTGAAATAGGAAAACATATGAAAGCCTTTTCCAGGATAAGGCATCACGTATATGAAGTATTTTTAAATGAATGCCTGGCTGAGCAGAATTAGGCCCATCTACTTTAGGGAGGAATGGAGATGAAGGGGGAATTCTTTTAATACTTATGGCAGGCTACAACTTGGAGAAAAAAGTGGTAACAAAATATAATAGAATTTGTGCTTCACTCTATAACATCAAGATTTTTAAAATAAACAACATAAAGACATACCTGAAAGCAAAATGCCTTTTTCTCCAACTACAGTGTCAAACCCTTTTGGAAAACCTCTGATAAAACTAGCAGCATTAGCTATTTCAGCAACTTTCTGAATCTCCTCCGCAGTCACAGTAGAAGGATCCTCTGCACCATAGGCAATATTCTCAGCAATAGAACAGGAGAAGAGAATTGGTTCCTGACAAATTCAAGCACATAACTAATATGGTAGATCTATAATTATATACATGTATTGTCTGTATTTCAAATAACATAAATCCCACTTACAAGAACCCACTTAAAATATTCATACAAAGAATATGAAGCTAGAGTTAATTGAATTGAAAACAAATTAAAAAAACCTTATCATTACACCAAAATGGACATTAAAAACCAATTATAAAATAAGTTGGTTTTTAAACTGACAAAAACTCTCTCAATTCCTAGTATTTTAGGAAGAGTTTAGAAAGAGCCATACATTCAAACATCAGAAAACCTTCCTTTATACTTTGTTACAATATCATCATCATCATCATCATCATGGGAGGGACAGAGCCACCTTTTCTGTGAGCAAAGGCTGAGAGAGTTGGGGTTGTTCAGCCTGGAAAAGAGAAGGCTCCAGGGAGACTGGAGTCTGGCATTTCAATGCTTAAAGCAGGGCTGTAAGAAAGATCGGGACAGACTTGTTAGCAGGGTCTGTTGTGATAAGACAAGGGGTAAGAGTTCTCAGCTACAGGAGGGTCAGTTTAGATACAAGGAAGATGTTTTTTATAGTGAGAGTGGTAAACCATTGAAACATGTTGCCCAGAGTAGTGAATGCCCCATTCCTAGAAACAATCAAGCTCAGGCTGGATAGGACTCTGAGCAACATGATCTAGTTGAAGGTGTCCCTGCCTAGTGCAGGGGGGTTGAATGAGATGACATTTAAAGGTCCATTCCAACACAAACTATTCTATCATTTGCAACAATGATGATTCTTCTCTTAAACTCTACACAGATTTTATGGCATTTTGTGCATTTAATTTATATTAAAGCTTGCAACAGAGAACTGTGAGATAGGACAGGTGATGTCCAATGGAACAATGGCTGAAACAAGAGAAGTCTGAATGGAGACATGCTATACTATGAATACCAGTCTGCACCTCTTACTGGTAGTTCAAATGGAGTACATTCATTCAAAAACAAATGTGCTAATACGAAAATAATTTTTGCACAAAAACTTTTGGCGGCATTATTACATAAGGAGGTTGTTTTGAAATGCAACAAATACCCAGATACCCTTATGCTTTTAAACAGAACATCAGCCTAACAGTTAATTGCACTGTGAAGCATCTAGGGAGACAAGGGAATGAACATTTTAATTCATCAAATAGTTTATTTCTAAGACACCACTGAACACCCCTGTGTACTTCCAGAGCTTGGAAGTTGTTAGGGAGGTGGCACTGTAAGAGCATGTGACAACTGTGCTATATTTTTATGCTTTCCTAATGGAATCGTGTTTTCTTGGAAATAACACAGAAGGTCAGTTTTTGAAATGGTTGTGTAAAACAAGATTGTATGACTTCCATTAATGCAAAAGAAAGTTAAGTGCTAAGCTTTGTGTTATTTTCTTCAACAAATTATAGCAATCATCAGGATGGTCACAGCTAATACAACTTACAGCAATACACTTTCCAGTCTTCACATGCACTTTTCTCCTAAACTAACATTTTGAATCTTTATGATTATGTAAAAACAAGACTATAGAATAATGGGACTAGCTCTAAATATTTATTTTTAGAATGAATCATGTGCAACACAGTTATGGTGAGATGTAGACATTTCACTGAGAAGCAATATTATATAGTTTCAAGAAGAAGAAAAGTGAGGAAAAGCTAGTTGATCACACAAAATTATTCCATCCATCTGAAACTTTTTTTTCTTCCTTACCTGACTTACTGTTCCAATCTTTGTTCTGAACCACAGTGGATTTAACTGGCGGATATCAAAACCATCAACAGTGATAGTACCTTAAATTAAGGAACAGCAGAGTCAAGTGGGACACATTTTGAAAAGAGACAGAACAGTTGAGAATAACAACCTGTGAGAAATCACATGCTATACTGGTGGATCAAAAACGCACAGTATGCAGGCACCCCCACAGGGTAACCATACACCCCAGAGGGAAACATGGGTCTCAAGCACAGGAACTCCAACTATTTAGAAGGTGTATCTGAGATGCATGGCATTAATTGTCACAAACAAGAGCAACACACCAAACATACCTGAGATAGGATCATACAGACGCAGCAGAAGAGATACAATAGTTGATTTCCCTGCACCACTTGGGCCAACCAGAGCCATAACAGAGCCAGCTGGAATGGAAAGGCTAAAATCTTTGAAAATTGATGTTTCTGGACGGGTTGGATACGCAAACTCAACATCTTTGAATTCCAATGCACCTCTGAACGTGTCTTTGTCTAATGTGATTCCCTCTATATGACAAAGAATAAAATACAGAAACATGAACAGAAAAAAATTAGCTCAGCCCTCCTAGAACTTGCTTTACAGACACTCAATAGAAACATTTAGCTCTACATTCAATCTGTGGATAGCTGCAAACCACAATTCAGGACAACAGGGGTTATATTTCAGCAGTGAGTGAATCAGGTGGTACAACACTCGTACCTGAATGCAATTTCAGGTTGCTCACCGGCACTGAAGCTGTAGGCTACCTAGAGCAAGAGGGAGAATTTGCATCTTGCTAATACCTAACAACTAACAACGATCCCTTCTCCTAGTACTATCTGAATTTTTAAACATATTATAAACAATTTAAGCTTTGTCAATTAGTAGCAATTAAATAAAATGGCATTGGTGAAGGCCAAAGTCCTGTTACCACAGAAATCAAAAAGATAAACATTGCAAATCACTTACTGCCCTTTCACCGAGCCACAAAACTCACCTGAAGCACCTTTCTCTTTGAACAAGAGCAGTTCCTTCTCTACTATCTGTTGACTGGGTAGCTTTTAAGCAGAGGCTGTCACTGGAATAAAGTGCTGCTAGGTTTGGTGTGCTCATGACCATTTTTTAGTTTTATTTTTTCTCTTAAGTGGAAAGTATATTTAATAAATTCAGGGCACCAGTGTGTTGGAATACCAGTCAGAAGCCTATCTCTCAGGCAACAGTTCACTGAAATGAAAATTTTGGTTTATGAAATACTGTAACAAACCACCATGAATGAACTACTACCAGTGTTAAATGAAACCAGCTTCTTTCTGGAACACAGCACTTGATTTAAACAATTACCTTAAAATAATATAATTACTAGAAAAAGCTTATAAATAGGTAAGACAAAGACACAATTTCTTCAAGCCTTGTTAAATGCCAGTGATACATATCCATACAAAGCAAACTAACTGAACACTGGTGCTGCATTCCCGAAAGACCAAGTCTCACTCACCAAGTTCCTACCAATTTCGTGAAAACTGGCAGCGCTAAGAACAACACCTGAGTTGTGTTTGCTCTTGCTGGAGACATGCAACTCAAACCCCTTAATTCTTTTCAGATGCAGCACACAAATAACACCCAACTAGCCATTGCACATGGTAGTACAAGCCCATGTTTGGTTAAACAGTAACTGTGATAGGAAACACAGACATCCAACAGCAGCAATCAAGATTTCACTAGTTCTGCTGTTCCTACAGCAGATAACTTATTTTCCTTTTCTTTTTTCCAGATGCCCATTTCTTCTCCAAACTTTCAGTTCAACAATAGTAGCATTGAAATGGCAAAGGCAAGAGCATACAATTCCAGATTCATTCCTTGACTTTAACCTGGGCATACATATTGTAAATTTATTGTTTATACAATGGTCTGTAAACCTCCTTCTGGGGAAAGAAATGTATTTGTTAAATCCTGTGCTAGCTGCATAATCCTTATTATTACCACAGTAACAAGTAATTGCTTATCTTAAGTCTCAGTTCCCGTTATTGCACAGTCTATTCCATGGCCTGAACTGCTGATATCTACCATAATACAGGAAGTCTGCTACCACAAGTCCTTTCTCTATATATTACTCTATAAATATCTAGAAGCTATATATACTTGCTTCCTGTTTGGATTCTAGATGCAGGAAAAAAAGACAATCCAATTTGTTGCCAAGATATTTGTTGTCACCAGCAACAGCCAGAGTTCTATGAAAATAAAACCTTGCCCCTCTAAATTAAGGGACAAATGTGGGTAGTACCACTCTGAGGAAAGCGATGCACATCTTTCCAAAAGCAACATCCGCTGTAGCTGCACATCCACACTCTCCCAAGAAGCACAATTCCCCATATGAGCTCCCCCCTTTCCTTCCTTTTATTCCCCAGTCATGCCTCAGACCTTCATTCCTATGGCAGAAGAACTCAAAAATTCAATTTGGCAGGTGTTCCTGAAAGGCTTCAAATTGTCTTTGTTTGCAATTTAGATTTCAAATCAACATGTCTCACTAAGGACCTGTTTTCACTAGATCAGTATGGAACATCTAAGCTTGAAATACTCTTAATGAAAACCACCTGGTTTCCAAAGTTTTTCAGACTAGTAATTTCTTAGCCATTAGAGATGAGCACGGTAAGCCTTTCAGTGGAAATGTGAGACACAGCCATCTCAGAGCTCCTCCCTCCTCTCCTCTTGCTTCCTTCCACTCTTTTCACTCTAAAACTGATCCAAGACGAAGTGGTGATGATATAAAAAGAATAGTCCAAAAAGCTAGATATGATCATGTTCTCAGTCACATAACTTTCAAAGTAATATACATAAAATCATATTCTGAATTAAAGAAAAAATAATTAAACAAAAAGTAACTAATTGAGCCAAATGTTTGGCTTCTAACATTTTTGATGAAGGAAAACTTTCATCGTCTGTTTCATACTTTGGAAAAGCCAGAAGAATTACTATTGTATCTAATTTCTTTCAAAAGATTTTAAGTCAGTACTACCTTTAAGTATTAGACACAGCCTTCTGAAATACTGCTGACCCACAAGAGAAAAATCAACCTGTGAACACTTACAAACCAAGAACCCACCATTAAATGGAAGTTGGGGTTTCCTTTCAATAAGTTCCCAAAGACGTCCACCAGCACCTAGTCCTTTCATTAGCTCAGAATAAAAGGAACTTAGACCTAAACAAAAAACAGAACAATATTATGCATCCATACAGAATGGAAGACATAGGAGCATTATACTTTTCAGCAGCAGCAATGAAGGATCAGATGTGTAGGGGATCCTTTACTCCAACACACTGTCAAACTTGTTGATTTAAATGCTGTCTAGTCTCATTTGAGAGCTATCAATACCCTTATTTACCATTCTTATCTACATCTGTAAAACAAATCTTTCTGAAGAAAATGTTAATACACTTCAGTTTGTGTATGATCTTTTTCATTCATCTGTCAGGAAGAACAGCATCCAACTTTATGGAAATAAAGCTTTGCATCCAACCAGCTATATGTTTCAACTCATTCAGTAGAACAGAGCATTCTGAATGCCCTTCTTTGTCAGACAGGTTTATGCTACTACAGGGGAGCCTGGCTGAGTCAGCCACAGCAGAGAGAGGGCATGAAACCTAAGGCTGAGCTGGCAATTGAGAAGCTATGTGGAGAATGGACAATGTAAAGAAATATGTCTCTCATGCATCAAACACTACTGGAGAAAGCAAAAGCTAAGGACAAGGCCTACATATAGTACTGGGTCCCAGCTCTTAGCAGCTGTGTGAATCATCTTGGAGGTAGCTTGGCTGAAGAGCTTTCCAGCTGAAATAAACAGAGAAAACCAATGTAGAACTAAAAACGGAGCAAGGCGTAAACATAAAATGCCCTATTTCTTTATTTTTTGTGTGTCTTTCGAAAGAAAATCTCTGAATTCCAACAGAAGAAACATACTTACACCTTAAAATGCTTAGAGTGTTAGAGTGATTTCAGCAGGGCAGAAAACCCAGGGTATATTAGAAGGTGTTGACTGGTTTATTCTTGCAGAGGAACAAGCCCAGCTAAAGGTCATGAGTCTGTAAGTGTAGGCAGGGCATTTCATCATGCTGCTGCTGAGGACTATCTGAAAGCTTGCAACACAAGGCACTAGCCACGGTGACAAGTTCTGGTGACAAGACTGGGAAAAAAAGCCAAAGTATCTACATCCTAGAACAGGGCACAGCAGGGACAGCCTAAGCCTCACGGAGCACCTTGCAACTCAAGCACTGACGTTTGCAAACTCACAACCACTCATAAAATAACCTATAATGTATTATGGACAGCAAATACAATTTTGAAAATGTTTTTAATTTTCGCAACCCATTTTCTATGTTTGGTAGATAACACAGCAAATATAGAACAAAAAACAGCAAAATCACAAATTATACAGTGAACTTTACAGTTTGCTGCATGAATTCCTAAATGTATTGATAATGACATGTATCAAGCAGACTTAGTACTTGGCAGATTATATGCCTTGTAGGTATCTAGAAAGGCAGGCCTCTTGTGGCAAGACACCCCTGCTTCAGAGTCCCTGTGAGAATGAGCTCTGTACAGAACTGCATTCTCCAATGATCTTCAGTAGAATTTAAAAAGATATTTTTATAGGAAATAAAAGTAAACTCAATGACATTTTAAGCAGCATTTCTAACTGGCATTTATTTAACATTAATTTGTCCCATGTGTTTTTTAAAGTGCTGGGTATCTGTCCACTGAGCAGACTTGGATGATCTAAGGAGCAAAGAAAGGGTTTTGGTAGAATGGGTGCCACTGGAATTTTGATATACAAGGAACCAGGTTTGCTAATTTTGCCCTGAGGTGCATGTTTGTGCTTCCCACAATATCAGCCATAGTCTTAGAAAAGAAGAGCACAGGCAAGCTGCATTGCCCTCCCTGTCTATCAGACATAACAGGCTCATTTTAAAGAAGAACACTCCAATAAGTTGTCAAACTTCAAAGCACTTTATCTTCATTTTTGCCTGCATGCAGTCATGAAGACAGCTCTGTCAAAAAGATGAACAGCTTGTTTCTGGGCCAGTAGATTACAGAGTGTGAGCTTCAAGGAAGAGTCAGTCAGTAAGGAAAATCATAAGGTTAGCACCAGAGCGCAGCATTCTACTGGCACTTTGTTTACTCTTGAGTTCAGGACACTCTACACTGAATTACAGCTAAATTCTATGTGCCTTTCTAAATAGAGTATGTTTAACACAGACTCACAAATTTGTTAAAAAATATAAGTATTATTTCTTTGCACAGTATGGCAAGTATGTTAATTTAGACATAAAGAAAATTAAAGTAATATGTATCTGTCTCATGCCCACTTTGAAAAAATAACCTCTGTATTCTTTTTGGAAAACAGAGGTTTATATTACGTTATAAATTATTATTTTCATTAACTCTTCAGAAAAAAAAGTATGATTTCATGGGAAGATCATTTGGAAGAGATTTTATAAGAAAGCCAGATCTTTTAAGAGCTTCTTGCTGCCTGCCCCTGTACTGACTGTAATGCTTTGAAATGAAGAAAACCTAATTTCCCATTCCATACCTCCAATGCTTATTCCAACCCAGAAAGCATACATGAGGAAAGACGAGAGTTCACCAACTGTCATGTAGGCATTGCCCATTAATAATCCTCCTTTGTATAAGACTGAGAGGACAATTAAGTTTCCAGAAAGGCCAGTCTAAGAAAAAAGAGAAAAAGGCATATTTTGTCACATACCTCTTAAATTTCATCCTCTAAAACATTGTTTCAGAATTTTCCTTCTAATAAAAAGAACTCTCATACCATAGGTTTCAAGGCTTTTGGAGGACTGAGTTAAATTCAACAATTCTAAACAAACCCAGCCAACAGCCAGCCAGACATCCAGTGGCACTGCTCTGTGCTAATCAACAAGTGTTTAAAAAGCAAGCAACTCTTTTTTTTTCTTCCCAAGATGGAAAGGAACATCAAAAATGATTCTCAGCCATCACTCCATCACTGAAGAAGAGCCGATATTCTGTGGTTATCTCGTAGTTTTGGAATACGATAAAGCAATTAAGTTATGGAAAAAAGCAGTCCATCCCTGCCTTCCCCATCTGCACACTCCTCAGCTTTCTATGCATTGATGCTCATCTCATCAGGGAGCCAAACCTGTGCAATGGGTGGGGGAAGGTTTCCACTGGTTTAGTTCCTTGAACAGGACATGTGACCTTGGATAAGTAGTCCCCAGCTATGGGGTGTAGGGCAGAAACAGAGACTTAAAGTGACTTTATCATACTGCTGTATCTTGAGATGCAGTTTCACAGCAATTTAGACTAATTTAAGTCCAGTCTTCCCACAGTTTTACATAAGTTCAATTTATTTCCAATCATTTATTTGCAGATTTCAAAGTATCCTCATAAATTTTAAAATAATTGACACATAAAATGCTTGGCTTACTTTAATTAAAATATACTCACTGCTCCAAAGAAGCCTGCCCGAACAAGTGCCTCTTTTTTAGCCAGTTGTAGCACATAATCAACTTTATTTGTATATTTTTCCATTTCAGCCACTTCTTGCCCAAAAGCTCGAACGGTTCTTATGTTTCCAATACGCTCTCCAGCTAACTAAATTAAAGCAAAGAACAAAACAAGTGCACAGAGACACACAATTTGAAATGTTTGTATTACAAAACATGATAGTTAAAGCAATATCACTACACTAATCTCCATATCCTTGGATACCACAGGAAAATTTCTCATGCTGCCTTTTCCCCACCCCACTTCCTTTTTTTTTTTTTTTTACAATTCCATTAGGTTAAAAGTACACTGCATGCCCAGGCAGTTTAAAAGGAACTTCAGAATTGTCTGAAGTGTCAGCAGAGCCAGAAAAATACAAAAGTAGGGTTAAAAAATTTGATGTGAACAACACCCACAAGGAAATTATTATTCACAATAACTTGCAATAACAACATGGGGAGAGGGAAAAGAAAGAATATTCTATTCTACACTAAAGCACACAAAACAGCCTGCAGTTATTTCTTAAAACAATTCCATTCATTTGATCAAAGCAACACTGGGAATTAATTTAGCCCAACTACTAATGTCTCATTTCAACGCAGCATTTTATTATAACTTCTAAGCAGTAAAGTATTAATTCTAAAAGAGACTAAGTTGTGACACTGTGATGGTCTTATAAAAAACAAGGCCCCTTTTTGTAAGTAAAACTATGATAAAAAAAATTATTCTCCTTCTTCCATCCCCCATTCAACCTGAAAATTTGAATTGTTCATTGCTTGTTCATGTGAAGTCCCATGAATTTGCTTTCAACACAGTATAAGGAAGACAAACAGAAGGGAGCTAATCTTCCTTCTGCACAGTCAAATTGCAGAAGTCCTACAAAGGACATCCCAAGTTTATAACAGCTGACAACTGTGGCTATTTTAAGTAGATCTTTCCTAGTTGTATTTCTTTGCCTTTTAATGATGTATCCTCACCCTCAGCCTCTGAGGAAAAGGTCACTATCAGTACTGTTCTCTGATGGCACTTCAGAGTATCTGTGTGGTAAACAAACACAATGAAGGGCCCTCTGTAACAGCCTCTTCAGAAACAACAGATTCCTCTACTTTCCTCTCAGATACTTAGATATGTGCTGAGATGCCCAGAAAAGGGTAAATGTCAAACCCCATAAACATTAAAGAGATGACAGTAAGGTCATATGCCAGGGATGCACTCCAGAGAAAGACTTGCTAGCAAAGCAAGCATCCATCCAGGATGCTTCTGATGGCTTCAAACTCATAACTGTAATCCAGTAAAAGTGGTTCTCAAAACCAGGTACCAAATTACACAGGACTTCAGAGGATGATTATTTTTATGCTGTCACACAGCTAAAGCCTAACCTCCTTATCCTATCCTACATTTTCAATTCTCGAGGCCTAGTATCCCCACATTATACTGTTATGGACAGTGGAAGCCTAGTTGTTTTTGAGATCTATGAATAAGTGTTACTGACATTTACCTTTCATATTATTCAGGTGGAAAACCACAGGCTCAACATGGCTTAGGGCAATGAAAAGTACAATTAGCTCCAGAAGACCTGTAACTTCAGAGATATTAACCTAAATATACTAGAGCAACTTTGAAGTTAACTAGAAAGCATCTGCTAAAAGATTACCTGTGTTGCTTCTGCAAGAGAATCTTGGGTCATTTTAGTAAGTTTTCGCAAGTATCTTCCATAAATCACAGCCAGGACAGCCAAGGGTGGCACAACACTTAGAACAAATGCAGCAAGGCCAGGAGACACAAAAAACTAGAAGAAAAAGGTACGTGTCAGGGGTTAGCGTTCAGAATAAAAATAATCACTGGAGTACTGAAGTGCAACTTCCATTGCTAGAGTTTTCTAAAACTCATAGGATTGTAATTTAGTGCTGCCATGCTTTCATTTATGTTTTATTTTTTCCAGGCAAAACATCCATTCCTCCACAGCATTTGAGAAGTATCCCATGGTTAGAACAAAGGATTAGAAGCAAAGTGGTCTGGACTTAATTTTTAGCTTTCTCATGGTTCACCGTGTGGTCTTAGTCAAATATCTTGACCTGCCAATAAACAGGCCTAGCAGGAAATCCCTTGTGGCTGCTGAAAGACATAAGCTATTAGACAGTTTCTAAAGTGCTTTCACAACTTTTAAATGGATTGTGTAATACAGAAAGTTTGAGTAGAGAAATATCACACGCTACTGGGTAACTGAGAAACAGATGCAGTCAGCAGTACTCCCCAGCACCCACGGATGGGTGGAACAATGTATTTAATTTACTGTTGCAAACCTTATTATTTGTAACAATTATCATCAAAGCTCCTAAAGAGTTTCTCTTCATAAGATTTACTGAAATTAGATCTACCATGTTTTAATTTCATCTTGCTTTCTGTATTGAAAACAAAAATCTCCAGAAAGATTCAAAATCAACATAATTCACAGGCTTTACAATTTTTTCATAATAATGTCTTCTTTCTGGGTAAGCTTTTATAGTCCACCTCTTAGCACTGCATCATGGCAATATTTCATAGCACAATGCCTTATATAAAGTTATTTCATTTAATCTGTGGTAAGATGAAACGTTAGACTCTCTTTGTGTATGTAACTCTTTGCTTCTGGAAACTCTCAACAGTTTGTAATAATGTAAATTTTGGAAGCTTGTTTTTATGAGGAGACTTTTTGCTGTTTTTAACTTCAGGTAGACAGCAGAAATTACTTCACCCTCATTTAAGATAATTGCAACCAATGCATCTTTTCTCAAATAAGCATAAAAAATTAATGCCACAAAGAAACATCAAGAGAGGTCAGATTTTTATGTAAACTAACTGACCACCAAGGAATATTTACTAATGCACTTCATTGAGGCCTTCATTAACACACTTCCTACATATTCTTTACTGACAGACTAAAGCAGAAAGTCTAATACTTTTACAAGTTCTCAGCATTAATTTGATATGCAGTGCTGCCTTTGCTCACCTAGGCTTTAACCAGAATCAACAACTTTAATGACTTTTTCAGCAGGCCCTTCACAACCTATTTTACCTACAACCATGGAAATGTCATCACTGATTTTAATATCTTCAGTAAGAATAGAGTTCAGCTATTTGCCTACTCTTTGCTTGAAAACTCTGGATAGCAACAGAAGTTAATTTCAATCCTTCTTCCTGCAAATTTTGCTTGTGAGTAAACAGAAAGTGGCTACAGGCACATAATCCATTGCAATAATCGATGCATCTATTGTAGATATCCAGTGAAATACGCTCATTTCCAAGAACACACAGCTGTTCCTGGACTGACTTACACTCATAAGTTACCTAGCAGAACTGAAACAAATGTGAAACCACAAGAAGTGTCAAGCAGCAAAGAGACTGCCATACCATCATTGCAACCCCAACAGATGCTTGTGCTCCTGCCCTGAGCCCATCTGAAAGGTTCTCAGTCACTGAACGGCCCAAGAGGGCTGTATCTGAAGATAAGCGGTTTATCAGCTCTCCTGTCCTAGTCTTGTCAAAGAAAGCTGTTTCTTGCTTCAGAATCGAGGAGAACATGGTTGCTCTCAAACGCTTCACAATTCTTTGTCCTGTCAGAAACAGAAGTCAGTCCAGTATGGCACACAAGACTTTATGCAGACAACAGAAACAATATAAAAATAACAGGATTGCATAACAATGAACAAGACAAATTACAGGGGTTTAATATATCTGAAGACAGTAATATGGAAGATGTCACGTAACAGTAAATAAAAATAAACAATTATTCCAGCATACTTATCTTTGCACCATTAGTTTATTTTTTATCTGGTAAAACTAATAGGCAAAAAAGCTACTGATTCCAATAGGATCTCTCGGCCAGTGCCAATAATTTATTTAAGACCATTATATATGATGACTCTGCAATAGACAAGATGACTCTCAGTATCATTTTTTGCTTCTGTTTTTACCTGCAGTCTGCATGAGGTAGACACGAGTAGCATTAGCAGCACCACCACATAAAAAGATTCCACTCAGTAAGGCACACAGTCTGGTCAGGCTGTCAGTGAAATCCTCACTGGGATTTGTATAAATAATGTCAATAACTTTGCCCATGAAGAAAGGGGCTGACATGGTAATGACACTGGAAACTGCCAGAAAGCCAACAGCAGCTGCAAATCAACAAAGAAAAGGAAAGTTATTCTGAACTTGCAAGATCATTAATAGTACAAACAAAATAATTTCTCACTTCAAGTTTCTATTAAGCTTGTGAGTACCAATTGAAATAATTAACAAACTTTTAGGATGTCCTCCTTAGAAAGCATTAACAATTACCCAATTCTCACACACAGTCCTTCAAATCCTGTTTGGTTTGGGTTTTATTATTCATGCTTGTTACTGTATGAAAGCTTCCACTTGTCAGTTTCTGATATAACAATGGGCTGAAGTAAAGATCTGATCTGAGGACCATCTAAACTATGCAATTTTATTGAGGAGAAAAAAAAGAACAACAAAACCCCATTTGATTTACTCTGGACTGACAAAATTAATTTTTACTCTTTACTATTGTTGGTCTAAAAGAAAAATAGCATTAACTTTAATTACATTTGCTGATGAGCAGGGCTCTTGAATTCCAGTTGCAGGATCACCCATAAACTATCTGTGTAACTGTTAGATGGTGTATCAGAGAGTATGAAAATCACACTGGACCAAGACTTAGCCTTTTGAACTTTAATCTGCAATAAAATTTCTGAGCCAAGAACACACTATAATTCTAACAAGGCAAGCCAAGCTTGGAAGGCCGAGAGCTAGGAAAAACCACATCTTGATTGAAAACTGAACAAACTTGATATGAAAACCACTGAACCACAACAAACAATGACAGTTATACAGCATAATTTTCCAAAAGCAAACTCCACACTTAAAGCAATCATTGATAGGATTCATATAAAACTACTAGCAGATAATGCCTTAGAAGACAAAAAGACACTGTGCTGAAAATTCTGACACTGCCTGAATTTTTGTTCCTTTCTACTAAGCTTCTTGTATCACCTCTGTGATGAAGCCAGCAGGCAGACTCCCAGCAGCACTGCTGTAAGCAGTATTTCTAACACCTGACACAGACGATTTGATGCCTCTTACCACCTCCACAACACACATGGAAATCCTTGTTTCAGTTTTTACTTGACGTGTAAATACAGCTGTGCACTTACATGGAAGAATTCAGGGTACAAAAAATGCAGCCCTTCCATCACCTGAAGCAAACACTCCTCTGCACTGTCACTGCAGTGCCTTGAAGCTCCACATGCTGCCCCAACAAGCTTCATCTTTTCTGCTGTATCCGATATACAGCCTGTGGTTCTTGTTCAAGCTTTGTTTGCCATATTTCCCTTGTGATACACTCAGGATAGCAAGCACTTGAAAGATACAGGACTTGGATCTTTAACTTGAAGCTATAAATGCTGTAAGAAGTCATACTAAAAAGGGGAAAACTTTGTGCTGCAAACTTATGTGATCCATGCCATAGGCATATCTCATAAGCATATTATTTACTAGCTCAAACTTCATGAGTGACCTTATTAACAGGCCGGCTGCACCGGGGTAGTCAAGCTGTGAAACAGCAGGGAAAAATCCAACAAAAGCCAGGTCATTTCCTGTCAGGAAAAGCTGGTTGGTCCGCAAGGCAGCTGGATATTGACAATAGCATTGATTACAAGCACAGCACTGCATTGCAGCTCAGTCTCCGTTAATCCAATTTCTCAGTTATGGATGGAACAGGACATATGAACTGCAGATAAAATATTCACAGAGGGAAGAGTATAGCCAAAACCCCCATATGTTTCTGTCTAGTGGCACAGCCTTCCTGGCTTGGATTTACCTTCAGCTCTTCTTCATTCATTCTTCTTCATTCATGGGTTTCACTGTAATTACTTCCAACAGCCTTAAGTGAATGAAAAACAAATACTAGTACCTAAAACAAACCGAAGACTTAGGCAATATACCTGTCTTTATTAATTTAATCACAAATCTCATGCAAAGTAAGACTGCCTAATTGAAACTGCTTTGTTGATTATGCCAGCAGAAAAACAAGAAAACTGCACAGATGCGAAGTGGTTGCTTTTGTTTGTTTGTTTACTTTAAAATGTTGCCTAATTCAAGAAATAGGAACTAGCAAACACTTGTTCTATCTCCTCATGTAAAGAAGAGCTGTCATTGTGATAACTGGCTAAAGGGAGGAGTACAAGCTGTTCAGTGACCAGATACGAAGACACTTCAGTGATGCTGAAGTTTGTCACTGACAGAAAAAAAGGCCAGAGTAAACTTCATAGTTTTAGTTTCATATAGCTTACTCTGTTACCCAGAAAATTGTGTCAAACAAAACAGAGTATTTTATAAGTTTTATTTTTTAGAGTAAGTCCTTTTTTGTAGGCCATGAGATGACAATAAAGAAAATGTGAGGCAGATCAGTGGAACTTATAAAACCACGACATCAAAATGGCAACAGAAGCAGCGACAAGGCAAGCTGCCTGCAGCAGCAGCTGAGTAGCCCTCTTAGAAATGTTAGGCAAACATTTTGCTTGTCTACTTCCATAGAAACCCAGATTGCTGCAAAAAGTGATAAATCTATCACTATTAAGATCAATGTACTCTCTGTTAAGGCTAATGTGAACTTGGTTCTTGACAGCAGATCTGCAACTTCATTTGAGTACAAGGAATTGGTCACCAACTGATAAACCGGGATGTTTACAAGCAATAGCTTGGCAGAGCTATCAGGAACGTCTCTTTAGAACATGGACTGAGTGACATAAACCAATTTTCTACATGCACAAATGTTTCTAAATTTGCTGTTTCTTACTGGACTACCCTTTTCACCCAGTAGAGTATGCTGAAGTGCACAAAGCCAAAAAATTGCTTGCAAGCTTGCTGGGGGATGAGCTGTTTCAAAGACAAATATGTAAAGATTTGACCTCAGATGAATTAAGATCATTCAGGCCAATCAGGGAGGAAAGATGAAAAAACAAGGTGATGATATTTGGCAGTGTGCAGTAACGCAGCAACAGGGCAGAGTAGCTCGTTTTTACTATTCAGTAAGCTATGAATGTTACCTCCTGGAATCTTTTAAGTATTGCATTAGTTTTATTTAAAGAGCTGTTCTGGCAGGTCAGAAGCAACCTTTGGGTTTGTGAGAAGAACCATTCTACCAGTAACCATGAATGTCTATCCTTTACCAGTTATTTGGGCAGTGTTATTTAATACAAAGCAATTTTTTTAGCTTAACACTGACTGGTTTTCCACAAGGTCATTTGGAGTGATTAGTAAAATCTAACACAGTAACGTGTGCAAGCACAAAGATTGAGCTCTTCAGTTCTTCTTTTATGGGAGAAAGATGCACTGGTAAATTCTGTAATTATTGGTCAAGTGAAGTCCATTTCCTTTTGGTGAACCCTGGTCCACAATGAATTGGTTTTGAGTTAATATGGGGAGGTTGAAGGACTGGTATCAAACCTCTGAAGGTTGATCAGAGTCAGTTCTACAAATATTTATTTCAAGATAGAATCTTCTTCCAGAGCACCCTGTAAGCAGTTAAGGATGTTCTGTACAGCTCTGGGCTAGGTATGTGGTTTTCTTTCCATGTTAAAGTAAATTCATACATGACTATCTGCCTTGCACCTATTACCATGCAAGAAGAGCATTTTAGAATTGTCCTCCTTACATTGTTATAAACAACTGTGATACTATGCTCAGAAGAAAAAAAAAACATACAAATGTTAGACGGTAATAAAATAACTTCAGATTTGCAGGAGAGAGTACAGCTTTTTTTTTTTTTACCGTGCATTTAACATTAAAGCATTTAACTTGTTCATTTTTGTCCTATGTAGGAGACAGTCTTTATGTCAGACCAACCTAGCTATTAGTCCTTCTATCTTCACAATTAGCACAAATAATACAGTAAAAACATTCCCCAAACAAATTAAGCTCTAAGTACCTAACTCATCCCAGTGGTCAGCAGCTCCTGTTTCTGCAATGTCTTACTTAAGTATCTCCATTAATAGCTCATCACCAACTTAAAATAAGAAATTGTCGCCAAAAAGACATAGAAAAGCAAACTTTCTGTGATACAGCTACAAGGCTGCTTGGACATTTTGTGTGTTTCATACCAAAGATTGCCAAAATAACATGAAAAACTAGGGTGGGAAACAAAAAAACATGTAGCCTACTTTTTTTGGCACACTGCACATGAGAAAAGAAAGAATCAGTAAGTTACCCCTGGATATACATACATAATTCACAGGAATTAAGATGTTAAACCCACAAGAACTGCCTTCAGAAAAATCAAGTGTGATGGTTGAGTTACTTTCAGACAAGCAGAACCACTTTACACTAACCAAATACTGTAACAAAAAACAGTAGCCAGGTACACGAATCTGAGAGGGTAGGGTAAATTTTCCAGCTAATGGGTGACAGCACAGAAATAGGAAGATTTAGAAGACTGGGGTTCAACTGAGGTTCCAAAGAGAGGAGCATTCCAGTGCCTGTAGGCCTCCTTCTGCTCCCACTACCTTCTTTGCCATTATGCACAGTACAGAATTCATTTGACTCACTGTCAAGGATGGACTGGATTTTTGAGAAAGATGCCACTTGCCTCACTTCTAATTAATTTTTAAATGATGGCAGGTTGTGGAAACCATACCCTTAGCAGTGTGTAGGTAGCTGATGTTCAAACTCATGCTAGGATGATTGGAAGAGCAACAGTTTCAAAACGAAACCATGAAAGTGTTACTACAAACTAAACACATACGATCTCATCCATTTAATTTCCTAAAATAACCGAATTTTTCAAAGCTACTCCTACTCGAGTATTGACCTAAGAAATGTCAGCTTGTACAAATAACCAAAGTATGATTTTCTAGTAGCATTACTCACAGATGATGTGTCCTACATTTCTATCTGCATTCTGTATAAAAACATTCGAGTTGCTCACTACCCCATCATCCCCAATCAAATGAATTACTAAAATAGTTTCTGAACTACATTATAAGGACTATACTTAAAAAATTCATGTAGTGTTAGGTATAACTTTTCTTCTTCAATTGACTTTTTTAAGAATTGTTTTTAAGGACATTTATTCCTTGAATCTATGAAATCCAGTATTTCTCAATAAAGGGCAAGAAAGTGCATCTCCTGGTATAATCTCATAGTACAGAAGAAGCCAATTACGAATAAGGCAGTGCTCTTCTGATTTATTGACAAATTTTAATCTATAGGAAAGCAGCTATTACAATCTTGCCAAAAAAATTACCAAATAAAACTTATGAAATACCATTTCTTGAACATCTCTAGAGAAGACCTGTGTACAAAGAAAACCTTCCTACTCAGTTTTACACTGGGAAAGGGCACACTTTGTTATGGGATTAAAAATGTCAGAGTTCCTTGTGCTTACTTAAAATTCAATAGAACTATTGTTTCCTTTGAGTGTGGTTTGGATAAAATGCAATAGACAGATTCTCACGGGGAGAAACAAGGAGGCAGGAGGAAATAAAAGGGATCATTTTGAAAAGGCATTTCTGTGGTTTCATACACACAGCAGGATTTAATAATTTCAACAATGGCCCTGTCCTTTCCCTCAGGAACTGAATTTAACTGAAGACACAGGTTTACCTAACTGCACCACATCAACCAGAGAATTCCTACAATTACTTCTCTCTTTTGTTAAACCTGAGAGGTATTTGCAAACTCCTAATTTCACTACACAAAACTGTGGTCACTGACAGGGTGAATTCTTTTACCAATTTAACCAGGAACAACAAAATTCAACAGACCTGTGCCATTTAAAATAAATTCACAGCTCTACCCTACTCTACAAGTAACTGGATATGGAACACATTACACTGATACTTTTTTCCTCTTTTTTTTTTGATGGTGTGACATTTGATACATTCATTTTCATTCTTATGAGCCTCCAGAGGGTCAGAAGCTCCTTCTGCAAGGAGAGCATTGCAAGAGATGCTGTGTGCCAATGCCCTGAAACTCCAGGCCAGAGCACACCCTTCTTCCAGAGCCAGTGGATGGTGAAGAGGCCCTGCACAGAGCAAGATGAAACAGTCTTATGTGCCAGTCACAATGAGAGCAGGTCACCTTTGCCTTTGTACCTGCACCTCATCAGCTGACACCATTTACCCAGCACACCATGGTGAGTGAAGCCAGTCTTGCTCAACTTCCTCATAAATCATCTCTGCTTCCACTGTCTTCCACTGTCCTCACTGCAACTACTTCACCTTCTGTGGCTGTGAAGTTCAATGCACAGCTGCAATGAGCAGACTATCCCATGCCATGCAGAATTACAGAAAAGGCACACAGCATTGCACAGTGGTAATGCCACATCCCTATGTTACCAACCCCTGGTTCTATAAACTGCAAAAAATCTGGAAGAGCTCAGCCTTCCTGCAGAACAAAACAGCACCTGAAAGACTCTGAAGAGATCACAAAGCACTTGCTTACCAGCTCTGTGGACTTGAAGAGGAAATTAAATGTTTTACCCTCATTTCATACATACAGTGAAACCATTACCTTCCTCTTTCTTTGAAGTCAAAACAGAGATAGTGGGTTTTTAAGGACTAGTTTCTCAGTACAAAGCTGCAACAGGAACAAAATGCAGCATATTTTAATATACTTTAGATGCGAGAGGTAGATGAAATTCCCCTACAACCATCTACAATGCATTTTGTCCACATTTGTTATTCCCACACTCTGTAAAGACCCCAAGTATTTTCCTTGTTTGCTTTTCCATCCTCCCACTTAATTACAACTTAACAACAAAAGCTTTCTCTTAAGAAGGGTGTCAATAAAGAAGAATTTTACATAAATTTACTCCTCTCCCAAAACCAAGACCAACAGAACACTGAAAAGCAGTTGTCACATTTGCATATTTTTTCCATCCACATGACTTGATATCATCAAGTTGCTGTGTTGGAGGTTTTTTTAAACTCTAATTCACGCCATTGTGTTATCTCAAAAGACAAAACTGCATGTAGCTGATTGTTAGGAACTGTGATAGTTGATTTACTTAGCTAAAACCATCAACAGACTGCACAGATTAAGGACACCGCTCTATTTCAAAATATAATTACAAACAAGTATATTGTACCCTGCCTGTGATAAACAAGCTGACAGCAAGTGCTCAGTAAAGGGAACTAAATTAAATTCTTGGTTCATTAGGAGCCTTGGATCCTAAAAGTCATCCTTCAAAAAACTGATTTATTTACTTTATTAAATCTAAATAGGAAAACCACAGACCTTCATGGCAAAATCAGCAGGTAGTCTAAAAATTATAAAAGTACATTTGCATCCAAATTATTTTGGCTGTGTAATACCAACATACAATGAAACTCTGTAAATATCCACCGTGAATAAAATCTTGTGCAAAGTATTTCACATCTCACAAACCACCTCTCTATATAAATCTAACTGCCTCACCTCTCTTCTCTCAAACACCATTTACCCCTTCTGTGGGAACTACCCAAGGTTTGGCAAAGGACTACAGGCCTCACACAGCCAAGATAGTGCACATGCTGTCCGCCAATAAAGATAACTCAAAAACCCCAAACCACGTAATAATTTAATATAATTTCCTTACTAACAGATATTATTCTATTAATCCCATGAGAAGCAACATCAAGAAAAGTTCATTTCTACTCTTTGTTGATAGCATCAGTGTTAAGGGTGCAATTTATACACCCACAGTATTTTGACTTCACCATATAGACACTAAACAGCTTTCAAAACACCTTATGAAAGTTTGATTCAAAAAATTATTGGCAAACAGAATTTTAATTAATTTTTTTTAAAAAGCTTCGGATTCCCACTTTTACTTTATTCTAGACTGCCTTGGACCTGAATAATTAATTAATAATAATAATAATAATAATAATAATAATAATAATTATAAATTGCCTGCTCATTAGAATCATAGAATCGATTGGGTTGGAAAAGACCTCCGAGATCATCAAGTCCAACCCTTGGTTCAACTCCAGTCCCTTTACTAGATCATGGCACTCAGTGCCATGTCCAATCTCAGTTTAAAAACCTCCAGGGATGGTGAATCCACCACCTCTCTGGGCAGGCCATTCCAATGCCTGATTACACTCTCTGGAAAGAATTTTTTTCTGATATGCAACTTAAATTTCCCCTGGCAGAGCTTAAGCCCGTGCCCCCTTGTCCTATTGCTAAGCCAACGCTGAACCTGCAGAGAGGCATTGAACAAACAGAACCGAGTTCTGTAACTTCTAAAACTTTTTACTTTCTCTCCGAACACCAACAGATTAAGAGATGGCAAGGGGAGGAGGGGGGAAGAACGCATGTTTTTAGCTTTTCACAGGTATAGAACGCTTGCTGGAAGGCTCCACGCTGGGCACGGATGTTGCGGGCGGCGCCGGTTCCGAGGGAAACACGACCTTCCTTCCCTCCGCCCCGGCGGCGGACGCTCGGGGGGCGCGCCCAGACCCGGGAGCCCCTCGGGGCGCCGCCACCCCTCTCGCTCGGACGAGTCCCGGGGCGGACGCGGTACCTGTCAGTCTCCAGCGCTCGGGGCGCGCCAGGGCCAGCAGCCTCCGAGCCTCGAAGCGCGGCGCGGGGCCCGCAGCCCGCCGGGACGGCTCCGCTCCCGGCGCGGTGCTCAGCGAGCGCGGGGCGCTGCCCACGGACACGGCGAGCAGCGGGCGGCGGCAGCACGGGGCAAACAGCGGCGGCAGCGAGGCGAGCGCCCCGCACCTGCCGGGCGGGCGCGGCGGGACACGGAGCCCCGCGGCCGCCCGGGCCCAGGGGGGCGGCGCCGCCCGCCGCAGCAGCGGCAGCAGCCAGGGTAGGCGCGGCGCGTAGCCCGCCATGCGGCCGGCGCGGCACCGGGGCTGCTGCCGCCGCCCGAACCCGCCGCGCGGGTCTGCAGCGGGAGCAGCAGCAGCAGGAGGAGGAGGCGCCTCCGAGCCACCGCCACCGCCCATGGGCCGGCAGCCGGGCACCAGCGGCCACCCGGGCCCAGCCCGGCCTGCGGCCCGCTGATAAGGCTGCGGCTGCCGGGCTCCTCCCGGCCCCCTCCCGGCCCCGGCCAGCGCCCTCTGCCGCCGCCCGGGCCGCCGAAGGGAACGGAGCCTGCTGAAATGGCGCCCGACGAGACTGAGAGCGGGTTGCATTCGTGCATATAAATATCTCAAAACCGGGTGCCAAGAGCATGGTGGCAGACTCCTTTCGGTGGTGTCCAGCCACAGGGCGAGGAGCAACGGCCATGAACTGAAACACAAGAAGTTCCACCTCAATACGAGTGTGAGAAACAAAGTCTCAACCTCGTAGGTTTTTTAATTAAACGTTATTAGATGATAAAAGCAATTTCAGCATGCTGGGTACGATGGACGCAAGCATTACTCGCCATCACAACCCCGAACACAGTGTAATTCTAACATTTATTTAGGCTCTACAACATATTGATTCAACTCATGGATAAACATATTAAGTACATCGTTAAGCAGTTCAGCATATACTACTATAGCAAAGTCACTCTTACAACCCTAGTGATAACCCCACCATAAATTCTGTTCCCCCTTAGATGTGGGAAAGTTTTGACTCTTCAGCCTTCCTGTTACAACTCATGTGGTCCTTGACAAAGTTATAGGAGATAGTGATTTAACACTATCCTGTTTCTCTCTCCATGTGGGTGTAAGTTGGAATTTTTGTTTAATTGGCTGGCCATATGTTTTTTCTCATGTCACTATCATCATCATGGCTAGGATTCGCGAACGAAGATTTGAGAAGGGCACTACCCACGCTTGCTGCAAGTGTGCTGGTGGCTAAAAAGGCTGATATGGGATAGGCAGGTCCGGTCACAAAAGGCACAGCGGAACGTCTCCCTAGGTGACATTGGCAAGGAACGGTTCTTTCTGCGTTGTCTTTTCTCCTCAAGACTGACTCTCCGTGCATTCTCAAAGGAAGCAGCAGCGTCGTGAATGGTGTGTCTCCATGAATCCCGATTGGAGGCCAGAGTGGACCATTGGTGGCAGTCAATATGGCCAAGGCTGAGGTGTTGTTTCAGGGAGTCCTTGTATCTCTTCTTCGGGACTCCTCTCTTGTGGCAGCCGGTGGCGAGTTCACCATAGAGCACAATCTTTGGGAGGCGGTGATCCGCTGCGTTCTCATCAGCATGGCCTCGATACTGCTGACCCCTGCCTGTTCAAGAACAGACACATTGGTCACATAATCAGACCAGTGGATGTTTAGGATTGAACGGAGGCAGCGCTGATGGAAGCGTTCGAGAAGCCGCAGGTGGTGGCGATAGATGACCCAGGATTCAGACCCATATAAAAGAGTAGACAGTACAATGGCTCTGTAGACACTGATCTTTGTACTTTTCTTCAGGTGTTTATTGCACCAGACTCTTTTATGGAGTCTTCCGTAGGCTTTGTATGCTTTTGCTAGCCTGTTGTCTATCTCTTTGTCGATCTTACCGTCTGAGGAAATGATACTTCCCAGATAAGTGAACTGCTGGACTGACTTAAGCTCTGAATTGCCTATGGTGATGTGAGGATAATGGAAGACTTCTTGAGGTGCAGGTTGGTAGAGAACTTCCGTCTTCTTCAGGCTGACTGCCAGCCCAAAAAGCTCAGCAGCCTCTGCAAAGAAGGATGTGAAGCACTGCAGAGCTGCTTCTGTGTGAGCAACGAAGGCGGCATCATCAGCAAAAAGCAGCTCGCGGACAAGGTGATTCAGGGTCTTGGTGTGGGCCTTTCAGTCGCCTTAGGTTGAATAGGCTTCCATCAGTATGATATCGGATGTAGATGCCGTTTTCTTCATCTAGGTCTGCTGTGGCTCTTTGGAGCATCATGCTGAAGAAGATTGTGAATAGAGTTGGTGCAAGAACGCAACCTTGTTTCACACCATTGGTTATTGGAAAGGGCTCAGAGAGTGCATCGCCATATCTGACTTGTCCATGCTGATCCTCATGTAGCAGGATGATCATTTTGAGAAACTTGGGGGGACATCCTAAACGTTCCAAGATCTGCCACAGGCCTTTTCTGCTCACAGTGTCGAAAGCTTTGGTGAGGTCAGCGAAGGTTACATAGAGACCTTTGTTCTGTTCCCTACACTTGCAGTTGTCTGAGAACAAACACCATGTCTGTGGTGCTCCTATTGGCTCTGAAACCACACTGGCTTTCAGGTAGAAGATCTTCTGCAATAGTGGGTACTAATCTGTTCAGAAGTATTCTTGCAAGGATTTTACCAGCAATGGAGAGCAAAGTAATACCTTGGTAATTTGAGCAGTCTGATTTTTCTCCTTTCTTCTTGTACAGGGTGATGATGACTGCATCACGGAGATCTGGTGGTAGTTCCTCTTGTTCCCAGCAACGCACAATAAGCTCGTGGAATTTGGCATGGAGTGCTTGACCTCCATGCTTCCAGATTTCAGGTGGAATTCCATCAACCCCAGCTGCCTTGCCAGTTTTCACCTGTTGTATGGCCTTGAGTATCTCTCCCATAGTAGCGGCTGCATCCAATTCATGTTTCACCGGTTGTTGTGTAATGTGCTGAATTGCTGAGCCTTGGACTACACGGTTGGCACTGAAGAGAGTCTGCAAGTGCTCAGACCATCGGTTCAGGATGGAGGTTTTATCTGTTAGAAGCAGTTGACCATCTGCACTGAGTAGGGGGCTTTGAACCTGGTGTGTGGGTCCGTACACTGCTTTCAGGGCCTCATAGAATCCTCTTTGGTCACCCAAATCTGCGCATAGTTGTGTTTTTTCTGCTAGGTCGAGCCACCATTTGTTCTGGATGTCTCGAAGTTTCTGTTGGAGTTTACTGCATGCAAGACGAAAGGCGGCTTTTTTTATATGGCAAGATGGCTGAGCAAGGTGTGCTTGGTGAGCAGTTCTCTTCTTCTTCAGCAATTCCTGGATCTCTTGATTGTTCTCATCAAACCAGTCTTTGTTTTTCTTGGAGGAGAACCCTAGGGACTCTTCAGAGGACTGCAGGATGCAACTTTTAATATGTTGCCAAAGCGCTTCAGGAGAGGGATCTATGGGATTATCTTTAAGTCTAGTTTGAAGGTTTACCTGAAAGCTGTCTCTCACTGTGGCCGTTTGAAGATTGCTGACTTGGAGCCTCCTCCTTGGAATGCCGCCTCTCTTAGGTTTGGGCTTGAAGTGGAGGTTAAGTTTGCAATGCACAAGGCGATGGTCTGTTTGACATTCTGCACTCAGCATCTTTCGAGTATGATGGACATCACTGACATTTCTCTCTTGTACTAAGATATAGTCAATGAGGTGCCAGTGCTTGGATCGAGGATGCGTCCAGGTTGTCTTCAGGCTGTCTTTCTGTTGAAAGATAGTGTTGGTGATGGTGAGCTGCCGTTCTGCGCAAAACTCTAGCAGGAGGCGTCCGTTGTCGTTGCAGTTTCCAACGCCATGCTTGCCCAGGACTCCTTTCCAGGCTTCAGAATTCTTACCTACTCTGGCGTTGAAGTCACCAAGGATTATGATCTTATCATCTGCAGGAACATTTTGGGTGAGGAGGCGCAGGTCTGTGTAGAATTTGTCTTTTTCCGCTGGGTCAGCTTGGAGAGTTGGGGCATATACGCTAAAAAGAACAACATGTTGCTTGTTGTGTAGAGGGAGGCGTAAGGACATAATGCGATCGGAATGACCTGTCGGCAGATTTTCAAGTTTGGAGGCAATGGAGTTTTTAATCATGAAGCCAATACCTGAAAGATGTCTTTCGGTTTTGGGTTTGCCTGACCAGTAGAGTGTGTAGCCAGCACCATGTTCTTTAAGGCTGTCTTCCTCACGAAGACAAACTTCACTGAGAGCAGCAAGTCAATGTTGAGCCGTGACAGTTTGTGGGCAAGTAGAGCAGAATGACGCTCAGGATGTCTACTATCCCCAGTATCAAGCATGGTTCTGATGTTCCAACATGCGAGTGTTAGTTTGAGCACACCTTTGCAGGCAGGTGTATGCCTTTGAAATCTCTTTGTTTTTGTCTGACCACATGGAAGATGCTGGTTGGCCGCGGTTATCCAACTGGGTGTGGAAATGAGCTTTGTTTAGGCCACCTTTGCTAGGCCCCTCTCCGTGTGGAGCAAGCAGTGCTGTCCCTAGAAAAGGCTGTTTGGTCATTCAGGATGCTGCCGCAAGAGACTGTCATCTCCGGGGTCAAGTCTCTAATGACCAATATCCTGAACCACCTGCATGCAGGGTTGGGTCTGCGGCTTCCAGCTGCTTCCTATCACCTGCCGTTTTCCACCCTCGCCTGTTGCTACAGGGCTTTGCAATGTGGGTGAACCCTTCAAGCCCGTGCAATGGATTTTTTAGGTGAGGCACAGCGTGCGCAGAACTGGCCCCACCCTTTACTCCTAAGGTTCATCTGCCACGGCCTAGCGAGCTTGGATGGTGACAGTGAATACCTCAGGACGTAGGTTTGGTTAGAGTATCCTTCTCTTAGATGGATGGCCTTACAGGGCTAAGCGAGCTCCATCTGCCCGGGTTTGGGGTTGGAGTTGTCCTTCTCCTAGGATGGTTGCCAGACGGCTAGCGAGCCCATCCTGCCCGTGGACACACTTTGACCCTTCAGCTGAGACCTGTCTGGCATGGGAGACCCTACCAGCGGCACAAACCACCTCCAGCATAGCTCTCAACCTCATGAGGGCACGCAAGCTTCTCCCTCGTGACAAGGGGGTGTCCCCGGAGAAGCATGTCACTATAGGAAGCCCAATAACCCATTCATTTTTACCAACACGAGTCACACTCATACTTCTCACAAACTGAAGCACAAGAAATTCCACCTCAATATGAGGAAGAATTTCCTTACACTGAGGGTGCCAGCACAAGCGAACAGGCTGCCCAGGGAGTTTGTGGAGTCTCCATGTCTTGAGATACTCAAAACTCACGTGGACACATTCCTGTGTAACCTGCTTTAAGTGACCCTGCCTTGGCACGGGGATTGGGATTAAGATGATCTCCACAAGTCCCTTCCAACCCTAACAATTCTGTGATTCTGTGAGCCTACCCTGCTCTGCCCTGCCTGGGGATGGCAAAGTCTTGCCTGGGAGGAGGTCAGGAGCTCAGGCAGCTGGGATAAGGAATCAGGTACTCGGACCCTTCCCCTGTTCCTCCGTCCCAAGCTCCCATAGGTCACAGCATGGCCATCTGAGGCTGGCCACCAAGCCTTAGTGGCTTGTGGCCACAGTGCATCTTGCCTATCCACGGGTTTGGTCATGGTCGGAACATGGAGAAGTCTCCAGCCAGTGGAGAGCTATTTTCAGGGTCACCAGGTGCCTGATGACCCCATGCTCAGGCTGGCAGCTGCGAGATCTGTGCCCATGGTCAGGCTAGCACCTACAGGATTACAATGGGTAATGGGCACTAACTGAAAAAGAGGAAATTTAGGTTAGATATTAGGAAGAAATTCTTTACTATGAGGGTGGTGTGATACTGCAACAGGTTGCCCAGAGATGTTCTGAAATGTCCCATCCCTGGAAATGTTTAAGGCCAGTATGGGTGGGAAACTGAGCAAGCTGGTCTAGTGGAAGGTGTTCCTGCCCATGGCAGGGTGGGTTTGGAAGTAGATGATCCTTTCCATCCCTTCACAAGCTATGATTCTATGATCCATATGAACAGCCCTTCATTGTTACTGTTTTCTTCACATATCGCTGCTCAGCATATGAGCTATTTTCCAAAGAATCTGCTGCCCCTAACCCTGATTTAAGAAAAGGAAACTGAGTCGCAGCTTTCCTGAGGCCACACAGTACTGAGAACCAGAGCAGGGAACTCCCCCCTTTGCCCTGTTTTCCCCACCAGAGTGCCAAGTATATGGATATCTACACTTCAATTTTAAATTTTTGGGTCGAGTTTCTCTGTGAATTAGTTAACATCCATTTGAGAGATCTGGTTTGCCAGAGTGGTTTGAACAACCATGCTTTACATTATGCAAGTGAGTAAAATTGTATTAAAAGATCATGAGAAAACATGAATAGTCTTTTCCTACTGCAAATGATATAGCCAAGTTCCCAGTATTTAGGGAAATCGAGGGGTTAAGCATACCCAGTGAGCATGTTGGAGGATGGAGCCTCATCCTGAGAAAACCACCAGAGCCGTTTCCCTTGATATTTGAGTGAATTAGCATAAACCTTCCTCACAGCCATCAGATGATGTGGGAATGTTTGGAAGCCTGGGGTGTGAGGGCAGCAGCACAGCAACCTCACCCTGATGCCTGGGTTTCCTCCTTTCCCCACCTAGCCTCCCTGCCACCTCCAGTGCCTCCCTTTGGTGCTGCAAGGAGGATATGATATATATATACCATATATTTAACCCCAGAATCACAGAATGGGTCAGGCTGGAAGGGACCACAAGTGGGTGCTCTGGTCCAAGCTCCCTGCTCACACAGGGTCAGCCGAGAGCACATGGCACAGGATTGCGACTAGATGGTTCTTGAATAACCCCAGTAAGGGAAACTCCACAACCTATGTGGACAATGTGTTCCAGTGCTCAGTCACCTGCACGGTAGTTCTTGTCATGTCCAGGTGGAAACTTCTGTGCATCAGTTTCTGCCCGCTGCCATTTGTCCTGTTGTTTGGCACCACCGAGAAGAGCCTGGGTCCGTCCTCTGGGCACCCTCCCTTTAGATACTTATTCACACTGACGAGGTCTCCTCTCAGTGGAAATCCCGTAACCTTTTCCCGGCGCTGGAGGTGCCTCACGGAAGCTCATTTTTCCCGGGATAGCGGAGCAGTGGGGACCGGGCGCCGCCAGGGGGCAGACGCGGCACCCGCGCCGCGCCGCGCCGCGCCTGAGGCGATTTTTCGCGCTGCTGACCGGCGCAGAGTGCCCGGAGGACCTTTCTGGCGCTCGCCGCCTCCCCGTCTACCTCCAGACAGAGGCGCGACCAATCGATCCCTCGGCGAGGAGCCAGCCGGCCTGGGCTGCCCGCCCTGTGGGGCCGTGGGGGGGGAAGTTGGCCCGCGCTCGCCCCGTGCTCAATTTTAGGGCCATTTTTCGGATAATTGTCTCCCACTGGAAAAGACAGCGCACTCGTGCGTTCCTCCCACGGGCTCAGAGAGGTCCCGGGGAGCGCCCTTTTGCGGGCTCGCCCACACCGATCCCGCGTTTCCTGAGCAAGGTTGGGAGGGATTTTCACAGAAACAGTTACGTTGGAAAAGACCTCTGGGATCATGATGAAACACCACCACGTCCATGGCACTCAGTGCCACATGACCAGTCTTTCCTTAAACATCTGCAGAGTGACTGACTCCACCACCTCCCCAGGCAGCCCATTCTGATGTCTAATGGGATCCTGTCCTGTATCAAAAATAGCATGGCCAGCAAGACCAGGGCAGTGATCCTTCCCCTGTACTCTGCGTTGGTGAGGCCACACCTTGAGTACTGTGTTCAGTTCTGGGCCCCTCAGTTCGGGAAAGAGATTGAGGGGCTGGAGTGGGTCCAGAGAAGAGCAACAAGGCTGGTGAAGGGACTGGAGCACAAGTCCTATGGGGAGAGGCTGAGGGAGCTGGGGTTGTTTAGCCTGGAGAAGAGGAGGCTCAGAGGTGACCTCAGCACTGTCTAGAACTACCTGAAGGGAAGTTCAAGCCAGGTGGGGGCTGGTCTCTTCTCCCAGGCACTCAGCAATAGGACAAGGGGGCATGGGCTCAAGCTCTGCCAGGGGAAATTTAAGTTGGAGATCAGAAAAAAGTTCTTTCCAGAGAGAGGAATCAGGCATTGGAATGGCCTGCCCAGAGAGGTGATGGATTCACCATCCCTGGAAGTTTTTAAACTGAGATTGGATGTGGCACTGAGTGCCGTGGTCTAGTAACTGGATTGGAGTTGGACCAAGGGTTGGACTTGATGATCTCGGAGGTCTTTTCCAACCCAATCGATTCTATGATTCTATGATCACCCCCGAGCCTCCTACAGGCTGAACAACCTGATTTTAGAAAACACCAGCACACAAACCATTGGTGTAGTGTTGGAGCAACATTGCACAGGATAGCCTGTAGAAGGCGGGAAACACTCGATTAAGTAGCTTTTTTTAATAAAAGGGGTGGTTAGTTGAGGTTGTTGTGGCTGTGTCATGGTGTGCCCCAGGGGTCAGCACTGTGTTCCCACACCAGCCCCTGGCTGGCCACCCCCATCTCCAGGGGCTGGGGATTAACTGGGATCTGGAAGAGAGAGCAAACCTTGAGCCTGGGTGCAGAACCGAGGGCCAGGGTCTTACCAAACCTGCCCCAGTGCCAGTCCCCTGCCCCTGCCAGTGCTGGAGGGTGCAGAGGGAAACCCAGGGAATGCAGGGGAGGATACAGGGGAAGGCACTGCAGGACAGGCACACTCAGGGAAGTTTGCAGAGATGTGAGTTTATGTCTTCCAGTGAAGCTTCAGGTGCTGCAGGCTGTCCTGGCCAACCCATGCTCTCCCCAGGTTACCTGACTGGGTGCATGAAAGCTGATGGGGTTGTATGGCCAGACTTCGCAAATGAAGCTTTGGGCAGGGCTCTCCCCATGTGGGTGTGCCCTTCCAGCCCGTGCAGTGGATTTTTTAGGTCAGGCACAGCGTGTGCAGAACTGGCCCCACCGTTTAAGTCCTAAGGTCCATCTGCCACGGCTGAGCGAGCTTGGACAGTGACAGGGAAGTCCTCAGGACTGTCACAGCACCCGGTACTAACCGGGGCTGACCCTGCTGAGCATCTGAGATCTGATGGGATGGGATGGCAGGGAGGCATTGAACTGCCAGGGATGGTCCCCACTGTGACTCGAACTCAGGACCTTGGGATTCAGGGTCCAGAGCTCTCCTTTACACCACGGGACCACTCCTGATGGGGTTACATGTTGTAGATTAAACTGCAAATGCTAATTTCTGTTTAGTTATTGTGTGATACTGAAATAGTTTTGTAGCCTGTCTTCATCTTCAGGGAGAAAAAACCAGGCACTGCAGGACAAAAGTCTTTGCATCAAGTAAAGCAAGCAGTACAAAAGCAACACATAGCATTGAAATCCCATAATACACATTCTTACACAGTGCCATGTGGAGGAAAATGAAACAATGTGAAACTAAACCTGACTGAAGCATATAGTTCCCACTGCCAAGTGCACCTGAGCAGTGAGATGTTCTGGATGGGGTTCTGGCATCTCTGCACGTAGATGTCACTGAGATAGATGTGTGAAGTGTCATCTTGATGCAATAAAACCATTTTTGGAGACACAAACAGTGCTTCAGGAAGGCAGGTTCTCAGTGCATTTGCCTTTCTTGCGCTGGCTGCAAGATGAGGGCTGTTGGATAACACAGGATGTTGTCTCTTGAGAGACATTGGAAAAGTAAGAATTAAGGATAAAAATTTTAGAAAGAATAGCGAAAGGCAAGCACCTCCTCCCTCCACCAGTACAAGGACGTCTGACTGGCAAAGGTGCCAGAAAGTTTAGATGCAGCAGAACTTTATGCTCAAGTTTGGTTTAGGCTTTACTTCTGGGGGAAAAAACAATGTATGAAGACAAAACTGCTACCAAATTCACAGATGGTTATATAGTTATCCTTAAGTGGTTATGAAATATTTGCACTAGTGGAGTGTAGTTGCCAGGAGGGAGGAGAGTGCCTAAAATTCTGGCTATTCTTTTCCAGTCTGTTTAGCACATGCAGATTACTCTCCTATTGCCTTTAGCAAAGATGGAAAAAAAAAAAAGGAAAAAGCTGTACAAACATGCCTTGCTTCAAGTAATGGACTGAAGCTGAGACATGTTAACCTAAAATACTACAAAGTCACATATGCATTCACAACTCCAGTCCTCAGGAACAAATGTTTAGGCCTTGGCTCATTCCTGGTATTGAAGTACATGCAGCTCCGGAAGGATCTGTGCTAGTTCTAAAGGGCAAGTTGTCATGTACATGAGTTTAGCTGTGCTTTTCTGGATGCCAGACAAATGGCCATTCTCCACATCCAGTTGGCACTTGGGGTTGTCTTACAGCATGACCTCAGTTTATCACTGCAATGAGCACACACAAGTTCCTGCCCTTATTTGCCCTGTCCCTCTCCATGAACTACAAAACTTCAATAGCTATTGCAGAGCCAGGCCCGGGGCTGGCCTAAGGCGAACATCAGAGGACAGGTACTGTCACTTCTGTCCAGAGAACAAGAAACTCCTTCGGGCAGAAGTGGTTAGCTATCTGGTAGCCTCGCTCCACTTAGCACCCACCTTGTTCTCCTATCCATCACTTTTATGAACTTCCGAGACTCACATTCAACCCAGCCTTTGGATGGCTCAGCAGAAATATTGCTGTGCCTCCAGATAGATCCATGGCACTCACTGCTGTCTAGGTAGCCCACTTGTAAGTGTAAAAGTGGAGTATAATCTGGCATCTTCCAAGACAGGGAGTTCAATATATCCCTATATATAACATAACACCTTTTCTGTACATATGCTGCTTGGTGCTGTTGTGTAGCAGTGTCCATGAAACAGACATTCAGACACATTTAAAATTGTTAAAAACTGATGACTAGTCCAAATACAAATTTTATTGAGTACTTGAAATACCTTAAGCATGGAGAGCATTGTTGAGTTATTTCGGTCAGTTGTGGCTCCTATCCAGCAACTTAAAAAAGCCCCCATAGCTAATGCGCAGCATGACAGGACAGTCTTTGGCAAGGGACATCCGGGCAGTTAATTTAACTGTCATAGTGGCATCTTGTAATGGTACAGTTTTAGAGCCTCACTCATCACGAGTGAGTAGACACTACTCAGAAGAAAGGCCATTTCAGGACTTTGTTGAAGAACCCACAGTCTAGCAACAGTCAGCAAGTGTTGAAACAAGGTTAGCAAAATGGCCCAAAGTCCTTTTTATTTTTCTTTGCAAATCCAAAGGATCTCCTAATGGAAATACCATTTCTGTAAAATGTTTTAAGATTTAAGACACTTTTAAGAACCAGTTTGTTCACAAAGGAACCAGAATGGGGAAGAATAGGATGAACTGTACCATTTTGGAAATTAAGATATTTAGACTGAGCAGTTTGGCAGCATGCTGCATGGGAGATGCCAGTGTTAAAAGAGAGAAAGACAACTCTAGTGTAGAGCGTGTAAGAGCAAATACCTTTTCCTTTCATCCATATTCAGGGACTAAGCATGAACTTTTACCTCAGCTTTGTCTATATTTACTGTGGCCCGGACTACCTGACACCTTTTGAAAAGATGTTTTACTCTTCATTGTTTTTATCAGTTCATTAGAGAACAGAACAAGATTATCAGATAATAAATGTCAAGAACAAGGAAGTTTTTTCCCCCTCATGAAAACAAAGTGTAGAACTTGCTGCAGCAAACTGTGGAAGCTACAAGTACACAACTGATTAATAAAAGAGATGAGACTAATTTAGATGAAACTAAATCCATCAGCAGCTATTAAAGACACATAGCCTGCAGTTCTGGGGGCCTAATACCACAAGTGCCCAAACCCAACAAACCATAACTGTGCAAACACAGGAATACATAAACCAAGGAAGGACTGCTGTCCACTGTCCTCTTTTCCTCATCATCTCCTGACAGTCGCTGGCTGATACCGTGCAGTGCCCAGTGCCCAGTCCAGGAGGCACATGAAGTGAACAGAGCTCTGCAGGGGAGGGAGGACCCAGTTACATGACAGAGAACAGCATTACACACAGACACACAAGCTGAAAGATCCCTGCTCTGATGCTTATTAATATCTGGGTGCTTAACTATGTCAGCTTAAATGTTTTTGTGGGTTTTGATATGTATTTAAAATTGAATAATGCACTTACTTAGGAACTAATAGTTAATAAAGACTACAGACCAAATTTTGCTAAACTTAATGGTTTTTCTTCATTCATACTTTCCTCACAGTTCTGCCTTAAAATTCAGCTTGTCAATCAAAGATTGCTTAATAGTCTAGTTTAATTTCTGGTTTCTTTCCTTCATTTACCTTCTATAAGCACCAAAAATCTGTCCATGTAGAAATTTAAAGGTTTGAAGCTCATAAGTAGCATTTTTTCCCCAACACCTCAGAAATCACTTTTACATCTTTTAGCCTATAACAGGATTTGCTTCCCAAGTCTCTTTACTCATAACTTCTTTGTGCAAAATGCTTCAGAGTAACCTAAGTAATAAAATGCCCAATTCCACTGTAGAAGTAAGATGTTAAAGGGAGATTTTTGTTCTCTTGCCCATCTCTCCCTTATTTCAACCCTTTCTTCCCCTCTCCCTTCATTTTTTGGTTGCTGTTTGATCTATTTCAGGACCAAAGTCCAGCTGCTCTAAATCTAAACACTGCTCTGGACATATGGCAACAAACAGCAAAATGAGTTTCAGTGAGCATTAGGGAGCCATACCCTTCCTAGGTATACACATGGACATTCAACCAAAAGAATAATTTCACAATGAAACCTTTGGGCTAAAACCTACAGAACTGAGTAAAAACACTGAAAACAATTGGAGAGATTACTGCAGGTTGAAGAATACCATGTGTTTGGTCTGGAGAGCAGTATTGGCTCAATAGAGCTGAGGGGGAAAGTCTCTCTAGAGACCTGCATAGCACAAAGCACCAGCAATACAGCCATCACTCATACTTTACCTTTTTTTCCTCACATGCCTGATCCTGGTCTGGGATTGTTAAACTGCTTGACACTTTTGTGATATGCAGCCGTCAGAAGATTAGCAGTGCAATTTACCTTCAAGTGTACAGAGGGGTTTCTGGTACTCCCAAGCTGAGCTGCAGCACACTCTGTTATTAACTTCAGAAAGGTCAAACACTTTTCTGATAAAATATTTTGGTTGTTTACTGATGTGTTAGTACACAGTAAAATAAAACAAAAGGCAACTGTGAGTTGTTGTCTGAACTCTTTAAGATCATCTAGGTGTTCTCAAGAGTGTTTTCTCATCACAATCCAGAAGGTCTGAGAGAAGCTGAAGGGAATTATTATTTAATACCAACAGCCTGTCTAGAAGACATTTGCTCAAAACAGGCTTTTTAATACATCAAACCAAGAAAGTAAAGGTCATGCAGCACTACAGAATGTGGCCTTCTTGTGCACAGTATCAACCGTGAGGGGTACTTAGATCCTCCATGTGCCTCTCAGACAACCTTCAATTCCCTTCTCCATGATCTGTCACATCAGCTCTGTGGAAAGCCAGCAGGGGGACATCAAAACAGCACACACCTAGTGAGCAAGACCACCAGATTCAGCCTCCAAGTGCCAAGTGGGCTCTGGCTCAAGCAGTGTAGAAGCATGCTGCTGCTGCCTTCTTCTTCCCAAGCAAGTTGGAGTGAATTTCCCAGAAAGGGACCAAACCATTTTTATTTTTCTTTTTAAACTAAATGCTTTTAATAGAAAACAAAATACAAAATAACTCTTTCCAGAAAGCAGAAATATTTAATCTCTCCAAATGACAAACTAGAACGTGCTTTTTCCGCAGATCCTTGTTGTAAATGCTGATGATTTATCTCACAAAAAGTGTTCTTGAAACTGGTATTGCAACATTTGAGAAAAATCCAACACTGGCAGAGCTGCCTCTGTGTACACACAATAATTTAGTAATACTATTTTTTCTCATGTCACTTTGTGTGTCTCTCTCCCCTCATTCCTCTCCCCTAGACTGCCAACTTCCATTTACGGAAATATTTCTGTGAGGTGCAGTGGTGGATTGGCGTGCCCTGTTTCCATTAGGATCCAAACTTAGCCACTTGAGTTCTATTGTGCCCTCCCTTCAGACAAGCTGTTTATTACTCTTAAAGACACCACTCTGCCCCCACTGTCCCCCCATCCTCAAAACGCAGTGCAACCAGAATCAGAAAGTTTCCTAATTAATGGAACATAAATACAGATATCACAGCTAGTATCAGGAACCAAACCCAAATGACAATGCAGAGATGGGCCCCAACTGAGGTCAGATTTCAATCCCCTTACAAAAAAGAACAACAGTATTTTCTATTTACTTACTCCAAAATATTACAGAAGTGCTATAGGGAGCTGTAATATTCACGACTACTATCACTGTAGAAAATACATAATGTTCTTTTAATAGAAGGGTCTTAAAAATGCTGGTCCTCTGCAATACTAGGAAAACAGAAGCAAAACAACACAAAAAACACTGGGCCAGTAGTTCTCCACACACTCAAGCCTCAGTTAACAGTAGGTAACATGTGCCCATCAATCAATGCAGGATATTTAAGTGCAGGTCAGCAGCTTATCTGACTGGCAGTTTCACTTGTCTAGACCAGGCTTTTGGTTTCCCCAAGCTACTGGATTTACTCATTTTTTCCCATTCCCATTCACAAGATCAGAATGTATATGTATTTTCATCACTCCTCCTTTTTTTCCTTATTCTGTTCAATAGCACATGCCTTTTGTTACATCTTAAAGCATTTGCATCACTCTGAACATGCCTTTCTGAGGGGCAGAGAAAGAAAAATGTTTCAGTCAGTAATCTCAGCTTGCAATGGACTCTGACATTCAATACACCCACCTGCTTCCCTAAGACAAAAAGAAAAATTAATGTTCCTGATTTTCTTGTGCAATTCCAGTCACTAGAAGAAGATTACAGGCCATAAACTGTACGCTAAGTACATTATTCATTTGTCCGGTATATACACCAACCAGTTCACTGGAAGACCCATCCGCGGGGGCGTTGCAGTAAGTGTTCCGAATGTCCCAGACCCGAACCGAATTGTCCATTGACGCTGAAGCAATTAAACTACTGTCAGGACTAAAAGTAAGGCTGGTTATGTTGTCCGTGTGCCCCCTCAGTTCTTTGTAAAGAGTTCCCGATGCCAAGTCCCACAGCTTTAGTCGCTGGTCTTCGCCTGCTGACGCCAGGTACTTACCGTTGGGAGAGAAGGCGAGCGCCAGCACAGGGCCACGGTGACCAGTGAAAAGACGCACCGAGTTGCCCTGCTGGGTGCTCCACAAGCGCACAGTTTTGTCCGTGGAGCCCGTCGCCAAATAGTTGGAATTGGGGTGGAACTTGACACAGTCTACATCTGCCAAATGGCCCGCGTATATTCGCAGCGGGTACGTCCGATCAAATGACCAGAGCCTTGCGGTGCGATCGTGGGAACCACTGGCAAAGTACAGGCTGCAGGGGCTAATATCCAAATCCCAGACAGGATAGGCATGCCCTTGGTACAACACAGTGTTTGTAAAACTTCCCAGGTCCCAGTACCTGATGGACATGTCCTCAGAACACGATAAGAGTCCTGAACTGTCTGAAAGGAACCTCGTGCTATACACAGGTCCACAGTGCCCTCTCAGGATCTTCATTTCTGTGCCTGTGCTGTCATCATCTTCCTCCTAGTTGTGGAGAAGTAAAAGAAACAAGAAAGGAAAGTATGTTTATCTGTTCAACAAATACAGGAACCACCATGAAGAAAACAGGTGGGTGTTAACACAGGAGTTATTTTAGATGTGGCACACACAGTTTATGCAACTCTGAGACACAAACATTGCTGGTGCATTTGCTAATCTACGTGAATGCTGGAAGAGATGGCAAGATAAGACCTTCTATAAAGGGATTGCCTTCATTTTGAGTAGCCTCATGCTCAATCCACACGGCATCTTACCTGGGACTGTACCCAAAAAGGGAAAAAAGTAAATATTTAATGACATTTTTCCATTTGCTAAAGACGTATACATAGTCCCTATCCACACTCTACTAAACATTTGGCTAAGATGTTGAAACAGATCTTGGAATCTACTCTTTTGGTGCGGTCATTATTGGAAGTGAATCTCACAGCAGAGGAAAATAATCACAGATGTCTCAAACAAAAGGCAGGAGATGGAAAGACAAAGCATACTTGACAAGCTGTCTGCTGTACATTCTTTCTTTAACCCCACATGTGAACAGAAACCCAGTAAGGCTGTAACGTTTATTTCTCCCTGCAGGATGCATCAGGATACTTTCACATCCTCACCTTCAATAGTAGCCTGCAAGAATAGCAAATGTATGCAGCTTATTTAGGCCAATGTATCTATTTTGGGCTAAGAGAAGATGAATAATCACAAAAATGATGGTACTGGAAACCTTTTTATCCTGTTATTGTCAAATTCAAGTACCAGGGCAAATAGTCAATGAGTAAAGGCTTTTGTGTTTAAAGCCTGTTCAGTGAGCTATGCTCAAAGAATCTCCCAATGGAGGGTAAGAGCCTCTGAAAGCCTACTTAAGTAGTACCTCTTGACACTCAAAGGCTACCAACTACAAAAGTTTCAACAAATCTCAAGAGAGTGTCCTTGCCTGACAAGGTGGGGTCTCACTGACAGTGCAAGATAACCATGGGTTGGGGTGCCCCTGAGACCACCTTTCCCCAAGGCTGTCAGGCGGACACTTCTCCTCAGTACTCAATCAGTACCACTCATTCACAGACAACCTCTGCACATCAAATTCAACGCAACACCCTTTTGTTTGTGAGCAGCCCCTTTAACTTTTATCATTGGGAACTGGCCCTTTTCCTGCAGAAGGAGCACTTCCTGCCCTGAGAGGAAACCCAATTCCCCAGGGCTTCTGGACGGCTGTCGACCAGCAGAAGTTGGTGTGTCATGAGCAGCTCTCTTGGCTGACACACTAGCTCCCATCACTCTGACCTCAGGACCCACAGGCTCTTTGGCTTCAGACTTACCAATAGTCCTGAAACCTCTTCTACTCCAGTGGTTTCAAACCCCAGGTCCAAAGTGAACAAACTCTGGCTGAGCTCTCTCCTTGCCTTTCTCCATCTCCATAGCATGCTATGCAGTAGGCAGCAAGCAGTGTTCAGCAATAAGGATTCTGCTCAGAGTAGTCAGTGCCCATGGGAGCTCTGTGAGGTGGCTGGAAGCCAACTTCATCTCTGCTATGGAGGTGAGGCAAAGATAAACTGCAGGCTCTAGCACGCAAAGCCCCATTCTTATTCAAATTGCTTTTTCTACTTCAGATAGAGCATTGCCTGCTAGAATCTACAGCATCTCTAGGCTGTGTTACCACATTAAGAGTGAAAGGTTGATACCTGCAGCATTTTATACTGTTTAATTATGACCATAAGGATCCTGACATGTTACCAGTGGAAGCCCATTACCTATACTGCACTGCAGTTTCTGTAAATTTTGCAAGTCCAGGTACTTAATTTCATGCATTCAAAGTAATACAAAGCTGCTCGGGCTGTCTGCAAGCACATACTCTTTCTCTCTTACTAGCACCTCCTCTTCTTTCCTTGTATCACAGCAGCAGCTGATTTGACAACGCCTTCTGCAGCATTCAAACCCACACTCCTATACGGTCACAGGTAGCAAATCTTATCTTTTAACTTCCGCTTGACACCCACTTAGCACAACAACTGCACGTTGCTGTTATAGCTCACTGAAAGCAGAACACTTATAAAGCTTCTGAGTCACTAAACATTTGTTTCTTCCCTGCCCAATTTAGTCTGCTGACCAGCTTAACGAAGCAGCCACCAAATTACTGTTTTGCAGAACCAGGCTTAATGTCTTTGTCAGATCGATCACATTCTTCCTTACATCTCACAGCTACTACCACCACATAGTTGTGCATTTGCAGCAGCCAAGATTGCAATCTGTGTTATAAATCAGGAGGGAGGCAGGGAATCCCTCTTCATAATACTTTTTTGAGGATTTCAGTTTCACACCTTGAATGTGGTTCCTGGATATAACACACGACTGAGCATACCCAGATCCCATCAGCTCATTCTGAAGTGATTGCTCCTGCAGGTTAGCGTGAACTATTTGTATTTCCTTGGAATGGACAAGAAATTAAGTCTATGGTAATCAATAACCTACAGACACTAAAAACTATGTTTTATTAGTTGAACTATCTATTTGGAAAAGAAGAACTACCAAAACAGATTTTAAGTAACAGGATAGAACTGGAAAACCTACCAACACTACTATAATGAGCTAAAACAATTTGCTCTTTAACACTGAACAGAAAATCTTTCTGAGCAAGTAAAAGACTCTAAAAATTATATTAGTAAGAAACTGAAAAGAGCAAAAATATTGGCATGTTTTGTTATACAAGACAGCTTCTAAATTATACATTTACAGACAGACTGCCCAAATCCTCAGCTCTTTCTTACATTAGTAAGGGATTTTGCATGACAGTCACTTGGACTCAGAAAAATTTATCATTGATAAATTTAACCACTTAAACAGCAAACATTATCTAACTGACAAAAATTATCTTAGTCTTCCATCCAGCATAAGTCTCAGGGGAATGAATAAGCCTCAAAAAGCAACAATGATATCCTCAAAGAAAAACAAAACAAAATCTCACACTCCTCCCTTTTTTTTCCCCTAACAAGTAACAGGTTTCCCTGGGTGACATCATCTTTCTCATCCTGCAGCATTCTTAAGATGTCAAAAGGGAAGACCTCTTACCTGCCCGCAGTGGAGAGCTCCTAGCAGGGAAAGATGGGGAAGGATGGCTCTCACTGCAGGACATTTCTTACTGCTCTTTCCAGAATTCCCTTGCATCTGCCATTGAACAAGGTGTCAGCATCATCCCCACTCATTACCACTTGAAGGACCACTGCCACTTAAAAGCAGAACCTTAGAAGCAGAGCTAAATGGGGCCAAGTTTTACCCTCACAGGACTTCAAGGCTTCCACTCTTGCAGCTTGGAGCAGACCATTATTTTCTGCTGTTGATTTAGGCAGTACCAGCGATGAGCATGGCAAAATTGCAGAGACAGACAATACATCCATTTACACATCTGCAAAACTACATTTTTCTACAGGACTTCAAGTAAGAGAGAATAAAAAGTGGCATTTGTGAGATGCTACTATAAAGAGAAGAGGATTACTGTAACCGAAAATAATAAGCCTCTCCTATTTCCAAGAAGAAAGAACAAAACTGGTGAAGTACCGCTGTGACGTCACACTGATCAAAATTTACTAAAACTATCCCTAGAAGATGACTCTGACCTTAGCAAAAGAAAGGCTTTACACAGACAAGGAAAAAAATGTCATTCTCCAACACTTTTGCCAAGTCTTGACCTCGTTTACAGAGATATATATGTGCTTGTGCATATATATATATATACACACACATGCACGCACAGAGAAAAAGAGTTAATGAACTAAACCCAGCAGTATTGCTTTAATGCCACTCTGAACAAGATCCACAGAAACCAGCATAATTTTAGACCTTTACAATTTCATAAACAGAAGGACCTATTTCCTTGCAGCAAATCAGAAACCAAGATGAAGACTAATTATTTCATGCATTACTACTGAAATACAGCATCCAAAGCTAATTACACAATACAGAAATCAACCAAACCAAATTTTAACATCCTCACAAATCATTCTATAGAACTCAATGAAGTAATGTGAAAGCACATTCAGGATTTTTGTTCTTTGTCAAGGTTTTCATGAGATTTTTCCCTGTGAATTGCTGCTAATTAGCTGGCAGGGACAGTCTGAAGCACAGTCCCTGCTCACACTGCACTGTATTACTGGTACCTGCAGTCGAGGTGGTCTAGTTTAGTCTTAGTACCTGTGGCTTCCACTCCAATTGCACCCAAGCAAGATCTGGTCTGTTCCCACTCTCCAGTCCTGTGGGTGCCTGTGTATTTTCATTTAGGGCTCCCACACAATGGAATTCATTTTCTTGTAGCCAAAGGTCTTTCATTTGCGTTTGGTAACCAACAGTGTGTTCAGGCTGATATCCACCCTTAACTCTGAACTCCTGCTCAGGTCACTATTTGTTTTGTTAGTGGTGGAAGTTATTCAGGGCAACAATGACTTTGTGCTGGTCTTTGACCAGCTTTTGATTTTAGATCTGTGCACAAAAACTGCAGGATACACCAAGTATCAAAGAGCCAACAAAAGCCATTTGCACTCAAGCTTCCATGGCTGTTTCATAATACATGTACAATACGCAAGTATGTGCCTACATGCCAAAAAAAGCTAATATGCACACTCCTGATTACTTGGCAGTATCTCACTTTTCTATAGTCCAGAGCCAAAAAAGGTAACCTGCTGATTTACCAGATGAACTCTCCTCTGTTGCAGGTTATTGACATTTGCCTTCCATGATGGGCAATACAGTCACATGTCCTATGAATTCTCACAGATTATAATGAAAACAAGTTCATAGCTCCATCTTGGTCTAGTCTGACTCACCTACCTGCTTACTCTGCAGAAGGGGTTAACCTAGGAAGCAGTAAGCATGCTGATGTCCGGTCTCAACTCAATGCCTGCCTCTTGTTCTCAAGCTAACAAAGCAATCCCTACAAACAGATCTATGCATACACCAAGCTCTCTAAACTCTTCCAAAATAAACAGAACCCTGCCATTAAACCATGGAAAAAAAAGCTGTTTCTACTGCTAAATGCTCAACACAAGAACAAATGACACTTTTTTCTTTCAAGAGGGGAGTGATTAAGCAATGGAAGAGTCACAAATTTTGATCTCTAACCAGATACAGGATGCTACTTGGGCAGCTATGTCAAGAGGGGAGGAAGGGCATGACTAGAAGGCAAAAAAAGTGAAGCCACACACATCCCTGTCCTTGTATCCTGCACTCCAGAGTAGAAAGCCTCAAGTTGCTACACTTTGGACTCCTTAACAGAGACATTTTGCGTAATTTTTCCACAATAACTCTTCACCTCTGGTTCAGGTGATGCCTGAAATGCAGTTTTGCACTTAGGCATCAGATCAGACTCTCTCCGCCCATTCCTTACTTTATTTTCCTCTTCCTGTGTGTTTCTCCCCTTCTCTCCACCTTTTGCCTGGTTGTTCTGAGCTACTTTCCCTCTAGTTTTCATTCAGCACTATGTTTTTACTGTCCATATCTCCTTGTTTCATCTTCCCATCTCTAAGAAGGTTCCATGCTCCTCAGGGAAGGGAGCCTACTCTAGTCACCTGGCTGACTGTCTACTGTCATCTGCTCAAGGACAGCTGGAGGAAGGAAATCAGCACCTAGGACTAGCAAACTATGACCCAAGCATAAACTCACTGCACCTCAGTGCAGCATTTACAACCACTCCAGTAAAGGACAAGGACAAGACATATTCCACAATGCATGCTCAGAATAGCACAGCAGAAAGGGTAGAGGGGAATAAAAAAAAGAGGGTATCCAGACCTCCTCATCCAGGATGTCACAAGCCAAACGAATGCGGGACACATCAACGAGGTGGGGCTCAGATTTTAACTTCCTGGAACGCAGGCTCCACAGCTTCACACAGGAATTATCAAACCCAGCAGCGAGCAGTTTGCTATTTGGTGAAATCTCTGCAGTGTTCAGCAACTGTTCTGTGTTATAGAAGGCATAGAAACAGATGGTCGTTAAGGAAGGGGGCCCGTCCTTGACGCGTTTAATGCTGTCCTGCAGTAAATCCAGCGCTGCCTCATTCTGCAGAATGGAAGCCGGCACATCGCTGGGTTCCAGGCCATTGCTCTCACTGCGTGAGGAGCTCCCGCCAGCGTAGAGCTGGTAGTCAGTCCTCTTGGCAGGCTGCACATCCAGGTGAATGTGCAAGGTCAGGACTTTGCACAGGGCATTGTTGTTGTCACTTTGGAGGTAGCGAAGAAGGTAGTTGTAGCTGTCCTCTTGAAGGCGGATGACATACTTGTTGTCCAGAAAAGCCCGGAGCTTCAAGTTGGACAGGATATCTTGAATAGTCATGGTAGTCTGCAACTGTTCAATGATATCCTTCTGGCTGGCATTCTGCAAGAACATGCCATGGAAGCGGCTGTAAAAACTGTCCACTGTGCTTTTTAGGCCATTCTGGACCATGTTCAGATGGAGGTAGACGAAGAGGGGATACAGAAGAGGCATCACTTCATGGCTGTGCTGAGAATCTGAATCTATGTAAAAAACAGCAACAAACTGAATGATTTCTCAATCCTCCTTCTACTGGGAATAAAACAGAGCAAGGATGGTTACTGAGAAAGCCTTGACAGTGACATCAGAGAGCAAGCAAAAGGAGAATTTTGTTGGCATATCTAAGTGAACCTTTTCTGTCCCCTGAAGTGGGTACAGCACCTATTACAGACCTGAAGAGAGACTGAGGTACCTTGTCAATGACCTCTTGTTGAGGTCATTGAGGTACCTTGTCAGAACAAAACCCAGAGATTTCAAACTCCTTTTTTAGGTGTCAAACAGCTAATAATACACCACCTCATAAAATAAATGACAGTTGATTTTCCCCGATTTATTTAAGAAAAACTATGCCCTTTGTTTACTGCAATACAGGAACTTTAAAATTTATTAATTATATTTAAAATAGTATGTTAAGTCAAAATTATTTACCTAGCTTGTATGGGCCTGAGCTTTGGAGGCTCTACTTCCCTCTCAGCTTCAATAAAACTTGCATGTGGTGCTTTGGATGGAACTGATTTGTCTCCGGGGGAAAGGAAGCTAGTTTCCAAAACTACTGCAATATGCTGTGCTCTTGTTTTATTTCTGTGCCTGCCCATGAACACGCTTTCTCTCTCTCTCTGCCAAGGCAAATCCCAGCAGTAATTCCTAGTACACAGCGTAACAAACCCCCGATTAGGCTGTGTTGTATCTTGCAGAAACTGATCTGTGCAACAGCTCCACCCCTCCTTCACCACCTTCTTGGGGCTCTTTGCCAGCTGTGAGGAAGCTGTGAGGAATCAGAGGCCTGCCCCAGAGCACCATGGCAACACACAGGGCCACAATGAGCTACTACCAGAGGACCAAATGGTCCAAATTACTGGAAAACAAATGGGCATTGCTGATCCTCAAACATTTGCTGATCCTCAAAATTTAAAAAGCGTTGCTGCTTTACAACTTCTTCCCTCTTGCCACTCACCAATACATATCTTTTTTTTTAACATTTTTTTTCCTCCATGCTGAGTACTCCTCCAGACTTTCTCTGGTCCATGCTGTGCCTCTCATTCTATACAAGTAACTGCAGACTATGTATGGTGTGCTTGGATACTTTAGCATCATTTTCCTTCCTGTCCCACTAAAACTGGGGCAAAGCCAGTGAAAACAATGGTCTGCATGTAGTAAAAGCTCTAAGCAGCCAGCAGGTGCTCTTTTCTCTCCAGGTGCACTAGTCCAAAGTGCAACAAGGCGAAGGGCCTCACTCTGCAGTGGGGAAAAAAGGGAAAAGATGGGAAGTTGGCAGAAACAGGACTGAAGAAAATATTGCCTTGGAACATATGAGGAGAAGTTACAGGATCTGGGCCTGTCTAGCCTGTAGAAGACTAAGAGGGTATCCACTGCTGCCTTCAGTACCCCGTGGGACATTACACAGGAAAAGAGACTGCCTCTTCTCAGAGGTGCTGAGTGGAAGGACAATAGGCAGGGTGCTGCAAGGGAAATTCCTACCAAATCAATCAGCCCTGCAGCCAAGTCCCAGAGGTGCAGAGCAATCTCCACACTGATTTTCTAAACCTGACTGGAAAAGGCTCTGAGCAACCTGATCAAACTCTCATCCTGCCACACTTTGAGCAGCTGGTTGAACTAGAGACTAGTCAGTTTAGGAATTACTAGAGTAATTTCTGAGTTATTCAGTGGCCCTAATCCCCTGTCCACTCCTCAGTGGAGTGGGCACCACAGAGATAGGAAGTGTCCTGCTGTGCCTTGTGGCTGGCTGGCAAGTTACTCCCTTGAAGAAACAGAAGTAGTTCATGCATGTAAGATATTAAAAGAGCAAGAGGGATGGAAAAAAAGATGAAAACAATCAACCTGTATACCAAAACCATGCCTAGCACTTCCCCAAGCAAATAAGTGAGTGAACAGAGCAATCATAACTCTCAAAAACCCTATTAAATGGTAAGGATTTACCTCAAATACTCAAGTGCAAAGGTGTGTAACTGCTGTAGGTGGCAAGGCTCTAAGAGTTCACTGTTTTCTGCCTCTGCCTTCCTGCTTGCCTCCTTCTCTTCCCTTCAGCAACTATCAGAATTATTAATCCTGACATTATGCACAATGGGATCAAATCCCTACACTGGGCAAATGTTGATGTGCCCAAAGATGGGAGAAGTGACAACCTCACTTTCCTTGATACTATTCTCTAAAAATTCTATCTGCTTTCTTCTTCATTCGAGACTCATAGAAGAAATAAGGAGATTCCCAAGAGTACCTTTTTAAAAAAACACTGAATAATTATAAAAAAAAAATTATAAAAAATAAAGAAAAATCATTATTGTCTTTGCATCACTAAAGAATAAGAATTTTTTTACTATGTCATACCCCTCCAGTCTCAAAGCTAATACAAATAACTGTGAGGGAACAACTTCTCCATTAAAAATCCAGACACCCATAAAAATAACCCAATTATGGATAGAATTAAAACCCTTAAAGTAGGAGACAGCAGAGAACTACATTAATTTCTAAGTTACCTGCCTTTCACATAAGACACTAATCTTTCTTCTTCTCCTGTGTATGTATGCTGTTGTCTAGATCTAAAAGGCCAAATGCTTGAACAAGAAAGGACAAGGAGACATGTACAAAATTCAAAGCTGCTCAGCACACAGAGAACCACCAAACTAAGAAAAATTAAGTATTTCTATTTGTAGTAACTGAAATATCAAAACTAAGTCAAAACATTGTTAGAGACATGATTCTCAATTTTATTACATCGTCCTTTACTCATTGAAATAAGAAGGAAAAAAGCAGCTATTTTCCTCTTTCTTGCTTCCTGATATTTACCTGTGAGAAAATTGCGTAATCGTCCAAATTGTACTTCATATTGCTGTGGCTCTGCCAGGCAGGGAGCTGCAGACACAACGTTGGCACAACCAGACTCAGACTGGACTGTGAAATAAAATACATAAACAGTAAATGAGGATTTAAGGAGTTTTGCCTGAGTGTCTGGAAACAAAGCTTCTCATAAAATCCAAGCAGCCACTTAGATGACATTTTATCTTTCACACCATCCAGGTATAACATAGTCCAAAGCATCTAAATGTGGCATTATCAACCTAGACAGGCATGAATGAGAAAGGACACTTAAAGCTAACCCCACAACCTCTCCAAAAAACCCCAGTCTCAGCAACTCACCTGCTCCATCCAGAACACATTTTAAAGTTTTCAAATGCAACTTTAAGTTCTCAAAAAATTTAGAGTAACACAATCACGGATACTTTTAGCAGTTTTACAACTCAGTGGGTTTTACTACTTTGCACTCAGAAAAGATGAGAAAAACCATGTACAACTTTCTTCAAAACATAGTTTCTCTTTCTGTGAGTCCCACCAAGCACTGTGAGCACACTTGCAGTGACACTACCTCAGATTCTCAAATTCCTTGTCCCAGTCACTATAGCTTACAACAAATTTTAATCATTATCATTTACTAAGTCTCATGGAGAAGGTGGTAAAAACACACTGAATCACTTAGTAGTTTTTAATCAAAATGTGCCTCCTCCCTGAGGATTTTAGGTTCAAGGCTGGCTGGTAACTGACCACAAACCCAGTTGTTACGGTCTCCTGAGATGATGCTAAACTGTTTTTCAAACCAGTATTAACCCTGGAAAAAGTGGTTCTGAACTACTTAGAAAGGGAACTGGCTTCTTCTTTGGCAGCAAACCTTGCTGTTCTGCCAACTGCTTGAAATCCAACAGGGGACTTTGTACAAGTTTACAGATATGCACCAACATACAACAAGATATGCAAATACCAGTGATTAAAAACACAAGTTCTGCTCTTTCTAAACAGAGCACAAGAGGGTAAAGAGTTTCACTATTTTCCTTCTTTTTTGTTTTCCCCCCAATTCATAACTGTTTTTCTCTCCACAAATCCTATTTTTATTACTTTCACTTCAGTTTCTTTCAGTCTCCTCTGGCCTGACCCACCTTCCATTCTCTGTCTTGCTATTTCTGAATGATTCAGGTGGGGTTTTTTTCCCAGCATTTGGCTCATAGACAGAGGCACAACTCTGATGTCCCTGGAAGCCCACAAACAACATCATCAAATGTTCACATGCTAAAGACAGATAGGCCAGCCTCCAGCTCATCTCCATGCTTCTGGTGAGAAAAGACATCAGCACATGGTACACAAGCAGCCTGTTGCTATTCTGCCCCCTCTCTCTCTGGTAAGACACAGGTCTATCTTCTTTCAGCTTCTGTAAATATAGGAGGTGTGTTTACCAACTCTCTGGGACACACTGAGTCCACCTTTTGAAACACCTGGGATGTGTTCATCATTGACTCTTGGGAAAAAAACCCAACAGATTTCAGCCCTAATGCCCTACTGTCTCTTAAATCAGTTTGAAAATAAACAAACAGAACCTGCTGAAAGGTACAGCTACACTGAGCTTTCCACAGCCTGGCTGCTTCAGAAACTCAAAGTTGGTAAGAACTCCAGGTCCGCATACTGGCAGTACCTAACAGCTAAAAAGTTCTGCTACCTGGACTTCAAATTTAATATAATCAACATTCAGCATGAGAAAGTAAACTGCATGCACATGTAGTAACTCAAGAGTGTTTAGTGTCAGTTTTCAATTTCACCCATACTACTCACTGTAAAAGTAAACAAAAATAGAAATATGACAGCTTGTCTTTTATGCTGTGCCACAGGATTACAAACAAGGGTCAACTCTTCACAGAGTTCTGGTGGCCTTGTTTCTGCAGGAATGGGAATGATTTACCACCCTGCTCATGCCATGCAAGCACAACTTATTGGCCTTGGCTTTATGAAGTGTTCCCTCCATGCCACAACTTTCTCTGCATAAGCAAATTAATTGCGAAATTAAGGTGTACTTCATACTTCAGAATGTGGAATATCATCTTTGGCTTCCCATCCTGAAATAGTCTGGACAATCACTATGCCCTATTCCATCAGTAACAAGGCTAGAACTTGTTCCTATCCAGCAAATGGTAAATGAACCCTACATACCAGACATCTGTAACAATTCCAGTTCTAATTCTTTGCCCTTCCAAAACTTTACAACAACCAGAACTGCAAAAAGAATTAAGAGCTCAACTGATTCCAAAACAAGAGTAAAATTTCAAGCATATTTTCCTCTTTGCAGAAATAAAACACTGGCTATATCCTCACACATTAATAAACCTACCACAGTTTTACCTCCTCCAGCAGCCACAGGAACACCTCTTGGAAACATCTGCTCCTTTACTTGACTTTGAGTAAGTGTAGCCAGCTATGTGACCTGATAGCGAATTCAAAAGAACTCACTCCAAACTCAGGGAATATGGACAGCACCCTCCTGGTCTCGTGTGTGTGCTACCAGCAGATTTGCTTCCAGCTAATAAATGTGGGGCTACTGTAAATTCTGTTTAACAGCAACTGATTCACCTTTTGAATGACTGTGATGGCGTATAATTTTACATTATTTCACATAGTCCTGTGTGCTGATAGGAACCTGTTCCCTGGTCACTCGTTCTGTCCTCAAATATTATTCCACTTTTCTACAGAAATACAGGATAGTCACAAGGAAGACCTGTGCTGTATTTTACTGCAGATGTGGTGGGACAGGATCCTAGATAGTTCCCTCTCCCATAAAAAAGGTTGGACCAGATGATGATCTGAGTTTCCTTCCAACCTGAGCTGCTCTGTGAGTCTGTGAAAATGGCTCTACATATACAACAAATATATCAACTCAGTTCAGGAAAGATATTGAGGTGCTGGAGCGGGGCCAGAGAAGAGCAACAAGGCTGGTGAAGGGACTGGAGCACAAGTCCTATGGGGAGAGGCTGAGGGAGCTGGGGTTGTTTAGCCTGGAGAAGAGGAGGCTCAGAGGTGACCTCAGCACTGTCTAGAACTACCTGAAGGGAAGTTCTAGCCAGGTGGGGGCTGGTCTCTTCTCCCAGGCACTCAGCAATAGGACAAGGGGGCACGGGCTTAAGCTCTGCCAGGGGAAATTTAAGTTGGATATCAGAAAAAAATTCTTTCCAGAGAGAATAATCAGGCATTGGAATGGCCTGCCCAGAGAGGTGGTGGATTCACCATCCCTGGAGGTTTTTAAACGCAGATTGGACATGGCACTGAGTGCCATGATCTGGTAAATGGACTGGAGTTGGACGAAGGGTTGGACTTGATGATCTTGGAGGTCTTTTCCAACCCAATCAATTCTATGAAGAACTGGAGAGGGGCTGAACTGAAGAGACCATGGAAGAAGACAAAGAAATGTGACGGTAAAATTGAAAAACAAAGCTACTTCAAACCAAAAAGTGAGGACACTTCACACTGTGAAGGAGGTCACTGAATGGAAGACTGAAGCAACCAACACAGGCTAGTTAATTTAAAAGTCAAACAAAAGAGCTGAACACAAAAAGAAAGGTAAGTTTTGTTACAGAAAAAGCAAAAACATCTTCAGAAAAACATATTTGATCACTTTCCCCAAAATAAAGCAATGCAGGCTTTAGAATCTACTCAGTTCTTATTCAGTTTGCAGAACTAAGATGACTGCAGCAGAAAGTATTTTCAGCCTCTGTAGTCAGAATAAGTAACAAGCCAGGTTTCACTTTTTCAACAGTCACTCATGGAACTGCAGCATGCTCGCTGACAGCTGGTTAGCCAGCAAACAGGCATGTTTGACAAGAAGTAGTAGTAAGGAGCTGAATACACGAGAGCAAACTGATGACTAAATTCTGCATCACCATTCACAAAGCTCATGCACTGGCAAGAGGACAGAGACTACTATGAAATTTAGTAATAACATTTGGTTGAAGATTAGTAAAAAGACAAAACACAATGACACACTCATTCACACTCTTTATGGAAACTATTTCTGCATGATGCCACCTGGTATGGTTGGTATCACAGTCTAAGCCCATTTCAACACTGACCTTTCTACCCATTTCTCACATAAAATCTCCCATTAAAAAACAATTCAGCCTTTTACTTTGGTTTCATTCCTTCCCCATCTCGCCCAATACTTTTTCATGCAGGTGCAACAAACTTCTGATAGTTACGCTGAAAAAAGCAAGGAAATGAAAAATACTAGTAAGACCTAAATCATTTCTAAATAAGTAAATATTACCCTATTTCCTTCGGGCCCCTGAGAGACTCAGCTTGAACATTTACCCACAAGTCACTCATCTTTGGATTGTTAACTATGGTGGGAAAAGTTATTTTGGCATCCAATCTTATCTAGCCACAAGCAGAGTATTATACAGCACCTCAAGTTTTGCCAAATCAAGTTGTATTACAAGTAACTACAGTCTCCAGCACTCCACTTAGCCTGGGATACTGTCACAATCTAAGCAGTTGTCATTAACAGAAAACGTTTTCTGCTTGCATTTTCACTCAAAGGTCATTGCAGTATTTTCTATTACTTTTAAAAGTAAATTCAACCTCTGTAGCCTCCACATTGCTTGCATCCTTCTGGTACTTGCACATGCTCAAGCAGGAGAATTTCTTATAACAAAAATAATAACTGCAATGAAGACTCACAGACACAACTGGAAAATTCCCTGGCAGGCTTTGTTTGCTGCTCCTTCAGCTATCAGCAGGCGACTCAGAGGGGAGTTGGAGGCGTGGCTTGCTCGTTAGCAGGAGAGCGAGAAGGCTTTAAAAACATCTCTAGGGAGCGCAAGCGACCTGGAGCACAGCGAACAGGAGCGGGCAAACAGGGGCGTGGCACGTCAGTGAGGGCATGGCATGGCAGTTTGCACAGCAGTTCGCACAGGCAGGGCGAGCAGACAGGGCAGAAGCCTAGGTATTTCTGCGGCCTTTTTTTTTTTTTTCTCTGTTTGTTTGTTTCTCTTCTCTGCCTTTCCCCACAGCTCAAGGCAGTCATGCCTCCCAAAAAAATGACAGCTGTTGCTCCTGTTACCAGTAGAGGGGTGTCAATACAGACAGAACCCTCTAGAAAGGATGCAGCCACTCAGGCCTCTGGCTGCATAGACTGTTTGAGCCTGGACCTACTACCAGAGGACAGTATGAGAAGCGCCTGCATACGATGTGAGCAGGTGAACGATTTCCTGGGTCTGGTGGCAGAGCTAAAGGAAGAGGTTGATAGGCTCAGAAACATAAGGGAGAGTGAAAGGGAAATTGACTGGTGGAGTCACATCCTTTCCACTCCTAAGGAAGCCCAGCAGGAGGTGGTGAAGCCCAGCCCCTCCTGCCATCAGGCTGACAGAACAGACCATTGGGATGGGGACGAATGGAAACAGGTGCCTGGTCGTAGAGGCAAAAACACCCCCTCTCGACCCCTTTCACTTGCCAGGGTGCCCTTAAAAAACAGGTATATGGCCCTGGACTCGGACAGTGTTGGAGGACAGTCAGGAGGAGGATCTGTCTACAAGGTCTTCTGGTTACCCCCAGTCTACCGGACGGGTTACAACTACAGGTAAGAGGAAAAAGAGAAGGGTTGTTGTAATCGGTGACTCCCTTCTGAGGGGAACTGAGGGCCCTGTATGTCGGCCAGACCCATCCCACAGGGAAGTTTGCTGCCTTCCTGGGGCCAGGGTGAGGGATATTACCAAATGACTTCCTAAGCTTATCCAACCCTCAGACTATTACCCGCTGTTGGTTGTCCAGGTTGGAAGTGATAACATTAATAAAAGGAGTACCAGAGTAATTAATAAAGATTTCAAGGCACTGACCCGATCTCTTCATGGGACAGGAGCACAGGTAGTAATTGCCTCAGTTCCTGTGCTAGCTGGGATGAATGAGGAGAGGTTTAGGAAAGCCCAGCTTACCAATAGGTGGATTAGGGGATGGTGCTATCGTCAAAATTTTGTGTTTTTTGATCATGGGGCAAACTCCATGTTGCCCAGTCTTGTCAAAGCAGACGGGCTTCATTTATCTAGGAAGGGCAAAAGAACTGTAGCCCATAAATTGGCAGGGTTGGTTAGGAGGGCTTTAAACTAGGTTTGAAGGGGGAAGGGACGGCAACTGGGCTCTCCAGAGATAGGCCTAAGGGCATAGAGCCCGAGTTGAGAATGAAATCAATGGCCCAGCTGAAGTGCACGTACACCAATGCACGCAGTATGGGAAACAAACAAGAGGAGCTGGAAGCCATAGTGCAGCAGGAAAACTATGACATAGTTGCTGTCACAGAAACGTGGTGGGATGACTCACATGACTGGAGTGCTGCTATGGGGGGCTACAAGCTCTTCAGAAAGGACAGGCAGGGAAGGAGGTGGAGGGGTGGCTTTATATGTTAGAGAGTCTCTTCACTCTGTTGAAGTTGAGGTCAGCAGTGACAAGGTTGAGTGCCTGTGGGCCAGAATCAGGGGCAAGGCCAACAAGGCTGACACCCTTGTGGGAGTCTGTTACAGACCGCCCAACCAGGATGATGAAGGAGATGAATTGTTCTACAAGCAGCTGGTGGATGTCTCAAAATCTCCAGCCCTTGTTCTTGTGGGTGACTTTAACCTGCCAGATATCTGCTGGGAGCTTCATACTGCAGAGAAGAGGCAGTAAAGGAGGTTCCTGGAGTGTATAGAGGACAATTTCCTTCATCAACTGGTAAATGAGCCTACCAGGGGTAAGGCCCCGCTAGACCTACTGTTTACAAACAGAGAGGGGCTGGTAGATGATGTAGTGGTTGGAGGCCACCTGGGGCATAGTGACCATGAAATAATAGAATTTTCAGTCCTCAGGGATGTAAGGAGAGCCACCATTAAAACCTCTACTTTGGACTTCCGGAGAGCAGATTTTGGCCTATTCAAAAAACTGATTCAGAGCATATACTGGGAAACAACCCTTAAAGGCAAGGGGGTCCAGGAGGGATGGACATGTTCTAAGAAGGAAATTTTGAGTGCACAGCAACAGGCTATACCAGTGTGCCGAAAGGCCAGCCGGAGGGGAAGACGGCCAACTTGGTTAAATAGGGAGATTCTGAAAGAAATCAGGGATAAAAAGAAAGTTTACAGACTATGGGAAAAAGGGCTGGCTACTTAGAAAGAATTTACAGATAGAGCTAGGTCATGCAGGAAAAAAATTAGGGAAAGAAAAGTGGAATTTGAAGTAAATTTGGCTATTTCAGTTAGGGATAACAAAAAGTCCTTTTATAAATACATTAATAACAAAAGGAGGGGAAAGGAAAACCTCCATTCTCTGTTGGACTTGGAGGGAAATATAGTTAAGGAAGATGAGGAGAAGGCTGAGGTACTTAACACCTACTTTGCCTCAGTTTTCACCAGTAAGACAGGTGGCCCTCAAGACAACTGGCCTCTGGAGCTGGTAGACAGGGAGAGGGAGCTGAATACCCCTCCTGTATTCCAGAAGGATATAGTTACTGACTTACTGAGCCAGCTGGATCCTAACAAGTCTATGGGACCAGACGGGATCCATCCCAGGGTGATGAAGGAGCTGGCAGAAGAGCTTGTCAAACCGGTCTCCATCATCTTCCAACAGTCCTGGCTCTCTGGGGAGGTCCCAGATGACTGGAGGTTGGCCAATGTCACCCCAATCCACAAAAAGGGCTGCAAGCAGGACCCTGGCAACTACAGGCCTGTCAGCCTGACCTCCGTGCCTGGCAGGGTTATGGAGCAGTTCATCCTGAGTGCAATCACACAGCACCTTCAGGGTGGACAAGGGATTAGACCCAGCCAGCATGGGTTTAGGAGGGGCAGGTCCTGTCTGACCAACCTGATCTCTTTTTACGATCAGGTGACCCACCTGGTGGATGAGGGGAAGGCTGTGGATGTGGTCTATCTGGACTTCAGCAAGGCCTTTGACACTGTCTCCCATAATATATTCCTGGAAAAGCTGGTAGCCCATGGCCTGGACAAGTGTACCCTCTCCTGGATTAGGAGCTGGCTGGAGGGTCGGGCCCAGAGAGTGCTGGTGAATGGAGCTGCATCCAGCTGGCGGCCAGTCACCAGTGGTGTTCCCCAGGGGTCTGTGTTGGGTCCAGTCCTGTTTAACATCTTTATTGATGATTTAGATGAGGGGATTGAGTCCATCATCAGCAAATTTGCTGATGACACCAAGCTGGGAGGGAGTGTCGATCTGCTGGAAGGCAGGAGGGCTCTGCAGAGGGATCTGGATAGACTTGAGAGATGGGCTGATTCCAATGGGATGAAGTTCAATAAGGCCAAGTGCCGGGTCCTGCACTTTGGCCACAACAACCCCCTGCAGCGCTACAGGCTGGGCACAGAGTGGCTGGAGAGCAGCCAGGCAGAAAGGGACCTTGGAGTACTGATTGACAGGAAGCTCAACATGGGCCAACAGTGTGCCCAGGTGGCCAAGAAGGCCAATGGGATCCTGTCCTGTATCAAAAATAGTGTGGCCAGCAGGACCAGGGCAGTGATCCTTCCTCTGTACTCTGCGTTGGTGAGGCCACACCTTGAGTACTGTGTTCAGTTCTGGGCCCCTCAGTTCAGAAAGGATATTGAGGTGCTGGAGCGAGTCCAGAGAAGAGCAACAAGGCTGGTGAAGGGACTGGAGCACAAGCCCTATGGGGAGAGGCTGAGGGAGCTGGGGTTGTTTAGCCTGGAGAAGAGGAGGCTCAGAGGTGACCTCATCACTGTCTAGAACTACCTGAAGGGAAGTTCTAGCCAGGTGGGGGCTGGTCTCTTCTCCCTGGCACTCAGCAATAGGACGAGGGGGCACGGGCTTAAGCTCTGCCAGGGGAAATTTAAGTTGGAGATCAGAAAAAAATTCTTTCCAGAGAGAGTAATCAGGCATTGGAATGGGCTGCCCAGAGAGGTGGTGGATTTACCATCCCTAGAGATTTTTAAACGCAGATTGGACGTGGCGCTGAGTGCCATGATCTAGTAAATGGACTGGAGTTGGACCAAGGGTTGGACTCGATGACCTTGGAGGTCTTTTCCAACCCAATCGATTCTATGCAGGTAGTGTAGCAGGATTTGAAAGCCATTTAAAAAGTAGAGAATGGGGTTTGCAGGGAAATAAAGTGTTCCATCCACTGAAGGTTTTGGATTTTTGTTCCTCCAAGTGACACAGTAGAGCTTTCACTACTACAAAGCTGGCTAGTCCAGAAAAAGATACAACCTTATCTCTACAATTTCACATGATATAACTCTCCTGGAGTACAAAGGTACAACAGACTTTTCTGCTTCTACTCAATTCTTCACCTTGGTTCTTATCTCCATCCCAAAGCACCACTACTCATCAGACTTCATGTTCTTTGGGATACAACACATATATTTTCTACTACTCTGACCTGGTATTTCAGCCTGCTGTTTCACTGACCAGGAATATCACCTTGTTATACTTTAATCCACATTTTCTTTCTTCAAAAGTTCATAACTCACATGAACTTCACACTGAGAAATTTCTTTCCTTCAAAAGGAGAGCTGTCCATACATGCAGACAAATTCACAGACTTGCCAATATACCTACTCACAACTCCATCAAGCACTCATGGCAAACAGAACAGAATTACCTGTTAGATTAGCTGCCATCTCTTCAGCACTCTGACACAGCCTCAGCCCTTGTTTTAGGGGACCTTCCGAGTCCACATACTGACGGCGCTTGAGGTAGCAGGACACTGCCATCTGAATCTGTTCTGTGCGTACGCGTTTCATGACCTCGGAAAGAAAGAGATGGTGAGGCTCTCACTCTGCAGGCATAAAATGAGACCAACTTATACCACAGTGTTATTAATACTGACAGAAAACAAACAGTTCAGTATTTTCGTTGCTGAAGTCAAACAACTTCATTACTGACGCTGGAAACAGAACATTCAGGCATTTGCCTCTCGGTACTAAGGCATAACTAGAAACTTTGTATCAGATCCCTGAAGATATTTTGCTGCCTAATTTTATTAATTTCACCGAGGAATCAAAAACAGTTTTGAGGATTCTGGACTAAAACTGCAATGGTGAGCTGAAGCACTTGTTTTTGCTAAAAATAGCTCATAAAAAGGGAATGTTTCTCCTCCTTGCATTTTTACAGTAGCAGTTTGAGTATCCTTCGGTCATTTTCTGGTTACTCTGCTTGACTAACCAACAAAACAACTCCAGAAGATTGAGGGAAATGAGAAATTAACCTACAAAAAAGGAGCTTTCAGAAACATAATGCTTTATATAGCAAAGCTATCTGGGGAGTCCAGGAAGCAATAGCTTATCATCTGAACTCAAAGGTTAGAGCCAGACTTCTGGCGCTTCACTCAGGTTAAGCAGTCCCCAGAAAAAAACCCAGGGAAATTAAAACAACAGCAAAGCCTTCTCCTTTGTCACCTGCCTCCATTTATTGAGGCTTATCTCCTACTAAAGCTTTAAAAAAAGATTCCTTCAAAGTTTTTTTTTATATGTATATTTTGAAAGCCTTCCTCACAAACACAGCTTGGTGGAGTCTCAAAAGCAAAGGAGCTTTTAGCCTCTGGCTTGTAATAAAGGCACCTCAGTAAGACATGCAATAGCTCCCTTGCTATTTGAGTACTCCCGAACTGCCACCAATCCTTCACGATAGCCATTGATTTTCCACAAAAGTTTAGATAACCTAAAAGACTTCAAATAAAGCAGAACTAAGCAACAGGGTTGGGGTGTTTTGCTATCACTATACTAGGTAGTGGCTGCCTTGAGAGAGTTCAACACCTTACAGTCCCACTGCCACTGACCTGCATGTGTTTCACAAGTGCACATGGTTTCTGGTTTAGCCAGCTAAATCTGATGAAACACAACTTCGCTTAGAGTGAGAGACAGACAAAGATGCCTTTCTCCCCTTGCAAGAACCATATTCCTAACAAAAGGACAGCTTTAAAAAATATGATCATTAATCAGGCTTTTCTAATACCCAAGCACACTTTAGTGCTTGTCCCAGTTGTTAGGACAATAAGCCTTCTGTGAAGTTAGGTCCAAGTGGATGGGGATGCAAGGTTTCAGGAAAAATTACTTTGAACAGATACATGGAATTGCAAACCTATATGCTTTGGTGAAAACCTTAAAAAGATTCCCATTTGTTCTCACAGGTTAAGTAACTGTTCAAGGTGGCAAAGGGTCATCAACAGGTATAGAGTTATCAAAGCATTTCCAGATAGACCCATTAAAATAGTTTCCATCACACCTTCTTCCACTCCAAAAATACATTTACTTTTCATCTTCCCTGCAATTAAAGAAATTACATCTGAGACTTACATTGTCTCAAATATAACACCTTTTCCGCTGCACAAAACTGTAGAAAAGAGAGAACTGTAATGAGGGCCATGAGGGAAAGGTGGAGACATAGATGGACCATCATCTAAAAACACCCTGAACTAAACTTAACAGTGTATTATGTTACCATTCTGCATTTCAGCCAGCAGCACGGACTCACGTGCAAGTGACTTGCTCCAAGTCCACACTAATGCCTCTGCATGCAGTTTAGACTTGGACAGCACCTCAATTGTATTTGAGATGCTCTCCCAGATGTTTATTTTAGGTCTAGAAACTGTTTTGGAGACTTTGCATCTAGATTGTTGTATTCAGATTATAAACCAAAGGAAATTCACTCCCCAAATGGCAGGGAGCAGATTCAAGTAAACGTTGCTGAAGTGGTTTTGGCTGGTCAGAACCATGCACATAGTCTCAGGTCAGTGATTCAGATGCAAAGAGGGAGCATTTAGAAATATCCTTGCCCATCCATTTTTGCTTCAGTTACAGGATCAATTTGTGCTAGGTTAGATTTGGTAAGAAAACCCTTACTCATTATGGCACAGCATGAGTGTAAACAGGTGATATCCCAAACTCATAATGGATTGAAGAAACCAAAAACTGGTGAAAGATGCAGAACTCCAGAAGACCCCTTGAAAAGACAGTGACAAACAAGAGGAGTACCATGATCAACATTTTCAAGCTGCTGAACAAGCAGATGACCAACAGAGAAAACAGTAAATTTTAAATGACAGGCAAAAAAGCAGTAGGTTACCCAGTAGTCTCCAATTCCAACATCACGATCAGACATTTTAGCAGCAACAGAGAAGAGCCTGGGAAAAGAGCAGTTGCTGGCAGCTGATTCAAATCAGAGCTTCTTCAGAGCTTTGGGAAAAACAGGGAAGCCAGAGTTCCTTCAGTCAAGACTAGCAAGGTGATATTTGCAGCTGATTTATGCCATCTGTACAGTTTCTTGCTCCCCTGTATATTCCTCCCTGCAGTCACAATAGTGCACGTTACCAGCAGTATCTTATATAGATCTCTTTCCCTATTCCAAGGTGACAGAACAGGAACTACTTTACAGGAAATGCATCCTCACCAAGAAACACCCTCTGGCATCAGACATGCTATCATCACCTGCACTTTAAATCCAGTTCTTGCCTTCTTCATATACTTTGCCTTTATACATCACCCTCGGCATTACAAAGAACAGTGTTAACCAAGCAGGAAAAGCACTAATGACAAGTGCAAGAGCAAAGCCAACATTCCTATAAATATTCTTCATCAAGCTCTTTATTGAAACTAGAGTATATCATAAAACAAATATACGGATGGCCTGTCAAAATGCCTTCGGCTGGGTTCAAGCTGAGCCAATTCACAACAGGTCAGTGATGCAGAATTTAAAGGCAGAGAAGGAGAAGCCTGCTGTTTTAACTTCCCATCAATCTTAAGGCTCTAGCTCTCATCACTGACAATAACCTCCAAAACATGAAACAACCTGAAAGCATATAGTTCCCTGTCCATGAAATGCAAAAAGCTTAAAACAATTGTCCAGAAGTCCCAGCTGCCTTGTTATTTTCAAACAGCCAGAAAGAACAATAAATACCACTAATCCCATTAACTATATTTAGTGATAAGCAAAATACATAAGGAAGGAGAGAGGAAAGATCACATTGTGAGTTTGCACAGCTACAATGCAGCATCTTCTGCAGTGTTGCAAACAGGAGCACAGAAGAAAAGGATATTAAGGTACATTTTTTTGAGGAACCAAAACCACTGAAGCAGAGCACAGGCTGATCACACAAAACACATCACAAGCCCCTCCTTCCTAGAAATAGTAGAAAGGAGCTGTGAACTAAGTATTGGGCCACGGAAATTAATTTCCTGCCTATGCTACATTTCAGGTACACGTTTAGGCAGATTCCACAGCCTTTAAATAATCCCGGTACAGACTCTACAAAAATCGCTTGAAAACTAGCACTGGAAACGCTGCTTTTAAGGACTCTGTATCCCTGTCCTGACACGGGGACAGCAGTTTCTTCCAACAGATTGTGGAAAGACCTGTGAGCCTCAGAAAGCCAAGGACAAGCAATCTGAAAAAAGCCCACCCAAACCCCCCAAATAATAATAAAAAAACCCCAACAGAAGCATCTTTTGAATATTCTCCAATCAGAACTGTATCTCAGGTCTCAGTCGTGGACAGAGAAGTAGAATCTTTTATCCTTTATTGCTACAGGTGAAACGTGGGGCCTACCAACAATACCAACTCCAAATTTTTGACTTTGTGATATTAAACTAATCTAAGACTTACAAAATTTCCAAAAAAACGAGATAAGAATAAACGGATACAAAGACAACCGTGAACTTAGAGTCAAGGGATGTTGCACATGCAGTGGTGGCAATTCAGAAAAAGGACAAGTAAACATGACAAGTTAATTTAGAGACACGGCAGGATGGTGGTGCGAAATAGGAAAATGGGATAGCAGGAACTACGGAGAACGCTTTTCCCTGAGCAATGGCATTCATGTGAAGAGGCAGAGGTAACAGCTAGGATTTTTGAAGAGCCTGAATCCATTTGCCTTTGGACCCAGATCTGGCTCGCCGCCCACGAATTTGACTGTGCCAATTCCACTATTTCCCCCCCACCCTCCGCCAAGACAGTGCCAAGCAGCGCTTGGCTTCACCCGCCCGATCTGCTCTGCGCGACTCGGGCAGGACGCGCTTTGCTCCAGCCCTGCTCGCACCACCTTGGGCTCGGCTCGGGCTCGGCTCGGGCTCGGCTCGGCTCGGCCCCGGCCCTGCCCCGGCCGAGGGAGCTGCGGGACCGGCGCCGCTCGGTGCGGACCCGGCGGGCCACACCGGGCCGGGACCCTGAGGGGCCGCTCCGCTCGGGCTGCCGCCGGAGGGAGGCGAAAGTGAAAGCGCCCCCCTGTCAGGATGGGGGAAAAAAGAAAAAAAGGAGGAAAAAAAGAAAAGGGAAAGGAGACGGCGCGATAAGAAGCTGCTCGTTAAGCCCACGCACTTTCCAAGGGAAAGCAAGGTACCAGGAGCAGAGCCCCGCCACGACCTCCGGGCGCAGGGCAGGCGCCCGGCCGCGTCCGCCCCGGGGCTGCCCCCAGGGCCACGCCCATGCCCGGGTGCCCCGGCCGCCTTCCCGGGAGCCGTCGGCCGGGCCGGGTCGGGCCTGCGGGGCCTCCGCCACGAGGCGGCCCACAGGTCGCCCGGGTCCCGCTCCCGCCGCCGGCAGTACCCCCCGCACCCCCCGCGGGCCGCGGCTCCGGGCCGGTCCCCACTCACTGAGCATCGCAGGCGGCGGGAGGCGGCGGGAGGCAGGCGGGGGCCAGCGCGGCCCGGAGGGCGCTGTCACTGCGCCCAGCGGCGCCGGGTGCTGCCGGCGGACACGCCGCCGCTGCCGCCTCCCCTGTGCGCCGGTGCCGACGGCGCGGCCGGTGCTGCTCCGGGCCCGGCGTGCGGCTCCTGCCGCTCCATGGCCCGGCTGACACGCCGGGGCGGGCGGGAGCGGGGCCGGGGCCGCGCAGGCGCCGTCGGGCCACCAATGGGCGCGGGGTTCCCCAGCGCCGCCTCCCGCGCTCGGCGCTCGGGGCGCGGCTGGGCCGGCCTGGAGGGCCCGGCGGGACCGGGGGCGTGGAGCGGGCGGAAAGATCTCTGCGAAGGGACGGGAAGGCGAGTGCGATCGGGGGGTGTGGAGGCAGAGGTGGGTGCGGGGGCCTGCGGGGCTCGAGCGGCGCCACGTGGGTAGGTGGGTGCGTGGGTGTCTGTCGGGGTGCGCGGCCGGCTCTGGCTCTGCCCCGGCTTACGGCCTTCTCCTGGCTCCGTTCCTTGCAGTGGCGTGTCTCTCCTCGCCTGTGCCACGTGCCGCCGCTATGGCAGCGATCTACTCCGGGATTTATCAGAAGCTGAAAAGCAACCAGACTTCTTGGGAGGACAAACTCAAACTAGCCCGTTTCGCGTGGGTTTCTCACCAGTGCGTCCTGCCTAATAAGGAGCAAGTGAGTACTTTTTAATGGTAGACAGTGAAAGAAGAAAATCCCGGTAGCGAATTGCTGCTCGGGATGAATCAATTAATGAAATCCAGATCTAGTTTTTGACCCTGGGCAGTAGTGCAAATATACCTCTTGTCTGGGATTGTGGGCAGCTCTTGATTTCTCTGTGGTTGTAAGGAACAGTTTTTTGTAACATCTTTCAAATAGCTTCAGCGAAAAGCCAACATTAGCATAGGATGAAAGAGGCTTTCTTACAGGGAGATTGTGCGTGTGAGAGACGAGAAAATCATTGTCTTCAGAGCTGTCCTTGGCACTGGTTATGACACCCAGTAAAGAACACTCCAAAGTCAGATGCTTCTGGTCATAGTTAAGAGTAAGAACTTCAGGGTGGGAAAATTGACTGTAGTTAGATGTGTGTTCTCCGGTGCCCTGAAAGGTGCATCAGCAAAGAGCACACAGGGTTTTCATGGGGTTCACCTTGAAAGGTATTCTCTGCATGGAACCCACCCTGTCCCCTTAAGTCTTTTTTTTTTCCGACTCTGTTTATCAAAGGTCTGTGCAGTGTTTCCTCGAGTGAGGGGTATCTTGTCCTGCTTTTCCAGCCTTGGTAGTATTGTGAGGTCTAGGGCTTGCACCCTCTGAGACGTGTGTTTTGCATTCTTGTTATTTCAGTTACTTAGAATATTAAATCTAGCCACATATTATCATTTTGTTTTTAAATCAGTAATTTAAATTAGCGGGTTTTGACCTTTTCCAGTTTGCACACATCTAATTCTTAGGCCTGAATTTTTAGGTGGTGAATTTAAACATACAAAGAGGAGGATGTTAACAGAATAGCAATTGTCAGAAAGTGAAAAACCATCTGAATCTGTAAGGTTGGATTTAAAACACTACATTTGCTAAGTAGTATCCCTTGTCAGAATTATGCCTTGTTGAAAGGGCCTTAGGATATCGATTCCTAAAAGTTATTTTGCAGTGGTACAGGGGAGCACAATGCCAACATTAGGTTTAGAGTGAAAGCTCTCAGGAATTGAAACCTGCATGGGTAAACTTCTCTGCTTATTCAGACCCTGTTTTGCTTGAAAGTAGCATAGTTCTCAAGGCACAAACACTGTGAAGAGGTACTGCTTTTGATTTTGTGGGGAGGTTATTAAAGATTACTTCCCTTCTGTTAACAGGTATTACTTGATTGGGTAAGCCATACATTGGTTTCAAACTACAACAAGAAACTTGAACTGAAGGAAGAAGTTGTTGAGAAACTCTGGAAATACCTGGACGACATTATCCGTAGCAGAAGACTACAGGATCTCTTAAAGAGTGGGAAGACGATTGGTCTGAGTTTTTCAATTGCACAGGTAACTAAAACTGGATATTTGGTAATATACTGGGTAGCAATGCGTATCTTCTCCAGTACGTGACTTTTCTTCACAGTGTTAGGTGTTACCTGAAATGTGTAATATTTACTCTGGTGACTTGCAGGACCTCTACTGAAAGTTTCTCTATTTCTGTCTTGCAATTCAGTTTATATTACTGCAGCATGAAGCATAAAAATGGCAGAGCATTCTAATAATAATCTTCCCCTCTGTCTTAATATTCTTCAGGCTACCAGAGTTAACCGCTTTAAGTATTTCAATAGATAAGTAAAGACTCAGTTCCATGTGTTGCTTTCCTGTGTTATTTACTGCTTATAATACCATTTTGGCTGGGAGTCCTAGGGAGAGAGAGATTTTTCCTCAGTGTGGGTCTTATGATGTGTGTGGCTTGAGTACTTGTGCACTGTGATGTGTTGGTCAGCAGACTGCAGCTTCTTATGGTGACTCTGAATGGTGGTGGCACCGAATCATTATACATCTTAATCACATAATTATTTTAGTTCTTAGCTGAGAGTGAATGGGAGTGACTTCAGTTACAGTTTAGAACTAAACTAAACACTTTTTCAGCTTTCTGATTACAGAAATAGCAGAATTAGTGAATGGCTGCAAAAGCAGTGAAAATAACGGGGAAAATTACCCTTTAAGTTGTGTTCAGGTTGAAATGAAGTAAGAGAAGATTGTCTTGACCTGCAGAAATTGAATTGTGAAGTACAGAGGATTGGTTGGATGCAATCTGTGCTTCAGAAGTGTTATACAGAAAGTGTGCCAAATTTAGACATGGTCTGGGTATGAAAACCTGGTTCCTGGTTGAAGATGAGGTCAGAGGTACAGGACAAAGTACTCTAAAGACTAAGGACAGAGGTGTTAGAAGGTGCAGTGGAAAGAATTTAAGGATCTGGTTTTGTCCAGTGGGGTTTCAGCTGAGGAGCTGAGCCATCCACAGTAAGGTATAAGAGAACAGGTGAGTTTTTTAACTGAAGGCAGATTGGTAAATTGCTACTGAATTTGTTCACAGACAAGATTATCTGGAGGTGAGAGAAGGGAGCAAATAAAAAGGGGATCAAAGGAGACAACAGTAGAAAAATGAATACAAAGTTTGAGAAAAGAAAGAGAAATGCAAGTTTAAGTAAACATTATTTCTTTAGAACTGTGTATCCTTCAAAGAGAAAAGAGAACAGTCCTTTGCATTTCAGATATCAGCACAGGAAATTCTTTTTAAAATATAAAGATGATAGTCATGGACATTCTTACTGAATAAGGTACCTGGATCAGAGTGGGGTCATGTATGGGTGTGGATTTGTTGTTTGTTTGGAGCATAACTTTGGCAACCATTTAGGAGGGCAGGAAATTTACCTGTACTCCATTTCCACAGGATCAACTCTAAGAACCAGTATGGACAGTCTTATGCTGTTGCCAATAACACACATACTGAGTGAGGGCTTCCTCAGTCATCTGGTGCTGCAAACAGATGCAGGGACAGTAGAGCTTCTAGGGTGAGACCTATGATGTGAGAGGCCCAGATGCAGCTATTGGCAGGTCCCTCGTCCTTCTTTGTTGCAGCCAGAGCTCATAGAAGGTGTTGTCCATTCATTATGATGAACTTTGTATGCAAAATTAACTGTTTTTTGGTTATGGTTTTTGTTTCTTTTTTCCCATCTTCAGGTCATAAATGCAAGGTTATCAGAGGCCTATTCCGAGAAAACACAGCAGAAGATTGGCACAGTGCTGAGCTGCTCCAGTGGCATCCTTTCTACTCCTTCGCTCTCCATCATTTACACAGCAAAGTGTGAGCTTTTGGTTGATCTCCTCAGCAAGCTGTCCAAGCTGGTGTGTCAGCAGCTGGCTTCCGATGACACTGTGAGCTCTCAGTTGTTCAGTGTCCTCCAGCTTACCTTTGCTCAGTACCTCCTGATCCAGAGACAGCAAACCAACCCAAATCGTGTGTTTGGGCAAGTGTCAGGTCACTTGCTCCAGCCATGTCTGCTCCTGAGGCACTTGCTGTCTGTGAGGAGATGGACAGAAGCAGATGATAACCATGTGCGTCAGCACCTGAGCAGGGAAATCAGAAATCAAATAGAAACTTTGCTGCAGGCTGGGTTGTTCCAGTCTGAGCTTTTCTCATCCTACAAAGAGGAGCTGCTACCAGAGCAGGAACTTCAGGAGAAGAAGAAAAGAACTTTGAAAAGTCCTTTACTACCAGTCAACACAGTGCAGACCAAGCTAGACAGTGACTTTTGTGAACCTGCCCTCCATGGAGTGGTTGTGGCTGGTTCAGTGTCCCTGCTGTACAAGCTCTTTCTGGACTCATACTGTAAGGCAGAAAACCATCTCGTGTGTTTCCACATGCTCAGCAGGCTTTTTGGTTGTCTCAGGCTCTCTGACGTACAGCAGGGAGAGAGGGAGGATACGCTGTCCCCTGTGGACTGGAGCACAGAGCTGCTTGCTTTGGAACAGCTTCTGGAGTTGGTGCTCAGCAATGATGTCTATAATGTTGCCAGTGACCGCATCCGGCACAAGGAGGTGCAGTTTGGGTTTTACCGCAGGCTGGCACAGATGCTGATGGCACACCCCCAAGCTTCCATCCCTGCTTGGTTCAGGTGTCTCAAACTCCTGATGTCGTTAAACCACCTTATAGTAGAACCAGATCTGGATGACTTAGTGTCGTCAGCTTGGATTGATGCTGAGGCCTGTGAGCCACGTACAAAGAAACCCCAGGAGACTCTCATCAACGCCGTGTTTCAGACGTACTCCAAGCTGCGACAGTTCCCACGGCTCTTTGAGGAGGTGCTGACAGTCATTTGCCGCCCAGCTATTGATGAACTGAGGCCACCCGTCTTCTCTGCTGGCCTGACAGCAAAGCTTCGTGAGTGCCTCCTTGAACTCCCACCCAACCAGATTCTGGACATTTTGTGTCTCTTGGTGGAGAAATGCCAGACACTTATCATTCCTGCAGTTGAAGGGTCAACTGACATGGCCTCAAAGCTGATGTCACTGTGCTCAATGCTACATGCTTTTCTGTTTAACGTTAGGAGCCTAGATGATGTCACTCCTTCCCCTGTGGTGCTTCGCACTCAAAATCTGATGGCAAAGATACAAAAAGGAATAATTCAGCCACTGATGGAGTTACTGCAGGCTCCTAGAAGACAGGAGGAAAAGTCAGACCTTTGGCTAAGAAAGGCCAGTGACGCTGCTCTCCTCCTTGTTTACACTTGGGTTGAGGTAGACACTCTGTTCGGTGTTAGCTGCAGTAAATATGTGTCTCCAACATCTGAAATTGCTAGTGCTGTTACTGAACCTACTGCAAGGCACTGGGGCATTGCAAGTTTCTTCCCTGGTGTGAAGGAGGAATGTTGGGTGAGAGTCATGGAAATTGCAAATAGTTTTCCCTCCACTAGTAAATATTGCTTAGAACTGCTCACACTTCAGAAAATGAAGATGATTTTAATGCAGGCCGAAGTTGATATACAGGCCTTACAACATGCTGCAGCTTTCATCCTGGAGTCTGGGAGATCCAGCATGAGCAGAGGAGAATCTGAACTGTGGGATGGAGATATCAGTACAATAGGTGATCTTACCTATCCCACAGCACACTGGCACCTTGTTATGTCCAACCTGACTATCCTGTTGCCATATATTTCCTTAAAAGATGTAGAGTACATTGCAAATACGCTTCTAGAAACGCTAATGTTGTCCAAAGTTCAGGAAGCTGCCACGGACCGCGAGCCTTCCATCAGCATTGAAAAGATATCTCTTGGCTTTGTGCACAGCTCCTTTCTTCCAGAAATGAAGGTCCTGCACTGTGCTTTTCTGACCAGTCTTATTCATCAGTTTTCTACAGTGCTGCCCACTGCTACAAGGGATTCAGTAGATCTGCCACTTCAGCAGCTGTTGGCAAGCAATATCCCTTGGCATGAAGAAATCCTCGCTCCTTGCAAAACTGTTGACCCATTGGAAGTACAGTCAGAAATCAAACTGCTGAAGGATGAGCCCAGCTTGCCTTGGAAGACACTGGAGAAAGTTGCCCAATGTATAGTATTGTTAGCAAAAAATGGCAGCTCTGTCATCCTGAAAGAAAGTCAGCTAGAAAGCTGTCTGGGTTTGCTAGAAATTGTTTCTCTTCTGAAACTAGATGGTTTTCTTCCTTCTGATTGTACTCGGTGCTTTCTGGTGCTGCTGTCCCTGCTAGCCAATACCCGGGCTAGTGTCTCTTGCAGCAAGTTGTTATTGCTGAAGTTTTTAAGTACTTGTTTCCACCTCCTGAGATGTCTGCAAGCTGGTAGGAATGCCAACTCTGTTTTCAAGGTGTTACATGCCAGTGATGTTCTTGAGGCTGTCATGACTTCCCAGTTTACAGCAAGCAGATTGTTCTCTGATGTCTCAACCCTTCCTGTTTGGGCACAGTATCTCCAGGAAGTCCAAGCATTTCTGGGAAACTTTCTTCAGGTGATAATTGAAAGAAGACAAAGTGTGAGGCTCAACTTGGAAAAGTTCATGTCTTTCCTGGTAAGCTGCAAGCCAGACAGTAGTGCAGCCAAAAGCAAAGACAGGAAAAACTGGAATCCTGCAGCTGAGCAGTTACTGCTCATGGCATTCACCACACTGTGTCACGTTGTCACACTCTACCTTCAACAGCTGCCAGAAAAGAAGCTGCATTCTGCGGATGTGCTGTCTGCTCTGTTGGAGTCCGTAATTCTGCAGGTGTTCAGAACTGTTGAACATGGTCTTCAGAGTAACACCCCAGACCAGCTTTTGCCTATAGCATTCATACCATGTGTCACTACTCTCCTCAAAGCAGATCTGAGCTATCCTTTCAAGAAGGACTGGCAGAAGGAGCCCAGTGGGTTTTTGGAGCAACCTCGTATTAAAATGTACCAAGAGTTTTACTCTCAGATACTGAGAGAACTGCCCTGTGCAGGTGATAATCTGCAGTTCCTTCAGCCTGCGTTGCAGTTCCTAACAGTCTTCTGCTCAGTGCCAGAGCTGTATCCTGGAAAAGACACTGCGGTCATGGTTGCTTTTGCTATAAAAAAGCTTCTGTCTGGTATGAAAATTCTCCACTTCCTTTGCTAATTTTGCAGCACAGAGACAAGTTAAAAGCCATTATCAAAGCATATAACTTTTGAAAAGTCTGTATTCTTTTACTTGTGCTAAAGCAGCAGCCTGTCCTTTTATAAATGCATAACAGGAAACTTTTCAAGGAGGCAGTGTTATGGTACCTGGACCACAGCCACCATCTAATTTGGTCATGATCTTCTGAAAGATGTAAACATCTTAATAAGGTTGAGGTCCTGTGTTACTCATCCCTGTAGAGCATTTTGACAGTAATTGGAACATAGTTCTGGATGTAGGGGTGAAGGTGCAGTGTCGTACTTATGTAGTCGGTGTAGTTGTATTTGACACCATTGAAGCAGCTGATGTACACCACGTCAGATATGAAATGTCCTATCTGGGGATCTTGAAGCATCTTACAGTAAAATACTCATCTGCTTTTGTATTTGGCAGATGAAGTTATAGAACAGTGGAAGTTACCTAACTGTTCCAGATCCTGAACACCAGTCATTCTGATAAAGTCTGTGGAAAATTGGTAGGTTGGTCCCTTTATCCTCATCAAATAAAGAGCCAGGGCTAGAAAAGCCTCTCCTGCTGGCTCTGGGACCTAATGGCTTCTTTATATTGTCTCTTTCAGAAAGAGAGCTGAACACAGCACAGGTGTAACTGTTCTCTTTGACTTCTTCAAACTGTTGGAATTTATCAACCTTATTACTGACATACTCTAGTGTAGTGGTCTGCAAAAATTTTTAGTTGTGCATACCTGTCACTAAAAAAATGAATGAAGATTGAGCATGAAGCCTTGATATATATTTACCTATACACACATACTACTCTATGAGTATACTACATACGTTACAAATCGTACACATAGAGCAAGTATGAAAAGCATCAGATAAAGATGAAATAAACACTATTTTTAATACTTTATTTACTAAACATAGTTTATTTATTAAATTCCAACATCCCATGAATTGTGCCCATACCCTGGGGTGTGTGCACCCAGCTCTGGAGGCTACTGTTAAGTGAACTACAGTTGTGATCTCGGAGTTAATATTGCTCTTAAGTAGTCAACAACAGCACAGCTCTCTGTGGAATGCTGTATTTTTTCTCCTGACTGTTCTCTGTCTCATTCTGTGCCTCATATTTCTTGTAATATTGGTAAAGTTCTTTAGCTTGGAGATATAATGAATCACTGCAAAAAGCTGTAATAATTTCCGTTGAATAAGTAAAGTATTCAGTAAAATGAAATATTAATTCCTTTTGAAGAAAATTTTTGTCATTGCCACAGATCCTGTGGATGCTTGTGGTACTTCAAACGCAGCCTTCAGAATGAGTTAAATTGTGAGCTAGTCTAGAACTATCTATGTAGTTGTAATTGAATAAGTAATGAATGTGAATTGGAATCAGCAGAGATTTAAACTTTGTCGGCTTAATGCCTTTCTGATTCTGATGGAGCTTTGGCCACCATGTAGTAAAGCCCTGTGTTAGTGTATTTCTGTATTACTGAAGGCTTTTTTGTTGGAATAATGACTGCTCTGTGAACCTGAAGGTAGGAAATACTTGAGGTCAGCAAGTCATTGCACTATTGGGAGAGAGGTAAAGAGGAAAGTGTGGAGCCCTCTGTGCATTTGAGTATTAGAAAGGTACACAGAGAGCTGTTTTATTTTCAGTTTGTTCTATGCTTTCCCGTGGAAGTCCCTGTCTTGGGAATTGATTGCTTTTGTTTCTTGAATATGCAGGTCCTGCAATCACAACCCAGGTGATCCAAAGTATGGAGGTGGAGCTGACAGAGGTGATGATCCAGCTGCTGGGAAACTGCTCTTCTGAGGAGTTTTATGCCATAATGAGGCTGGTGCTGCAGGGACTTGAACTGAGGAATATTTGGGAACAGAAGGCTAAAGTAAGGCATGAGCTTAGTGTGTTCTTCAGTCTGCTGTATCTTGAAAAAAATTTGTTGGCTGAATGACATTTGATAAATATTTTTTCCTCTTCCTGCTCTATGTTCAGTGATGAGGTCAAATTAATTGATAGGATAAGGGCTTGGTGACTGTGCTGAAATACATTCTGGATATAAATTCAGGGAGGTGAAAAGATCATGGAAACCTACTCGAAAAATTTTCTGTTCAGTGTAAGGACTACACAGTCTTGATTCCATGTATTGTCCACAAAAATCACACAGCTGTGATATTACAGGCCATGCAGCAAGCCCTTTTCTGCTTGCTGCTCAGAGCTCTTGCCCAACACATACTAGAAGTCAATGTCTGTCTGTTGGTCTTCTTAACAAGGTTAAAGGCACTTTTAGATATGCTGGCATTTTTAAGTGAAACCAAAACCACACCTGTGCATTTGGTAGTTGTCTGTCTAAAGACTACTCAGAAATAACCAGATACCACTCAGTAACTTTGTAAGTTCTGTGCCTTTCTTCATAGCAGGTTAAGAAGCATTGGTGACTGTGGAACGCTTTTGGCAAAAAAGCCAGCTATATTCTCTGTGGAAAGCTCAGTGACTTGACAATGAAACTTGAATTAAACTTGGGGCGTTATCCAGCTGTGTCTTATTTGTCAGAAAGAGACTCAAATATGCTGCTTCAATTCTTGATGTGTCTTTTTGAAAGTATATCTGGAATTCCTGTATTGTGCATATAATTTCTGCCACCTGAGTACAGCTTGCAATATATTTATCAGTCTGTATAATCAATTAGCAGGTAAAAAAACCCAAGTGCAAATGTTGCCAAAATGCAAAGTTTGTAGCATATAGTTTAGTGGTGTCCCTATATTGCCTCTGCTTACCTCTGTTATCTGGTGGCAGTTGTATGAGAAGGCTTTCCTTTCTTAAAAATCACATAAGCCTTTCGGTACAGCAAATTGATTCTGAACTAAATGTGGCATGAAGTACATTTGGGCCAGTGGTGCTCAGCATATTGAATTTTGTTGAGTTGCTGCTTAACTTTACAATTTCCAAAGAGATGTATTGGTGGGAGGCCTTTCACGTGTCAAGGCTCTGTTAATGCTCAAAAGTGCTACTGGCCTTGAAAGAGCTCTTTTGGACTTGAAAGGAGCCAGTGGGCCTCTGCCTGTGACTGATCCTCCGTCTGCTTTCTACAGGAAATATTGTCAGCTGTTACCCTAACCAAATTGTTGCTCAGCTGCCCATTAAGTGGAGACAAAGGGAAAGCTTTCTGGTTTGCCAGCCCACAGATAATCACAGCTTTAGCCGTAAGTATCTCTTTATTGTAACTTCATTACCTATGCCTTTTATTTGTTAAGAGTCTGTGGTGGTTATATCTAACGTGCACAGAAGCATACAGGAACAAAACCAAAAATTTTAGGTACTGATCAAATCCATACCAGATTCACTTTTTAGTCTAGTCCCTTTTTCTTCACCTTCTTCAAGTAAATCTCCTGTAAGTGCAGTGTGTAGGTCATCCATTTCTTATACACAGTAATTTTACAGAACTGCACCATGCAATATGGAGCTTGGGAGAAACTTGTTAGACTGCAGAGCAGAGAGTCTTAGTGTCTGCACTGGTTTAAAGGTAAACCAGCAGGAGAAATGAACTCAACACAAAAGAGATTATAAGTCAGAGTTAGAATTTAATAACAATATTACAATAAATACAATGGCACGAAGAGAAATTGGTTTCAACCCACAAAACCCAGTATGACCCAGCGCCCTGGGGTACAAACCCCACATGGTTACCCCAAGTCCAAAGCAGAAGAAAGTGAGAAACCTGTTGGTGCAGATGACAGTCCCAGTCTGGTTGAGAGTGGTGGTTGCAAGCTGGTTGAAAGCAATAGTCTCCTCCTGTTGAGGTTCTGCTGCTCCTCTCGATCTGACGAGTGATTCCTAAGGTCTTCTTACCCTAAGATATGTACCCCCAAGTCCAGGTGGGAGCACCCAGCCCCTCACCCAGGGTGGGGAGTCACACAATGGGTGATTAACTCTGTGAGCCATGGGGTGTTTTGGAATTGTTGATGGCCCATTAGCAGACATGCCCCCTCAGGCTGGGTGTGAAGGTGCTAACGACTCCTTGGAGGGGAGTTATCACAGCTATCTCACAGATGTCTTTCACACCCAACTCACACCCTGAGGGGTCAGGTGTGCCCTGGGCAGCTGCAAATGGGCCACTGTTCTTGGGAAATGAATAGAGGGGTAGAATACATAGCTTTGATCACCCCCATACAGTGATAAACCGGTCCCACCTACTGAACTAGGACATTATAACTAGGACAGTGTCTTGTCCTTCTTCCTGTCCAAAGGAGAAGGTAACTGTCAACCACATGTTGCAGCAGAAGTCAATGGCAGCAAAAAACCCAAACAAACAAAAATATGTTCACTGAATTATGAAAGGGAAACCTGATTGAAAGTAATCAAACCCAAGTTTCCTGTCTTTCATTTGTACAGCATATAAACTTAGTGATATAGGTTTTTCTTCTCTCATGGTGATGATGTTTGTAGACCAGAATTTATCAGAGGTTGGCTCTGCAATGCGTAGGAATCATGAGCATGCAATGTCTGCCCTTTTTTGATAGGTCTGCATGCATTTAAAGGAGTGAACTGCATCAGTGCATTCGTATGAGGAGGTGCAAAGGGGTGGTGGTTGTCAGGGGGGAATAGTTCCAGTTCCAGTTACACTCACAGCAGTGTTTGTTTGATATGCATCACATGCTTCTTCACCCAAGGTGCAGTGGCATGAAAATGGCTGAAGTGCAGAAGTTTCCCTGCCAGTCCAGCTTGCACCAGTCTAGTTCCATTGGCTCCAGTCAGAGCATTACGATTCTCTCGTGTTCAAACACTGATGATAGGTGGCTAATGCCCTATTCCTTATCTATTTATTGTCTTCCTGTAGATGCAAACCAGAGAGGCCTGTCAGGACCAGTCACTGATTCCCGTCATAGTTGTACCTATTCTAGAGACTGTAGCAGCTCTGCTAAGGCAAGGAGAAGGAATTCTCCTGAATCCACATCATGTGTCATTGGCATTCAGCATTCTCCTAACAGTCCCTTTGGATCATCTGAAGATGGAAGACTACCACGGTGTCTTCCTGGGAGTCCATGAAGTGCTCTTCTCTATTGTGCAGTGTCATCCGAAGGTATGGCTGTGATGGGGTGGGAAGAGAGGAAAAAAGTATAAAGTACAAACACACCAGTGATGGAAATTTTTTTAATAGTGGCTTGAAATACTTTGTCGTGATAGTATGCAAGTACATTGTACGGCTTGTCATTTATAAGGCTGGGAATCTCAAAATCACATCATTTCAGTCACTCTCCTGCTTTGCTTGTGCCTGCATTTTTGTCAGTAGATTGCTTATCAGCATCTGATGCTGTATTAGAATAAAACTTTTCCTTTTCTATGATTGGTTTCTAGAAGCACAAGTGGCTCAGTGTCTAGGACCTCATTCTCACTAGAGGTCAGGGTTCTGCAGTTCTCTGAAAACAGGACTTAGACATATTGGAAGTTGGTGATCTTCAAACATTGTACCATCCTGGTGTTCTTGTCAGCTTTCTGGCATGAGAAAATGAAAATGTGCCAGTAGTTGCATAGGGCTGGAGATACTCCTACGTGGAATATGTAGGCAGAGATGGAAGAAAAAAGGAAAGGGGCCTCATGCATTTGTATCAGGACTGAGAGTGGGAAAAGTTAAAGATGGGGAAATGGCAAATTCTAAAAGCAAGGCAGAATACATCGCTAAAATGCCCTTACAAAAACCCTATAGTGAATAGCTGTCTATGCAGGCTGTTTTCACGCTGATCTGTAGTGTCACTGTATGCCACGTTCTGTCAATCTGTCTGGTTATGCAGGTTCTCTATGAGCAAGGACAAAATCCCTAGGTATTAGGGTGCTAAATCAAATGTTGCTTTGGAGAGATGAAGTAACTCTAATGTGATGTTTACTTGCCATTTATATTTGAGTATGACTAGGAATGCAGTCCTGCTCCTGGATTCTCTGCAGGTGCAGAGTGAAAAAATAGTCTCTACCCTCTCCACTCCCTTTACTATGTAATGTGAGATGTTATTATTTCATGTATTTTGCAGGTGCTGTTGAAAGCAGCACCATCTTTTCTGAACAGTTTCCATCGTCTGGTTATTTCTGTCATGCATGAAGGACGTCAGAAAGGAGACAAAGGTACCATATCTTTTCCACCTTTATAAGATATAGATATAGATAGATTGATATAGATATAGATATATACACACACACACACACATTGTAATTTTATGTGTTCTGGAAGAGGCGATGCTGAGCAGGGCACACCAGAATCAAAACCCAGCTGTGACGTTGAAACTGTTAGCCCCATCCGTCATTTATGTAAAATTGAGGATGAGCTTTGTGGTGTTATAGGTTTATGAAGGTAACTGTGGCTCCTGTGGAGCTGCATGCAGACAGCACCGCTTTTGTTGAATAAGTTATTCTTCAGTGACTGGCAAGTAGACAGGAGCCAGTAAGGCTTTCTGTGCCCAATTTCCAGTCTTTCTATCAGCTACTGTGCCTGAAAGCATGGTGGCTGTGAGCTCCCATGATTCCTGCTAATATATGTGAATTATAATCCCAAATGATCCTACTAAATGGAATTTCTTGAGGCTGGAACTATGTTTACTATAGACCTGAATTGTCACCATTCTGTGCTAAGTATAAAGCCAGAACGTTATATGTATTTGAAGTGTCAGTTGGGATTAGATGATGTATCTGTATGGTCAAGGATTGGAAGTAGTGTAGTTAAATATCCCAAAACGAAGAGGAAAAAAAAAGCTTACTACTGGAAGTTATTAAAGAATTTGCATTGTCAAAGGAGTCAAGTCAAAGATGTTCACAGCGATTAAGGTAATCATCCTGTGCTTTGTACTGGGCAGGGCAGAGACACCCTGCTAAGAGTGGTGAGTTTTTGAGACAAGTTGATTTCATGGCCTGAAACTGATTGTATCTTAGCTTTCCATCGATGTCCTATAGCTCATGCCATGTTCAGATTTATCTCAGCTCGTGTGTTGCCCACAGTTGTGGGCAAATGGAAGTGTATGTATTTGTCATGGAGGAATATAGTAGCAAAGGCTCAGTGACAGAGGAAGAGGTATGTTAAACTAGTACCAAACTTTGAGAATTTGCTTGCTTCTGCAGTATGTATACATAAGGCAAGGGTCACAAGAAATTTATGTGGCATCCTCAGGTTGAAAAACATGATGTTTGTCTTTGCAGGATTGTTCTGTTTTTGTAACAGATAACATGAAAGTAATTTCTGAATTTCCCTTCTCCCTTGTTTGTGTTAGCTCTCTTCATTCACTGCATACTGAGTAAATTCTCAGCTGATCTCACCAGTCTCACTTTAAATATCTCCAGTGATGTGGCTTCTGCCATGTAATAGATCTCATCAGAAAGCTTTTGTAACATGCTCTCTTTCTAAGAGATATATTCTGATTTTCTGTAGGTAGAGAATATAATTTTCCTGTCTCCTTTTCTCTCCTTCACAGTGCTAGTTGGGATTGAATCATGGAAGGGACTATAACTGCTGCGTTTAGCACTTCAATGTCTATAACAAATAATTTTTGCCTTGCAGTGCACATGGAGTTAAAATCAGTGTGCTCTTGCAAAATGGTCATTGTAACAGATGTATATGGTGTGTTGTGGGAAGCCTCTCAGCAATAACTTTGTAAAAGTCAAGCTGTCCTTGGCCTCATGTAGTTCAAGAATTGTGGAAGAGTGGGTGATGCTTTGGGGTTTTTTTGTAGTGTTTTGAAACCTCAAATGCCAGGCTGCATCTCGCTTTCTGTTTTAGGCAACACAGATGAGTTTGAAGTTATACTGAAATGTGCACACTTGGTGGAACGGATGTATACTCATATTGCTGCAGAAATGGAGGACTTTACCATGTTTTCTGCTTTCATGGTGGCGCAGTATGTGACTGAATTGCAGAAGGTACGTTCTGACCATCTTGAAAGTGCCATAGTAATGTGCTGACATTGGATTCTTATTCCAAAGGCAACTGTGTTAGATTTTGTAAAATGTGTGAAGTTACAAATGTTGCCATGCTTCATGGAGATACAGGTTTGATCCACACTGTTACTTTGAGCAAGAGTTCCTGTGAATCTTTCTTACCAAACTCCTGAAAACTTTCTAAAGGCTGTGGGGCTTTTATAAAGTTAAACAATGCAATGCCCAGTTACAGAACTGCTTTGAATGTTGCTTTTACTTTGTAGAATGATAGAATGATTTGGGTTAAAAGGTTGAAAGATGATCTTTAAAAGTCATGCAGTTCAACCCTCCTACAATGAGCAGGGACATCTTCAACTATATTAGGTTGCTCAGAGCTCCATCCAGTCTGGCTTTGAATGTTTCCAGGGATGAGGTATCACTACCTCTCTGGCCAACCTGTTCCAGAGTTTTGCCGCCATCATTGTAAAAAATGTCTGCTTTGTACATCTGGTAGTTAAATTCATTTCTCAGTTACTCTCAATTGTCCAGGACTGATAGCAGTTAGGGCCTCATCTGGCAAAGTAGTGGTGGAAAATTCTCCTGGAAAATATCTTTTAATCTGATCTAAATGATTAAGTGAGTGGAAAAAATGTTACCAAGCCAAGGATTGTTAGCTTTTCGGTAATTCTCCTTCTGTACCAGACATATCACTCCAAACCTTCCTGAAAGCAACTACTCCTGCTATTATGGATGCCAGAGCCAGGTCAGTAGTTTCTCACATCCAGAACTAAGTTCAGCTTGTCATATTCTTCAGCCTCATTGATTTAAATTTCACCAGGGTTTGAATGCTGCTTGTGCTGCAGGTACCTGCAAATTGATTATTTGTGGCTCTGGCCTGGGCACGGGCAGAAATACAGAAAGGAATTTTAGTCTTTATTTTTAGGCCCTCTTACAAGAAAAAATATTCTCACTGGTGCTGTTTCAGAAGGATTATGGTGTAACCAGTGTAACTAACCATGAATGTTATTACAGAGGTTAAACTCAGCTGCCCTCTCTATTGCCCATCTTTTTTCCAAGGTTTGTGAGCAAAACAATGGGAGATGCCAGTTTTTAGCCATGTTACTTAGTGTTCCTGCTGAGTTGGTTATGGTTTGCACAATGAACATGGTAGTTCAGCAAAGGGAGAAATTGCTGATAAGACTGCTTCTGCTCTCTTTAACCACCTCTGAACTCTTTATTCTGTTCATTATGTATGTCAGAAAACCCGACTTGAATTGTCAAACAACCTTTTTAAATTGAAAGGACGCTTGCCTCAGTATTAGCAGGAGTACAAAGTCTCATGAGACTTCTAGGAAAGTTCTGTGCAATACTTTCAGTAGGAAATGGAAAGTGATGGATGATAGGTGAAACCACAGATCAGTAATGTATGCATGGAACCTTTGGGTGTGGAAAGGAGAATTGGTATAGTGAGCCACCAGACGCTGTGACAAAGAAGTGTTTTCTGTCTGTGAGAGTAGATTGATCACAAGTAGGTGATGATTTATTTGCTCATTAGACTGGTGAGAATTGATGGATATTGGAGGAAGGGGAGGCTTCAGCATGTCTGTCTTAAGTGGGGCATGTACACATCCCTCATGTTGCTCTGCAGAGGGAGAGAAAACTTCCTTCAACCATTCATCTCTTCTGAGATCAGATCTGTGCTTTCTGCCTGTGATCTGAAGGCCCTGGGAGTTCATCAAAGGTAACTGAGGAAACCATACTTGTAGATTTAAGTCTCTGTACAGACATCTTTACATTTACTGGGAACCCCTTTAAGGGTCTGCAAACTAGAACTCATGAAAGTTACTGGCCTAAATAGTCACTTACCCCTAAAGTGGTTGTGTAACAGCTCCCTCAGTGCTTCCTCTTTATACCATGAATTATTTTGTATTAATCTAGAAAGATTCTTTGCTGGAGTGGGTGGCATCTCTTTCATACTATTGACAGTGCTTTTCGCTTGTTGCCTATGAGCTGTTGCTTAATTCAGCAATAGTGAAATACCTCTTCACACATTTAATGTCTCACATCAAGAGCTCTGTAGTGCTTGACAAATTGGTTGTGCTAACTATATAGACCATAAACCACTTATAATTAACTGCCAGCCAGTAGTGGCAGCTGTTTAAATCTTTGGTTCTGCTTCCTATGGTGTTATTGGTGTTTATTGGAAATTGCAAAGGGAGAATGGCCCAAATAAGGCATGGGTCCAGATAAATTTGTGATGTGAGGGATGCAGTTCCCTTAACTGCAGTTCTGAGGTAACTGCTTATCCCAAATGGGCCATCTGGTCCATATTGTCAGTAGCTGTGGGCTTTCCCGTCCTTGTTCTCTGCCATGATTTCTCTGCCCTAGGAAGGGAGAGCCCAGCCCAGGGCATTCACTGGAAGCTGTGAGGCTCAGCTGTTCTCTAACTTAAGTGCATAGTGTAGGAGGAAAACATCTGTTATAAACCAGCCAATTGATTAACAGACAGAGAGACAAAAATTACAACCTTTTGGATATGCAAACTATTCAGGATCACAGATCCAAAGAAAGGCTTATGTGCCTTAATGTCTGCTGTATATTTTTCCCAGCTGTGTTAGTGGGTCTAATAAAAAATATTAGCTGTTCCACATTTAGGGCAGACAGAGAGCAGGAGCCTGTCACAGTGATTAGGAGTGCACTTCATTAGTGTAAAGTTTATTAGTTGCCTAAGGAAGAAAGACCCCTGAATTTTAATGGCAGCTTTTTATGTAATTTTCATTAGGCCTGAAGTGAAGAGGCCTACATCTGGAGGCATAAAGCTAATTTTGGGATTCGGCAAAGATAAGACATGGTTCTGCAGCAAAAATAATGTGATTATGCCAGAGGCCAGCACTGTCTCAGGCAGTGAAGTATTTAGCAAGTGATTTGAGGGCATAGGACAAATTTCAATTAGCCTGGAGTGCCAGAGGACTCCAGAGTCAGCACTCTGATGTTCCTGGCTGTAGTGGCAGTTCTGCTGGTTGTGGGGTTGAGCAGGGGTAATGTCAGGATCAGGGCACTGAGTCCTGAGTCATTTGTTGTCTGCCTTCAACTTTCTGCATGACTTCAGACAAGGTGCCTGATTCCCGGTGTTAAAACAGATTAAGGACATGTACATCTGAGCTTTTTGAAGGCTTCTTTTATTAAGGTTTGTACATTGAGGTCTTCAGATGAAAATTGTTAGATAAATATCAAGTTATCAAGTGATAAATTAAAATTTTTTGACTACCCAGTGTGATAGAATAGCCTATAAAGGAAGTGCTCATTTGAAACAGAGACTTAGTAGCATACAGCCTTTACAAGCCATAGAGAATCTACTGAAACGTCTAATCCAGGGCAAGTATTTTAGGGCTTTTTAGTTACAGTTGCTCTTCTGAGGTTTCCATGTGATTCCAGGATGATTAGTGTCTTTGCCTCTGCAGTGATGTGTATAGTAGTACTCATGTGGATTTTATTGCAAAGGCTGTGCTTGTTCTGCAAAACATGTTTGCAAAAGACAGGAAAATAACTGCACAAGCCAAAATCTTGTATTTTATCTAATGGACTGTTCCAGATGGTGGATAAGTTGTTGTTAGCATTTAATATATACTGACTGTTGAAGTGGTGTTTTCTTTCCTTTTTGTCTTCAAGTTTAATGCAGTTTGTTCTTCTTGTAGGTGACTTTGCACCCAGCTGTGAAGACACATCTCACAGAAGGAATATATCACATCCTTGACCTTTGCATTGAACGGGACATCAAGTTCTTAAATGCATCACTACCAGCAGGTGTAAGGGAGGTCTTTAAGGATCTGTATAATGATTACAACCACTACCACAAAGCAAAAAAGCAGGGGGAGGAGAAGTACACTGCATGATGAATCCTGCCTTGTGCTGTGTAATCAGTTATGAATTGACCTTGCAGTGCCCAGAACACTGTTTGGTTTGGGATGACTAGTAAGATCAAATCTGAAGAGGGCCCTAAATACTGATTGCCTTTATCTCTGTACAGCCAGCCTTCATAATGATGAAAAGGGAGGGAGGATGTGTTGTTTGGTATGGTCATGCTGTCACAAGTGGCAGAACTGCTGTGCCTGTGCTGGCCCCTGGTGAACTCACTGGCAGCCTTGGGGATCTCACTGCAATTTGGCAGCAGATGTCAGGCTTCAGGCTTTGATGCATCACAGTACTTTTCTGTGGATGCAAGTCTGGTGTAAAAGCCATTGAGGGCTATAACCCCTGCTTTTGCTTACATGGTAAGAAGAATTAAAGCAATTAAAGTGCTTATTTTTGTATTTGGTTATTTTACTTTTTGTTATTGAAGAAATCTGTGAATGTTACACAGATGCACAATAGGTTATTTTGCAGAACTGTGGAAATAAGAGTAAAAAATTTGAAAGTTTGTATCTCTTGGTGTCATTAGTTTTACTTTCAAGCTCAGCTGTGGGCAACCTGGTCTGACCCATTGAATTTCCTTCCCAAATGTCTTACCCTGTGATCTCATGATAATGAAAAAGACGGACTGCTTAGAGCTCTGGTCGATTTGCTGTCATTAAGCAATTGCACTTAGTCATCTGAGCTATGGTTGCCTTCAGTGTACATTTTTAGCTTGTGACAAATGTTAATTGCTACTGTTACTGTCTGAGACCTTTTTGGTCTAAGCTGAGCCTGTTCCTTGCATTCACTCTAGGTTAAGAGCAAGCCCTAGACTTATTGCAGCTCAGCTGATAGTAATTTAATAAGCTGCAGTCAATTAATCACATTTGAGCTTGTAAGAAGCTTATCAAGCTTTATCAAATAGCTCCCTTTCCTTAGCTAAACTACAGAAATTTATTTGCTTGAAAATGGTAAAGACTAAAGATCTAAATTTTTGAGAGTGATAAGGCTGTCTTCACACATACATGGAGTTAGTAGAAAGAACTCAATATTCTCTCATGATTACCTGCTTTGATCTATAGGTAGGGGGTGGGCAGAGGAAGACTGGAATGTGGCTTACCACTTTTACTGGATCCATCTGCCTTGTAGCAGGGTCCAAAGGATCTGGGGCAGGAAATTCCACATGGCTCAGACAAGGTAGGTGAGCAGGGCTGGCTTACTTTTGGACTGGAGATGACCCTCCTCTCATCCTCAAAAAACATCTTGGAGAACTTTGTTACTGTGCAAGCGCTGCTCAGAAGTTGCAATAGTGATACGTTATCAACACTGTTCTAGCCACAAATGCGAGCCACAGCACCATATGGGCTGCTACATACCAAGTTAACTCCATCCAAGCACGCTGTGCACCACTGTGCCACTTCTGTATTTTATTTCAAAGCTGGAGAGCTGACGTGGGCCTGTGATGGGAAGGGCAGTTATTGCTGCCCCACCATGCAGTGGGACGGGGACGTAGGTCCCAAAAGGGAAACATGTCTGAGCTGGGGGCAGCCAAAAGGGCACCAAAGTGGGGAGTTCTCCAGGGTGAAGACAGTTAATATGCTTGTTAAACAAAGAAGGGTTATGAGCGCTGGGGGAGGATATGGAAAGAACAGTGGAAAAATGAGAGCTAGGTTTGGAGCGGGGGAGGAAGGAAGTGAGGTAGCATCTCTGGTGTGGTAAGTGTCACAGCTCCCCTGATGTAGCCATATGGTTGCAAGCCACACACATAGCTCAAAAGCTTCTGAGTGCAGACCACAGAGTAAATGACATCTTAGCCATCATTTTAAAGCAGGCAGACCAGTTGAGTTGACATCAGTTTTGTTTCATTAATACTTATCTTTTAAATGTTACCAATTTTATCTTGGCTTGGAAATGAAAACCTGTAACTGACTTACATGGATGGGGTGATGGAAATAACAAACTCCTACTATAAAAAGGACACAGTGCTTGAATGAATGAAAACTTGAAACCCTACCACAGTTAAACCTTCATTTCAAACATGCTGTGCGACTGCCATTTATTCCACAGCCCTCCTCCTTCACCACGAAAAGCAGCAGAGTTCTGAAGCACAAAGCAGCCGTTTCTGTGTAGAAGTGACAAAGGGGTTAAAAAGAAGGCTGCATTTCACTTGCTAATCCCAAGTCTTTGTCCCAGAGCTGCTCCGGAGGTTTTTTTAGCTAGAATAAATTAAGTCACTGGCAGAGGACCACCTGCTGAGAAAGCAGGCTTTGTGTTCCTGAGCGCGTTCCCAGTGAGTGCAATGTTCCTCTGCTGTCACGAGATGGGGCCATCCCGCAAAGGTACAAAGCACCATCTGAAATCAGTTTTGGAGCCCTTCCTCGTAGTCTGGGTTAGTATGTGAGCTCTGAGCATCAGGAAGATAAAGGGTTTGAAAGAAGCATCATCTCAGGGATAAAGGACAGGACAGTGACCTTTGTTTAATTTGAGCATTAGCTTCAAGCAAGGGAACCTAAAAGCCTTACAGGCTTCTGCAACAGTTACTCCTGGCCAGATTCCTGACTGTTGATGCAGCATCGCTCTTTTGAGAGTTTTTCTTGGCTGCTGCAGAAACAGAAATACCTCCTATTGGAGGAGATACAGAATATCAGGGTCTTGCTGGCTGTGCCACTGTCTCAGCCTGTTACTCTGTGTGTGGTGTTTGTTACTCGTGCATGGGCAGTGCCCTAGTCTGTTGTGCCAAAACTAGCTCAAATATCAAGTAAGAAACAGGAAGGGCAGGAAGGACAGTCAAGACCGAAAAAGGTTGCGCTGGGTCTATTTACTCCTTGTTTTTGTGTAGCTGCTGTGCAAATCTGCCAATTTCTCTACTTACCTGGGGCTTGATGCCTGATTTATCTTGTTAGTGTGGATAGAAATGGCAAAAAAGATGACGGTGTAAGATGGTAGAAATGGTTTTGCTAGTTTAGAAAGTTATTTTTCCTATTCATGCCATCTGGGATGAGACAATGTACTGAGTACTTTCCTTCGAGTTTGAAATGTATCAGTAACTTCCTATTTGTTTACTTCTTGATGTGGCTTTGATGTTTCTGGATAAGAGAAGGCTCCTTCCAAAGCTTCCTTTATGGGTTAAAACATAACAGTATCAATAATGGAGTACTTTGAGAGATTTCTATACTGTTATTACTGTACCATTAAATGTCTACAATGGTAATAGTTTGGGACAGGAGAGCCAACCTGCAAGACTGGGATAGGCTGGATGAGCAGGCTAGCAAAAACCTTGTTAAGTTCCACAAGAACAAGCATAAAATCTTGCACCTGGGAAAACATAATCCAGCAGTGCAGCACAGGCTGGGATGTGCCTGTCTGGGGCGCAGATCTGTGGAAAGGGCCCTGGGGGTTCCAGTGAACACCAAGATCACCAAGATGTGTGAGTCAACAGCAGTGCTGCTGTGGCAAAGAAAGCCAGCAAGAAGCACAATCCCATCAAGATCATCACCAGCAGAGATAAAGAAGTCATTATCCCACCCTACTCTGTGCTTGTCAGGCTACACCTGGAATACTGTGTTCAGTTTTGGTCCCTGCAATGCAGACAAGATGGGGACAGGCTCTGAAGGGGGTCCAGGGAAGGGCCACAAATGTCATCAAAGGACTGGGAAGCCTTCCATGTGAGGAAAGGCTGAGAGAACTGGATTTGTTCAGCCTCAAGAAGAGAAGCTTTAGAGGGAGACCTTATCACTGTGTTCCTGTGTTTCAAGGATGGCTACAGAGAAGATGAAGACTCTCTTTTTACGTGGAGTCACATAGAAAAGACAAAGGGTAATGGTAGAAGTTACTCCTGGGGCCATTCCAAATGAACACGAGGAAAATTTTTCACAGTGAGAACAATTGGGTATTGGAGAAATCTCCCCAGGGAAGTGGTGGATTCCTCAACACTGGATAGTTTTTTACAAGTTATTTTTTCTAGCAAAATGACTGCTTGATTTTTTTTTTTTCAATAAGAAACATACAAAAGTGCCATTATATCATTGCTGGTAGTGCTGACATTTGCTGCGGAATGATCAGTGATGTATTCTGCAAGTGGTTAAAGTTTCCAAAAAGGAAGATGCTCCTATTATTGTACCTACTGTGTAATATTTATGTCACAGGCAAGTGGAAGTGAAACCTGACTTGCTATGGAGCAGTACTGATTTGTAGTCACATACTTTTTTCTTTAATATGAAGGTGGGTTTTTTGTTCTTTAATTGACTTTGAAGTGTGAAAAATTTGTGAAAGAAAATGTGTCTTTGTGACCTTCTCAGAGCTTTTAGTCTAGGAGAGCCCTCTAGCAAACATGTTAACTGTTCTTTGAGAGAATTTGGGAAGAAGAAATAAATGCACTCCAAGTGCCTAAGCTGTATTGTTATCCCTTTCCTTTCAAAGAAAGACACTGACTTTTTGTACCTATTTTTAAATATGGTAACAAACAAAATGGACAAAATCCACTTAGTCTTTTGTAGGCATTTTTACTGCAAGCATAAAGTGGTAAGAGGTCCAGGCCTGCAATGACTTTCCAATGGTGACTGCTTGGTCCTCTCTAGGTATAGAATTGTTTATGTCAGGAGAGCCTTATTTGGTTGCATGATTCTGAGGCTTCTCTCTTAGGATTGGTGGAGACCAATTTCTGCCCCAAAGCAATTGTCATTATTTTGATTACTTTTTGTAGAAGTTGGATTCAGAATTGCTTCTTTAAGGAAGTCCTACAGATGATCTGCTCTGAGCTAGGCATCATCTTGTGGAGGCTGCTGCAGAGCCTAGGCTCTCTTTTTCCAGCTGGAAAGTTACTGTAATGCCTTTTCAGGTCTTTCCCACAATGAGAGAACAGGAGCGTTTCTGCAGATGGGTGGCACAGAGGATTTGGAAAGCATGCAAAGAATAAAAGGAGAGGAAAATTTGGGACAGGTCCCTTGTTGATTCATCCATCTGAGTTTTCTGTTAGGTCCAGGCACCCTTGCTTTCATTTTTACAGCCTCCACTTGAGGGATTGGTTCTCCAGGCTTTTACAGAGCTGTGCTGCTGCTGCTCAGGAACATGCACAAAGCTGATGCATTGCTGTCCTAACAATGATGACCATGGACTGCTTCTGCTATAGGAAGAGAGAGAATAAAAAGAGTGGGAATGGAGGTCTGGGATGCAGCCAGACTATTACAAAGGCTCTTTGCCAATGAGATGACTCTGTTAATGATTTGATTTTGAGTATCAGCAGCTTACAAGACATGAAGAAGTGCCTGGTAGCTGTAAGCAGAGCAGCTTGGAAAACCAGACTGTCCTTGATTTTCAGTGTATCTTAAACATCCGTTGCTTTATTTGGTGTGCCGCAGGCACCTGGAGACCTCTCTGGGCGATGGGCCACCATGTGTGCAGCAGAGTGAACAGTGAGCGGGCACTCGCTGTCCTAACATACTGTCAGGTGTGAGAGACAGTGGGTGGGAGAAGAAACAACATTGTAGGAAGAAGTGATTGATTTGTGGTTAGTTTTTCATGCCAGTTTTAGAGCAGGATGTGGGAGTTCCCTCCAGTAACCTCATAGAACATTATTCTTGGGTTTGGGGTTTGTTAATATCCCAGGAAAAGAAAAAAAAAAGTAAAGGACTGTGTTACAAAAAAAAAAAATCAAAATTTCATGTTGGGGCACAAGCAGACAAATCTATAAAAGACAATTTGATCAATACTGCCACCGTTAAATTACGTGGTCTGCGCAAACAAACCTTCAGCTTTATTGGAGAGTGTATTAAGTCATGGAGGGAAGGCTGATTTATTACTCTTCATCCAGTAATTGTCAGCCCATAATCCCCTGGAGGGAAAGTAGCCATCCAAGCTTATCACTTGAGGAGAGACACTAGAACAAACAAGTGCTGATTTTAGCCTGGCAAAAACACATTGCCACTTGAGCACAGCTGGTCTGTCCCAGCACAAGTGGCTGCTGCTTGTTTCCCAAGGCTCAGGAGTGCAACTGATTCTGAGCACCCAGTGGCTGAGAGTAAAGCTCAGGGCTTTGGTCTTGCATCTGCTGCAGGCCACCTGTGTGCTTGGTTTGCCGAGGGCTTACCTTTGGCCTTTGACACAGGCAGGGCTCTTCCCTGTAAGGGATTTGTGCTCTTTGAAAAACATTTAATGCTCTGTGGGTACCTAAGCGAACTGAGATTTGTCTTTTTTTAAACAGCTACAGAGGTGAGTGATACAGCATTCTTTAGTTGATTTGCAATATTCCCAGTGATAACCAGAAGAGATGTTGACTGACAGCATAATTTCTGTCCCTTTTGTCTTCTCACCAGATGTATGTGAAACTTGCTATTGTTTTAGTGTACATTTTACTTTCTTTTCTAGGATCTGTTGAGATTGTTGTGTTTTCAGGAGACAGCTATGCAAATGGGAGCTGCCAGTACCTGATTTCTTCAGACTGAAATTTAAAATATGTTCATGAAAGTTTTCATAACCTAAGCCCATAATACTGAGAGCCTAGACAATGTGCCTCCTGGTATCACAAGCAAAGGAAGTGGGACTGAGAAACTGTTATTAGCAGCTCATATTTTGTTTGTGCAGTGACATCTAAGAGACTTTCTAAGCAACTTATTTTCCCTTGTTATAAAGGAAGATTTCTTGCTGTAACAAGAGGTAAATCTGTTCTTTAGATCTCAGGCTGTGCTGTGTTGTCTGGATGAGGAGAAAGCTGGGGAGGTGAAATACTTTTCCTGAGCCATGGAAACTTCTTCAGCTGGAAACTTCCTTTGACTCACATGCCCTTTCCCTGCAATAGTACCATTCCTCTCTTCCTGGTTTTGGAGGAGAATATGTAGCTGTGTTGTTTGAATACAGGCAGTACCTGGAAGCTTGGTTACCCTCTGCATCCAGCTCTAGGGTGTGGAGGAGTAATTGTGGTATAGGCATCTTTTTGCCTGCCACACTCTAGTAGTGGTAATGTTTAGAATCAACTTCTGCACATGATTCCTGGGGACTTTGAAAGGCAGAAACTTGCCCTTAGAGCTCCTAGCTAGCCCTTTTCAGCTTCAAAGTGTATTATGATCATTAATATATTAGGCATTCTCTCCTTCTATCCTGCTAACAAGGTTTATTAAGCTGAATGTGTTTGTCTTTGGGCAGCTTCTACATGCAATTGAATGAATAATTTTCCTAATAACTTTAATAGCAAAGACATGAAAAGGAACAGGGATGATGAGAACGGGAGACCAAGGCAAATAAAGCTGTGCTGCGAAAGGAGAGGAACAATTTTATTTTAGGTGTAACTCCACCTATTTCTGGAATTCCCAGCTGACAGCTAAACAGCCTTTCTTGGTTCTGTCTACCCTAACCTATATGGAATTGCACATCACTGTAACATTTATGCTAGCACACACAAATGCAAAAAAAGGAGGTCATGGATGACTGGGATCTGCAGGAAAGGAGAACATGAAAATAGCTTGCAATTAAAAGGTGAAGAAAGCCTATATGAACGTTTGACATTTACATATGCTTATGTTTTAGGTGTTTTTATGAGAACCAGTATAATCTAGTAGAGTGTTTCACAGTTGGTAAGTTGCAGGAGTGGAGGAAGGTCATGAAAGACTATGTCAGGGAGTTTAAGGTGTTAAAAACTGTTGTCTAAAGCAAATGAAATCTTTATCCTTCAAGCATCACCTGTTGTGCCCTCAAAATACACTCAAATACACTATGTGTGGTTGCTACCATGCAGGTGCAATTTTGCTTTTACTCTCACAGTTAATGTTGGTGTGGAAGGACATAAAAGATTTTCTCTGAACAAGGACATGCCCCTAGAACAGTTCTGAGACTCAGTGACTTAGGGGCTGGGATGCTGCACTATGAAGTTAGTGATTTTTGCAGTGCTCTACCATTTGCCAAGTGATTTCACCTCTGTCTTCTTCCTGTCTTGTTTATTTAGATTCACAAGCTTAAGACCAGGAGGGACTACTAGATCATCTTGCCAGACCTCTAGTGTATCACATCACAGTCCATTGAGCTTGATATAGTTACTGCTGTAGCGAACCCAATAACCTGTGGGTAGTTGCAACATATTTTCCATGAAGCCAAATTTTTGACATTAAGCTCTTCAGGGCAGGAGTTGTGTTCTATAGATGCTTTAAGTAGAGCTTCTCAGCAGTGTTATTAAACCAATGCCAACACCAAGAAAAACAACAACAAGGGCAATACCAATAACGTTTCTTATAATAAAACCTATTAATATTTTATTGGTTAAGCTTGTAAAATTGTTTTTGTTTTTCTTTTTGACTGTGAAGCCAGCCACTATGTATGAACTATAGCCTTCAGAAAGGAGACTAAGTAGTGGCTTTTCACTTCTGGTCTGCAAACACTGCTGCAGGGCAACAGACCAGGGGTTTGGGAGGGTACTGGGTCACTGGAAGGGCTCATCAATGCAATGGAGGAGGTTGTAACAAAAAAAAAACCAGCATAGGTAGAAGCTGTGCTCCAGTGATGAAGAGTGGCAGTAAGTTGATCTCCATGCAGCGGTAAGGGAGTAAAATGTTACTGCTGATGGCATATAGGATAGATGGGATGAGTCTCAAATGTAGATTTTATTAAACAGGGAGAATCAGCCCCATTCTTGCATCTTGAATTCCTAACTTAAAGATCAAATAGTCTGCCTGTGCCACTTTGATAGAAAGTGGCTTGCCAAATGGAGCACGTTGGGGTTTTTTTGTAAGAATTCTTTAGCTAATATGGATTTGACATTCCCACAGCTTTGCTCAAACTCTGTCAGACCAGGGAGATGTTTGTCAGCATTGTCTTTAACTGGAAGAGCTAACCCAGTCTGAAATCTTGAAGCAATAAAACCTTGACTTAAAATAGAAGTGTTTGTGACAGGACAGGGTGATAGGAATGCAAGGATCCTTCCTAACCACCTGCCTGGTTGTCAGAGGAGCTCATCTCTTCCCCTTGCCGCCTTTGACTGTCTAGAATTTGCCATGGACTGCCTGCAGGCTGCAAAGAGACTGGACAAGATGAACACGTGCAATGAGAAGTGACCAGAGTTTATTTGCTTTGACAGGAATAGTTCCCCCACCCCCATCACTGGCAGTTGCTGCTTACAGCCTTTGGGTGGAGGAGCTGCAGCTGGTTTCAGTGAAGCAGTGCAGGGCTGCACCAGTCTCATTGCACCCTGTGGGAGGTTACTTTCCAGCAGCATCGGTGGAGCAGAGCTGTGGTCTTGCCTCAGAGCCTGCAGCTCCAAGCCCGATCTGTTACTCCAAACCCCTGGGGAGGATTGGTAAAAATAAAGTGGCTGAGTTGCAGAGAATCTAACATGTTTCTGCACTCTGTGGTCCCTGCTGTGGAGCAGTGGTCTCTGGCACAGAGGAAGGACAAACATGGCTGATGAAACTCAAGGTGCTATCTGAAAGGGATGCAGATAGGTCAATGCAACTAAGAGGAGCTGCCTCTGAAATCTCGGGGCACTGCTGGTCTTGCACACTCAAAGTGGGGCTCAGCCCCATCACAAACCTCCCACTGCCCAGGGGTATCTCTGTGCTGCCTGTGGAGGCACTCACAGCACCAGCACTTGAATTAGGTCTCCACTGTTTTTCCACAGGTGCCAAAGCTTAGAAGTGAGGCTTCAATTCTGGTCACTAGTTGCCTTGAAGGTGTAGGGGGTGCTGTCTTCCCTTTAGCCCTTATTACCCTGGCACCACAGGTGCTGCCATCACAAATACCTTCTTTAAAGCTGGCCAAAGCACAGCCAGAAGCATTGCAGTTACACCTCTGGGGGCAAAGCAAACATGCTTTCCTTGGCTTCAAAGCCTTGCCTTGGACTTCAGCATGAGAGTGGATTCTCTTTCTTACAGTTCATGGGAGTTGTTCAGACTCTGCAGCAAGAGAGAAAGAAGGAGTGAAACTGGGCAGGAACAAAATTAAGTTTATGGTTGCAGGGCTTGTGATGCAGTTTCTCCTCCATAGCTAGAACTGATCTTTAAGCCTGGTTCATTGAATGAGATCAGCCACTAAGGCTTCATTAGTTTAAGGTGCAATGATGACACCCCTGTTACGTAGAACCAGGCTTGGGAGTCCATCCTTTAGGGACAGTTAAAAAGAAAAATTCACAAGTTCAGATACACGTCTGTTTCAGGGTTTTGTTTCAAAGCTAATAGGAAATGTTCAAGTGAAAAGCCCACTGCAAAAAATCCCCAGTGCAACTCACTTCAAAGCAAGGTCTTCCCTGCTGCTTCTATTTATATTACTTCAAGAATGTGTTTATTTTGTTTTTCCAAGAGACAGCTGGGATGGGAATTGCCTATGGAACAGGACGGGTTAAGACAAAAAGAGACTGCCATGGTAGTCTTCCTTTTCTTTTGGAGCCAGTGTAGGTTGCAGGTGAGCAAGGCCACAATGAGACTAACTTCTTGCAGCTGGAGTGGTGAATTTCTAGAGCTTTGAACTGCAAGTCTTAAAATATTGTATAGCCACCACTGTGGGTGGTTCCATTCTTCTTGCCTTGGATTCCCGTAGGATGTGCTACTTTTCCCTGTCAAGGTGTTTAGCACTGGATGTGAACCCTAAACAACTGTGGCAGTGTAAGTTGGAATATGTTTAGTGTGCTTTCCTTGGATTGCAGACTTTATTAAAGGTAACATCTTCCACTGCTCTTTGACTGATCAAAGGTTGAAGTAGATTTGTGTTCAGCTTTTGTGGATACCTTGGCTCATGAGCCTCCGTCTTGCCCAGGTTCTAATCTTTGGCGCTGGGCAGGGTCATCTCTGTCAGGCAGCTTATCCTCCTTGCTAAGTGCCCTGCCCCAGCATCTGCAGTATTTCACCCCTTCATGCACTTCCTCTGTTTGCATAGTGATTACAAAGTAATTTTTGCCCGCATTACAGGATTCCTTAGGTTCCAGAAATGCAGGCTGTTACTGTGATTGTTAAATAAAAGCAAAGCTGCAGCTCAGTACTGAGTATGAAATACTGCCCCAGTCAGATATGTAACTGTGTCCATAACTCTCAGGCTTCTGAGGGCTTAAACTGGTGTGAGAAATGAATGTAAGACCACTTGAGGGGAAGGCAATCTTTACAGCAGACCACTGAGCATCTTCAGCTGCTCTAAATATTTCAACTTTTTTGAATTCTCATTTTTTCAATGTGCACCTTCTGAAATGCCTTCTCTTTCTCTGATTCTGCTGACAAAAGCTTCTGGGGGTCTTCTGCAAGAGTATGGAAGTTATAAGCCTTGCCATTTGCCGGTGTAATGGTGTGCCATCTACATTAAGACATGCTACTGTGTTCATCCTTTTGTTTCTCCTGTCTTGGGTTGGGTATTTCCACAGCTAAGAATTAATCAAATGCACTAATCTGCATTTTGGGACCCAAGGAAATATTCTCAACATTTATTTTCAAGAACTCTGCCCTGCCCTTACAAGGAGGGAGGGGATCTCCAGCATTTTGTCACCATATGGTTTTCGCTGATTTGTGGCTTTAATCATTTCCTCTTGGCAGAGGACTATCCAGCTTTCTGTGCTCTCTACCAGGAGCTGACTCGTGGAAATGGAATTTTCCCTCAATGCACTGTGAGATAAATATGTGTGTGTGTTTGAAGAAGCTACTGAGCTAATGTGCAGGTGATGAAGATTTCTAAATGTGGGGAAAACCCACATATTTGGCTGTTTTAAATAAAGTGTCTTGTTTTATGCATCAGCCATTTGGAGGTTCATCTATTCTAAATTAGAAATTTGTCTGTCTCATTGCTCGCAAGTTGCAAAGTTGGTGACCTGAATGTTGTTGCTTTACAGAGGTGATAGCTGGTAGTGGAGAGAGATGATCAGGTACCATGGTGATAAGCCTGATATAAAATCCAAACCTTAGGCTCGTTGTCAGCTCTGTGCAGATCTTGTGTCCTCTGTTATAACATCATGGCCTTAGGCATCATCATCACCATCATCTAGGCTTCAAACTTTGATTTTTGTGAATCTAAAAGCACAACCTGCTATGACTGGAGGCTCAGGCAGGCAAGTGCACTGTGACCAAACATGAAGTAAAGCATGTTTGTGTAAGTCACAATGAAAAAGATTTAAGCAAATACATTTTTATCTCACTTTTGTGATAGGCTAAGTGTGTGTGCAGTCTGCTGCTGCAGCTTAGCAGATAAGCAGTGTCTTCTTCAGCTGTAGCAACTAGTCAAGTATCTGAACTGTGAGAGGAGGGGCACATCCTTGTTATCATGAGACTGAACTGTCTCAGTAGTATTTGGGATCCAATCACAAGGAGGCAGAGCTGCAGTAGGCAGGGATTCAGACTGTGTTTGCCAGAAATCCCGTTGTTTATAGTGGGGATCCAGGGATTTGTGTATTCGAGGTTGGGTGCCTCTGTTACATTAGAACTGTCTTGGCAAAGCAATCTCTTTAAATTATATGGTTTGTCACCTGTTCTGTCAAAAGTTGGGGTTTTTTGCACGCTGTTTGTTTTCTTCTGTTATAGGATTAAACATTCCAAAACTGGGGCTTTCTCAGTGTCCTCAGGAAGTTATTTCCTACCTTTAAAGATTAATGTCATGGGAATTTTTCTTTGATCTCAAGCCTGCCTTTCATTGGCTCAGTTTTATCCTCTTATTCCTGGATACAAGGGACAATAGCAGGAGAAGTAGGATTTCTTGCATCGAGGTTTGGAGGCACAGTATCACTGTGACCCCAGCTGTGACATTGTAGATGGCCAGTCTTCAAAGCAGCGATGCCTTTCCCTTACGAGCAGGAAACCTGCTGCCTTTTAGATTTGCTGCTTGCTGACCCCCTGACTGATCTTTGGTATTTTTATTTTGAGACACATCCCCCTGTACAAGATCTATGTGCAGCTACAGCCCTAGAAGATTATCTGTATGCTGTTGCACAAGAGCAGGCTGTGCCCAATGCTAAATCCCACAGCCTAGCTGGGTATTAGCTGACAAGCAGGTGATACACAGGGAAAAACTGGGGAGCACAGAGGGTGTTTGTTTGGCTCCTGGGGCTGAAGAAATGGGTGTCTGTGTTCGGGAACAAAGACAATTTGCATTTAATTTCTCTGGGCTGCAGTGCTGGCAACAATGGTAGATGTTCATCTGTAGCATTAAGCCATTGCGCAGTCTGGGCTGAATGGCTGTCTTTGTTCAGGGCTGGAGCTGCAAGAGCAGTGCTCGTTGGGGGCCAAAGCACTGTGTCCTACAGCGCAGCCACAAGCAGGAGCCAGGGAAAGAGAAAAACTGGGTGCTGGTAAAGCCTACTCCATCTCTCCTTCTGTCCCACCGGGAGGTGGTCAGCGACCTTGGGAAGCCCTAAGGGGAAAACAGCGCTATCCTCCAGTGGCTTTCCTGTCAGGTTGTGGTCAGTGGCAGTCCCTGCTAGTGTTCACCTCTGCTCTGCACTGAGAAGGAAAGAAGGGGCTGGCTGTGGCTCTTCCCAGAGGACTATTGTGTAGGGTCACTCAGGAGTAAGCCAGGGCGTGCACAAGGTGCATCCTGCTCCTGCAGCTAGGTGGGCTCCACACAAGATACTGAACAGCCCTAAACTTTACTTGGCTGGGACATGGTCTCCTCCCTAATGAGGCCTTCAGAAGGTAGTGAAGGAGGGTAGGCATGGAGATGGAGTGTAAAAAGTAATGCAGAGCCTTGTACCTGTAGCAGACATCTGAGTTCAGCCAGGTGTGATGTGGTGGATACCTCTCCAAACTCTGTTGGGACAGGTTTGGCACTGTATTAACAGACTTTTAGCTTGTCATCCTGCTTGGAAAGCCCCTCCCTAGGGTCTCCAGGCACTCACTGGGCTGTGAAAAGCCTGTCCCCTTGGACTACTGGCTAGCAGCCACAGAACCTGTTGCTGCATCTACCAGCAGTGTTACCTTCCCCACAGCCCCAAAAGTCCTTGCAGGAGCCATTACCCAAGTGGTGATAGTTTGTCTGAAACCACCACCAGGCAGCAGGTGAGGGGCTTCTACTGGTCTTTTACCAGGAGTGATTTGAAGTCTACTTTCTGCAATAGGTGGTAGGAAAGCATGGGATGTAGGATCCTATTCCCTAGCTCCACAGGGAATGGGGTTTGAATTGGGAATTGACCGTGCCAAACACTGACTTAGAAACCTGAGCTTCTCTTGCCTCACCTAGCCCATTGTACAGTGCTCACCATGCCAGCTAAATAAGACGTAGTGTTAATTGCACTGTGTGCTCCTAAGCTTCTTTCCGTGGCTTTTGGGAAGCTGATTAAGAGAGAGAAAGTAAAGTGGGGATTAATGGGATCCTGGTGAAGGCTTTGGGGGTGGGGGGGAGGGAAATTCCTTGGAGGGGAAAAAGAGGGATTTGAACAGCTGACAGCAAGCCTCTGCAAACAAACCAGGAGAGTTAGGCAGCAGATGGACTAACACTCTCTGGGCTAGTGCCAATGCATCAGATTGATTTTAAAGATGAAGCACCCACTGCCTGGGAAAGCAAGCCCTTCAAGTAGGAACGCTTCCTGGCAGCTGTTCAAACACTAGCTGCTTTACAGTTCACTTTCAGTGCACCAGGAGTCAGTGAGAAGCACTGAGGACTTGGAATATGAAATATGACTACTGGGGACTATGGACCAATAAAGGGGTTATTTTTATAGGGAGGATTGCATGGAAAATAATGTCCAGTTGCTCAGAAATTCACAGCGTGCAATTAAAGAACCAGAAGGGATCAAAGTACCGTCAAATCAAACTCTGCCTTCCAGCATGGTGAGTGCTAAATCTTTCAAGCAAAGGTGAAGATTTCTCTGGAGTTCAGTTCCAGGGGGAATTATTTTGCTGGACCTCAGCTTTAGACCTTGCTGTAGATCAGCCTATGTCATGAGGTCTGACTGGTGTCCCAAACTAGCTGTGTTGCTGGCATCTACCCTAAAGTGTCTGAATGGAATTTACAGGGTACCTCAGTGATGGACTTGGATACATACACTGGCAAATGCCTCCTTCTTCTACACCATCTTTTCCCTTTTACAGAAATTATATGAACTGGAGTGGTTTATTTTTTCCTCTTGCCCTTTTCTCAAAATGAAATGAAAACTTCCCTGTTGATGAAATGAAACTACTGAATAATAAAACACATGAAGACTCTATGGCAAAATAAGCATTTTCACAGCAGTTCATTCCATCAGATTATATATACATGTATATGTAATGTAGCCCAGTAGTCCATCTAATTTATGAAGGCTGTTCTATGGTTCTCCCTCTTAATTTCCCATTATATATAATTTGGTTCTCTTTTAAGTATGCCATACACTGTTTTTATGGTATGCATGGCAAAGGGTCACAGGCTCAGACCCTGAGCTGGTGCCAGCTCCCACATCTTGAATTGCCCCTTGAACATAAGCTTACACAAAAGTTAATCAGTTTTTAGGCTGATTGTACAACATGTGCAGTTGTGATTAGAGTCTATATTTAAGACTTGGCTGCCAAAAAGACTTCAGCAATGACAATCTTGCAAGTATTTCAGCAAAAGCCTGACACAAAATGTGGGGTGGGCTGTGAGTGCCACACAATTTATGCTCTGCCCTGAGGAAATGCCACCCTCCACCCTGGCACAGCACCTTCCTCCGCCTATGCTGGCGTTGCAGCAAAGGGTACTTGTGTTTGTCATCCTGCCTCCTCCTCCATCCCAGTGTTTCTGATGCAATAGGATCAGAGTGAGAAAACAAGTATGATGCAGCAGGCTTGGTGAAGCACAGATGTGGCCAAAGGAGAAAGTGCTTGGAGGCTGGCAGCAAGTCTGATATCAGTGATTTCAGGGGTGCAGAGATGTGAAAAGGTAGAGACAAGCAGCATCAGCTGCCAGTTCCCATTGATGAAGAGTTCCCTGTTCCACTCACTGTGCTGCAGGTTGTTTGCAGCCACAGTAGCTGGGAGAAAACCAATATCCAGCTGTCACTCAGAGCTCAGATGGGCTGTGTCTCAATGTCTGCAATAGTGTGTTTTGACTTTTGAGTAGCTGGGGTCTTGCTGAAGCAAGAGAACCTGATCGGAGAGATTTTCAGTCAGATTTTCAGCTCTAAGTTAAGACAAACTGTTATCTGTTCACTTAGCTGTGAGTCTTGGAGATGGCTGCTTGGCCTTTCACAGCTGGGGTATTTGTTCAGACGTACTCCCCATGAATAGTGTGACAGGCTCTGACAGGCTCTACCAGCTGCTTTGTCATTTATGACATTGTGTAAAATAGATGTGGTGGTCCCTAGGAAGCCAGCAGGAATTTGGCACAAGAAGCACTAGGCTCAGATGAATATCACTTAACGATTCACTAAAGGGGCATGTGCCCAGATTTATCCAGTTCAGTGAGAAGTTTGAGGATTCCCAAAAATAGCATTCCATCAACCAAAGCCCTGTCTTGGTCTGCTTTATTGCAAGACTGTCAATAAATGTTAAAACAAAGTTTGTTTCCCCCCATAGAGTCTTCTGTTGTAACCTGACAGTTTTATGCCCCAGACATCAGTGGAGCACTACTGGCACGGAGCTGAGAGAGTTTGATGTTGAATCTGGACCCGTGTTTGCTTTAGCAAAATCATTGAATGGATTTCTGGAAGTGGGAATGTCATGGTAACTGATGGGAAATGCATTGGGTAAGAAATTATAAATGTCTGACTGATAGCCAGGCATCTTAAAGATATGGATGTTTACTGGCCGAGATAGTTACTGAAACAAAGCATTTTTTGACTCATGGAAAATAAATGTAAACATAAAATTATTTTGTTTTACTTTCTCCTCTCCTGGTCACCAAGGCCACTTGTTTTTAAATGTTACCTTCATGCTTGGAGAATATAAATGTTTTATGGTCAGATTTTGAGGCTGGTAACACCAAAGTCAATCTAGAGTTATGCTCCAGCATGGTCTTTGGAGTTCCTTTGCATTTACATCATCATTGTAGATAAGCTTATGGCTCACGAAAGCAATCAGAACCAATCAACGTGGTTAGAATTTGAAATTTCAAAAGCTTATGCTGAATGGTTCATGAGCAATCTGCAGGCTAGAAGTTATTTGCAGAAAGTATCCAGCAGTTCATTTCAAATCCCATGTATGTTTGAGATGTTCATAAGCTTCTTGCAGACAATTTGCAAACAGAAAAAGAGGATAAAATTCATCAAAATAAATGATCTTCCATGAATTATTCATTTGGTTCCCATCAATCATGCCAAATCTCTCCCTTGTTGTTAGTCTCTGCAAAGAGATCAGGGATTGAATTTATCTTAGAGACAGAAGTATGCATTCACCCCTAGAGGTGCTTCAGCAGAGCAGACTAGCTGCATGTAGGTGATGAGAATAAGAAAGCTTCAGCAGCACAAAACATTCCTGCTCTGTGGATAAACAACAGATTTTAGCCAGCAGGGCTGTCAGGCAGGCTGTTTCCACAAGGACCATTTTTAAACAGAAAAGCCCAACCACCAAAACAAACCCTGAACTTGAAGGGGAGAAGAAAAGAGGGAATTGGTGGTTTTGATGCTAACAGGAAAGGTGTCTTTTAACCCATCCAAGCAGCAGGCTGAGGGTAGCTTTGACTGTTAAGGTGAGAGGGAAGAGTACAGGTGAAGTGAAATCTGGATCACCAAGAAACAAAAGCGGGTATCACGAACTGAGAATGTTTCAGGCTCCACCATGGCTTCTCTTCCTTGCATATGTAATTAATTTATAGTCATGGGCATTCTCCCATAACTAGCAGAAAAGAAACAGTCAGAATCCTTAAACTAAGTGTTATCTGTGTAAAATCTTAGAGAGAGGGACTGCAGTGGGATGGCTCTGTACCCCTTGATTAATATAGTGGAAACTATATTCAGATAGAGCATTTTGGGGGGAACAAGGGCAACCAATTAAAAGAAAAGGGCCTCATTCACTGCTGTTTTGCTCAGGTTGACAGCAGAGAAATATAGTTGACACTAACTGTGTTTTGATAAATGGCAGTGCCATAGCACAATAAGAGCACTAGGAATAAATAAGCTGACATGTTAAAAAAAAAAAGGTTGAGTTTAATTCAAAGGCAATACATGTAGTAGCATAAGCTTTCAGTGCTCAGTGGGGCCTCATATGAGACTCTTATAACCTGGATTTAGTTGCAGTGTGGATGGATTATCCTTGTTCTTTCAATAAAAGCATTGCTATGCTGTATGCACAGCCACAAGCCAGACCTGACTCTCCAAAGCCTCAGCCCAGGGCCTGAGGTGCTAGGTTACAGCTTTTACTATTCAGAAAATGGAAATAAATAGGGCATGATAGAATTTAGGGAACTGAAATGTCACATAGATGAAAGAGGGGCATCTAGCAGCACAGCTGATAAGAATGACTGTTGAAGCACCTTCTCTGCACTTCAATTTACATCTTACCCTTTGCTGTGAGCCCTTTACTCGAGAACCACTCGGCAACATTTAATTTAAACAAGTGTACCTGTCATCTTTGGCCTGTTGCTTCTGATGCTGATGTAGAACACAGACAGCTTGCTGGGAGTGAGAGAGAGGGGCTGGTCTCCCAGGTTGGGATAGCCAGGGCTTTGGCAGCTGGCAGCCTGCCTCCCCGGACATAGAGGTAGCGCCTGGATGGTTTCTTTTTTGAGTCCTGGTTTAGAAAGGAAGGTCTTGTATGTCTCCAGAAAAGAGCAGCAAGAGTCTCAGAGAAAGGTCATCTGGAGGAAAGGCTGATACAATTTTTTAATAATCTCGCCTTCCCTACAGCAGATTAGGAACAGGCTCATACAGCCACAGATCTCTATTTGAGTTTATTTCCCCCCCATTCTAAGCTTTTATTTCAGTCTATTTGACCTACAAATTAATTCTAACTTACGACATACAAAGTAACATGTTTTATTTCACAGTATATTGTGGACACAGAGCTTCAAGGTCTTAACAATCTCTTGTCACAGATCCAAGGCAAGCTAAGGGAGGGCTCAACAGGGTGCTCGTGAGCTGATGTCACCAAGGTCATGAGAGTGGAAGGAGCTCATGTTTGTAACGTGTCTAGCTTGAGTACCTGTTCCTGCCTGCCTGGCCTGCCACTCCTTTCCAGAAAGGCGCCCTGACCTCAGAGGAAGGGCAGAAGGCAGAAGTCTGGCCGTGAAAGCAGCAGCAAGAGAGAGAGGAGCAAATCCCATTAAGAGCTCAACTAGGGATTCAGCATGAGTCTAAAATACTAAATTTTTAGGATTGCAAAAAACTGTGCAGGAAGCGATTATTCGTCAGTGTGGCTGGATCAAGCCTGATCTGTGTGTGAGGATACTTGTTTTCCTTGCCTGTCCTCTCAAACCAGTGCTACAGTGAAGACATTGAAGGAACAGATGCCATTACATGACAAGCACAGGCCCTGTTGTGAGCTGACCCCAGACCTCACTCTGTTCATTCATAAAGTCACCTCAGTGCCTCATCTGCCTAAGAAATCCCACCATGAGCATCACTGCCTTCCCATGGCATCCCTGGTTCAGCACAGGCAAATCTTGTCCCGTTTTCTCTTAAGCTCTGTGCTTCAAAAGGCTTCTGAAAGGGGATACAGCAGCTCTTCCCCTCTTCTTGATCCAGATGACCCCTTTCCAGCTCCCCTCCTCAGATTCACACCTCTGCCAAAAATCTGTCATCAGTTCTGAGGCCACTGGTAAGCCCTGAGAGGAGCCCAGGTCCCACAGGGAAGCTGGCCCTGTCCCGTGCAGTGGATGGGGTTGGCAGGGAGGGAGAGTAGCTGGGCCTGGCTGAAGCTGCTGTGACGACACCCTTGATACCCCTGCATGGATGGGGACCATGGAGGTCTCCAGAGCAGTGCTGGAGGGAAGAGAGAGCAGGACAGGGTGGCTTTTCTTGGCAAGGATTGGCTCCTCCTTTCACAGAGACCTCCTTGACTGGGAGGTCATGTGCTGGTGGGGAGGGACAGCCCTGCCACCCAAACGGGTGCTCTGTGGCCACGGCTGCCTGGACAATGTCCCCAGTGCTGAAATCTGGGCAGTGCTGTCACGTTGCGGCTGGTGATGAAGGGTGGGAGATGCTGAAGACTTGGTGCTGCTAAATTGCTTTGCCATTAGTGACACAGACTCTGTTACCTCAGTTACCTCATGTTTCATTTTAAATACATTTGCTTGCAGGCGGCAGTTTCACAGTCTTACTTACATTGCCATAGAAACAATCTTTCTCTATTTGTTGTGCATTTTTTAAAGGCTCTTTCTCCTTTACTTATCCACTCCATCTTTTCACTTATCAGTGCTTTCTTCATTATGTCCTTCCAATTCTCTCATCTTCTAGCTTGCCATGCTCCAGCTAAGTATTTCTCTTGGTAAAGATGCCCAGCTCACAGGCTCCATCTGTATAGCTGTCAAAATCCACCAATGATAAGCCACACAGATATGAAAACTGGGCTAAGTGTGTGCAAGTGTGCACGTGCCTATGCCCACAAGTGTTGGGATGAGGAGAGGAGAACGAAGTGGGAAGAAGTGTGTTATTCTGATATCAGACTTGTTGCCCTTGACAATAATGAAACCAATTTTAACTTCTGCTTTGTGACCAGGGAATGAGGCTGCCCACTAGATAAGGAAGGGGCTGTGGGACTCCAAGGGATTTCTCACTCAGTTCATTTACACTGGAAAGTGGCACTGCTAAAACTTCTGTGCTTCACATAATTACAGGGAGAAAAAAACCTTTTTGGGCATGCTGATTAAATAGAGAGACTTTATGATGAATCACACTCCCTGGTGGATTGCATTTCATTGTTTGTTTCAGAAGAGAAAAGGGAGAAAAAGGAAAAGGAAGATGTTTAGGAGTTTTCTGATTCCAAAAGTTGACTTTTGCAAACATCCATATTATATGTTGTCTCCCTTTTCCTCTGTTCTTGTTGGCAGGAAGTGCCCAAGAAGAATAAGGGCTATTCATGAGAAAAAAAAGACAAAACAAATATATTCAGTGACTGATCACACATAAACAAATACGCCTTTTTTCCCCCCCCATTCCTCATGGGAGGCTGCTCTACTGCTGGCAAAGAGACCGGCCAGCAGGATCACCTTGCAAATGCTGAGCAGGGCCAAGGACAGAGTACCATCTCCGTGGACACAGGGCAGGGCTTTGTGTGCCAGGCTGGACATTTCTCCTGAGGTGCTGGACCATCTCCCAGCAGTGAGCCATGCTGCCAGCTGCAGAACCTGGGGAATTCTTTGTCCAGCCTTTGCTATGGATGCAGTAGGTGAGGAAATGGAAGTTGTAACCTGGGCCTCTGTGTTACTACTGACTATTTTCCTGGTTTTTTAGATTTTTTTATCTGAGAGAGTAGTTAACTGCTTTGCATTTACTCTTTAGTGATACCCCTTTAAAGGAATTTAAATTCCTTTTCCTCAGAAATGAAGCCATTCTGTATGTTCAGGTAAAGAAACTGTGACAAGTAGGTGGAACATATAGGAAAAGCCCTGAAGTCCTGATTGTCTTGCATGAGAGGATAAACAAAACCCAGAATTTCTCCTCTAAACAGGGCATGAGAAGAAGAACTAACAGCTGTAAGAGTGTTTGATTTCAACATCAGGAAGCCACATACAGCACATATCCTTCTTTTCCTGTCCTTTAGCAAATCCTTTAGGAGCACCAAATGCAATGATGATGGGGTGGACAAAAGGGGGACAGCAGGACAAGATTTAACCTGGTTCTTCCCATCCTTCCAAGTGCTTAGGGTGTGCAAAGGGGAACATACTCAGGAGAGTTTTTGATTCTTGCTGGGCTTCTCCTCATTTTTTCCCTTGGAAGCAGCCATGCACCAAAATCTGTTTATAGTACATAGTTATTAAGATCAAATGTAGCAGTAATAGCATGTGACAGTCTTCTCTTTTCTGAATCAATTTGTACCAAATATGAGTCTTAGTCCTGTCAGATGAAGTGAACTGTGACAATGTCTATCCATCCATCAGGACAAATCAAGCGATTCATACATTTACTCTGAGAAGATCATAGTGCATTTAACATCTTTTCCTGTGGCAGCATTTCCTAGTTTTGTAATGCCAAAGGTAAGAACTGTGGGGTCACCAAGTCCTTCAAAATTGTGAGAACTACGCTGACCATGTTGATGTCATGTAATCACTTGTATTTCTTATATTTGGCTTCTGTCCAATGTTGTTTTCTCCTTCACTTCTTTTTCTTTTCTCAGTTTTGTGCACAGGGAACTTATTTCCTGTGTCACATATGTATGCCAGGCACAAACTTACAGCTGATCCATAAATATGCTCCAAGTGCTATTAGCTGATGGCAGCTATTAGTGTTGCTGGCCTACTGGTTTGGAAGAGATGGGGCTTTCAGAATAGAAATCCACACTTTTTCAGCCTGGTGATGATGCAGTTCAGCTTCATTATTAGAATTGAGTTCCAGTAGTGGGAAACTACTGAAAAGACTCTGGAATTTCTGCTTGGAGAGTCTGAAACATGCATAGTGTAAGGGCAGAATATATTTGCCCTTCCAGAGAGAGCAGGGCTCCATGGGCTGCTGTATCCAATATATCCCCAGCAGAACTTGTTATTGATAAAAAATATGTTGAAAAGCTAAACTCTATGGTGCATATTCCTCCCTTTTATAACTCCATTTGAAGTGACAGTTACCATTATCTGATTTCATGTGGCTTTTTATGTTTAATTTCTCTACTAGGGAAGTTCATGGTGCTTGTTCCCTCACCCTGAATCCATAAGACTCTTCGGAACATCAGCTGCAGCTATTGATACTTTTCCTGTCTGAAGTTATTTTTCTCCCTTATCCTCTCTAGAGACTTAATTACACAAGAAAAAGCTATATGGAGGATCAATAACTGACTTAGAACAAATGTTCCTTCCACTTGCAGCATGGTGACTATCTACTTTCTGATACTCAGACCAATAGGGGAACATCCTGACCAGCTTCTGATCCTTGGACCATTAGGGGGACATCCTGAGCAGCTCTGACCTCCATTTCCACTTGCAGTGAGCTCCTCTAGAGCATGCTGGCTTGTCAACAGGTTTATCAATATGGTGGACTACAAATTCCTCCTGCTTTATGAATCCTTCCCTACAACGAGCACAGTCACACCTGGTAAGATGACTCCTGTTGCTGTAGGAGAGAGTTTTTTCCTTGTATCACACTGACACGAAAAATACTAAGAGCTATCATTACTCAGCAGCCAAACAGGCTTGGCTGGACTGAGGAGAGCACAATAAATCCCTTTGATGAGTTTGCAGGTGATGGGTGGCGTGTTGCTGTTCAATCTCACACCAAAGTTTTGTTTTCATACAACTTTGGCCACATTAGGACAGCTGTAGGGAGTTATTGCTCCTTCAGAGGTAAATATGTTTTGGTTGCAGAGTAAATGGATAGTCCTTTTGCACCTCCCTGCTGCAGAAGTGGCTCTGCTGGATATGGAAAAAATTACCTCAGTTTTTAGTTGAACAGTTGTTTTTTTTTTTTTTAGTAAAAGAGGTTCCACTGCTCAGGCCAAAGGTTCTACGTGACATATAGCAATGATGCCTTCACCAACACAGACACTGCTGCCCTTGAAGGACCTAGCCCTGTAACTAGAGACTGCTGAGTGAAGCCTTTCCTTCCCTGAGCAGACTTAGTGGGCCTGTCATGGACCTCATGGAAATAGTGACTACAGTCTGGGTAATAACGCAGAGATGGGGTGTGCTGTTAAGTACTGCAATGTGTAGAAAGAGACTGTAGGCTCGATCTCTTACTCACACTTACTTAAAATGTTCTCCTCTAACTAAGCAATAAGCAGTGGTAAATCACCCTTTTATACCCTGATGCTTTAGTTATAATGTTTCATTAAACAGCTCTAATTGAATGTCTGGAAAAGCTTAGATCTCCCACAAATTCTCCTCTGCTAATGGAAAAGTCATGTAAACAAGCATCACTTTATTACATCCATTGTTTCAATAATACCTCTTCCAAATGGGGAAGACTTTAATCAGAGCAATTTAGTCCTTGTCTCAGTGCATTTTCTCTTCTGGTCAGTTTTACTGGGGAGAAAAAGAAAAGACACACTGAAAATAAGTTAATGTGAAAAATGGTTGCAGCTTGCATTCTACATGGTCTCAGAAGCGGTTTTGATTGGCATATTTAAAAACCGGTTGCAGAGCACACATCACCTCCTGGAGCTGACAGAGCCACTGAACTTTCTGCCTCAGTGGCTGCTGTGCCAGAGTGTGGTTGGTGTGCTGGCAGCACAGAAGTTGATCAATACCCCAAAGCGATGCAAGGCAAACAGTCTGAATTGCCTTCCAGCAGTCAAGGCACTGTGGCCACCAGCAGGGTCATTCCCAATTTGGTCTGACTTTTAAGTTGTTTCAGGCCTGTAGTTTGGGTCCGTGCATTCAGGGAGAATCAAAGTTCACCCCATAAGGTAAAATATACAGAAGTTTGTCATTGCATGGAAGCTTAAAGAGAAGGTAATTTATAACCACAAAAAAACCTGTATTCCCATTACATTCTTTCTTTCCTGTAATTTCTGGTAGATTTGTAAAGTGGTTCTTCTCTCTTCTTAGCTAGTGGGCAAGGCCAGGTGTATCCTCCTGGAACTGGGGACATATTGATGCATAAATTTTTACCATATAGATCCTCTCTGATGACCATTCTGAACTTTTCATAGCATAACTCTCAGGTCCCAGGGGACAAAAGTCTTCCAGTCCAAATGGTGCTGTTTCTCTGATGCTTTTATTCCAGTCTTCACCTTAGGGTAGGCCTTTTACCAACTTGCACCTCCAGTGAGGGATGCTTTAGCACATCTTCTTTAAAGCTACACTGGGACACCAGGACCTCTGCCTGAACCGAATGCAGGGGTCCTTCATTCATGTGAAGAGAGATCAAATGGCTTCAGTAAGCATTACTTTTTCTTCAGCCATCTGAACTGTAAAACTGGCAGTCAATTCCCTGGTGGGGCCTTACACTCAGAGCTTTAAAACTACATCACCCACTCTTCTATTTGGTTTTCTCAACGACCTTGCATGAATCATTCAACCACCTTGGTCCTCAAGTAACCTTACAGTGAGAGCAGCAACAATATGACCCCGCAAAAATGGTGTCCTGGCACCACAGCCACATTCTTCCCTGTCCCCTGTCTCCTATAGATCATTGGACACAACTTTCCAAGAGAATTGTGTGAGCACCCCTTTCTGCGTCTTTGATCATCGGGTGCTGTATTGCATGGGATACTTTGAATTCTCTAGTCTATTTTGGAGAGGGAAGGAGGAAAATGAGATCAAGGCAGTTACTGAAGGCAAGTCAGGCTCATATTATAACTGTGCTATGTTTAAAATATTTAATTCCACAGCATGAGTCACTATGACTTGGCTGCTATTGACCTGGGTAACCTGAGTCAATATTGCATAAAAGGTCCTCTCGTTTTGTCACTATAAATAAAATCTGTGATTATTCATAGTGAATGCTGAGTTTCTGTTACCATAAGCAGCCTTACAAGAGCATTATGCTCCAAGATGGGGCTATGTCAGTGCTTGTGGGCCATCTGAAGCTTGCCTTCATGGGTGACCTGCTTGAAAGGGGCAGTACATCTGCCCCTGAGCATTTATGCCTTGCAGAAGGAGAAGCCTGCATCCATCAAGAACCAAAAACACTGAAATAATTATGCAGTGATTGCAAAAACAAGAAAAGAAGCTGAGGGAGAAAGAGTGAAAGGAGCTAAACATAGGGAAAGGAAAAAAAGAAAGGGAAGAGTTAAAGTCTCTCCCTGCCTCCCCCAGGACTAATTTTCATTATTGGCTGCTGTTTTATGGCACCATCCCTTCCTACTCCATGTGTTGTAATTGGGCTGGCACATGCTATGCACATCCTAAAGGGACATCGTGATTATCTGTTGGATAACCAGAAAGCCTGTGCAGGGATCTGTGTTTGTGATGAGTCCTGCAGTGCCATCTGGCCCTGCCTGTGACCAGTCCCATATCAAACCCACTTGTGATCCAAGCCCATCCTACAGAGCCTTCTCCCTCCTCTGAAGGGTATATAAATGCTCGGCAGATGGTACCAGGTGCCTCTGAAGGGGCATGAGTTAGCCAAGTTGAACTCATCATGTGCTTGAGGGGAAGATTTCAGCAAGCCCAGCAGAGGTGTGGGCTGTTGCCTGTGTTGGTGGCTGTGTGGACCAGGCTCAGTAGCAGCTCTAGCCAGCGGAGGATAAGAATACATGAGGTCCTGTTCTCTAAAAGAGGATGTGACATCTTGAGCAAGGGGAGGGAAGAGCAAAGGAACTGGTGTACTATTTGGATATGTCAGAGCTGTCCTTTCTAATGTTTTCTTCTTGTATTTACTGGTGTTTAAGTGCCATGGATGAAAAAGACGAGATACTCAGAGTGAAGTGTGACCTCTTGATTTTACCTGAGTTATGGCCCTGAAAGACAGTTCTTAATTGGTTCAGTGATTGTCAGGGGAACAGCACTGATCTGCTCCCTGCCCTTACCCTGGAAGACATAGGAGAGAAACCTTCCTGTCCTGCAAGAGGCATCAGCTGAGAGCAGCCACAGATAGAAAGATGCTTAAGGGTTGGGTTATGGTGCTTGTATTGCAGCTTTACCAGGGAGTCTGTGATGGAGACATTTTCATGTTGGTGCAAGTTTTAATAGTGTTGAAAGAGGAGAGGGACTCATCCTTCAACTCAAACTTCTGGTCTACTTTTGTATTGCATGCCCCACCCTGCATGAGGTCTTCTCCCAAACCCCAGTGCTGCCGCTGCAGAGAGGGGCTGTTTCCACCACCGCATCTCATCCACCTCTTTTTTTTGTCCCACAGAGCACAGTGGACATCCCACTGACCTGCAGTGTCTTTTGGCAGCAGCCTTATGTCTGTGGTTGACTCAGTTTTCTGTATAAATCAGATGTCTCAACTACTCAGCTTGATCTTCACACTAAGTCCTCACACAGATGGCGAAGTCTGTCACAGACAGAAAGGTCTTCCTTATTAATTACTTCACTCAAGTCCTTTACTGCAGACATCTCTATCCACAAAGTGGGTAAGTAGATATTGTTGGCTTATTTTATATCTGCAAAAATTAAGTCCATGGGGTGATCAGCAGGGTTTAAATAGAAAGAGACAGATGTTAAATGACTTTCCTAGAACATTAAGGTGTTGACTGTCCCCAGAGTCCTTGGCTTAGATTCACTGGTGGAGATCATTATTATAATAGAGTGGCAGTGGGTTGCTTTTAAAAGATTGTCATGTTTGACTTGAAAGACCCACCTTACAGAAAGTGTCTGTCTATGTGTGTGTCATGACAAATGCCGGCACCCAGGTTACAAGCCTCACAGCAGTGAGCTAGAAAATGCTTGTTCCTGTTATTTGCCAGAGATTCTGGAACTGGTACTAAAGTATGCAGTCCTCTCCAAGGAGGCTCCCATTCAATTTGCACTCTGACACATTCTTTGGTGTGCAGACTGTGGTGGTCTTGGATCCACTCACAGTCCTTTTACTCACCCATACAAGTTTTACTGTGCATATTAATTGTGACCAAAGTTACTATTTTTCATGGAAACATTGGAAACAAAGTGAAGTTTTGAGGCAGGTGTATCCGATGAAAATTTGCTAAGGCAATATGGTACCACTAAATAGATAATCTTGCTGGAAGCACAGATACAATTGGCATCCCCCTTTGCTGCTTACACAGTCCCAGATAAGCTCTGTTGAATTAGCCTCTTTCCTTGGATTGCTCATCTGATATATTTCTAACTCACCTTTGGTCTCAAATATTTTTACACCAAATAGTGCACTGTACTCAGCAAGCATTTACATACCCCTCACATGATTGATACTTCAGTGTACATGGAGGCACTGGGGGATGTGTTTTTTGAAAGTCTGCACTGAGTATATGTTTAAAGACAGTAGAAATGCCATAAAATTAGGAGCAATTTCAGGAGTGAGAGGAGCAGCAAGCCCATGGCTATACTTAGACTGGAGGAGGAGGGATTTGGGAGAGCAGATTGCTGACCCCAGCACTGGCAGGGTCTGCCTGAGGGGTTTTGCCAAGCCAAGTCCTTCTCCAGTGGCTGCTTCCCCCTACTTGTGGAACAGTGCTAACACCTAGCACCTGAGTTGCTGTCCTATGAAGCTCTGAGGTCTTTCTCAAGAAGCTACAAGTTCTATCTGAGGCACCATACCCAGCTGGAAAGACTGGTGTAGAATACCGCATACCTCAGCTGAAAACCCTCCAGTGGCCCATCTTGGTTGTTGTCATGCTCTGAATCAACAGTCCTTGGTGCCCACTAACTTACACTTTCCCACCAAATTATGCTTGCATTTGCACTACCTAAGCTGCAGCTAACATCTTCTTTCATCTTTTTCCTAGAAAATTTTCTAACAGAAGCACTATCAGTAAGGAGGAGCTTTTTCTAAATGATAATTGAAGGGATTTTTTTCCCTTTCCCTTCACTCTTGACTTCTAATCTTTATTTAGAAATACTCAGCCCTTGTAGAGAGACCAAAAGCAAACTCCATCCCTGAGTAAACAAATTCATATTCATGTGTGTGTATACATATGTACATATATATTTCTAAACACCTAAAACCCAAACATGTAGCATTGCTTGGAGTTATGTAGATGGGTTTTGATGCCTATTTTATTTATTGTACTTCTGTTTGAGGGGGAAATTGAATTTGGGGCTGTATCTGTCTCTGAAAGTGCATTATTTGACTTTTAATCTACATTAGACTGTAACAAAGCACATCCCATATCACAGCTTCTGCTGCTTCTGATACAAAGTCTGTGTTTCAAGAATATTTATGCACACAGGATTATTTAGTTTGGTGGAAGAGGTGTTGCATTCTGCATTTCTTTTTTTTTTTTAAAGAGTATTATTAGTTGTTACTATTTTAATTGCCTTTTCACATAAATTTAATCTACAGAATGGTTGAATATACATATGGGCTGGTGAATAATGAATGTCCCCAGTAAACAAGGGGTTAACTTTACATCTCTTTTCTTCTGCTGGGGAAAGGCTGCCAAGGATGGAAAGAAGAAGGAATGGAGGCTCTCTCTTTTGAGGAGGGGATGAGCCCCAACAAGAAGGGGATCCCAGGTGGTTTGTTTCTGATAGACCTTGCTAGTTTCTGCTATGACATGGCTGAGAGGAAGGACAATAAAATCTGTTTTGCATGATTTATTATGTCTTTATATACCTGCACTGGACCAGTCAGATTTCAATCTAACTTGTCTAAAACATCTCTATTCAACCATGGTTGCTGTGCCTGTTTTTTCCACTCGTCTTATCTCCCTCACCCCACCTCCTGCAGATGCTTGGGCCCATCTAGGACTTTAAAAGGAAGAGCAGCAGTGCTGAGCTCTCTCAAATTCCCCTGATGGCAGCTTTTTTTCCCCTGTGCCCCAGACAGTCCTGTCGACTGCTGTGCTGTCATGACAAGATGGCTGCATTTCACAGCTAATGAGATGCTTTATTAGCACACAGCTGTAAAATACTTGGAAACTCTAGTAGATGAATAATGTTGTATCATAAATATAAAATGAATATTGGTTTATGGCTCCTGAAATATTAATTTGTGCATGGAGTCACTTTTGGAATTTTTTTTTACTAAATGTAAAGATACTTTCAAGTCCTGAATGTCCTTGCTTTGGTTTTTATTATTAATATTCCCTCCAGGAGACATTGACTTTCACTTCCCCTAGACATGTTGACTCCTGCCTGCCAGAGTGATTCAGCAGCTTGCCACTCACTTTTGCAGAAGGAAAGTTTTCTCCTGGCTTCTTCTACTGGCCTGGTGTGACATTGGCTGCAATCGAGGGACATATTAGTGTGGCTGGTTGACTTTTCACACTGACTCACTGTTCAGCAGCTGGGCAGCTCAGAGCTGTCTATCTAGCTGTGGGTCTGTCCTTTATACAGGGAAGGAGGTCCTCACAGAGCATCAAGGCTCTCAGCTTCACAGCTTTCCCTTTTCCAGGCAGGATCACGTTAAATATCCAAAAGTTATTTATTATTGAGGCCGCTTGCTGACTATCTGTCACAGCCATCCAGGTCTATAGAGGAAAGTCTAGAGAAAAACACTGGTTGTTTTTTTAACTGCAAACAAATGCCCATAAAAATACAAGGGATAGGGAGTGATTAACACTGTCTTTTCTCTTTCCCATGCAAAAAATGGAGGCAGGCCATTGTTTTTAATTGAACCCAAGGAATAGAAACACACATCACAATATTTATTTGCATTTTGGTTTTCCTAATACGGTGTAAAATAGCAGTCAGAGCTTATAAACGCAAAGCCTAACATAAGGCAAACCAGAGACATAGATGTATAAACCTGTGTGCAAACCACCTGATTGGTATGTCTTGTTTTATTAGAGCATGGTATATGAAGCTAAATTATGTGGGGTTTATGGATCCTTAAATTATGTGTTTTTATCGATCTCTTGTCACTCTTAAAAATATATTGCAGTGAAAAAGAATGCAGTCTTTTATATTAAAAAAGAAATTCCACTGAAACACATAAAAGATCTGGGAAATATAATTCATTGTGTGAGGCTGACACAAATGTAAAACACTTACTTGTAGCTAATTAGTTTTGAAAATTCCTGGCCACATGCCTTTAGGGACCAGACCAGGAACCACTGCTGTAGTCATGCATGGGATAACCTTCCTGGTTGCCCTGAAGTAGATGTGTTACAGCAGGCATCTTTGCACAAAACTTTCATATCCCCTAAACCACCCAATGAGCTTCTTTGCCCTGCACCATCTGCCAGACCTGAGAAACAGGGCTGTGGGGTTTGAAAGCTAGGGTTTCACAGCAACATAATTTCTGCAAACCTGGCCTCTGTCTGTGTCCCAACAGAGGGGAATAAGACCTGCCAGCCCTCTGTGTGGTCTCCTGTGCTTGGACATGGAACAGATTTGTATGTGGAGACCCACAATGGTGTTCTGGGAAGAGCTGAGGCATGAAGGGCTGGGGTCTGGCTTGCCCCCTTGCAGTACCCACTGTCAGGGTGGGAATACACATTGTCAGTGCTCGAGGCATGTTATGAAGTGCTGACAGAGAGGTTGAGAATACTATGATTTGTCTTATCTGGTGGGGAAGAGGTGGGATGGAGAAGCAGGGTGGGTTTGGTGCTACTCCTTTATGCTGGTTGAGAGTGATTTGACTGATGGCTGTGGCGTACCTGTACCCTGCCACAGCTCATTGCTCTGTCTGAGGTGTTCAGTGATTCAGAGCAATCATTTTTATATCTTCTAAGAAATTAGTCTGTTTCCCTAGTGGACTCTTGCCCTTGCTGGAACTCAGCTGCTAGCCCCAAAATGGACATCTTTGATATTGTTTGATCTTATAACGCAAAATAAACTGGATGCTCACATCTGACAGACCTGAACATAACCTTGGTGCTGTCTTTTCTTACAATAGAGAAATCCCATCATTCAACTTGTCTCTGAACCTAGATTTTTGTGGTCAAATAAAGACAAATATTAAATATGTACTCATATTCCAGGACTTGTTTCTGGTACTCAGCTACTAAAAATTCAGCCATGGCCCTCATAAATTTTACTAATGTTTGAAGTTGCCTTTTTACCTTATCTGCAAGGAGCACCTGCACTGCTGTATTTACCAAGAGCAAGACAATTTCTTTTGTTTCTGCACAGAGATTTAAAAGAAGGGACTTGGCCAGTTCATATGCTACTGAAGGTACCAGCACAGTGTTAACAGGTGAGATAAACAATAATGAAAGGAAAAATGAAAGTACTTTTGTGGGTAGTTTTGAGGCTGAGGGCTGGGTTTCTGGGTTTGAGGGCTTTTTCAGACCAACTTGCTTATCTGACAACTGGATTTCATTCTAATACATCTTAAAGTGGAGGAAAGCTGTGAGTTTGTATTGAGCAGCACTGCTTTGAGGGTTCATTGAAATTCAAAAATCCTATTTTCCAACAGCCGTCCTCTGCCACTTTACAATTTGTGTCTCGAAATGGGATTGTTTGTAAGAAACTGAACTGTGAAAGCATAGCTTGTGAAGACTTTGGAAATGTTGTCATGAGCGTTTCACTTGAACCTCCCTATCCCTTTAGTTTTGTTCTCAATGGGATCTCTGATCTGTGAGTGAGGATGCTTTTCCACCTTCCACTGCAGTCCTCTCCCAGGAGGCTCCCTTGTGTCAATTTATACTGTTGACACATGCTTTGGTGTGCAGATTATGGCTGTCTAGGACCCACCTTAGGGCCACCTGAAGTATCTGTGGTGGGAACAGGGACCTTCCAGAGAAGAGTAAGGCAACTGTCTGAGCACAAAAGCCACTGCATCATCCCACTTGTGTGTTACAGCCACCAGGCTCAGTCCTGCCTTGTGCAGAGCCACTGAAGAATCTTCAAGTGTTCCAGTTTGAACCCACACATCGAGTTATTTGTTCCCGAAGAGAGGAAGTGGTGTCGCATTCTGAGGGTTGTTTGTGAATCTGGGAATGTTCTGTGCCAATGAAAGCCTGAGCCATGGCTGGATGACAGGGTGGAAACATGCCTGCAAGGGGCCTGGTGACTCATCCTGGATGCAAGTGATGTGGAACCAGGTAGGACACTGCCGGCTCAGCCTGGCAGAAGGATGTTTCTGAGGGTATGGCACACTGGCCAGATGAATCTGAATGGGTAAATTGCTTTATTACATCTTCTCTCCCCGTACCCAAAGGAGAAAAGAGGCGCTGCTCTGGGGTTCAGCCATGCACACTGCCTCGGAGTTCATTCTGTGCAGAGACTATTGGTTTATTCTTCAAGGAGAGAGAGAAAACTGTTGTGTTTGCAGAGTTCAGCACTTTATAGCCCGTCATGACAGTCATGATGCTGTGTGTGTCTAGATTAGCACTGTGCTCTTGCAGTAGACCTGTAAATGAGCCTCTGAGGCATAAAGTCTATATATGTGATATTTCTTTCTTCTGGAATAAGGAACATAAGATGTCTCTTTCAGGAGCTTTATGTAGAGGATAAGACCTCTTCACAGACAAAGAGCTGGACTAAGAGTGGTCATTCACTGCTCAAAATGGGGTTGCATGCTAAGGGCACAGTATGAGCAAGGGGATTTAGCATGCTTGGGAGAAGAGAGCCGGAAGCCCACAGAAACTGGGAATGCAACAGAGGAAGTCCTCAGCATCACTTGAAAAGGTGTTGGGAGTCTGACATTGAGAGAAATTCCAGAGGTGGAGGCCTTGTCAAGTCAAGGCTGTGGGCAGAGGACATTACATTTAAGACTTACATTGTCTAAGAAAACCAGATGCTTTTGTTGCCTTAGTCAATGACCAGGATCCATCAAAGACATGGAAGACTGACACTGTTTCCTGTAAGACTGGAAGAAATTTGCAGGTCCCTAAGCATTGACTGGTTGCGCATGCCAGGGGTAATATCAACTTCACAGAAACACACCAATGAATTCTGTTTTCTTCTCACTCTTGCAGTATCAAAGCAGAAGACTTTTCTTTCTCTCTCCTTTGGCTTATCAGAGACTGAGGCATAACTGAGGGCTGTCTCACCTGCCTGCTGTGGAAAATGGCACCTCTGTAATACCCTTTGCCATACTATGCATGGCAGAAGAAGGGCTTCTACCTGTGGGGGGAAGACTGGCTGATGCTGACAAGCCTAAACCATGTGTAGGTGCAGGAGTGCTGCATTACAACAGTGACAGATGATGGGGTGAAGAGCAGATTATTTCTTAAGCACACACCAGTTCCCCCATATTGACTTCCCCTCTGTTGCCAAAGCTGAAGGCATGGGATGGCACCACAGGCTGGTGATGTGGGACAGGACCTTGAGTACCAGTGCCCCAGAAAGAAATGCTAGAAACAGGGTTCTTCATGCATGTCTCTCAAATGATAAAACCCCTGGGGATTTTGTTCTTCACTGAAGATAACAAGCAGCAATCCTCCTGGGACAAAACCAGGGTGTCTGTGAGCCAGCCCACTCCACAGATATGCTGGAGTGGGAGGCAGCATCTCCAACAGCAGCAGCCAGGGAGCTCCTGCTGGCGGATGACACTGTTGTGGTGGTCTCAGGAATAGGCACTGAGACTGGATCTTACTTCTCAGGGGCAGAATTTCACCTGCAGCCTATTTCCAGGGGCACTGTTCTCAGTGTATTCAGATACATGTTTCACTAGGGCTGACCCTGTCTCAGTGTGCCAATCTGAAGCACTTGTTCTTCTGTTCTGAACATGAGGTTGGTTGGGAAAAACCCAAGGGTTTTTCTTATATCTGCTGGGTGGCTGGAGGGATGGGAGAGGGGTGTAGATGGGATAAAAAGGATATTGAAGTGGAGTTAAAGAAGCAGGAAGCATTCAAGCAGCACTGCTTGAAGCATATACATAATTCTAGGAATGCCTCACAAGCTGTATCATTATTATTGTAAACTCCTCTGACTGAAATCAACTGCAAGCAAATGTTGTTCACGATGTTACGCCAGAATGTGGCATAATCATGAGCCAGCAGGGGACAAAAAAAATCAAAGTGAAGTTGTATTTATATTCTGGGCATGAACTAAGTCTGTTCCACTGGAGTCAACATACACCCTCCCCATCACCTACCTTTAGGGAGTTTAAACCTCCCTCTGTCAGTCTGACTCCCACTTGGGCAATGGTTACTTACAATGCCAGGGCATGAGTGATGGGATCCCTTTGAAAAATTACCTTTCCCAGTCAAAGGCCTTTGGATCAAGGCACTGTCTCTTCATTCTGGAATTACGGCATTTATATTAGCAAGGCTGCTAAGAATTCATGTTTAGAAAATATGCACTCTGCAGAAATGTTTCATGGAAATTAGATTTCAAGAGGCAAAAATAGCACAGTACTCTCAGACTGCAGAAGGTAGAGATCCTTTTCTTCTCTCATTCCCCCAGTAATTAATTTCTCTGTGGGCACAATCTGAGGAAAATACTTTATTTCATTAATGCAGTGTCTATCTGTAGGGAACATTCTTTCCATGGACTTTTGTAGCATGTACAACTTTGATTGAGTGCTCATCATAGATCTGACAGAACAATTTCATGGAATCATAGTATGGCTTGGGCTGGAAGGGACCTTAAGAATAATCTTGTTCCACCCTACCCTGCCACAGGCAGAAAACCTTGCACGAGACCAAGTTGCTCAAAGCCCCGTCCAACATGGCCTTGAACACTTCCAGGGATAGAACTTTCACAAATTTAATGCTGATGAGTGTTCTCTCTGTACACTCCTCAATATTATGTGCACTTAGTCAAATCCAAGTCTGGCATAGGTAGGTTTCACTTTAGTGAAACCATTGGAATTGCATCCACTTCTGCAAAAGCTCTATTCGGCCCTTCGTTTGCACAATGGAACTGGCAGTGACTCATAAAATCAGACTGTATCTGATTAAACAACAATGTCTGTTGAAACACAATTCAGTAGGTTCCAGTTCAGTTTGCTTACAGTAACATTCTTTGTATACTTTTACCTCAGAGGCTAGTGAGTCTCTGCTCATTTAGACTGAGTGTTTCTCCCAACCTTTTATCTGTGGAAAACTGGAAAGAAACAAAGAAATTACCTTTTATCTGGCCTGTCCAGTTAGCATCCTTCTATCCTTAGGTCAACTGAAACCTTAGCTGGACACAGTCCATGCTGTCAGATATACATGGTCAGGATCAGTGGAGAACTTGGAAGAATCCATAGACCAAGATGTGCAGGAGGTTCAGCTGGAAGAGTTCATTTCAACCTTAAACTCTAGGAGTTGATGGGAAACTCCTTTCTCCCTTTCCATAAGTAAGACTATGTAAGATATTGCCTTGGCTTTGATCAAGATTCTCCACTGTCTGGGGTTCAGATCCATCAACAATGAGATTTTATCTGGGTCTTCCATTCAAACCTTCTCCCTGTTCCTGGAGAAAGTCCACTACTACAGAGTCTGTTCCCTAGTGACAGTCACTGGCACAAATGTCCTTTATTCTTAGAGGTTGATTCAGGGTCTCTTGGACATTTTGCTTCCTCAGCCTCACATAGTAATTTTTGAATTTAGACAAATGGCTCACCTAGATTAGAGGCTTATGTGGTGAAGCCACACTCATGTATGTCCTACATCTTTGTCATAACCTAAAATGGCAGGTCTTGTTTTGAAGGAAAACAAAATTTCCTTGTCTTCAAGTTGATTTTGTTCTCAAAACTCAGCTATAGGGTAATTCTTGGACAAACTCTGACTTTGATTACATCCTCCACATTGGCCAGTGCACAGGATACTGAGCCAGCAGCTGCCAGAGTTGCAGTCCACAAACTTTTCTCATCATAGAACTGCATTTGGGACCATGGCCTCCTCCAGTTTTCAGTTCTAGACTCAAAGACCCATGAGGAGTCACAGTTTATTGAGTAGAAAGCTGCTCTACTCTCGAGCTAGGATGAGTCTTCTCTAGAATTGGAAGGCAAGCAGCCAGTCACATGAATTCTAAAGTCATCTACACTTTTTGGGTGGATGACTATTTCTTTTCTTAATATGGTAAAAATAAATAAAACCACTTGAGTCCAAATGGTCCATATGAGACATGAAGAAACCGTTCTTCCCTCTCCTAAGTGAGTTATTCACCCTTTCACTGTCAGAAGTCAGGATTAAGGTTGTTCTGACTGCACAGGAGGTATTTAGGAAAGTTTCTAATAACCTGTGGGGGGTATTCATAACATGTTCGTATTTGAAGTACAGGAATCCTATGCAAGACCCACCTTGCCACTGACTGTTGCTTTGAAGAAAGTATTCAACACCTGTGCCTCAGCTTCCCACTGTGGAATGGGAATTGCAAGGGAATCACAGCTATCCTAAATAATACTGTGCTACTGCGTTATTCTGTGGCTGAATTAGTCAGTGTTTGAAAATCAGTTTCAGGCAGTAAAGTCCTATCTTTCTAATAGTAAAGTTGCCCTTTTCCTCAGGAGTCCTATTCAGAACCTCTCAACCTTGACAATAAATTGAAATGGAAATCTTTTGAGTACTGTAGTGAATACATTATTTTAATTTCAGAGGATTTTTGAAGGCGTAAGATTTTGTGTAGAAGGTGATTTTGAATATTTAGCAACATAACCTTAGCTAAAGCTTTGTGCTTCCATAATTATGCTTCTTAATACAATTCTCTTAGTATTTTATATTCAAAATGAGGAAATATCCTTTGGCTCAAGTCCAAATTTTCCTCTGTTTTTTTTATATTCTTTCAAAAGATAAGGGTGTACTTCTTCTTTCCCTTGTGCTCTTTATAGTCTTCTACACATGTAAAATGCTATTATTCTCTCTTGAATCATATAACAAAATGCAAATTACTCTACCAGAGGAGCAAGCATCAAACCCAAGGACCCAGAGGAAAAGGACAAATCAGCATCCTACCAGGAACAAGCTGGAGTCAATGTAAAGCCTGTCAGCTACTTCAGAGTGATAATCCACATCCACACCCTTAGTCTGTGGCAAAAGTAAGGTGAGGTGAATTCTTCACATTCACCACAGCCTAAAAGCATAAGCATCACTGTAACTTCACTTCTGATCTTATGGGTTGACAACTTCCCTAGGGGTCCTTGCCCTCAGACTAACCCCCTGAGAATGTCATCTAAATATAGAGCTGTAGCTCACGGTGTGTGTTCATAGCATATGTGGCCTTGCCTGTATTATAAATTAAATGGTGGCTGAGCATGGCTGGCAGTTGGTTTAGCAGGACTGGTGACTGAGCACACTCCAGCTGCAAGTAAAGCCAAGGGCAATGCTCAGACCAGCCCCAATCATCTCATCTTCCTGTCCACTTGCTGTGTGTCTCCAGGCAGGCCTGAAGAAGGAATGGCTTGTTGCCTCCTAATCACAGCCAGACTGAGTGGTTTGGGGCTGGCCAAAGCTTTTGCAGTTCTCTCTCTCCCATGTTGCTCTGGATAAGCCTGGGTGTTTCAGGGAAGCATCAGGCTGCTGCTGGATCCAGTTCTGCTCTACCCTGTCCTTTGGGCAGGCAGCATCCGAAGGCAGGGCTTTTGGTGGAAAGGCAGTCTGGCTGGGCTTTATTTTCCTTAGAAAGCAGTAAGGCTTTGTAGGGCTATCAGAAAACATCAGCCTGACAGTTTCCTCCACATGCTCCTCTCTCAGCCTGGAGGAGGGGATGGACCTGAAGGAACAATTTGGCATGAAAATGAGAAACAGGCCAAGCTGCTTGCAAACCTGGCCTCTGAAAAAGAGGTAGGGAGGGAGAACAGAAAAGCAATTACTTCAGAAAGCCAGGTTACTCCTTACTCCAAATTAGTACAGCTGCTTTGAAAAACCCTGATGAACCTTTTGTAGCTCAGCTGATCGGTTTGCTCAAGGTGCTCTGCCATTGCTGAAGCAGCAATTTACAAATCTGGAGGAGACCACATTTCCACTTACTGAAATCCTCTACAAAGTGGAACAGCCTTTCTCTGATCAGATGTTTGAGACTCTCATCTGGAAAAGCTTAGTGCTAGAGAAAGGGAGAAAGAGGTCTAGGTTTATAAAGGTATCTAGGTGCCTAAGTGGTTGTCAAAATTCCCAGGTAACATAGTTAAGTCACTGACTATCTGTATTTCTTCCTGAAGTTTGTTATTAGTAGGTACTGAACAGCTTTCAGGGTAAGGGTTGTGATCCTCATTAGCAGTGGCTGTAGTGTCTAGGAAGAATAAATATACGTATCATAAATGCACTTGGTCTCTTCTAGGTGTATGTGCAAAGAAGTATTTTTGTGATGTGGCTCATTGCCAGTGTTCCTGAGAAAGTCACATATGTAATTCTTCCATTGTAAGTTGATAAAATAGTATAATTAGGTTTTGAAATATTTCTAAAACTCTTCTTGCCATATTTAACCCTTATTTATTAAGAAAATGAAAAAGTCAACATGCCCTTATTCCCCTGAAATCTCTAACCAAGAGCTCCTTTCATCCATCATAATGACAGTGATGTGTTATCAAGCACCAAAATGTATGTGCCTCCTCCTCTAAGGGCACTCATATGAAAAGTGAGATGAAGGGACCTGGCAAATGAATTTCCTGACTTCCTTTGTGGTTTTCATTCCTAATTTTAGTGCTATGTTAGAATAAATGTTTCACATTTATTGTTGAAGTCTCTAAATGATTTCTGATCCCACTAGATTAATTCAACTTCCTTTCCCTTGATAGCTGATTTGGATATACTAAACTATGTTCTATCCATTCTGACAGCTGCCCAAGTTATCTGGTAATCCTAAATTGCTGCTAGTCATGTCCATCTCTCAAAGAACAAATTAAAACATAATTCTCTCATATGTCAATTAAGGCTCCCTGCCTTGAATGACAGGATTTCCCCTCTCCCCCCACCTTCCTCTGTTGTATTCACAAAGTCCACTAGATTTACAACTCAGAAAGTCAAAGTCCTTTACCTACAGATTAAGCACAGAGAAAGAACTGCAGCATTCAGATCATCCATCTCTGCCCTGAAGGGGATCAATTTATGAAACAAGAATTGGACATTCTCTGTGTCTTGTTTCAGCTTCTGCTGAAACTGGGGATAAAGAACAAATCATTGGCTATTTCAGGGTCTAAGTGTGACAGGATGAAAACCTGGTCTTAAAAAAGAAGCAGACTTCAGCAAATTCAGAGAGCAGTTAGGCAGAGTCTCTTGGGAAGAAATCCTAAGTGAAGCAGTGCAGCAAGCTGGTGGCCATGTTACAAGCAAAGCGGTGCAGACAAGCGATAGAATCTACAGTAAACCCTATATAGCTGCATCAGGAGCATGTAATTACTTGAAATCCCCCCAAAAAACCCCAAACCCATCTTGCAAATAGTAAAAACAAGGCAGGAAGGCAACATAAACAATACTTCTAAAGGTATGAGGAGCCAGAAGTGACACAAAGGGAGTTGTAAATCCATTAGTTAATGGACACAGAGAACAAATAAAGCATGACAAAGATGTGTTTGAAGTATTCAATGCTGGTTTTGGGTGAATCTTCATTAGAAAAGAAATTGCCATGAAGTCTCATTCAAGTGGTTGAAAAAATGTACTCACTGCTTTGCAATTGTCTCTTGTCAGAATGAGAAGGCATTTCAAGTTGGATTCTGCAGGGGAATTTTTTCCTTGGGACTATTTCTGTTCACTGTCTTCATGATCAGCGTGGATGATGGAAAAGACTTCATGTGCAGCAGACATCCAGCTGGGAAGGAGCTATAATGAGGTTGGAGGACATAATAAGAAAAAAGTGATCTCTATGAGCTGGAGAAATATCTGGACCCAGTGAGATGGAATTATTTTGAGATAAGTTGGAAGTATTACACATTGAAATCAAATGCATAAAAAACAGATTGCACAATAAGTGCTGAGAGAGCAGTGTGGAAGAACTGGAGCTGAGGTTTTGGCATACCGCAAACTGAGCAAGCCAATAATATGTTGGTGTTTTGAGAAAGGTGAATCTTTGGGTAGGAGGTGTTAGCAGGCAGACAGTATGAGAGCTACTTATGACACTTCACCCAGTGCTGCTGAGATCCCACCTGGTGCAATGTGTCCAGATTTGGATATCATGTCAGAGACAATCTGGGCAAAGCAGCAAAAAAAGGAAAAGTTTCAGAAGGCACAAGGTAAGTGGGTTTGGTTTTGTCTATAAAGTAGATGGCTGAGGAAAATAACAAAGCTTTCAATACGTAGAGAGGTGGTTTTTACTTTCCTCCTTGTCTCCAACAGGTAGGATGAGAAATAATTGGCTTAATATATAGCAACATACCTTTAGATTAGGTGTAATCTCCTGTAATATCCTACAGCCTGTAGGAGAGCTGTAATCCCCGGGCATGGCGGGGGAGGAAGGATATTGCAGTACTGCCTTCACTGAAAGCTTTCCAGAGCAGGTGAGAGGGTATAGGGCATGGAGTCAAATGCCTAGCAAGATCACTTTGATCTACTTCTCAAGCCAGGCTCTAAAGTGAGGGAGAGATTTTGGGAGACTATAGTCCCTTCTTCCTCTTCAAAGCACAGTTAACTGCAAAGCATTACTGTGTTTCAGGAAACAGGATAATGGTGCTTAAAATAACCTCACAAAATAGGAACTAATATGTTTCATTTCTGCTATTTCACAGCAGAGTTCTAAGCTCTGTCTGTTCCTGGCACAGGTGGCAGTGTCAATCCTGTGCTGTGGAATGGTCTGCCTTGCAGTCTAGTGTTGTAGGGTTATGTGCAATATGTTTTATAACTATTAGATTTCCTGTAGGTCATCTCTTTGTTTATATCAACCTGCCCATGAGGAGTTAGATCCGAAGAGTGGAGGAAGAATCACAATGGGATGAAACTGCATCTGTGGTGAAACTGTTTGCAAGGACCAGGTTACCTTCCAACCACGCTTCCTTCCAACAAGGCTGGACACCCAGGCTCTGAGATTGGAAAGAAGTTGATCTTGGAAAAGAAGAGGATGCAAGCAACTTGTCTGCCACTGAGGACAATCTCTCTGTCCAGTTGTAACCCCAGGGATGGTGATTTACACAGGAAGAGCCCTGGTGGATTTTGTCAGAGAGGATGATGAAAGCAGAGGGCCAGAGTTTACTGGCTGTGAAATGTAAACTGTTAGTTCTTGGTTCCCCAGTCCCTACAGACCCAGGTGCAAGCAGGCCTCTGTTACTGTGTCAAAGCTGCTGCACTGGAGAAGCCTTGGCACAGGCACAGGGAAGCTCAGTGGGATAGCGTGAACCCTTCTCCCCACGCAAAGGTAGGAAGCTGGCTCTAGCCAGACTCTCAGTTGCACCTTTTTCTCATGGTCTGTGTTTGAAGAAAAATAGGCTTTGCCTGTACTGAAATACTGGGATATATGTCACCTCAGAATCCAGTATTCACAGGGGACTGGAGCTGTAGAACTACTTCCACTGTTTTTTGAGCTCCGGAGAAGAAAAGAGCCCCAAGGAATCTTAAGTGTGAGTTCTGAGCTTGAAAAAATGAGTTTCTCAGTCCCTCCCCACCTTGCTGGAGTCATTCCCATAAAATAATCGTTGCTTTGAAGCCAGTCCTACTTTTCTCTCATGCTTGAAAAGCTGCTACCCCCAGCTCTGTGTACCAGCACTGATTGGCTCTTCTCCAAGTAATACTCAATGAAGAAATGCCTGCTCGTGTACCTGCTGCAAACTATTTACATTTCATTCTCTTTGGCAATAAATTACCTACACAGAGGAGATCTGAGCAACAGTTGTTCTGAGCAGGGAGGGAGTTTAGATTCTGCAATAGCATTTATGCAGCCAGCCCTTATCATTATGAATATTAGAGAGCAGGGAGCATGTTGATGCAAAATAACACCAAGCAAACTGTGTTCACCAGCAGAGCAGCTTCCCATGTGAAAAGCCTGATTCCTTTCTTCTTGATGAGGACATGGCAAAGCCAAGTCAAGGACAGAGCCTCTTTTTTTCCAAACCAACTGTTAATGGAATAAGTAATTCTGCAGACCTGTCTTTCACATCTCACTCACTTTATATGCAGTCTAATTAATTCTGTCGTGGAAAATAATTGGCTCAGATCAGATCGATCTGACTGAAGTTCTAAATAACTTTGGTTGAGTGGTATTTATATTTCAGCAGCTAGTCTTGGGTGAAGCACTCGCACACACAGAATACTAAGCCTGTGCTAACTTGGCACAAAAATAGCTCTGTGGTCCATCAAGTGACATTAAGTCCCATCTATAAAAAGCTGTACAGCTGCCTCTGAAATGTGGCTATCTTGGGAGAGGGGGAGGGGAGTAGACCAACCTGTGTCAGTGCCGACCAGTGGGTGCCATGGACACACTACCCATCGCGAAGAGTTGGAGTGAAATGCTTCTCAGCAATGGAGGAATGATAGGAATGACTCTGCGGGGACACAGGCAATGCTGAGGAAAGATTTCAAGGGTACACTTGTGTCAGAAAGGTACAGAGCAAGGAGCAGCCAGGGGTGGGGAAGGACAGGGATTTTGGACAGGGCTGGAAGATGTGTTGTATGGGAGAAGAGAGGGAAAGGGACAGGGGGAAACAGGGTATCACACACAAATAAAAGACTGATGCAACTGTAAGCTCCCTCTGTGTGAGGGACAGACTTGGTCAGGGAGGATGGGCCTGAGTGCAGGCAGAGAGATGTTCTGACAGCTGGACCACCATGGCCAATAAGTGAATACCATCCTCTCATTGCAATGTAGGGTAGTGTGTTCCTGTCCATAATTTTTTAAGGCATGAACGTCTTGACTTAAGAAAGACACAGATGGAAGGCAGGTGTTACTGTGCTGAAGGTCAGAGCTACACTTAAAAGTACCCTTAGTTTTCTTCATCCTACAATTTCTCTGTGAACATTTGGGCCAGCACTTCTCTCCCCCTCCACCCAAGAAATTTTAGATCTGCAGCCAGAAACTCACTCTCCAACTCAGCCTTCATCTCTGCTTGCAACAGCATCAGCCCACTCTCTTGGATCCTAGAAAAGGAAATTCATCTTTCCATCTGGTCCTCTTCATCTCCTTGTTCAATAGGTAGCATTTGCCTGAGATAGCTTACCCCATACTGAAGAACAACATGTTTTGTGCTGCACTGAGTGCTACAAAAGGTCTTCTTTCCATAAGCAAATTGTGTAAACTGGCTGTCCTACTGCAAGCCTCCTTTACAAGCCTGTGCTGGCTGCTGGTCTCTCTGGGGGAAGCCTGGATAAATGAACAAGCGTGAACAACAGTGTCGCAGCCTTCCACACTTCCTTTCTCCCTCATACTAAAAATAACATCTCATTTGTAAATAAGATATCTCCTATTTTTATAGTGCTTTTGAGTTGTGCTGGATTAACAAGTCTGCATCCTGACTCGCTCTTCAGCCACAGTTCATGCCCAGCCTGGGCAGTAGCTGTGCTTGCTGTGTCAAATCACAGCACGATGTTGGTGTGTTTCCATCCTGCTCTGGAAGATCCATCCCTGTGAAGGTGAGTGGTTTTCATTCCAACTGAGTTTCTGATTTCTCTCCCAGGATTACCAAGATGACATGCACACTGGCAGTTTCTGATTGTTGTAATGAGGACACCAGTCTGCAAGACCTACCATCTCGTTCACGGGTAGTAACTAAAAGGTGCAGAGCACTCAAGCAAGAGGCACTGACACACTCAGTTCCCTGCTCTGTTCAGAGCCAAAAGCTGACTGCCGACTGACAGGGTTTGCCAACACTGTCACGATACTTGCTATTATTACAGAATCTTGTGTCCTTTCCCAGCCCTACATAGAAGCACACCAACGTGAATGTTTCTTTCATCCAACTCTTATGTTGACTCTGAAGTTAAATCCCTGCAGAAGTCAATAGCCCTCAAAATAATTGCCACACAGAAATATAGGAGTGTGGAGGTCCTTAACATCTACACGCTGGGCTGCCATTCTCCAGCTCTCCTCAGTGTATCTGATGAGGTTGAGCTGTGGGACATCATGGAGAAAGGCTACTCGGAGCAGATTGCTATTCCTTTTAATTGCTAACCTAAAGGAGCAAGAGGGATTACTGCAAAGCTACTCATGCTTCTGGACTGTGATGGCAGCCATCACAATCAGAGTGGAGCTAGTCTTAATACAGCTAATTTGTAAACCACTAGCAATAAAATCATGGCAGCTTAGAGCCCAGGATGCCATATAAAAATGTGCCTGAAACTGTAGTACTTACTGCAGCCTGAACTGCTGCTATTTCATCACAAACTATACCCAAGGCACCTTTGTCAAAGTTATCCTGAGGGCATGTAAAGACACTGGTAGTTAGGCTGCCCTCAGCTGGGATAGTGACTCTAATTCTAAGGAAGTAGTAAGAGATGGAAGTCTGTCCAGCTGCGTTCCAGCACTGAGCACAGTGCTGAAGTCAGCAGGTACCTGTAATGGGGCACTCTGAGTCTTCTCTCAGCTCCCAGAGCCTCCAAACCCAAAAAGGACTCTGTCTGTGCTGAACTCACTGCTGATGAACAATTCAAATAAGAAACCTCTGGTGGTGACATCGGATGGATACAAGCTGGTGGAACAACACAGAAACCTTGTCATCTGCCCCAGGATCTTCCTCACCCCACCACTCAGGACAGCTAGAGCAACAAGTGCCTGTGATAATCCCAGCACTTTCAGGTATGGTGGTAAGGCAGGACCAGCTGGATTAAATCCTATGAACTATGTTATGAACAAGATTGGGAACTTTCTGCATTTAAATCTGTGAGCCCGGAAGAATAATCCAACATTAAAAAATACTCTGCTGTAGGAAATTTCTGTGAGAGTGTTACCTATTTCTCACTTTGCCTTGCAGAAGTTTTCCCCTCCCTCCCTGCCCCCACTTAAAGATTTATTTGGTTTCCTCTCTCTCAGGCTCAATCCAATTAAACAAAAAATTACTTTATTCATGTGAGTGTTCTGTGAACTTTACTCAGAAAAAAATGCTGAATATACCAAAATGGTCTTTATGTGACTAAGTTTTTTTTCTAGGATTTTTTTTCCTTTCTGAGCAAAGCTCTTTTTATCTTAAGTAAAGAAATTACTGAAAACCCACAATTCAACTGACAGACAAGTCAAGCATCAATGAAATGACAAAAAACATGGCATGCTGTTTTATTGGTCACTGAATTCCTTTTCCACATTGGGAGCATTTCCATACAAGCGATTAACAAAAGAAGGCCTTGATCCTCTGAATGTAAGAGGATTTTAAAACAGCAAAATTAAGCTCTTGGAATATAAGAATGCTTAGACTTAGGATTGTCTGGGCAATATTCATTTGATTCCCATTTTCATATGTATTACGATACCATCTTTCATCTTATACCTACGTACTTGCATACTAATTTTTCCCTGGGAACCTCTCTTACATTCACTGTCCAAAATAAATTGTGATCTCAGGAGCAGACATTTCATACTTTTCATAATTTCTCTTCATTATTCAGAGTGTGTCTCATGCTTTATTTACAAACCGTAATTCAAACTGTGCTGTGGAGGAAATGGCCAGCAATTTCCTGATTAACTTTCCTGCCTAACCTCTTGTGGTACCATCCAAGTGCTTTCCAAGTTTTTCTGAATTTGTCTAGACAGCTTCTGGGTGAAGTCTACAAGGCTGCCTGGAGGCAGGAGTGATAGAAAAAGACCTGGAAAATGGGAACGGAGGGAACAAGCATTCGTAAGGAAGCCTGGTAATGAAGGAGAAATGAGACACACATCAGCCTTGGTGTGTACAGAAAGAAAACTAGGAGCCCGAGGGAGGGCAAAAATGTCTGTGGGTAAGTAGGGACACTGGCTCTGGGTGTGCTATGAGGGGCTTGGTTGGCCCTGACAGCAGCTCTGTGAGTCTGTTGATGCCATCAAGGATCACAGCAGCACCAGGCAGCCTTCCTCTCACCCTTTTTATCTCTTCTGCTGGTGGGATGAGGAAGAGAATGTTACCGGTAAGTGTTCTTGCTTTCATTGTCAGGGGTTTGGGAGAATGCGTTGGACATGAGCATGCACTGGACATGATGGGGCAATTCTGCTTAAAGCCCCACAAGCAGGTGGCAATTAACATGAGATGAAAACAACTTCAGCAAGGTGTGTGTGTGGCTCAGCAAGGTACTGATGAGACATTGTACCAAATTCAACCCCAGTCCATCACACTGCTCGCTGGCAGCTGTGGTCCAGGCTAGGAGGTAAGGGCTGAGTGCAACAGAAAAAGTCATCTTCTCAAACATGGGATCGCCAAAATGAGGGGCGTCTTGCTGGAAATAATAACTGGGATGAAGATAAGAGTATGAGTCACTTGGTGGTAATTTACAACAAGTGGCTGAAGAGGGCAAGTGAGGACTCTCCCCTTGCAGGAGAGTGAGCACCTGGCCCCTGTGCACAGGCATCCTTCATCTCTTCTCTTGGAGTGTCCATCCTTTCTCCCTCTAAACCCACCCATATGTTTGCTGATGTACTTGTAGTTGTTCTGCTCAAGGGTACCTCAGCTTGGAGGTGCAAGTGTGAGTACACCAATGTGCTCAAAAAAGCTGGGATTAACGGTGAGGTTTCACCACATTTGCACTGCTCACTGGTGGTGATTGTATTGCATGCTTTGAATTCTGCTGGGGATATAACTGAGTTTGCCATTCCCCAATGAGACTATTTCTCAATTAAAAAGCAATTGCATTGTCTTAAGATGTAGGAAAAAGAGCTCTAAGAACTAACATTAGCAGAGTCACACTGGTGGATTATGGATATAAAATGAATGTAATTGAATGTTCTGTATGGGAGGATACTTTTGATATGAATTTATGGATTAGGTTGTTTTGTTTGCATACTGGGCAAGGGAGGTATATATATATATATGTCTGTATTTTAGATATGGTACAGGTAGTTAACTCTTTAAGTGACAACAGAATGTGATTATTCCTGCTTTTCTGATTTTCTGGCCTTGTTACTCTACTGCCTTTCTGGGCCTGAAGCCTGCAAATACATTATAGACTGAACCTTAACCAGTAAGCTGTCAAATGACTGTATTTCAGCAAAACTTAGTGTCATGCCTGGATGACTGTACCAAAGCTAAGCTCCACACCACAGAAACAGCATGGCAGAAAATAGCATATTGAACCACACAAAGGTATGGATCAATGAAGTCATTAGCAAAGTGACCTTATGGATTGAGAAGACAGTGCAGAAGCCCTGTGCAATGGATGCCCAAGAATCTTCTTTAAGAGCTGTATCGTAATGACTGGTAATGTGGAGAGCAGGAACATAGTAAAGAGGTCCTTTACAGCAACCCCCCTGTAACTGGATTTTCATGAACAAAAGAACTTTTCTTTCTCTTTCATGGCAAGTCCTGTGAGATGGCTCACATTGGCAGTGTTAGGAGTCTGATTCAGGGAAGGCAGGCCTGTTGCTGTAACAATCGATGCTGGTCCCCTTTAGCCTCTTGCCCCAGGCATGGTTGTGCCCCGCCCTTGCCTCTCATTAGACTCGAGGTGGGCATAGGGTGAGCCCTCCTTAGGGGACAGGCAGAAAGAGGCAAACAGCAAGCTTCCAGAGAGAACCTGGCACCATGAAGCTGTCAGTGAGACTTTTTCAGCAAGCTGTAAACTGCCCCTGTAGTACCACTTGGCTGGCTCATATCTCGCATAATAAATGGAGTGAGCACACAAAGATTTACTGATTTGAGCATCTCCATCCCTGTTATGAATTCACCAAGTGGAGTGAGCTAGGCACCAAACCTCCACAAGGCAAAGTAAATAAAATAAAATGAAAATCTAATTTTCTTTAGATTCCTACAAGCCTTTAGGAGGATAAGAGGATTGCAACAGGAATGTGTTTTCCTATACATGTCCAATTATACTTTTGTTGCCTCATATCACCTCTACATACTCAGTGCCTGTTTATTTATTCTCCATTCCATAAAAGGGGGAAAATAAATTGGGGTGAGTCTCATTACTGGAGCTTAATGTAAACAATTTAAAAATGACTTAATTTTCTAACAAGTGATCTTTTTGGTAACAGCTGTACATGGACAATTTATTAGTTAGTGAAGCCAACCTTGGTTTTTAATATAAACAGACTAATTAATCAGTGGTTAACTCTTGTAATGACCAGTTCTGGCATTTAATTATTGCTGCTATCATGAAACATGATAGCCCATTTCCCAGGGTTATTATGCAAATTGCCAACATTGACCATCCTGTGTGAAGTTTAAAGCACTTTCTGTGATTATCTCTCATTTCCACATTCTTAGGACATTTTGGGGCACATGCTTTTCCTGGTGTGAAAAGTTTTATGCTGCTTTTCAGTTCACTAGCAAATTTCTGGGAACTCTGAACTGAAACATGACAGTTCTTCCAGGTTTTAATTGCTGCAGGGAAAAGGAAAAATGTTTATTTCCCATCTTAGAAGCTTACTCTACACACACCATTTTGTATGGGGCTGTGGAAAGAAAGAACCAAGATCTCCAACAGGCAGAAGCTGCAGGTATTTATTTTAGCATTTAACTCATTTTGGTGGTGAGGTCTGGCACATCCAGTTAGGTGAGGCAGACCTTTGTGGAGGAGAGCCAAGAGTTCTCCACAGCTCAGCAGAAGGCAGAAGTCAAATTCAGGCAGATAGTAAAAAAGCTCAATGAGAGACTAGCAGGAGAAGACAAGAAACTCCTGGAGTATCCAGAGCTCACAAACAGTGGACTAAGAGCTGCTTGTGGTTAAAGGAAGTGGAAAAGAAAATACCACAGAAATTACCTAGTCCTGACCTTATCCTTTAAAAGGCTTTGGGGCAATAATGAAGATAAGAGTAATACAGTGAATAACAACACTTAAAATGAGGCACAGGCGTTGAGTGTGACATAAAAGTCTCTGAGGTGAATATGCATATCTGGAACATGTATCCATGCACATGGCAAGTACATGGGCGGGTAGATGGATAGATGTGTGTATACAGCCAGCTAGTAAATAACCTTCCTGCCCCTTCTCCTGCTCACCCCATGGCAACTGCCTCCCCAGTACTGACCAGTTTAAATGGTGCATGCACAGGGACCCCGGGGCCACCCCTTCTGCTTCCCTGTCATATCCCAGCCTTGTGCACATTATGGAATTAAAGACTTAACAGATCTAACAAACCTGAAATGTCCAGCAACAGATGCAAAATTTTATAATCTCACCGAAGCTGGCAATAAAGAGATTCACACAAAGCCAGCAGGAAGGAAAGCAGGGAGAGCAGAGGGGCTGTTAGAGAGGAGGTGAATGTGAAGCAGTTGCAGGCAGCAGTCAGTAGGGCAGTAAAAGCTAATAAAACCTTGATGTACAAACCACACTAATCAAAGAACAGGTCTCGCATTATCTTCCTTTTCCTTGGCCTTCAGAGCAGCTGGTGGAAACACCATGGTTGTTTTTTACAGATAAACAGATCCCAAGTAAGCTAAACCTAGCATTTCTGTTGGCCCACCAATGTGCAACAACTCTTCAAAATCCCTAAAATGAAGCCAAGAACTTCCATGAATTTTCACACTGCCTGCTCTTCCCAGCCTTGTGGAGTAGAAAACACTCAGGGATATCATTGAAGGTCTGAGTCAGCACTGGGGAAAGGAAGGAGGAAAGGAAAGCCTTTTTCCAGTGCCCATTTCTGGGCTGTAAGACTGTCCATGTTAACCTCAGGAATGCAAACAGAGAACTGGTAGAAGGGAGTCACTGCAATGGACCTGAACTAGACATGAATCTGAATTTTTGCCTGCCATAACCACCCCTGCCTAATTCTTAGGATAAAGGCACCCAGTCCTCCCTCCCCATCTGCAGCCTGCTGTGAGGTTAGCTCACAACTAGGGAAAAGTGACACTGTTTCCTTAGAGGCAGCATTACATAGGGTTGTCATGGTCATGACTAGGATTGGATAAGTTTTGAAAAATCTAGCATTGTTCCACTGCTGGTGAAGGCAGAATAAACCCTTACCATTATTTTGGCAATGAAATAGTTTCTTAGTGGCTCAGCATCCAGAGCTGGGGTTAACCTGGCTTCTACTTAATTCAAATACCAAACCCAAAAGGAAGCAGAAGAGCAGCTCTGCTGGCTGGAAGCCTGTGGTGGAGGCAATTTCTGTCCTGGCTGCTCAGACAGCAGTAAGGTAAGGTATGACTTGCTGGCCTGGGCATTCACTCGCCAGCACTGGAAGCTCACCTGGGCTGTAAACAGGCTGCAAACTTGCCAGTAAGTGCTCTCCTTGCTGGGGAAGAATTGAAGGCCAGACCTTTCATCAGGGTCTGTGTCTGCCCTCATGCTGTCACTGGATATGACAGCAGAGATTTTGCTGGTGTCAGCGACTTTCAGGAGGTGTAAAGGCAGCCTCCTTCTGCAAGAGCAGAAACAGGCTCCCACAGTGATGGGTCAGACACCTGAATGTTTCAACTCCTGAACACCAGGAAGCAGCTGAGATGTGTGGCCTGTGTGCCTCTGTGACTGGAGAGCGGAAAAGGCAGGACAGCAGGAGGTGTGCTCAGCTGGCTGAACATTGCCCTACGTGTGTATTCTCAGTTACCTCAAAGGTTTTATGACTCAGAAGTTTGTTTTCATGGGTGGGGAAAAGGGAAATTATGGCATTATTTCTTGTTTGTGTATCACAGTGTGTCTCCAGAAGCACAGATGCTCTTACAGCTCTTGATACCGACAAAGCAGAGATTAGTTTTGTCCAAACCATCACATTTTTACCAAGCATCAGTGGGTACCGCCTTCCTGAGGGGCTGGCAGAAACAAGTAGTTTGGTAACTGATGTTCACATCTTCTATCAGAAAGTGCATTGAATTAGGGCAGCCATATATTTCCTCCAATTTGGCATTGAACCGGAGGCACAGAACAAGCATAATTTCCACACCAGGCTGGAGATGTAATAGGAAAGCCATCTAACACGTGAAAAATGAAGTGGCCCCTGACACGGGCAGTTACTCCCTCCTGCCTGTCACACCTTCCCCACTGCTCCCTGAAGTCTCTGTGTAATATAAACTGTGCTCATTTTGCAAGCTCACTGCAGGCCAAACAGCTGTTAATCGCACTCAACTGTGCTTCTGTAACCATCTGCAGGTGTTCGGCTCCTATGCAGGGTATTTCCATGCTGCTGCTGGAAGACAGCATTGAAGTACATGTTGTAATGCCCAGACTGCTTGTAGTCCAGGGTGGGTGGCAAAATCTGATGCTGCAGAGTCACAGGCACTTGCTGGCAGTCTGGGAACCTTCCTGCACTTTTGCGACTGACCACCACCAGTTTGGTTGTGTCTGTGCATATTCATGACTTTGCCACCTGGCAGTGGGGTGCACGTGCCTGAGACAGTAAGTGCTTAGAGTGGGACCATCTTTGTGATTCATTGTGATGGCCCAGGTTGCTAATAGGCCCCTTGGGGTTTGGTGAGAAGGGAGCATGCCCACCCCTGCCACGGCTTGACCTCACTGCCTGGGAACTGATGAAGTGGGTCCTGGCTGCAGGATGAGCCTTGCAGATGGAGATATGGGCAGCATGGGGATGGGATGTGTATATGCTGGATGGGGAGGCAGATGGGTAACAAGCACAGAGTGCCAGAGCTTGGTAGGAAAAGCTTTGTTTGATAAGTGCATTGTGTGTTACATGTTCCTATAGAACAGCCACTTCTTTGTTTTTACTGTGCCTTTGCTTTGTGGTTCAGTCACAGGCATGACTTGATGGTTCTTCAGTCCTGGAGGAGCTCTCCTCTTTCTACATTGGACCACTCTCAGATGTGCCTCATCACCACCAGGAATATCTTTCCACAGTGTTAAAATCATTTAAACAGGTTTTATTAGCAAAAGAGGATCTGCTTTGAAAGATATTTTTTACCATATCTCATTATTCTAGTCTTGTTTCTGTAGCATTTAACTGAAACCCAAGTGCATTTCCTCTGCTATACTTGTTCCCATGAATCTCAACCAGCATTAAGGGAAAGCAGTCTTTTTTTAATTATGTGGTATCTTCAGTTTTTGCTATTTCTATTACATTAGCCCCTAGCTCACTGTACTACCTACAAGCAAGGGGTAGGAAATTTGTTAGTTTGGAAAACAAAACACATTCTTAGACCTAGTCCTGGATGACTGATGAGCAACATCATGCTGTGACTATGGCTTGATTAGAACTTAACATTTAAAATAAATGAGTCTGCTTTAATTGGTGCTAACACAGTTTTTCTGCCTACACCTCAGTCTCTATGACATGGTGAAGCTTGATTAAAGGGAAAAGATTTCAAAATCACGTTCCTATACATGGTCACCAGAAATGAATTTGAAATGTTTAAATATGCCTGTCTGCTTTGCTTTCATGCTAATCAATCACAGAGGTGAACTGGCACATTACCCATTAGCTAACCAATTAGGCAGCATAGCTCACAAGCTCCAAGTCAAATATTGGGCAAGATAGCTGTCCATCACATTTGAAAAATAGATTTAGCAGTTAATGGTCTGTCCCAAGACATGTTATGAGCAAAAAAATACTCAATATGTATAGACTTAATTATTTACTGTGAACAATTCTCCCACTTTTTCTCATTCAAAACAAAAGACAGTTAAACATGTGCCATTATCCCCACTCTTCTAGATTCATAGATCTTAAGGCCAAGGGGGTAATTAAGATCAGCTTGGTTGACCTGTAGCTTAATACAGGCTAAAAATTCTTCTGATTATTACTGCATGAAGACCATAATTTTTGCTTGGGCAAGAGCACATCTTTTAAAAAGACAGCTAATTACGATTTGAAAATATCATGTGTTACAGAATCCAGTACATTCCTTTAAGCTGTTTGGATAATTAACTTGGTTGCTAACATTTTTGTCTTGTTTCTAATCTTTCAGCTTTCAGCCACAGAATCTTATTATGCCTTTACACTATCAGATTACAGATCCATCTGCCATCAGAAATCCCTTTCATAATGGTTTGTAAGTCAGCATCAAGTCACCTCTTTTCTGCTCTTGAATAAGCTAGAAACACTAAGGTTTGTTAGTCTTTTACTGCACATCCAGGTTGTCCCATCTTGGGTTATTCTTCCAGCTGCCACTTTTTCTGGGTTTAGCTTTTATGAGGCAGGTGCAGAATTTCCTTAGAATTGCCAAAATCCATAGTTGGCAATTCCCTGCCTGGAAATTACACCCAGCCTTAAATAGCTGTGAATTAGGCATTAACTCAGAAAGAAGGGTGCATTGGGCACAGAGCTGAAACTTCCCTCATTCTGGAGTGCAGCAGTGGTGGCTTGAGTGTCTCTATTGCATTCAAAAAAGCTAAAATCCATGTCAGTAACAACTTTGTAATTTAAAAACCCAGTTTCATTGATGCTGAAAACCTTTAAAAGCCATATCATCCTGGAGAAAGAATTAAAATGCAAGACATTAGAGTGGTTTTGTTTCCCTGCAGCTCAAAATGGGTAAAGAGGAGGTAGAAAAGTTCAGAGCAGGACAAGAGGAGTGATCACAAACATAGTGAAAATATTGTTATTCAAGGAGTGATTAAACAGACTAGACTTTGTCAGCTTGGAAAAGAGTTGATTGAGGAGAGAAAGTGATAGAAGACAATGGAAAATGATGCAGAAAATGCGTGAATGCAATGATGAGGAGACATTGAATAAAAAACCGGAATGGACAAAAACCACTTGTTTGTCCATCCTCTAATAAACTTGAAAGTTTCCTGTCACGTGGGCTCTGTGGCTGCTAAAAGTCTATGAGTATTCCAAAAGCAACTGGTTAAAGGAGGGATGGGAGATCCAGTAAAGGTCCCCAACACCAGCTCAGACTGTTGTGGAGGACACATAGGGCCTAGAGGGGTTGAAAGGGAGGTACAGGGAGGCACTGGTTACTTTAGGGTTTCTTGGTAATTTGTGCTCCAGGCAAGCTGGCCACTGCTGGAGGGTCACTTTGGAAGGCCTTTGGTCACACTCTTCCTCCTGTTCTAGTGACATTAAAATGGGAAATGTAATTGGGAATTTTATACAGTTGCTTATGGCATGCCACAAAGCCACACAGCTGCTCAAGTAAGGGAAAAAGGTTGCAGTGGTAAAAAGAACCAGCCTGCCTTGAAATAGGCAAATGTAGTTGAATACAAATGCACACACACACAGAGGAAAAAGAGATAGTAGAGAATATAAATTAGAAGGGTGGAAAACCAGAAAAAGTATTAATGAAGTGACAGGACACAAGGGAAAAACCTAAAGCAAGAGGGTGAATTATGGTTAAAAAAAGATTTTAGTATGTATTGTAATAAAAAAATAATCCTAACAATGATACTAGTCTGCAAAAACCTGTTTTTAATGTAGAAATGTCAAATAGTTTCGATATATCTTGTTGTTCCAAGTGGGTTTTTGAAAAGTCTGCATGAAGAATTCACAGAGGGTGAAGATGAAATCTGTTCCCTTCCAACAGTAACTTGGCAATATGCAGAGCAAGAGCTAATAAGCTGGCTGTTTTTAACCAGTAGGTCTGGTTGCAGCAAGAGCTTTAAAGAGCTGGATGAGGAGACGTGTGGGCTATTAAAGTTGGTAAATCATGGAGATGCTAGAAAGACTTGCCTGGAGAAAAAGAAGACACAGATATTGGTAATTATAGGCGTATCAGCCTGACACAGAGAGTGAGCCTGAGCAAAACAGTGTGATTTCATTAACAACAAGGGAAAAAAAAAGAACTACACTTAACAGTAATCAGTTTAGGCTTCAGGGAAACAAATTATTCAATACCAGCATGGTACCACATATACTTGTTTGGTGGTAGTGTGTGGGGGTTAGTATTCATAATTCCCTAAGGTGTTTGTTATGGTGCTGAATATTTTAAATTGAGAATTATTAAAAATAATGCCGTATGAAATGGAGTTAAAAATATGGTAACATACTGGGTCCAAGACCTGCTGTTAAGTATGGTCTGTCTTCAGAAGGAAACTGTTGGCTTTCCTCTCCTGTGCTATTTAACCCTTGGGTGTATGAGTGAGTTAAAAGCAAACCTACAAATATTGTCAAAGACTGGAGAGTGAGGATAATAAAGAAAACACATCATTGAGCTAATTTACTTCTTAAAATGGAAGCCTGCAAATACTGTTGCTTCAGTGTCACTTCACAAAAGTGAAGTGACTTTTGCAGGGAGAAGAGGAGTGGACTGCACTTACAGAAAGGGGAATGATGCCTTGGGTAACAGCAACCCCAGAAGGGACTTTGTCAAGAGCAGAAATCTGACCCTGGAGGGCTCCTCACTCTACAGGCTTAACAAGATCCAGCAGCTTGAAGCTGAAGCTACAAGGATCCATTTTGAATTGAGATTCACTCTTTTTATTATTGGGAGTTCCTAGCCATCCAACAGCTTCCTAAGGTTTCTAGTGGATTCTTTGTCATTGTAAAAGCTTATAAAGATCTTTTATATATCAGGCAATATCAGAAAAGCAATTTTCATCTTTTTCAGTAAATGGACTTCTAAAAATTTCCATATGCCTACTGCTCTCTATGTGCTCTTTTACAGACCCTCTAGAAGTAGCCCATGGACACCTCAGGAGACCAAATTGGCCGACTGATCCCTTCTGCATACCTAACCAACACATTTACAAGTAAGTCTCTGAAACAGGCAGAGTATTACTGCGATAGTTTCACCAAAATGATACAAATGATTTCTCCACATCTTTGGCATTTCCTGATGTCCCTTCCGTAACTATACCCTTGCATGGGATGCTCAGCAGCTTGCCCAGTTTGGTCATGCTCATCCATGTTCAATATTCTGCAGTCCAGCTTTTACAAGGCATCGTATTTTTTGTTCCTACAGACATGCCCTGGCTCCTGCATTACCAACTGCACAAATTGGTATGTATAAATGAGTTGCCTCCCTCACCACTTCATACTCCCTTATTTTGAAGCTCAACTAAAACATTGACATTGGACTAAGATTTGAACAAACAAGCTATGCTCGTATTACGATCAGAATTACAATTTTAATTTATTTTGTTTTTCCTGCTTGGACTGCTAAACAACAATTTTGTCTCAGTTATTTCTATGACAGCAATAAGGGACAAAGCCAGGATTCAATTAAGTCAAAGAATGAAAGGCAGAAGAAATGTTCTTCAGTGGTACAGGATTATTTCTTTCTGCAGAAGCACACAAAGTGCCTGTTTGTTGTGTGTGCAATTGCCAAGATGAGAAGTTATAGACAATATTGATTTGGGCTTCCAGCTCTTTGGAAGCAGGCATTGGGTGGAAGCCAAGAAGGCTGAAATCTAAATGCAAAGTCAGTTGGGCTGAATGGGCCATTCTTTCAGAGAGGGGACCCTTCTTTTCAGTGTTTGCACCTGTGCATGTTATCTGTGTGTGCATACGGAGCTAACAGGAGGCAGCATTGTCCAGAGACCACAGCAGGGGAACCACGGGAAGGGACACTCCCCACTAGTTCATGGTTCCAACCTCTCTTGCTGTGTTGGCAGGCAGTCCGTGTGAACTCTTCCCTAGCCTAAATCTAAGTGCTGTGAAATGCGAGTTAACAGGATGCATGACATGTTGAGGGTGGTTGCAGGGGTGTAAATGAAAGCTGAAAAGTAAACATGTGGCAAGCTTCATTATGAAATTTCATAAATCCTTTTCCTGAATTTTGGTGGATATTAGCTTTTCATATCACTTCATGACTGCAAATCACAAACCGAGACCTTCTTTTGCCAACCATGAGACAACTTAATCCAAATTGATTTGATTTTTATTTTTTCAGGTAAGCCTTACAAGATTCCACAATAATTGCTCGATGGCAGCTTCACACAGGTAAGAAGAAATACAACCTCACCAGTCCTGCTGGGCAATGTGTTTGGACTAGATGTGGAAGGTGAAGTCTCCATAATTACAGTTTTCTGCTATTTGAAATATTTCTGCCATGTTCTCTTCCTGATGAGGGGAGGTTGATGGCAGAACTGGCATTTCTATAGCACAAAACTGGTTGGAAAATGTGAATTTGAATTCTATTTTCTCTTACACAAACAATAGAGTTTATATAATAACATTTACATGGCTTATGACTCTATCTGGTTTTATGGCCTGTAAATGTGCAAAACGTGTGCCAAAGGGCACAAGCACTCCCAGAAATCGATATAATGCAAACAGCCCTACACAGCCAGCCTGCAAGAAAAATGTGATGGTTGGCAAATTCTTTGCTCCCTGCAGTACTCTGGGTTCTTGGCTAACCCCAAACATGCATCAGTTAAAGCTGTATGTGAATGGCAGGATTTTGCTCACATTGGCATTGTCTGACCTCTCCATTTCTGCTGTGTATCTGTGTCACCTCCTGATTGCTCTCTCTGTAAAATAATCCTCCTTAAATTATTTAGACACATATTCCACCTTCCCCTTGGCTGCTGTTCTAATTCTGGTGACTGAAATGACCTCAATTAGAAATTCTTGCTTAAACATACAACATCACTGAGAGGGTTGCAGTTTGTCTTATCCCTTCTTGCTTTTTTTCAAGCCCCATTTTGTGTTTTTTCTTGTCTACAACTCATTAGCTCCTGTCATTAATTTTCCTTAAAACAAAACTATCTAGAAGATAATTATTCAGTTTGCAAATAGGAATTAAAAATGCCATAATTAAGGTTACAGTTTTCCTTTTCATATCCTTGAGGGGATACTATGTTCCCTAATTATATAATCACACAAAATGAGGCCCCATACAGGCATATGTGTATGTTTTATATCAACGGGTTTTTTAAAATTATTTCATTAGAAATACTTCCAATTTATGGCAGCAAAAGTAAGATTGGCATAATAGCTGTTAATTTGTAACTCACAGCCCTTTATGGTGCTCATGGTACTATACTAATTAAGATGTACTGCACTGAATGTTTCTTAACTACTTGTTTTACTATCACTTCCAAATATGTTTTTCACATTATATTTATGTCAAAATCAGTAATAATGTGTCTTCAAAAGTAGTTTTCTGAAAGAGAGAGGACTTCAGACTTATCAATTCTTGCAAAGAAAATTGTGTTTCACCCCAGCATCCATTTACCTACAATTATTTTTTTTCTGAGAAATGATCTGAAACTTGCTCTGAAATTTAGTACTGTGGTCCACCAAACATTTTATCACACGTGTATTTTTTAATTCAATCATCTTAAAGTTCTGACGCTTCCTCATTCATTCTGCATTACCCAGGAGAAAATCAGGACTGATAGCATTGAACTCTGACCTCCTCATGAGCCAAGGCTCTCTTTCAGATCAGGTTTTTCAAGGTCATGTCTGGTTCTTTCACCTATGTGATCTGAAATTTATTGAAAATACGCTTCAATTTTTTACCTCATCTTTCCAAAAGGAAGTTATTTTGTGAAGAAAACCCACATCTGTCTGACATGATCTGCCTTTCAAAACACTCTTCTGACTCATGATTAATAAATAATTCTCTCAGAATGTACAGTTTATGGTCCAACTGTTTGATCCCTAATCTCCAATATTAACTGAGGATTAACTCATACTTGTCTGGCATTTTGTGTCTGTATCCTCCTACAGAAGGAGAAGGCTCGTTTGCATTCTCTCATTAATCTCAGTAATCTCTGGTTTGGACTCAGTACCCACACATGTCCTCCACAGGCTTATTGTTAATATATTTTCATAACTAATTGAGAGGCAAGAAAAACATTCAGTTTCTTCCCCCCCCCCCCAAGAGCTCTGTTTATTGACCCATTATTTTTCTGCAGTTTTCATTCCTCCACTGTGTTGATGACATTTCCTTTTTTAATGATGACATTTCCTTTCTATAAATATTTATACACTTTTTTTCTTGGTTTCATTTTTCCCCCTTTGCTCATAATTTCCTAGTGTTACTCATGTTTCTCCCTATAAACTCCTAAGATTGCTGTGCTGTTATTTTTTTTTCTGTACCCACAGCTAGACCATCATTTCTTTACTGGAATACTGGAAGTATGGCCAAATTCCACCCTGATAGCATTTGTTGGAATTGGCGGATGAAAACCAAACAAGCCACATCCGGCAGTGAATTCATATGCAGATAGATTGCAAAACCAATCTTATATTTACTTCAAATATTTACTGACGTCAGAAGACACCTTTCGTCTTCCTCCTGCCCTTTCCTGCTCCTTTTCCCTATACATTTTTTTCGACCATACATCACCACATGTTGCATCCTGGACAGTGTTATGGGGCCGCATTGCTGACATCTGATTCCAGTCAGCCTCTTGCTCCTAGCACCAAACACCTCTGGACTCATGCTGAAGGTTCTGCCTTCCCCTCGAGCCACTGGGCAGGAGCAGGAAAACAGGGCATAGAGGTGTTTGGCTCTGCAAAAGTCATGAAATACATTTCCTGCTTCTGGAAGATGTTTAGGTTACAAGTTTTTTTTTCTGCATCATCTGGAATCTCAACGAAAGTCTTACAGATGTATAATTTTATGGGAAAAAGGGGTTGGTTAAGAAAAGCAGTTGAGGTAAAACCCAGGAAAATGCAAAGTATTTGAGGAAAACAGAGAAGATATCCACTATGAACTCAGTCAAATGAACATGTGTCCTAGTTTAGCAGATGGGACCGGTTTATCACTGTGTGGGGGTGACCAAAGCTATTCTACACCCTCTATTCATTTCCCAAGAACTATTAACAATGGACCATTTGCAGCAGCCCAGGGCACACCTGATCCCTCAGGGTGTTAACTGGGTGTGAAAGACACCTGTGAGATAAGAGTTGTGAGATAAGAGTTGTGATAACTCCCCTCCAGGGAGTCATTAGCACATTCACACCCAGCCTGAGGGGGTGTGACTGCTAATGGGCCATCAATGATTCCAAAATACCCCGTGACTCACAGAGTGAGATCACCCATTGTGGAGCTCCCCACCCTGGGGGAGGGACTGGATGCTCCCACATGGACCTGAGAGTACATAATCTGGGGGTTTGAAGACCTTGGGAAACCACTTGTCAGATCCAGAGGAGAACTAGAACCTCAACAGGAGGAGACCACCACTCTCGACCAGACTGCGACCACCACTCTTTACCAGACTGCAAATGTCAGCTGCACCGGCAGGTTTTTCGCCTCCTTTTGCTTTGGACTTGAGGGAGCCACGTGGATCTCATCACAGGGGCTAACAAACCCGTGTTTGTGCCCCAGGGTGCTGGGTCATACTGGGTTTTGTGGGTTAAACCCAATTTCTCTTTGTGTCATTGCATTTTTTGTAATATTGTTATTAAGTTGTAACTCTGACTTATAATCTCTTTTGTGTTGGGTTCATTTCTCCTGCCTGTTTACCTTTAAACCAGCACAAAATGGCCTTGCTCTATTTTGTACAACAATTTCTCTGGTTTTCCGTGATTTCTAGAAAATAAGCAGGAAGTGCACTGACAGGAGAGGAGATTTGTCATGACAAAATATGGTCCATGGCCAGTGTCAGGATAGGCTTTCTCACTGACTATAACCTTAGGAAGACATTTGAGATTGTATGAACCCAACTGCCTGCAGCCTGTTGAGTATAACTATCGGAGAGGTACCTGGTGTTTTTTTCAATCTCTGTAAATTTATTATGGGGGTAAGTGTAGAGATACCAGACCTGGTGTTTGGGTGCACTAATATCAACTATTTTGATGTCCCCACTGCCAGTTGCTATGGCTTATAAGTCCTCTCACTGGCAACAACATTGTCAGTCAGTTTTGATCACCTGTGTGAGAGCAGGAGAGACAAACTAGAGCAGACTAGTTACACCTACTGCCAGTTTTGGTGTATTTATCATTAATCACTTTGACCAGCAATAGCGTTTTGAGATTCTCACTGTGAACTGGAGTCCCACTGTGCAACATGCTGTGCAAGGACAAACCAAAAAGAATAGTCCTTGTCCCAAATGGTTTACTTTTTCAAGATAAAAACCCATCCAGACAGCAGAATGAGATAAAGGAACAATAGTCATCACAGCAACAGTGATGCTTGAGGATTATAGGCAGGGGTTGTGGATCTCTGCATCGTTAGCCCTACAGAAGGATAATGGTAGGATTGCTTTAGTCAAGTCAAATCCAGGGAAATGGATGTTGCACCAACAGAGACATGAGACGATAAAGAACACAGTGACATTCTGTATGGGCAGTTGCTTCATATTCTGTAAAATAAATGATTCTGAAAGAAAAGATTGTGGGACTAAGACCAGAGCCTTGAAACCCCCAAAGATGAAGGAAAGATAGAGAAGGCCTCTTAATTGAAAGGATAGGAAAGAAATGCAGCAGTTGCTTGCACTGAGAGTGATGGGCAGGCCAAGATAAGGGATAAGGAGGAAGGTGGAGTTTTGCAGTTTGATTTATATCATTATGGACTTGCCTGTGAATCTCTTGACAACTTGTGTCCCTAATGATACCTGAACAGCAAAAATATATCATTTCCAATTACTCAGTTCCCATGTGTAAAGCAGAAAATGCTATTCACAGACAGGTAGAATAAGCAGATATCTGCAAAGAAAGCAGCATCCCTGACTGAGAGCTGTGACTGTTCAGGAAAGAGAAAAAGGAGGGATTAGAAGAAGCTCAGCACCTTCCCAGCTGTCCAGTGAAAGAAGGGAGCCAGAGGGAGCTCTTGTGGAAGCCAAGAGCAGTGGTAGTAACTAAAAGAGGAAGTGTGGGGAGTCCAGGGGTGTTGCTGAGGTCACCAAAAGCAGGTGGAAAAAGAAACATGAGGAAAACAATTGATATGCCAATAGTACCATTGGCAAGGGAGCTGATGAAATTCACCAAGAGATCAAGAGCATCAGGACAAGGAGTGAAAGGAGATGGCAAAACAAAAGATAAAGAGCAAGACCATGCCAAAACATCCTTCTGTGTGTAGGGACAGCAGGCCTCAGTTCCTGTGCTGTGTCCTACAATATTCCTTCACTGTCTTCTCTGAGGAGGCTCGACAGAGCAGATGATGAATAAAGAGGTCTGGGGCCAGAAGTCATGGGGCTGGTGCTCAATGAAAGGTTTTGTTCTGCTGTGACCTTCTCCCTCTACACATCACCGAGCTCTGCCTCAAAGTGAACACCTGAAACAGGCTATTTTCTAACCATTGTGCTTTTTTAACTTCATCCTACGTTTTCTACTGATGGCTGGTGACACAGGCCTGGTGCTGTTCATATCCAGTTGTGGTGTGCGAGATGGGGAGAGCCTTTATATAATATATGGCAGGTGATGTTTATTTAAAAAAAGGGAGAAAACAGTGAAGTGAATGAATTGGTACAGCAACTCAATAAGCTAAAACATATTTTACAAAAAAACCCCATCAGCAGTCGTGTAGTATAATATCACACACTGAGCAAAATTCGTGGCTATGCATAAGTTAGTGGAGTGCCTTGGCAGATAAAAAGATTAATGAAATCTTCCCTTTCTGCTCACAGAAAAAGCAGTTCTCACAGACTCCCTTAAATCTCTTGCCATTGCAACCTCCCATTTTCCTTCACCATGAACGCAAAAGCCAGGGATGAAAAGGCATAAAGAAATTTTCCCAACCTCCAGCTTCATATTTTCTGGCATCAACATTTAATTATCTCTGCAGGCATGTGGCAGGCAAGTCTGTTACTGTACATTTTTTATACACAGAGGATGAAGTTTTGTGTGGTGACAAGAAGGTGTTACCTGATATGGGGTGAGGAGATCAACTGGCCTTAAAGTGATTGTCTGTGTATCGGCAGAAATGTGTTGGGCACTCTATATATGAAATAATAAAATTTAACTCACAGTGAAAACGAAATAACTCAATCTCCAGCTTTACACTGATTTACATAGACACCCAGCTTTACCTGCCCATGCTACTGGAGGGGACTGGGAAACCACTGGGCTTGATCTAGTAAGCCCCACATGGGTATTTAGAGACAATTGAGATGCCCTTGGAAAACATGCCATGGCTCCAGCTGGTGGCCTGAGCTCCTGATGAGGTCAGAGGTTTGAGATACCCACCTGTGTTTGGGGTGCCCGGGCCAGGTGACAGCTGGGGCAGCCAGAGGATACTGAGCCAGACAAGAGGGTCAGACTCCCCTGTCACCGCTTTCACTTCCAGGATGTTTTGTTAACACAGGAAATAGTGATGGAGAGGACTGAAAAGTGAACTTAACACTTGTTGTTTTCCCTCAGACAGGACTCAGCTGCAGCCCAGACAGCTGTTCTGTCTGCATTCTTGCTGGTTATATTTTTCCAAGATGCTCAATATTTTAGGTACCCTGAATTGATCAGACCCTGTCCTCCTTCACAGCTGCTCTTTCAGCAGCTCTATGGATTGACAATTGGTTTTCCTTTATGTTTTACCCTATGCTAGAATAAAATTTGGAGTGGTGAAGAGTTCATTTTCGTACTTACAAGACAGATGCATGCTGGCAGAAGGAGAAACTACAGATATTACCCAGTCTTCCTTGAACAGTTTCTAAGTTTCTACCTCTCTCTCCAGGCCCAGCTCATGGTCTCTGCTCTGTCATGTCTTTCACCTGTTGAAGAAGTGTCTCTTGTGAGGTTTGGTGTGCCTACACAGATGATTTGGATGATGAATGAGTCTGTGGATAGCATAAAGCAGCATCTGTAGTTATTGGGAATGTCACACAGAGACAACTAAGTGTGCTTTAGGAAACAAAACCCAAAAGGGAATGCGTTAGATTTTTTTGGTGGTAGTCGTGGTGGTTTTGGTTGGTTGGTTGGTGTGGATTTTGGGTTTGGGTTTTGTTTCTTTACTTTTGTTTGTTTTGTTTTGTTTGGATTTCTTTTTAGTTTTGGGTTTGGATTTTTTAAAAAAATTCTTCTTTATTTGAATGCCCCTCATCTAGCAGTCTTCTTATTTATTTCTTTTTGTTTCTCCCTTTGGAGGAAGAAAATGTGAAAAGAAATATGTAAAAATGTAAAATTATGTATTCCCTCATCAGGCAAACCAGAGTTTTTGATATTTTTAAGCAATTCCCCTAACTCACATACCTCTTTGCAATCAGCAAAGAGTATAAAAACACTTAACAAGCTCTTGCCTAGAAAAATACAGAGCAGTGAGACCAAACTTCCCAGCTTGGTGGGTCATGATGTCATTCTGGTGTCAGGGTGGGCTGGATGCCAGAGCCGTTTCTCTTTGACTGGATTTCCTGCCCATGCACCATACAGTCTATTGCTGTAAATCCCAACCCCTCATCAGTGTACTGTACAGCACAGGTCATTTGCTGTGCCTGCTGCTTGGCAAGAATGAGCAGTCCCCAACCCCAGCAAGTCTGTAGCAGCAGATTATGCAATCATCTGTCAAGAGGGCTGTAGATTTAGCATAAGAGGAGGCTGGATGTCTTGCAGGGTTCCTTCAAACAAATAGCTGTGCATGCTATCCACAACATTGTTGCCATTCCTGGGGAACTCCCAGGAGGTGGCCATCCCCAGGACAATTACTGCTGCCTGATCTCCACCACCCTCTTTATGAGAAATGCTTTCAGATCAGGCAGACAGAACCGCAGCAGAAAATACAGCAGTCTGCTGTAGCTGCCCTGACAGCTGCTGGGACAACTCTCAAGAGAAAAGGTACCAGGAGTAGGCTGTGGACTAGGTAAATAGTCCTGGTTGTCTGTGTTTGGTCTATATATGGGCTGTGAATTTGGTATTCCTGATGGACTTGCCTCAAGACCTCTCCTGGTGACACACTAAGGTTCAAGTAAAAGTATTGCAGAATAATATGAATGGAAAAGACCCACAACAATGAGACATTTGGAAGAAGATGGGCTTTGCTGATGAACCTTCAGATTTTCATGCCTTGAGGTTTTCTTTTACCTTAAGAAGATAAATAGATAGTGGAAGTTTCTTTAAAGGCAGAATGAGACTAGACAGATGTCACCAATTTGGAGTGGGAAGCAGAATCCCAGTATGTTTCTGGAAAAGCAGCAGCAGAGGAATGGGGCAGAGGTACAGGGAAAGGCAGAGCCAGTGAGAGTCACAGGGAGCTTTGGGATGTGATATAGGAAAGAAAGAAGGGTGGTGCACAGAGATCAGGCCTAGAGAGGACAAGAAAATACTGAAAAGCCAGGAAAGGAGGTTATCCATTATACCGGTTTATATGTGTGATGGCTCAGGGAAGGATTATGGTTACTCTGTGGAATGGGAGTGAAGTGACAGTAATAGCCCAGCAAGTGTGTGGCCCAGTATGAAATTGCAAGCTGTGTCTGGCTTTTAATCACTCTGAGAAACATCTGGCTAGGATTAGTATGTTCATGACCAGAGCTGCTCCATTAGTTGCGCCGTGAGGGTGGGCAAGACATGGAGCTGGCAGTGGCTGGAATGCAGGGAGAATCATGGATAGAGTCTGAAACAAACTTGAAGTTGTTTTATCCCTCAACACCTCCAAGCAGTTCTTTGGGGGATTCCTCTGCTCTGCATGGAGCACAGGGACAGACCAGGGAGACTTGCCTTCTGTCTCTGGCATCACATCATGCGCTGCCAACAACACGGTCCCAGGAAGCGGAGAGCTCAGGCAGGGGGGGTACCCCACACTAGTCTTGTCATCTCACCTGCCTTTACCCCATCAGCATAAGGAACTGAAAGTCTTGGAGCCCTCACTGTTTTATTCAACCACATGGTTTGCAGAAAAATGGCAAAACAAGTGTCATCAGCAGGTCTGTTGACCCCAGCTTGGTTCAAGCAGTACTCAAATTTTCAGGGCGCTTAATGAGTGCATACTGTGGTAGCTGGTAAATGATTTCCATGTGCTATTCATGTTCTTGTTGTTCTTCTGACAGGTGATACCTTTTTATCCATTGAAATGGTATCCTCTCGTTGGCAGGCTGCAGGTTAGAAAGGAGTAGATGTGGTTTGTTCCAGTTAATTCTGTAATTGCCATCTGACTGCTAACAGAAAGCTTTAGGGAAGCTTCTTAAGCAGCCTAATGATTTTACATTGTGTATACCTGGAGAAGCACTTGGCCTTTCCAGTTCTGTTGGTGCATTAACATGTCTTGTAATGAAAATATTCAGCCGAGATTAGAGGAAACCTGTAAGGGCAGGCAAAGGGGAATTGGTTAGTCGCAACTGTGTCTTCCTGACACTTGTATTGCCAGGGTCACAAAAACAGGTGGATTGGAGCATGAAATGAGTACATTGCCGAGAACTATTAACAAACTAAATTGATATTAAGCCATCTAACAGGGAGAGTATGATTTTCCTCCAAAAGCCAGCTGTTGCAATGTCACCTTCATATTCCTATAAAGCACTTTCCCCCTCAGGATCTTGAAGCATGTCTTTGAGCATTCTTGGTTTGTAGATGGGAGTCAAGAGCTCAAGGATGTCAATGTTCCATTGCCCACTGCCTGTGTCCATAGTATGAGAGCAAAGCTGGGCCTTCAGCAGCATTTTTAAGTGCTCGGGCAGTGGCCATGCCACCTCACTTGCCAAATGGGCAATAAGTAATCTACTTTAAAGCACCCCTGATTCAATTATGTCCTTTCAGTTTGGACAAGGCTTGACATTTCTGTACAGTATTCCTTAAAAATGCCTGTAGCTCAATAAATTTCAGCATAAATAGATGGTAATTTCTGTTCTATGACAGAAACTACCCCATGCCTTGTTATTGATACTTTTTAAATGTTGAAGCTAAGTAAACAAAATTGCAATTGTTCTTCCCCTGGTCTTCCAGCCAAGAGAAGGAGTATTTACACAAGTATTGCTCAGAGTACTGGAGAAAAATGTTTGTTTGTGGCTTTAAGTAAATTTCCAGCAGAGCCCCTCATGGGTTATTTCACAGTTCTATTCTTAGGGAACTCAGCCATGGTAGACGAGGACAGTCTTCTGCAACCCTCCCAAGTGCTGTGTAGCTTATGCTTCTGTGAGTAGCTTCCAGTGGCTCCAAGGGACTGCTTCTGTCAGCACTACTGAAATTTCACATGGGTTTTGGAATTTACGCTGGAAGGTCTGGTAGACAAAACTCATCAGAGAGTGGAGTGGTTTCTCAGCACTCCAAACAGAAGAAATTGTATTTCTTTTGTTCTGTCATTCTTCCATTTCCTTCCTTCCCTCCTGCCTTCCCATCCTCCTCTTCTTCAACACAGATAATTGAAAAACTGTCATTCCGTAATTCCTTTGTCCCTGCAGAAGGCCGTGAATAGTGATTCCAAAATAGCCCAGCCTTTTCTTTTAATCCATAATTCATCATTCTAAATTGTTGCTCCTCACTGCAACCCTGCACAAAATGTCAGACACGGCATAAAGAAAAGAAATCACACAAATGAAAAAGGGACAAAAGGAAATGCAGCAAATCCCAAGGGTATCTGCAAAGAGAAATAATTTAATCCAAAAATTCTCCTCAGCTCCCATATAGGAAATCTGACTTTTGCCAGGTATTAGGGGAATGCAGAGCTGGTATTATCTCAAGACGTGCTGTAAAGTGACTTATTAGGTGGAATAAAATGGAGACAGGAAGAGAAAGACACTAGAAAGCAACTTTCTTTAGCACCTGTACCTTCACAAGCAGGTCTGCAGTGAGTATCCAGGCCTGGCTCTGTCAAGGCATTCTCCATCCCATGGCAGACTCCCATCCAACTGTGGTTTGCTCCAGCTGACACCAAGGTCTGGCACCAGCTGAGCCCCATGGCTTTTTCCCAGTCCCTGTGAAATATTGTAGCAGCCATGCAAAAACTGGGAGAGCAGGAAAGCGAAGTGGGATGGGATCTGATGGGGGTGGCAGTAATGTCTTCAGGCCACTGAGACCTGTACCCAGCACAAAAGTTACCAAGCCTCTGAACACGCAAGGTGCCTCACAGTGATGCACACACCAGCCTGAATGTCACATTAAATGAGATTTCTTGAAAATGCCTTCAACCAGAAGGAATACACAGAGAGAATTTTATTGCTTTGCAACCTGTAATCTCTCTTCATCTCTGGCAGTGGTCACCCTTCGTGCCCTGTAAAGTGCCACCAGCTCTAAGACTAGGAACAGACAGTTTGGACAGGGTTGTGAGAGTAGACAGGTAGAAAGCCAGTCAGGCAAGAAAGGACCCTGAGAGCTAGAATAATTGAATTAATATGTACAAGTCTTGCTGTTTCCATGGGTGTCAGTGGGGGATTTTACTATGCTCTTCAAGGGAAACAGGATCAGTCTCACTTTTGTGAAGAGCGTATTGAAACTGGGGACAAATGCTTGTACGTGTGATTGCTCTGTGACTTGATACGAGTTTGTTTTCCTGTGTTACCTATGCAAGGATGTTGGAGAAATCAGATTGAAAAAGAGGATTATAAGCTCTTCCTGTCAAGAGAAAAGAAATGGAGAAAGCCATGGGGTTAGTAAATGCAGTTATTATTCATTCATCCCACTAACCCCCCAGACTTGTGGCATTCACTTTACAGTTTTCTTTATATACACTGGTTTAAGTTGGTCTTGATGCTCTGTAAAATGCCAAAAAATTATGGTAAAATGATGGAAAAAAAATCATGATAAACATATTCAAAGCCTTTTAAAAACTTGCTCTGCTGTGAGAGAGAGGAATTAAGTTCCTGATCCAACAAGGTGTTTTAACATATGCCTTTACTGTAAGTGTGTGAGGGGTTCCATTAAGTTATACTCAAGGATTCTGCTGAAGAGGGGTCTTTGGCTTCTGCCTCAGCAATGCAGCTACACACGTGCTTCGCTTGTGGCGTGTTTAGTCCTGTGACTTTCATGAGGAAACTCGTGCTTGGCTGGCTCAGGGCTGAGGGAGAGTCTTCAGGAGTTGAACGGCACTGTGGCATGGCCAGGCTTAGAGGAAAAACTATCCTAGATCAGTGTCTCTGGCTCAGTCATCACCTCTCTCTCAACTGTTTTACTCTGCTGAACTGCTTGTAGCTTTGGGATAAGCTGTAGTGGTGAGAAAGCTTCTTGGGAAAAAAAAAACAAACTTCCACTAAACATTTTGGCCTTTGCAGTTCTGTCCTTCGCCAGACATGGAAAAGAAAAGATGTAGCCAAAAATTTATCGTGTGGAAGAAGAAGGATACTATATAAATTTGGTTTTAATCATAGAGAGTAGTTTTGGAAAGCAGAGAGGAAACAACAATTTGGGTCTAATTCTGCTTCTTCTGGCAAAATACCACCTTCCCACCCACCACATGAGATCATTAGTGTGGCTTTTCTCCAAGCAGATAACAGAAGTGCCTGGCTTGTGTGCCTGGCTTGTATGCCTTGCTCACATGCTCAGATAAACCCGTTGCCAGCTTTGGGGCTAGAAGGGATTTCTCCCTCAGGTCAGCTGCATGGACTTGGTTTCTCCCTCCTTTTCAGTGGAGAGGCACAGTTTGCTCTCCCAGACCACTGGGGATGGTATGTTAGACCTCCTCCCAGGGGACCTAAGTAAGAATAGCTTTCAGTCTTTTGCTACAGGACTTGAACTTATAATGGGAGATTGAGAAGTATTTCAGGGTGGAGTGGACCATCCCTGTGTCCCATGTCCCACTCCACATTACCTGTGATGCTGGAGTTTGGGATCAGCAGTCCCAAGATGGTGCCTACCCACCCCATGCCCCCCTAAAATCCCACTAGTGTGTGTATTGTGGGGAGGGAGACCCATTGTAAGCAGTAGCTGCTGGTGTGTTGGCAAGTAAATGTTATCCCCATAATGGCACAAGGTGGATATATACACAGGGTGTATTTTGTCAGTTCATTTTGACAACTGAAATACCTTCTGTCTCACTGTCAATGCACAGTCTCCATCCTACTTTCAAAGCAGAATGAAGCCTCTGTGCCAGACATGCCACTAAAGCTTTGGTTGGAGCCAAGGAAGACACACAGAGAAATATCTGAGCACACTGCAACGTAAGAATGCTGGGGAAAGGATGATGGAGCTGTCTGGGATTCCAGCTTCTTGGGCCTGGCCCAAGGCTTTACACTCTGTTTATACAATAGTAATCCTGAGCACTTCATGTGATAGATCCCTGGTGATACGTTTCAGGGGAGTTTACACTGATTCACACTGCTTGAGGCCTTGGCCTGTATTTTCCAAAGAATTTTCCAAAATTTGCTAATGAAAAATACCAGAGTGGTCTGATCAGTGCAGGGTTAGCTTACATCATTCAGAGGGCTGGGGAATGCAGGGAGCCCCATTCTTCTTCAGGGAAACCCTGGGTCTCACCTCTTCCAGCCTGCTGAGGGTTGCTGGATGGTCTGTAGGCACTGGGACAATGGGAGTCTATCTGCTGGTTCCCACACCCTCTGAAGACTGTCTGTAATCCACTCAGCTCCCACAATCAAAAGCTATGGGGCAACCCCTCAGCTGGCATAAGATTTAAAAGTCTCAGCTTTTTTAACTGATTAACTCCTTCAGCCCCAAGGAGCACCACAGAGATATCTTCCTCCCATTGCCTAACTTCACCTTTGGGAGTGGCAGAAATGAGCTGAGACTGCAAGATTCTATGCCCCAGGTCAGATGAAATAACAGTTGGATCTAGATTTATTCTTCATGTTCCTGCTGCTGTACGGCTCAGAAACAGGCACTGCCAGTACCTGCTGGGGGGTGTCATTTGGCAGGAGGCAGGAAAAAGGAGAACAGATATGTTCAGAGAGGTCAGCAGATGCTCTCTTGCACTGCTGGAGCCTCAGACCCATCTCTACGTATGAAAAGCCCCAGCAAGTCAGCCATGGGATGGATACAACTTGCCTTGGCTTGTATTTCCAGCAGTGGGCCTTGTTGAATGTCACACTTGTGCCCTCATCACCCTCTGTCTCCTTGCACAGAGCTTCCCTGCAAGGCTTGTGCTCCTTTCAGTAAGGAATAAATGAAGGTAGCATTTGAGGATTGCTATTCAGGTAGGATGAATTTACTTGTGCTTCATTTATGGATCAATGGAGAAAGAGTGTAGGAGGAGAGAGGGGAAGATGAGAACAAAGTATGCAATCTAAACCCGAGTGTTTGTCAGGATTTCAAAGTCTGTATAAACCATATTATTAATATTTAAACAAGGCTTGCCTTTTTATTTTTTCTTTCCTTTCGCCCGCCCCGCAGCCTGCCTTCCTGTTACAGGATTGCAAAACTCATTTCCAAACAGGCTTATTTCTTTCCTGTTACTAATAGCAGCAGAAGTGATTTATATGCACACTGGGAGAAGAATCTGAAAAGAAAAACATCCATCTTTTCCTCCACCTGTACCCAAACTACTTTCTTTTCTTCCTCCTTCCCTCAGGGCCCAGACACACGATAGACTTACTGTGGTTTCTGGAGCTGCCATGGTAACTTGATAGAGCATCCAGGGCCAAGAAGAGTCCAGCTTTGCATTGTCCAAAGCAAAAGGTCCACCTTTGAGAGCTGGAAAAGTCTGACATGTTAAGAGTATTGCCTGCCTACAGGCAGTGAGTTTTACTCTGAAATTCACTGGTCTGGTTGGAATTTGCATTGCAGGTTTCCACCTGGAATACATTTGCATGATTCCATCATGCAAACTCTGGCAAAACCAGTTTATAATGGGAACATTGTATTCACTTTAGTGGGAGCAACAAGAGGGCATTATCAATGCCTGTGATTATTGAAGCTTGTTTGGGTTACTTTGGTATTGGAAATCTGAAGGTGTCACAACTAGTTCACCACTAGCGCTGTGTCCACACTGTTGGAGAAGGGACAGACTTAACTGAAAACGATTTTTGGAAATGGAACAAGTAGCTGTGGAAGGGCTTTGTCAGGTTGAAACACCAGAAGTTCACAGCAAATACTGTATCTGAATTTGGTGGGAAGATTTTCTGTTGAAGGTTGGCAAAGGTATGTTAATGAGTAACATTAGAATTGAGTAACAACACACTTCCATGTAGGGTTGCCTGACTCTCTTGCTGTGCTTTCAAGCTGAACATATGTTTTCAATTATTAACATGATTAATGGGAATGAGGTGACTTGAATCCCAATGAGCTCTATCTCGCCATCACATGCAAATTCCTCAGTGTGGGTATGTTTACGTAGTGTAAAAGTGAATGATTTCCTTCACCAGGAGAGGTCTTGGGAGGTCTAGTTTCTAACACTTAACAAATTTATAGATCCACAATTAGAGTCACTTGCTATATTCAAGTCTCTGGACTCCTGCCCCTGCCTCTCTAGGAGTGTGGGATGTGGAAAGTGCTGTGCAGGAGCCAATTCACACTGTGCTGCCCTAGCTTGGCCTGGGTTTTGGTCCTGAGTCTGAAAAGGTCTGGGAGATATGAAAACACCTTCTTCCCACTGCCATCTGGAACAACCTCCAGGATGCATAAATCTCTTGTTCAGCTGAGGCTCTCCAACTCTCCAATGTGTGCTCTAAACCTCCCTTTCCATTCTTGGTGGGCAAATATCGCTAAGGTGTGCATCATTTTCTTTCCCTATGTTTTTGGGAAGGAATAAGGTTGAGGATCTAGAACAAAAAAAAAAAAACAGACAGTGGAAATTCTTTTAATGCTTAATTCCTCTCCAGCCGGCAGAGCCAGAGTTCATCATTATACTTGGACCCTTTTTTCCCCATCAGGTAAGTCCTGTTCCAATGCTTTCTGACATAAGTGCATGTCACACCCCCAAAACCTGAAGATCATTTTTCTGCAAGGAAGTCATTTAGCCCATTAACAAACAGGCAAATGCTGTGTTGAAGCAAAATGGTACAGAATGAGTGTATTTGCCAAAGACCCAAACTAGAAATGTACAGAGGAACACCCTCATTCAGGTCAACAGAAACAAGGTAGCGTTGTGAGCATCAGAACTAATGAAACCAGACTTCCCATTGGCTCAGGTCTGGTGCTTGAATGAAAGTTCACATTCAATTTTCCTAGGGTTGCTAGTCTTTCAAATTTGCTGTCTCTTACAGATTCTGTGGGTTTAAGTGAGGGTAAGTTCATACTACAGCCTTTACCTCAATCACAATACAGATTGAGGCTTTCTCTTATGTCTGGATGCATATTTTTGTTGATTCTGACAGAAAGTAGCTATTTCCAGGTAAGTTTGGAGCTACTAAAAAGGTTTGAGATTGCAAGGAGACCAAGCAGGCAGAAGGAGAATGATTTTTTAAAAAATCATGTTTTTCTTTGGGAAATGTGACTAAAATTGCTAAATGGTGCAAGTGCAGATGGTTGCTGCAGTACCAGCAGTGTGTGCACATGTGTGTATGCAGATAGACATACAGTATGAATTAGCATCAAGAAACTGTGTGACTAAATCTCTTCAGTTTTGAAATACTCTCTATATATGTACATAAATGTATATACACATATGCACGAATCATATCTCTCTGTCTGTTTCTACACATATACATGTGTGCAGTTTTATGTCAAAGTATTCTACATATATTCAGAAGGAGTATACAGCATTGTCAAATAGGCTGATATATGATTATTTGTCTTACTGAACTTCAGACATACACTTATACTTTTCAGATATACCAAATCAAACAAATACATTGCATATTAGGACTCTTGAATGCAGACACAGAAAAGAATGTGTGTGTCTGTTTGAGTATGTGAGTGCTTGTGTGCAACAGGTGATGTACAGCCACACAAAGGTTGTACTCAGGTGAGAGACAGATAATTATTACAAAATAAGTAAGGCCACGCCAAATAAGCACCTATTGCCACTACAGCCTCAGCATCTGTATGCTAGCGGATGGTCCCAAGTCACCTGTTCATGCTCCAACTTTCTGCAAGGAATTTCACTGTTAGCAAACATGAGAATTCATGTCACAGGAGTAATCTGTAAATGGTTATGGGTGGTATTTCCATATGTGACTGTAGCTGGGATCTGTACAAATAAAAACTTGCTTATAACAAGCTATGAGTTGCCAGACTGTAAAATACTTATTATTGGATCTGCACTCAACTGTTATTTTGTTTGGGTGACAGAGAGTGGAGCATTACCAGTTAACTAATGGCATGCTTGTAGAAGTTATGGACTAAACGCCATACTGCTACGGGTGTACAATCATACAGGAGTTGCTGTCAAATAGTAACAATTTTTGGTAATTGCCAAGTCCAATGGGAGGCAGTAATGCTCTGTATTCCATTATCCATTCTTCCACACATCCACTTTTGCTGAGGAAGGGATTTTAGAAACAGAACCTATATTTAAGGTCAATTGAAGTCTGAAAAGATTCCAATTTTTTTTTTTAGTTGCCATTATTCAGCATAAGGCACTGCTGTGAGCATCTAGAAAAGGCAAGGTAGGGGAGGGAGCTGGTTTTGTGCTGGGAACATGAGCAGGCATCTGAAAGTGAAGCAGTTGAGTTTTGGTTGTGACAAAGTGAGCCCAACCTGTGGATCTTAAATGAAGGCAAACTGCAGTTTGTGAGAGACTATGTGCTGGACTGCAACCCACTTTCTGCAGGACACTTCATTGGCATCAGCTGGGCTAAAGAGTTTACTTCTGGCAGATCATGGAACTTCAAATGGGAAAGAGAAACTGCTTTAACAAAGGGTGTTGTGGTGTCAGACTGTGGGGTGTGCTCTTACAGCTGGCACCTTAGGTCCTAAGAGACATTTTCTCCTCCTGTGTCCTTGGCTGCCTCCACTTAGAAGAAAGCCATGTGTGTGCTATAGCCAGACCTGATGAAGAGGACTGATTCCCTCACACTTTTCTTGTCTTTCTATTTGCAGTATGAAGTAAATAACACAGTCTGAGTTTTAATAACAAATGCTCATCATCTGGGAGGTGGGCACAGTTAGAGGTGAGCAGAAGGGCCCTGCCAGTTCTATATCTAAAAAGGATGGATAAAGAGGAATTTCCAAAAATACATCTGGGAACTCTTCAACCAGGCCAGGACACAGTACGCAGTGTTGTGGGGAATGATGATACCCCAAACCACCCTGCTTAAGGCCCAGTGCCCTGAGACACAGGTTGTGAGGTATGGTGGTGAGGAAAGAGTTGAGGCTTGCTTTAACCCAGTCATTTTCCTCCTACACTTTGGGTAGGATGGCAGCTCCTCCTGAGTGGCTGGGGGAGAGCTTTGGGAGTACAGCAGCTGCTGTGCCTGAGTCTGCCTTCCTCACACTTCAGTCACAGCCCTAGCTCACTTCCAGAGTGAATTAAGATAAACTGAATTAGGGGCTCTCTATTTCTGAATGAGAGTGTTTAATCCACTGCTGATTATTTGTCAGCACCTAATCCACTTCCAAAGATAAATCAATTTAATTCTTCTGGATGTCTCCATATCAACAAGCCCTGATGAAACTCATCTTCCATGCTCAAGGTGGCTGGAGAGATAACCAAGTTTAAAGACATCTGGAGGCAGACATGAGGCATGGCAGTAACCTACTTCTTGAAAACCCTGTGAATACTTTCCTATGAAAACCTCTGTGTCCATGTCAGCTGTGACATTTGGTGGCTTCAGCAGGGGAGTGAGAGCCAGAAGCCTGTGGGTGCTGGTGTTGGCTTGTGCTCAGCTCCATCACTTCACACGCCTGGAGCACATTCCTCCAGCTGAAGGCAGCACCATGAAAAAACTAACATTCTTCTGCCCACATTGTTTCCAGTTGTAGTAAATTTAAAACAAAATCAGACATGGTTTAACAAGGAAAGTTTACTCTTTTTTTGCTTCTTACTGCAAGTTTCAATTTGTAAACAATACTTAAACCTCTGCATTAGAGTCTTTTACCGCTATGAAATGTCAGATCATCAGTATAGTGTAGTACTTGATAAATCCCAGTAGAGACATAGTGACCTGGAAGCATAAAAGGATCTGAAATTCAGTTCTGAAAGCATGGTGCAAATTTGCCTAAAATGTAGATGTATATCAGTACTACCATAAAACTGACAATACTGGTGGGTTTGGGGGTTTTTTTTTGAGATAGAATGACACTGAGAACACAGTGTTTGTTACTGCTGTGCTGTTGTTAATGAGATTCAAACTAGCCATTTCAGACAGAATAATCTTCACTACAGACTGTTAGAAGGGTGGTAAAAATAATGACACTTTTGCTGCTGGAAACTGTACATTAAGAACAGGGGACCTATTTAATCTTTTAAGTACTTTTAAACTAAATGTCTGAGAGTGCTATTTAAATGCCACCCCCAGAAAAGTCAGTAACTGCTCCTCACAGGACAGAACAGGTATTCAACAACCATCTTTGCAGACCCCAGTAAGAATGTGTTGCAAGCCTCTACGTGATGCACTGAGGGTAAAAGTGGTTGCACATATGAAGAAGTGCAGTTCTTTGAGGGGGCAATATTCATGATTTTGTTTAATTTTGTTTAGGGAAATCCTGGTAATATTATGATAATGATGATGGTTATGATTATTATTAATTATGCAACATCATTTGAGGTGGAAACAAATTATTTCAAATAAAACAAATTACTCCAGGGAAATTAATTTTTGGTGGGCTGTTATTTGTTTCACAAATCCTTTAGTTTATTCTGGGTCACTTTTATCTAAACCTGGAGCCCAGGTTTGGAGCCCTCCCCAAACTGCACAGCACACTGCAAATCTAAGTATCACAAGCCCTAGATCCAACTTTCTTTCAGCTCTGTGTTTCTCCCACATAGTCCTGCTGGACTGGAAGGATGTGTCCATGCCACAGATCAGGTATGTCCTGCTTTCATATCATGGCAAACCCCACAAACAGAAGGACTCATCTCTGTTGAGTGCGTTATAAAGGACACTCTCTCTGCTGGTGCCTGGATTTTTTGGAAAGAGCTTGTGGTTTTCATGCAGAAGATCACAGGTTTGCTCCCTCTGACAGACATTGGATGAGAGGTTGTTGTTATATGTTGATGTGAAAGCTCGATTTTTGAGATACACATCATCTGGTCCAGATCAATCAATGCGCTGCAGTCTGTGGCTTTTATGTGAGCAGGTTGAACAGGTCAGAAATCACCTACAGGAGATCAGCAGCGGGTAAACATTCCTCTCAATAGAGTGATGGAAGACAAGACTAGATAGTGAGTGATTTTCTGTCTCAGCAGATGGATTTTGCACTTTCTTTTGCTCTCTGCTATACACAGAACAAACTTCTGCAACTTATTCATAAAAATGCCACATTTTCCTCTGCAAAACTCATGTAGTTTGTGAAATACTGTACAACAGTATAGGGGAGCCCCTACACCAAGCTAGGGTACTGTGGACTGAGGGTCAGAAGAGTTCAGGCACAGCAGACATCAGAAGGCTTGATCAGAAGGCTTCCAACTTAGGGAGTTTATTCAAGATAGGTAACAGATAGTTCTTCTCAGCTCATAGTAGAAGAAGTTAGTTCCTAGAAGTTCCTATTACATCATCTCTCATTCCTTGTAGATCTAACTCTCACGCAGTAACATCCACACCTTTTTCGCCTTCTCACATCCAACATGCTACCACATTATTGGTTAACCAGGTCACCTTACATACACCACAGCCTCTCATTGGTCACAAGCCACACACACACACCAGGTAGCTCTGTTCTCTTTAAGGTTGCACTCCAAACAGCTTTCCTTAAGGGATGCACTCACTGTCACCCCCCACACAACAGTTTTGAAAAAATACTTATTAGATGCTGATAACATGGTTCAACATTTCCTAATTGAATACTTGCACACAGAACACAAATGTCTTCTAATTTCTAATCCTTCTATTCATTTCTCCATTTCTTCCTTATGGGTCTTCTTTTGGCACTTGATTATATGCCCTAAATATTTTTTAAATGTATTTGATTTGGAGACTTTTCCCCTGTGTGCTTGTAAGTCAGCATGATTCTTGTCTAGCTATAGTATTAATAATGATCACATAATATTTTGTTATCATCAGAGCAGGGATGACATGATCCTATAATTTTATTGTTTCAGCTGAATTCTGTGGGAAATCACTCTTACCTATGGCAGGGGCAAGCCTGAGTCCATTACAATTGCAAGTCATCAGTATTACCCTTCAAGGTGTATACCATGGGGCTCAGAGGTCCTGCTAGCTCAGGGCAGAGCTCAGCTGCCTGGATGAATTTGTGGGGATGTCTTGTGATTTGTGCTGCTCTGATCACAGCTGGAGACCTGAAGCTGATCTGGAGGGATGGCTGGTTACTTGCTCCAGTGCAGCAATGTTCCTGGTTGCACTAGGTCTGGCAATGGCCCTTAAAAGCTTGCCTGAAGTGTCTGAATGGGAATAGCTGAGATGCCTATTGACAGCAAGTAGCTTCCAATCCAAAACACTGAATTGCAATTTGAGACACATTTAATACCAGCTTGAACCAGCTGGTGTTCATCTGCTTGTCCAGAGCCCTGAATTATTTACCTGTTATCTATTGCACAGAATTTTAATGCTGCAGTTTACTCTTTTGTGCCTTGCACTCATTCTCAAATGAATAGTACAGACCCACAGAAAAATTTCTCATGTCAGCATCCAGTGACTAGAAATTCCTTGTTTAACTGCAGTCATTCACTCTTGAATAACATGAGAAGAAAGGACAATTTCTGTGGTAGATGTTGTTCCATCAACACACACTTTTGTGCCTTCTGCACTCATTTAGCCTTTTTATATTCCCCCAGACTTCTCTCACAAAAAACAAGTGACGCACCATGGACAAGTCTGGAAGGTCATCAAGATGCAAAGGTTGGACTGTATGGTAAGAGAAAAATTCAAATACAGTTAACACTTCAGTCATTGTTCCCAGAACACCATCCTTCTGGTTTATGGGCCTAAATATAGTCTGACTAGTAATTTATATATTATTTGACCTACCACAGCCACAGATTATTGTTTTTGTCACCCTGGAATAACTGGTGAAAAGTAATAGTCAGTGTACTACGAGCTTGCAATGGAAGTGTATTTCACTGTGCTGAAGGCAACGTGCCATATCCAAGGGAGTTCCACACACAAGTAATTTCCGTGTATGCTTTTGGTTATGCTGCATATTTTGTTATCGTTATTTATTTATTGAGCATTGCCAATGAGCTCGGTTTTGTACACTGTGTAAGAAAAGCATGCAGAGCCTGACTCTCAGCCAAGTTACACTGGCATGTTGTGCTCTGGTTCTGGCTCTCACTCTCTTATCCTCAGGGCTTACCATCAAAGGGTTTCACACAGGTGCATTAGGTACCAAGCTTGTTCCATTTGCCATCTGTACATTCAAACATCATTGAGGAACTGTCCTTACTGAGAAACTGGGACTTAAATCTGCTGCACTGGGAATCCCAGTACCTCATTCCTAAACCATACTGGTCTGCTTTCCCTTTTATTGTGTTTCTCTTATTTTTTATACCCCGTTCTTGCACATTGCAAAAGCACTGCATCTCATCAGAAGAAAATGCCACAAGGCTTCTCTTACAGCACACAGTCAGAGCACTTGGTGATGCGAGGTGTTGCACAGCCAAAAAGTTAACCTCCATTACCTTCCTTCTTGTTTGAACCCTAGACTGGGTCTACAAAAAGTCCCATTTTTCTGGGGGACAGTAATTTCCTTGCAAAGGTTATTTCCTTGTGAGCTGAAAGACCATATTCCTGGGTGTTTGACAAACTCTGTGCAGGGATGTGTTGAGGTGCCACGAATTGTAAGGAAGGTGTACATAAGGAAAGGGGGGACAGTTTTCTCCACTGCCATTTCTAGACAGGACCATGTCTCCTGGAAAAGCCCTAGGAACATCCCCTTTTGAACTCCAGTAGAGTTTCTGCATTACTCAGAGCATTCTGGAGCAACATGGGATGGGGTAAAGTACAGGTAACTAAAGGCTATCATGCCCTGCTCATGGAGATTTTGAACTCCCTGCTGTACCTCTTACAGCTACTTTACTGTAGCATGTGCTTACAGCTTGCTCGGGCCTGGTATACTTGCCCCAGCACAGAGCAGAGCAACAATTAACCCCCATGCATTTATTGAGATCCTGGACAGATTTTGCAGTCCATACTAAAACCTGCATAGCTATAGTCCTACTGTTTTTCTTCCTCAGCTAATGTAAAACTAGGTGTTCTATCAGCTGCAATTGTACTCTGGCTTGTATTGTATCCATAGCTGGAGGGGTGGAGTGCAGAAACTCACCGCAGCTCAAGGGAACGAGTCAAAACCGGGAGCTGATGGGAAACATGAAAAATGTAAGAGCTTCTGTAAGGACAATAGCCAAAACAATAAATATGTAAGTAAATAAATACATAAATGATTGAGGAAACGTCCCTGGGTGTACTAAGAAAAGATAGGATAGGATAGAAAGTAGAAGATAGGATAGAATTAGAGAAAAGGATTGGAAGAGAAGGAAAGGAGAAGGAATGAGAAAACAGTATTTTACAAGGTGCTCATTTTTTCTTAGGGGGAGTTGGGAGGGGGATCTGGGGGATGAGGAGAGAGGAAATAGCAAAATTAAGATCTGTGAAAGGAAGAAGAATAGGGAAGATGCAAGAGATGTAAAGAATGTTAAAAATAACGTGTTGAAGTTAGGGTATAGGTAAACATAGGCTGTGAAAGGAAGTAAAAAGCAAGCAGAACCCGACTTTACTGTCCTTACAAACAACATCCTGCTGTTCAGTGTGAGGGAACCAGAGAACCCAGAGGGTGGCTCTGCAGAGCAAAGGGCCTATCTGTGGGAAACAAGGGTTAAGAATCTGGCAGCAGGCCAAGGTAGATGGAGAATTGGGTGGCTGAGAATACGCAAGATAAAAAAAGAGAAAATCACTGTGACTGTAGAAAGGCTGATCCAGAATCTTGTGGCAACAAGTTTAAATTTTTTGGTTTCTGCAACATATGACTGCTGAGAGGCAGGAGAACAGGGCAGGTGAATCATGTGTGCACAAGCCCCTGAATTTTGGGTGCAAGTGTGAATCTACCTCTTAAGAAGTTTTTTTGAGCTTTCATGTGGTGGCCAGGAGTCACCTAAGTGCATCCATGCAGTGACTTTTCTTGGTGCACACTGAAGTATCAGAAGCAAAACAATTTGTTAAGAGCAAGTTGGAGTTCCCACACGAGCAATCTTTTATTCTGATTTAAAATCTTTTTTTGAAAAAAAAAGTCTTTTGAAAATTGCACTATTTTATATTTTCCAAGAAAAGAATTACTTGCAAAAGAGCTTCTATATTTTGCTTTACTACCTCTTCACACAGATCTGGTTGTCTTTTGGAGCAGAGGAAGGATATTCTCCAATCAAAATGGAAACACTGCATGGTAATGCAAGGAATATCTCCAGTATATGATGTGCACGTCTGAGTCCTGAGGTTGCCATTCAGCTTATTGCATTGCTGGGGATTTTGGGGCTGTGAGCAAATAAGAGCCACAATGAAACAGGCCAAATCAGCCTGCGAGATGCTCCATCCTCCTGCAGCTGAAGTGTCTCGTAATTTGAAGTTGTTTCACACATGTCGATACTGCACCACAGTCTGCAGCGCACAACAGAGCAGAGACCAAGAAGACAAACATTGCCCACACTACTCCTGACCAGTAAGACAGGGAACAGGTGAGGTGATGTGGTATCTTCATTTTCCTCCTGCACAGGCACTTCCTGTATTTTAACCTGTAAGGGGTAAACTGGAACAGGTGCTGTGAATTCCTCATTTTCTGTGCTCTGGTGGACAGGGATGCAGGACTTAAAGCAGCTCAGACAGCACTGGCACAGCAATCCATGGGTGGGTTGGAGGAGTTACAGCATCCCACAGCTCAGGCTTTGCCTGTAGCATGGCTGATCCTGGGGTAGAGATGGAATTCTAAGGGTTTTCATGGACACCTGAATAAACCTTCTCTGCCTTCAACTACAGCAAGGACAAAGATCCAGGGTAACATAGAAAATATTATGGGTAGAGTCCCACATCAGAACAAGATCCAGGAGTGACTGGAAAGGGCGTATGTGTGCCCACTGTAGTGTATCCATTCCATGTAACTGGGAACATATGTAGTTTGCCAGGGAGAGAAGAGGGAATGGAAACCCCTTAGGAGTCTTGCTACTGGAAAATGCACATGTGGAAGCAGGGAGTAGGGTAAGATGATGAGAACGATCCCTGGTTGTCCAAGAAAATGATGAGAAAGGAAAGGTGTCTGATCCTGAATTTGTAACTACCAAAGTGTTGAAGTGACTGAAAAGCACCTGCAGCTCAACTTCAATTCTGTGTTGTTGCAAACAAAAAGGAACTGGATGGAGCCGTTGATAAAATAGGACCAAGAACATTGAGAAGCTGTACAAAACCACTGAGAGAATTTCTTTGCTTCAAGTGGGATCAAATATACCTGTAAAGATACTATCACATCTATTCCTAATATCTTCTGCTAGTAGAGTTACAAGTCTTCCTAAGAATTATTAGCCAGCTTTGGATTTTCCTCCAATATCTAACTGCTGTTCTGCAGTTCTGATGGACTCTTTCCTGAAAACTGAGAAAAGGGAGTAAGTGATTGTTGTCCTTTATTGAACAGGAATTCATATACAGAAAAACTATTATCAAGTCTTCCTACGGATCTTTGAGAGTGACCAACCTAATTATCCAAGCTGTTTCTGATATGCCACATCCTCTAAATGTCTTATATTCTTACTGTTCTTTTAAAAAGTCTCCCAGACCTAGATCCAATACACCTGCTGGCTTGCAATACACCAGAGCCTTGCAGGGCTGAATAATTCCCTGTTGCATGTGACACTCCTATAATAATACATTTCATATGAGGTTTGTCTTTCAGGAGATTTAAGTGCTTTGCTTGTATTTTCTTTGAGTCATACTCTTGTTCTCACATCCTTTTTTTCCCCAGTCCTTCCACTTCTTCTATGATTTCTCATTTTGTATTTGTGCATTTGATCTTTCATTTCTCCAAGTAGTGCTTTGTATGGATTGTAACTAAATTCTGTCTTGATAGTTTTAGACTATTTCTCCAATATATTGAGATACTTCTGAATTCTGATCCCATCCTCTGAAGTGCTTCCAGCCACTCTGGCTTTGGTGTCATCAGCAAATTTTATAAGTGCATTCTCCACTTCATCATCTCTGAGGATGGCAAGAAGATACTGAGCTAGGTAATAAAACATTACTTTTAAACCTTGCAAAGATAAATAGTGAGTTAAGCTCTCATAAAGAACACTTTAGGATGAAAAAGGTGTGAATATATCTTAACTCTAAGATTTCTAAACCCAGTTTGTGTGACTAGTTTGCATGTACTACACACTTAAGTAAAGACTGGAAAAAGGCAATCCTAATTTTTGTGAGGGGCTTTTTCCTCTACCAGCCTAACTACAAGTGAAAAAGAGTGCTGTTAAACTAAAGTATAAAAATAGCCATATTGTACACTGCAAGATAGCACCAGAAAGAAGTTTAGTATTCTGGGAATGTACGGCACTAAAATACTTGTCAATGTTGCAGTATTTTGACATATAAGTGGGACACGTCTGAAGCCTTATCTTTGCCCTCCATTGCCTAGTGCTAAAAATTGGCACAGTGACAGAATTCATCTTGTTCAGGAGTCAAGATGTTATAAGAGCCAACTCTAGGGAAAAAAAAAACCGACAAAAAAGAAGAAAAGAAATGACAACACCTATAGAAGTCTTACAGCCCTGGATTGGCAATTGCAGCATCTGTACTCTTGACAAGCCTGGGAGGTTTTGCCTGAACTCAGAAATGTACAATTTGTGAACATGCTCTGTGAGGAAATGTCAAGAAGCATTGAATGAAGAGGATAGTTTCCTTAGCCTTTGGGATGCTGCCAGTTCTCCCAAATTGCTGTCAGCCTTGCCACTGCTTCTGTGATTTTCCCATCTATGTAATCAATTGACAAAATATATCTTTTTCCTTCCAGAAGGTATTAATTCTGCCTTCACTTGAAGGGTTTTTTTTCCATGTAGGGATGTTTTCATGCCTGGAGATCTAATTAGAACAATAAACTGAAAATGCAGTAAATTCCAATTATGTCAGTTCTTTTTGTTTAGTTGGTTCTAGCAAATTTAATGGTTCTGAATTGTGCTGGGTCAACAGCCTCTGTGCTGATGTTCCCTTTCTTTTCCACAGAGCAGGTACAGAATCAGTGCTGGCTTTACTAAGGCTTTGCTGGGTTGTATGTATGAGTATGTATGGTCAGACTTTGCGAATGAAGATTTGGACAGGGCTCTCCCCACATGGGTGTGCCCTTCCAGCCTGCATGGTGGATTTTTTAGGTGAGGCACAGCGTGCACAGAACTGGCCCCACCATTTAAGTCCTGAGGTCCATCTGCCACGGCTGAGCAAGCTTGGACAGTGACAGTGAAGTCCTCGGGACTATCACAGCACCCGGTACTAACCGAGGCTGACTCTGCTGAGCATCCGAGATGTGACTGGATGGGATGGCAGGGAGGCATTGAACTGTCAGGGCTCGGTCCCCACTGAGACTCGAACTCAGGACCTTGGGATTCAGAGTCCAGAGTGCTCTCCATTACACCACAGGACCACCCCTCAGCCCAATATGACTAAGAGCAGTGCACTTGCTTGGTTTTGGTCCCTGCAACAACCCACAGTACAGGTACCTACTACAAGTGCAAATGTTGATCATAACTGGTGCTGTGGACTTGAATCCACTGTGAGTTGCTTGAGACCTGACCATCTCACAGGCAGTTATTGAACAACATCGAGTGGGGCTGAGTAGCCTGGCCAGTTTTCCCTGGCAGACACTGGGAGCTCCGTGTGCAGTTCCCAGCCACCTGAGGCTGATAGCTCTCCCAGCAGTCACATGAAGACCCTGCTTGTGGCAGGACCAGTCTGGATGCTTCTGGGCTTTTCTCAAGGAAGCAGACAAAAATCTTGGCAGAGAGACTTACATGGGAAGGGAGTAACTGATTACACACTGAAAAGAGTCCTTGGCTCAGTTGGTTTATTTATTAAAACTTTTCTCAGCTCTAAGTAATGTCACTTGCCATGGGGTGTGCAGAATAAAAGCACAACTCTGGCAGGCTTTCCTACAGTGAAGAGGTTTCTCTCTGAAGACTTTATTCCTCTTGGAAGGTGAAACCGCTCCACCTGGTAAATCACAAATTCAGACTTCTGTTGTGATTTGCAGGTACCATCCCTTTGGTTCTACATTTCTTGAGATGTCAGAAGCACACTATCTCTTCTCAGCATGTATTAGCTAATGTCTCAAGTTCCCACCAGGACCCTGCTTCCTTGACTGTGGGGGTGGGGTGTGGAAATCCTGTCAAGACCTATTCTGGCTCTTGGAGGCCCTTTATTTCAAGTCTTTTTTCCTGTGCAGTGACACAGTACAATTTTTCCAGAACTAATGGAATAGCATGTGCAGACTGACCTCGACAAGCACTTGAGATTTGAATCTGTTCAGGTCCTTCAAAGATAAATGCCCCCATCTTTCCTCTTTCTCTCTCTCTTTCTTCATGAACAATGATATGAGCTCATGGCTGATCAAATTCAGCAGGCTGAAGCTCCAGTGGGATCCTGAACTGACTTGGTGTCCTATGAAACTTTTTTGTATACAGCTCAATGTTTTAGTGGCTAGAGAAAAAAACCACAACAAACCAGCTATCCTGAGTGTACTGGGCCAGCTGATGCTTTTTTGGCTTTTAGAACAGAAAATAAAACTGAAATAATAATCTTATGAACTGCCTCATTTTTTCTGTTTATTATTGTTACTCAAGCACATGGTATGCCTGGAGGTAGCCTAGCCAAGAAAGCAGCATTGACAGCAAGGAAACACTATGGAGAGCCAGCACAGAGCATCATGATCTAACCCAGGGTAACTCCTGCTGCTGGCTTAATTTTTGTTATTAACTCACATGCTAGAAAACGTGTCTATTGAAGCAAGAAAACGCATTGCCCTTCATCGAATTTAAGAGATGTCTACCTGCCAGGAAGAAAGACAAAATCTGTGAAGCTGATAAACTGAAATAGAAGAAGGAAAGAGAAATATAAAAGCTAACAGTGGTCCTGCAGCAGGTGAGGCTTCCTGTTGCACCCACCTCTAGCAGAGTCCCATCAGAAAGCAGGGAAAACCATGACAGGCAAGCACAGAGGATGTTGCTTTTGTTCTGGATGAAATTCTGTACCAATGGATGAACAGATTACTGGGGAAGTGCGGGAGCACAGGGATATATTTCTTAAATACAAGGTTTCTCTGCAGTGCATAGGTGTGTGCCTGGCTAATGTACAGTGACATGTCCCTCTGCCTGATGGGATCCTTGCCTTCAGGTGTGACGTGTCTGTAGCATCAAGCCACTACCCCACCTTGACTCTCCTTAGTAAGGGCTCTGAGTCTCAGCTGCTCCATGACATGTAACATGCAGGATCCTGAAAGGGCAGAAACTCAGACAAATCGTAGTTTAGGTGAGGCACTGCTAGGCTTGGCAGGGGCTGTACAGGTTAGAGATGAGATTTCTGCTGGTGCTTCTCACAGTGTATGACTGCCAAGGTCAGTATAGCATATGCGCATTTGTCTTGCCACTGTCACACTGTACCTCTGCAGGTACATCTGTGTCCCTAGGCAAGTATTTAGTGAGCTACTCTGTAACAAGGACACAGAGAATATCTGGTAAATGTTTTCTATTGTGCAGTACAGCCAAGGATATTTGTTCCTGTAAGGTTGTTCTGGGACCATCATCTAGAGAGGATGAATCAGACAGTACAAAGAAAAAATAAGTATACAGTAAAGTGTTGCTTGCAAAAATATGTTACCAGAAACAGTGTTTTTCTTGTTCAGCTTCACAGAGTTTTCTATTCCCAGCATTGCAGCAGGAAACATTTCCTAAAATGTAGGAGGTTTCCCTCTTAAAAAGTGATGTGTGAGAAGCTACAGTGCAAAAGCTACAGGTCTTTCTTACTTCCTGACACAAGCAGTATATCCCTATACATAACCAAGCAGAGGGCATGTCTTCTCTTTTCCAATTCTCCCCTCTTTTTCCACTCTCTCTTCCTCTCCCTCTGTCCCTCCCTTTCCCTCTCTCTCTCCTTCTCCCTTTCCCTCTTCCCAGGTCTTACTTGCCTTTGCTCCTCCTGCCATCCCCACTCCTTGCACACAAGCCTTTGAGATGACAGTGGCCCCATGAGCATTTCCACACAATACATCTCCTGTGGTGATAGTTTTTAGGAGTGTTTGGTGGGAAGTATACATAGAAGTGCAGCACTCTGTGCAAGCACGTTCTTTTACTCCACTGTATATTACAGTTTTTCAGTGACAGAAGGAGCTCTATGGGGAACCTGATTCTTTTCTTTTAACTTACATCAGTTTTAGCCTGTTGTAATGAATGGCCTTCTACAGTTACTCCAAATTTACACCAGTGCATGTGAGATGACAGTTGAACAAAGTGTCTCACTCCTGGACTTATGGAAGGAATTACCTTGCTGGTGAATTTCTGAGGCAAAAAAAATGTTATTTCTATAGGGAAGGCCTCATTTAAACCACTATGTGCTGGAAGAATCTAATTTACAAGTGAAAGTAAAATCATTATTTGACCATCCACAAAGTGCCTGTCTCACTTCAGAAAGAGTTTTAAAATCTAGAGAAAACAGTGAGCGATACTCTGGTAGAACGTGAAAGGCAAAGGGATCTTAACTTCAGTTCACACATCCCCAGACCTTCAGCTTACAGGGCCAGGACAGAAAGTTCTTTTATTTGACATCTGACTCCTTGAAGGAAAGCACTCGCCTCTCTACTTTAAACTCCTGAAAGAACAAAGAGGTTGGAAAACACATGGTCTCTGCAGGTCAATCTCAGTTTCTTTTTCAAATTATTTTGTGTGATAGGCAGTGTGGCCAAGTTCATAGTGATTCAGTTGTGTTACACAAAGCATGGATCTGGCTACTTCTGTTGGAAGAGGAATAGTATAAAACTAATTTTTCCAGGTTTGCTGTTTTAGGTGCTGTTTTCAGAAATGGTATATTTCATGATTTCAACAGATTATGATAAAGGTTTGAAGTCATGAAGATTACAAATGGGGTCAATTTCCATCCCTTGTAGTAAGTGAGCCTATTTACTGTCTGTTACAAAGTACTGAAAGATTAAACTTGAGAGAAATCAATATATGACTTCTAGAGAGTATCTGAACTGAAATAGCTGTGAACATCTCTTTTTCCTTCTTACATGAAATATGTTTGTGAGTGAGATAGAGAAAACCTGTGCAATTTGTTACAATGAGGGTGGAATCCAAACACCAAATTTTGCAAATTGGAAAAATACACAAAAGAACATTATAAAGAAATGTATTGATGATATGTACTTTTTAATTGCACAGTGAAAAATATTCTTACACATTATCTATGAGTACAGTATGTAGCATTGATAAAAAAATATCACTGGGGTTTATTTGTTTAGCCACAGTTATAATGCAGAAAGCAGACATGGTGCTAGGGCAGGTGTGTGGAGAGTCATGTCCTTCACCTGGTGCCAAGCAGTCTCTGGGGATGTACAGCACAGCTGACTTGTAGACTGCACTGTGTCCAGGAGGAATTGTGCAAATAGGTTACTCTGGGCAGCAGATCACTTCTGGGGCATGGGCTCCACTGTGCGCATCTGAGAGGGAGCCAATAGTATGAATATAGCGAATGATACTTAAAAAAAAAATCAGAGACATCTGAGCTGTTTTCAGCCTGTCCACTATGGCACTTCTAGATGCAACTTGCCATTGTCAGTGATTAGGATGCTTCTCCAGAAAACTGGAGACCTGCTTTCCATGTCTCAGACTGAAAACACTTTATTTAACTCCTACAATAAGGGCAGCAGGGAATAAGTAGAATAAGTAAGGAAATACTTTCTGCTACCCAGCTGAAACTAAACTATTGTATAGCAATATGCACTTCTGAATGATACAGTCCTGAAGAGAAGCATTTGCAATACCTAGATTGAGCACTCATTTAGCATCAGGTTCTCCCTGCAGCTTGGGTCTGACATCCTGGAGAGATGGTGATCTGAAGAATTTATCAGTCTTTTCAATTCAGACACTGCAGATGGTGCAGTAACTTCAGAAGGAAAAAGCCTATGTTGCTTCCTTGTACTCTCACCTCCACTCCTATCATGCTTCCTTCTGTTGTTTTGCTTTCTTTTCCCTTTTTCTCTCACATTCCCTGTCGTGAGCTGATGATGGTGCAACTAGCTAGGAAAATCTTTAGGTAAAGAGATAAGCAAAACCTGAACACTGACTCAGGAAGACCTTTTTCTTGATCTCTAGGAATCTTATTGTAGGGTAATTGAGCTGCATTTCCTATGCTTTTCTGTAGCAAAGCTATATCATAGATAGTCTCAAATTAGTTGGCTGTAGCCATATTGATCTGGATTATAAATATGAATAGATAAAGTACCAGTTGAGATTACAGCTCCATTGCATATTGGGTTGTTCACATTCGTCTTTGTTGTTCAAAAATAGACTTTTGTATTATGAATTAGCACACAGTTTACCCCAGCCTCAAATGACCTACAGCACCACAGCTGCACACCACTGCAATATAGTGTTGCTCGAGAGGAGAGGATGGAATTTCCTGCCTCATGTCAGACCATAGATCATCAGTCTTTACCAGTCCTGGCAGCTATGAGGAATCCAGCACGACTTTCAGAATTCAGATAATTGCAATGAAAGGAGATCAAATTACTTCAATCAAAGGTGAGGTTGTCGTTTCAGCAAGTCTGTCTCCACGACTGATTCTCTCTTTCATCTATCATCACTCTCCTATGAGAGAAGCTTCTGAGCCGTATCACATTTTGATATTTGATCATCAGCCTACAGAATGCCGCAAGAGGTTTGTTTTGTGCTGCTGAAGTTCAGGCCAACATGTTAAGTGACTCAGCTCAGGAAGAATAGTTGGCATGGAACTGCAGTTTGTACTGGCTTCTGCCATCTTTAGCGGGAGGCCTACCAAAGGCTGAGTTGTTCTTTCTTTGTCTTCACCACCCATAGAAAAAGAATCTGTTTCTTCTCTTTATAGAACTGAACAACTCCAAGGAATATTGAACCTTAAACTGTATTTAATAGAGAGGAAAGGCTTCCAGATTTGAATAGTTTGCCTTGGAAACAAAAGGGCTTAAGCCAATATTTAGAACCTGTGTGAGAAAACGCAGTGTTTACAATATCTGTATCTCATGATGTAATGTGTTGATCAATCTCTAGTGGGGAAACAGCATAAAAACACTGCCATCAGAGGAAATAGGCATTATTTCATGTTTTAAAAGAGATGATGCTACCTTCTCAATATCAAAATCTAGGATGAGACAGTTTAAGTCTTAAAATGCCTGAATGTATTTGGACCTTGTATGACAAAATCTGTGGTCAGGCACAGTGACACACTGTTTTCAAGGTAAAATGTCTATGATACAATATTTGCTACTTGGGGTTTTAACAGTTCAGAAAACATTCTTGGAGGGTAACAAGATTTTCTGGAAGTGAGCCACTTTTGAATGCTATTGCCAGCACGTCTGCCTACTCTGGGTAGCATCAGAAACTCTGCTGAAAAATTAAACAAACATAGTTCTTGGCATCTAAACAGATGGGAAAGGACATGTTGACTCCCAAGTCTTTAGCTGAGGAGGTAGTCTGTTTCTCATTGTTACCACCGTGCAGTGAGGAATTACAAAACACCCACATAGATTTTAAGACCTGCTAGCTGCACTTAACCTTTAATCCTGCAAGTACTCAGCCATGAGCATATAATTTTAAACGTCTGAGTAGTCCAACTGACTCCGATGGGAATACGCACTGAATGAAGTTAAACATTTGCATAAATGTTTGCAGGATCGGAATCTTTCACTACTAACACAGTTCTAGCACTAGAAACAAACTCAGCTTGGGCTGACTACTTGGCTCAAGCTCTCAAGACATTAGTAGACCTACATTCTCTACTGATGTATTTTAAATTTCATGTTAATGTGGGATTTCTGTGTTATAAAACGCCTCACATTAGGCTAATAAGTAACCTTTTTCATGAGAAGGGAGAAATTATTTACTTAGAACTGCATGGGTTTGAAAGAATGCAATCTGAACTGGATCAGCAACATATCAGCTTGCATGTATCAAAGAGGTTCAGGTATCTTGATTTGCTTTTTTGCCTTTTAAAGTTTTTAAAACCTGTTTTCTGTGGTTTGGACCTGATCTGAAAATCTCTCCTCTGTCTTTGCAAGGACAAGATTGCTTGCATGAGTAAGAGATTGACTCACTTATTCCTAAAGGTGAGGACTGCTTTCCATCCGCACTGCTGAAGGATTTGTTCACCTCTGACTAAATCACATAACTCCAGAAAAGGATGAGCAACTTTTGTGGTCTCTGAATTAGACTCTGGTCATGGCTGTGGCTGGTTTTATACCTTCTCTCATGTAAGTTCAGTGAAATTCTCTCTGGTCTGCACCCTAGCTACCTAGATCAGAATTTGGTCGCTCAAATCTAGGTGTCTGCACTACAGATCAAAGGCAAAGTTTTGATGATTCCTTCTGCAAATTTCACTCCTATTTGTACTCTCACATGCTTGATCTCTTTTGTTTAAAGGGCTGTGGTTGATACAGAAGCATTTATATTCTGTAAATCATTCTAACAATGCTGCTCTTAAAATATGCTAATATTTTCTTTTGAAATGCACTGGAAAAATAATTTAAAAATATCTTACATTTTTTCTTGAATTCCTTCCTTTGATTGAACTGCTTTTTTTTTTTCAGTTTTTCTTTGCTGACTAAACACATTAGGACTTTTGAGGTAAAGAGGTATGTGTATGCAAATGCATTGCACTAGAACAGGCAGCTTTTCCTAGAGTTAAATTGATGTAACATTTTCCATTCTAAACCCCTGTGTTTTCTGTGGTCTCTGAAATATAAATGATTCAGGATGAAATCTGCCAGATTGGGACTTTGTCCAAATGTGAATATTTTGAAAAGACTTGAACAAAACTGGTTCAGCCAGTTCAAAATATCAGAAGCGTAAAAAAAGAAAGTATTTCTTGAGCTAAATAGACTCTTACAGCATTTTTTTAAAGTATTTCTGTAACTTTATCAGCAGAAGGCTGGAAAATGAATTCTGACATGGAAGTAGCTTTCCTTGAAGTAGGCATGTATTTGCTTGTTTGAGAAGAAATTAGTTTTGATTTGACTGAGTTATAAACCTTTGAAAACTGTGGTTGAGCATGTGCAATGGATTATTTCAATAAGCTCGTGAAGTGTGCAGCTACAGAAGGATTTTGGGTACATGCATGGCTGGCTAATTTTGCTGAAAAGGGAAAAATCTATCTAGAGTACTTTGCTAAAATCAGTGAAAATACCTGGGGCTGCAGGGAGACCTTTGAAGACCATCCTAAAATGTTTAAGACTATGAAAAGGGCAAGAAAAGTTCCTGAAGGCTTTACAGGGTGTTTAAAGAGTAAGTGGCCTGCAGATTTTGTCAAGTTAAATGGGATTATGGCTTCAGAATTGAGCACCTAGCACATGAAAGTATATGATGCTTTCTTTGGGGAAGTATGTCTTGCAAAGCACCCTTTCCCTCAGCAGATCTGCGCAGCAAAGGAATCTCCCAGCAGCAGGGTAGCTGCTTCTTCATCTTCTGTCTACCTGATTGTGGAGCTTAAGTGGCAGGAGTTAATCAGGATGTTCACAAGCTTGGGCTGCTGAGAGCGCTCTGAATTAAATAGAAAATCTTGCTAATCAAAATTGAGCTTTGGAGTGGAGTATGTGTATGTGTGTGTGTGCGCATGTGTGTCTTTTTAGATGCACAGTTGGTGCTTTTGCATGAACTGCTCTCACTTGCATCAAACACACTTTGGATCAAAAACTCTAATCTGGAACATCTATGTGTCTCCTGGCAGCCCATACTCTCCTCATACCTCACTTGAAATACATGCTAGTTATTTGATTCCAAAACTTGTATTTTGCCCAAATTGGGTGTCCATCTCCAAATCCCTCCAAAACCAAAGTCATAATGCTGAGTTTCTTGAAAGAGTCATTAGCTCTGAAGAAAGAGATCTCTTTATTTTACATATCTGGAATGGCTTCTTATTTGGGATTTCTTCCTTGGTCTTTTCACCCATACTCTCTGTCCACCAGGGCTCTGGCTGGTGGAAAGATATGCAGTTATTCAATTAAATCTTTCCATGCCAGACAACTTCTGCCCAGGCACTGCCAACACTGACACAAATCACTTTCTTGACAAGACTGTCAGTGGAGTGACTGTGCTTGTTGAGCAGGTGAGCTTTTGATGCCATTTCTTTTGGCTGCTGGATCTTTTCCTGCTTGTGCAAGAGAATTTAGGCCAGACCCCCTGGCCACATCTTGTACCAGCTTGGTGACCAGTGTGCTACAGAGGCTCTGTAGCCACTGGTGCAGCTGGACTGGCAGAGGTCTGACATCAGTATAGACATAAGTAGGACAAAAATGTGGGGTACAGTCACAACACATGGCAGTAAGAGTCTACTGATAAAGCATGGTGAGAAGACCCAAAAAACCCCAAAACATTTCAAAATTGGCAATGTTCTTCTTGAGGGAAGATTATGCCTGTGAAATAGAGGTGCTTTTTAATTGTTAGGGAATGTGTCTCAGTTTCGTGTTCTCTTTTCTTGATGTCTCAGAGTGGGATGAGATAGCAGCAAATGCCAAACAACAGTAAACTCATTGGTGTGGAAAAACAGCAGCATGAGCTGTGCACACACGAGTCAGTGAACCACAGTGAGAACTAGCCGCACTGTAGTGTCTGTCCTGGGGTGTTTAAGGGTGGAGCTGGCTAAATAAGGTAATTTTCCCAGACTATGACCCCATATCAACAGTCTGGATTGGAGCACTGCTTGGGTCAACCTCCTGGGAAGGTCCAGACAGGGTCCCACAGAGTTCCCTTCAGGCATGCAAAGGGTGTGGCCATGCTTCCAGGCTGGGCACTGCTGCAGGGGTGACCTCAGGAGTGGAGCAAGTGTGTGATCTCTGTGGGATGGTGAGGTTGCCAAGACCTCAATGTGCCCCATGAGGCCACTGAAGAATCTCTTAAATAACTTAAGTAAGGCTTTTCAAATGAGATGCAGATATCATCATGCATGGGGCAGTGGCCATCCTCTGACTTGACTTTGCTTTCTGACCCTTAAGGTTTAACGACAACCTGCCACACTATCTGCCTCAAAGTGACTTCAGGGACAACACCTTCGTAAAGCATGTTTACTGTTCGAGAGACAGACACACGACTTGTAGCGGCCAGTCTGGACTTTCTATGAACTTGGGAGCCTCAGCCAGTGTTAGCGGGGAGGGAGCGAGGCACCTCCGAAGGGGCGATATCCCCTCACCAGCGCTGCCCTACGGTGCCCGCCCGGCCCACCCTCCTGCCAGAGGCTGTGGCACCGCCCAGGCCCAGCGCTGCGGGCACTCCGGGCTGGGGGGCGGCGGGACGGCCCAGTCCGGCATTTCTGTACTACTGGGAGTCTCTTCGTTATCCTCATCCAGTATGAGCGGGGAGGGAGCGAGATAATCCCGAGGAGGGACCCACACACCAGTGCTGTACCGCGGTGTTCCGCCGCCTTAGTGCGGGGAGCGTCTCCCCGCCGCCCGCCCGCGGCTCCCACCCCATGGGCCGGCTCAGGCCGAGGGTGCCCGGGGAGTGCCCGTCAGCGGGCGGAGCCGTGCGGGCCGTGCCGGGCGCGGGGTGTGGGGGGCGCCCGGCGGCGGGATGGGCCGGGCGGGGCCGTGACGGGCGGAGGCGGGAGGGGCTGTGCGGGGCGGGGGAGTGCCTGGCGGCGGGATGGGCAGTGCGGGGCCGTGCCGGGCGCGGGGTGTGCCCGGCGGCGGGATGGTCCGGGTGGGGTCGTGCCGGGCGGGGCCATGCCGGGCGCCGGGGGCGCGGGGGGTGTCCGTCGGCGGGAGGGGCCGTGCGGGGCGTGGGGGGTGCCCGGCGGCGGGAAGGGCTGTGCGGGGCCGTGCGGGGCCGTGCCGGGCGGAGGCGGCGGCCCGGCGTGCTGCAGCCATGGCGACGGCGGCGGGGCCGGCCCGCCCCCCACGGGGCCGAGCGGCGCGGGATTGGTCGGGGGGCGGGCGCTCGCCCTCTGCCCCCTGACCCTGCGCGGCGGCGGCGGCGGCAGCAGCGGAGGCGGTGGCTGCTGGCGGCCGGTTCCTGGTGGCCTGGCGGCGACGCGGTAGAGAGGATGCGGCGCAGGTCTCGGCTGCTGCTCTGCTTCGCCTTCCTCTGGGTGCTGGGCATCGCCTACTATATGTACTCTGGCGGCAGCGCCGCGCTGGCCGGCGGCGGCGGGAGGAAGGTGAGCGCTCAGCCCGGGGAAGGTGCGCCCGCTCCGTGCCCCGGCGGCTCTGGCGGCGCTGGGGGCAGCGCTGCCCGGTGCTCGGGGCGGAGAGCGGCGGGCGGGTGTCTCCTCGCCGCCGCTGCCTTTCAGGCGGCATGAAACTCCCTCGGGCTGCTCCTTCCCCCTTCCCGCCCGCCCTTTCCCAGCCCTCTTCCCGGAGGCAGATGGCTTCTTTGTGGACTTCAGACCGGTTTCAGCCCCGTCACGTCGCTCCTTGTCCAACTGCGGCCGGCCACGTCCCGGGCCGGGGGAAGTTGGAGTGGGAGGGGAGGGCGGGGGGGCCCCGCCTGGCTCCGCTCCCCGTCTGCCCCTTCCTTCCTTCCTTCCTTCTTTCCCCGCCGGCACCGGAGTTCCTCGGGCTCGTGTTCCCACCTAGAGAACACGCCGAGGCTCCGAGCTGCAGACGCATTTTCCCTTTGGATGCACAGCAGTTTCCCTGCTCCTTAGCGCTGTGCCTGAGAGATACCGTCTCGGACCGGTTTCGCAATATTCCGGAAAATAGCCGGATTTGTCACATTTCGTGTCTGTGGCATGGAAGGTCTGTCTCCTTCTTGCTACAGCTTACTTACTCATGTTCAAGAAGTGGTCTGTGGGCAGCACAGGGGTAATATTTCATTATTCTGCCCACTTAGTCGTTGAGTAGATTTTTCAATGTGTTGCACTGATTCATTGATCAGGAACAGAGCTGCAAGTTAAGCACGTCTCAGTTCACGGTTGTGTCAATCAAAACAGGTTGTTGTGGCGCGATGGGGAAGTGGTAACTTTATCCACTATCTCTGCTTAGAAAAAGAAGTGCTTTTATCTTTAGTGGGCTTCCCCCGCCCCCCCTCGCTCCTTTCCCTCCTCTCTTCTCCCCCCCCCCCCCCAAAGATTAGGAAATCCTACAACTTTTAGAAACTGTTGTTTAAGCCTTCGGTTTTGGTATAGAAAAAGTGAAAAAGCATCTCATAATTGTGTCATTTTTCAAAAAAAATGGAAACAGGAAGAGGGCAAGTGAACACTGTGCCGCAGTTAAATGGTGTTATCCACTAATAAATGACTGTCTGCTATTAAATGGAAAGTAGTGTTTCTTAAATCGAGCTGTGCATATGATGAGGAATGTTTTTATGTTGCTTTAATGCAGTTTGGCTCATCAATGCTTGTATTCCCTCTAAAAACCTGCTGATGTTCCTGTGGCAGGTTGTGGAAGTAAATACTTGGATGATTACTTGCATGAGCAGGGGTGTAGAGAATGAGTCCACTGCTTGCTGATAATTGGCACTCTGTTCTGATGTGTCCTGTTTTTCATTCTTTTCGTGGTTCAGCAATGAGTTCAACAGCAACTTTTGACCTGATGCATTAAAGTAAGCATTAAGTAGGTATTGACAACTACAAGCTCTTGGTTCTTCCAAGTAGATGCAGTAGCAGAAATAGATGAAGCATGTGATAAAAAGTAAGGCAGTAGCCTAAAGCCTTTCTTGAAGAACCACCAGGGTGTATTTAGAAAGTAAAAGCAATCTTACGCTGCTGCTGCTGTATAATGGGATAAAGAAAAGCTATCAAGGCAAATGTATCTGTAGAGAGGGAAATACATTTTTAACTCTTATGTCTGTTTCATTTGGAGTTTCCAGACAGATTTGCAATTCTCTTCAATTCATTTTACTGCTGGGGAAACTGTAGTGTGGGGATAGTGATTTGCCCAAGGTCACCTAGAAGACTTGATGAGAATAAAATAGGAAAGAAACCAGTTTTTCTGAGTAGGAGTCTGGTACTTAATCTACTAGAACCTGTTGCTGTTGATTATTGATATTAGTAGCAGTTTCCATTATGCTTTTAAGAGGTAAATGATCCTGATACTTCAATAGTGTAACTTGGTATCGTTCTGCATAAAATTTAGTAAACCTTACTGGTCTAGGTAACTGGTAAAGTTTAGTGAAGATAATTTAAAGAAAATGAGATATTTCACAGGCCTGAGCTGAAGCTCGGGGCTACATTTAAAAATGTGAAAGTTTAAAGTAAGGCTGTGGTAAGGAAGAAAGTAGATACTGTGACCACAAGAAACAAGTGGGGAAATTAACTATTATATGTGGATTGGTGATTTAGGATTCTATTTTCTGTTAGTGAAGCGTAAAATTTAATCCTGGTCTTCAGCATAGGTTAGCAAGTGTATGTAGAGGAAGATGTGTGTAGTGTAATAGCTTTTGAATCTGAATAAAAGGCTTATTAACTTAGTGTCAGACACTGGTGTAAAGCAAAATAACACAAACTGTCTTAAACTTACGAGCAGAAACCCTACTGTAGTAAATTTCTTGATGTGTATGACTTCATGTAGCCCTTATTACTTGCACACTATTTCAATATAATGGAAACAGAGTTGCTTACGGAAGAACATAACTTTTAATAAATTGAAGTCTCTCCTGTGTTCAGTCTATAAAATTACAAAAGCCAGGAGGGGATAGTTCTTCATTTGTGAGAGTAAGTAATTTGCATGTTAATTACAGGTCTGGTTATACAAACAGAATGGAATGTATTTTTCCTTAAGGATGATTTTATTTTCTCATACACAGATCCGGTGTGTTATCCAGACATACTGGACTTGTTTAATATGGCACTCAGTCCCTGTGATGTGTTGACTACCACCAATTCCCTTTCTCTTCAGCAGAATTGAAGGTGTTTGCCCTTTGCCAGCATTGCACCTTTGCTTTTCTCACCAGTGTCAGAATTAATCCAAGCTTCTACTTACATTGTTTCTCCATTTACAACTTTTTTTAATGAGATCTGTGAAACTATTTGCATGTTGCATTACAGCCTTGATAAAGTTCTTGGTTCTTCTCAGTAGTGATGGAGTCCTCAGCTCTGTGTGCAGTGCTTTGGCCTTGTAGGAGCTGAGCAGGCATGAAAGGGTCTAAAGCACACAAAGCAAAAGCTGTCTTACTGGTAAGTGTTTGAATAATAGTAGCAAAAAAAAAACAGAAAGAGGAAGGGGCAATGCTTGTCATTCTGGACCTAGGTATAAAAACTATAGTAGAATGAAGTGATGTTTTCCATGCCTGGAATTTAGGCTGTGGCAACTTTTTTTTTTAATTTTTCGTTTCTTGAAGAAAAGGGTAGAATCAAAGCCTTTCATTCAAAGTATGCTCGAAGGCAACAGAAATGTCTTTTTTTCTTTTTCTTCTCCTTCTCTCCTCCAGTGAATCTCCAATCAAAATTATTATAAACAGGAGAGAGCCATGTTCAGTTTGCTCCTTTCCAGCTGGGTCACTGGGTTATAGATTGGAAAGAGTGAGTCTGAGTCACATGTCTAAAGGTTAGAGAAAGGGTTCCCATGCAGAGGCTGTAACATAAAAGAAAGCAAGTTGCAAGCCCAACAGTTGTGAGACTGAAAAGAGTGTGGACTACTTTTGTGTTCACTTACTGTGTTGTGTATTAAAAAGCTTTTGGAGTGAAGACTTGAAGTCCCCTTCTTTTCATGGATAAATTTCCTAACCCATAGCAAAAGCAGTTTATGCTCTCTGTCTCAGACTTACCTAAAAATGGAACAGTTTCTGCAAGATGATTAGAAAGCCAAAGTCATCCTGATGATGTGATCCCCTCCTAAGACTGGTGTGAATTTGCATTTTTGTATTTTTTTACATAGTTCTTAAGTTCTTGAACCACTAAGCTCTTGCACAATAGAGTGACTGAATTAAAATAAAAAAATTCAAAAAAGAAAAACAAAAAATCACACCAAACCCAGCCAAAAACCCCAGCTGGTTTCTAAAGAACTTACTCTTCTGGGCATTAAGAAAGTAGCTCCATGTAATTGAGCCCTTCAGGCTGGACAGAGGAATGTCTGCATCTTGTTGAAAGTGCCAAATGCTTTGCTGCTGCCAAGAGTGAAATCCACCCTGGCATTCCCAGGAGACCTGTAGACAGAATGAGGATTTACCATTGAAAGCTGAGGTATCAAAAGAGACCTGCTAGGTTAAGCCACAGCTGAATCAAGGTTTGGAGTCTTCTGGGTTTAGGTGCCAGAGTGCTGACACATTTTTGTGTTTGTTGCCGTGTAAAGAGTGCCAGTTGTTTTTAAGCTGAACCTCTGTCACCTCCCACCCCACCAAAAGGAGGAGGCTAAAAGCAATATTTTGGTAATAAGTGATGGGTAACTTTCACCAGGACTTCCTAAAATGAGAAACATCTTTCTTTTTGCATCAGCTTCACCCTCCAAAATACAAAACCCCAAATCACCTTGAACTAGAAGCCTGTTACTGTCTTAGCTGACCAGATTTACTGAGTGTAATGGAATGAATTGGAGAAATCTGATTTATGGCTAGTTGAGCCACAAGGAGGCAGGCTTTTCCTGTGGAACTGGTTAATACCCTGCATCTAGTGCTGGTTTTCCTTTCCATATTCTGGTTTTGTTTCTTTAGCCGTTTTTTTTAATTTTGAAGCAGACTTTGGTAGGTGACTGTACTGTGGAGCCAGCTGAGATGAAACAAAGCCAAAGCTAAAAGGTGATGCTTCCTCTTGAGTATGTGACTGATTGCAAGTGATTTAATCACTTTGTGTAAAGCAGGCGGAAAAGAAGCAAGTCTTGCAAGTTGTTCTATAAGGATAAAACTTTAGAGTAACTCCTTTCAACATACACAAATGTTTCTTTCCCCCTTCTTTGTTTGTTTTTTGGGGTTTTTTTTGGAACCCCGGTACTATTTCAGTTACTGTTAAATGAGGCTCTTGCTGCCATTGTATGTGATACATATAGAATTCTTGATTTCTTTCTACATAAAATATAGATTTAGATTCTTTCTACATAACATATAGAAAAAGAAACCTAAGTTTCTTTTAGAAGGTTTAAGTAAGGAGGAAGGGAAATGTTTCTTAACTTTAGGTTCATTAATCAATTTCTGTCAGAGAAAGAAACTGTGGAGGGCAACTTGAGTGTCTCTGTGGAGGTATGTGAAGTAGAGCTTCTTTTTTCAAGGGGGTTAAAAGTAACCTCTCCAGTTCTGTTGGTTTCTTTCACCTGAAGAAGACACTGCCCGTTTTAATTTTAAATTGTGAAGTTTACTTTGCTGCATAATTTTTAAATGTAACTTAAGTCCCTTACATGATGTGACATTGGGTGTGGTTTCCGATTCCTTGATCTTAAGACAAGTGAAGATATCAGAGGTTAAAAAAGTCAAATTGTGATGTATCCTTTTTCTGGCATTCACTTTCTGGAAGGTGCAAGAAGACAGGAAAGGATGTTCTTCCCTATAACAGGTAACAGCTTCTGCAAATAGATATTTCTTCTATATGATTCTGTAATAAATGGGAAAGAGATTAAATGCCCAGGCACTTCAGTAATGAATCTGTCATTCTCTTACTAGAATGTAAAAATGTCACACATGCATGTTTTCTTAATGTAACATATGTCACTTGACAAATTTACTGTCTTGGCAATTCAGTCACTTATTTTTATGGATTACTTCATGAAACTTAACATTGAGTGCAATGTAAAGATAGTCAAATGCAAAGTTTGTGCAGTCTGTTTATGTCTGTGCTTGTACTGGGCTAGTCTGTTTTCTTCCTTCCCTTTTTGAAATGCTTCAGTGAGGGATTTTTTTTTGCGTGTTGTTATGTAGAGACATTAAGAAATAATTTCTTTGCTACAAGTCTTGTGTTGTCCCCTGCAACCTGCCAGGCTAGAAACTAATGACTCCGACTCTGATACAGATGCTACTGCTCTTGTATTACACTTAGCTGTGTGTTTCATAAATGGTGAAGCAGAGCAGGGCTGTCGACAAACGAGGCTGGGGAAGTAAGAATGACTTCTTCAGTAGTTTCCTACAAAATGGGATAGTTAATCAGTTTTTCCCATAGTTTTTTGTGTGGATTTTGTAGTAGTTTTCTCTGCTTCTCAGTGTTGCTCCGTTGCTGCTGTGGTTTGCTGCGTTGGTATCTGTGTACAAAGGTTTTAAGTACAAAGGTAGTAACGTTCTTGAGCGCATATAGTTTAAAAATTAGGTAGTCCACTAATTAATTTTGCATGTGCCTTATCTGTTATGTCTTGTCAGTCTTGTGATTTGAGGTGTATTGCAAATAAATGCCAGTCATTCTTTCCATGTGTTTTAGATACTTTCAAAAATACAACATGAAAAGTAATATAATAGCACTTTTTTCAAATTTAGAAAAGGTACAATATGACTTCATATGAAGTAAAAAAATATTAAAGATCCATCTCAGTGGTAATTACCAAAATCAAATTGTTCTCACTTGGTCTTTAGACTAGTCTTGCAAAAATATAAACCATTTAAACATAGCTTAATTCTTCGTCTTGAAAATTACATGATCATTCCACATTATTTCCTTAGAAATCCTGTTATTTTACCCTATTTTTTCTTGCCTTTTCAGTTTTCCAGTGTTCTTTGTGTCCAAGTGCTTGTAAATAATTGATACTGTTTGGTTAAAATGATGGTATGTCAGATGAGAGATGTGGTGTTGTCTACTGGAAAGCTGCTCACAATGATGCTCTAGTACAGAATAGAAGAGGGACCTTTGTAGTGGTACCAGGTACCCTTGTTGCTTCCCTAGAAGTGGTTTAAAAATAATTTCTTCAGACAGCCTAGAAAATGGTTTTGCTTGGCTTTTGGTAGCTACCTATAATTTCTAAATAATTTAATAAACAGTACTTTTGGTGAAGTTAAATCTGTCTGAAACTAAAACATTAGGACACAGTTGAAACTGTGACTCTCAGGTCATAAATGTAAAGCTGCTAAAATGCAGTCAAGTACAAATGATTTGTTTGAGTTGATTTGGTCCATTTAATTATCTTAAATAACCTCCTCTTCATAGTAGTTAAGCTTCAGTGGTGCAGGTCAACACTAGTCAAGCCAGGTGGTGTACAAACAGTTTTTCAACTCCCTGGCCATGGGTAAAATTGTTACTAAATGTGATTTTTTTATTAGGACTTAGGAGAAGATGTGTATTGCTAATATGTTGGCAATGCCATGCTTTGGCAATGCATTTGAATTCTAAAAATGAATCTGCAGGAAGCAGTGAGGCATTTGCAATGTTTTCAGGAATATGGGCTGAATGTCATTGCCCAAATATATCAGGATAGTGTGGAAATGGAATATCAGTGTGGGCGTTACAGAAGGAAATGCTAAGCAGGTTGTTTTATTGCCATCACGTAATGCAAAGTGGTGGCATCTTAAGCTGTATACGTTTTAAAACCTGGGTTCCATCTTTCATGCTGTTTGTTTTGAAATGAATAAGGTCTCCTCTTCTGCTTTTCCGTTTCATGTAAGGTTTCATAGCAATAAGGGATGCATTGAGGAGGGAAGAAGGAAAAAAAAGTTAAATGCATAAAAATGTTTGGTTTATGGCTCTGGGATTTTGAAGACGTGTCATAGAGAGTCTAGATAACTAGAAATGCAACATTGCACATTCTCTCTAGGTCCGTAAGGTTCTCTCATAGAAAGCTTCGTATGGTGAACCTTTTCTGCTAAGTGGAAGTGAAGATAGTTAAATGTGTGGTGGGGTTTTTTACTTTTCCTCCTTTTTTTGGAGAATCATAGAATATGCTCAGTTGGAAAGGACCCACAAGGATCACTGAGTCCAACTCCCGGCCCTGCGCAGGAGCATCCCAAGGGTCATACCAATGTGCCCAAAGTATTATCCAAACTCTTCTTGAGCTCTGTCAGGCTTGGTGCTGTGACCACTTCCCTGGGGAGCCTGTTCCAGTGCCCAACCACTCTCTGGGTGAAGAGCCTGTTTCTGGTATCTAATCCAACCCCCCCTGACACAACTTCAGGCCATTCCCTTGGGTCCTGTCACTGGTCACCACAGAGAAGAGATCAGTGCCTGCCCCTCCTCTTCCCTTACAAGGAAGTTGTAGACAGCAAAGAGGTCTCCCTTGGAATGAATTATTTTATGAAACCATTATGTTACTGGCATATACTGAGTAAATGTTACCTGTCTTTCTCTAAAATGTTCATTTGCTGTAGTCCTACCTTGAATTAGTCCGTCCTGGACTATTTATTGTGTCATGTGGCAGTCATTAATGGTCAAGAAAGTGGAAAAAATCAGCTTGTCAAGAAAGTGGAAAAAATTCCTGTGTTGGAATGCAGCATATTTTAAACTTCTATTGGCTTTAAGGTAGGCATTTTTATTACTGTTTGTTTGTGTCTTTATATTGGTGCATATCACCTTCTATTAAAATTTGTTTTTCTTCTGCAAAAACAAAATAACTTGTTAATTGACAGCCTTCCAGTGTAGTCTGTGCAAATTACTAGCAACAGTTTTTTCCTAGTTGACTTTTCATCTGTCTAAACTGTTTAATTTTTCCTACTATCACTTTTTTATACACTGGTTTTGTTAATTGTTCAGGATACCTTTATCGTCATTTAAAGAAGTTAAAATATGCTCATTCAACAGCTCTAAACTGACGGGAGCACATTAGTGTAAAGGGCCTATGTGGATAGATGTTAGTTTTGAGTTTTGCTTATGAAATTCAAATGGCAAAGGAACAAAATAGTAAGAACAGCAAGTTTGAATTTTAGAGTATTCCATATATCCCTGAAACTACTTTGCAGTACACATAAAAGGCAATAATTTGGATTTGTCTCCTTTATGACTATGGTCTCATATGGAAAAAAAGAGCCTATTGCAAAGGTTGCAAGTTCAGTTGTTAATAACTTTCCTGAAGTTGTGAAATTGTCATAAAACCTGGTTCCTTATTACGGGAAGCAGAGAATAATTAGAGACTGCTGAGTTCAAGCATTATCAAAATGCAGTAGGCTGCCTCTACGGAGTAACAGGTCTGCCTGAACAAAAGGACTTTAGCCAGGGAAAGACTGTGCAAAGAATTGGCACCGAGAGAATGCTGTTGTTTATGAATTCTCAAGGAACTATGACTTGAGGAGAAGAAAATGTTTTCTCCCTGGAGATAATGAGCACAGCTGAAATTTGTTTTGGTTACTAAAATGAATTTTCCCTAGCTGGCCTGTTGGTTTACTGATGGTCAATAAATACGTGTGTGTATATGGTTGATGGATCTATGCTTCAGTGATGTGAAATGTTAAGGTTTTTAAATAGCTTGGCTTTTCTTTTTCTCAGTTCTTTTAAGTGAAGTGAAAAAGTCTCTTCGCTCAGGTAGACTTTGGCTCTCTGAAGACCTTGGTAAGAAAAAGGAACATTTTCTCCTCATAAATGATTTTATTTGGTAGCAAAGTGTTCCTGCCTAAGAGCTGGCCAGTCTCCACACTGACAGTTTACGTTTTTACCTGTTGGGAAACATCACAAGGCAACTGCTGTGGTGGGTGTGCCTTCTGAGAGTATGAAGGTGATGGAATTGCAGGATCTATCTACGTGAGTGTGTTGCAAAATTAGGTTTGCATATATTGTCCAGACAGTGGGAATAAATTACGGGTACGAGTGGTGGCATGTCTTCTGCTACAGTGCAATGCTGGAGTCTTTCTGGTTACTGCAGCAGACCATGTATCCAGAGTGAGCAGCCTTGCTCACTTTCTCCTGCACCGTCTGTGAAGCAGGTTAGGGGCTGCTCTTTGTATGTATGTATTGTATGGACAGACTTTGTGGAGATGGTTTGGGAATGGCTCTCCCCACATGGGGGTGTGCCCTTCCAGTCTGCACAGTGGATTTTTTAGGTCAGGCACAGCGTGTGCAGAACTGGCCCCACCGTTTAAGTCCTGAGGTCCATCTGCCACGGCCGAGCGAGCTTGGACAGTGACAGTGAAGTCCTCGGGACTGTCACAGCACCCGGTACTAACCGGGGCTGACCCTGCTGAGCATCCGAGATGTGACTGGATGGGATGGCAGGGAGGCATTGAACTGCCAGGGCTCGGTCCCCACTGAGACTGGAACTCAGGACCTTGGGATTCAGAGTCCAGAGTGCTCTCCTTTACACCACAGGACTGCCCCAGGGGCTGCTCTTTAGTCCTCTGGCATTACCTGTTTGAAGCAAACAGGGCCTGTTCTTTAGTCCTCTGACTTGTGCTCTCACAACACAAGGTGTTGCTTTGCCAACAGCCACTGAAATGAAGATGTGCTAGCCAATTTGGCCTCCACAAAATGTTGAACCAACTGTTCCACCATGTGAAATAATTATAGCTCATAAACACTATGTTAGTGAAGGTTTTTTAAAGCTTTAATTAAGGAAATGTTCTTTTTTGATTCCGCTAACACAGCATATAACTTTCTTTTGGAGTTCTTTGTAAGTGCTGTGAGTGAACAGTAATTGTAGTAAGTGCCATGAGGACCCATTGAGAAAGTTGGAACTTGACTCTCGCTTGGTGCTCTTTGAAGAACCCTTCTTAACGCCTCTAAAGTTGATAGATATCGATCAAAGACCATGTCCACATGCCATATGCTAAACTGTGGGCTTTCTCTTCACAAGTACATCTTAAGGACTTTCAGGTGTTGATTGTTAAATAAAAAGGCATTTGGAGTCTGAAAGAAGTATTTTAGCAAAAGGTTGTGGGCACTGGCCTAGCAAATATTAACAATTGTTTGCATCCTTAGGTTTTGCACTAAGTGTGCAAACGGTGAATAGACTTGACTTCTTTGTACAGCAGTGTGTTTGAAGGCACTTTCTTGAGGAAACTTTTTTCTTTACAGTGACATAAGTGCAAGTGTTGTTTCACCTGGTAGATTGTTAGTGGAAAGATTTAATTGAGTGACAGGTTTTTGATATGACCACTGAGGTATCACAAGAGTTAGAAATATGGTAGGGCAAAACTTACACTGATCAGAGGTGAAAAAATTTTTGAAGGACTTCTCCACAGTGATTGTCAGGTTTGTGAAAGACTTGGTAAGAATACAGCATGCCTTGTTAAGGCACAATTTTCCAGTTATTTGCAATGTTTTCTGAATATTCTCCAGCAAAAATAAGCAAGAGATTGATGTTGATGTTCATGTTAGCCTAGACCTAAAATACCTGCTGCCTTTGTACAAAGCAAAAGCTATTTTCTCAAAAATCCGTTTTGCTTACCTACTGAGATAACTAATGCAGATCATAGTGGTGTTCTAGGAAAAGTACTTTTTGCATCCTGGGAACAATAGCAAGAAAATCAAGATGTTAAAATCAGCCTACAATCATTTAATGTCCTCTCATGTACTTGCAATTGCAGGAACCAGAAAGTTAGACAAAACCTGATTTTATACACATAGATTGTCCTGGAGTGTGACTTTTCAAATTTTTTTTTAGTTTGTCATTATTCCCTAAAGTTTGCAAATGTTTCAAATTTGATTATGATTTTTCTTTTTTTTTAGCTAAGCATGTAAAAAATACCTTTGACAATTTCAAATAGTATGTTTGTTAAGTTGTCCTTGTATAAGTAGTCTTCCTCTTGATAAACTTGGCTATTGTAAACACTGTTGAACAGTATTACAAAGTCAGGTGAAAAGATCACCACTTGTTCAGGACACTTTTGAATGTAGTTTACATTATAGCACTGTTCAGAGTCCTGGTTCTGAATTGCCAAGGGTTGAATAGTCATAACAGGTTATTTCTCCACCATGAAATTAGAAGAAGTGTTTCTTTTTAGTAGGATTTAGATATCTGTGTGTGAATGTTGGCTGTGGTCATATGGTAGAAATTCTCCTGTGGTTATCTCTTCATGTGGCCTTTTGCTCAAACCCAAACTTCTGCTGCATCTCAGCAAACCATATTAGATAATTGGCTTGCATGGATTAAATCTCAGTAATTGAGTGGACTTCAGGAAGTTGTAATATCCCAAGTTATATGCTGTATGGAAAAGATAGCTCAAGCTTTTCAGTCTTCAGCACTAAAGTGTGATAGGACCTTATGCTGCTTGCTGAGCTTACTGGAATGTGGATCTGAATCTGTTAACAGTGGTCAGGCAATGCAGTGAACCACATTGAGTGTCTAACCTTAGTGTGGTTGATGGTGGCCACTTCTGAAACCTCCAGTTCACGTACGTTCAGTTTGGTTTAGAATTGTGATATTCTAATGTTTATTTCCAAGAGCAGCTACAGCTCAGATGCAGGCAACAGTTTGGAAATGTCATGGCATTTGTTCCAATTAATTGTGATTGTGGCTGTCATCTCACGATGTTGTTATCCCAGTTTCTGAGATAAGTTGCCAGTGACAGATCTGGGGAAGTACAAAAGAAAATTGATGTTAAAACTTTCTTCTACTTGCTGAATGCTCTGTATCCTGTAATGATTTTTTTAAACTTAGAGAAATGTCCTTGATGTTCCTAAAAGTGTATTAAGGAAAAAAAAAGGCAGATTAGGGGAGTTGTTCAATGACTCTCGGTGTTTAGGAGTGCTTTGGATGTGAATTCCTTTGAACAGTTTATATTGCCTGAACTGGTTGCTTTTTAGAGGAATTTTTACTGGAATGATTTGGTAAAGTCTTGTGAAGACTTTAAAGACTATGTTAAAAACCATTTGTTTTAGTGCATCCAGTTTGTGATGAAGGCAGTTCATAATATCGAATAAGCAAAGTGTTGAATGTTAGGGGCTGTATGTGCTTGATAGTCTTCCAAGCTGTTACCTTCTTTTTAAAAAGGTGTGACTGGTAGAGCTTAAGAAATACCACTATGCCTAAGATGCCAGTTTCTATTAAAATAGTCCATAGAAGCACTGAAATTACCAGAGTTTTAAACTCTAAGCACTTGTTATGTATGCAAAACAAGTGTCTGTAGTTTGTTTTGATTATTAATACTTTCTTTGTTTGAATCTTATATACAGTGTGGTTTTGAGTTTATCCCTAATTCCCATTAGCTGTATGACTGTCGCTTTCCTCTTGTACTGTCACAAGGCTTTGTCAGAACATCATGGCACATCGTGGATTTTTTTTTTAATGTAGTTAGGTAAGGCAGGTTTTTAGGTAGATATTCTATTTTTTTTATACAAGTGAGGATAGATGTAGAACTTGTTTTGGCAAAATGTATGTGTGATTTTTGTTCTTGGTGAAGCTTTTTTTGTTTAAAACTGTAGACAGTGTCCTTCACGTTGATATTGATACTTTGTTTGCTGCTGTTTTTCATACAGTATTTGAGAAAATCTTCTTTTTGCTTTTATATATGAACTCTGCAGCTTGATACCTGCAGTTTCATATGAGTTGGAGACATTTGTCTACTTCTGTCTTCTGCAGGTTTGCAGTTACAGTAAAATCAAAAGTGAGCAATTCAGATCTATAGAAAGCCCTGTGACAGCTATCAGCCAGAAGCAGCAAAGAGCTTGGCTGCTGCTGCCTGGTAGGGAGGAGGGTTACTCCCCAAGAATTCACAGAGTAGGAATTCACAGGACTCTGCAGGTGCATGAAAACACCCAGGATAAAATAATATAAACATGGGACTTGTGAGAGATAGGTTTTAACCAATTGAAGTTTCTAGCGTGGTGGTGTGTAACTCTTGTAGGCAATAAGCTGCAGTCCTAACCCTATATAAGCTGTGTGCTATGTGTAATAAAAGGTCTTCACTGTGAATCTCATAGATTGGTGTGGAGTCCAGTTCCTCTGCTGTTTATTTTTTGTTTACTTTACTTTACAGGCTAAAGCAAAGCACTCCCTTTACAGGAGGGAGGTGATAGAGAGGGAGCTCAGTGATTAGTCTAGAAAAGATGCTTATGTGAAAGCATGTTATCAGAATAATTAAAAAGTTCTGTGATCAGCTAGGGCTTGCAGATATCAACTTTCTAGCACTGAATTCTTTTGTGAGCTGAAGGAAGAAGAGTCTCCAATGGGAGAATTTTTGGAAGTGTGTCAGTTGCTGTTCTGGCAACTGCAATGTTTTCATTTAGACTCCTCTCATGCTCTTACTGGCAGTGGGCTGTAGCAGCTGGGATGCCAGCATGTTTGCTTTCTTGGGACATAGTTTAGGCTTCTTTTGCAGGCTTATCTGTTTAACAATAACTGTGTAATATTTTTTCCCTCTGAAAGTAAATAGATCTTTGCATAGTGAAGAAAATGGCAGTGGAATGATCGGGAGTGCTAGTACTGGCTTGCCTTCTAGTTTTGGAAGTTATGGTGGTTATTTATTGCATGCCTGAATTATGTTATTTACCCCTAGTTCAGTGATCAAGCACTTGATTCTTTTCTTCCACAGAATCACAGAATATTCTGAATTGGGAGAAACAAAGCTTTTCCCAGCCAGTGAGAAGCAGTGCTTGCCAGTTACTGCAATGATATTAGCATGGATAGAACTACTGTTGAGATGGGAATTGACCCAATTATACTCTTTGAATAGAAGCATAATATGGTATGGGCTGTATTTCTGCTATTCCTTTGAGTGTTAGCATGCATAAATATGTGGTCTTAATTTGTCCACGTTACTTTTGATTAATCTCCTAAATACTTTAGCCTAGAACAATCTATCTTGCATGTGGCACCATGTAGTTTTTCAACTGTAACTTCTGCCTGTTTTTCTGGAAGTGCAGTTCTAGCCAGCCCTTCCACCCATACAAATCAGAGAGGTGACTTGTAACATACTCTGTCCTCTTACTCCTTCGAGAACTGAATAAGTACAGCAGAAGTTGCATTATTTCTGCTTCCCCAGTTTCTGTCCTGTGCTCTTGGGTTTGTATTTGAATCTCTAGCAGCTTTGCTCTTTATATTATAGTTGAAAGAAAGTCCTGTGTACATAATTGCATGTTCTCTTTTCCCTGCAAGAACAGAAAGCTACTGATACTGACACAATAGTATTCCTGTCATGCCATAAAGAATATATGGTGAATACTTCCTGAGAAACTACTGCCTAACCAGGAGCTTAAAAAGAGCAAGTTAAATGGACACTTGATTATTTTCCACTGACTAGAACTTTTATGATCTTAGATTTCAGCATTAAGTGATTGTGTACTGGTAGAACATGGAAAAAAAAGCTCGATGTTTCTGTTACAGTAAGTAACTTAGATTAGGAACTGGCTGCTCCTGTTTCTGATGCCCAAACCTGGTTTCTATGGAGGAAGTCAGACTGCAAGAATCTAGTAATTTTAATAGTGTCTGGCACACCCCAACATTTTACTTGTGCTCTGCAGCAGAAAAGGGAAAGGTAATTATACAGGCTGCTACTTTGTTTTCAAAGGCTTAGTATCTATTGTACATAATTTTCATCAGTTGCCAACAAAGCCTCCTGTATAAGAAAAAGAAGAAGCAGGTTGAAGAGAAGCTTCAGGGCATAAAGCAAGGAAAGGTATTTCAAGAAGCACAGCCTTTTACTTCCCTTCTCTCTATCTTAGAAAATCATCGCAAGCCCTAAGAGAACAAATGTGTTTTTCCCTAATCTTACCACTAGTATAAAATGCTGCCTGTGTTATCTGCTCTCTGCATTCAAGTCAAATCCAGTTGAAGTGCAGAAAATCTGGGGAGAATACTATGCTGCGGAGTTTTTTTGGTTGGGTTTTTTTTTGGTTGATGTTCATTGGTACTAATGGCAACAACATAAAATTTTAATTATCTTATTAAATTCTCTTGACTTTGAGTTTTACAAAACAATAAATAATCTCCGTACTAAGAATAACAAAGTAGTTTAAGACTGAGCTGTTCAGTATACCTGTTTACTGAGTTCATTTGCAGACAAAAGCAATAACGTCCCATTGAGAGCAAATATGAATGGAAAGCTGTTCTCTTCCTGTTTGTTTTGTTGTTTGTTGTATCCCTCTACTCAACCCTTTGGTCACTTCTTGATAGCTCAACTGATTTATTTCTTTTTCAGTCACGTTTTGATTTTAGTGGTAACAATTGGAGTATTTTTCATAGACTGTCAGCTGCTTTCACACTTTCATTAGCAGAGGAGGCTTCTAGAAACGGAAACTGCATCTGTTGTGGCACTATGGTGTCTTTTTTGGTGGCTATAAAATATGGCATATATATAGAGAAATTAAGTATGTTGTATATGGGTGTTTAGAATTAAGGCAAAGTCCAGTAGTTCTGGTGTGCCATCCTAGGATGCCAGGTGATTTTGATTGAACCCACTTTTGTTGGATATATCTCAAAAAAACCTTCCTGGTTGCAGTAATCTCTAAAAATCCAGGTTGCCACAAATCATGCTTCAAAAACTGTTGGAAATATTCAACTGGCTGGGAGAACCCACAAGTGAAGTTGCAGCTTGAACTGTGGCAAAACGAAGGTCCTGAAAATCTCTTAGAGGGAGGATCAGTTTACTCTGTAACCATCACTGTGACTCCAGCTATTGAAATACTGGGTTTAGGTTATCTTTAAAGCTGCAATACATGTCTTTTGCATTGATGGCTGTGTGAGAACTCAGAGTAACTTTTGGGAGGTAGTGAATTGGATTTCAGTGAATGTGGAATGCCTGTGGCCCCCACTGCAATCAGTGTCTCTCTGTGGTACAAAACAGCTGGCGTTGAACTTGTTTTTCGATCATTCTTCTTGGGCCATCACTCCTGCTAGCAAGTGGCACTGGCTCTAAGCTTGTCAATGCCTGTCTCAATGTTACACAACTTCAGCTTATTTCAAAGGAAATCAGAAGGTATTTTGAGGGGCTATCACCAAGGGGAGGTGAAATTGACAACTTAGTTTTTTTACAGGGATTGGGTATCTACAAATTTGAACTCATTTGCTATTTTTGCAATCTGGTTTTCAAACTCTACTTCAGTGGTACGCTTGGGCTGTTCATTGAGAGAAGCTGTTTATTTCACAGCAGCGTTCATTTGCCAAGGCTCTGTTTTGCAGCTGCCTTTTTAGAGATGCACTAATTCTAAATGTGTTGCATGTTCAGCATCCCTCTCTGTCCACATTTGTTTCTTAAAACAAAACCTGTCTTGTCATGTTGCTGTAAAACAAGTGGGAATTGAGTTTTCTATTATTGAAACAAGAAATAATGAGCACCATTTTTCCAAAGTATTTTTACCATTGGATGTAAGCTTGCTATTTCACTGTATAAACTGTTTGCATTGAGTGCAAGTGGAAAGTATTATGTCTTATAAATAAAAGCTAATTTAATCTGCTTGTGATATTTTTGCCATTGTAGTGTTTGCAATTTAAGATTTCTTAAATACACTGGAGTTGATTCTTTTTGAGAATAGCAGAATGTGTCTGATTCCTTCTTTCATATCAACATTTACTCTGGGCTACATTTTGAAGCGACAGTGGTGTTGGAGCCTTCAGTTTTCTGCAGAGCAACACCTTATTTTCTAGATCTCACGTTGTTATTAGTGACCTGAAATGTCACAAGGATAAGGATTTCATAATAATTTCCTCTATAAAGGACTGAGGAAGTAGAGTAAAACTCATGTGGACAGGTAATTTGTGCTTTATTTTTGTCTGTTGGAGGAAATGTACCATTACTGAACTATCTCATGGCATAATACTCTGACCATATGGTCATGATTAATGCATGAGTGTACTTAATTAAAAATTTGACAGTCCTTTCTTTTTTTTCCCCTCTTTTTTCTCTCCTCATTGTGTAGTGTTAACTATTAGAAATGAAATCTTAATCTACACAATTATTTTCCTTGACAGTTACAAAAAGTGATAACCTTTGGGAGACCAAGTAGCTCCTGGGAGTCCTTGCAGAAGAATGTTGTTCTACATAGTAAAGTCTTTCTTGTGCACAGCCTGAACAGTGTCTTCCACATACAGTTGTCATTATGAAAAAAGTCTTGGTCTGCAGCCAATGTGTGAAATGCAGCTAAGGTTTAGTAGCCTTTCTTTGAATCATTATACAGAAGTGTGCAGAGGCTACCAGACTTAAAAGTTAAAGCTTATTTTCAACATAATACTGAAAAAACATTCAGCTCTCTGTTCAGGTGATTAGTTCATTCCTCTACCAGGAAGCATTGTTGTCTCTGATCCAGGAAGGGAGCTGTGATTGGATTTATAAAGACCACGGGGTAGATTCACCTCCTGTACTGCCTGGTGTTTTTTGCATCGTAACTGTATGTTGTCCCTCTGACTTTTCTGTTTTCTCCCTTCCGGATGATATTAAGGTGCTGCAAATAAGTAGCCATTTAGTTCCTGTTATCACAAAGTTCCTACAAAATTATGCTATTTTGTTGTTTCAGGTGTTAAAGAATTTGGCTGTCAGTAGAATTATACTGAGTTACCTGTTTTACAGTAGTGCATTTTCAGATGCAAGCCATACATGTAGGCACTGACTTAGGAGAAAAAAGAGTTCTTGCCTGCTGATGTTTTTGGCCCCCAGTGCAGACTAGTACCCTCTGAGGGAATTATCCTTGTTTTATGAAAACGTTTTACATATTTTTTCCCCCTTCTTGGCTAGAGTGAATCCTCAAATCAGTGTGAAAGAGGGAAGTTCAGAAACAAAGAAAAACAACATGATTATTTACCTGCTGAAGAGAAAATGTGATACATTTCTATGCTGATGGTAACCAGGACCAGACCCAAGGTCTTAAAAAAACATCTCAGTTCTTCTGGGTGAGACTGTGTGTGTTGGGTGGGAGAAGGGTGAGTGGCAGTGCTTCTGTTTGCTGTGTCAGGCAATTTGATGTTTCAAACTGATCTCAAGTATGAATTAATATTGAATGAAGGTTAACTTAAAGATGGCTTCACAAGGACATTTTGAAGAACGGCTTCTGCCAGATCTGGATTTGTTTTGATTGTGGGCTTTCTTTTTCCAAAGAAATCTGCTCTAGTAGCAGTCTTGAAGTCTGTGTTTGTGTGACATGGCATATCTCCAAAGGCTTGGGAATTTGTTTTTGAAGAGTGGTGATGTAGCTATTTCTTTATTCTAGTTGCATACAAAATCAGCCATCTTTGTTCTGCTCATTCTAATACATTCGTTCCATGAAATAGATATAAGCCTCAGTATTTTTCCTTAAAACTTGCCTTGTCTTTGTGACATTGTCACTTGCTTGGCTTGAAGGACTGGCTTTCAAACCTGTGAGTTTGTATTTACTGAGAGGGATGTAAAACCAAACATTTTTGCTTTTCCCATCTGAGATTTGTCGGTAGCAGGTACTCATGACTAGAGTACAGTCTGTGAGCTGCACAGAAATGTGCTCTATTGGTGCAAATTATCCACACATATGTCTGGGTAGAAATTACCGCAATACGGAAACCCCCTCAAGTTCAGCCTTTGAAGCTGTATGTAAGCAGCTGGATTCAGAAATTGAAGCATTACAATAAGTAGTTGAGAGTGGATTCTGGATTTTAAAATCCAGTTTTGAGGTTTTCGACTGCAGGCTCTGCTGTTGTGCTTTGGTGAAGCCTGTATAAGCATTTGCCTGATGTAAGGAAAAAGCAATCCACTCGGTAGCTTTTTTAGTAGGAGTAACACACAAGAATTGTTGCCTGCCTTTGCTCCCTCTAACCATGTGACTGCTCTTAGGGTTTTTTTGTCTGTCTACTGTGGTTTTCCAGTGGAAAGGTCAATTTTTTCAAAAAGTCTTCCTTTCCCTTTGCCACAATGGTAGTATTGCCATACTCTTGAGGAGCTTGTTTTCCGATCAGAAAGCAAGTCTAGTGAAGTACCGCTTGGGCACTTGTTGAATTGGTTAAGAAGTGGTCTCAATTTGTGCAGAAAGCAAATAACCTGACATAATGATTTTGTTAAGACTCTGAGATTAGCTCAGTTGGTTAAAACTTGTTTGTAATGCCAAGGTCATGGGTTCAATTCCCTGTGTGGGCCATTGACTTAAGAGTTGGGCTCGATGATCCTTGAGGGTCCCTTCCAACTCAAAATAGTCTGTGGTTCTGATTCTAAGATTTTGAATATGCCCAACTCACTATAATAACTAATTAACTAAGTCAGTATTGGCCACTTCTGTAGAACATGCATCTGATGGCCTCAGGTCATGAGTGGAATGGTCCTTGTCTTGAAGTTTCAGGAAATAGGACACTTAATTGTCAAGCTGGCTCAAACTCCAAAGGCAGTCATTCTGCGGAAAAAAGTTTCAAAACTCAAAGCTTTCTAATTCTCCCCAAACTTTCATGGAAGCTTTTTATGGAGGAGAAAAAGCAGCTGTTCTTGTTTTGGAATTTAATTTCTCAGGAAGTGCATGTATTGAGGTGAGTGGAATTCTTGTGTTGAACTCAGTATTGGTGCTCCAACGTTTAATAAATGAATGGTTTTGATAATTTTAACTATTGTTACTTTTTTAAAGAATGTGTTTATAAGAGCTGTTTAATTTTTCACAACTTTTAAGAGACTGTTTTCACTTTATTTAAATTTCTCTTTAATCAGTGTTCTCATTTAAGCAGAAAGAACTGTTACTTGTCAATACATGATATGTCTGAATAAAGTTTTTCTTTAGAGTGCCCTTATCCAGCCCCCAGTATTGTTATTCCCCTAAACTTCCTTCCTCTCCTATTTGAGGTAGATTGAATTGATTTCTTTTTACAGAGTTTTTTAGCTCTAAATCTTTGTGAATTTCCTGTGGAGAAGAGAGAACATAAGGAAAAGAGTCTGAAGAGGAGCGTTACTGAATTAAAAAGGAAGTCTAGTGTTGGGCTCCAGATAATTTTCCCGGTGCATCTTGCTCAGACAGCTGTGCATGACAGAGTATGTTTATACCAGCAGCTGTGAAGAGGTGGGCTTGGAGGGGTGAGAGTATGACAGTTTTTTAGAAAAAATACTTAACAGCACAGGGTAGAAAGGAGACTGGAAGCAACAAGGATGTTGGGTGGCTATTCATTTTCTGGTCTGGCAGGTGACTATAACATTTCATTTGTCTGTGCTCAGTGTGGTAGATTAACATTAACTGGCCACAAGGTGCCTACCAAGGTGGTCTACCACTCTGTCTTCATCAGCATGGGGAGAAAATAGAATGAATAATTTGTGGGTTGAGATAAGGACACTCGAGACAAGATTGCTGAACAGTTACAGATACTGGGAAAACAAACTCTGTTTAAGCAAGTTAATTTATTGCCAGTCAACAGATTAGGATAGTGAGAAATGAGAACAAAACCTAAAACCACTTTTCCCCACCCTCCCTTCTTTTTAGGGTTAACTTCCTTCTTGACTCTTCTACCTCCTCCCTTCCTGTTGTCATATAACAGTACTGGAAAACTCAGTTGTTTTTTAATTTTCTTCTTGTTCTACTCTTTTGTGAGTAGAAACTCATGCCATAAATTAAAAAACGTGGGAAGGTTGTAAGACAAGAGAGTCAAAAAATCCAGTCCACAGTTTGTAGGCACATCTGCAGTGTAGTAAAATGTGCCAGCTTGTCTTAAACACAGGAACTATGGGGAGAGGCTGAGGGAGCTGGGGTTGTTTAGCCTGGAGAAGAGGAGGCTCAGAGGTGACCTCAGCACTGTCTAGAACTACCTGAAGGGAAGTTCTAGCCAGGTGGGGGTTGGTCTCTTCTCCCAGACAGTCAGAAATAGGACAAGGGGGCACAGGCTCAAGCTCTGCCAGGGGAAATTTAATTGGATATCAGAAAAAAATTCTCTAAAGAGAGAGTAATCAGGCATTGGAATGGGCTGCCCAGAGAGGTGATGGATTCACCATCCCTGGAGGTTTTTAAACTGAGATTATACATGGCACTGAGTGCCATGATCTAGTAAAGGGATTGGGGTTGGCCCAAGGGTTGGACTTGATGATCTCGGAGGTCTCTTCCAACCCTGGAGATAAGGGGCTTCTATATCGTTAATAGTGTGACCATGGCCCTCTAACAATTTGATGCATTTTATTGCAGGTGGTATCAGCACGTGTTAAAACATGTAGATTGCTGCCTATAACAGCAGTGGTAATTGTGTTGTGTGCATGTGTGTGAAGTCTAAACAAGTGTGTTACTGTCACATTTTGAGGAAATAGAAGTTCACAGGATAGCACCATTGATACAAACCAGTTATTAGTCTCAGTAGAGGTCCAGTAAACGTGTGTGTGAGGCCTGTCATGTGATAACTGAATTGTTAGACAACATGGAAGAACATGTAGTGAGTGGCTATATCTACCTTGCTGCACTGTTAATTTGGCTGCCTTACGGTTCATGTCACTAACACTTAGGTAGTTTTCCAAGAATTTTGAGCCAGTGCCCTTTATTTTTGTCTATACATTCTGGTAAGACAGTGCATCCTTTAGAAGCAAAGCAATACTGATGAAGAAACAAATTTCTGTTTACCTTTTGAATGTCCATCTAACTAGACACAGTCTAGCTCAGGTGTGAGACTGGGCTTTTTGCAGGAGCCCTCTTTTAATCAGCTTATTAACATTAATAGGTGTATGTGATCTCAATTACTGTGTAACAATACTTACTTTGCAAGAACAGATAATTTCCTGGGCAATACTACTGAGTACTTTGCTAGAGCGTTTGCTTGACTCTGCTGTTCTGGAACCCATAAAGCGAAGAGAAGGGAAAGCAATAATGAGGAAGGGAGCCGGATATAAGTTTAGAAAAACCCATTAGGCTTGAATAAAGGCAGAAGAAAAAAATGTGAAAGGATATATACCAAAGGGTATCAACACCGCACAGTAGGAACAGTTGCTCTGCTTTAGGATAAAATAGTTGGCAGAGCACAGGGAGTGGGCACTGTAGAGCTGAAGGAGCAGATGGGTCTTAGCAAAAAGAGGGTAGATCATAGAATGAATTTAAGCATATTATTTTTGATCTTGTGCCTTTAAAGTGACAGTGGGTAGACCAAACACCTGTTCTTTATCATCACTTTTTAGGAAATGTAAATAATGTAATGTATCACAAGCCTGAATGTTAATTGACTTCTAAAACTTCACCTCAGCTTACTTGTAAAATATTTGCTGGTGTGTTTGTTCCCTTTGGCATGCTGAATTACTATTGTAGATGCAGCTGGTGTGAGCCACATCTATTACTTCATTGTTAATGTTTTCATCCAGCTGTAATCTGCTCACTGAATGCTTAATTTCATAGAATCGTAGAATTGTTTAGGTTGGAAAAGACCTTCAAGATCATTGAGCCAGACCTTTAACCCAGCACTGTCAAGTCTCCTCTGAGCATCACAACTACATATCTTTAAAATAAAATACCTCAATAACTAGCAAATTCCCTGAATGTAGCCCTTGTATGTTGTCTGTAATTTTTTTTCTGCATGTGGATGTTTTTTCATCAGCCATCAGGGCATACATGAGTATAAGCCTGACAAATTTACCCCAAGAAACAAGTATGGCCTGTTTTATTTGATGTTTGTTCATGTCTTCAGAAACTCCTAGCACTAAAATTTAGTGCTAAATTCTATGAAATTAGAGCCCTGAGATTTCTGTAAGGTACTGCTAACATTAGGCTGCACAACTGGAAGTTGCAATTTTCCTAATCATTCTTGATTACATCTTCGTTTCTTGCATGCCAGGGGTAATTAAATGTTGAGTAATTGTAGTACTTTAGATTTTTGCTGACAAAAACCTGCTTTAGAAAGTGCAAATTCCTGTTCTAGTTTTGATTATCTTCTTCAAGCCTATATTTCAACTCACAAAAATACCACTTGGAAACTGTCTAAGCAGAACTAAAAACAATCTGAATCCCAGTGTAATTGGCATCTTTGAACTACAGTAAGTTGTAGAATTAGCTGAGTTGAGATGGTGGTGCTTATTGGACACATCTTTCTGTACAGTGGTTGTTATACCTGTCAGTCACTTTTCTGCTTCTTTTACTGAAGTCCAGGATAGCAAAGGGTCCTGTTTTCTGCAGGTTACTTACTGAGTAATTGAATTCAAATGATAGAAAGTTCAGTTTTGTTTCACAAAGCAGCATACGAGTCTGTGCTGTGCAAAGCTGGAATATGGAGCTGCTGTAAATGAGATCACTAGCTGTGAGTCAGCAAGGCAACATTGCACTTATTGTGGAAAGCAGCTACCTGTGGAAATTACAGGAAAGTGAAAGATGTCCCGAAACACTGATCTAGAAGAGGATGAGGTTTTGGTGATACTCTTCAGCATTTTAGACTGTAAGATTTGCTTTTTCGTGTGCCAGCTGGCATTACTAATGGTATATCTGAAATTAATCTCTAGAGGGGTAGGGGGTAAAAATTGACACCACCATTGTCAATACACTTCTCTGATGTTCTGTTTGTCAACTTGGCACACATTTTCAAGAGTTAACATAGAAATTGCTGATGATGCACCTCTAGTTTGCCTAAACTCCAAGAGGGTTTTATGGAAATTCACTCATCAGTGTTTTATGTGTAATACATTGAGTTACCATACTAGAATCTTTTTTTAAAGAAGTACAAACTCAATATTTCATAGTATTTCTGTAACAATTTCTAAAAAAGTATCATGTATAGTCTCACAGATTGAAAGTACTTCTTTACTTACTGTGAATATATAGGGTTATAATTTTAGATAAGGCAAAATATTCTTGGCACTTCTTGTGATAATACTTCTTTAGTTGACTCAGAAAATAGAGATTATAGTGATTTCATGGTAGAGTGACCACAGAAAAATAATTCTTAGTACTGAAGGAGATCTTGGTTCTGGCTTTTTGATTTTGCTATAAGGCACACTCATAAGCAATTGTGAAAATAAAACTTTACTTATCTGGCCTGCCTGGTGTGTTAGAAAAGTATTGATTGTGCTTGAAATTGATTTAGAGATGCAGCTTGCTGCATGACTCTGTGATGACTATATGAAATCTAAGGGCCTGTTCTAAATGTGGGGGGTTTTTAGTGTCTTTTTGTTATAAACAGCCTCCTGACTGCTGTCGGCAGTGCTGTGTGTGCTGTCCAGGAAATGGGCCCTGCTACTGTGACCTCTGAAGCTTCACTACAGCCCCCCACACCTTGTGAGTGGTTATTTAAATGCAACTTTTAATGCCCTTTTATTAGACATAGAAAGCATCTTGCTGGGAGGATGAATACTTCTAATGTTCCTTAATGGCTTGCTTTTAAAATCATACCAATAACATTTTCTTTGGCTAATGTTATATTAGGCAGATTAGTTTTGCATGAGAGGTTGTATCTCGTGTTTGCAGTTTCAGAACTGCACTTTATCTTCAGCTAACAATCAGTAGAGCCAGTCACGTACAGATCTGCTGCTTTCTCAAAGTGGTTTTGATGATTAAAACTTGGTATCAGTCACTGAATTCAAATGCTGTGTTTTCCCCTCCACACTAATCTCCCTTGAGTGATAAGCTTTTGAAACTTGACTGTCTGTTGAAGCAAGAGTTGGGGCCTAATAGTCTGGGTGGAACATGCAGCTCTGAGACACTTTGGATGGGACCCTTGAACTTCGTGATTTTTAACTGGATGGTTGGTTACAGTTGGTACAGTGTACTGCAATTTGTCTTTCCATTAATATTCCAACCATTTCTGGTCTACTTTCTTCCATACAGACTTACTGTGTCTTCCATGGTATCTGAACTCATCTCCTTAGTCACTTTTTCTGTTCCTCTCTATTCTTTACTGCAGGAAAAAGCCTGGTAGATATTTATAGGTCCCTGTCTTCCCTTGACTGATAGGTTATATTGCACAGCTCATCAGGTGTACAAACACCTGCTCTCAGTCAGTTTGCTGATCATTGCTTCCCCAACTGCAGCGAATCTTTCACAGTTCTTAATGTTTTTGAAGAGTCTGTTGGTAATTGCATTGCTAAAGAAAGATTTAGTGGTTCTGATCTTGGACTGTAGTTTTGGGAGGAACTGGGTTTTATTTTTACCTTCTGACTGCTGAGACTCCACAGAACTGCCCAGTCACCCTGGTTTCTGTAGCCCCCAGTGGCAGGTGTAGCATCCCATCTGAGCTTCTACTCCATCTGAAGAGTGGAAGTTCATGTTTTCTTCAGGGATGCTGCAAAAAGGTCTCCAAGCTGTCACTTGTTTTTATAACTGTTAGTGCAGCTAGAGTTGATTGCCAGATTTTTGTAGGTTGTGTAGTTTCTCAGAAAATTATTTGAAAGTTGTTATTATCAGTTAAGCTCATATTTCTGTAGTGTTTGAGAAAGTTTAGGGCAAGAATGTTGGGATTTTGACAGGGATGTTTCACTGCAAATTTGCTTTCTATTAACTCCTGAAAGATTGTCTGTAGGGAAGGACAAATCTAATATCTGGCAGCAAGTTGAGAGATGTCCTGAGACTTTCTGCCTTCATTTGAGGTGATATTCCTGTTACCAGTGGTTTGCTGCTATTTTAGAAGTGTAGAGAAGATACTGCCTGATCTAGATAGTAGCCCCAGCTGAAAATTACTCTAAAATAGAGAGAAGCATACCTGTTAAAGTGCATGTTGCTAAAGGGTTGTTCTGTACCTTCTAAATTTCTTTGAAGGTCTGTATGAAATAAATTTCTAGAGTTATTTGAAATTCCTTGATAATAATAGGAGAAGGAAAGTGGTCATCAGTGCAAACTAATATGAAAAATCAGCAGAAATTTAAAGGTTTTTTTTTTCTTTATATGTGATTGTTGTTTGACTACAATTCAGTCATTATGTCTTCTCTTGTCTGTCCTATCTAGTTTGTCTGAATAGTTGAAAATTGCCACAGAAATTGTATACCTGCCAAAGATTATTAAATGTCAAAATACAAGTGCTTGTAATACTTGATATTCCTTGTGTTGGTTCCATGTATTGTTAGCCTTTCATACTTTATTTCCCACAAATTATATGCAGGTTTTCCTGATCATGACTTTGTGTGAACATTCTTGTTTTTGAACTAGCATGCATGGCAGTTCCATGATGTTCTAAAGAAGTTAGTTGGTTTTTTTAAGGTAGTTAGCTGCAAAATGATGATTTTGAAAGTAAATTTGGATAAGATGAATAATGAAAGATGTGATTTCTAATGAGCATCAAATTATCTGGATGTATTAAAAAACTTTCAAGAATTGGATGTGTGAGAAACATGAGTGTATTCCTACTGTATAAACAGTGTTCCAGCAGTTTTTAAGCAGACCCTGGATATTTAACACAGAACTTGACAGTTCAGGTTATCAGAGAAAAAGGTGCACACAGACTATCAGTTCAGTGAGGGGAAAAAGGACTTCTTCCTTTACAGTTCAGTGAAGAAAAATGTTTTCTGCTCCTTAATGTGCAGTTGCACTGTTTTAAGAGTTTATTCTTTACTTCACCTGTGCCTTCTCCTAAGGTGTGGCAATTTGTGGTTGATGTCCTTTGACAAAGCTGACACTAAAGGAATTTCATGTTTTACCCTTTGTTCCCACTTGAAACCAAAACTTGGGGAAAACTTTGAGGGCACAGAGTACTCTTGCAACCAGTCCTTTTTCAGACTGGCTTTTAAGGTTTTCAATCAAGCAAGATTTTACTTGGAAAAAATGTTATAGCTCATTTCTTGCTTCTTTTATTGCAAGTTGTTAGGTTAATGATATCTTTTGAAGTTTGTATCTTCTGAAGCTGCAAAGTCTGTGGTGGTTTGGATTCCTGGTTATGAAAATATTTGTTCAGAGCATGACTGATAAATTAAGGCAGAGCTTCCTTTCTTGGTTTAAACAGGAAAGGAGCATGGTGACTTTTGAAGACTCAGGGAACCCAGGTTAGCTGGTGTAAAATGTCTCCCTGGGAATTCTGGTTAGCTCCTTGCAGAGATGTTTCTTGAAATGCATGTAGAGAAGGAAATACCCTTTCACTTGCAACATGACTACAGGAGAAAAAAGTTGTATTTCAGCTGATTCTTGATTTGTACTGAAACCTTTGGCAAGGATTGTGGTAATCCAGTGGCTCTTGAGTGCTTTAGAAGTATAAGAATGATACATTTAAGGTATTTTATACCTTTTTAGCTACTGGATGCTTTAAATGCCTTTCTAGAGCTGAAACAGTTTATTAAACTGCTCAGCACTTCTGTACTGAACATCTATGTCTAACTTCAATATGTGTGCTTATAAATATCCATGGTTAATTTGCACAGTAATTTTACTGAGATTGTGCCTTCCAGGAAGAGATGATCAGATTTTCCCCAAAGCAACTCTGCTGAACTGAAAGTTATTAGAAATGTCATATTACTAATCTCCAATATTGCTTTAGCAATTAGGTGGCTCTTAAGTACTCAAAATCCCTTTACCAATTAATGATGACAGACTTTTAGCTCTGTGCATCTCTGATAGGAGTTTTAGGTGAAAGACCTGCTTTTACATGATAAATTACTTCCAGTCTACTTGCAGAGTAGGGTTTGAAATGCCTTAATGGAAGTTTTGTCTTTAAACTTATACCAAATTGGCCTAATACATATGGTACTTGACACAAATGTGTATATATTTTTTCTTTAACTTTCAAGGTATCTTTTTTTGTCATTGATAAAGGCAATTCATCAAGATAATTTTTTTGTGTGTGTGTTTATGTAACTATAAATGAAATTTGCTTTGATTTCCCCTCCTCTTCCTCTACCCTCCAATTATTATCGGTATTAGCTTATTATTTTAAAGTGGAAGAATTGTTATAGCTCAACCTTTACTTTTCCCTTCTTCTTGAATGGTTTTCTCTTCAAGAGCCCAGCTGTGGCATATTTCTAAAGCCTTGTTCCTTAGGCATTTGTATTACTTCATGTTTCATTCTGTGATACACTAAGCCAAACAGTTAATCTTTTCAAACTTCTCACTGAATCTCGGTCAAAAAAGAAGCAAATGTCTCAACTGACTCCTGATTAACTTTTTTGTCTTCACCTGTGTAACACTGAAAAGGTTTTTAACTGACTTTTAAATTTTGTCTTTCTCTTGTCTGGGGACCTGCCTGCTACCTTGACTGTATCTGAGTTCTCTCTTTTCTTGAAATCACTGCCTTTACAAGAAATGCTATAGCTTTGAATCAAGTTACCTGAAAACAAGACTAACCCTTTCCACCTCCTCCAATCATTAATTATTGCAGAGGACTAATAGTTGTGTGAAATGGTGACTTTCGTCTTCTAAAAGTACTGTACAGCTATTAGAGTAATAAATGAATTACTGTAATGCATATTTTATCTTTCCAGTGCCTTTCTCTAGATTTGGAGAAACTTAATTCTCAATTATGTGGAGTTTTGATCAAGTAGAGATTGGCTTCAGAAAAGTCATCCTTAGAGTAATTGGGAAATCCATTTTGTTGTCAGCATGAACTAATGAGTATCACAGTTTGGCTTTTAGCGATTGCTAAGTGAAAAAAAATTAAATTGCACATGTCTATTTGTGTCCAAAATAATAATTTTGGAAGTTTGACAAATGGGCTTGCCTTTGTTATCACACACTCATTCTGGGATGAAAATAAGGCTGCCTATGAATCTAACCACAACATTAGTGAAGGAGCTTTGTATTTAAATATTTGGAGGAGCTTGGGCCTAGTTATGTCCCTAGGTGACTAAGAGTCTGTAGTCCTGCAAGTTAAGAAAAAATAAATATTTATTCCACTGCTGTGACTCTTTACTGCTTGTTTGAGGCCATGGCCCTGTGCAAGAACCCAACCTGCACAGTTTTGAGATGGTGGCAAAACTGGCTGTTAGTCTGTCTTCTGCTTTTTATGCCATTTAGTTAGGCATTCACTTGTGTGCCAGCAAGTTAATCTGTAGGTCATGTAGTGTAGGCCATCACCAGGGAAACCAAGGTTTGCCTGTTTGTGAGGCATGCTTGTCCAGTTGCATTGACTGCCGTTAAGGAAGTGTTTTCTAAGAAGTCATCTGTTGCTCATGTGGCTGATGAACTGATAAGAGGTGAGGCTGAAGTTGTATTAGTCATGAGTGGCCTCACCAAAGTGGGACTAGGGACACAGCAAATACAAGTGGGGCAAGCATATCCAGGCACTTCGTGTTTTGAAACAGTTAAACGTCATCAAAACTGGACATAATTGATTGGGGCAGGATAAGTGTAGCAGTGGAGCTAAAGCTGATGGTCCTTGTGACTACAGTAAGTTGTGCGTATGTATGTATGGCCAAACTTTGTGAACGCAGATTTGGGCAGGGCTCTCCCCACGTGGGTGTGCCCTTCCAGCCTGCACAGTGGATGTTTTAGGTCAGGCACAGCATGTGCAGAACTGGCCCCACCGTTTAAGTCCTGAGGTCCATCTGCCACGGTCGAGCGAGCTTGGACAGTGACAGTGAAGTCCTCAGGACTGTCACAGCACCCAGTACTAACTGGGGCTGACCCTGCTGAGCATCTGAGATCTGATGGGATGGGATGGCAGGGAGGCATTGAACTGCGACGGGACGGTCCCCACTGAGACTGGAACTCAGGTCCTTGGGATTCTGAGTCCAGAGTGCTCTCCTTTACACCACAGGACCGCCCCCATACTTGTATCTGAAACAATGTTAAACACTGCTTACATAATTTGTGCCACCACTTCAAAGCCACACTCAGAGCAACCACCAATTTTAAAATCTCTCGTGCTTGTGACCCATTAACCATCACCACTTAGGGCAGAACACTCAAAACCCCATTACCAGCTACATATGTCCAATGCTAACCATTTGTTGCATATAAATAATGCTGCGATTATGCAGATGTAGTACCCAAACTTTCTTAGATGAAGATAAATGGCCTTGATTAAAGCAACTGAGCAAGGGTTTCCCATCATAGGTACACAAGTATAATAAATTGGTTTGGAACACTTGTCACACAAATTATTGTGTTTATGTTCCTATATTGCTACTGAAGGAACTTTCTTTCCTGACTGGAGTTGGTAAAACAAGTGGCCCATTGCTAAAGATGAGGTAGGTGAATGATCAGTCATAAGCAGGAACTCATAATTTTAAATTCACATTTAAATAGCTGAAAAGCAATAGTATGTTGAATGTTTGTTAAACAATGGGGATATAGGTTTTCTTTTAAGAAATCTTGGGATTTGGAGTCCAGAGTGCTCTCCTTTACACCACAGGACCACCCTACTACAGTAAATTATTGGTAGAAAATATCGCTAAAGAAGAGTAATGTACTCCCCTGTGCTTGCTGCTTTTAAAGATGTTTTTAGGGAATAATTGGTTATCAGTTGCTCTGTCCCCTAGACTCATGTGAATCCCCAGAATAATGGTTTGCTGGCAGAGCACACGGCTGAGCTGGCAGCTCTGAGCAGGCGAGTATTGCCAACTTCTGCGTGGTGCAGAGGATGGCCCGTGGCCAAGAGTGAGCCCTGACTGGGGATAGTTCTTCTGTGGGTCATTGTGGAGGCACCAAAGGGAATTCTGCCCAAAACACAGCCTTTTGAATTAAGAGGAAAACTACTGTTCACTCAGGTTTTGTTTTTGCTGGCAGATTGGCCGAATGATTTAATTCAGCTCTCACTCTTCAGTTAATGCATCGAAAAGAAGTGAATCATGTTGCGGTACATGGCTGTAATGCCTTCATTCTGAAGTCTTAAAATTCTCTTACCAAAAAATGATGTCAGGAATAGTTGTTCTTCATTAAAAAAATCAGGGAATATAATGCTAATATTGATATAAATATAATATTAATATAAATGTAATAAAGTATGTGTGTGTAGAGACTTCAACTTTGGAAACGTCTTATAGAGAGGTGTTTAAATCCTTGATGCAGTGCTGAGAAAGTAAATGGTCCAGAATGTGTTAGCTGCATGGAAAAGCTAGCTGCTGCTGAATATGTGACTGTTCTGTAATACTCCATTAACTTTATCTTTTAGATAGTTGGAGTAATGTCTGCAGTGTGCATTCTTCCATGGGTTTAAAACTGAAAGTTGAAAATCCCTTTCTGTACAGTCACGCTCTCGAGATGGAAAGGAATGTTATTAGGTAATATTTTAATGTATTAAAATAGAGAATTCTGAGAGATTTGCTAAGTTATCCTTCAATCATCTGTAAAGCAGAATTGTCTTAGCAAACAATACCTTAATTGGTAGACCAAGACGTATATCTAGTGTACTTCTAATAAATCTTTGATTAAACAGACTATTACTCAGAATGGGGCTGCTGTCAACCCACAGATAAGCATTCACACGGAAACTTTAGGGTTAGCATGTTTCTTGCATTTTCCCTATCTAGTTTTGATAAAGCGCTTTTTTGTCTTGTTTGCTTTTGTATAAATCTTATCACTTGTAATTTCATTAAAGATCATTTAAGAGATGAAAATTTGTTTGCTTGGATGTGAGTCACTGGAAAACTAATAGAAGAGCTTGATAAGATCATGAGTGGGAGGAAGAGAAAGCCAAACTTGGTTTTCTTGCACTGCAGTGAAACTTGGCAGCCTCAGAATTCAAGAACTCAATTTCTTTATTAATACATTTCTCAAGATGGATGACATGTGGTATGTTTTTCTAGGATAAGGGCAGTATTGACTGCCAGAACAGTTATTTCATTTTATGTTCCCTACTTTGTAGATTTCCTTCCTATGAAAGGAATATGTTTCTGTATAATTTGCTGGTTGTATAACAAAAAAATCTGTTCAGCTGATTGTTGCTTTTTGGTGGTGTTTGTTTTGTTGTTCAGTGGTATTTGGCTTTATCAAAGTACAATGAAAGACCAGTGGAAAAGGAGAAATACGTTTTTTCCTTTTCATATTGCTCAGTGTTGCTGTGTAAGGTACAGTAGAACAGTTAAGAATGATTTCTCTTAGCCTGTGTTAGCTTCTGGAAAGGTAGGCTTCTGAGGTGAAATCTACTTTTACTTTTAAATAGAAATCATATGATGGAAACCCAGTGTGTTGCTAACACTCCTGTTTTGTTACAATAGTGCACTACTTCTTTTACAGGGAAGAAAGAGCCATTTGAAACTTTGTCTGCAAGAATCATAGAGTGATAGAACAGGGTAGGTTGGAAAGATCATCTAGTTCTAATCTCTCTGCTGTGGGCAGGGACACCTCCTACTAGACCAGGTTGCTCAAAGCTGACTCTGAACACTGCCAGGGATGGGGCACCCCTGGCTTCTCAGAGTGAGCTGAGCCGCTGCCTCATCACCCTCACAGTAATGAATTCTTCCTAATATCTCATCTAAACCTACCCCTTCAGTTTAAAGCCATTCCCCCTTTTTCTATCAGTACATGCCCTTAAGCAGTAGGCACATGGAAAATGAATAGAACAAATGGCATGTTTAGAAGTTTTATACCTTTGATAAGTGTTAAATATGTGCTGTGCTTTCGTTTTGCTCATCCCTTCAGTTTCCATTTTTCCTGTGTGCGTGAATTTTTTTTCTGCAATTTTGGTGTAGAAAGTAACATTATTGAGAAAATATATCCTTTCACTGGGATCAGCTTGGATCACAAAAAATACAAGTGAATTTACCACCAGAAAATTGAATTTGCTTACATACTTTTAAAAGTGTCTTGCACATCCTTTTTCTGGGTTAGCCTCGTTGATGATAGTTAGTGTGTCTTCAAGTGGCTGGGGAGAAAAAGAGCAAAACCTTGCAGGACACTTTACTTCTAAGGTCTCTGAGAGTCAAGACATCTGTCCTCACAACCAGATTCTCCTTTTGATGGCTCACACCTACCACCTTATCTGGGCCGTGTCCTTCCAACCCATTATGCAGATGTGCTCTAACATTTCTGCTGTGGTGTGCAATCGGTTTTCCTGGCTCTGCCATGTGAGGAGGAGTGATACAGTTGGTCTGGGAGAACACCTTTTGTTGAATGTCTGGGTTCACATCAATACTTGCATGCTCTTGAGCTTCACAGCTTTCACCCAGGTCATAGCTAGCACAGCTGCACAGCTTGGACTCCAAACTGTGTTGTGATGGTCGTTTGGGGGTACCTGAGCCTGCCTTCAGTGGAAAATAAAACCAAAAGCTGGAAAGTGGTGCTCTGTTGGCACCCAGGAAGAGCATAATGGACAGCTAAATGGAAGGCATGAGAAACTCTGCTTGAAAGTGTTCTCTGATAGTGTTGAGTTACTACCAGCAGACCTCTCTCTGTCAAAGCAGAGCTCTCCTCCATTCTCTGTTCTGTTGAGCCCTGATGAAGAGCATGTGGACAGACATGATCTTGCATGTCCACCATGTCTGCTCCTTTGCCTTTCTCTCATGTGTCCTTCGTTCTTGCTGCCTGACTCAATGGCTGTTGGAACACTGGCATTGTGCATCTGACAAAACCAGGTTTACTTTTCTATGTATTCAGAACTAGGTATCTGAAACTCATTAGGAATAAGCTTTAGGGTTTTTGGAACAGTTTTTCAGCTGTAACAAAACTTGTTGTCAGTGCTCCTGTGTAACACATCCTTCTGTGTTCTGAACCAATGTAGAAAGCGGATGAGGAATGCAAACCGAAAGTAGTGTGGTACAGCAGCAGGGAAAACTAATTTTGATCTAGCCCCTCACTGAAAGACAGACACATCTAGTTTATCAGTGACGTGGAGGAGTAAGATGGTACTTTGTTTCCAGTAGGTCTCTCATTTGAGTTCCCTGACCCCTGGTGTATTTCCTGCTTTGTACACTGTATTATTTTAGCATAGCTCCAGAAATTCATACTCTTAGTGTTTAACTGGCAGTGAAACACCTTACCTTCAAAAGGGAGCAAGAATTCAGAATAGTGTTTAAAAAGTTGGGAGCCCTTAGGGTCATACTGAACTCAGAGAAAAATCTGTTGTCATCAGGGATGCAGTTCTGCTTTTAAGGTGATGAAAATGTGAGAACTAAGCTAAGTAAAAATAGCCAGTATTTTATTTAATCTCCAAAGGAATGATTTTTGTTAAGAGAACTAATATTTGCTTTCTCTCATCTGGACTATGTATTATTCATACCATTATATAGCTTGTAGATATTCATGATTAAGATTCATTTTGGACTTCAGAGCAGATTTGTTTTTTTTCTTGATCCTGCTGGTGCAGAGCTCTAGGTTTCTTTTCATTTGGACAACCATTCCTTATGATCTGTGCTGCCTTCCAAAAGTTTATGGTAGAAATAATCCCAAGATGCTTTTCCATTATTAAATCTGAGTAGGCGGCAGCTTTTTTTTTTCCTTAGATCCATGTGTTTGGTTTTATGGGTAAACAGTATATTATATTCTCTTTTCCTTCCTCTTGAGAGTTCCTGAGGAGTTTCTTTGTTCTGAGAAACCTCTTGACTCTGCTTCTCTTAGCTCTGCAGGTTCTGCACTTTTTTCCTCGAATTCCTTTATCTTTGCTGTCACTACAGAGTTTTCCTGTATTTTAACGTGGATGCATCTAAGTTGATACGAAGGACTAATTGCTTAAAAAATGAGAAACATTGTATTTTGTTCAGAATAGAGCCCTCTTAACCTATCAGTCCTCAAACATGATATTATGTTCTCCAGATCACCTTTTATATTTATTTCTCTGCCCTATACACTCACCCTTCTTGATATGGTCGAGATCCTATTGCTGGTGGAGGTGGGTGCTCCCCAAAATTATCCCTGAGAATTGCAATCAAATGTCTAAATTGTTTGAGAGGTACTGTGTATTTTTTGTTGGGAAGGTGGACAAGGAAGAAAAAGCATGTGAAATAAAAACTAATATGGGGACAGTCTCCCTTTTTTATTTTAAATAATTCCATATAGAAAAATAGATTAAAAATGATAATACACTGTTTTAATCCAGACCTAGCAGAGTGAAAGTTGATAGTAAAACTCTATTAATGTCTAGGAAAGGTGGGCTAAGAAATAAAAATTAAACAGGATATGAAAAACGTGCTACTTAAACATTTTCGGGTTGAATATGAGAAGATAAAGACATAGGTTCATTCCTGTGTGAAGGGACACAAAGGAATACAAGGTGTTGCTTGCTATTTGCAAGGCTTAAAATGTGGTTGCCAGTAAACTATTTCCAAATGCTGGATTCAGTAGACAAGTCTCAAATAATCGTTCTAAGACTTTGTGTCCTACAATTAAAAAGCCTACTCTGCTTTTCACTTGCAGTGATGACAAGGGTATCTCATTTTTCCATAAATACAATTTTACTATTAATTAAAATACTTCTCTAAAACAGTGCAAAAGAATAGTTGAAACTCTAAAAATTAAATTGACCTATTTCTCTTCAGTGATGCTGAGAGCAGAAGTTTGCAGACAGTGGAATAAACTGATGCTTAAGACAGAATCAAAATCTTCCTTTACAGTGAAGTGTAAACTTCAGTGCATGAGTTTCTCTAAGTTTATCTTTGCTGTAAGTATGCTGATTTCATAAGTACAAGATCTGTCTGTGTTCAAAAATAATCAATAAAGCTGTGGGTGTGCACTGTTTCAGGCTTACTTTAACCAAGCAATGAACCAAGATTATTCTCTGAGTTGTTGTTTGTAGTCATGCATTCAATGAGATGATTCTATTACTGTACTGAAGAGCATTTAGACTAATAGCCTGATTACAAAAACATTTATTATAAAGGTGTTTCTTAACAGAAAAAACCTATATCCCCATTGCTTAACAAACATTCAATATACTACTGTTTTTCAGCTATTTAAATGTGAATTTAAAATTATGAGTTCCTGCTTATGACTGATCATTCACCTACCTCATCTTTAGCAATGGGCCACTTGTTTTACCAACTCCAGTCAGGAAAGAAAGTTCCTTCAGTAGCAATATAGGAACATAAACACAATAATTTGTGTGACAAGTGTTCCAAACCAATTTATTATATTTGTGTACCTATGATGGGAAACCCTTGCCCAATTGCTTTAATCAGGGGCATTTATCTTCATCTAAGAAAGTTTGGGTACTACATCTGCATAATCACAGCATTATTTATATGCAACAAATGGTTAGCATTGGACATATGTAGCTGGTAATGGGGTTTTGAGTGTTCTGCCCTAAGTGGTGATGGTTAATGGGTCACAAGCACGAGAGATTTTAAAATTGGTGGTTGCTCTGAGTGTGACTTTGAAGTGGTGGCACAAATTATGTAAGCAGTGTTTAACATTGTTTCAGATACAAGTATGGGGGCGGTCCTGTGGTGTAAAGGAGAGCACTCTGGACTCAGAATCCCAAGGACCTGAGTTCCAGTCTCAGTGGGGACCGTCCCGTCGCAGTTCAATGCCTCCCTGCCATCCCATCCCATCAGATCTCAGATGCTCAGCAGGGTCAGCCCCAGTTAGTACCGGGTGCTGTGACAGTCCCGAGGACTTCCCTGTCACTGTCCAAGCTCACTCAGCCGTGGCAGATGGACCTCAGGAGTTAAATGGTGGGGCCAGTTCTGCACACGCTGTGCCTGACCTAAAAAATCCACTTTGCAGGCTGGAAGGGCACACCCACGTGGGAAGAGCCCTGCCCAAATCTGCGTTCGTGAAGTTTGGCCATACATAGATACAAGTATCACCATCTGAAATTGTACTTAGAGATTTTTCAGCTAATGCTAATGGTAAGCAACTCCTTTTTATGATGCCAGCAGTTAAAAATATTTGGTGAAAGGAAAAGGGCCAGCCTTTCACATCAGAACCTGTTTTGCTGTTAGGTTGAGGAAATAGAGCTGATGGCTTTCAAAAGCCACATAAGCAACAAAGTGCTGTAACTTGCTGCTGTTGGTGTTGCAGCTTGATTCAGTGGCACCTGATCAGTCTGAGCATCAAAGCATTCAGCTCTGGTTTTAAGGACTGATAAATCCTTTTAGAGGAAAGGACTGTGAGTGTGTAAGTGAAAAAGAGAAAGGGGAAGAAGGTTGGAGTCATCAGTATTGCTTGGGGCTGGCAAAAAGGTACCAGATAGTTGGCTTTTGGAAAGTAGCATTCAGTGGATGGAGAAGTTAACATGTGTCTCCCCATGGTTTTCCCCTTTTAAATTATTTGCAAATGTTCCTCTTAGTGCTTGTGTACTTAGGGGATTTTATTTCTCAGGACTTTCCTTGGCACTTCTTTTTTTAACTTTAATCTCAACATGTGAATAATAGCTATCAACAGAACAGCGCACACTTTGAGAGCAGGTTACCTAATCTGTGTCTCTATCTGTGTTTTCCTGCAAGTGAAAAATAAATGAGTCTTCAAGAGGTCTATGTTTGTAACAATAAACCTTTTAAAGTTGCTGTTATCTGAAACATATGTATCTAGTTAGAATTAAATGTCAAAGAAACACTTGCTTTGAATAGTTGCTTGGTGGTTCCGAGGTTTTTCTTCATTTTCTCTAGGTTTTGGGGGTTTTTTTGCATATATGTTTGTGTTGCACTAATTTTTATTATTATTATTATTTTTTAAGCCTTCTGTCTGACCCAGGAAACTCTTTTGATGGACTATCCCATTTTTTAACTTCCTTATTATTCTTCCTCATTCTGTTTTTGAATCTCTTGTTGAATTCAAAATAGACTTCAGTATTTCATCTTCAACAAGTTGCTTGAAACTTGACAATGTAGTAAATAAGGGCAGATCATATTATGCCTTCCCTGAAGGAAAGACTGTATTGCAAATTTAAATATTCGTAGCTGTTTGGGGAATAAGATTACAAAGCCTAATTTCTCATGGCCTTAGCTTATAAAAGCTTCTGCTTGTGTAGTTCTGTGGCTTAGTCCTACTGAAGTCTTAAAAAAGTATTGTGGTAAAGGTGTGTTTAGGCTGCAATTCAGCTGTTAAACTGATTATGTGAGTCAGATTTTAAGAAATTTTGACAGATCATATTTATTTTAGTCTAGAAATAGCTTTTGAATTATTAGAAGTGTAAGTGAGAAGTACGACTGTGCTAAGTACTATTTCTCTGAAGCTCAGTTTCACCTGTGTGCTGTACCTCAGTATTTTGGTGCTCTCTTTCCAAAATACAAGCAAAATGGGGTAAGAAATTAGAGCACTGTGTGGGGTTTTAAAACCTGGTGGCTCTAATTTTTGAATAGCGTAATTGGTCTAAAAATTGAAGCCAGTTGACTGTACCCACTTTATTTATCCGCACTATTCAAAACAAATCATTAGGAAGATAGGGCAGTATCTGAGAACTTCTGACTCATGTAGTTTGAATTCCTCCAAGTTTGATGAACAACTTGTTCCTTATTCTTTAAATCTTTTAGGTGAAACAAACTGTTTTAGGACTTAAGAAGTATCCATAAAAATTGTTTTGGTTTTGGGATGTGTGTGGTTGTTTCTTTGTTTGTTTGTGTTTTGGGGGTTTGTGCATGTGTGTGTTTTGCTTTAGAGGATCAAGTTTTCAGGATTAAGATGCTGCGTGTCCTCAGCTAAAGCCTGTTGCTCTCAAATATTATCAGTCAGCCTTGAAGTGAAAGGGCTGACTGATGAAATTTGACGCTTCTTACGCATCATTGTGATGAAGAACTACAGATTATTTGGAAGGAAAACCATGAAGGGAGTAGTTAAAGCCAGTGATGCAGCTGTCTTGATATCTGCATGTCGTATCTTGTGTTACTTCTTGTTTTCTTCGTTCCCCTGTTGTCTGAACTGCTGGGGGAGGATAGCTGTTTTACGTATTTGTAAAGGATGAACCTGCTTCCAGTTCTACATAATATGAAACTCTGTATAAAAGAGAGATTAAACAGTCTCTGCAATCAGTAAAAGTGGAAAATATAGCCACAGCAGTTTGATTGCAGTCCAATGTTGAAAAGTATTTTTTGCGTGTGATGATATCCTTGATAAATTTAGTCAACGCAGTGCACTTCATAATGAAGTGGGAGACTGATTTAAAGGCAGCAATCACCTTTTTTAGCTAGAAAGAAGATTGGTATCCTATAGAAATGACATTCTAGCTGGATAGCAATTGGAGTAGGTGAGTCAGGTTTGAGGTGTGAAGTGGTGTTACTGCAGTGCAAATCGGAGGATCACATCGGCAGTGTGTGTGGGGGCATAAATAAACCCTGTGCTTTCAGACTGATGCAAGGCAAGGAAATGTCACTGTCTCAAATTGTATTTCATACAATAGTCAATACTAAAATACTCTTCACTCTTTCCCTGCCACATCAGCTATATCATTCTGTCAGTTCTGCTACTATTTTGACTTTTAAAGAAAATTAAATTAAAAATTATAAAAAACAAGAAGCAATATTCTGTTAATGTAACATAAACTGTTTATGGTTGTGAGAGTGGTGCTATTTTACTTTTTAAAATTGTTTTTAATTTGAGGTACTTACTGCTTTATCCCACTGTATCTTGCTTGATTAACCACCAATATATGAATGAGTTATTTAGTATGTTCATGCAGAGTGATTAAAATGTTCTCAGCAGTGCAGTGAACCTTTTCATTATGAAGCCTGCCTGTCAATACAAGCATCAAACTGAAAATATTCTTACTGGAGCTAATTTGTGATTTGGAGGTGCCTTCTATTGAATAGACATGGATTGTCCTTCGAGAGTATCGTATACTCCTTTCTGTCTCATTTTTAAGGACTTCTCTAATCAATGTGACAATGTGTTTATTCCACCAGCTAAGTTTGAGAATGCTGCTGTGGTTGCTAATGAGAAAGGGCACGTCTCTCTGTGTGTATGCAAGTGTGTGTATATTTTGTGTGTGCCCTTATATGTGTATATGCATGCACACACATGAATTTAACCAGTCTTTCTCCTCAAATACTTTTTCTTCCTCACTTACTTTAGGATGACTTATGACTTAAATTTTGGTGTATGTATGGGTGTATTTAGTGAGAGGAGGTGGAGAGCTCACTGTTAAAAATAGTGGGGGAAAATGTATTGTGGGAGCAGTGTATGATAGGAATGATGTCTTGTTCTTGTCTTTTATATACCATTCATGACTTCCTAAACAGCTGATGACTTTTACCTCATTTTTCGCATTTTTTGACATTAAGGCTAACATTCCACCTCCAAGTTAGTAGTAAAAGATCTTGTCTGAGCTAATGAATTCTAGAAAATGTTGTTGTTGGTTGTTGTGCTTTTTGGTTTTTTTTTGTAAGAATCTGCAGTTAAAGACCAATTCTAGAAAGTGATACTATGTACTATATCATGTGCCCAGGGTTACTTAATTAGGCAGTTACTAAGTAATTTTTCAGGCTTCTGGAACTTCATCTCATTCACCTCAAAGATGTCCACCATGAAAGAGGTATAAGGAAATAGTATCCTTGTTTTTCAGTGCCTTGGTTTCTATATCTGAAGATAAACCTTTTTCCCTTAAAAAAAGAGAAAAAAAGATTTTTAAATCAGTCTTGCTTTTTGTTTCCCTATTGTTTTCTTAGAGATCAAAGCAGTGCTTTTACATTCTATAGAAAAGATCCAAGACACAGAAACTTTAATTCCCTTGCCTCAGCCTAACTCCAGTTTCCTTACATGCCTCTGGTGCCTCTCTGTTATGGCTGAGAAAATGTGGTATATTGTTGTGTTGCTTCATTGCATCATAACCCTGCAGATCTCATCCAGCAAAATATTCAACCTCTGACCTGCATCTTGTTTTTCTTCTTTTTTCTTTTTCCTTAATCCAAGACAGTTTTCTTGGATCCTATTTCTATGTTGTTTTGGTATAATAGTCACTTTTTTCCTTTACTAGAAAACTGGGGATGTGACTACCACAGCCTTAAGATACACTTGCATTTTTTATATCCTTTTGATCTCAGTTACATTTGCAGGTTTAAATATTTGTAAAACAAACTTAAACTGGAAAGAACTTAGTTCCAATTGCTTTCCTCTTCTGCTCTCTGTCCTTCAAGATGTGTGTAAAAGTAACAGGAATTTTTTTGCTTCCATTCTTCCTGTCTGTGTCATCTGGTTCTTGCACTGCAGGTGAGAGTTTGCTTACTGCTTGCTTCAGAAGTATGTAGATGGAGACTAGCACTTACATGAGTTATTGGAATACTTGAGTATACTTAGGATTTTTGATGCATATGGAGTTCTGCTTATTTATTCAACCCTTCACTTTTCATTCAATTATTTAACTTCAGTTTCCTGGCCTTACAGAAAATAGAAGATTTTTCTCATAAGTAAATATTAAAAAAGCTTTTCTTTGTGTTCTTTCCCCCTTCTTCCTGTGCAGAAGCTTTTTATCTTTTTTTTTTTCTTTAGAAAGTCATTTTATAGAGAGTTAAGAGCAAGCAGTGATGAGCTGAACTCAAAGAGGATTAGGGTTAGGATTTTTAAATGCAGGCTAATTGATCAGACACTATTGATATTGTAAAATTAATGAGAGGTGGCATTAAATCATGCCTGAGCATTTGTTTGAGTAATTGCCTTCTTTCAAGCAGAAAAATTTGTGATGGTTTTGAGTGATGGGTGGTTTAATGTTTTACCTACACTTATAATCCTTTACTTGTAATGGGAACACCTCTTTCAGCACTTTTTTCCCCTTCTACTCTGGCTGCAGCTTCTCTTGCATCCTCATATATCTCATATGACTTAGTGGTTGGTCTTGCGGTTTAAAAAAAGCCCTCCTAGTGAAATGAGGTATCCGTGTATCCGTACCCTTCCCCAGCTGTCTGTCCAGTTACCGCATGAATAGAATCATAGAATTGATTGGGTTGGAAAAGACCTCCGAGATCATCAAGTCCAACCCTCGGTCCACTCCAGTCCATTTACCAGATCATGGCACTCAGTGCCACGGCCAATCTCAGTTTAAAAACCTCCAAGGATGGTGAATCCACCACCTCTGTGGACAGACCATTCCAATGCCTGATTACTCTCTCTGGAAAGAAATGTTTTTCTGATCTCCAACTTAAATTTCCCCTGGCAAAGCTTGAGCCTGTGCCCCCTTGTCCTATTGTTGAGTGCCTGGGAGAAGAGACCAACCCCCACCTGGCTAGAACTTCCCTTCAGGTAGTTCTAGACAGTGATGAGGTCACCTCTGAGCCTCCTCTTCTCCAGGTTAAACCACCCCAACTCCCTCAGCCTCTCCCCATGGGACTTGTGCTCCAGTCCCTTCACCAGCCTTGTTGCTCTTCTCTGGACCTGCTCCAGCACCTCTATATCTTTCCTGAACTGAAGGGCCCAGAACTGAACACAATACTCAAGGTGTGGCCTCACCAATGCAGAGTACAGGGGAAGGATCACTGCCCTGGTCCTGCTGACCACGCTATTTTTGCTCCAGGCCAGGATCCCATTGGCCTTCTTGGCCACCTGGGCACACTGTTGGCTCATGTTGAGCTTCCTGTCAATTAGTACTCCAAGGTCCCTTTCTGCCTGGCTGCTCTCCAGCCACTCTGTGCCCAGCCTGTAGCGCTGCAGGGGGTTGTTGTGGCCAAAGTGCGGAACCCGGCACTAGGCTCACCTCACCTGCCACACCAGTGCCCATGACGGGCAAAGTGGGGACAATCCAGCAGTCCAGGATGGAGACACGGTGAGGTATGAACACCCCTCTCAGCAGCAGTTGGCTTGTCAGGGTAAGAACTACAGCTACAGGCTCACTTTGCCAAGCATGGCTGCAGTTAGAGATTATATTGTCCTTCTGGTTTCTTCCCCTTGCTGGACTAGTTGTTCTATGGGATCCTTTATCTGCTTTAAGTAGAATCAACTGGGATTGTTAAACAGTGGTTTCGTCTAATCTCATTAATTTTTTTGGATGACTAATATGGGGACTGTATCTCTTGGATCTGAATTGGGGCCTATGTACTTGTGTTAAGCTACTTGAATGTTCACATTTCACATCTTGGAAATCACTCAAATGAGCAAATGAATGATATGCACAGTAATTCTCAAACAAGAGCTATGGACTTTGAAAGAAGCACAGTGGTCAGATATTGTTTGTGTATCAAGCCATCCTCTGTTTTTGGGAGCCACTGCCACTTTTTCACCTCTTTCCATTCCAGAAACCAATCAAATAAAAGAAAAAGAATTGAAGTATTATTTGAAAACATTATAAAGTAAGGGGGGAAAGAGTAGGTATAGGATAGACATGCCAGAATTATTGCTGTTGCTTAAGTATGTACCCCAGTACACTTTTATGAGACATGACCACAAAATACTCCTTAGAGGTGAAAATACCAATAAGAGGCTTTTAGCAAGTTGCAAATGGTAAAGTTTTGTTTCCTGGCTCTTCTTTTTTGCTGTTGAAGTTTTGGGGTTTTTTTTTTTGTTTTTGTTTTTTGCAAGCATATGTGTAACAGATCAGATCACTCAGCTCCTTTTGATTGATGATTATTTATGATTAATGTGATCTTGGATTTTTTCCCAGTGTAGCACAACTAAAAGAGCAACGTAAACACCATTGCTGCTGAGTGTGCACCTGCTGTGTAAATTGTGGAACTATTTGTCTGCACTGACAATAGAAATAGAATAGAAGGCTGTTTGCAACATTTTTTAGAAAAACCTATGAGTTAACTATTGAAAGAAAAGTCTTATTTTGTCACCATCAATCTTTGCTTTTGGGAACTAAAATTGAGTGCTAATAGACTTAGATGCTACCTTGAATTTAAATGACCACTGCAAATGTTTTGTGATGTTTTATTTTCATAGTCTGTAGCAGAAGGTGCAGAAAAGTGAGATTTTTTTGAGACATGATAAATGTAACAGGAAATTCTGGATACTGTTTGACTCTCTGCTGCCATCCTTAATGTTGCTTATTCCTTGCTTTCAAAGCTATTAGAGCACTTGAGATTTTACCCTTCTATCCGTCCCAGTACCCTTAAATGTTTCTCCTACTGCTTTGTTGTTTTGGGAGGTTTTTTGAACCCCTTCTTGCCATCCACCCGTGTACTTTTACACAGTTTCGTGAATCATGAGGACTGCAGGAAAGCCTCTTAATAGCTCCTCGGCGGTGTTTGCTTCGTATTCCTTGGTTGCTTCTTTTGGCATGGAAGACCTAGGTATAAGTAGCCAATGGCAAGAAAATATTCTCTTACCCACAGTTCACCTGAGAAGGATGTGTGTTATTGCATGATTTTTACTGTCAGTCTGGCAATCACGTCTGTTCTAACAGTGTTTCTTCATCGTACAGCTGAAGAAAATGAAGGCAGTGTTGCAGCTTTTGGGATGTGTGGGTTCTTTGGCTATCTTGCCAATTTTGTATGACAAGTAGTGTTTAATTCCCTGCTTTTTTGGTAGGTAGTAAGGTTGTCCGCTTAATTTTCACACTTATTATTAGAGTGGGTGAAATGTCTAGGCAAAAGGGAACATGGTTTATAAGAGGTCACCTGTAGCTGGATACTTGAATTCTCACAGAGCTGTAACAGTGCTTTGTTTTGGGGTCTTCAATGCCTTTAGGATCATGTTATATGATGGTAGGTGCTTAGAGGAAAAAATAAATTTTTTTTTGTAAAATACTGAAATAGTCTAAAACTGTATAGTATTTGTGGGCTAATCAGCTAATGCAGTGTATATTTTAGCAATGTGGGTCTTTGGGCAATAAGTCATGCTTTGAAGTTATCTTCAAATTTTTATTAGTTCCCTAAAATATTTTTGTATGCAAATCTTCATATTTGACAGGTTACTTATGCTTTAAAGCTTACTGCTTGAGTGGGGGCGGTCCCATGGTGTAAAGGAGAGCACTCTGGACTCGGAATCCCAAGGACCTGAGTTCCAGTCTCAGTGGGGACCGTCCCCTGGCAGTTCAATGCCTCCCTGCCATCCCATCCCGTCACATCTCGGATGCTCAGCAGGGTCAGCCCCGGTTAGTACCGGGTGCTGTGACAGTCCCGAGGACTTCCCTGTCACTGTCCAAGCTCACTCAGCCGTGGCAGATGGACCTCAGGAGTTAAATAGTGGGGCCAGTTCTGCACACGCTGTGCCTCACCTAAAAAATCCACTGTGCAGGGCACACCCATGTGGGGAGAGCCCTGCCCAATTCTTCATTGGTGAAGTTTGAGCCATACACACATACTGCTTGAGTAGCCCTACTAGCCCTACACGGGAGTTTCTCTTGCTCCTTGACTCTTGTCTAATATATTTGCTGTGCCCAGAAATTAATTTGAAAAGAGCTTCCAGTTGATCCCAGTTGCTGTACAAGTAAGTCTTCTACTGCAAAGCTGTATCAGAGTTTCCTCAGAGAATATGTATACTTATTTTCTGAAAACTTCAGATAAAGCATTATTTTTGTGAAATCAGTTCTATGTTTAGAAAATGTCATGTTTTTTAGTTGGTTTAGTGCTTCAAGTAGTGCCTGAAAACTCCAAAATATGTACTTTGGCTAAGTAAAGGTAAATTTTACAGAGAAGGTATGGTACTAAGTAATTTAATTTTGTTTGGAGTCTACAGCTTGCAGTTGGCATTTTCACAATGTTTCGAGTGTATTCACTGAGAGTATATCTAAACACATTTCCTATGTATGAATCCATCAAAGTATAATCTTGCTTTCTTTTCTCAGTGTTTTTGAGAACTTAAATTGCCTTTTTCTAAGCATCAGAGGTGGGTGTGTCTATTTCCCCCTGCTAGAAGCTTCTGTTTTTCTTTTGAATACTCAAACAAATGAAAGGAATATACCTGTGACAGCAATTTACTTGCACTGCATAATGGATTAAGAATGAAAATGAAATCATCTTTGCTGTAATCATTTCAGACATTCCCTGGCAGGCTTTGTTTGCTGCTCCTTCAGCTATCAGCAGGTGACTCAGAGGGGAGTTGGAGGCGGTGCTTGCTCGTTAGCAGGAGAGTGAGAAGGCTTTAAAGGGAGGGAAGGGAGCTGCTTGGCTCATTCCCTGGCAGGCTTTGTTTGCTGCTCCTTCAGCTATCAGCAGGTGACTCAGAGGGGAGTTGGAGGCGGGGCTTGCTCGTTAGCAGGAGAGTGAGAAGGCTTTAAAGGGAGGGAAGGGAGCTGCTTGGCTCATTCCCTGGCAGGCTTTGTTTGCTGCTCCTTCAGCTATCAGCAGGTGACTCAGAGGGGAGTTGGAGGCGGTGCTTGCTCGTTAGCAGGAGAGTGAGAAGGCTTTAAAGGGAGGGAAGGGAGCTGCTTGGCTCATTCCCTGGCAGGCTTTGTTTGCTGCTCCTTCAGCTATCAGCAGGTGACTCAGAGGGGAGTTGGAGGCGGTGCTTGCTCGTTAGCAGGAGAGTGAGAAGGCTTTAAAGGGAGGGAAGGGAGCTGCTTGGCTCATTCCCTGGCAGGCTTTGTTTGCTGCTCCTTCAGCTATCAGCAGGTGACTCAGAGGGGAGTTGGAGGCGGGGCTTGCTCGTTAGCAGGAGAGTGAGAAGGCTTTAAAGGGAGGGAAGGGAGCTGCTTGGCTCATTCCCTGGCAGGCTTTGTTTGCTGCTCCTTCAGCTATCAGCAGGTGACTCAGAGGGGAGTTGGAGGCGGTGCTTGCTCGTTAGCAGGAGAGTGAGAAGGCTTTAAAGGGAGGGAAGGGAGCTGCTTGGCTCATTCCCTGGCAGGCTTTGTTTGCTGCTCCTTCAGCTATCAGCAGGTGACTCAGAGGGGAGTTGGAGGCGGGGCTTGCTCGTTAGCAGGAGAGTGAGAAGGCTTTAAAGGGAGGGAAGGGAGCTGCTTGGCTCATTCCCTGGCAGGCTTTGTTTGCTGCTCCTTCAGCTATCAGCAGGTGACTCAGAGGGGAGTTGGAGGCGGTGCTTGCTCGTTAGCAGGAGAGTGAGAAGGCTTTAAAGGGAGGGAAGGGAGCTGCTTGGCTCATTCCCTGGCAGGCTTTGTTTGCTGCTCCTTCAGCTATCAGCAGGTGACTCAGAGGGGAGTTGGAGGCGGGGCTTGCTCGTTAGCAGGAGAGTGAGAAGGCTTTAAAGGGAGGGAAGGGAGCTGCTTGGCTCATTCCCTGGCAGGCTTTGTTTGCTGCTCCTTCAGCTATCAGCAGGTGACTCAGAGGGGAGTTGGAGGCGGTGCTTGCTCGTTAGCAGGAGAGTGAGAAGGCTTTAAAGGGAGGGAAGGGAGCTGCTTGGCTCATTCCCTGGCAGGCTTTGTTTGCTGCTCCTTCAGCTATCAGCAGGTGACTCAGAGGGGAGTTGGAGGCGGGGCTTGCTCGTTAGCAGGAGAGTGAGAAGGCTTTAAGAACATCTCTAGGGAGCGCAAGCGACCCGGAGCGCGGCGAACAGGAGCGGGCAAACAGGGGCGTGGCACGTCTGTGAGGGCGTGGCACGGCAGTTTGCACGGCAGTTCGCACAGGCAGGGCAAACAGGCAGGGCAGAAGCCTAGGTATTTCTGCAGCTTTTTTTTTTTTTTTTTTTTTTTTTTTTTTTTTTTTCTCTCCTCTGTTCATTTGTTTCTTTGTCTCCTTCTACCTTTCCCCCCAGCTTAAGGCAGTCATGCCTCCCAGAAAAATGAAAGCTGTTGCTCCTGTCACCAGTAGAGGGGTGTCAATACAGACAGAACCCTCTAAAAAGGATGCAGCCACTCAGGCCTCCGGCTGCATAGACTGTCTGAGCCTGGACCTACTACCAGAGGACAGTATGAGAAGTGCCTGCATACGATGTGAGCAGGTGAACGATTTGCTGGGTCTGGTGGCAGAGCTAAAGGAAGAGGTTGATAGGCTCAGAAACATAAGGGAGAGTGAAAGGGAAATTGACTGGTGGAGTCACACCCTTTCCACCCCTAAGGAAGCCCAGCAGGAGGTGGTGAAGCCCAGCCCCTCCTGCCATCAGGCAGACGGAACAAACCATAGGGTTGGGGATGAATGGAAACAGGTGCCTGGTCAGAGAGGCAAAAACACCCCCTCTCGACCCCTTTCACCTGCCAGGGTGCCCTTAAAAAGCAGGTATATGGCCCTGGACTCGGGCAGTCTGTTGGAGGACAGTCAGGAGGAGGATCTATCTACAAGATCTTCTGGTTACCCCCAGCCTACCGGACGGGTTACGACTACAGGTAAGAGAAAAAAGAGAAGGGTTGTTGTAATAGGTGACTCCCTTCTGAGAGGAACTGAGGGCCCTATATGTCGGCCAGACCCGTCCCACAGGGAAGTTTGCTGCCTTCCTGGGGCCAGGGTGAGGGATATTACCAAAAAACTTCCTAAACTTATCCAACCCTCAGACTATTACCCACTGTTGGTTGTCCAGGTTGGAAGTGATGACATTAATAAAAGGAGTACCAGAGTAATTAAAAAAGATTTCAAGGCACTGACCCGATCTCTTCAGGGGACAGGAGCACAGGTAGTAATTGCCTCAGTTCCTGTGCTAGCTGGGATGAATGAGGAGAGGTTTAGGAAAGCCCAGCTTACCAACAGGTGGCTTAGGGGATGGTGCTATCGTCAAAATTTTGGGTTTTTTGATCATGGCGCGAACTCCGTGTTGCCCAGTCTCATCAAAGCAGATGGGCTTCATTTATCTAGGGAGGGCAAAAGAACTGTAGCCCATAAGTTGGCAGGGTTAGTTAGGAGGGCTTTAAACTAGGTTTGAAGGGGGAAGGGACGGCAACTGGGCTCTCCAGAGACAGGCCTAAGAGCATAGAGCCTGAGTTGAGAATGAAATCAATGGCCCAGCTGAAGTGCATGTACACCAATGCACGCAGTATGGGAAACAAACAAGAGGAGCTGGAAGCCATAGTGCAGCAGGAAAACTATGACATAGTTGCTGTCACAGAAACGTGGTGGGATGAATCACATGACTGGAGTGCTGCTATGGGGGGCTACAAGCTCTTCAGAAAAGACAGGCAGGGAAGGAGAGGTGGAGGGGTGGCTTTATATGTTAGAGAGTCTCTTGACTCTGTTGAAGTTGAGGTCAGCAGTGACAAGGTTGAGTGCCTGTGGGCCAGAATCAGGGGCAAGGCCAACAAGGCTGACACCCTTGTGGGTGTCTGTTACAGACCACCCAACCAGGATGATGAAGGGGATGAATTATTCTACAAGCAGCTGGCAGATGTCTCAAAGTCTCCAGCCCTTGTTCTTGTGGGTGACTTTAACCTGCCAGATATCTGCTGGGAGCTTCATACTGCAGAGAAGAGGCAGTCAAGGAGGTTCCTGGAGTGTATAGAGGACAATTTCCTTCATCAACTGGTAAATGAGCCTACCAGGGGGAAGGCCCTGCTAGACCTACTATTTACAAACAGAGAGGGGCTGGTAGATGATGTAGTGGTTGGAGGCCGCCTGGGGCATAGTGACCATGAAATAATAGAATTTTCAGTCCTCAGGGATGTAAGGAGAGTCACCATTAAAACCTCTACCTTGGACTTTCGGAGAGCAGATTTTGGCCTATTCAAAGAACTGATTCAGAGCATACCCTGGGAAACAACCCTTAAAGGTAAGGGGGTCCAGGAGGGATGGACATGTTTTAAGAGGGAGATTTTGAATGCACAGCAACAGGCTGTCCCAGTGTGCCGAAAGGCCAGCCGGAGGGGAAGACAGCCAGCTTGGTTAAATAGGGAGATTCTGCAAGAAATCAGGGATAAAAAGAAAGTTTACAGACTATGGAAAAAAGGGCTGGCTACTTATGAAGAATTTACAGATAGAGCTAGGTCATGCAGGAAAAAAATTAGGGAAAGAAAAGTGGAATTTGAAGTAAATTTGGCTATTTCAGTTAGGGATAACAAAAAGTCCTTTTATAAATACATTAATAACAAAAAGAGGGGCAAGGAAAACCTCCATTCTCTGTTGGACTTGGAGGGAAATATAGTTAAGGAAGATGAGGAGAAGGCTGAGGTACTTAACACCTACTTTGCCTCAGTTTTCACCAGTAAGACAGGTGGCCCTCAAGACAACTGGCCTCTGGAGCTGGTAGACAGGGAGAGGGAGCTGAATACCCCTCCTGTATTCCAGGAGGAAATAGTGACCGACTTACTGAGCCAGCTGGATCCTAACAAGTCTATGGGACCAGATGGGATCCATCCCAGGGTGATGAAGGAGCTGGCAGAAGAGCTTGCCAAACCGCTCTCCATCATCTTCCAACAGTCCTGGCTCTCTGGGGAGGTCCCAGATGATTGGAGGTTGGCGAATGTCACCCCAATCCACAAAAAGGGCTGCAAGCAGGACCCTGGCAACTACAGGCCTGTCAGCCTGACCTCTGTGCCTGGCAGGGTTATGGAGCAGTTCATCCTGAGTGCAATCACACAGCACCTTCAGGGTGGACAAGGGATTAGACCCAGCCAGCATGGGTTTAGGAGGGGCAGGTCCTGTCTGACCAACCTGATCTCTTTCTACGATCAGGTGACCCACCTGATGGATGAGGGGAAGGCTGTGGATGTGGTCTATCTGGACTTCAGCAAGGCCTTTGATACTGTCTCCCATAATATACTCCTGAAAAAGCTGGTAGCCCATGGCCTGGACAAGTGTACCCTCTCCTGGATTAAGAGCTGGCTGGAGGGTCGGGCCCAGAGAGTGCTGGTGAACGGAGCTGCATCCAGCTGGCGGCCAGTCACCAGTGGTGTTCCCCAGGGGTCTGTGTTGGGTCCAGTCCTGTTTAACATCTTTATTGATGATTTAGATGAGGGGATTGAGTCCATCATCAGCAAATTTGCTGATGACACCAAGTTGGGAGGGAGTGTCGACCTGCTGGAAGGCAGGAGGGCTCTGCAGAGGGATCTGGATAGACTTGAGAGATGGGCTGATTCCAATGAGATGAAGTTCAACAAGGCCAAGTGCCGGGTCCTGCACTTTGGCCACAACAACCCCTTGCAGCGCTACAGGCTGGGCACAGAGTGGCTGGAGAGCAGTCAGGCAGAAAAGGACCTTGGAGTACTAATTGACAGGAAGCTCAACATGAGTCAACAGTGTGCCCAGGTGGCCAAGAAGGCCAATGGGATCCTGTCCTGTATCAAAAATAGCGTGGCCAGCAGGACCAGGGAAGTGATCCTTCCCCTGTACTCTGCATTGGTGAGGCCACACCTTGAGTACTGTGTTCAGTTCTGGGCCCCTCAGTTCAGAAAGGATATTGAGATGCTGGAGCGGGTCCAGAGAAGAGCAACAAGGCTGGTGAAGGGACTGGAGCACAAGTCCTATGGGGAGAGGCTGAGGGAGCTGGGGTTGTTTAGCCTGGAGAAGAGGAGGCTCAGAGGTGACCTCATCACTGTCTATAACTACCTGAAGGGAAGTTATAGCCAGGTGGGGGCTGGTCTCTTCTCCCAGGCACTCAGCAATAGAACAAGGGGGCATGGGCTTAAGCTCTGCCAGGGGAAATTTAAGTTGGATATCAGAAAAAAATTTTTTACAGAGAGAGTAATCAGGCATTGGAATGGGCTGCCCGGAGAGGTGGTGGATTCACCATCCCTAGAGATCTTTAAATGCAGATTGGACGTGGCGCTGGGTGCCATGATCTAGTAAATGAGCTAGAGTTGGACCAAGGGTTGGACTCGATGATCTTGGAGGTCTTTTCCAACCCAATCGATTCTATGATTCTATGATTCTATGATTCTAAGCTTAACAGCGGTAATCAAATATCACAAAGTATATGGATTTTAGTGGTTTGTTTAATTTATTTATTCTTTGCTTCTTGGTGTGTTTGGAAATGTCTGCTTTAGTGATGCCAAACAAGTTGGTAGTTAAAGGAAGTCAGTGTTTGTTTATGGGATATTTCCTGCTTGGGGGGACGGTCCTGTGGTGTAAAGGAGAGCACTCTGGACTCTGAATCCCAAGGACCTGAGTTCCAGTCTCAGTGGGGACCGTCCCCTGACAGTTCAATGCCTCCCTGCCATCCCATCCAGTCACATCTCGGATGCTCAGCAGGGTCAGCCCCGGTTAGTACCGGGGGCTGTGACAGTCCCGAGGACTTCCCTGTCACTGTCCAAGCTCGCTCGGCCATGGCAGATGGACCTCAGGACTTAAACGGTGGGGCCAGTTCTGCACACGCTGTGCCTCACCTAAAACATCCACTGTGCAGGCTGGAAGGGCACACCCACGTGGGGAGAGCCCTGCCCAAATCTGCATTCTTGAAGTCTGGCCTTACATACATACATTTCCTGCTTGTCTTTTCTGTAAGATGTGGCATTCTGGGCATTTTTGGAGGACATTTTCAAAGGGCATTTTCGGTTTTGTGCAGAACATTTTTGCTGACAAAGGAAGAAGTGCATGCCCCATAATGTAATTACATTAAATTGCTACAGTGCTTACCTGGCACACAGGAAAGCTGGATTCATTTACTGCAGCAAAGGAGACTTGGAGGTGTATTTCTCTTGGAAGATCTCTTGGAAGGCAGTCAGTGAATGTTGAATCAGAACGCAAGAGACGACATGCTGGATGCTGAACTCTTCTGAAGGTTCTCCTGGGTTAGAAGGAGCTGGTGCTTGAGAACCTGCTTCGCTGGTGTAATAGCTGATTAAAAGATTGTAAGCTGCACTGGGGAAAGGGGCACATATTAAGTACAGAGGGAGATACTAAGCAGAGGTTAAGAAATATGGGCTTTGGCTGCGCCAGTGGCTTGGTCAGCTGTCTGACTTTCCTCGGCTTTGAGTCCTTTTCTTAGATAACTAAGTTTTTTAAGAAGCCTTCATGCTTGGTTAGGGGTCTGAACTGTAGCAGGCATTGAACTGATGCAGTGCCAAGTGCTGCTCTACACAGCATCAAAGTGCTTCTGTGTGTCTGGTTCCAAGTACATGATCAGAACAGAAGTATGTGAAGTGCTGAGAGGAGAGCTGTCTTGCCGCAAGAACACCATTTCAAAATCATCTGCTGATTTGACTGATCTGTGCTGCTGGATGGAGACTTGTATTAGGCCAGCTGGCTCAAATAATGCCCTTCGAAGATGCTGCCAATGTTCACTTTCCTCTTAGAATATCACCAGTAGAAGAAAATCTGCCTGAAGCTGCCCTTGGCCAGTATCTTAAAACCAAGCCCTGAAACAGATATTAAACCTTAGCATGTATTTTGTCACATGAAGACATGTTTATTAATTATTATGAGTGTCCAGCTGTCCAGGTAGCATGTTGCTCCCTGCCATCTTCTGTGCCCAAATGTTGCATGCTGTTCAGCATCTGGGTTTGTGAGAGGAATGTCTGCCAGTGGAGGCAAGTGAGCTCCCACTTAAGACAGTTCCAACCACAAGAGCTTTACAGAAGTCTGTGTTGACTTGCAACTTGTAAGGTCTGTGTAGTATCTTGATATATCTAAGGATGTTTCATGTTATTAAGTTGTTCTCTTGTTGATAGGAAGACAGTGTAGGATTGAAATAATCTGCTATAACGAGGTCTGCTACGTAGCAGTTAAATGTCAAATCCATGATACATGAAACTGTAATTAAAAGATTAAAAAAAAAGTACTGTGAGACAGAAATAGGAAAAACATTACTGGGTTTTTTTTTATAAAGAAGGAATACTGAGGGACTTGGAACAGTTTAAAATTGGTTTTGGTGCCAAATGGAGCAACAATTGACAAAATGCTAGCAATGCTTGTAAGGAATATAGTTTTCAATGCAAACAAATATACCAAAACTAGAAGGTTTGGAAGATCTATGTATTGGTAATGAAATTATCCAGTAATGTACATCGGTGTATAATTACAACTTTCTAAGCTCAAATTGACTACTCTTAAATTTCTTGTGGAATATGATTGTGTCTTGTCATAGATGTGTAGAAATGCTGTAAAAATGTTTGAATGCTGCTTTGAATTTGAACCACCTCGTTCTTTCCCAGCACCAGTCAGAGCAGCTGCAAATGTGTAACTAATCATTTCCTGAAACAGTTTTTTTTAGAGTCTAGTTCTGAAAACTGATGTTGCATCTTTGATACACCTCAAATTCAGTCTGCAGGATAGACTTAATGGAGTGGGTTCATTGAGCAGGAACAGAAAAGTGAGTGGCAATAGCAAGGTTTGTAAGCAGATGTAAGCTTTCTGGGGCATGGAGAATTCACTGTATCCTGAAAGAAAACGTTGTTGCACTTCAGTGATTCATCAGCCTGAAAAACCATCCACTCCACCCTCAGTTTATTCAATTTACCATTAATGAACTGGTTATTGTTGCAAGAAATGTTTTAACAAATTGTTAAGTAAATGTAAATCACTTTAATTTCGGAGCTTTTGGAGGAACAAAGTTATTTAGATAATTGAATTTAAAAATTGCATTTAATGTACATTTATTTGTTATGTGTAAAGTATTAGTAATATACTATTGTAATATTTCCCACTGAATGGAGTCAAAAGGTTGCAATTTTGTTCTTTGCATGTTATCTAGTACTGAATCAGGAGTTAGTGGGAAGCAGTGTCATGATGTGTGAAATTAATATGTGCCAAATCCCTGCAACACATGCATTATAGTTGGTGTGCACTTATTTTCTCTTTGAAACCTGTGTCATGCTCTGACGAAATAACAGCATGAACAATGACCACAAGTGTGTTATTCTAGTGGTGTTCCATATGCATCTAAAGTTTGGTCAGTGTCTCCTAGTTGATAAACTACCTTTTAATAAGCTCAGAATAGTTGCCCAAGTGCATTTACGTACAAGTTGTAGCTTGTTGTTGCCAGCTTTTTGTGGTATGCCAGGAAAATGGTATTTTGAATTATCAATAGTATTTTTATATAGAAAAATACATTAGCCCTTTAATTTTTATTCATTAAATCTCCCTCTTGTGCTCTCATGAGTAAAGATCTGTGCCTCCTCTTAAGACGTTTCAGTTGCTTTCAATATTGCCTTAAGCTTAGCTTTCTGTATGAAAGACTTTTGTCTGTGCCAGCATTGTTGTCTTCTACCAAGAAGATTACTCATCAAAAGCAAGCAGCTTTTTAGGATCACATTAGAAGCTGGGATTTTGTTTTGCTCCAAAGAAGCTAGAAAAGCAACTCTGCCCTGTGATGATGACAACATAGCAATGTCATTTGACCACGATTCATTCCTGCACTGTGCTAAACTAACATGCTGAAGCCATGTGCAAGCAGAGATGTAAAGACACTGCATTTATGTCTATGATTTTGATGCCTGTTTTTATCTCTTTGTGCTCTCAAGTTCTCTTTTAAGGTTATGGCATTGTTTGCCCCTAAAAGGTGTGGGTCTTGCACGTGTACTTTCCAGATGCTTTATTGGGTTACAGTTCGTGCTCACAACAGAACATGAGTTTTAGTTGAGTAGGTTATATTGGAAAGGGAGCACAAAGCCCAAATCTAGGGCACCAAGGCTCAAGGTTAATATCCCATAATCCCCCATGGTCTCCTATCACAATACTGTTCTATAGGCAGTCCTAGGAACAAGTTGAACATCCAGCAATATGTGGTGGGAACTTCCATCCTGGCATCTTGGCTCACCTCGTAACATACGAAGGCTCTACCAAATAGTTTCCTAAGAGTGTCAAATTTATAAGGGTACAAAGTGACATGTAGCCATAAGATTTCTGAATATACTTTGCCTTTGTTAGTTAATTTATTTTATAAAAACAAAACATAACAGCAATAAAATCCAAAATGAAAGAACTTGATAAATAATTATATTTAATGGCACATGCTCCTCAGCTAGAAGGATTCATGAGAAGACAGACTGTTCTCCCAAAGACTTAGAAGAGGAGAACGAGCAAGTGGACAGTAATTTTTTAATTATAGGAGAAATGCTTCTAATATTATTTTGATTGTTTAGCTGATGTTTTGCATTTATTTTTAAACTTAGGTATGTATTTTTTTAGACTCAGTACAGTAATTTGAAATAGTGAAGAGCTTTGCTGAATTTTGCAAAACTTGATATTTAATTTTTTTTTTTCCCAACTACAGTTGATACTTGCACTGAAGTTTTTTTGTAGTGTTATCATCTTTAAAATTGTGCACAGAGCCAAATAACTAGAGAAATACAACTTTCTAGAAACATGGAAAGCTTCTGTTTGTGTGCTGGTGAGACTCAGTGCGTGGTGACAGATAATTTCCCTCATCAGTATGAGTCACGAGCGTTTTCTTGGAATGTGTTGTATGGTTTTGGGAGTATGTGTTTGTGTTAGTTTGGGGTTTCCTGTTATTTTTTTTGTTTTAAATTTTTCTTTAAGCAAAGGTATTGACCTTCACAAGGATCGGTGGCCCAAAGCGTGTGAAATGTAGTGTAAGAATCTGGACAAATTCCTTCTCTCTAGTATCCTTGTTATATGATGCTATGAAAAGCATGTGTTGGTAGCACTCAGTTTTTAACTGTTTTAGTGTTTAGGTGGCTATATTTCTCTGGGGAAAAAAGTATCAGTATTTCTCATTTCAGTATTTTGGAAATCTGTTGCCTTTTTTCAACATATTTCTAAATATTAGTGCCTAATTAGTGTAGACACTTAAGCTGAATTTACACTGGAAAATTCAGAGGTACCTGGGGTTATGCTGAAATGGTATAATTTGTAGTTGAAATCTTCCCCAACATAAGCCTGGCCTGTTTTGACTACTTTGTATTCCACCAAAGAATTCCCAAATGTGGTTTAGGAGCTGGGGTGGCAGAGTCGGTTTAGTGTGTAGCTCATACACAGTCTCTCTGTTCTGGAGACTCTGACAGATTCCCATGAGAGATACGACTGTTTTGCACTGCCTGGCTTTAGAGCCTGGTAATGTTTTTAGATGCACTTATTGATTAGTATAGGCATATTATTGTATCTTCTTTCATGATGTAGTAAAGATCTTGTCTTTAGCAGGGTTGTACAAATATAACCACTATTATAAATGGGACTCCTTTGGAGCAGATGTAGAAAAGGAAACTGAATTTCCTTTGGCAAGTGTTGCAAGAACAGCAGAAGCTGATGACACTTAAATCAGTTGGCTAAGTGTAGTGTGCAAATCGACATACAGTTGCTAAAAAAAAAAGTTTAAAAAAATTACCCTCTTCTCCACTTCTTTCAAATGCATAATGGGATAATACCAGCTTGAAATCTTGTGGGTTTTTGTGGTAAGAAGCATCCAAAAGTGTGGTTGTTTTTATGGAGGTAGATTAAACTGTTTTTTTACCCCCCTCTCTAAATGGTTGTCATCAGTGTCCTTAGAATCACAAAGATGTTGGCTGTGAAGCCCAGAATAAATCCCCCTGAAATGAACACATGAAAATATTTGGGAAGTCTCTTCCCAATAGCAAGGCTGCCATTCTGGATATAGCTGCTAGATAACATAACTCCTCTTTTCAGTTAACTTTCCTATTTAGGCTGTTCCTCGTTAGAACAGGGCTTTCTTCAGGTTCTGTTTAATCTTTTTGCCTGTGCAGGTCGTTTGAATATTATTGATTACTTTCTCTTAAAATCCTAGCACTCTTGAACCACTTTGAGTTTAAAATCCACAAAATTTAGTTATCACTGCTTTCTCTGAAAACAGGAAATTAAATGAAGGGTATTATTTTAAAGATTATGTACTTTTTTCAGGAGGACCCAAATGATATCGATCCCAAAAGGAAAGAAGTGCGTGGCAATGATGGGGAGGACAAAGCACAAAGTGTGGAGACGCTGCCTCCAGGTATTGCAGTAACATTTGTTATGAAAGATCCATAGCCATAAAACATTTATCATTGAAAGCCATAAAACACAGCATTTGTTCTCATTTTGATAATTCTTTGTAGTTTGAAAGTGCTGGGATTGTTTTTGGAACACGTCCTTCTCTGTTCATACAGCTTCAGCTTCCTTAAATCTTACATGCCTCACAGCTCCTTTGGGTTTAAAGCCGTAGAGAGTGTGGTTCTTTCCTAGTACATTTGTGTTGTCCTTCAGTAGGTCTGAGATATTGTAAAAGCCCTTGGTGTGAAATTAGTCCATTTCTCTCCATGGGTCATGCTGACAGGCAACAGACAAGTCACCTTGGGATTGTTATTTTGACTGAAGATTCAGCCAAGGTTCATACTTCATTTTTTTCCAGCTTTTGGTGTAGCAGATTTTTCTGACTGCTGATGGTGTACCTTATTTTTCTCATACTTGCTCAGTATTTGTCACATGCTGACAAACAGTAGAACAATGTGATTTTTGTTTTATTTGAGTGAAATCCTTATACCTTGAGGATGAGCTAGAAAGTTAACTATTACGGAATCTTCATTCATGTGACTGCTTCTATAGACTTCCTTTGCTGCTTAACTGTTTCAAATCAATGAGATTTAGTATCTAGTTACAATTGACGTACTAAGGAATATAGAAAAATGTAAATAGGATTTGAATATTTTACACTATTGAAAAAATGTACTGTACGAGAAGGACAACTACTGGCCAGATAGTTTCCCGAGACATTTTGCTCTTCTTCTGTTAATCCTAATGTTTTGCTTTACAAATATGTCTTGGCCAAACATTTGAAATACTTTGAGGTCTTGCAGAAAGAACTAACCAAAGTAAACTTTGTTTTAAGCAGCTGGAACTTCCATCCCCAGTAATGTGTGAGGTATGATTTTTGTTTTACAGTCGTAGACTCTCCAGGTACAGTATAAGCTGTTTGCTATTGATGGCTTTTTTCCTCTATCCTTTGGCCTACCTTGTCTTAGCTACAGTCTGGAGAGGGGAAACAAGACTGGTTATGTATGTATACTTTTTCAGCAAAGCCTTTACTTTGTGTGTGTATTGTGAAATAAATCCCAAAGAGTTGAAGAGCCTGCCTTATTTAACTTGAGATATGGCAGGTCTTTTCAAGTATTTTTTCTGCTTAACAGAACTCTCTACAAATACTGTTGGTGGGGTTAGGTCAGCCAATTTTGCACCTTCCAGTTGCTTTACTTATTGCCCCTTTTTGGATGATTGTGTATTCTGGGCCAAACCCTAAACTTTTCCTCTATGACCTTCCTTTCCCAGTGGCCCTAAGTTGCCTGCTTGGCTATTTAAGGAAGTGGGAAGTGTCACAAGTTGAAAGGGAGAGCTACCAGAATCTGGAAGGGTAGAAGTAAGATGAAGTGTGAAGTAGAGCAGGTCAGGGCTTCTTTTATTTCATATGTTGATCAGAAGTCTCTTATGGCTTGATGTAACAGGCAGGAGAATTGTTACTGCGAAGTAATATAAGAGTCTGAAATCGAACATCAAAGGGTACATGGACAGAATTATGCATTCTTAAGAGTGAGGAGAAGAGGAGGCTCAGAGGTGACCTCATCACTGTCTAGAACTACCTGAAGGGAAGTTCTAGCCAGGTGGGGGTTGGTCTCTTCTCCCAGGCACTCAGCAATAGGACAAGGGGGCACGGGCTCAAGCTCTGCCAGGGGAAATTTAAGTTGAATATCAGAAAAACATTCTTTCCAGAGAGAGTAATTAGGCATTGGAATGGCCTGCCCAGAGAGGTGGTGGATTCCCTATTCCTGGAGGTTTTTAAACTGAGATTGGCCATGGCACTGAGTGCCATGATCTGGTAAATGGACTGGAGTTGGACCGAGGGTTGGACTTGATGATATCGGAGGTCTTTTCCAACCCAATCGATTCTATGATTCTATGATCACTATTTTCTTTCTTTTCAATTTGTATAGGCAAACTTTTGAATTCTTATGGCAGTGAAGCTTGGTATTCACATTTCTGCACATTCTTTGCATTGTTTTAAAATGATCCAATTTTAGCAGGGCTCTGATTAAAAATTTTTTTGTTTTTTTCCACTGAGTTTAGGAGACCAATAGTTTAGGTTTCAGCATGATACAGTGTAGCATCTTTCAGAACTTCTTGGAATTAAGGAAGTGTTTATTATTATCTCTAGAATGTCTTTATATAGATTAAATTTGTCAGTTTTTTACCTTTTATATATCTGAGTGTATCTATCCTTTATCTTTTCGTGGCTATTTCATGTGGTGCAAAAGCACATTGTTTTGTTTTGTGAAAATAATGATCTTAGCTTAAAGACCTACCCTGAATTGTCTGCATGGATAACCACAGCAAAACTGCATAACCAGTTGACTGTGTTGACAGGAATTTCAGCAGTTACTCAAACACTTTATTTGTTAGTTAACGAAGGTCTGGAACTCCTTAATACACATAAGTCAAAATAATCATATTTATATTGAGGATCCTACTGCTTTTAAGCTGTGTTTAGTCAGAAAGAAGGAGTGAAAGCTATTTAGGGGATTTTGTATCCATCTATTCCTACTCTTTGTTGCCTGCTGCTTGATTGCTTACAGATTTATCTGATATGCTTTTTCCTCTCCTATATCCTTTCAAGCTGCTTCTAATCTGACTTATCTCTTATAGATCTGATTCCTATTGCATACGGTTGCCAGGGCCTTCTCCTGGAGTCAGAGCTGGGTATTACCTCCTTCATGGATCCTGAAGCCAAATTCACTCCTTCCATGGGCTGTCACTTCTTTTTAATAAATTTAGCCCTGCAAAGTGTTGTCCTTTCTTCTCAAGTTTACTCTATGCTTTCTGAACTAATTTTGTATTTGCTAGTTTCAAAGTACGGGAAAATGCTAAATGATACATTTTAAATTATTTATCTCAAGCTTCAGTGGAAACTGGGACAAAAAGAAGCAGCTTGGCTGGATTTCACTTTTTTTTGTTTCTACTCAACTTCTTAGGCTTAGAACCGTTTGTAAAAGAAACACTTCTTCACAAACCCAAATTTAGTACTGCACCATACCCTGCTCCAGGGCCTTAGCTGATTCAGTGATTGGGTTTTTGGAGTTCTTTTTGGCTCTGTTTGACTCTGCACTTCACTTACTGTTGTTTAAAAGACTAATTTATTCTTATGTTAGATCTCAATATTTCCTTGAATTTGAAGTTATAAGTTTGCTTAATTTAAGTTTGAAATAATGTAGCTGCATTTTCTGATATTCATTCCACCTGACAAAGTCATTGAAATGCAGGAAACTACAGAGCTATCTAACTCTGGAGAAGAATTAAATCAAACATGCTCCGATTTGTGTACCCTAGGGAAGCATATAACAGAAATAGTACCTGTGATTGGAAAAGGTTTGCTGAACCACTTCTAGCTTCAAAATTAGTTTAAAGATTCAGAAAGGCAAGCCTCTTGACAAAAGTAAGGCTGGACAGCATAGTTAGCTTTGAATCAGCCTTTCATTTTCCAGCAGTTAACTTGAACCATTGTCACCTGTAAACATGTGGGCAGCCCATGTTGTATTTCATAAAGGACACAACCTGTTTTAGAGGAATGCTGCTGACAGCATCACCCTGATGGGATGCCCTCTTGTGTTTTAGCTGCTCTTCCCAGTAGATGGAAGGCAACTGGAAGAGTGGTTGGGGGTGGCAGTTCTGAAATGGGCATAGCTTTGAAATCCATTCAAAATTGGAGTGTTTGGAAATTGAAAATCTTATATAAATGCATTTAAAGTGTACCTTATACTTTGTAAAATGCACTAAAAAGCTTTATTTTTATGCCAGAAAAGCAGTGACATGACATGTCCTGTATTTCAGAAAATAGTCATCAAATGTTTTAGTTTGAAACTCTATTATAAATTAGAAGCAAGGTGATAACATAGTTTAGTTACCAAGGAGGTTGCAAAAGGTTTGGGAAATACTGAGCAAGATAATTGTATGGGGTGATGATCCTGTAATCTCTGATGGTTCTTCTGTTTTTTTCAATCAAGTTGCTCTTGCTTTTTCTGTAGTTTTGTTGCAAGTGAAGTTTGGTGTAATTTTTGTAAATAACTGTACTGGGTTATTTGTTGCTGGCAGAGGTGTAAAATTGTTTTCAAAGTAAGTTCCTGGAAATATTTTGGAGAAAGAACTTGAACGGCTGAGAAAAGCTCTTGTCAGTCTGTGGGGCTGACAACACCAGCTGGCAAATTTCCTTTTTAGAGTTCTTTCAGTAATGGGAATTTGAAAAACTATATTTCTCCCTCCAGTTGTTTTCTTACAATTTCCCTTCTAGGCTGCTTCACCAAGTGTCTATTAAATGTTCTGCAGTCTGTTTTTCTTTAACTCTCTAGTCTGGCTTCCGTGTGCCTGTGCGCGCATGTTTTAACTTTCTTAGGATGGTAATTCAGATATAAAAAATAGTTGCTGTAGTGTTGACTAATGACTAGCTAGCTCTTAAAACAGTAATCCAAAAGTATGTGCACTTTCTCTTGTTCTGTTGGAATTTACTTAAAAACAAACCAAACAACCCCAAACCACCTCCCTCTCAACCTTGCTACTTTTGCCTTACAACCTCCACTATGATACAATAACCAAATCACACCTTGGGTCCGAGTTGCTTTTGTAGATGAGCTCCTTGGATCATATTGAGATTATAGAGAATGTTTAATCAAGTTGATGGTGTTTGTCTGGTTAAACAATGGACAATTATTTTGTTTAATGATGGAAAGTGCTCTCTTGTTATCAGAATCTGGCCAGAAGTAATGTGCTATAGTTGGGGCATGACTTAGGACTAGAAAGCTGTAAACAGGGCCTGCCTTAGTTTCTGTGCTCTGCTGGTTGAGAGACCAAGCAAAGGCAAACCTTGGAAAATCTGAGCAACCTCTTAACTCTTTTTAATAGCTGGTAGAGCAATATTCCCTGTATGCATATCAGCTTAATTTAGGATATACTGGAGCTATGATATTTTTCTAAAAGCTGCACCTGAGTGGAGTAACATCTCTGCAACCTGCTACTTGCTGCACTTAACTGAAACTAGCTCAAAAACTTAGTATGTTAATTATGAAAACAATTAATTTTAAATCTTCTTGTCTGTAATAAATGGTGACCTCAAAAGACAGCTTTTGCTAGTATCTTTTTTTAAAAACGCCAACAGCACTACAAGTTGTTTGCAGCAGATTCTTATATACATGCATGTTAAAATCAAGAATGTGTATTGCATTAGGGAACTTGAGCTCTGATTTTGAGTTAAATGTGGTATAAATTTGCTAATAGTTGGCATAGGTCTGTCTGTCAATAGTAGAAAGAGTAAATGTTCAATTAGAGGTAAGAAATGGTAGTTTTAAGATCCTTGATAAATATCCTACCGTGCCGTATACCTGAAAATTATGGGAGTCCTGAAATTGTCTTCATGGTGGCTGAATGTTAATCTACCTTTCTGTATTAGTGTCACAACCAGTCACATAATAACACAGTCTGTGTTAAAGAGGGATTAATCTGAATCAGTTCTGATTGTCAGGGAGGTTCCAGTTACGTCGTACTGGAGAGTGACCTAGTGCTCTGCCCACATGTGAAATGCTGTTCCTTGAGAATAAGGTTGTCTTGTATTTCTGAAAGGTATGTTTCTGAAATGGTTTGATTATAACTGGCTATGTTTTTACTTATGTAATGAGATGGTAAACTAAAGTATGTCTTTGAAGTCTGGACTGGGTCTTTAAAAACAAATGTTTCTGAGATAATGTTATAACCAGATCATCTGCCATCTTACTGCTTGTTGATATGTGGATGTTTGGGTTTTTTAAAATGAGAATTGTCCACAGAAAGTGGACAAGATAAAGCATTGTCTGGTGATTACTTCTATAATTGAGATCTGTAAAATTGTTCAATTTTATATTAGTTTGCAGTATATTCTAGAGAAATTTAATGTACCAAAGTGACTTTCAATGGTACACGGTTAACTGTACTGTTGAAGTTTAATTACTTTGTTGCAAAATTAAAAAATATTTCATCAATTACATTTGGGTCACTGAATGCTGTTCCCTAACTTGCAAAGATTAAACTGGCTATTTTCCTGTTTTTCTGTTGCAGGAAAAGTCCGGTGGCAGGACTTTGACCAAGATGCCTATGTTAGTGCCACTGTGGTGCGCTCCGGTCAGGATCCGTATGCCCGCAACAAGTTCAATCAGGTAGAAAGTGACAAGCTGCGAATGGACCGAAGCGTTCCTGACACTAGGCATGATCAGTAAGTGCCAAACTGAGCCATGTTTGACTTGGATTAACCTTTCTGTATTTATTGTTTTTTAGCTGCAGGTGGTTTTTCTGAAGCAGGATCTCTCCAGCCATAGAAAGGACAGGAACAGGAAACTCTGTGATACTTGGGTTAAAGAACAAGAAATCTTATTTGAGTTCTGTTTCCATGACTCCCATTAGTGTCTGTTATAAATCCAGACTGGTGCCTCATTTCAGTCTCCTTTTGTTCCTGTTTATCTGGTGACATTTCTTGGTTTCTACCTTCATGAGTCTCTTTCAACAGGATGATGATCAAATAGTGGAGCAGGTTTCCCACAGAGGGTGTGAAGTCTCCAGGCTTAGGGGTATGCAAAGCCCAGTGCAGAGCCTGCTTTGAGCATGGTGTTTGGATTGAAAGATCTCCAGGGGCTGCTTTCAATCTCAGTTTGCTCTGTGATTCTCTTCTTCTAAGTGTGTTATGATTGTCAACTCCAGAGCTAAAGGAATCAATTTATGCACCCCTAGTGAACATAGGACAGAATTATGCTTCAGATGCTTAAGAACTTCTGCTATGTCAGGCTAATTGTGCAGATTCAGGAAATATTGCCCTGTACAGTAAGGAAAAATATTTTTATTTGCTACCAGCTAGAGAAGACTTTCATTTTAAAAAGAGTTTAATAACTGGCATTAGTTTATTTAAGCAGAATTGATTAATATTGAGAAGCAAAGTTGCTCATTAGGACTTTGTAACTTAAAAGTGCAAAAGCAGATTTGACTTAGTTTTAGAAACTAAGCAAGCATAATTGCAAACCATAAAATTAGCCAACTGTGTATAGTTAATTTGCCTAACTAATTCTGTAGTTAGTATGAATGTACATTCACAGCTTTGTAGGTAGAAGCTGGAGGAGTTACCAGAAGGAGAAAGGGAAAAGACAGATGCCTGTTTTTTTCCCCATAAATTCTTTAATCAGGTATGGCATAGTGAAGGAGATTTGTATAAAAACTCAAGACACTTACTATGTAATTTTTAAAATGTCTTGTATAATAGCATGGCTTTAGGTTTCTTTAAGCAAACTATTTGTAGATAGACAAACAAGTCTTGTACATTTTCCTGTTAATTGTGTGGAAAAACAGGAAGAATCTGGTGTTTCACTTCTTGCCTTGAAAGCAGTGAAAAGTGATGCCCATGGTGTATTGAGGAGCTTGAAATGAGTTTTGAGTTTTCTTCATGACATATACTTTTTTCACAAGGAAGATATTCTAACTTTTTAGACTAGGTATTCTTTTCCATGAGATCAAAGCTCAGCTACCAGCTTCTAGAAGCTTCTATGTTTCAGATATGCTGAATTTGAATTTTTTTAGATATTTAATCACCTCTGTGGGGTGATATCTAACAGATAAAGAGTGTTTTTTGAGAAGAACTTAAATAAGAATTGACCTGAGATAAATTATATTAAAATGGCCATGTTTGCTTTAACTGTCAGTTTTGGGATTATACACTGGCCTGCCTAAGTTTTTTCACTAAATGAAGCTGGAAAAGAACTCTACAATGGAGAGAGAGAAAGATTTCTGGAGAAAGGCTGTATGTGAGCTGGGATTATTACTTAGTCTTTGCCATGGAGCAGATTTAAGTGCCCCTCAGACTGTAAATAATCATCTTTTAAAATAAAAAACCAACCAATTAAAAAACAAACTGAAACAATAGGTCATACAGACTGTCCATGATAAGTTCCCTGCCATCTTGCAGTTCATTTTCCTTCTATTTTGGCAAGAGTTTCACTGCAGAAGCTGAAAAAGCCACATGAAATACTTGCTTGGGAACTGTGCAATGGCAAGAACAAGAGCAATAGCCATAGGAAGAAGAGTATCTGAGCATGTGACACTTGGAAGCATGTTATTTTCAACAAAACTGGGGGCCGCTGGGTAGAGATTGAGGTGTCTTGTGGAGCTGTTGCAATCTTTTTCTTTAAGAAAAGAAATCTGGATGAGGAAATACTTTGTTTCTGCTTAAGCAACTTGTTATGAATTGTGTTGTTGTGTCTAAGAAGCTGTTTGACTTTGAAACTGCATAGTAATATTATTTAATTGCTGAAATCATCTGTTGAGAAGCAATTTATCAGGATCCCGTGTTAGGTATGTAGATGTGTGAATAATTGTGCATCTCTTAATACTATATTGTTTAGCCTTTTTTACATCATGCAAACTTTTACTAGCATCAAGATCAAAGATTTCCACTTGCTTGTTCTGAAAACCTGCCAGCAGTACTAGAAAACACTTCAGATTTGCTTGTTTAAGCTGCTTGCCTTCATTTTAAGAAAAAAGAAAAAGTGAGAAACAGGCAGATACAACATGAGAAAGGAAGTGGAGAGAAGAACTCTGAACAGGAATGGAGATTCTCACTCCAGATGATGCTCACAACTGCTACTTTCAACAACACTGAGAAACCTCAGGGTTTCCCTTTCATTGCAGTCTGTTTACGATGTGTAACTGAGAGCTATCCCTGCCACAGCAGATTTTGGAGATCCAGAGTGATGAGTGTTGTAATAGGAAAATCGCAGAGCTGTCCTCCTGTCAATGTAAAATAGTCTCCCAGATGGGATGAAGGATGAAACACTCCATGTTTTCTCTGGACCAATGTCCACCATGCATGCTTTGGACCAGTGGTTTCTGATCACATCTGTTAATTGATGTGCTATGATGGTTCTTGAGAATTGCTGGTAAGTACTTTAGCTGCTGTGTTTTCTTTTTTCGTTTGGCACCTCTTAAAAACTTCTGACCTCACATTCAAGTTTTATTCTTAAGTAAAGAAGAAACAAACTTTGTGTGACTTTGGTACCAGCTGAAGTGAATGCTCTCCTTGCACTTGTTAAAATGGATATTTTTGTCAAAAAGTAGTTTCAAACAAACTGCAGAGGTTTTGGGTAAAATTTTTAATGATATGAACTAGTCCAGATCTCTGGGGGAATGTACTTTTCATGTTTGAACTGATTTTAATGACTTATGCTAAACATTGAAGGTCTAGACTGAAGCTTTGTGTTCAAGTTGTATTTTAACTAAATGTGTTTTCTTATTTGGCATGTAAAAATTAAGTGCTCCAGCTTGAGGAAACAAAGTCTAATCTTCGTGTCAAAAATAATGACATTGTTTCTTCAGTCTGAGTTTTACCTGTGGCCCTGTTGACACAGCAGAATAGAAGGATTGGTACTAAGTCAGCTAATGAAGGGATTTTCAAAAAGCTGAGAACAAAAATAGTTGGTGAAATGCTCCTCCAGATTTATTTGGAAGTCTAAAAGTTGTAATTTCTCTTTTAGAAATGTGCAGTAGTGCTCTTCTTTTCAGTTTTCTTAAAATTGAGAGGCTACATTGCCTTGAGTAATTCCCCCTAATATGCACTCTGGCTCAAGTGCTCTCTTCTGCAAAGAGATCAATATAAGTTTAATGTGACTTTTTAATTATTCTAATGCAAGTGCTTCATGTGGTAACTGCAGGCACAGTAGCCTTGTCCTCTGTGCGCAATTTGAAAGTTAGCAGAAAAAAGAATATCTTTTTTGGCACCATAGGCTTCGGAGTATAATAATTTTGTGTCTTGTAGCTGTCTAGATGAATTGCCAGAAGCTCACACTAGCAAAGCTCTCAAATCTTAATTTTTCAGGACTGCATAGGCATTTCTGACTTATTGCTTCGGAGCTGGGTGCTGGCGACAAAGCCATCTTGTACACCCACCACGAAGCTAGACATGGCCTTGCTGATCTGACACAGCAATTGTAGGGTTGGCGTGGGCTTTGTTTTCATTCAGAGCAAGTGAGGTCACTGCGGCAGGATAATGTTTTGTTTCATGGCAAGCACCAATGTGTGTGACATTATGGGTGTGTTGTATTGAAAACACTGCTTGGCATTTTGTGGGGAGGGCAAGGGCAAGAAGAGCATTGCTGCTCACTCTTGGGTTCCAAGAAGCTGAAGATTGTGTGGCTTATCGTGTGCGTCGCAGATGCTTAGTCAGGTGTGGAGTGGGCTCTTATACACGCAGAGGTCTAGTTTTAGACGTGTAGGTGGTAAACTTCCCTGAAAAGCTGGTTTTATTAATACTGCATGGAATAAAAAAATACATGCTGAATTTGCTACAGTTGTATGCTAGCTGGGTTTATCCCCTCTCAAGACAACTAGGCCTTTTAAAACCCTACCCTTAATATTAATTGAAGGATTTGTAAGAAATATATCACTTGTGTATGTCACTATATGAATGGCCATCAGTATCATGACATGTCAGAATGTAAAGCTTTCAGCATAAACTTTATATTCATTGGTTTTAGTGCTTTTAATACAATGAGAGTAGTGTCTTTTTTAAGTTTATTGTATTAAATAGCTTAAGTATATGTAGTCCTTCATGAAGTATTTCGGGATTTGCTTCTTTTTGCTTATTATATTATTTTCAGGCTTCTAGAGGTGGTGAAAAATGAATTGACGTAGATGGAATATTTCATTATCTTCATGGTTTGGAAGGATGTGGTTCTGTGTTTAGTTGGCTGAGCATGGTCAGAGCTATCTTTGTTTTCATATTCCAAATGCTATGATCCTTAGAAGTTCCCATTAGAATAGATAACTGGTTTTATCTATGAGTAAGTTGCTATAGGAGCTCTAAAAATTTAGAAAAGGGAGAAGAGGCCACATACCATTTTAAAGAAGCAGCATATGGTAGCCTGTGAACCTGTGCATTTTCAATGAAAATATGCTTATTTCCTTGGATGTATGGAATGCTTTTAATGTAAACGAAGCACTCTGGTTTCATTTTCAGTTGCACAAAAGATACTTGTGACATAATACTGCAATGATGATGGTCTGATGGCTTTTCTGAAGCTGCCCTTATTTGACACTGGGCTCTTAGTTTTTGTGTACTAACACAAGTACCAAAAGTGTCAAAGGACAAGTTGATTATAATCTCACTTGAAAACAAGGTAATTTGTTCTTCCCAGGCAGCGTGTACATGAGTTTAATAGATAAATACTTCAAAATGAAGGCTGTCTGCTAAGCCTGGGATGTAAAGATTATATTCGAATGACAAGGTATTATTTCTTCCAGGTGTCAGCGGAAACAGTGGCGGATAGATTTGCCAGCCACCAGTGTGGTGATCACCTTTCATAATGAGGCAAGATCTGCTTTGCTTCGAACTGTTGTCAGGTAGGCATCAGAGAGCCTAATTTTTCTCTAAAGGCCATTCATTTGTGGCACATAATGACTTATTATGAGGAGGGACAGTAACAACCCATTATGCTCTTCTCAACTATTTGCAGAGGAAAAGATGAGTCTTCAGTTCTGAAATAGTGATGTTATAGAAAATTGCTCACCTTAACTACAGATGAATGAAAGTATGGAACCAATTACCAGATGATGTTTGGAGGTTGACTGTTTCAAGAAAAAGTCAGGGTAGATGGATTCTCTGGGGATATTTGACCTAAAGTTATCTGCAAAACTTCCATGTTACAAGTTGTCTAGTGCACTGATTTCTGGCGGCTGGAATAGTGAGGGGGTGGGAAAGTTAGGGGGGAATGGAGAGGGGATAACACACATAAGTTTACATGTGTGCCTCCTCTTCACTCTTTCTGTAAGAGTAAGTCCATAGCTGTTGTTGAAGCCAACATCCCCGGCTAGGTTCTAGTGTGGCTTAACAAAGTAACTCCTTTTATGACATTATTATAGAAAAGTAAGACTGCTTAGTATTGAATACCTTTTTTTTTCTGTTTCAGTGTCCTTAAAAAAAGTCCATCACATCTTATTAAGGAAATTATACTGGTAGATGATTACAGTAATGATCGTAAGTGCTTTTCAGAGTCCTAACTTAATGTGCCTGTTCTGGTAAGACTTTCTGTAAATGCGAATAGGTGACATGATTAATAACAGGGTACATGAATAGGCATTGACAGGGACTGATCCAAAACCAGGTCTTAATTCTTCCATATCTGTCATTTTGGAAATGTGAAGAGTTTCTATAAATACTTCAGGTGTATTTTACTACTTTGTGTTAGCTGAAGGACCAGAGTGTATAATTAAAAAGAGCCTTTCCATAGTGTGTTATCTTCAGTAAACATAAAGCTATGGTTCCTGCAACAAATATTTTTGTGGCACTGTTTTAAATGAATACTGGTCTCTACCAGTCTCTTGGAAAAATTCTTACTGAATCTAAAATAAGTCAATGTTTTGTAAGTATGGTTTATCATGTTAGAAACTTGAACAGTAGAAATGGACCTCTGAGTAACATTTCTTAAAGGAAGCTAACGTCTATATTTGCATTACTTGTTTTTAGCTAGTTTAGGACAGGTTTATGCCTTAATGATGGTTAAAAATGAGCTTTCTTATACAAAAAGAAAACAGTTTATTTAATCCTACAAATTTTTTTTTTTCCCTATGCAATGTAGAAGCTGTCTAAAGCCAAGAGAATATAGTTAAATAAAAATATTTCAAGACTGTAAAATTAACTTTAAATAACATAACAAAGATAGTAATTTCTTAGCCTGATAACTTTTCTTCTGATGACATGTTGTTTCTTTAAACATATGTCTTATATTTAACTGTTTATGGCCACAAGCATTTTCACCTACAAAGCTTTTATTTTTCTTTGAAGACCGCCCCTCTCCTGGTATACAGTATTGGATATCAAATGAGTTCTTTTCACTTGATTTTTTTTAAAATTTATTATTATTTTATTTTTTTAAAGCTGAGGATGGTGCTTTCTTGGGAAAAATTGAAAAAGTGCGGGTGCTTCGAAACGACCGTCGAGAAGGTAGGTTTAATCTGGGGGAGAAAGGAAGATACAAATTTCACTGTGCTGCCTCAGCTGTTGGTGTTCATCAAGTCTTTTAAAAGAACATTCTACTTTATAGATCTACCAGTGAAATGAGTAAAAAAATGTATTTATGCAGGGAAAACCAGTAATTCTGATTGTTGCCCTATTGTTGTCTGCAGAATTGCCCATTGCTGAGTTCTACCGTGAAAGCTTCCTTTAGGAATGGCGTTTAATCTTCAATCTTTTCTTTCTCTTCCTGCACTGACTCTTCAGTTAAGCTGTTCCCATTATACGCAAGTTCTCACTCTAAACTTTCTGTGGTTAAAATGATCCAGCTTAAAAATAGCCCTCTGGTTCCCTTTTTAGATATAATTTTAAGGATTTAGTCGGTGGTCAGCCTGACAAACAGTTTGTTTTGGCAGACTTGAGAGCGTTGGAGCAGCCAGGAGGGCTGGGCCCAAGTATGCCAGTTTTGCTGAAGCCAGTATGCCCTGTAACAAATTTGTCTTGCAATTTTGTTTTTTTCTATCTTGCTTTGTAAATTATGGCTTCATATCACTGAGCTCTTCAGTCAGCAGTTTCCTGGCTGTGGAGCTTAAAGTATTTGATACAGGCAACTGTTATTGTACAGCTGCTTGAAATAATAACTGAGATTTGACAGCTGAAATAGCTTGACTGAAATAGCAGATGAAATAGCTGACTGAATTAGCAGATATGTGCTTGTTAATTTTTAAAAGCACTGTATCTTCTAGACTGCCAGCCTGGTCTGGGGAGGAGCTAGACTCATTAGATTGTCAGGAACTGGAAATGACATGCACAATACCTCTGTTTGTCCCATAATTCATGTTACTGTAATAACTGATGGGTTCTTAGTCTTTAAATATTCTCTTTGCAATATACATGTGAACAAAGACTTTTTAGGAAGGCAGGTCTTTTTATGATTTGCTATGGTTGCCAGATTCTGAGTAAGTTACTGTCATTTTTCAGTACAGCACTTAAAGATGGAAGTAGTAGCAGTGGAAAAAACCAATGAAGTAACATCTTTTTGATGTTTGTTTTTTAGTAATTATAAATGCTAACTTTGTAATGCAGATGCAGATTCATACTTAAAAATGTGCATCAGTGTATCTGAAAATCAAACATAATTTGACAAATTTATTACTATGTCATAAACAAATGGGAGGAACCTTGCTATGTGTGTACTTATAGGAAGGAGCTTTAAGGAATGGTGAGGTCATCCAATGGACAAATATTAAAAGGGAAGGAACAAAGGAAGGAAGGGAGCAGGGTAAATCAGTAAGGGTATCTGTGTAGTTAAGACATAGGGAAGAACATTTTGGTTTTAGCAGAAGTTTTTTCCTAAAGAATTCTTAAAAAAACCCCAAAACAACCAAACCCTAACTCCCAAACTAGAAAACAGGAGAATTGCCATAAACACAGAGGAAAGGCAGTTTGAAACAGGTGGGAGTAAGACGTAAATTACTGAAGCATGTTTTTTTCTGGAAGAAGTTCATAGAAGAGTGGACAGACTATGGTAAGAACTAAGAGGTGGCAAAAAGGTGGGGAGGATGATGCTTTCCTCAGTTTTATAGCAGAACTGTCAGAGCTGTGTGTGTTTTCAGGTCTGATCCTGATTGACATTTATCAGTATCAATACCACTTACAGTAAAGTACTTGTGTATCACTTGCTTTGAAAAGGTACTTCCTTTCTTCTGCTTAAATTAGATCAAAACCTCTAGGGTGCAGTAGGTTGGACACTTGCAGACTCTTTGGTGTGAAGTAATTTCACTGAATTGTTAACTAGCATCTGATTTTGATAGTGAAGCTTTTGTGTTTGTTCTGTCTGAGTTTACAGTAATTTAACTAATGACTAACTTGGAATTCTGTAGTTTCTCACCACTGTTGATTGTTTTCCTCAGAAAGTACTTAAAACGTTTTATCTTTACTTTTTAGGCCTGATGCGCTCTCGTGTCAGAGGGGCAGATGCAGCACAAGCAAAAGTGCTGACCTTCCTGGATAGTCATTGTGAGTGCAATGAACACTGGCTGGAACCACTTTTGGAAAGAGTAGCTGAGGTTAGTAAAGAGTTTTAAAGTAATTTCCTGAAGAAATAGCTTTTAAATTTTAAAGCCATCTGGTTTAATTTTAGATTAATATAGTTAATTTTCTAGATGAATTTTCTATGCATTTTTCTAAGGAAGCTTTTTCTCTGACTTGAGATGGTGGAGATGACTGGAGTGTTCTGTGATTAAAACATATTTTTTGTTCATTTATTCTGTGAACACAGGAACATAAAATCTGAATATTTATTATTATCTTTCCAAGCAATTCAAATATATGCTTCCTTGGTTCTTTGGGGACCGCCTCAGTGAGTGGAAAATCTTTAGAGCAAAGTGTAGTTCTCCTCAACCAATATCATCTCGGTGTAATTCGGTTTACCTGAGTCTTTATGCCTCATTAAGATTCAGTGTGATAATAGGAGAGAGGTTGAGCTGTGAAACTGAAATTCTCATGGAAATTAGCAGAAACTACAGGCTCTCAGCTTCTGTGAAAATGGTGCTTAGTCTGTGTCCTGGAAAAGTAATTGAGAGGACTAAGAGTGAAAGTGTACTGTTTTCTCAGGGGGTTGGTTATACTTGTTAACTTCGTCTGGAGGAACTCAGCTGAAGTGGAAACTGAATGGACTGTGATCCCAAAAAGCACTGAGGAACACTCAAGACAACAGGGGTTTTATTCTTTCTTAATTGCATTCCCTTTCTGGAAAGCTAGTCTTCCAGGAAAGACTTGGTTCCAAAATTCTCCTAATCAAAATGGTTTTGCTAAGCTGCTCTGTTTTGTTAATTCCCCAGGTCTCTTACCCTCCCTATGCTTTCCTTCGCATTTCCCCCACAGAAACGGAAAGGAGCAAGGAAGCAAACACCATATACTCAGTATGACAATGAAGAAGCTATCAATTGATGACTGATTTTCTTTATTCTGTTTGTTCTGTGATGGTTTTTAGAATCATAGAATCATTTAAGTTGGAAAAGACATTTAAGATCTTTGAGTCCAACTGTTATCCTAGCACTGGCAAGCTCACCACTGAATCAAATCCCTGAGTGCCACATTTACGCGTCCTTTAATTACCTCCAGGAATAGTGACTCCACTGCTTCCCTGGGCAGCCTGTTCCAATGCTTGACAATCCTATTAGTAAAGAATTTTTTCCTAATATCTAATCTAAACCTCCCCTGATGCAACTTGAGGCCATTTCCTCTTGTCCTATGGCTTGTTACTTTTAAGAAGAGGCTGTTCTTCACCTGACTACACACTCCTTTCAGGTAGTTGTAGAGATCAATAAGGTCTCCCCAGAGCCTCCTTTTCTCCAGGCTAAACTGATCCAGCTCCCTCAGCTGTTCTTCATGAGACTTTTGCTCTGTGCCCTTCCCCAGCTCTGTTGCCCTTCTCTGGACTCACTCCATCACCTCAACATCTTTCTTGTAGTGAGGGGCCCAGAACTTGAATACAGGACTCAAGATTCAGCCTTACCAGTGCTGAGTACTGAGGGACAATCACTGCCCTGGCCTTCTGGCCACACTATTGCTGACACAGGCCAGGATGCCACTGGCCTTCTTGGCCACCTGGACACACTCTGGCTCATGTTCAGCTGCTGTTGACCAGCACCCCCAGGTCCTTTTCCATCAGGCAGCTTTCCAGATGTTCATCCCCAAACCTGTAGCATGTGGTTGCTGTGACCCAAGTGCAGTACCTGTCACATTGCCAAAACCTCATAAAATTGGCCTCAGCCCAATATATTTATTGGGTATTCCAGAAATACTGCAAGTAGGCCAAGACACATTAGCAGTTGAAATCCTCTTTTGGAGTAGAAATAATGTGAATCAGCTCAAACCTGGACACTGTTAAAGTCCCTAAAGCCTACGAAGTCCTTGAGCATTAGTAACGTAGCACTTCTTTCTATTTTTGTACCTGTCTAAAGTGTTGCCTCAGAAGGGTTGGAGGAATTTCTCTATAATTATTGACTAGGAAAATAAACTTGAAGGCATTAAATATCTCAAAAGGAAGTGCAGAATGCTTGCAGCTAAAGCACTAATGAATTCTAGGATATGGGAACAGTTTTCAGGACTTTTTGTCTAAGTGGTTTGAAGCATCTATCTATTCAAAATATCAGAAGAGAAATGGTAGTTTTGGTCAGCAAAACCCTGCTTTTGCTGAGACTACTATTTTGTCATTTTCCTGTTTCTTTTGTCTATAACTTTTTCCAGGGCATACTCATTTATCCTTCTGAAACTGATATGGTATTGAAAAGGTGTTACCTTTTCATCATAACAGAACGTAAAATTTCCTATTAAATTGCTGGCAATTTTGTGAAGATCAGCATTGCATATGGTATATTTGGTTGGAGAAGCTGGTGCGTATTTGGCTTTGTGCAGCAGCTACTTTTTAGTAGTACATGAATTACAGATCTTTCAAAACTTGCTCCTTTCAATTGTCATCATGATACATACTTGTCATGTGTGCCATTGCATAGTTTTCAGCTATATGCGTATACTTTTCCCAAAGCTTGCTGTACTGTTAAATAAACACTTGATGTAGAGTTCCAGTTAGCTGTCATCTGCACAGATTGCCAACCAACAGGTGCGGGGAATGATAAGGTAGCTTCTAAGCCTTCTGCATGTTCAATAATTAAGGCGTGGTTAGTGTTTACATATAATATATGGAAACGTATACTCTGTGTTATTTTAAATGGCTTGACTTTACTCACAGTGCAGACTTCATGTTAAGTGGCAGCATTTTCTTGATAGTGACAAGAAGCTGAATAGATGTGAACTCCTTTCTGCTCTGGCTCATTTTTGTCAGGTCAGGGCTACTGTTCATTTATACAGTGCTTTTGGAATTGCTGCTGCATCTGTTATGTATCTGGTGGAAAGTGTGTTTTGGGGTTTTTTGCCTTTTGCTTCAGAATTGCCCACTTGGCATTTAATTCTGTTGGAGTTTTGGGAGATTAGTTGTGTGTGTTACAATATAAAAATTTATAGCTTCCAAGAAACAGTCTGAATTGAATCAGTTCTGCAATACTCTTATCTGATATACTGTAACCACTTTAGAAAGCTGTGCCTCTGACACCTGAGACATCAAGCTTTTTCCTCTTCAACTAGAAGATGATCTATCCCAAAGTTTTCTTCTGCAAGATGGTTTCCTGGTTAGAGTATTTTTTTTCCATGGGCCATGCTTGCTTAGCATTCCCAGAGGGATCTGACTCTGCTAGGGATTTATCTTCAGCAATTTGAGTAAAAGCTTAAAGCAGAAACAGCTTACACACAAGATGAATATTTTAGAGTTCAGAATGTCTACAGATACTTCTGTAACCTGGAGGTGGTGTATCTTCTTTTTTCCTTTCTGGAAAATGGTTTTCTGTCTGGTTTCCTAAGGCTACCTTTTATGCCCGCTAGATTTTGTGTGTGAGTGTGTCTGTGTCTTTGTGTGTATGATTAAAGGAGGAGACAGTGAAGGTTAACCCTTTAATTTGTAAAAAAGTCAGCCTAAGTAATAAATATACACAATCCTGAAAACATCTGTAACTACTAGTGATTTCATGGACACTTGTCCAATTGACTTTTTCCATTGCAAACTTCTAAACACTTTGATGTTTATTCTTATAACACAGCAGTTATATGAAAAAAATAAATTGAAAGGTTCTGGTGCAGAACTGAACCCGTCTGTTTTCATTGCATAGTTGTAAATCCTTTACCAGTTTTAGGAAGGTATTTTTAAACAAAGATGATCGTAATAGGAAGAAACAGATTAAGAAATGAGATGTGGTTTCCTTTTTCATATGTATCTCAAGTTTTTGTGACTTTGAATGAGTCAACTTTTAACTGGCACAGTGCTAAAAGGAAAATATTTATATTTTCTCTTAGGAGTGTTGTGAAGCTTAATCTTTGAAATGTCTTGAGATTTCTAGAGCGGGAGGCAATACATGAAGAATCTTGAGGATAATTTCTGATGGTTTATGAGAATAATATATAATATCTAACTCTAGAGCATTCATAACTTCCTTATGAAATATTAAGATGAAATAGCATGCTACAAATTTTCAGGCACTAGAGACTTTCCATATTCACAGGCTATTTCTTTTCATTATCCTCACCAAGAAGTACATGGTTTTCCAATTGCATCTTCCATTATGAGACAAAAGATTTCAATGTTAAATTATCCTAAAGCAATGTACTTATTTATCCGTAGTGTGATTAAAGGGAGCAGCTACTTTTTAGTGTTTTAAATGAGGGAATTCTTCATAATTTGAAGACCCACAAGCTCTTTTTAGCAGTCTCTGTATTAACACCTTTGTAATGCTCTGCAAAGCATCAATTTGAGCATGTGCAAATGTTTTGTCTGCTTTGCTACTGAGAAAATCTAATTTGAAATCATAGAAGGAACAGCATGTTTCCAAGTCAACAATATGGGGGTTTATACATGGAACTAAATACACACAACATGGGTATTTGGCTGTCAGAGAGGTAACTGGGAGTTGTTCAAATAATATATTAGGTGTAGCAAATAAGTGTTAGTGTGGTGTCAGATATTGATAGAACTTACCAGACCAGAAGCAAAGGCCTACAGAAATCCCAAATGTATAGAAACAATATGCTACCTGCTTACTCGGCACGGTGGAGATAAGTTGAAGTCTAAATGAATCTCTCCCTAATGTGACATCTGGTAATTTGGGCAACTTTTACCACCAGGTTCAACCCTTCCAAGTAGAACCATTTGAGAAACATAAATTTTTGTCAAAAAAAATGTTTTTAGAGCTGGGCATAGATGTATAAGCTGTCTCAGTTTCAGCTAAGGAAAAAGAGAAAGAAAGGAAGTGTGGCTTCATTTTTGTATTCCATGCTCATGGATACCATGAATAACTGAATAGGCTGGATATCATCTGTCTAATCAGTTAAAGGAGTTTCTTTATCACTGTATAGAATGCCTAAAATAAGGGCATGGGTGCACTTGAAGCACTTCGTTGATGTAGGAAGGTACACACACGTAGTGCTCTGAGGTTGCAATCATAATTGCCTCCCAGGTACAACACAGTTAGCAAAACTGAGTTCTTGCCATTGCAAGCTTGGCCTTGAGGCTACTACTGATAGGGACAGGAGCTAAATATGTGATTCATGGGAGAATAGGACACATTGACCTTGTTTGTTAATGTTCCTTATTTGCTTTAGACCAAACTAATTAATACTTAGTAGCAGACCGGAATGGATGTTATATTACATCTCTCATAAAAACATATTTGGCCTGAGTGGTATACCTGCAGTGATATGTAAGGGAAATGTAGACATCAATACTGAGTCTTTAACTTTGAGCTTAGTCTTCAGCTTGGATTCTCTTGGGTTTGCTTGGATTATTCTTTTGGCTGATACAAAAGTTTGTGACCTTTTGCTCACTTAGGCGGAATGACGTAGTAAATGCCATTTATGTGATTAGAGCTTATTAAACAGCACAGATTGAATAGTTAAAGTTTAATAAAAGAAAATGGGTGTATATGTCCTTATTGGACCAAGCAAAGCATTTTGCTGAGTTGCTTTTAAGTCTCTTCTTATGAGCTCAGGTCATTCTCATACTCGTTTGACTCCAATCTGTTCTGTATAATACTGATTAGCAAGGGGGATACATTGCTCAACCACTGTTTATAATAGATGCACTGTTGTTTGAAGACGTACTTACAAGTTCTTATCAATTCTCAAGATGGAGACACTCGGATTGATGAGGGTTTTTTAACCATAAGAACACTTTGTCTTTAACAGAAGTTACCAAAATATCCTCTGTTTGTTCAAAACAGGGTTTTTTAATGTATTCACAGATTTGGTGTTATGCTGTTCTGAAGTTATCTACTCTCTGAATTGTGCAGCTCAAAACTTTATATTTTGAATTCAAGCAATAAGTCATGGAGACAAAACTGGCTTAACCACGATACTACATTTCTAACATTAGATGAGTCTTTTTTTAGAGTTCTAAGGTCTTGTGATCCTACTTGATGATGCATGTGGAGTTGTTGGAAAGATTTTGTTCTTAAATTATTTTGGCAAGAACATCAGCTAAAATAATTAACATGGCTCAGAATAGTATATGAGACCATGGTTGGACAGAGGAGTGTGGTTATCTGTACCACTGGAATCTTGGCTGCTGGAGGATAACAGCATTCATTAGTTTGAGGTGACTTAAAGGTTTTCTTTCCTATCTGAGTATCGAGTACTGAGTTGTAATTCTTCTAGTGTAAAATGGGTTCCATTAACCTAAGACTTTTCCGATTGCAGAAAGGCCTAAGTGTCCCTTAAAGGTTGAAATAATAAGACCATAGTACACTGCATGGCTGGAGACTTGTTGTGGAAAATATGAATTTCCTGGATGCTTCTTTTCTTTGAGCTGGTTTTAAAAGTAAGAATGGAGGTGCTGTTTGCTCGACTGCTTTTAGAACAACAAGTTTGCTGCCTTCTTCAAGAGCTAGTCAGAAGAGGGGGATTACTTGAATATAAGTAGCCTAGAATAGAAAGAGGATTTCTAGTCCTATCGTATGGTTTCTGCTTTCTGAAGCAGTGCTGAGAAATGCTGTTCACAGCACTGAGCCATAAGCTGAAGTAGGGGGAGAGCTGGGGGAGACCTGTCAATGAAATCCCGCTGAACTGTTCAACATCACATCCTGCCTGAATCTTTATATATTGATTTCATTATTTCAATATTACTCTCTAATATTTATTTTAGGACAAGACCAGAGTTGTATCTCCTATTATTGATGTAATTAATATGGACAACTTCCAGTACGTGGGGGCGTCAGCTGATTTAAAAGGCGGTATGTACCTGTACTGGAATACAGATTTTAAAAAAAGCATCAAGAATCAAAGCTCATAATCACTGCAGTTGTGGAATGGGCAATTAACATACTGTTCTTCCCTTTCGTAGATCTAGTTCTAAGTTCTGTAGGTCACTTGTTTCTTGGCTTGGATTTTAATTGGCCTTATTATTCTCTGCTTTAAAACAGTTCATCTTTATTATACTAATTCTTATAAGTTTATGCTGCCTTTTACCAGTATGTAAGTCTCGCTCCAATGTTTGTAAGGTTGTGTAAATGTCTCAGAGGAAGCTTATAGCCAGAGCTTGTAATTCTTTTTTTATATGAGATAGGCTTTATTTGCTCACTAGTTTAGAAGCCCATCAACAATGCAGTGTCTATGAGGTTTTTTTTCAGGATGCTAGTTTGCTTAAAAAATTAAACTCTTCTGAATAAGCAGAAAGCTTTGAAACATGTTTAAAAAAGTAAATGTTTGTTAGCCATGATTTGCAATTGTGAAGAGACTAACATCTGACCATTGAAATTTGTACTGTTTATATCTTTATCATTAGACAACTGAGTTTAGAAATTGAGTTTAGAAATACTACAGTTTCAGTATGTCTAGCTAGTAAATACTACTGAGAGGAAATAGTAAAAAGGCTTGTGAGGCCCTAAATAAAAACAAATACAAACAATTCCTTCCCTCTCCTTTTCCAGAGAAGGAGAGGGCAACTACATGCTGAAATTCTTCCTTGTTACAGGTTTTAAAAACTTATTTCACTGCTGACAAAAACCTACTATTTAAATTAGCTGTGCTCTACCCACTTATCCCTTTTTCTCTTTTTATTTGTAAATAATTGCTCCTACAATGCTGGAAACTGAACTGTCTGCATAAATATATGAGATGAACCATGATATAAAAATTAGAGTGCTTTTCTCACAGTGTTTCAGCTTTTTCTGAATAGACTTTGAGTGAGTAAGGAAAGAACAGTTTCAAGCCTGTTCTTTCTGGTTCTGGCCTCTTAACTGGTCACCAAGCGTTGTTCCAGTAAACTAAAATACAAGTAATATTTGCATAGTACTGCATATGCTACAAGTTCATCAGTGATCTGGAGGTCAGAGGTCCTATCCCTCTAACTAATGTTTTGAAATGATACCTGTGGTGTTTATATTCACAGTATACTGATGTGTAGTTCTGTGCTATTGTCTGTGTGCCAGCATTACTAAACCTCAAGGCCTTTACCCAATCTATTCATTAAACCTTCAGTACAGAAACTCCATACCATTATGTGGCTTTTATTGTTGTCTGCAGTGGAGGAGGAATTCTTTCCCTGAAACCTTAGATTGGTTACTGCTGGGTTCATACTCTTAAATTCTTCCCAAGTGAAGTGGGAAAAGATTGAGAAATCGTTTCTCTTGTTGCTGCTCTTCATGCTTTATCTTTGACACTGTGTCTCCCAATTCATTCATTTATCTATTTCTTTAGTATCATTTTCTCTTCTTGCACACAATAGAAATAGATAGACGTTTTAATTTTTTTAAAGTGCATAAAGTCTATGTACTTCTGAATTGAGGATTGAGAAACTCTTATTTTTAAGATTAATAGAAATTTTGCACATACCAGTCTTTCAAGCTATTTAGGATCAGTTGAAATATGAATAATATATTTCTTGTCAGTTCCCAGGAGGGAGATTGCCCTGTTGGAGGCACTACAGCATTTGGCATCATGGGATGCTTCCACTGAGGCCAAGTCTTAAGATGGAAACCAAACTATGCTTTCAACCTTAGACACAGTGTCTATGTGGCTGAAGCATGGAGAGCTGAAACAGCTGGGACAGCATTTGTGCCTAATCTGTTTTGTAAAGACTTAATCACCCAATCCACTGCACAGGCTCGAAGGGCACACCACCACCTGGGGAGAGTCCTTCCCAAATCTTCATTCACGAAGTTTGGCCATACATACATACAATCACCCAAGACAAGCAACCTAGCAAATGGTGCCCTGATGGGTTTGTTTGGTTTTTTTTTTTTGAGTGGACATCTCTGAAATAATTCCCAAGTCTGGCCAGTACTAAATTCAAGTACTTCATGTTATACCCTTTTTTGGTTTGTTTTTTTTTTTTTGGGGGGGGAGAGGGGGGAGAGAGAGATTTGCAAAGTGTTTGTGCCACCCTGAGAAATACTGTAATTACTGGAATAAACTGTAGTTAACTGAAATCTAGTAATCTAGAGTATGCCTGTGGTGCAGTTTATACTGGATAGAATTTTATACTGGATATGCACTTGTGTTTAAAAATACTCCTTTTACAGAGTTACTGATACTATCTCATTGAGTGCAGATTTTTCCCAGAGTCTGTGAAAATGGAGACGGAAAACCAGTTTTTAATGGGCAGAGAATTAATACACTTGTTCAGTTTGTGAAAGTGCTGTGTTCCAAAAGAGACCCCTTGTGTTCACTGGTGTTTATGGTAACTCTATCTCTCTGCTTCTGCTGGAGAACAATAGGGTTTTCAAGTTCTCCCAGATGCAAGTAATTTTGCTGGGTATGTGTGATGAAATGCGACTTTTTAACTGTGCAGAAATATTGGAACTCATTCTTTGTGCTGGAGGCTTTGCAGTACTGTAGGTTGTAGCCATTTTACTGTTTTGCTACTTGGAGTTTTGGAGTAGTCTTTCATTTTTAAAATGCAGCACTTCATGAAGTGCTCAAACATGGAGAGAAAGAGCTGGCATGCATGCTGAAAAGACTGTTCAGGAGAACTTCTCCATTGTGTGTGATAAGTATCTTGTGAGCTACAATGAAAACTGCTTACTTTTCGGCTTTCTACGTCAGTCATTACTATGCACCTTTACAGTTGCAGACGGATAGTTTTGTAGGACTGTAATTGTTGTCTGTTTACGTCAGCTTTTCCCCCTACTTCCCTGTGAAGTAATTGCTTTATTGTTATACTGGAGAAAGAAAACTATTGACATCTGTGCACCAGAAATCTGGAAATCATTCATTATATGACCTCATAAGATCTAAATGTGTTTGGCAGCAGGCAGACCCTACAAGGCTGCTTTTCTAAAGGCTAAGGACCTTGTGCAGGTTATTTTAGATGTTCATGCTCATGGACATAACCCAGCACAAAGACTGTTTTGAACGTATTTGCTGTAAGATGTTTGTCTTTATAGCATTGCTTAGAGGAGTTAATTTAGTGCTTGTTAGGCAGGAAGCTGCTGTGGGTGACCTACTGGTCTTGTCTGTTCTAGTGATCTTAGTGGGCTTCTGTGCTGTTGCTGTGTGTAGACACTTATATGTACATGCATAAGCATAGTAAGATTTTGGTTCTCCAACGCTTGCCTTAAGTTTAAAAAATTGTGCACTTAAAAGCACAGTGGGAAAGTAGTTAAATGAATGTGAGGAATATAAGTGGGACCTACATAACATGTTGTGACCTTCATGACAGGGAACTTTTGCTAACAGAGTACCAAGAGTACTGCATAAAGCCTGTGCAAACATAAATGTGGGATAACGTAAGAGTGGAAATGCAGTTGTACAGGAAAAACTGTTGGGAACATTTGTAATGGCTGGAATCTTCATATGATGTTCTGTTTTGTGTAAGGATGCCACTTGTTGAAGGGGTTTCTTATTTTGTGTAATAGATGATGACAAGAGAAATCAGAGTTATTTGGTAATTGAGATTACTCTTTTATGGTTGTCCTTTCAAGGTCTTTGCCTTTCACCTGGACTCCGACTTGTTTGTTTTCTACACAGAAGTTTGTACTGTTTAAATTTTTAATTTCCAGTGTTTTCAGTCAACATTGTTACTACAAGATAAGTGATCACCACAGTCTTTTTAACATCCTACTTTTCTTCTTGAAGGCTTTGACTGGAACCTTGTATTCAAGTGGGATTACATGACACCAGAGCAGAGAAGAGCACGACAAGGAAATCCAGTTGCTCCCATAAAGTATGTCTGTACAGCCACTTCTTGAATTGTAGTTTGCAACTAAACAAAGTTAGAAATCATCTTCTCTGAATCTGAAAGAGGATCTTTACTATAGGTTTCATCAATATTGAAATTTCATTCATATTTATGGAGCCTTATGAGAATCTCCGAAATAAATTTTATTTTAAAAACAGTTTAGAACACACTAGTAAATTATTTATCCTCAAGAAAAAGTAGATGTCATTTTGTTTAAAGTTGGTACGTTTTGAGTACTAATAATATAGCATCAGTTGTAATGTTTTATTGCTGGCACAAATTGCCACCCTTTACATAAGGAACTTGTGAGCCAAATGGTGATTTTTGAAGCTGCCTTATGGTCATAGCACTCTACATGCCATAGAAACGAGTGCAGGCAACATTTGATGTGATAGATGCAAAATCAGTTCCATTCTAAAGTGTTGCCAGTGTTTCAAGGAGGTATTAACCTTGATGTGCAAATAAGTTATCTCCCAGTTCATGGTTCTGTAAGTGTTTAATTTAATTTTCCTTGTTTGTTTAGGACACCTATGATAGCTGGTGGGCTATTTGTGATGGACAAATCCTATTTTGAAGAACTAGGAAAGTATGACATGATGATGGATGTTTGGGGTGGAGAAAACTTAGGTATGTATATTACTTACCTTCTGATCAGTCTTGAAAGAAAGCAGGTTTCATCATTGCCTTTACTGTCATGGTTTTCCTGATTTGGTGAAAAGAGAGTTAAAAAGAGTTACAATGTCATACATATTATTGGCAAAATCCAGAATGTTTATTTAAAGAATTAAAACAAGTTAAGAATTATATGCAAAATATGAGAGAGTGAAAGTATTTCTTCATGAAGCAGTGAATTTTTTTTGTAATGGAAGCTGGCTAGTTAAAAGATTACAGACTGTAGCTAGGCAATTACTTTCAAAAATGCTATCTTAATAAAACTCAGCCTCATCTAAAGTTATTGATTAAAACATAATAATGTTTAAATGCTGACAATTGAAGGCATGTTTTTAAGATGTTGCTTAAATTTAATTGTGAAAAGTAGAACACACAGGTCTGTGAGTTTAATGTTCTTATATAGACCTTAATAAATCTATTACCTGACTGAAGAATTATCTGTTTCTTAACCTTGGCAATAGTACATTGCCTGGCAAATAAACTTTGTGAGTTTTGTAGTTTTATACCCCTCATTTAACCCTATGAAATAATGATGGTTGAGAAGGCAATTTTTCTGTAAGTCCTTATTTTCAGATGTTTAAGTGAGTGGGATTTAGGCAGGAGGGAGGAGGGGCTAGAGAACTTGTTCTTTAGCCATTTCTCCTTTGACCTAGTGGTTATATCTGGCATCAGTAGGTTTTTGTTTGCTATTTGCATTATAGTATTTAACAAAGTTTTTCTCCAGTTAAGACCAGTATACTTGTGTTAAAACAAAAAAGATTTGGAAGAAGCAGAATTCAACTTCTCAAGACTTTCAGTCTGTGATTTGTTTAGTTTTTTTGGCTGGAAATGCATCTCAGTCATTCCAAGTAGTGTGCTTTAGGAACAGTTCTAATGATAGAAGCTTCTCTGCTGCACATGCCAGCTACAAAATCCTGAAATACCTCGAACTTGTAAAAACCTGTGAGTATTTGGAGTTACTGAAATCTGCATATGCATGAAGCATAAGATATGCTTGGCCCACAAGGGAATGTCTGCTGTGTGCAGCGCACTAAGTATGGAGACATGGTAAACAAATGTTTAACACTACTACAACACACTTAAAGGTTAAAAGAGGCATCCCTACAGTCCTTCCTCTGACCATCCTATGCAGAACTCGAAGAATCCTTTCAGGTATTCTGAACAATTGCATTCCATGTTTGTTTTCTCACTATTTTGGCTGTATGTTGCTAAACTGTATTCCTATAAATACAATAATTTTCCTGTTTTTTAAAAGTCCCACAGAGTCATTGGATAAATTTCCTGCATCGGTACTGCTATTCACTCAAAACTACTCTTGCCACTAAGCCCTTAGATATTTTATTAGCTGCAAGTGTGTACTTGGGTAACAGAGTTTTTCTGGACATTTATCAACCACTTTTATGTTCGGTAATTGAGGCCTTAATAGCAGGAAGGGCACAAGCAACAGCTTCTCACTCAAAGATGCAAAAAGCTTTTGTTGCTGCTCCTGCTGCATTCTGTTGTGCTTCCTCAATGGGAAGGAGGAGATGGAGACTTAAGGGTTCCTGAAAAACAGGCAGAAGGCAGGTAATGATTTTAGTCTTGCTGCCAGACTAACTGAAGACAAGTAAAAACCACATGGCATACAATTTAACTGGCAATAAATGGCACATGCACCAGATACTGGAAATCTGTGATGTACAGTTTAGAATTCCACATGGACACTTGTCAGGCCTCTTTACTCTCAGGTGTATCTCTGGATTGGTGAAGCAGTGTTACATGCAAGTAAACTGCTCGATGGACTTGCAAAATAATTTTCCACATTATATTATTTTTATAAAAGTTAGCATTTTTCTTTCAGAGCAGTGTTTGAGATTTTGTTTGCATGTTAGTATAGTCTCAATTTGACAAATTTCAAGATGGGCCTGTGGTATTTTGCCTAAATTGGGCAAAGTCCCATGAAGATGGACATATTTTCAGACTGTTGCTGAATGTGACTGATAACATGTGCTTGCTCTGCAAAACGTGGATGAAGGTTAGTTCAGTCTTAAATTCATAAACTCTAGTTCTTGGCATCTTTATGTTGCTTTTTGTTAAGCCTTGGAGAATCCAAGCACACTGGAGAATGGGGTGGACCATTAGAACGTTGGAGTCTAATTTGAAAACCTTTGTTTTTCGTATTAATTTTGTTAAAATCAGGGAATGAGTAGGACATTCCCTGCCTTCTCTACTGATGTCACACTATAATACATAGAACAAATCTGTTAGAGAGGTGTAACATAATCTCATAAAGAATTTTTACATGCTGCCTTTTCAATTAAAGAACTATGTCCACTGAAATTATTACAATAGTAACATTCTTTCTCCTGCTGTGTGAGTATGGAAAAAAAGATGGTTTAAGGGAGTTTCACAGAATAATGGAATGATTTGGCTTGAACATCATCTAATTCCACCCCTCCTGCTGTGGACAGGGAGACTTTCCACCAGACCAGGTTGCTCAAAGTGGGGGTGTTTTGAGTTTTAGTTGCTGTATATTCTTCTTTCTTTCAAAATCCATGCAGGTTTTAGAAGCCATATTGGTGCAAATAAGAATTAGTTTCCTTCTCCCTGTATGCTAGTCTTTTTCTGTCTTTCCCATAGAACTATTTGTCAAATTTTCCCTTTTTTTGAGCTGCTTCAGAATTTAGGGTGCTGGAAAGTATGTGTGTAAGCTTGCATGTCTGGGAATTTATGGAAGGAGAATTAATGGCATTAATGTACACAGTAAAGGAAACTATGAATAATAAAAAAATTTGACACAAAATATTTGTAACTTACTTGTAAAACAAAAATACAATTTCAATGTCTCCATACATTTAATAGACGACAGTGACTTTTTGAATTAAACCTTCAGATGAATCATTTAAAAAAATGAGCTTGAGGCATACTGAACTGACCTTTATGTTTAACCAGAATGTCAGTTAATCTGTTTCAGAGGCTTGTATTTACTAATACTTAAATAAGTCTGATACTATATTTCAAGCATTTAGTCTCCACTTGCTTGTCTAATGCAAAAACCTTTGTCTTTGATCAGATTCTTTTTGTCTTCTTTCACTAAGCTGTTCTTACTGATTGCAGCATTCTTCATGTTGGGCTGATAACTGTATGAACTTTATAGCAGAACTCCATAAATAATGCTTCAAAGTAGTACAAGAAAGTTATTACTCCTTTCGTTTCATGATTTGAGCAGTATAGGACCAGATTTGAGCTAGACATGGAAAAGCCTAAAGTGTTCAATACATGGGTAATTTATTCTTGTAGTAACAAAAGCATTTTTGTTTTTAACTTCTTCAATAGAAACAGCAACCAATCATTTACTGTGATTCTCTTTCTCTCCCATTCTCAGAATAAGAGATGCAATACTGAAGTCAGTGCTCTGAAAAATGTACAGAGAGAATGTCATCTTGGCTTGAAAAATGAGTTTTTCCTGTTGTCCCATGTAAATTCAACTGGAAAATCAAGACACTAAGTTGCTGTCAAGGGCAATATTATGATTCATATTTTGGAGGATGATCTATCTATAAATTGGACTATATTAACTGTCTAATGAATATACTTAATTGGCCCCTGCGCAGCAGAATTTGTCACTGAAGTAAAACAAATAGGAAGTGATCCTTGTAAAAGCAGAGACCATCAAGAAGAAATGCAATTAACTTGCACTGTCAACAGTTGAAATCACAGCATCTCATTTATTTATGTGTTTATTTTTATTTTTTTAGACAAACATTTTTTTTTAAATCTGTGGAAAGAGTGATTATGAAGAGGCTTGAAACTAAGGCTATCTAGTAACAGCTGCTGGACTAAAGGGGGACTAATCAACATTGAAACAGTGCTACTGGAAGCATCTTTCTTATTTCACTTAGTTGAAATGAATGAGGAAAAATTCTCTGTCAGCACTAGATGACTTCTGCTATCAAAGGTCATACTTGAGAAAAGTGTATATTTTTTAGACCTACCTGTCATCACTAGCTGGCTCAGGTCACTGGTTTGGTTAAAAGTGTACTGTCCATAACTTTCAATTTATGGATGTTGTGTCTTTATTTGGACTATCTTCAAGTCAAAATTGATTTGATATAATTCCTTCCATGGCCAGTGTTTGGGAGTGTTTGCTTATCTGCTATGAGTTATCAGATTGAAGCTATTGTTTGTTTTATTATGCCTTGATTTTTGTCCACGGTGTTATTCCATCTTCAGCTCAAAAATTCTATTATAAACTAGATCATTACTTAATCTGTTAAGTGCACATACTGTTGTTTACCCTTCAGATAAAGCACAGTAATAGTAACACATACACTTTAATCACTCTGGCAAATTGCAGCGTGGTTTATGGATTTGGGGAATGCTGGCAACTTCATTTAAGAGAAGACATGCAGTTTTGCTTCTGGTTAATCTAATTATTTCTCATGAGCTTGCTGAATAATAAATACTCAAGTATGCCTTTGTTTATCTTAGAATTTATCAGAAAACTGCCTTACTGATCTTTTCAGCAATAATCACTGAAAGACTTCTCTGTAGATAGTATGCTACAAAATTAGTGTTTTATGATGTTGGTCTTTCGTTTGTGTTTTTATTTCAGAGATCTCATTCAGAGTTTGGCAATGTGGTGGGAGCCTAGAAATCATCCCTTGCAGCAGAGTGGGCCATGTATTCCGCAAACAGCATCCTTACACATTTCCCGGAGGGAGTGGTACTGTCTTTGCAAGGTAACTGTTAAGTCTTCAGCTAAATAGTAGCGTTTCATGTTTCTTCAGATGATCAGCAGGTGGCAGTAATTTCATTCTAGAGATCTTCGTCTTTAGAAATATTTGCAGTATTATCTACCATAGAAAAATATTAATTAAAAATAAATTAATGACTTTGAGGCAGCTACATAGATTGATAGAAGAATCTCAGAGTTGAAAGAGGGGAAACTTCTAATGGATACAGACTGAGAATCTGTAAAAGAAGGAAATGCTTAGCTTGGCATTTCATCAATATTGAGCACTTTGTGTTTATTTGGTGTTAAAGAGGGTTTTATTTTCAGAACTGTATCATAAAACTTCATTTTATAGAAACAGTTTCATTATTCACTAAGAGCCAGAATACACAAAGTTATGAATATGCTTTGCTTGCTTTTTGTTAATACATGATCAGTAACGGAGAGGCAAATGATTATGTAGACCAATTCTGGTATTTGTGCCAGTCTGTTGGCAAGTTCATTCTCCTCATATTTGCCTTTCCTGTGCTATGTTTAAAAATGCCTTTTCTGCAGACCTAAGAAACTGCAGTTTTAAGGGCTTAGATTAATATGCCAGTTATTTTTGCTGTTGGTACAATGCATAGCAGTAGCTGAAATGCTGAGCTATCTCCTCAGTTTCTCTTCTTTAAAGTGAGAATAGCAGTGCTGATTTTTGTTTGTAGTGTTTTCTAATTAATGGGTTAAAATTATTACCTGACTGTATGGTGGACATTTCGATTAAGGCTGTATCAGCTGTAGCTGAAGAATCACTGTAGGTTTTAGTTTAGAGAATGCTTGATGCTCAGGAGGCTGAAGAAGTACATGTCTCAGCTAAGGATTCTGTGGGTTAAGAGCTGGAAATAAAACTGTTTCTTTACCCTTGAAGCGATATGGAGCCCAAACTGTTTAACATGAAGCAACACAGAGAGTGCAGATGTTCTTAAATTCATAAGAATGTTCTAAGCTGCTGGTATTTTTGGACTTGTGATTCACTTTACGCTGAGGAATCTCCTTAGGGTGTAGTTCTTCCCTTCCATGCTGATTATGCCACCAAGGTGACTTTAATGAATTCAATAGTCTGCTAAAATAAAGTCACTGTCCTCTTTCTTCCAGTAGATACAGTAGGTTTTTTTCCTGTTGCCCTATTCTGTGATATCTATGTTTTATGCTGCAGTGAAAAATGAGTAATAGTACTTATGGGAAAACAAAAGCTAGAGATGAAATATCCTCCATACATCACCTCTCTGTTCCAACACTTGTCATGTGCATCATGATGGTAGTACCAATTAAAGCGCATTATATAGGCTTAGGATGCGACTTTTAATTTCACAAGGTTTTGAAATGAGTGTCATAACAAGGAGCATGATTAATAAAATTAATAACTAAATATATAAATATACTGTGCCGTTTTCCCATTCCTGTAGCTTTTCCGTCTTTGGGGTTTTGCCAAGATGCTGCTTTTCTTCTGATGATAATAGATACTTAAACATAGCTCAGTAGAAAAGTAGGAAAAAGGTGAGGCTAAATGCATGCAAGGATACAGCAGACACCAGAAATGCATCATATTAGCAGAGGTTGAAGATTCTGCATTCATACTGGGATTAAAGCTTTTGGATTTTGTTTTGAAGTCAAATCATCTTTGTAATTTGATCACTGTGACAAATTTTTTTTAAAGTCATTTGTGTTCAAAATGACTTTGCAAAGAGATCTCAGATGTACTTGAAAGATGAGGACCGGTGAAGCCTGCAAACTAGTGTCTTGGGTTCTTACCCTTTCCAGATCCCTTTCCACATCTGCCCTTCTCTGAAAGTGGTTCATTATTACCTTTGTCCTTATTTGTCCAGCTGTTACAAATTCTGAAATGCCATTAACATTCTTTGTTGAAATGGAATTAGTTTTGAATGTACATAGATGAGTTGTGTATTGCTTAAAAGCAGGGTTGACAAGTTGTGTAGCTGAAGGTTTGCTCCTCAATCACCTCTCTTGATGTCAAACCAATAAACCGGAATGCTTTAAAATTAATTATAGCAATGCAGGAATGTAAAACCTAATGTAATGGGATATCCTTGTAAGATGATATCAGATATGTGTAGGACCATGGTGCCAAGAAATTTCATGCATGAAATCTGTGCTGGTCTTGCTGTTGGGAGTTGTTGGCTTATGCCATCATCTGTCCCTTAACTGTGCAATTTGTTCTGGACTGCTCTGGGTAAGCATCCTAAATTTAGCAGTATGCACTGCCTTTTGGCAGCCAAAACAAACTGGTAATTCTGGATGAGAGACTGGGAGTCCTGTTCGATGAGAGAGGAGACCACATCCTGGCTGTGTGGTGTGGGCAGATACAGCTTGTGTGGCAGGATCTGTTAGACCACTATGCACTGCCTTAATACACCACTTCAGACAAGCCAGTAAGTCTTGCAGTCTGCTCTGTGCAAAGCTACCTGGTTGCTTGGTGCTTGCTTTCATAAACTGTGGCTCAGCATTAAGGGCACCCTGTGCTGTGCTCCTCAGCACCCTGCCTTCTTTGGGGCCTTACTAGTGTAGGCAGTTCTCAGCATCTACACAGTGCCCACAGTGCCCTCTCACCACCAAAATCTGTTTAGCTTGTGGGCAGCCAACTTGGTTGCTGAGCAAGCAAGAGGGGCAGGTGCTGAGTGATTAACACTGACACAGGCCTGAGAGACTGCAAGTGAAGATAAACTGGCATAGCTTCTAATCTGAATTGAGTGGGATTTTGCTTACAAAAATTCAAAAGGAATTTGCAAGAAAAAAATCAGTTCTCAAACAAAAAAATTTATTCAGGTCTGTCTAGTTACATTTTTGTTCCCCACATTCTTCTTTTTCAGCAGCCTGCAAGATTCCTCACTTTATTCTGACTTATTTGTAATTGGAAAACGTATTAAACAAATTATTGGCTGAGTGAGTTTATCCTACTTGCTTTAGGTGAACTTGCTGCCAAACACAAAACAAGCTTCAGAGCATGGCAGTTGCAAGTGAAATAAGACTTAATTTTCTAAGCAAAAATTATGAACAATAGAATAAATGAATTTTACATGGATGCTGGGGATAAAGGAAGCCATTACCTTTTTGCAGTCCAAAAGGAGATTTAAAGGTACCAGTTACATAAATAAAAGGATTTCAGTTAGAGGTGTGTTTGATTAGAAGTAAAGCATTTGGGGTAGTTTTTTTTTCACAGTTGTTGCAATAATCAGTTTCTGTTGAATTTTAAAGTATTAAAAATATTTTCTGATTCCTGCTTCTCCTCTCTTATCTCAGCTACAGCAGACTTATGGACTTGAACTTTTTTGGTTCTTAACTTTAAACGGCATTGCAGCTTATGTCTTTTTGGAACTTTGAGTGCTGTGCTGGTAGGAATAGGATAAAGACTGGAAATGTCTTTCCTGTGTTAGCATATCTGTTTTCAAAAAGGTAAAAGCCTTTATTAAATATTGCCAGTTGAGATTTTTATCTCTCCAATTAGCTTGCTTTATCCAGGTGAACACTCACTAAATTTGTCTTATGTTAAGTTATTCTTATTAAAAAACCAACCAAACAAAAAAAAAAAAACCAACAACAAAAGATACCCACGAAACACCAACCTAGTGAGTTTCATGAAGCTTGCAGAAAGAACTCCAAGATGTGTATTAAGTTCTGGATGAAAACCTGAAGCAGTGATGAGTGTGGAAATGACATAAAATTTGTTCTAGATGCATTTATTTCAGTTATGTTACTCTCTAATGGTTTTCTCTTATGTGGGGCCTTTATAGGGACTATTCTGTCTGGCTTGCAGCAGCTGACTATGTAGTATTAGGAAGGATTAAAATCAACTCGAGGATTAATTGGTTTAATTGCTCTGAGAGAAAATGTAACCCACGTGTTTTATATGGTTGTCCCTAGAAATACACGCAGGGCAGCAGAAGTCTGGATGGATGAGTATAAAAATTTCTATTATGCAGCAGTGCCTTCAGCCAGGAATGTACCTTATGGCAAGTAAGTCACAAGTGCATCTTTGCCCGATTTGTTTATTCTTCATGAGATAGCACCTTCTGAGGTGAAAGCAGTGCTGGCTCTCATGTTGCCTCTCTAAGGTATATTTCTACAGTTCTACTGTTCTTGAATTTTCTGTGTATTCCATAATATATGAAGACAACAACCTAAGTTTGAAAACCCCTTCTTTTTCTCTTCTAGTATTCAAAGCCGAATGGAACTCAGAAAGAGACTTAGCTGCAAACCCTTCAAGTGGTATCTTGAAAATGTTTATCCTGAGTTACGGTGAGTTTTGATTGAAACTAGTATGTAATTCTCTTTTTTAGCCTACTCAAAAATTATTGGTTTCTCTCTCTCCTTTCTTGGATATAAAGGATGTTTTTTAATTCATCTGTGAATGCAATGCCTCATGCAGGTTTATTTGCTTTTTTTTAATGAGTTCTGTTCCTAAAGAGTAAATATTCCCTAGTAGTTGCTTTTTCCTTTTCTACTTACTGCAACTACAGCTGCAGTAGCAGATATTTTAGTGAATGGTGTCCAAAGGACTCAGCTTACCTAGAAGTTAGTCTCCTACATAAGCCTTTTGCTCAAAAGCACACTGTTCTGTATCCTGTTGTATCCTGTACCCTTTAAAGCTTTTGCCTTTGCCGAAGCACATGCCTACTTGAGTAAGGAGACTGAATCTCAATATGGTACAAGTAAGGGGACTCAGCGGATAAGAGGGCCTTGTATGTTAGGTGAACCAGGATTAGATGCCTAAGGCTCTAAAAGGCTGAGTCTCCTGTCACTGGATAATCACTGACTTTTGGATGGGGGTGAGGAAAGGGAAGCGAGGGATAACATTGCTAAGAGTTTCTCTAACAGGAATGTATCCTAACTAGTGGAAACTCCTTGATGAGAAATGCTTTTTGAAAGGATAAAAAGGTTTTGGTTAAACAGTCCATTAATAGTTATGTTGGTCAGACCTGAGTGAGTGTATAGACTAGTCTGTTCATAGTGTAGCAGTGTAATTGTAGCTTCTAAGGATACGTGGCTTTTTTTCCTTGTGGGCACTTCATGTCAGTAAAGTCCAGTAACTGCTGGTGACATACAGGCTTGAGATGCAAAAGCACCAGCTATTACAGCCCCAGTGAAACATGTACAGAACCACACATACTAAGGAGTCTCATAAACCAGGATGATGCTGAGGAAGTAAGTTTTCCTTTATTTTCTCTTAAAAGTGCCAGAGGATATTTGGTTTTGTTTAATTCATCAGAAAAATTGTGTCTTGCAAGCTCTCCTGTAAAATGTGCTACCATAAGCATTACTGAAGTGTAATGTCATCCTACTCTGTGTCCATCCCTCATGTGCTCATTCTGCTGGGTAAAATTATTATAATCATATTAGTCTGAGGTTTTTAGAGGCCCTGATATGCCCTTGTTTTACTATTTGATATGAACTCATGGACTCTACCCACAACCATTCTTTGCTGAATGGGCTTGCCTAGGTATTTCCATACTATGAGTGTAATTTATGTGCAATTTAGGAGAGTAGATATCAGAAAAACTTTGATTCTTTTTTAAAAATTCCTAACTCCTTTTTTAACATTTTAGTAAAAACAGTCTGAGAAAAATATAGAATGTCCTATTTCTGCCACAAACTACCTTGCCTGGAAAGACAAAAGAACTTGATGACCTTAACTGATAGCACTAAGCTTTGAGTCACCTTAAGTGATAAGTCATCTTTAATTTGATTTTCATGCTGAGTTAATATGTTTATCTTCATTCTCTGGTACAAACCTTTTTAAGTTGTGTGCTAAGCTTGCAAGTTTACTTGTGTTTGATCAGTTCATGATCAGATAATTATCTCCCCTCAAAAGATGATTGAGATTTCCAGATAAGTCATCACTCATCCTTAACCGCTCATCTTAAAAATACTCGGAGTAAAAGAAATTTAAAAACAAAAACAACAACAACAAACAAAAACCCCCAACTGAATTAAGCAGGTATTTCTGGTTTTGTTTTTAGGGTACCTGATCATCAAGATATAGCTTTTGGGGCCTTGCAACAGGGTACCAATTGCCTTGACACTTTGGGCCATTTTGCAGATGGTGTTGTTGGAGTTTATGAATGTCATAATGCCGGGGGAAACCAGGTCTGTATGCTACTAATTCTTGTTTTCCACAGTAAAAGTCTTAAAAAAATAGAAGGTGAAGCTAAGCTTTTTAACTCAAGCAGTTACTGTGTCCTGGTGACAGGAAGATGAACCCAAATCAGCAGATCAGTTGTTATAATAGATGACTAAATAGCTTCTCCCTCAAATGGAATTTTGCGTTTTCAGGATTAGAATCTGAGCCCAAAGGTACATTTGGTGTGTGTCACATTATCCCCTTCCTTTGTCACTATGAATATTTGCTTTTACACTAGAGGCCAGTAGCGTCCTTCCTGGGAGTTTTGTACTTGTATAGAAAGCTTTTTTCAATGAAATGGTGTTTGATTGTTTTGGGAGGGAAGATTTTTACTTAAGAAAATATTTGGATTGTATTAGGCATATGGCCTAAGGTCAGCAAAATAGAAGAATGCCTTGCTGTGATGCCCAGTTAGTCATTTACAGTTTGCAATAGTGGAGTGTAAAAAAAATCTGTCATAAATCCCCATTTGGCTTTTCTAGGAAACAGACGTGTCTGAATGTTCACTCACAGTAAGGGGTGTGTTTCAACAAATCCATTCTAATCCTACTCTTAAACTAATTGCAAACGTGTCAGATGTGTAAATGAGGGCATTAATTATTTCAAAGAATCTATTTATGCAGTTGTGACTTAGTTATCATTCATGAAATACATGCATAGGTGCTCACTGTTTTGTGTGCTGCTTTGTCACTAAATTCTTTTCAAATTCAACCTGACTATAAATCAAATGTTATATTAATACTTAGAGTGTTAAAATGGAAGGCTAACCAATTAAAATCTACTCTTGCATGAGTATCAGAAGTTTTCTCTGATTTAAATTAGAAGGGAAAAACCTTGAAATAAGATGAATCCTAAAATGAGCCAGTTACTTCCTGGAAGATGTATCCTATATGATGGCTATGCATTCAAATCAACATGTGAGATGTACCTGTTTTTCCTATCATTAAGGACAATTTATCTGTGAATGCTTTTTCAATTACCTTTATGAAAGTACACTCATCTTCTGGGACACTGACCTTGACAAACCAATGTGCACTTGCTCTGAACAAGTACCTTTGAGAGGACATTCAGACAGCTTAAGAGGCAGAATAGGTCAAAACCAGGTTTTATGTCCAAGCAGAACTGATATTGTATTGAAAGGAAACAACAGCGTGAGAGGGGAGTGATTGGGAACAAACCACAATCTTTAAAGCTATACTTTGTGTTTTGCACCTTGCTCTTATCAAGATGTTTTGGGAGAGTTGGCATTAAGAACCCTCAGCTATTACAGACTGTGGTGACCTTCTGCTATAACTTGAAGAGTATACTCTGGCTTATGTTCAGTACAACTTAAAATGCAAAATGTAAGTAAAAATGGGATTTCTGCCCACCTGTGCCTGCCCTCACCCACGCTGGTAGAACTCAGTGGTGCGTGTGCACATCTAAAGGGCTGAATAAACCGTGGTGTATTTGACAATATGTGGGGTTGTGATAAAGAGCTAAAGGTAAAGCCAAGTGCACTTAGGTGCAAAGGGAAGGTTTCAGATTAGTTGTTTTCTACTAACTTTATATTTCTGATTTGAAACAGGTTTTCTCAGATGTCCTTATTTTCAGTGTTACATAGAGCTCTCCTGTGCCTGTGCCTGATCGTATACAGTGCTTGCAGTTTTTCTTCTCCTCTGGTGTGATGGAACTTGCTTCATCTCATCTCCATTATAGCTAGTCACAGTTCTTGATCACTGGAGGAAAGTGTATGTTTTGCAGCATGAAGGGCCATCACATAAATGTCCCAGCAACAGAGCTTGGAGCTTGTGTGAATCCATACTTTTGGCTTTTAAAGGTGTTAATTTCTTGCATGATTTCTTTTGTGGCTGGGGCTCTTGCAGCCTTTAGATGGAAAGGTGAAGATGTTTAAAAGCTTTCAAGGCTCTGTCTCTGACTGCAGGGTTTGCAGGCAGAAGTTTTACTGTGTCCCTGGAAGTATTTTTAACTGTCTTTTTTCAGGATAAATCAGGGCCATTTGTAATTCTTTATGAGCTCTGAAAATAACTCAGTTCCTGTAGTTGTGGCTAAAAACGTGCCTATTAATGATTCTTGTTGACTTCTTTTTACAAACTGCACAGAACTGAGAAGGCAAGTAATTTTGTTGTCATCTGAGATTAACATACTGAGAGTAAAAGGAAAAGTTACCACCTTAAAAGTCTGGAGGACAAATAAAGGGATGCACAGAATTCCTGTGCCTTTGTTTTGTTTTGCATTGTTGTCATTATTCTGTAGATTATGGTACCCATCCAGTGGCTTGTGACCCACACAGGGGTGATGACTTGTAATTCAAGTTACAGGTTCAGATAGTTTCCTGGGCATCTGCTCCCAAAGAGATTTAATAATTGTTAAATCTGACAAGTATAAAAGTAATCATGTGAGCCAAAAATTCAGTAATGATATCAGAAAACTAAGTTAAAAAAGGGGATAGGATTAGTAATTTAATTTATTTCTGAAACACTGATTTACTTGCAAAATGACATTTAAATGTAGCCAGGCTTGGCCCCATATATCTAGGATTTTGTATTATACAACTAAATCCTCTTTACTTGCTTGAGAGATGCTAATTGTGCCATTTTAAGTAGTTACAAGCATGATTTGGATAATTAGTGTGGCTTTAATCAAGTGCCTTCTTTCCTCAAAAAATAGTTAGACAAATAATGACCAATGGAGATCCTAGAGATCAAATTTGAAGGAGAAAGGCATATAGAAAGAGTCTGAACATCAGTGCAAGGTCAGATTCTGTGTGAGAAGATGCTGAGATCCAGCAAACTGGGCAGTTACATACAGAACAGCTTTTCTTTGCTCTCTATTTAAGAGTTGCCTATTTAAATGCATTTAATGGAAATTCTGTTGTACCTCCTGCCTTGGATAGGAAGGAACATTCTCCCTTGAGTTTAGCCCTCTTGTGCTTTGCTTTCTGGTGGTCTCTATTGTATTAAGAACTACTATTTCCTCACTGTGGTCCATATGCTTTGTTCAGTGTGTGAGTAGGGTGGCCAGTGATGCTGCAGACCAAGCTTTATGGGATTTTATGTATGTAATTGCATCCCTTTTTATAGATATATATATATATGTGTGTGTGTGTGCGTATAGAGATATAATATATATGTATGTGTATGTATGTATATACACGTATGCATAAATCCTTCCTACACAGAAGATATGGGTAAGGTGTAATAAACGCACACATGTGTATACACACAAAAATAAACGTACAGCTAAATAAATGTTTGGGCAAATATTTTACATCTGAGGCCGAGAGACTGCCTGCTGCACCTGTGTGAAGCCAGCAGAGGGAGCAAACAGCCAGCTCAGTCCTGAGCTGACATGGGGACAGTGAAGTGTTGGAATTGCTGTGTTTGAAAAGGACCTTTTTTCCTCTCCTGCTCTGTGGGAAGCAATGAACTGTTCTAATGCTTATGTGTAGCTATTTACAGGACTTTAACCTGTACTGTATATGCAGAGATAGAATGTTCATGTGTTAATATACGCCATGTTGTACACTTCTTTTTTTGTAGGAATGGGCCCTAACAAAGGACAAGTCAGTGAAACACATGGATTTGTGCCTTACTGTTGTGGACAGAGCACCTGGTTCACTAATAAAACTTCAGGGCTGTAGGGAAAACGACAGCAGACAGGTTAGTATGTCATGACTGCCCTCTGCAAACAGTGGGGAAAGCAAGGGCTGTGAATGAGAATGCAAGAACATGCACTGGTGATCATATCTCCTATAGGTTCTGCTCTCCACTCTTGTTTTTGTGTATGTGTAAAGTTAGAATGCATGATACTTAGGCAGAGCAGCAGGAATAAGTTTGTGTGCTGAGCATTTCTTTTTATAGCCAGTGACAATCTTTTGTTCTTTTTTGTCATGGAGAGGTCCTATCCCAACAGGGGTCTTATGTAAAGGTTTCACCCAACAGCACTGATGTGAAACTGTCTTCAACTGCCACATCTGTTTTCTGAAATAGATTATGTATTCCACAGTGTATTTTTCAAAGGTCTTAATCAGTGAAGTTTGAAGATTGTGTAGTCTGTCTCAGAAGGATGTTCTTTGGCTTTCCTTCTTTTCAGTTGTGACCTCTTTATAACAGCACTAGACTCCTTAAATTAATTTTTATTTATGCAGTATCGTAACTTCATTTTTTCCCATGCCTGAGGAAAATCACATTTGCAGAATCCTACCATCTTTTTGATCTAGTTGTGTAACAATTCATCTCTTTGTGCTAAGTCATCAGTTCTGGTTATCTGCCAGCTTCCTTGCTTCTGCATCTCCATTTTTGCACACAGATAACTGAAACACTGTCCTTGATGAAAGAAGAGTGTTCTTGCCACTTTTCAGAAAAGAAAACTAAGGAAGCAAGATTTTCTTGATAATGTTTACAGGGCATAGTGTGTCAGAAATATGAAAGAAAAATATTCTTTTTTAACATCCTGTATTTGGAATTTACTCTGTCTTTGACATTACCTTAGGCAACAAGCACAGATTGACTGGTTGTCTTCTGCATAAGTGAAAGGTGTCTGACAAATTTCTGGGTTTCTGTAAAGTTGTCTATAGCGATTATGCTTCTTGCTCCTCTGTGTTCAGTGTTGCAGTGGTATGTGTATGGATTTTATGATTTTTATTTTTTCTTCAGTATGAAGGTTTCACACAGATAACAAGGTGGGAGAGTATGTTTGAGAAGTTCTGAAGTAGAGGAGAATGGCATGGTGTGTTCTGTGTGTCTTATAGAGTGTTAGCTGAATGAATAGCTATTTTGGCAAGGCTTGCCAGAGCTTACATACTCTTACTCAAGAATTATCTAAACTGCTACTGTTACTGCAGTTTTCACGGCATTCCCAGGCACAAGCCAGGGAAGTTTATGAAGACTTCAAAGGACAGGATGTAGAATTCTTCCTTTTCCTGCCTTTCCAAGTCAATAACTGTATTTTCTCTTCCAGAAATGGGAACAGATTGAAAGCAATTCTAAACTGAGGCACGTTGGCAGCAACCTCTGTCTAGACAGCCGAAATGCCAAAAATGGTGGTCTCACCGTTGAAATCTGCAATCCTTCATTGTCACAACAGTGGAAATTCACACTTAACCTGCAGCAGTAGGAGGACTTAAAAGCAAAATGCTGTTTCAACTGAAAAACGTTGGGCAAAGTTTTCATTGAATTACTGATGTATTTCTTAAAACTTTCCACGGAACTTATATACCTCAGTATTCCACCTTTATCTGAAAGTAGAGTCCTGAAGCAGACACCAGGGATCCAGGGGACTCGGAGCACTGCAAAGATGGCATTGGGCATCACTTCACACCAAGAAGGAATCGTGCTACAAACTTCAGAGTTCCCTTTTGTCTTCAGTTACTACTTGCACAGCAGATAATTAACTCTAGGAACAACTGACATATGATAAACAAAAGGCTCTGAAGAAACACGTGTGGGGAACAGGGTGTGGGAGGGAGGGAGGGTGGGAAAAATTACTAGGAGAAGATCATTTGAAAACTCCATTTGCATAGAAGTAACGGTTTGTCATTTCCAGAAACAGAAGTGTCATTTTGAAGTTGTTTTTTTTCTCCTGTGTGTACTTGGTAATTTGAATATGAACTTTTCTATGATGGACTCTAAATATAAATATATAAAAGTATATATATTGCCAGCTCCCAATGATTTATATCAGTTTTCATCATCCTACAATTATAAACAAAGTGATTGATGTATGTATAACCAGAAATTGGATTGGAGTGCTAGGAGAGAGAAACTTTGAGGGTGCGGATTTTGTGCTGCTGGGTGTCATGTCCGTGCTAACACTGGATGCTTTTGCTTTGCAAAGTGGATCTACTTCTTAACACTTCACCCTCGCTGGACAGATCATGAAAATCAGGAGGAAAAAGAAAACAGAATAAGTCAATGTCTCTGCCCAGATGATTGCTCGGATTGTTTATTCCAACTTGGAAATTCATTACATGTGCTCTGGATAATGTTAAACTTGTACTTGATATTTGTGTTGATCATTTCTGTAGTACTTGTCTTTAAAATACTTTTTCCTTTGTTATAAAATTATATAAACCACCAGATCTTTTATACAGCTGTGTTAGTTCAGCACAGTTTTATTCTGGGCCCTAATAAGAAAAATTTGTCTCAAACTCCCCTTTTGAGTTGTAGAAATAAGTTACATCGTTGATGACAGCACAAGATCTGAATTTTAATTTGCAAGGATGAGCACCTATGTAATATCTCTCAATTGCACTTGCTTAATCTGTAGACCTATTACTGGAGAATTTTCTTCCATTTTGTTTCTTCAAATGCAGCTTTTGAGTGGATTCAGGCCTGGCTCTGGGAATCAGCCTGGATACCTCCATAGCCTATGTGTTTTTAACCATAGAACTTGTGCATTTTGCAGCTTCAGTCCAGCTGATGTAATTTTTATAAAATAATATTGTCAAAGTTAACCCCAACTTTGACATGTCCTTTCTTATGTTTGCATAGACTATATACTTTTTTATTAAAAGCAAATGCTTCAATGAGCTTTTAAAGTGAGAATGAAAGATAAGTAAGTACTAATAAGTGAGACAGAATTGACAAGAATTAGTGCAGACATGGAGTGCCAGGAAACGGTTCTGGAAAAATGATGGATCTTGGAAAATGCAAGGGTTGATCGTAAGGAGATTAAAAACATCTGCTGTACTGTAGAATGCTGGTACAGTCCCCCTCTTTCTTTGCCCCAGAAGTAGAATAGTTCCTGATCTTTCATTTTCCTTTGGCTGTACCTGTGTGTTGGGTGTAGGGATGGTGCTCTGCTGGGCAATGTGGCTTTAACTGTGCCAGTCAGTGAGCCCACAGATGCCTTGTGTGTCTGAAGTTACAGCTTGCAAGTACCTCTGCACCTTTTGCATAAAGGCATTAAATCCAGGGTTGCCATCCATCATCTGACTTTTTTTCTGAATAATTAATACTTTTTTTCTTATTATTCACAATTCAGTTTCTCCAAAATTTGCCTGTTTAGAGGCCAGACAGTGGTTAAACTATTTTCAGTTTTTAGTCTCTCCCTGTAGCCTTATAACGTAGCTGAGAACTTGAACATGTTTCATAAACATAGCAATAGATTCCCTCATGTTTTGGAAACACAAATGCTGAAATACAGACTCAGCAGCAAGTCAATTGTTTCAGGTTTTGAAAAGCAGAATTTAAAAGGGAAAAGAAGCAGCCCAGCCACTCAGCTTCAACCATGGAGGTATTTCTGTTTGCAGCTTTGATCAAAGTAAGGATAGCACTACCTGAAGTCAGTAGTTGCAACTCTGAATATTGACCTGCCTGTTATCTCTGAATCAGAATTGCTTGTTTAAAAAAAAAAAAAAAGAAAAAAAAAGAAAAAGAAATCCATATTCCATGTTTGAAATCTTTAATGACAATGACAAAGTAGGAATATTTTTTCATTAATTCCCCATGGATGTGTGCATAGGGGTTTTAATATGGGAGCTGTGTGTTGCTTTTCCTTGAGAGAACGGACAAGAAGAGGTATCCTTTTGTTATGTTTACATGACAGTGTGCCAAAGTTACTTACTGTGATTTTAGGAGATTTTAGGGGTTTATTGTCGAAGAAATTCACTCATTTGAAAGATAAATTAAGAGCCCTTGAAGCAAATTGCAATGGAGTCTCCTGAGAACTTTTCTTACTGTCTTCAGAACAAGAATGGTGATACTGTTTATTTTGCAGATTTTCAAAACATAGTTTGGAAACTGTTTTTTTCAGTTGGTTTGAAAAGTCTGCTGTACAGAGCTTGTACTTGTTCATTTTATAGATGGAAACCATCCTTGAAAATTTGTTTAACTTAAATAAAGAAGAACGCTTTATAGATAAATGTGTGCTGGTTGATGGAACTGAGTGAAACCAGTGGAAGTATGCCTGGAGCTTGTAGAGTCAAGTAGTTTTCAAATGCTTCAGTTCACTTGGTTGCTTCATAAAGTTCCTGTTTTAAAAGTGTGTATATGTGGGTGTATATTTGTATTTATGAAATGAGATTTGTTTGTATTCAGTATTACGACTGAGGTTATTGTCTTATTTTAGCAGCTCTGTTACACTGAAGAGTGGGTTACTGCTGACTGCATAGTCCCCTGAAAATACACTGCCAAGGCACTCCCCCTCCTGCTCCTTTAGGCCTCATCTTCTTTAGAGTTCCACTGTCCCTCTCTCAGCTGCCAGAAGTCTCTGTGCCAGGGCCTCCTGCAGCCTACAGGGGGGTTGCAGCCTCAGCTCTCACTCCATTGAAGTGCCTGTCCTCACCTGCTCCTGTTGTCTTCCTGCTCTGTGGTCTGCAGGGTGCTAATTCAGGTGTCTGCGGTGTGCTACATTTTAAATACTTTAAACAAATTTTTTTTCTTTTAAATAAAGGTATTTTGGGGGGCCTCCCTGCCCTCCCATCCCGTCACATCTCGGATGCTCAGCAGGGTCAGCCCCGGTTAGTACTGGGTGCTGTGACAGTCCCGAGGACTTCACTGTCACTGTCCAAGCTCGCTCGGCCGTGGCAGATGGACCTCAGGACTTAAACGGTGGGGCCAGTTCTGCACACGCTGTGCCTGACCTAAAAAATCCACTGTGCAGTCTGGAAGGGCACACCCATGTGGGGAGAGCCCTGCCCAAATCTGCGTTCACGAAGGCTGGCTATACATACATTCTTTCCGATTCTGTGGCATACAGGAATAGAGTCTTTGCTCCTGCGCTAACCAAGTTAGCTTTATGGTTAGCCCCAAGGACACGGTCAGCTACCATAACCTGCAGAAGCATCTGTGGGAAAGACTTAAACACTACCACTCTTCTAATTGTACTGACATGAAGGTTTTTACCTATCAAGCTGTGGGCAAGGAGAGGTCTTGGGTACAAACTTAATCTCTCTGTGTAGCAGAAGTCAGTGACTTTCAAAATCTAAATTAAATCAAGGAAATAAATCTTTAATATTTGTAGTTGGCAAAAATATAAAGGCCTTGTCAAGCTGCAGTAAACAGAAGAAACAACTTTGCAACTGCAGATTAATATCTGAGTATTTAAATGAGGATTCTTCATCTTAAATGGCCTTTGACATCTGGGAGCTGACAGGTAATACTGAAAGATAATTACAACAGGCTTCTGGCAAAAGAAGCTTTTAATATAATCCAATATTAATGTAGAAGTCTAGGCAGAGACATAAGAGACAGTCTTACGTGTTTCCTGTGCCTACCATTCTTGGTTAACTTCTTAGTGTAATAGCAGGACTGAATGAACCCTTCAGCACATTTTGCATTACTGCTGACCAGAACTCTGTTGTTTCTTTGTCACCCAAGAAAACCTACCTGAAAAAAATTTTACCATTCATTTTCTGGAATTTGAAGTCAAGCTTTTCAGCTGTTTTTTCTGCCTTGCTTTACTCTGCTTGCTTGTCACTGTGCATAAAAGCGGGTGTGTTTATACCTCTTTTGTAAGAGAATGTTTGATCTTTCCTCTCTGTGGATAAACAAAAACATATTTTAAATTCTGAATTTTCAAGATGATGCCTGAGTGTGTTTGGAAAGGAAGGTGAGTATTGGGGGAGGTGAAAAGACTATAATCTGCTTGAGGTGAGGACTGTTGTCTTGTTTAAAGTGGATTCTATACATTATTGCCTAGTTCCTTTCTGGGATGTTACTGCTGTAACCTTAGTTATTTTAAGTTGTTTAATTTTTGTATACCAATGCCAACATCACCCTTGCCTTATTTAGACTTAGTTTAAATGTAAATGCTCTATACAATTTACGTGACCCTGAGTAGCATGTGTGCATCACCCGTGTCCTCATTCATGCCTGAAACACAATGAGTAATTTCATAGCAATAACTTGTTAACAGAATGCTCTAGCAAGAGGTTTGTTCCTTGTACAGAATGATTTCAAATGAAGAGGAGCCACTGAAAGAAGTCTGGGATAATAGCTGTGATTACAGAATGAGCACAAATGTCAGGGTTGCATCTTTTGTTAGACTGCACATTTTATTTACAGCTTAGCATCCAGTAGCTATTTTAAGATCTGCTAGTAATCAAGCAGAAAAATTGGGAATAAAGTCAGTTCACAGATGTTCTCTCTGTACAGCTTTCCAAGAGATTGTCTGAATGGGTGCAAAATAGTCTTGATTTCATGTGGCACAGCAGCATATTGTTACTCTGCATGCAGGAAGAGGGACCTATTTGATTTCAAGTCCTATTCCTACCCAGCAGATATTTTTAATCCAAGGATTTTTTGAGAGGTTTGCTTGTTTGGGTTTTTTCTTTTTAAATTATAAAGAATCTGGAAGTAGAAAATACTATACTTTCTCCCAAACCTGCATTAATGAGACATCACCTTTGATAATCTGGTAAAAAGAGGGTTAGCAAATGACCACTGAGTGTCTGCTGTGCTCAAGTAATGTGGTGAGATTTCTCAGCTTTTATGCCACCTTTCTTCCTGTCCAGCAGGTTGTTTTTGCTGTGAACATGAGGGAGATTCCCAGGTGGCAGCTCCGGGCTCAGCTGAGCCAGACTGTTTGTTGCTGCTGAGAGGGAAAGGAAGGCTGATCCTGCCTCCTCCCTTGGGCTAATGTTGGTGCCCAATCCATGAGACGATTAAGTGAATAAAGCAGCAGGAGAAGATTGACATTTTTTCCTGTCTGTCATAGAGCCTTGAGGTGAGCTTTTGAAAGGTCTGGAGAGCTCAGTTGGCACAAAGTGTCCAGGTTTCATAACCAGAAGCAGGTGAGGGGGAAAGGGGTTGAACTTTCCTTCCCTGTAACACCAGTGGAGCATAAAGGCCTCTTGTCCATCCTGTGGAACAGTGGGAGACAGCGTCTGTTTGGGTATGCTCCTCCCTGCTTGTCACTGAGATTTTGGGTACAATTTTGTCACTGTTGTGTGCTCATCTGTGAGCCAGCAGCTTGTAAATTAGGAATGCCTTGCAGTGAACCAGTGTGGATTGTAAAGACAGCTGGCAAATAAAGCCAGCAAAACCGAACACGGAAAGTGTTACTTTCAGTAGCTGAAAGCCCTCTGAGCTTGGCTTAACTAGACGTTAAATCAAGCCTTATCTTTTCATTACAGAGCTTGAGGGATATGGTCCTTTTTGCTTTTCAGTTGAGATGCCTTTAATAATAATAGTTTTTACTACACCAAAACAGCCTCACTGCTGATATTGCAGTCTAAAGCCAGCAATACCTATATTGTCAAGAGAGAAACTGGGCAAGGGAAACAAAAACATTTTAAGTTGCATCAAGGTCTTGATTTCAACATCAAGCTAATATTTGATAGGGACTTTCCTGCTAGAAAGGGATTTAACATTTTGGTTTAGTCAATGTGGAGACAGAAAATGCTCCATCTCACATGCAGTTTGTGGGTGTGGAGCACACCAGTATGGTGTCATGCTCTCTGCCAGCTGGTTTAAGAATTGTATGAAGGTGTTGCTTTTACTTTTCCTATTGAATGACTTATTTGAGAGAGGGAGGCATCTTTGGGTCACTGGTGAGGGTCAAGGCTCCTGTCATGGTAGGAGATAGAAAAGAAAATGACAGACTTACTGATATGTTGATGTCTGAGTAGAAAAAAATGAAAAAAAAAGAGGTGAAAGAGAAATAGGTGCAAAGTTGAGAGGGTGTGGAGAAGCACCTGCAGAGCTGCAGCTTAGAATGTATTTCAAAGTCAGTAAATTCATAGGTTAAGGTAAAATGAGGTCTAGCTCAGCATAAACTGTAACATCTTCAACAGGGTTATCTGTGCCAAGTCCTCAGCTTCTGTTTGGATGTGATCTCTGGCAAGAGCTCAGATGTAAGACTGGATACAATTTCAGAAGTTTTTAGGGCATTTAGTTTTCAAAAATAAAATTAAGGCAATTAAACATCTTGAGAAACATGAATTTGAGAACTAGGAAATCTTACTCTCCAGCTGATCTAATTTTTTTGTCAGCTCTTCCAATACAACTTTGCTTTAATGAGCAATTGTTTCCAGGCTGAATGTCTAGCTTTGACTCCCAATCATTTTGTCTGCTAATCGTATTTAATTCCTTAAAATATTCTTCATGGAATCTGACCTTCTGGAATATGATTTCTTTACTTTTCCCCTTACAGACTGAGCCTCTTAAGCTGTGTGAGAAGAAGCTTTTCAGACCATGCATTGCTACAGCTCTTGCCTGAGCTCTTTCCTCAAGGCAGATGGAGGGATGGTGAGGAATGAAGGTTCTCAAGTCCAGTAAAAATAGGGTGAGGCCTTTGTGGTTGTTCCTTGTGTAAGGTTACCACTGATGCTTTCCCCTCATGCTGTGCTTGGGGTTTTCTGAGTCAATGATCCTGAGGGTGTGTACATCCTCCTTAGCTTCCAGCAAGGCAAGATAAATCAATGCTGGGCCTATAGGGGTTTTTTCCATGCGTGAAATTAATAAAGAAAACACTGCCAGATGTCCACAAGCGGTGCTTGCAGGCTGCTGGTCTGAACTGATGCTCTTGAGGGTCTGTCAGTTTGCTCAGGGAACATCCCAAAATTAGTTGTCCACCTGGGAATCTGTTGTGGTTCTCATTTTTCAGGGCAGGATTATGTGCTGGAATAGATTGAAGTGTTTGTTCAGCATATTGGTAAATCTCAAGAGAGACAGGGAAAGTGGGATAAGGGAGGCAGACATGCAAGCCAAGTGGCACAGAGTGGATGCCATTGCTCACTTTCTTTCCTTGTTACTTTGAAGTTCTTTATCAGCAAGTAGCAGGGAATGTCTTGCTACATCTGACTTGAGCTGGAAAGGCATGGTGACTGACAAGAAGAGGTTAGATCATGAACAGTAAGGAATACATGGATAGGGAGTTAACTTGTGGCTGTTCCTTGCAAATAGTGAACATGAAGGTGAAAAAAGATTTTTTCAGATACCAGGTTGAAGACAAGAGTACTTCATATCCTTGAAAATTATACCATGGATGTCATAGCCTTTTCAGTGGGAAACAGGACTGTAAAACATGCAAATATGTAAACATGCACCAGGAAGTCTCTAAGTCAGAGACTGACAGAAGTTCGAGGGCCAGGTGGAGGAAATACTACTTGGTCTTAATCCCATTCCTTTGGTCTTTCCTTGGGGCACTTGCTTATGGGATTGGCTTGTGCTTTGGTCTATTCTGCCTAACCATTTCCAGCTGAAGTGTCCTGGGTAGCTCTTACTGGAGGCTGGACAGACACACAGATGCACCCTGAAGGACAGCCACAGTGCAGCACCAGGAGCGTGCAGAGTGGTGGCTCCAGGTCAGCACACCCAAAAGTAATGACCAAGCAGCTGATACTTAACATGCTAGGTGGAGAATCCCATCTCCAGCTCTCATTTCAAAGTGCTACAGCTGACTTAGACAGTGCTGTCCTTTAACTCCTTGCATAAAACGTGAAAAGGTTTCTGGTTCATTTTTGTGTTACAATGGAAAATGTCTGCAGAAAGGTATTAGATTTCAGGCTTTCGCATAGAAAGAAGAAATACAGGAAAAAAAGTCTAGAAAACTAGGAAAATAATTTTTTATTTTGTTGTGAACAAGAGATCAAATTTGTTATACCATTTTAAGAATTTTATTCCTATCCAAAACTACCACAGATATAAAACCCATAAATATTGGCATTACCAATACTTTTAGGTAGACAATGGCATCTCTGCCATTTTGGTCTCTTCATTGTACAAGTACCTAAGGACAGTCTTTGAAAGCTTGTGAAGAAAAACAAGTTACATAGAGTTCTGAAAGCATGTCATGGGATTTGCAATTAGCCTGGATGCAAGGATCCTTGTGCTGGATATGAATTTTCACCTTTGTTTGCAGTGCCTGGAGAATGCTTGTATGAGCTTCTGAATATTCCCACATGGTACAAAGAGGGTCTTGGTTTGAGATGGGGTAACCTGGGCTCCATTTCTAGAGACGTTATGACAAAAAGGGCAAGTGGCTTTTGCCTGGAAAACCCCTGCACTGTGGGATTGGTGGGAAACCAGCCCTGTTGTTTTGATAGTGCCAGTACTATAGTACTTCTGTGGTCCATTTTGTATGGATTAAAACATTTTCTAGTAATGAGGTTGAAGACATGCCCAGCCTGTGTGGAGCAGGGCTGAGCCTGACAGAAGTGAGCAATACTCTTGCAGCAAGGACCATCAAATGGCTTTCCAGATATATTAAAAAAACCCAAAAAGCATTCACTTATTTAGATCATTTTATGGGAGAAACCAAGGGTGGGCCCAAATCCCTGTGAGCTGAATCCAGATCATCCTTTAGCCTGCTTGCTCCATTCTGGCTTTGCCTGAATGTTTGCAGTGGGAATGGCCCTCATGTCAGCCTCGCTCCCTGTGCCTGCACAGCACAAAGCAAGGGTAGTCACAATCGTGTGTTACATGTGTTGCTGAGCTGGGGTTGCAATGTGTGGAGAGCTGTTAGTGTGCTGATGCTTTCTGGTTTGTCAGGGGCAGCCTTCTAGGGCCGGGGAAGTTACCTGCCCCTTGCAGGAATGGTTTAGGTGGGATTACACCTTCAAAAGAGGCTGGCTGAGTGTGAGGTGTTCCCAGAGAAAATACTTGTCTGTACAGTATCATTATTTCTGTGTTCACCTCAACATTCCAGCCCACTGCTTCTTTATATGTGGGAAATGTGCTTCCCTTTTGCAGCAGATGAGCTTGGCTTCCCATGTGGGGAGGATCAGTCTCACGTATCCTGTTGGCAGCTCTGCTTTCTGTGACTGGGTGCCCTGGAGCACAAGTTCCCTTAGGAAAGCCAGAGATGGCAGCATGACAAGTTTCCTGCCAGTTCCCTTGTTCCAGTTTCCTCCTTGTGGCAGAACAGAATTTGATTTTCTTGCTTGCTATTATTATGGACTGCAAAGAACAGCTCTTAAATTAGCCCTGAGGAGGTGGAAAGATAGAGGAAGCTCGCTGCGGGGAGTTGGGTCTGACGCAGGTAATAAGCACAGGCTCTACCTGTTTCGACTGATGAACCCTGTCATATGCACAGCCCTCTCCTCAGTTTGTTTTTGTTGTTTTAATTGACTTTTGGCAGATATGCCAAACACAACTCCTGCATCTTTTTCCCACCACTGCTGCAATATTAGAGCAAAGTTCTTTGGCCATAGCTTGACTTGGGATACTCCGGTCTATCCAAGGAGCATCCTGTGAAACTCAAGGCCTGTGTCAACGTGCCAGGGGTCTAAAACATCTAAACCAATAGTGACACATTATCACCCTTTCCTGAAACACTCCTGCTCCATCTTCTCTCCACTGCTTTGAGCAGCTCAGAGATGTGAAGATCTGCTGTTCTTGCCACTTCTTCAGGACACTCAGAATCACAGAATATGCCAAGTTGGAAGGGATCCACAGGGATCATTGAGTCCAAACCTTAGTCCTGCACAGGACTATGCCCAAAAGTCACACCATGTGCCTGACTGTATCACCTAAACACTTCCTGAATTTTGTCAGGCTTGGTGCTGTGACCACTTCCCTGGGGAGCCTGTTCCAGTGCTCAACCGCCCTCTGGGAGAAGAACCTTTTCCTGATATCCAACCTAAACTTTCCCTGATGTAATTTCAGGCCATTCCCTCAGATCCTGTCACTGGACACCACAGAGAAGAGATCAGTGTCTGCCCTTCCTCTTCCCCTCATGAGGAAGATATAACTGCAATGAGCTCTCCCCTCAGTCTCCTCCAGGCTGAACAGACCAAGTGCTCTCAGCTGCTCCTCATGCAGCTTCCCCTCAAGGACACTCTCTAACAGCTTAGTATCTTTCTTATATTGTAGCACCCAAAACTGCACACAATATTCAAGGTGAGGCCACCCCAGTGCAGAGCAGAGCGGGACAATCCCCTCCCTCGACCAGCTGGTGATGCTGTGCCTGATGCCCCCAGGACACAGTTGGCCCTCCTGGCTGCCAGGGCACTGCTGACTTATGTTCAACTTGCCATCGGCCAGGACCCCCAGGTCCCTTTCCATGGCACTGTGAGGAGGAGCCAAGAAGGGCAGAGTTGGGCCCTTCAGCCATGCTGTGTGGACACACATCCATGTGGATATGGGCCTGGCACGTGTGGCACTGGCCCTGTTTTTTACCAGTGCCTCTGAAGGCTGTGCCTCTCTGGGAGAGACTTCTCCTCAGCCCTGGGAACTGTGGGGCAGTTGCATTGCTCCAAATTGAGAGGATGGCCTGCCTAAGGGGGAAAGCATTCTGGAGCCACCTGACTGATAGGGAGGGGAGGAAAGGCACACAAACACCCTCAGTGCCCTGAAGCATCATTGTGTAAAGCAGGATTTAGGTCACCTGCCCAAGGAGCAGTTTGTTCTCTGATGACTGCCTCTATCACACAGCCCTGAGGTGCTGACAGGAGGGAAAGGCAACTTTTGAACATAATTGTAAATCCCCCAGACTCCAGATAAGGTGTTATGCTTTGTTTTCAGTGAGGGAAGAGAGCTTTGCAACCACCCATTTTTTAGTGAATCTGTCCTAAGAAGATAGAGATACTTATGTGTTCCTGGGTGCTTCAGCTTTGCATATGATCCCGAAGAACAGCAGCCACATTAAATCTCATCCACTGCTGATTTTCATTATCCACATGAGAAACTGGGTTAAGCTACCTCAGGCAATAAAATCCTGCAGGCTACTGTGAGCCTGTCATTGCCAGAGGAGCTCTGTCAGCTGGGAAAGGGCACTGCTGTCACACAACAATGAACCTAACCAGGTTATAAATAGCTCCTCATTGTTCAAAAAGAAAGTCAGAGTAAATTCTTTCTGTATCTCTTTTCTGTTACAGTTTTCTCCCTTTTTGGGTAGCATAAAAGCAATTTGGTTATTTGCAGCATAAAAGCAGAACTGGTTGGGCCCAGTGGCCACAAAACCAAGTAGACGACAGGTAGGGAGAGCACATGGAAAGAAGAGTAAGGTTGTGTCCCTCTCTGGGCTAATCTGGCATGTCTGGTGGTCAAACCTGATGCACAGGCATGAGTCTGCATCCCCGCCTACATAGCACAGGACAGAATTTCCAGCACCACCAGGGTTTGGGCTGTAGCAGGGCAGCTCCCTTGCAGCCCAATTTTGTTCAGCACCTGGTCTCCCGTGCTCCGTGGGTACCTGGTCATCACTGCTGCAGGCTGCTCTTTTGGGAAGGAGTCAGTGAACCTCCATCCCAGTGCCTTGTAAGCTGTTTGTGTTACGTGATTTATCACTGGCCTGCAGAACCACCCCATCACTCTGCAGATGTTTCCATTGAAATTTGGTGGTGACATCACTGGACAAATCACAAGAAACAGATCATATGTGGTGGCCTGTGGGAAAAAGTTTCTGTGTTTCTTTTGCTTATCACATGAGCAATAGAAAGCTCTTGCTGGCACCCATGGAATCCACTTGAGTGTCTGTGCTTGGTATGTGTGTACTTTCCCCCAGGCCAGGGGGAAGGCAGGTGTATTTTATTCAATATAAAAGCAGCTTCTAAAATCACTATAGTGCACCATGCCTTGAAATTGGCTGCTGTCATCCCAGACAAAAGAGTGCTGCCGGACATGGATGATTTGTTTAATCTATTACAGTCTGTTTATTGCACTGGTCAAGACTCATGCAAGGGCTACCGATGTTTAGCAGCTGGTCTGAGTCCTACTGAAGTACCTTTCAGATACTTGAAAGCTCCTCTGGTCTGGGGTCACACACACCAAACCCCTGGCTGCAGTGGCAGGTTTTTTCACTAAAAGTACAAGTATTTCTCCTGTTTTAGTAAGTTTATTGAATCTGACTTGCAGTATTTAATAGCACCGATTGCTTAGTCTGGCTGTAAACTGTGGGTGATCATCCGTGTTCAGTTCAGTAAATATTCAACATTATCTGGTGTCTAAGAAGACAAACTGTGAAACTCTGCAGTGGCACTTTTGAAATTGCTTTTCTGAACAGAGCAGTGCTCTACCTGCTCGTTATTGATCATGAGAGAGGAGCAAAAGAAAAGGTGATTATCTGAACACAAAAATGCAATGTTGATGTTGAGATGTCTTTCTTTCATCCAATCTCAGAAGCAGCTCTGTGCCAGGTGGTAGGAAGTTGTTGGGCACAGTAACAGAGAGGACTAAAAAAAAAATGAATTGGAGAGTCAATGTGAAGAAGAAGAGCACCCACACAGACACTGGAGGGATACTGACAGGTACAGAATTCCATTTTAATTTGTGGGTGTTGGATGGGGACTTTCCTTCTGTGGCTGCATGGAGATACAGTTGCTCATGTTTGGAGATCAGCTTTTTTGAGATAACTATGTACATTAATTCATGTGCTTGTCTTTATCTCCAACCGTTTCAATGTTAAAAAGCTTTGGAATACAGACAGACTAGAAGGCAATGAACTTTTCCAGCTCCTGAGGGTGATTTGTAATTTATTCTGGTGTGGCTGCCTGCAGATGCTAATCTTACTCACAGCAAATAAATCTCTCCTCTCCCCCACTTTCCCTCATAACTTTCTGGTTTTGGGCATTACTATTCGGCATTGTTGTACCTGGCTGCTTTAAAATTTTGTGTCTGTTCATGAGAGATTGAAGAGGTTTGTTCTGCCACTTCCCCCAAGGGTGCAATATAATGCTGCCATCTTAAATCCTGTCTTATCATTCTTGGGGAGTCTGAATTCAGCAGCAGGAGTATCTAATCCCTCTTTTACAGAATCACAGAATTTTCTGAGTTGGAAGGGACCCACAAGGATTGCCGAGTCCAACCCTTAAATGAATGGCCAATACAAGGGACTGAACCTGTGACCCTGGTATTATTAGCACCATGTTTTAACCAACTGAGCTAATCTCAGAGTGAGATTGCAACCTAGTCCTGAGTCATAGAGCTGAGAAAAGGAGCATATTTTGGCTTGTTGCACTTTAGTGTGTTCATGTCACAGCTGGTACCAGCTGCCTCCTGGCCAGGGTAGGGCAAGGGCTGTGCTGCAGAAGGTGAGCCTCTCTGCTCAGGGGAGGTGATTCCTATCCAAGCTTGTGGATCACCAACTCCCATGAGTCCAAGAACCTGTTTTGTTGCATCTCTTACTTCTTGTGTGAAGGAAGGACAGCAGGTTCCCAGGCAAAACCTGTAACAGGAAATATTTTGAAAAAAAGCTCTGGTAAAATACATGAATCCCATGCCAATATCTCTAGTGCAGGTGTTCCCGAAGGATCCTGCCCAAGCTCTCACCTGGGGAAGTGGGAACATCAGAGGAGGGAGAGAGGTTTCTGGCTCCTCAGTTCTCATCACTTCTTGCGTTTTAATGTCTTAAATCCTCATTACTAAAGACAAAGCTGTGGCTGTGCTGTAATCCTAGGAAATGGCAGCATGGAGACAGACTCTGAAGAGAGTGGAGATGGTTTTGCTTTGCAGGGGTCTGATGAGATGCCATTTATTACTGCATCTAAAGTGCTTTTTCAAGTCTCGAGTGAACATGCCTTAAGAGAGCCTGTGCTTTGACTTAGTGATTGCTGGGGATGTCCTTCTCTGCAGTGTCTGCAACTTGGCATTTTTTTCCTCTCTGTTCCTCTCTGGAAATGGAAGGACAAGTGGAACAGGATATTAGAAAACACTGCAAAAGGGAATGTTAAGTTTGGCTTAATTAAGAAAGACCACATTGCTGGAGTTATTAACTGCAAATTCTCTTGAGAGTAATTCCAGGGGAGATTGAGTTACTGCAGACCTTAGCCTGATCTGAATGGATGGCAATGTTTTAAATGGCAGCACTGAGGTTATGTGTGTGTGTGTCTCTGTGTCAATCAGATCCTGGATTTCATAATTTCACAAATTAAATTCCTTCTTTTATTCAATTAGTGTGTTAAAGGCATTGCTTATTGCAACTCTGATCATCTGGCCTGATTACACAGAGCATTAGCTCTGGTCACGGCACATCCAGGGAGCAAAGCACGGGGCTGCTGTGCGTGACTCCAACCATGGCAGAGGAATTGAAGAAATTCTCATTTCTCATTTAGTTTATGGCACAGCTGAACTGGTGTGAATCTCAACTGGTGTGTGGTTGCTCACACTGCAGGGTGCTGTAATCATCTCCTCAGGACCCTCCTGCTGTGTGTGCCTCTGGAGTGGTGCAGGGAGCCACCTGCAGTGCAGGTGCTGTGCTGTGTGTGGCTCTTCATACCTGGGGGAGCCCAAATACCCCTCAGGGCATGTTCATGCTGATTCATCACCCTGATGAGGCACATACATGTTTCCAGCCTCTGCACTCACTTGGGATGAGACAGCCTGCAGGCAGGCACTGTGGTTGGATCACTTCTTGATCTTGGATGTGACATCTCAAAGCAGAAAAATGGTGGGTTCCTCCCCTGCTACACAGCAGTGACTGTTGTAGTGAAAAAATCCACAGCAAAGGAGAAAAGGAGCCTCTTTGTTGGAAGAGTTGATTGTGTGAAGAGTCCAGACTGTCTTTCAGACCAGCACATTAAGGGTTGTCAATGCAGCTACTTACATGTCAAAAAGATTTCTGAGATCTTGGCTGTGTTGAATTTTTTTTAGTGCCAAGCAACTTCTAATAAATAGTCCCCTCCTGGGGACTGGGTCCATAGAGATAGCAAATAGGTCAAGGGGCTTGCTACCGGTTGCTGCTGTTAATGTTTTGTTTTCCCTGAAAATTTGGCTTTCTCTTAGGACAACTTAGATTAAATTTCTCCATGTGGAAAATGCAAGATGCTATGAAGAAACAGAGCAAATCAGACATGGCAGTGGCCCAACAGATCACAGCAAGAGGTCAGTGTTGAACCACACTTGCACACACCTGGAGGGTGCCGGGCAGCTTGCCCTCCCCCGGAGGCTTTGTGGCCACGGGGAAATGAGGGGCACAGGCCCAAGGTGTGGGGGACATCTTTATTGTGGTTGTTGGCAGAGACCCACTGTAGCCCCATTACATGTTCTCCAACAAGGCTTATCTTGCAGTATATTGTCTACATCCCTCCACCTACAAGGAGAACACAACCAAACATCTTCCCCATCTACTTCAGAAAAGAATGAGACAGAAAAGCAACCGGTAATATATCTGACTGTATTTCAAAGTTGTTGATTGTAAACAAACTTTGTCGAAGAAATAAAATCACATGACAAGATATCAGAGTGATACTATAAATCCATTTTGTTATTGTTGCCACACTTCACATTTTTGGAACTCAGAATTTAGCTCATGGTGTACAAAACTTGTAAAAATTTATTGCAAGCGTGCCTTTGTGTAGAACAAAACTGGTGTCACAAAAGTAGTTCCCTCTCCTATGCAGAAATACAGTTGTGTATCTCTTACTATGAAGACGTCACACACCTGCATTACCTGAAAGACTTGGCTGTTATAAAATTGCTTTGAGAAGGTTTTAAAAAAGAAAATAAAAGGGGGGGGGGAGAAAAAGCAATTTGCAGTGTATGGTTTACCTCTGGAATTTAGGCTTTCAACAGGAATCTTTAGAATTATAAAGAATATGGAACTTTGCAACAGAACTGCAGTTGATGGTGTGAGCACAGCTCAGTGGTCTTGAAAGCCCTTGGCCAGCTAAGGCCCATCCTCATGTTTGGTACCATCACTGCATTTGATGGAATGCAAGTTGCACACATTGAAAATAAATGAAAACAAAACGTCAAGGGGGAGATTCCTTTTCCAGAATCCCCATTGTTCCTGTTTCTACTGTGGTGCTTCCACAGTCTGTTGCTTCCATGCTGTGCTGACATGCAGCAGCGCTGTGACTCCAAGGCTGATGACTACTGAACATGTATAGTATAAGGAAAGGCAGGGAGTGAGGCCAGGGATGTAGCTAAAGCAGGGTTTATGTTGCTAAAGCAGCTGTGCAGGACTGGTTGTGTTAAACATCAGCCTTTTCAATTCAAAGGCAGCAGGGAAGGGGAGTACACATGCTGGAATTCTGAGAGTTAGAAGGGATCACCCAGCTTTTCTCCCTCCACGTGCCCAGCCTCTGAACTTTCCTCTGCCTTCTCAAACCCGCTGTTCCCCTTGAACTTTTCCTTGCGTCAGACCATGCTGATTAACCTCACCTTTAAAGAATCAGATTAATCTCTGGCATAAACCTGAGTTTTGTTATCTCTAATTTCACTCCCAGATCATGGGGTCAAGCTATTTTTTTTTTATGTCAGGGTACTGAAATGCCAGGCAAAGCTTTGGTTTATGACTAGAAGAAAAATCCAACTTGCAAAAGTAAGTCCAAGACACCTGCAAACTGTTTTCCATCAAATGAGTAACTCCATTTCATAGAGACATGCACACTGTTCAGCAGTCACATTTTGCATACACCTTGACACAGACCGAGAACAAGACTATAAATTGACTTTGACACCAGTGGGTTGAGGTTCTGGACAGCTGAACTTAGAGTACTGTGCTTTGCCTTTCAATTTCTAGGCTTTTTTTGGGAACTGCTGGAAATAGGTCAAAATGCTCTGAAGTGCAGAGCACACTGTAAATACTTGAAGCGTGAAAGCATTTGCCAGTTTCTTTATTTTAGGAACAAAGTTGCCAGAGCTGGGAACAAACTGCATAGGACTGGCATCTTCCCTTCCTCTGAAAAACTTCTGAGACTAATTGACTATGAAGTCTGTTTGTCCAAGGAGCTTGGATCCCAAATTACACTTCTCTCTCTCATTTATTTATCCAGTCAGGTCTTGCACATTGTGGTCCTACAGCACGACTTGATGGTTCTCTCCCACTAGGTTCTTCATCCAGGTCCCCCAGGCATTCAAGGATTGTTCAGTTACAGCAAATGATGATTTCATGGGTAAGATTTTTGCTTTATATATCATGTGGACCATGTCGACATCTCGTACAAACAATTATTACTTCAGAAAAGTCATATAAAAGGGGTCTACCACTTAAGGCCTTTTTGTGATACCTAAAAGGTGTTCATCACACCCATCAGAGTGAAAGGGTTTAAAAAAACCAAACCAAAATACAAAAAGCTCCCCAGACCTTGTCAAAGGCCCCTCTCTGACATTGCTCCAGAGCAGAGGACTGTTACAGCCATTCCACTTGAAGCAGGGGGTGTGGTGGTGCTGATGCTTTGTGTCCACATGAACCTGATGGGGCAGCACTAAGGGGGCAAAGTAGGCAACACCCTCACAGTGATTGCATCAGTACAGGCTTCAAAGACAATACCCTGTTTCATCTGAGAACTGCAATAGAGGAGAAGCAAAGCAATGCTATAAAAGTAAACTCAAGGGACAAGTCTGTTGTCAACTCTTGCAGACTGACCAAGAACCTGTGGGATGATTAGGATGTGCTTTAAATGCATGGAATGAGGGAAGCAAAGGAAAGCATAGGGCAGGAAACTTCTCCAGGGCTAGATTTCTGAAGAGACAGAGCTGTTGGTCAAAAGGAGACTCTTTTTGTTCAAAGCACAGCAATTCTTAACTGTTTCCCAACAGTGATATGATGATACAGGGATGCTTACAGTTTGTAGTGCTTCTGGAAACAAAGGTAGCTTAAGGAAGAAATGTTACAAGAATGAATACGTATCAAGTAGCACTGGTGACAGGCTTGCATTTGACCAGATGTCAGTGCAAATATCCTAGTTAATATTAGGCTGAATATATACCTGTTTTGAGCTTAGAGTTCCTTGCCTTGCTGAACCATTGCTAACAGTCCTTCTATGCATGAATGTTTTTCTCAGGCAGAGATGAGCTCTTGTTTTACAACCAACCAGTCTAACATCAGTCCTAGCAAGAAGAAAGTGCCACGGCAAACACCACAACAGAAATGGATGGAAGGCTTCATATGCCATCCAAGTCTCAGTGACTTTTCTCAACTCAGTAATTCTTTGTCTGAATTTCACATTGATTGCTGGACTATGTTTGAGCTTCAGACTCTCCATTTCTCCTCTAAGTTCCTGTAGATTGGTTGGGGTCCTATGTTTTGCCATGCTTTTTTCTTACTTTCTGTGCAGCTTGGTTTTGACTCAGCATGAAGGATTCTGTGCTAAGTCTCACAGCCCTTACGTCACAGGGGAACTGATATTTGGCATGCTCTCATTTCTAATTTGGAAAAGTGCATTTTGAACAAGAACCGAGTCACTGAAAACACAGAAAATGGCCTTAATCTCAGAAGTGCAAACTCCACTTACCAGTTTCATCACCTCACCTTATCTGTGCTGTGCCTTGGTGTCAAATAGGAAAGGGGAAGCTCCTACTTCAGAAGCTAATGATGTCTCATGAGCAATCCTTGCTTGGAAAGTACAACAGATGCACAGAATTATCAGTGCAGTATAATCCTTACAATCAGCTCTAGGACCAGGGGACTAAGGCATGTAAGAATGAGATACTGGAGGCTTCCTTCACTACTCACTAGCTCAAGGCAGACTACTAAATAATTGTTAGAAGGAAAATAACCTCTCCAGGAAAAAAAAAAAGGAAATAAAGAGGTCATGGAAATATAGCTGGACATAAAGAATGGGAATGCTTTTTGAGTTGCTGTCCTTAATGTCAGCCTGGCAACAGCTAAATTACTTTTTCTCTAGGAATTATCTGAAGAAAACTAGGTTGTACTACTATAAATTAGGATTCTTGGACTACTTGTAAATATAGAAGGGTTGGGGATAGAGAATAGAAATGGAGATGAGATTTCTTTATTTTGTGCCCTAGTGTCAATTGCACAGATGGGCTGAAGTAAAAAGTGGCATAGTTTCTGCAAGCCCTTGAAGCATTTTTCAACTGAGACGACAGTGGAAACCACTTCACAGTGGCTTCTAAGCTCTAGTAAGTGTTGTATCACACACTGGGAAAAGAAATGTTTTCTAAGAATGGATCGTGGCACGACAGACATTTCTTGAAATTACGGTGCATAGAAGGTGGTCAGTATGTCTTACTGATGGTCTCAGTTCTTTGAAACAAAGTTTGCATACCATAAATAAGTCATTAGCAGTTTTCAGAAGTACACGTGAATGAAAATTGCATTCAGCAGGAGAGAAACGAGCCGTGCTGTGCTGCCTTGGCTACTTCAGCGTCAAACTTTTTTTTCTTCTGAGAAAGTTTAGAGACATTCCTCTATGACCTGGCTGAGAATTCTACTGTGTTTTATCTACTGCTGAGTTTTATGGTCTCTTACTCAGATTGTCTTAAGGCTACAAAGAAGCCCCCCAAACAACCCAAACTATCATTTCACAAGCCATTGCACAATTAGACACACACACACATACACACTATAACTAGCATCCTTGCACTGCTTTGAGACTAAACTCCCCTCCCTCCCCCCAACTTTAACTAGGGAGAAGCTTTAGTGTTATGAGCAGGTGGGGAACCAAATCTGAGTAAGCCAGTTTGCAGTAAAGGAAATGCTACACAGGCTGAGCTGCAGTTAACAAACTTTAGCCTTTTAAAAACAATTCAATTTCTTCCTTAGTTACTTTGACTCCGTTATAGTAACAAGAAAGTGCAAGATACTTTTTCAACAAGGAGAAATCATAACTTTCCCCAACCCTATCCACTTCCAGTCAATAAACAAAAAAGATGAGGGGGAAGAGTCATCTGTATATCTAGACTATGCTTTGGTGGCTTTTGCTTGTTGGCTTCAAGAGCCAAAATTCAGGCATTTTGTACATATAAATATATATATAAATATTTTTGCTTACTCATGGAATGTTTGTGCATGTTTAGGACACCAGCTCAAAATGATGAGGTATGGTTAAGGCTAAGAAAATGAAATTCATTGCAAAGCTATAATTTTGTCTTCATTTTTCTCCTTTGAAAAGGAGACTAAAGCATCTTCCCTGTAATAGTCAGCCACTGTGTAATCCCCCATCAACACCAATTCTAGGGAAAACTACTCAGGACCCAGTCCCTGAGGCAAAAAGCTAGGACCTCATGATTTGAGCTCAAGTAAATAATCCACATAATTAACAGCATACATTAGTGACAAATTAAATTTTCCAAGGCCTCAGACCTACTCTCACCTGAAAAAGAAAAGGCATTTTCCTTATGGGATGGCCTAGATCGAGGCTTTTAAGCATACATAGTAATGTAACAATTGGCCAAGGGCTCCAGATTTATCCCAGGGGCCCACAGTACAGCTGGAGAGTGCTCTGCCTACTCTTCAGAAATGTCAAGATGCTCCGAGGTGGTCTTGCAAACTACGTCATCTTCACTGAGAGTGGGTACCTTCCAAAATGCTCCAGCAGGGCAGGGCAGTGCAAGGAAGCAACTATTGTTCATTCAAGCCATCCCATCAGCCAAGTTCCAGCCAGACCTTTCTTTATTGTCCCATAAAAAATTACGGGATATAATGAACTAGTAGTTACTCTTCCTGATCCAATATCAGCTGGCATTGTCTAAAGCAGGGAGCAATAAAAACACCATTTGCCTTTTGGTACCTCTTGGAAATTTCCTGGAAAAGGGAAACTCTGGGCTTATATTGCTGAACATTTGTTTTTCATGCTCCAGGCTAGCTCCTCTCTCTGAATATTTACAAGACTGACAAGAACCAGCTATCACACACAGTCTGAAGAGGGGTAGTCTCAGTTCTCTGCAGGGCTACAAAGTTTTTAACTCTTCCTTGGGTTCCTATGCAGCTTGACATTGTCAAGGACTAGAGAGGTACAAACACTCTTCCTCCTTTTAAGGCTAGGAGGCCTCAGTGCACAAGGTGTTGTCCTTTCTCCCATGGTTTCTGGGTGGAGACCTTGTGGACTGAGAAGTGAAAAGGGATGCTTAGGAATCCCACTTTTGTACATTGTGTAGGTGGAGCAGGATGTGTGGGGAGGCTCCAGGCTGTATCACAAGTAGACCCACCATGGAGTTGGCCATTCCCTTAGTCTCCTTGCAACCAAGTGAGATCTGCCTCTAAGTCTACTCCAAAAAATAAGACTTTGGTGGCAACAGAAAGCTGTCAGTGCAAGGATACTCTGTGGGCTAGTCATTAATTTACCAACCCCTGCTGGATTCTTTCTCTGTGTTATTAGTTACATGCTTTGCATTTGCACATTGCATAATGAGGAAATCTGAGGAGTTACCAAATTCATGTTGGTTACCCTCTATTGCCTCTTGCCAGATAGACACATATAACTTGGTGAGATTTACAGTGATAAATCTATCACTCCATTCCTCTTGATTCAAGTCATTCTTCGGTAAAACTCTTCAGGCTTGGGGACCTAAACCAGCTGGACCTCGAAGCAACATGGTTTCTCATCACATAAGTTGATGCAATTCTGTGTATGTTCATCACTGCTAACCTTTAGAATACAGAGATTTTCACTGATTGTGTTGTGGACTAAAATCAAAGAAATGTAGAGGGCAGAGTACTATTTCACCTCAGTATCGATTCTCCCATTTCAATCATACCCCTCTCTCGTGCACATTGTTTTATGAAGCTCCAGTGGCCTTCAGATTCCACCAGGACCAAAACATGGCATTTCAGTGTTGGCCACCAGCTCATGACAATGCTTGTCCTCTTCAGTGTTACTAAGAACAGAAGAACTCTTTGGGCTTGCTCCGTTTTTGCGAGGTTTAAGGTCTGGTTGCAACTGGACTTCCTTTTGTAAAACACAATGCTACGTTATTTTGCTAAACATGTAATCTGCTTAATTACAACTACTGTGACAAGCCCTGAATTCTAACAAAAAGAAATCCTACAGAACACCCCACAGTGATAATGGGCAACACACAGCTATTAGTGACTTTTTTTTCTTCCTGCCAACTGTTTGTCAAATGAAGTTCTAAAGTGGAACAAAAAAGTCTTGACAGTTACAAAAGAAAAAGCAGGAAACTGTTGTTCCTAAAACCTTAACAGTCCATTGCATTAGCTTTTTAAGCAACACTTAAGATACAGTTGAAATAAAAAAAAATAGTTGTTATACTCTGATTTCTCACCTGTACACTGACCGTGGCAGTTAAGATGTGAGGCAGTATCACTTAATGGTTTATTCACTGTTAATGCTTACAGTATTAATCACTGTTTGTTTGTGTATAAAATGTTTTGTCCTGGTTAATAAAGAAAATTGATGTAATGTATTTTCATTTTAAATTCACTAATGTATTTGGTTTCTCCTAATCTTTCTGTGTACTAACTGGGATCAAATTGCCTTACATTACACTAATAAAAACAGGAAAAAGAAAAAAAACACAGAAAGAAAAATCTTGACTGGTCCTCAGTTCCTGGCTGCCTGCCTGTGAAGGTTTTGTTTGTCAATATGGTTGCTTCAGTACTCATGTATCTGAACTGCTCTGTTTATGACTCTGGGAGGACAGCAGCGATGCCCTCCAGGCTGGCAGGCACCCTCAGCCACAGCCCATCTGCAGACTTATGTTGCTTGTCCCAGAATTCAATAACTTCCAGTAAGATATAGAGTTGTCTGTAGTACCCCTCTAGGACTGCTGAGCTGTGCCAGCTTAGGACAAGCTCTTGGCCCAAGAGGAACTTCACAAGATGACCCTGTTCAACAAATAGTATTGAGATGATGATTCAAGTCTTTTTGGGGTGTACAGATTCCCACAGGGCATTCACATATGCAATTTTGTGTCAGCTTTTCCAGTGGCACTTTCTGCACAACATGTTTGCATCCAGCTGCTACCAGGAACAAAGTTTCCACCTCTCTAGTGGCATCACTTGGCATTTTTGGATGACAGCAGTGGTGGTGGTGGTGGTGTCACAAGTTCCTTGCTTTGCCACTCCAGGTGTGGTATCTTCTGCTTACCCTCCAGCCCCTGCCTATGCCACCAAGAACAATGCATCAATGGGAGGGTGAGGTGTCTTCCAAGCCCAGAAGCTCCTTTACAAGTCTCTCGCCAAACTGTGCGCGGCTGTACCTGGTCACGTGGTAGGCCTCTGACATTTTGTAGAGGATGTAGGCATTATTTATAGCAATGCTGATGGCAAACCAGAATACTTGTTGCCAGGTCTTGTTTGGTTTGTGAGAAATGAAATACCTAAAAAGCCAAGAGAGGAGAGAAAAACACTGTTCAGCCAAACAATTGCAGCTGGGATGCAAGAAATAACCCCAGACACAAAGGAGAAGCAGAAGACTAAAAACCTAGTTCAAGTACCATTTTAAGAAATTTTGTACAATGCATTCAACAGTCATTTACAGCTAATATTCACAATTTTGGAAATTCCTAGTAGTCTCTAAACGAACAGACTTCCTTGCTCTCAGATGCTCTTCTGAGCTTGAAGAAGTTGGAAGAAGTTGCTTGCTTCAGCAACACACTCAACTCTGTATCACTCCATGTAATTAAGAGTACTGATAAATATTCCTTGAGCTTACCTATGACAAACATCCACATGATGAGAGCTGTGGGTCTGAATCCATTAATTTATAACTAAAAAAGTGCCTCAGGCACATTACATTGCAGTTTTGGGAAGCTTACTGGTGCTTCTCATCATGTTTATTGTGAGCAAAGAATGATTTCTGCTGCTGTCAACAGTATGTGGGAGGATGTGGGTGTAGAGCCAGAGTGCACAGTGCTGGTGTGTGGAGCACTGCTCCATAACGCAGAACTGGAAAGGATTGACATCCTTATATTTAGGTTCTGACTAATTCTAGGACTGCCAGAATATTCGTTCTTCAGTCATAAGATTTCCCACTTTTCTACTTCCATTTTTAAAGTAACCATTTAAATCTACTACCTCAGCTCTTTTCCGTATTGATTTCCTCAAATCAGATCCCAACATCAGTCTCTAGTGACCACTTCCCCCTCTTACTGAATTCTTGCTGCCTTGCCCAGAATTGCCTTTAAAACTCCATGCTGCTTTTTCTCTCCTCAATTTTTAGTTCTTGAAATCTTCTGCACCTCATTGCTGTTCCCATAACCAAGCTTCACTATTGCTGTTCTTACTCATTTCTGTTTCTCCCTGCTACTTTTACAGCTAACACTGAGGATCCCAGTGGGAATTCAGAAGTCAAAAGTTCTACCTTCTGCCCTCTATGATCATGTAGATCAGGTTTACATGCACAACTGAATGGCTTTTTTCTTCTGGCTCCAGGTGACACAAATATCACCAGGACAGATAATCAAGTAAACATCATCTCCTGCTAGGGGTGGAGAGCTGAGCTAGCCTGAGAGATTTGAGGGGCTGGTAGCCCCTTTTTGAATTCTCTATTTAACCTTCAATTTGATGTGGCCAAGAGCATCAGCCTGCTGACTCACCCTCGAAACTCAAATGTCTCAAAAGCAAGATGCTAAGGACCTATGTCTCAACATCTTTTTCTGACTGGTGGATGTGCAGATAGAACACTAGCAATGCAGCTCTTGCCCTTGTGCAGATCCACCTTCTGATCTTTGACAAACAGAATTTTTGTCAGAGACTCAGTGAAAGCAGGATTGGGCCCTCAGATGCAGCTCAACATGAAGAACTCAAACATTGCAGGAAGAGCAAAGGTGTGAAAGGAATACACACATGCATGCACATATTCTTACTTACTTGCTGTATTTGTCATCATATTTGCAGATATAGCTAAGGTGAGCAGCAAAGGCTTCAACTGCCAATGGACATGGAATTTCTCCACTTTTTCTCTTAATTATAACACCTGCATCAATCAGAAATATAAGTCAAATTAACATACTAAGTTTAGTAGTTAACAGATATGGTTTCTATATACAGTTTTTTATAAAATAAATCTAATTGACAGGTTGTGCCCTAAAACTAGGAAGTTATCTGTTTAATGTTCTTCCCATCGGTGGTACACTTAGCAAGTGGAAGGGGAAGAAGATAGATCATTTTTCAGCTGGAAATGAAGAGATGTTAGACACAAACATCTTTGCCATATATTCAGAAAAAACCACACATTGCTGTAGTCCCACAGTAGCCCTTTACAGGCAGTTATTAGTCTCTCCTCTTTTGGTTCACAGTAAGTTGTGGTCACCCTTAGAGCAGTGACTTGGTGTTATATGCTTTGAGTTCTGAAGTCCCTAATGAGTCCCTTGAAATTAAATCCTTTCCTTACCTCCACCTGTGGGGACCAAGAGCAACATTATCTCCACTTCACTGGGTACTAATTAACATAGAGAAGAAAATACAGTAAGAAGGAGGCAACTGGATAAACTCAGTCAAAATAGAGGCAGTGCTGGTGGGTGAGTTGAAGGAACCACACAGTGCCTTTGAAATGAAAAGCAGCCTGATTCCTGCTGTGAAGAGCCAGTGCCCAGATGTACACTTAGGTTGCCTGATGGAACTAAGCACACATTTCTCTGCCTGTAACTGACGCTTCCTGCCCTGCCTGGTCAGCTGCCTTGGTAATTCAGCTCATCATGGGGGATGATATCCTGCCTACAGCAGAAGTCTGTGGGAAGGTGACAGGGCATCTGTGGCCACCTATGAACCACTCTGCATTGACAAAGATGTGATGCCTAGAACAGGTTACTCCAAAAATGGGCCCCATTCCCTCACATGGTCTGTCTTTTACTATACTGTTAGTATAGAAGTCTGTTCCCTAAATTTGACTTTATGTCCCTACAAAGTTTAATGGTCAGCTCTTCAGGGTATAGGCCACCATTTCTCTATGCCCCACTGTCTAGTGAGGATCCTTATTCTCTCTCCAGCACAACACTATGTTTTTCAAGTCTAGAGAAGCACAGGTTTGTTGCATCCTTTCTCAGTATCATTTCAGTACAGGTAGAATTCTGGGCTTTCTCATTTCTCAAGCCTTCAAAAAAACTTTCATTGCCTTCCTTCTGCCAAGTGTTTTACAATCATCCCTAAAATGCTACTCACGTTCTGATTATAGACTTCACTATTTCATTCCTTCAGCTGGAAGTCTCATTCCATCCATTATCTCTGCCAAGCCCCCTGTGCTGTCCTAGTTGGCAAACTCTATTTTGAAGCAAGAATTGCGACACATACTAAATGTCATGTTACAGCTGAGCCATGCAGCAACTTATTTGGGTCTTTAAAGTCTGATTTTTCAAGAGTGCAAAATGATATCCCCTCTAAATTTTTCAATACACTCTCCTTTGACCTCTGCCTCTCCGAGCCAAGTGTAAATGTAGCCCAAGGGATGGTGGTGGGGGGGAAACCAATCAAATAAATAAAACCTTTGTTACATTCATGTAATTATTACAGTGTGGCTTTGATCCTTTTAATGAGTACTACAAAAATCTGACCAGCATGAGGTAAAAAGGACTGATACATCACCAGCCTGCTGCATCAGAGCTGCAAAATCACTTGACCTGTCACTAGCAGGGCAGGTCAAGAAAGGGTAAGTATGTTGTGAGTACCAGTGTTTTATAAAAAAAAATAAAAGTCCCCTTCTTTCTTCTCTTGGTCTTCTCTCTTTCTTTCCCTTCTCTTCCTTTGGGAATTTCTATTTTCTTTGCCATTTGCTTTGTATTCATAATTCTTAAAAGAATGCATTGCAGTGGCACCTGTATGGGTACTGTATATTGCCTCTCACTTTCTGTTATATTCCACATAACATTCCCCTGTTTTGAGAATATAGATAGCTTTATAAGCACGCTACTTTTTAGCCTCTCCTAGCCTTGTTTTGTGCCACGGGTCACCTCCCCAGGGAAGACAACTGCCAGAGCTAGGTCATTCCTAGCTGCAGATTTCTGTGGCAAGCAGCCCCAAGCCAGCCCCAAGCCAGCTGACTCACTGGCACATCCGTTGAGCTGTTTCCCCTCCTGGTCCTCCCCCAGCATCGCTGTGTGCCCATCCCTGGCAGCACTCCAGGGAACACACCGCCTGTGCTGCAGCTACAGCCTGCCTTTGCCTCCATGCTGGAAGAGCTGCTGGCTTCCATGCTGTCACCATAGGCAGGCATCAGCTTTTGGTATTTTTTTAAACCTTCTTTCCTTTTAATTGAAATTTTTAAACTGTATGCTCATCAAGCAAAGCTTGGGAAATACCACCCCAGAAGAAACATGCAGAAAGACAAAGGTTTGTTGAGACATATGTTTGCTTCCTCAAAACATTTATTCTAAGCCTATCTGTGACTTTACAAGCTAGAATCATGGGTTTTTAAAAAAAATGTGATCTCATTAATACTTGCACTTGCATCCATCTTGGCAAACACTGAGATTTCATAACAACGTAACAGAGGACACACTGCATGGTCCAATTGCTATATTGCTTTCTATCAGGACTTTGATTTGTTGCAGTTCTTGACCAGAATTGCAAGCAGTCAGCATTGTACAATGTCTGATGCTCAAGGTCTTCCCATCAGGGTCCTCCAGGCCCATACCCACTTGTAGCATACTTGGACACAACCCACTGACTGGAGGTTCACACAGCACACATAATAAAGTTGAAACTCTCAGCTCATCCATCCTGAAACATACTTTTTAACATTACCCTTTTTTCCCCAGACTTTCCAGTTCTGGGTCAATCTCACAAGTTGATTTTTTTAGCGAACTAGACTTGTCACCAGACACCACTAACTCCAACTTCTACTGGGCTAAGGACCACACAGGGACTGAAACAACTGCCTCATACAATTGTGATGGCTCCACATCATCTCCCATCTTCTCACAAGTCACTTGTGAGATGCCAACATGTCATTTGCAGCTTTTTAGTCCTTGCATATGTGGCCCAAGCTTTGTTTTCTACCCTTAGTTGTTGTCTGTTTAGCTTCTAAGTAGAGCTACATGGTGAAGACCACCTGTGAAAGTTTTCAGAAAAAGTGGTACTTAAAAGATCTTGGGTTCAACAGTTTTTTGCTAAAGATATTAATCTGGTCACCCTGCTGCACAGCAAGTGAGGCTGCTCCGACTGCTCCACCCTGCTATATAGGAAAAATAGAAAATACTGTAGACATTTCTAGAACATACTAATGGAGATGTTAGGAAAGTGGGCACCAGATCTAAAGTGAAAAAACAAAAATGCAGCCTTGTCCCATAGAGGGGGAGGTTTGGGCCAGCACAAAGATCATCTGCTTTATTTACTCTCTAGGGGTCCCAATCTCTTTTGACTTCTCAGTTCTTCTGCAGTACAGGCACAATTCAAAATTAAGTTAAAGCTTAAGGGAAATTTAAAATGCAACCAGATTTTGTTCTAGAAAGAAACTACATACTGGATAGCAGAAAAGCAAGACATTTTTGCAAGACTAAAGGAATAACACTCAACCTTTAAGTATCTGAGATGATGTATTATGACATGTTGGTTTCAACCATCCATAATAAATAACCTACTGCATCTAAGAACAGTATTCATAGATCAGCTCTGACAAGCGTAGCATCCCCCTGATGCCTCTGGCTAGGGTGTCTCTGGCTAGAGTGCACTCTGAGGACAGACAGGATTTACCTTTCTGACTTTCCTCTACATTGTAATAAATATCTAATTATGAGGTATATCCACCTCTTTTCTCATTTTAAGCATTCTTTTGGCCATCTCTTGCCTTCTGATTTTAAGGTTTTCTCTTCATGGCCTCCTCCAACCCATAAACATTTATGCTTAACCGAGTGCAAACACGCACCGTGCATCATCAGGCAATTCTACTGGTGCCAGACTCTGCTCAGATACCCTGGATGAGTTTTAATCCCCTTTGTCCCTACCTCCTCTCCCATCTAACACGTGCTCAGCAGGTCTACTCTGCAGGCTTGCCTCAAGGAGCATAGATTCCTCTTCTTCCTCCTCTACATTTTCATGCTTTAGAGGAGACTTTGGTGGTCCAGCTTCAAGTTGGCTTAAACTAGCTTTGCTGCACTGACTTTAGAGATGCCAAATCAGAGGCAAGCAATCTGGTCTCTTGCCTTCCCACTGAGTCTCCATCTGTTCCCAGGTCTTTGCTAGAGACTCTCATTCGCCAGTATCACTCTTTAAAAAGTCAGTCTCTGTTTTCTGCTCTGATTCACCGTGAACTATGTCAACTGTCCCAGCCAGCATTTGGTGAGCAATGTGTTGGGCAGGTCTTGTCCATCCCACATAATCAGTGGATGTTAAACTACCTCACACACACAACCTACAATCCCATATATGCCAAAACAGACCAGAGGTCAATCACAGGCACAACAGCTAACACCTCCACATGCTCCCAGCAAGGATGCTGCCAGCACACTCTGCTTTAGGTCCCCCTTTTAATGGGGCATTTAACACTGATGTTTACAAACAGAATATTTTTCTAATAATATTTATGAATTATAACCAAATGCTCCATTGTTGTCTATAAAAAACAGTGGACATGTAGTGATAGCTCTTGTCCAGTTAGTGTTGCTGAATAAACTAAATCCAGCAAAGTGAACAAAGAAAACAGCACAACTCCTGATGGTGAATGCCCCACATGGGGAACAACACTGTTTCAGGGACTGGCTTTAGCAGAGTCTCCAAAGTGTTGCATTTCCTTCACATACATATTTTCAGTATTTATGCTCAGACACCTGTCCATTTGAGTCACCAAGTCCTCACTCCACTGCAGTGCCAGCAGAATTCCTCAGGATGAGCCACACTTTGCTAAGGTAATAACCTTTCTGGCAAGTCATTAAACAACACACTAAGTCAGTTTCTCAGCTTACTATACAGTAATTATCAGCCTTGTCTTTGCTTTTGTAGTTTGTACACAAATGTGAGAGTCACTAGGGATTCAGAAAATGAGTGTAGAAGATGCCTTTGAATTGATGGCTTTACATTTAAAGGTTTAGGTTATTCTTATTTGTCTCCAGCAGTTATATATATATCTGATTAATAAAAATTATAAGAAACTGAAAAAATATTTTCACTGGAAAACTAATTTCAAGGAGTTAGGTACTTATATTGCATTTAACAGAAGTTTCCACATGTTCGTAATATCATCTATATACTTTGAAAAATTAAAAGGTTTCAGTAGCAAGAAGCTCTCTTGCCATTATTTGAACTATCCAAATTATCTGTTTTGGTTTCTTTTCATCAGTTGTTAAAATCAATTTAACATACAACAGGAAACCTTAATTATATTTACTTCTGGCAAAAAGACATTTGTTTGTGACTAAGTTTTTACCGGGTAAGACAAATTAATTGTAGGATCTGCTTAGAGTTCTAAGTACATCATGATATTTTTATTAATTTTTCTGCAGCAGCAATCCTACAAGATGCTTCGCAAACAGGGCTAGTATAGTCTTATACAATAATCATCTTTTCCCTTCTCTGACCATCAGCAAAGGTATAATCTTTATACCTAAAAGTATACTGCCTCCACCAGCTCAGGCAAAGGGGGGTGCATTAGCAGTAGGTTTTTAACATTTGTATGAGAAAAAAGAATGGCTGAAGGAAGACACAAAAGGGAAGTAATCACTACTGCTACTGTGTATCTAGGATGTTATGATCAATTATGATCAAGCTCTTTGTTCAGGCTTATTATCAAGCTCAGTGACTCATTTTGCCTTGTGACATAAAGCATGTGCACTTTTGAGATGAGAAGTAGGAGTATTACTTACCTTGTTGAACCGGTGAGTAGGCGTTGGTCAGAAAACGAAAGTGCCCTTTATTGTACCAGCAGATCAAGGACATGTTTCCCTTCATTCTTATTCTGTACTGCCCTCTGGACTGTGGAATTTCAGAATTGTTCAGCATGGATGGAGGTAGGCCTGTGCAGTCACTCTTCCTGGTGCTCAGCAACCCACAGCAGTAAATCTCTGCATGTGAACAAACATATTCCCCATCAGCAAGCCATTGCATGGACCCAGAGGGCAAAAACAGCAGAGCAAGTCTGAATGACCTTAGCAGGGAAAGAACTCGCCCTGCAACCTTCTAGTCCAACAGATATGTCAGTCAGCTGGTTTTCTTCTGTAATACCAAAGGTTTTTGTCCTATATTGGTGTCTCTCGAAGCAGAGACAACTGTAGAAAGTCTGATCTTTTGATTAGATGTATTGACACCACCTGCATAGTCATGATGAGATGACAACAAAAATAATTTGGGGTATCTTCCTAGCAATAACATCTACAATCTGTGTAATAGTCTTCATAACATGTTTAAAATTGGTCTGAAAAAAAACCCAACAGTGAGACACTTTATGGGACAAATCAGAATTTATTATCCAAGACAGTCTTTGATGTTTAACTAAGAGAATAAATTGTGGAGGGAGAAGAGAGGTAGGGAAAGCTACAGAATCTTAGATGTTAACTGAAATAAATTCCCCTACATGACTCCCATGATGCTTTTAATCACAATATACATATACATAGGTGACAAACTCTGGTTTAATCTGCTGCTTTCACTGTCTTGCCAAGTTCTTGAATTTCAGCTCACTGCTCCTTGCACCTGCCTCATCTGGTTTGTTAAGGAAATGCTGCTTAAGCAGTTAAAAACTACTGAAATTGATTTAAAAAATGCATATTCCAGAAGGATGGAGAAGATGGAAATACAAGTTCAGTGAAAACTAATTTTAGGGAAAGGAGATAAACCACAGAGTGCCCTAGCTCAGCAAGCACTGATCTTGTCCTACATAGACATCAGAAACTCTGCAGGTGATACAGTCTGATGCTCACAGCTTCTTGACCTGTGAAAGAGGCAAAAAAAATAAAATCTAACACCACAAAACACACCTCAGTGCAGCCAGGTGGGCACAAACAAGATTTGGAAACAACATTAATAATGATGCTTGAAATTGTCATTAGGCTGTGAAATAATAACAGCCTGTTTCTGTTAGTCCAAAAGCAGCAGATCTTCTTGATCAAATTTTTCCAAGGAAAGCTTGAATGGAAATTTCCCTGGTCTCCCTTGGTTTTGTGTTAACCCACTTGAGTGGAAAAAAACAGTGGGCATGGAAACAGGTGACATCTGTGCACATCTTGTGGTGATTTAAATCTCATCTGTCAGCTAAATCTGCTTGATCAAATTTTCCATTGTGCCAAATTTTGCATGTTATCCTTACAGAGGAAATGCAAAGTCAGAATACAGTGGTTTTCTCTAAGTGTGTTACCTCTGTTCTTGTGTTTTCTTTTATGTGGTTCTTCTGCCTCCATCTTTCTGGAATGACCTAAGCCCTTGAGTGCAGGTGCAACCTTCGTCCTTGGTTCATATAGTGACTGGCATGCTGAGCATCCCCTCAACAGCACACAGATACTACAGGAATACTAATAAAAAACCTGAAAATACTCATGAATTGGTCCAGTTGCTGTGGACAGATCTACAAGGAGCTATGGTGCTCTCATCAGAAATTTAAGCCATTGATGTTAGAAGGTCAACCAACACAGCAACTTCATTCTCAAGGAGGAAACCTGCACTCCATTGGTTACTTCTAATGAATTAATCAGTCCCTGGAAATCAGTAAGTTCCTTCCACAAAAGACAGTAAGAAAAGCCTGATGACAACAGGCTTACAAACAATATGGAGCCTTTTTTTTTTAAGTGTCTTCTGTTGCTAAGAGGTACCTTAACAGAGTAGATCACATACCTGCAAACTTTGCCATTAGCATAGCAAACTTTCAGAAAGCCTTCTTCTAGTCAATATTAAGATCTTCCTGCTCTGGTAACAAATGAGCCTGGGAATTTCTTTCGCTGCCTAAAGTTTATGATTCACTAAAATGCAATACCTTCTTCAGCAGACTGCAGGGGTATAAAAAAAGCTAATAACTACATTAGTGTGCTAGAGTTTCAAAACAGCAACAGCTACCGCTGAAAGCCCATAATAATTGTGGCCTTTCCTTTTATTGTAGCAATACACCTGCAGAAAGCTTCCAGCAGATGTTTCACTCCTCATACAGAATAATGGGAATGCCTTTCTCTCTCAGGAACACATGGTACAACCTTCCTGCTGCATAGCATAGAAAAGTGCAGCACTTCTGTAGATTTACTAGCATCTCTCATCATGGATGACACCCTTCATCTGGAGAGTTTTTTAAAACCACCCAGTTACTATAGCAATAGAAGCAATAAAAATTATGCCCATCTGGCTCAATGAAGTTTTTGTGTGTGATTAAATCAGAATCACAACAGGTGTTTGCCACACACATGAGAGTCAGTGGAGACAGGTTGTCCTCCTCTGGTCTTCTTGAACTGTAAGTGCAATATAAATGAATACACCTAAGGTAGTTTAGCAAAGAAGAGGAAATATAGGTGTAGTAACCCAAAACTCACTCCCAGAACCTCCAGTCCTCAGAGAGCTTGAGCTGAAGCCCGTTTCACCACATCTTCACTAGTACCATTTGCAAAGGCCATCGGGGTGAGTTAATTCAGGCAAAAATACACATTCTGCAATCATTTATTCTGCATACTGCACTGGGTCAAGTCAGAAACCGTGGGGGCTGACGTGGGGAGAAGAACTGAATCTGCTTTAGTCCATGTGCTGGAGTTGCAGGATCCTGCAAATCTTGTGGGAATGCCATGGCCACCCATGCTGGCAGCTCTTGCAGCTTTGTCAACACCAGTACCTCTACAGGACAGAACCAGCTGTTCCTCCTGGTCCAGAATGTGCAAAAGGGACTTCTGGGGATTGTATGCTTAATGGAAGCATGGGACACAGGGCTTTAGGAGGTTCAGTCCTCTATAAAGGACAACACTAATGCTTAGAGAGGGAAAAAGGGACATGCACTATGAATGAATGTCACAGCAAATAGCAGTGACAGCTGTCTGCTCAGAGAACAGAGAATCTGGGGCATTTCAGTGCAGGTTTCCAGTTCTATTCAGAGGCCAGAGAGAAATTCTTTGCATGTTCCTTGAAAAATAAAAGAAGTCTATTCAGGCTTTTGATTTTGAAAAAGATCAAAGTGTTCTGTCTTATTTTCTGAAGTTTTTGCAGTTCTTGGTATCTTCATAGATTTTAGAATAATGTTCACTGATACCCCTTTATATTGGTAGGCACATTATTGTCAAGTGTGGTACAGTGAAGGTGCTACACAGCAGGCTCTCAATAAAGAACATTGTGCTTTTAGCATGTGTGGGCTAGGGTTAGAAAAAGTGAATGATAGTTAAGATTCCACAAAAGTTTTCATAGAATCGCAGGATCCTATGGATTAAAGCATAAGTGAGGTTGAAAAGCTACTTGTGAGGTCCCTAGTCCCAACCCCTGCCAGAGCAGGGTCAGCTCTGAGGCCAGACAGCACTGCTCAGGGCTTTATGTTGTCTGGGCTTGAAAACCTCAAAGGACAGAGATTGCACAACCAGTCTGGGTGTTCTACTTCACTGCCCTCAGGAAAAACTGTACATCTAGCCTGAACTTCTCTTGCTTCAGCCAATGTTTGTTGTTTTTTGTCTCTCCATGAGGCACTACTGTAAGGAGCCAGCTCTGTTCTCTCAGTAAGGCAGCATAAGGCTGTTTTGCATCCCCACAAAGTCTCTTCTCAACCTGAAAAAGAACAGTTCTCTCCCCATAGCATAGCCTGTGGTCCAGCTCCTGGTCAGGCTGGTGGCCCTGCGCTGACCTTGCTCCATTTTATCAATGCCTTTCTTTTACTGGGAAACTTGTTGCCCAAAACTGTAGGAGGCAAAAATCACCTCCCCCGACCTACAGGCTGCACTCTGTGAACACTACCAGGAACAGTGCTGACCAACTCTGCTGCCAGGGCATGCTGATTACTCCTGTTCAGCTCACTGGCTACCAAGACCCCAAGTTCTTTCCATCAAGAATTAACAGAATTAACAGAACTTTAGATTTTCTAGATTTTCCAGAATTCTCTTTAGCTCCCTTAAATGTCACTTTTATGTTCACAGAAAGTTTATGGCTTCCAAGCACAAGCTTATTGAAATCTTCCCCTATTTCTCTGTTGCCAGTCATGAAAAAAAGCCATGAAAACATCAACCAACATAAAGCAGTTAAGATAATACCAGTTTCTTTTGGTTTCAGTTCCCAGCGAGATCTTTCTACTGCTGATCCTCCTCTAAGCTCAGAAACAAAATTTTCTTTAACAAAAAAAGGTTAATTAATCAGTTTAAGAATGGGTCACACTGTCATGAGCACCTGAAAATAGCTACTTTTCAACACATCTTGGTCATGGTGTGGCCCTGTTCAGATTTAGCTGGCTAAGCCACCTACCAGAAAAACCTCACATTGACTTCATTGCTGAGGGAAACTCTGATAGATAAGAAGAGATCTTTCTGTCAAGTCCAGGCTTCTTTGCTTGCCTCTTCCCAAATGTCCTGCCAATGCAGTAGGATCCCAGCACATGCTGGCAATACATTATCTGCTTTACAGTAGAGTCAGTAAACACCATCTCCTCCAAGGCTCTTACTGACATCACCACAGCTTGACATCTCAAGCATCTCACACCTCTCCCAGCGCCTCACAGTCGTTCCAGTTCAACATCCCCCTGTAAAACCTCTGAGCTAGCCCCTAGTAATTCATGGCAAATGCACACAATCCCATTGCCGTATTAAACAGAAATGTTTTGTTCCCAGTGATCTCCTTTGCATAGGAGTACCATGCTATTTTGCAAAGTCAATAAACTTGCTATCTTCCTGTCCACCTTCAGCACCCCCATCTCATAGCTTCGCCCCTGGGAAGGTGGTAGTGTGTACCACATCTGAAATTTAATTTTGGAGGCAGCTGTCAAAGATCATAAAGTCTCATGAAGCTATACAACAAACCATGAACCAAAATGAAATCTCAGTATTGCATTAGCATATTTGATCAGATAGTAAGTCAAAATTACATGCTTTAAAAAGACATTATTGATTTTGTTACCTGCTAGAAACCATTAGTTTGAATGTTCTGTGCCGTGTATAGTCCATGAATAATTCAAGCCTGTGAACAATTTGAATTATCTGCAAGTAATAAACACTCAGCTGGTTTAGTAGCCATGCGTCTTTTTTACCAGACTTACATATCAACTGGATCATACCAGATTGTCTTCATCCCTTCCCTATATGACCATAAAGGGTGCAACTCAGCCGTCAAGTTTTTGTCTGTCAGTCTTTACCTTTAAATCTAAGAATTTCACCTCAGGTACTAGCAGTAGGTGTGTTACCCTCTCCATTTTTTTAAACTCACATTTTGCATCATTGACTTAGTAGTCTTAAAAATGCTACACTTACAATCAGCTGTAAAAACCTATTTACTAAAGATAGCTTTCTGCTCAGAGGAAAAACTCCAGTGCACTATAAATATGCTTGACTTCCTTCCCGTTTGGCTGTTCACAGCCTTTGGGAAACCATGGCTCTTCTGTGAGAATATGCAGGTATTCCACTGTACTCAGCAAGCTTCCAGCTTACCTAGAATAAGGTAGCAGCTAAGTCCTGCATGGAGGTCAACAGAGACAGCCCTCAGTGCCAGCACAGTCTCAAGTGTTCAGCTACAGCGCTGGTCCCACTCACTGGTGCTCTCATTTTAAATAAGAATCAACATACCGCCTCAATTCCCAAAACTTTCCTCCTGCTTTGGGCCATGTTTCATTAATATAATGGTTTATTAATATGTGGGTTTAATTTCCTGCAATGCCAAAAGTGAAACTTGGACATCAGCAGTGTGTTAAAAAAGGAAACGGCCTCTCCGTGATGCATAATGGAGCCCCTGGCCTTACTGCTGTGAAGGATCTGTTCCAGCCATCCCACCAGCTCTGAAAGGCTGTGCTGAGCCGAGTGTGACATGGAATGACACATATCTGATTGGCAGGAGTGAAGGGTTCTGTAATTTAAGGGGAGCCACAAGTACTCAGCATTGCTGAAAGCAAAGAAACACATGGCTTTTCCATACCGAAGGTGAGGGGGGATTTCACAGAGGATGACCTGGGATTACTCTCTGCACTAGCAAGAAACTTGCTGGAGAGCTGTCACTCTGCTGGCTGGTGTGATTTTGCTAATGTAGAGTTTATTATGCTTTCAAAACTAAAATCTGTCCTACCCAGGCATGTTGATACCAGGAAAACAATTAAAAAACAATCAACAAAGCAAACATTTGTAGGGCTTTTGCAGTGGCATAAAATGTCATCTAGAGAAGTCACATCTTTAACAGGTATTAAACCAATCAGGACTTCTAAGGCACATCTGTAAGGATTCATCCCATCCCTAGTCTTTCACAAGGCGAACAGAAAAATCGCAAGCAGATAGGAAATCCCCTGAAAATTCCCTTAGGCCATGTAGATTTGACCTCACAATCCTTAGGCAATGAGCAAAAGCAAGGGCTTTAAATAACCTTATTTAAAATGTTTTTACATCCTCATTTTGCAGATTTAAAGAGGAAGAATTAAAGAGCAACTCAGAAAGTTCTCTGTATACTACCTCTTCATGAATGAGAACTGTTCTTTGAGATGAACAACTAAGGAATTGAAATATCACTGAAGAGTTTTGGAAGTTTTTTTGAATTCAGTGGCAGGAGGTACCTAAGTCTGTCACCATTAAAACCCAGAGAGTCAACAGATACAAACCTTGCTTCTCAAATTCTTCAAAGAGATTCAGGCTGGTAATGCTTGGGCCTGTGAAGATGATGTAGTTCTTCCCAGAGGCATTCTGACAAAGGCTTTTGGCCACCATACTGTGAAGCTGTGGTTTGTTCTTCAAAGCATCCAGTCCATCAGCACCACTCCCTTCTTTGAGATGGACATAAATCTTAAATAAGAAGTGGTAAGAAGAGTCAGATGGTTATAAGGAATCCAGGGAGAGCAGATGTAATTCCCAACATACCCACACAGCTCTATGTGAGACAAGCTGAAAATCAAGACAGTAGATACTTTTTATAAAATGCTAATTAAAGTCTATCCAAGGGCCTGTTGCTTTAAAATCATCTCAGATTAGCTGGCAGTTACCAATAAATCCTTCACCTCATCTTAAGGACTTCCCGAGGCTCCTCTTACTGTTGTGCAATTTGAAGATTGTTTGCTTGGCAGGAAAAGACTCCAGTCATAACTGAGGTTATGTGTTGTACTGAATCTGCGTAGGTTCCAATGCTGCCAGCAGAAGGAGAGCATGGGAATTTCAGTTTCAAGAGAGGCCAGTACAAGATGGCCAGAAGGAAATGGCCCATTAATTTTACTGCATTAATAGTCAGATTTACTTCCCATTGGCAGCAAGGGTTAGGCTGTGACAAAAGAGTGTGTGCAACCCCATAAATGAGAGGAGCCAGCAAAACCCATACCCAACCAGCCAGAACATCCTCATCAAACTCTCCAGACACAGTGCTAGTTCACAGATCCTTTACTTAGACCATGATTTGGAGACACCCCACAGAAACACAGCGAACCAGAAGCTGGTACAGCACAATACGCTGCAGTGCCTTTAGTGCATATCCTGCTACAGTCAGTCCACAGGGCTGTGCATTTCAAAGGAGCTGTCACCATCACCTGTGGGTGGACACGGGTTTATGTTGGAGTTCAGGGACATTAAGGCCTTAGTAATGTGACTGTAATTAACCAGACACCATCCGACCAACTGAAAAAACACTGAAGTCAAGCTATTGCTTCATTGCTACCAGTCACCTCTCCAGGAGGAGTGTCCCGCATTGCCATGCAGAGGGAGAAAACGTGTAACAAGCACAACTTTCACCAAAGTCCAATACCTAATAAAGCCAACTAGGCATCCAACCTTCACCTTGTTCTAAGAGTCAGCAGAAATAACTTGCTGGAAAGAGAAATGAGAAGCAGCAGACACCGCTCAGTCACTCAAACAGGACTGCAAAACAATGGAACTTGTTAAGATTTAAAACAACACAAAGATGCAAATTTTCTGAAAAAAATTGCCCAGGCCTGCCTTTGTGACTTTGGCTCTGAAATACTCAAAATTTTTATGAATTCCAGAAAATTTTACCTGTCAAAATAAAAACTGAAACTTGTCCAGTATTCAGAGGCAGGAAAAAAGAATTTTGCCTTGTTTTTTTGGAGAGATGTATTCACAACAACTTTGTTAAATTTATTTGAGACTTCAACCATGCAAAGTATGCACCACTGCTTTCATGTATAGCATATTTCTCTTACACACACTCTGTTACAAATGAAAGTTCATTCCAATGCTCAGAGAACAAAAATGCTCATGTCCACAGCAGTGCTCCCAGGACTTCTTAACTCAATAATCTTAGAGAATAACAAAATTCAGTTAAACAGCTTCTCCCTATTTTAGATGGGGCATCTTCCAACACTGGTATTCTACATATATTTTATGTAATATTCCCTAGCAATTCGTGCATTGTGGAATAGATTTCATCAGAGCGCATTATGTATGAAATCTCTGAGAAATGAGACATAATTTGTATTTTGAAGAAACTGACATGCTGAAGAATAAAATTGGTGTAAGGATAAATGCACACTAATTCCAAAAAGAAGTAGAGCATGTATTAAAAGGAAGTCTAAAACACACATTGCTTTAAAAAAAATGAAAATCCCCTTTTTGACAGAAACAGCTTCCAGATGAGGACAAATACAGCAATGTTTGTAGACTCCCTGATCCTGCTCCACTTATTTTGAAAGCTGTCAAATTTGTGCTTTCCCCCAATTCTAAAGCTGAGGACTAACTAATTATGATAAGTCATTTAGGTTATTAATCAGGGCTCCAGTGAGCAGCTTAACAGTGGAATCCATTCAGAGGGCAGATTGTTCCAAATTTACAGCAAACGTATTTCATGATTATTGGCAATGAAATTAAGATTAGGTTACTAGTACACCAGCACAGAGACCATACATCAAATCCTTAAAATTACTGACAAGACAGTGGAGACAGAAGATGTGGACAGACTAGTTTTGACCTTGGTTTAGCAGTTCAGCTGAAAACAAAGTAGGAGTCTCTCTAAAAGTGTCCTACACTTTACCTCCCCTAATCCAGTAAGTCTTATCCAACCAGGAGTCTCTCCTGCTTCATGTTCATTCCACATTCCTTGTAGAGTGCTGTCGCTTTAAGGGATGAGACAGTCTTTTGGCACTGCTGGTATGGCAACTGGTCCCCCATGGTGAGCTGGTTTGTGTCTGGAAGCAGCTACTTTAAAGAGCATGCCCACCATGCAACTGTCCATTGAGATACTCCTATTTTCATACTAGGATGCTACATACTCCATAGGTTTTGTGAGTAGAATTCCCCATGCACCTGGCTGTGATTCTCATCCTCCTTTGCTCTGTTCACCTCCTCAGTGGACTTTACCCAAACATCCATACCCACTGCTAAACCTTCCCTCCTTCGTCAGTGTGAAATATACTCCCTATTTTATTCCTTGGGTCTTCCTTGCCTACCCAACAACAGTCTTTGCTCTTGACACAGTATTTCTTGTTTAGGAGAAGCATCATTCAAAGCTTTATCATGTCCAGATCTATTGGGAAGATACATGACAGCAGCACAATGTTGGAAGGCATAAAGGCTGCTGTGAAACAGTGGCTGCGTAAAGACAACTAGCAAAGGCATACCTTCAAATATCTTTGCAAATGTGAGATTCCATCTGGCTTTTGCTTTCCCCCTTCTCTGTCCTCTCATCCAACTTATTTCATTCTACATCAAATCATTAAGATCCTGCCTACTGAAGCTCACAGCATTCCCCCCTTTTCTGTAATGCACTAAAAGTGTTATTTAAGAGTCAGCAGTCTGCAGAAAAAGCACAAAATGCCAAAAATTGGCTGCAAGACCTTCACAGGCACAGTGGGAAGCTGCTCCCCAAAAATGTCTGTTAAACTGTTCACTAGACCTTCTGGTTTGCCCTGGGACATTGTTAGAGCTTTGTGCCCTTTCCATGTGCACCAACAGCAAAACACCTTCAGAAGTACAGGCTCAACCACTGCTGCTGGATAACAGATGGAGATGCTTGCAGCCAATATCCTCTTCTTCTGTTGGTGACAGTCAAACCAATGCTTCTCAAATATCTGCAGAGATCTCTTTCACTCTGTATCTTTTTCTGGTGGTTAGGGATCCATTTAATCTACAGCACCAAATGTGATAACTTCTGTAGATGTGACATCATAAGTCCTAGGAGGAAACTACAGGATGAACATCTTTAACCTGCAGAACTGGCACAGAAATGGAGCTTTATCTAGTTATCCCTCAATTATTTGTTTCTTATCAGAACAGTGACATGGTCAATTCTGCCACCTGTCTATCTATGTCAACCCTACTGAATGATATGTTTAATCCAACATGTTTTCATTATCCTCATATGGAAGGTTCATAAGGTCTCACAGAAACTGAGTAAAAAACTGAACACTTAGGACCAAAAGCTGCATCTTGACTGTACATTTAAGAGAATGTGCCCTAGAAACTAAAATATTGGTGATTCTGCTCATATTCAAAGCTCAGACGGCATATTGAAAACACTTGTGAATAGCACATCCCAAATACTCCACCTTCATACATAATTGAAGCACCCCAGGGTGTAATTCTCAAATGAAGTAGGTGACATTTGGAAGAAATAAAAGGATGGAGGCAGTAATAAACAGAAGGAAGATTTTGAAAGCTACATTGTGCAAAAATATCTCTCAAAGGGCGATCCTAAACAACCACAAAACAGAAAGATGACACAGTTATAAAAACAAGAGAACAAAGAAAAGCAGTCATACTCTGTGGATATTAAATACCTATCAGAAAAATAACATTCTTTCTTTCTATAGACTTCACAGCCAACTATGCAACTACTCATTCCTAGCACTACTTTTTAGATTACGCCTCTAAATCCACTCCATCTTCGCCTCTCATCCTAAACCTCACCTCTAACTGTTGCTGTTTCCAACACTGCTGGAAGATTCTCCCTTCCAGTCTCACCTTAAACCTGCTAAAGTTCATATTTCCCCCTTCTTTAATGATCTCTGCCCAGACAGCTCCTAGGTCTAGCAGCTGTTGGCACCAGTGATGGTGCGCTTCTGAGACCAGAAGTTTTCATTTGATTGAGTCTCTCTTCATTCTCTTCCTACTACTCTAAAGGCTACTTGCAAAATAGTATGCAAGAGACACACAGTCTTCCCAAGCTGTTCCCAGCTAGCTTTTGGTGTTTTTTACAAAGCTTTCTCCTTGATCCCCCTCTTTTCTCCATCTGTGTCCTATTTGGAATGATTTCAACCAGCATTAGCATACGGATCCCCATCAGATACAGCTAACATCTTTGTGCTGAGGACTGACAAATGTCCATTTTGCCTGCACATGTTCTTCAAAATTTTTATAAAGATTTTCATGTGACTGGCAGAAAGATGCTGGTAGACTTGACAATGCAAGTCCAGTATGGCTTAAATATCTTTGTTTCTCTTCCCATGATATCCCTCTTCCATGTTGTTTCCCTATCAGTGAGGGCACTATGACATCTTACCTGTATGGCAGACCAACAACCCATGCATCACCAAATGCAGATTTCTTTCTGTACCTTCTCCCAGGCAGCCACATCTAAGTCAGACAGATTTATTATTATGAATATAAATAATTTCCTGTTTTTCTAAATACCTGAGAACTGACTGGCTCTTCTCTCAACTACTGCAATCATCCTTCTTTTCTTTGGCCTTGCTGAAATGTATCTCGACATCCAGACATTGGTCTGCTCCTCAGATCACTTGCTTAAGCCTTTGCTTCGACCACATCAGACTTCTGCCAGTTCCCTTTTCTTTGCAGCATCAAATTGAACTGGGGCTCAAAAATAGAAACAGGCCTTTATGTTTAGGCCTCCCTATTGATCTCCTCCCACACCTTGTCAGTTTACGGATTCCTGCCTGCAATTGCCCTGTGAAGCCAGGTATCCAACCACTAATGTCAAAGAAGCCCATATTTGCTTCTTTCCATGCTGCCCTTCTCCTGCCTGGATGGAAATCACCACTAACCTTGGCAGACCTCTTTCCTTTTGCTCTTCCAAACCTTTCCTAGAAAGGATGTAATCTCCACAAGGCAATTGCTAATCAATACATTGGTCCTGCTGCTTCTTAATGCTGCTTTTCCAGGCTCCCTCTTGCAGCCCAGCTCCAGTCCTTGATTGAGGCTTCACTCTGGTGCCACACAATTGCACAGAATTGGCTCCATTTTTCTAAGAAAATTACTGTTGAGCTGTGAGAAGGTGTGTAATTGAGGAGATGTGAGATGGTATATAAATGGTGCAAAGTAAGAAAAGTAAAAACTAAGAGAAGCGCTGTAACTGTTGAGAGGATGACACATAGCAGAGTTCAAGGAGAAATATACTTACATAAAAGGGCATAAAATCTTAAGATACAACCAGTAGATGACAAATCAGTAACATCAAGGACTCAGCTCATTTCCAAGGACTAGCAACAAGGCTGATGACTACCTGGCCTATGCAGGCTCACCAGGAGTAGGACAGATGCTGGTGCCTAGCAGTGTGTTAGTCCCAGCTCTCTGCCCTGTGTGTTAGCCAAGAAATATTGCTGCACTCAGCCTGCTTCCAGAGTTCTCTGGGCAGCCAAAGCATGTCTGAACCAAAGTGATTTGCTGTTGGGAAGCTTAAGCTTTCATCTTGAACTTAGAGGCTAAACTTAGAAGGGATGGGATCCATGAGGGGTGTTCCTGTGGCAAACCTTTTAAAAATGGAAGAGAGGAGGCTCATGCTTTTAGCCTTCTTCTCCAGGCAGAGTTGCACTGAGCCAGCACAGCTGCAGAAAGGACACAACCTTGCCATAAACTCCAAGCACTCAGACGGGAACTGAAAAATATCCTTCATTCCCACCTGAAAACAGATTGCATGTAAACTCTGTGAGAGATCTTTGCATCAGGTCACATTGAGATGTTTGGATTTCCCACTGATCTAGAAACATGGTAAGACTGTAAACTCCAAAAAACTGAATGGAGCTGGCCCATCACACATCTGCAAAATTACCGCCCCACTTAATACCAGTGAGCAAGAGGATAATTGACTTTTAACTGAGATCTGGGATTCTCAGATGCTGATGATACAGAACCACATGCATTAAAAAGCCAGAGCCTGGTGCGTGCCAGAGGAAGAAAACAGATAGGATTTTCCAGACAACAGTGACTGACAAATGAAGGAGATCAGATTTCCTGGGATCCCCTTCCAGTCAAAGCCTGACCTTGAGAGTAGCTGCTACATCTGTATGTTTCAGATGCAACTGTTACAGCAACAGAGGAATAATCAGTGTTCTGTTCAAAGAAACCCAAGGGCTCAGACTAATCTCTAAGCAGAACTTAAATAGGCTGAAATACCAGCGTTTCAGAGCAGCTTTATAAAAAAAATGCACAGATGGCTAACTCTTCTGAAACTCTGACCTTGAAAACAAAACCCACTCCAGGTTTATTTAGTTCTCCCTTTCCCATTGATTGAATGCACTTATGTAGTGCGTTATGAAATTATAAATTCTTTGGGGTACAATCTTAGTTTCTCTAAATTCTGGAAGTAAATTCTTACTCTCTAAAATCAACAGAATTATGAAGTATTCAAGCTGACTTTCTGGAACTACAGACTGATCTACTGCATTTGTTACAAGAGCATAGTTGTTTCATTCTTTGAGGGTTTTTTTGCTGCAACTGAGCTCTGCCACTGATCTGTGGAGTGACCTCAACCATCTCCCTTCACTGGGACAGCTGCTTTTTGGTGAGAGAGCCCTTTCTTGCCTTCTCAGGCAGGGTCCCTCCCTGATCCAAGTTTCACTCTTTAAACATGGCTATCATGCAAGTCACTGATTCTTCAGGAACATGGAAAGACTCAAGCTGCAGATACACAGTACTTTTCCTTAATCTGTTCTGACTCATCACTTCTTCAGGGTAAGCAGTGGAATGTGGAAATTCAGTCCCAGCACAAGGACCTGAAGGACTTCATAAATCTGAGCAACATATTTCACAAGGATATTAGTGAAAATGAAATGCATTATTGCAAGAATTTTCTGCCAGGGAATAAAAGCAAGTGCAGAGCTCATATATTTGGGTGCAGGAAAAGAGGTGTGGGAAGGGAAAAGTGTACAGTGTAGCTTCAGAGAATAAAATCCATCTCTATGAATAGGAAAGGATATACACATCCATAAAGTAATTTCTTCCCCACCGTGATATCATTTTTTTCAAGCGAATAATTACGTTGATGAACTAATTCCATTACCACCTATCACAGTGATTAATATTGCCTGTCGCTTTGCGGTGCTTTTCTCCATCTACACACTGCCTTCCATTTTATTGATTGATGGCTCCTTGGGTCAGGGACTGTCTTAGGGTTACATTTGTGCTAAGTGTCTGTGGTTCAGGATGAGACACTATGGGAATAGCTCGTTCTGCTTGACTCTCCATGGGGTTCAGTGCTGGAATTCACCAGCTTCCTGTGCTTCCTTCTCCTGCAAAAGGATCAGAAAATCTTGTACAGGAGATGCTATGCAAGGACTAGGCATCACTTCGTAACTGTTACTCATAACCATGCTCATTCCTTTTGAGCCACACAAGAAATGCAAAGAGAGAGCACAATGTGTGCAACCAGGACAAAGTAACTAGCCCTGGTCAGATATTTGGTAACACTCTTCATCTTTTTTGATGACCTATATTGCTATAACTAAAATGAAAAAGAGGACTACCAATCATATTTATGAACAACTTATACAAGCAAGAGCTCCAGACTTTGAGAGAGAGAAATAAGAACTGACAAAAACTGACACAATTGGAATTTTGATTTAAATAGGATGACTTACTCAGCAAATAGTCTAAGAAAGAAAGACTTCTTAGCTACTGCAACCATTTAAACTGCAATCAAGACATAAAAATAATGGTTTGAAAAATCATCTTAGTGATTCAGTAGAGAAATATAAGTGCTACCAGTATATAAGGAAATAGATTGGAGGGAAACAAGGAAAGTAAGACAAGGTGGAGCACAGAGGGACACCTGAGGTCCTGCAAGCTGAGTTTGTTGTTCTTATTTAATTAGAAGGAAAGAAATAAGAAGGCTCAATCCCTCTCCTGCAGCAGCAGCTGCTGCCACCTTGATTTCCAGTATCAAGGGCAGATGAAAAAGGCAACAGTATCAGGGCAGTTTTGTCACTTTTTCCAAAGTCAGTTCTCCTGGAGCTCTTGTGAACCCTCTGAAAGGTTTTGTTCATGTTCCTAGCTGCAGTAGACATATATTTACATTGTTTGAATGATGTGTCCTTCCTGCATGCTCCCTCCCACTTGGCCAGCTGACCGTGAAAAGATACTCAGCAACAAAGCTGTTCACTGCAACAAGATGCTTTGCTAGAGAAATTCCAAAGCAGAGATACGATCTGAGGTTGTACATCCCTCTTAAAACAGAGACTTTAATATCAGGGTGGAGTAAAGCTACCTGAACAACAGAAAAGTAGCCTCATACATTATTTACACTATGCATCTTCCTTATATTCACAGGCAGCTTCTGCGTTTTATGCATATCTGTTCCATGAATGGCTTATTGGGCTGGATTTTTAACTATACACCATTTTCTTGAAAAAGTAAAGAATGAGCCATCAAACAGAAGTATTTACCACACCCAAAAACATGATTCAGTTTTGTTCATGAGAACTAGCAGAGACCAGAATTTGGGGAATCAAACAGCTGAAAATCCTGACATTAACAACCACACTGTGAGATGCCAACCAGAGTTCACAGAGTAGATCAGCTTTAAAACACTGATATCCACTTTACATTAAGAAAACCAACCAACCCTTTTCATTGTAGGAAAAGCAGAACACTGGAAAAACTAGGACGTCTCCTCAAATGGAGATTTTTTTTAACATCAGGCTCATTATTCAGGTTCACAAGACCTTGTTTTTGGCCAGGAGCATCAGAGACCTCCAATCCTAAAAAACATCCATATGTAGCTCACTTCTCTCTTCTGCTTCAGCTGTCTCACTTTCTTACAGATATTTATCATTCAGATTTTTGAAACTGAATTAGCCTGATTTCTGAAGTCTTGCTACTCTTATTTTATCTTGAATTAAAGGGCCTCAATGTCATCATGTGGAAACAATGAGGGAAGAAATCCATCCAGGCAGTATTACAGAATTTCTGCATATTTCCAAGTGGGTGCTGTTGAGTTTTTCTAACAGCAGACAAGTGCTAGAGTAGTTAGACCTTAACTATCAGGCAACTAGTCTTTCCTCCATGATGGCAGCTTCGCAAGAGATGAAGGGAGGGTGTGGACATTAAGGGGAAAACATTGGATTTACTACTAGTTAGAAAAATTCTTTCCATATGTTAAACACAGTGTGAAAAACCTGTTTCAATATTGTAAATAAACCAACCAACCATCAAATAAGTGCTTTGGATTCTGCAAGATCCCTCATAAGTGTGACACAAATGAACATACCATTTCCAGTATATCAAGTTGAAGATGCCCATCCCCCCTAGAATGGTTTTTCCATTTTAGCATGAATGTTCACATTCCCATTATTCTTTTTCACCCTTCCCTATGGTCCCTTTCACCCAATCATTTTATCATGTTGATAATGACAGCCAAGCCATGGAATGAAAATAGAAGGCAGCTGGTAAGATAATCCTGGACGTCATCAGGATGCAAGCGAAGCATGCGTATCTAATTCATTAAGGGAGCGAGAGGATTAGGGTGGTGCCAGGCATCTATTCTGTTTCATTTGACATTCCATTAACTTACTCTCTCGGTGGACAGGATGGGAGGTAAAACATAATTATAGCTCAGAATCTGAAATGTCTGGCATGTTTGAAGACTTACTAGTCTGGTGGCAGTTGGCTGGGGGAAACATGGCAAGAGAGATGAGCAAACTTTGTGCTCACCCTACCCAATACACTTCAGTAATAAACTGTGTGTGGGGACTGGTGGAGCTCTCCTTGGAGATCAAAGGCACTGCCTCTATATAGGAAATGACTTTCCAAGAGCCTTGAGAGCAGAAACTTTAAAGGATGCTTCACAAGTTGAGTTCATTTTCTATCAGACAAAACAGCTGCTTTAAAACCTGGATGTTAGATGTATGATCCTAAGTGTCTTCTCAGAGTGAACAGCATTGCTGAAAATGCAAACCCCTGTTCCCAGTGATTTCCCTCTTTTCTTGTACAGCTACTCAAACAGTTGTAATGATTCACTGACCAAATTTTACTCTGAGCAAATGTCCACTGTAGCAAATCCACCGGCCCTGCGGGTCAGCCTGAGCAAGCAATGTGCACATCCCACCTGCACTTCTGAACCACCACTCTGAAACATGCAGGATCAGCTTTCACAAAAGCTCTTGGGAAAAAGAAGTATCAGAAAACATCTGGTCCCTGGCTTCTGGATATCAAAAATGAATGACCAGATTTTTCAAGAGCTCTGAAAATAAATCAGCAATTGGGAAATCTGAGAATTTGAAAAGATGTTCCCATTGCTTCACAACACTAAAAACAAACCTGATAACATGACTCCCACTGCAGCTCACATTTCGCCTCAAAGTCACATCAGATTTTAATTCTTTGATAGAGAAGTAGATGTATGAAAAGATATGTGATAGGAATCCCTACTAATATGCTTCTCACAGAAAAATTGACATCTTGATACCATATTGACTTAGGCTATTGGACACCACGGGCAATCACAGATGCAGTGTTATACTTAGAGAGAGATAGAAGCTGACTCATCAAAAATGAGAGAAGTCACAGTACCTAGACATTTAGATAAACTTAGGATGTACGAACAGACAGACCTTTTAGCTGCATTTCAATTTAATTAGGTTAGGGCTGGCAGCCAGATGGACAATATTAGAGACAGACACTCTCATTTAAATCATAGAGCAAACAGAGCATCAGGAACTTGTCATCACTGTCTCTTGGATCTACTGTCGGTGGGAGTCAGAGGCCAGCTGCATTTAGATTGCAGCCCTCAGCAAGGGAATGAAGAGAAGTGACTATTACCTTTGGTCCTGCAACACATTTAAGGGCCTCCTGGAACTGAATCAAGACATTTGAATAGGTAAAACCCACCTGGCAGATGAAACCAGTGGATGAACACTGCCGAACCCAGAGACTGAATTTCCTCTTTTTCCTCTTCCGCAGCTCCCTCTCTGTGCATGTAGCAATGAAAACAGGATCCTCATCAATGAGGGGCTCATGTAGTACCTGCAATTGACAAGAAAAGAGGCAGAGAAAGAAACAGAAGAATATAAGATTTAACTTCTTCCAAGGAAATACAACTCTTACACTGTGCTTGTGCGCATCACCCCATACAAAGACGCAAATCCACTTTTGTTCAGTGCTACCACCAAACAAAAATCAAAGCCTGTCCAAGTACACTCCACTGTGGAGAGCTGCTCTACACATGAATTGCAAACACGGCAAGGCATAGCTCTCAGTTCTCCCTGTCAGCTACAGTTCAACATCCCTCCAAAATGATGTGGGGAATGGGGCAGGGAGAGTGAATTGTTAGCAACATCCTTCTCCAAGCTTCATCATAAGCTTCATCATGTTTGGCAGAATGTCTTCCATCCAAACATCCCACACAATATGTGGTAAAGTACATTCCTTGGTTACAGGAAAGGAAAATACACATCAAAGAGAGAGAAGTTAGGGGAGAAAAAGACATTTTCTGCTGCCACTTAAGGAGGTGGTAAAGAGACAGAAAATGTTTTTCCTGGTGGCAGCAACTTCAGGGAAGTCTCTCTTCCCTCAGGAGCTGAAAAATTTGACAAAAGGAGACAAAGATAAAGCACCAGAGGCAGGAATAGAAAAAGACAGATTTAAACAAGTAATGAAAACCTGTGAAAGTGAAGTGATTTCTGCATTCTGCATCCAGATGATGTAAGTGGTTCTCTGTTCCTTACTGCTTTGTTACACTTTTCTCCATTAATTTAGTAGGAAAACTGTCGGGTTTTACACTGTGAAACTCACCTATAGAAAAGCACTAGTACCTCCTTGCAGCTCACAGGTAGTTGTGCATAACATATCTGACTGCACGGTGTGTGAGTTGCCTAGCAAGTCACTTGTGAAAGGACAAAGGCTTGCAAACTGTTGAAAGTTCTCAGCTGATGAATGCTGCGCAAATTCAGACATCTACATCTAAATCCGTGCGAGTTACTGCAGGGTCCCCTCCTAATACATGAGGGGAAAGCACTCCCAGCAGCCCGCAATTCATACCCTTGTAAAGACATGTAAAGTAAACCAGATGGTTATAATCTAAAGGAGCCTATTCTTTTCAAGTGACTATCCCTCCAGGACACAGGCTCAGCTACAGGTATACAGAGGCTCTCACGCTCAGACCAAGCCTGCATGTATTCTGCCTTTGTGCACATTTGTGCACAGTCAGTGGCAAAAATGAGGACAAAGCTACACTAAACCTGGAAGATGTCTGTATGAGAAATGGGGTGGGTAAGCAGTTAAGCACCAGTGTTGAGCAGCTGCTGACCTCCTGAATACAAGATGTTTGTTGAACATCACTGTCAGCCCAAAATAGGCACCCATGCCCTCCCCACAAAGTGATGGTTGCACACTGTCATTTATACACACTCCACTTCTTAACGACTCATAAAACATTCACAGGACCATCTGAAACCACTCCTGTGAAATGTTCAAATTACACACCAAAACGCAGATGTGAGCAAGGAGAGCTGCACACAAAGCTATTTATTCTTACAGTTGCAGCTGTCCCATTTCCCCACTGGAGCCAAATCTTCTTCCTCTCTCAAGGGCCCCACAGAACACAGCCCTTCCCTTCTAAGGGCCACGTGGGGCATTTCTCACTTCTGCCTCAGAGGATTCTGACAGCATTTTGCAAATATTAAAGATGCCCTCCTTTGCTTTTGCCTTTGTGCCTGCTCAGTGCAGAGAGAAGGAGCACATCCCTTGGGATGGGGTCAGATACACCATTAAGAATTTCTCGCTTCTGGAAAGGCCCTCTTACCTGCCAGATCCCTCTGAGTGGTGTGGTTCCACTGTTATAAACTCCCCTGCTGTAGGATGGAGAGCAGCAGAAAGAAAAGGCTGTATAAATATCACTTTAGGACATCTTTTACTCTCTGTCATTAGCTCCTCTTCCTCCACTGCACCACAGCATCAACTCTCCTCACAGCAGCTCTGCTGCATCCTGCTTACCCTTGGCACTCTTTCTGCCTTTTATGACACAGTAAGGTCTGTCAGCCTTAAATTTAGAAAGCAAATCTGAATTTTTAAAACCTCTTACCATCCTCCTATTCTCCCTGCCCATACTCAGCCCTGTCTTCCTCCAGGACCCAGAGCTTCCCCTCCTTTGTTTTCCTGAACTGAATGTTTCTGTCATTTCTTCATAAGAATAATGCTTCACCAAAGTCCCTAATGAATGGCTGTGATGAGGAAACAAAAAAAACAGAGTAGGGCAAGATTTGCTGTTGCTGCAAAGAAGGAATGTGGACAGGCAAGAAAAATTAAATGAAAACCCTACTGCTTAGCTTGCTCTTCCTGCTTCCTCTAGAGAGGGTGGAGAGACAACTGTTGTCACCCCTCTGAAGTAGAGAAAAGCCAGAACCTAGGGGATTTTACTAAAAGCACCCAACTTTCAGGGGAGTTTCCAAGAGATAAGGTTTAATTTACGGAAGACATCTAACTTTCAGTGGAGTCATAATTAAAGATCCATTTAGCGAACAGGTTAATCCCAAGAAAGAAGCCAGAGCACCATGTTTGGCAAGACCCACTGCAAGAATCAGCAAAATCAGACCGAGTTGAAAAGTTCATGAGGATGAAGAGCGAAAAATATGACCACCACCAGATGAAGTAACAGGATCTCCCCTCATAATATTCCTCAAAATGGACAGCTCTGCCCCAACTCCGCCTGCTATGAATATTATAACTAGATATTGCAATATTATAATTGTGTATGAATATGTAGGTAAAAATATTGTAATCCCTCACTAGAAATGTATAAATACTGTAGCTTCTCACTGTAGACTTTGGAGCTCTTTGTCCAATACTAATCGGAGGGTTCCCCAACGTTGCCTTAATAAATACCTTGCTGTTTATTGACTAAAACTTTGTCTCTAAACAGTTTGTTCTGCCTCTTTGGGCATCACCTCCATATGCTACCACTACTTCAACAGCTGTAAAGTTCTGCAAGCAGGGAGCTCTATGGGCTGTGCCTGCTGGGGGAACAGCTGATCCCCATCTTGTTTTCAAAGGGAGTTTGTTGCTTCTGGCACTGACAGGGTTTTAAGACAAAAGTTAGCCTTGTTGACACTGGCCAGTCCTATTAATTTGTTCACTTTCCTGCATTCTCAGCCTCCTTGCTCCTCCTCTAATCTCAGATCCATCTATTTGCCAAATACCCATGCAAAGTGGTATTTGCTCCTTCCCCATTTCCCGTTCTTCCTGGAACATACACTTTTACAGGAGTGAGCTTACTGCCCCCATTGCATATTCTTTCCTGTTTCTCATCTTGACAAAAATCTACCTTCAGGTTTAATTGACTCCTGCATATATTCCTGGATGCCTCTTCACCATCTTTGACTCATTCCCCACGCCCTCCCCTCTTTCTGACTTCTTTTGATGCAGGATGTTTTCATAGAAATCATCTCCATTTTCTTTCCTCATCTGCCCACCTCTGTTCAGGTCTAAGAAGCTCCTCATTTAGTTGCTTTGATATCCCACAGCTATCACACTGGGTTTTTTTTCTTTTTTTCTCCTCTACTTTATAGTTATCCTCATCCTGGCTAGACCTACTTGCCAAACTTTCACTCTCTGTTTTCCCCTCAATATGTACATGCACTCCAAGTGCTGGAGAAGCAAGACTCCAAGATGGGACTCCAGCAATTGCTCCACCTCACAACATCTTTCCTTCACAGAACAAAACAGATAGCCATGGTCTGGAGTGCCTTCCTTTCTTCTCCATTTTAGATCTTTTTCAGTGCTCTTTCCATGCCAAAGTTCCACTATTTTGCTCTCACCACAGCCCAAACAGGTTTGTAGACAAAGCCCCAGAACCACTAAGTCTTGTACCTGGAGTTCCTGGACTCCATTTCTTTAGATAATGAACCAACATGTTCTTGAGACAGCTCATCTTCTCCTTAGTTCCATGGCCATCCACAACACAGGCTGTATCTTCAGCCTGTCTCCTGGAGAAACTGGCTCAGATGCCCTTGTCTCTGGCTTGTGGTAGGTACCATCCAGTTGCAGAGTCCTCTGGGTAACTGCACCTGTATGCATAGTCAGTCACTGCTTCTGAATAGTAGCTTGCGCTTCTGCTTCTTTGCTCCAAAGCTCCTCCTGTCTAAACTAAATTCTCTTGCTGGTATCTGACATCTCTGCTTGCATATATCATTGTCAGTTCTGATTTCATTATGCTTCATTTGAGAGCATCTTCCTTCCCTTAAGAGCCTTACGTTACCCTTTTTTGTTATTGCTGATGTTCCTTTCTTCCTACGTCAGACATCATTGGCCATTGCATCTGAATGTCAGTCTTTACCTCCTACTCCTTGCAAAGTCTTCTCAGCCAGGCAATGCCTGTATTTGCCATGCTTTCCGAGTGAGAGCTCTAAAACATTACTCATTTTAGAGTAACAACCCACCCACCCAGACAAGTTTACAATCCAAGCCGACAACCCCCATGCAAGAGGTTTACTTTTGGCCTAAAGGTAAGGCAATCCTGCTCTACAGACTGCTGCTGGTTAACCATTTTCCTAGTGCATCACTCTGACCACATTACTTTTCTTTATTTCTCTCTGATAGTTCTTCTCCAGCATAACAGACAGATTCTTTCTCTTCTCATTTTCAAAGTCCTGCTGCACCTTTCCACATTTTACAGTTCCTCTTTGCCATCTTTCAAAGGTTAACTCCACCTCCAATGCAGCCATGATTTCATGCTCCTCTGCCCATCTGTTCAGTCTTCAATCAATGCTGTTAAAAAACAAAAAGTTCTTGCCACACTCCATTACCATTAGGTAATATAAAAAGAGCAATGAAGTTTCATCACCTTCTGTAGCCAAACTCTCCCAAATATCCGGCTTCACCAAAGAATCAACTGGTCAAGAGCTACAGAACATCAGAAATTTACCTTGCTGTTCAACAGTCTTATTGGTCCTCTCTTTGTCTTTCTCTTGCTTCACATCTTATACCCAGCCAGCATACTCTGAATATTTATGTATCTGTGTCCCACTCACAAAAGCCCTAAGACAGAACAGTCCTGGTTTGGAACCAGCACCCTTCACTTCTAAAACAGGAAATCTGAAATACAGAGGTAGGACATGAGCTAGATCTCATAATCTGGAAATGCCCAATACCAAATGAGGACACAAACCCAAGCTGATTGGCCTGGTTTTGCCCCTCTGTGTTTTCAACGAAGCTGTCATCTAATCTGTGAGCTGTTTTGGAAGAAATACGTTGAAACTGCTTAGCTGGACCCTATGACACCACCAAGACTGAAACACAAACAGGCTGCCTATAGTAATGGGCCAAAGTTCAGCATCATGCCCTTGGAGCAAGAGGTTGGAGTTACATTTCTCTTTATGCCAGGAAGTTCACTCCAGCTGGAGATAAGAACTTAAGCCCACTGTTCCCAGCTGACATTTCACTGGGCAGATGCAAAACTGTTTGCTTCAAAGACACCAAAATGAAGGTACTTTGGAGGGAGAAGGAAGCAGAAAGTACCTGGAATTGTGCTCCTGACCTCTCCCACACCAGTCAGGGGCAGCCAAAGACAGCAATCCTGTCTAGTCACATCCTGCTGACAAGCGTATAAACACTCAGCAGGCACAGAAGGATATTGGAGCAGTGATGTTATTTTCCCTGAACTCCTCTGGTTTCTGGAATTCATTGTATATCCTTGGCAGGTGAGTACCCTTCAATTTGGTGCAGAGCAGGCAGAGCATCCTCACTGCCTTCAGGCTTGCAGACAGGAGCACAGCTACCAAGCTAAGCAGTAAGAAACAGCACTGATTACAGGAACAGACTCAAAACTCCACCTCTTGTTGCTCAGGTTGAGGCAGCACTTATTTGTACAGAAGGTGCTGAGAAGGGATAAGATACAGAGAATATTCCTGTCATTTTTTACCCAATCTAGGTCAGAACACCATATTTTTAACTTCAGAAACTGAAGCTAGCAGTACTGATACACAATTATAATGTTCCAGGCTTTCAGTTCCTTCATAAGCTGGAGAGTAATTATTTCCTTTTGTATGCTTAGTATATTTAGCAAAATAATTATAATTCACTAGATCGTTTTCTTTGTTTTGGTATACTGGCATTGTTCTCTCCTTCCCCATTTCTTTTGATAGCAACAATAGTGTTATTTTTACAGGCACATTTTAGTGGGGGGAAGGGGTCATAGATGAGAAAAAAACCATCAAAGTATTTTCTGACAGAAACCAATTGAAGAATCTTTTCCAGCTCCACCAAAGGAAAATATCAGTTTTATAGAACAAACAACTCTTAAGGCAGATGTTGCACTGCCTGCTGAATGCAGATGGTCTCTGCTCTGTCTGTAGGGTTAAGTTAAACATGGCATCTTCCTAACCTGTGTCCTGCCAGAGGAAGGAAGTCAGTAACAAGTCTACCCACAGGCCCAAACATCTGCATTCAACAGCAAGGAACTCAAGTCATTCTGCTGCTTGATGACCCTTACAAGATGGTGGCATAAAGCTTCACCACAAGCCATCCAGGTACCACAAGTCTCATGTTTAAGATACAGGTGTACCTTAAGCAACAAATCTTTTTTGAACTTGGGATTTCAGGTGTCCCTGATTACAGAAACCTGGCCCCCTCTTTCCATACTGCTCTCAGAATCAGCACATCCAAAAGCCTATCCAAATGGCTCTTTCTCCTCATTTCCATTTGTGTCTGTGCAACTGGGTTATTATTTTTAATTATTTCTATTATTTCTCACTGGACCTGACATTCTGGGTTTGATGTTTCTGCAGTGTGCTAATCTGCACTCAAGACAAAATGCAGGGAGAGGTCTTTCCTGCTGTTTTGAGCAGATGGGGTCCCCATCTCTTGAGACAGGTAGTGTGCAGCCCTGATTGATAGCACCCAGGAGAATGTTATGCACAAGGCTCCTTTCAGGAGTAGGCTACTGAAGTTACACTAGAGTATTTTTAACAACAGATTCAAAACCTTATTCTTTCTCACAGGGTTATTTTTGAAGCTGTGCTTTTTGTTCCACTCAATAGCAGTGAAACATGCTGCATAGAAATTACTGACGTAAACACTGACAAAGGAGCAGAGAAGTGGAGGGGGAAGGAATAGAACTGGGCTGTCTCTACTTCTTCTCTCCTTTTTTTTTTTTTAAGTAGCATCTCCTTAATAAGCTCCAGACAAGCATACATTTTGTCTGTGGAGATTTAGAAGTTTTGCCCCTGGAAACAGGAGGATGTGATTTTGTCAATGTAGTTCTTAAACCTTGCTCAGGACAGGGAATGGGAGAAGGGATATACATGCAAATCAAATCTTATCCTTTTAATGCATTTTCACTAACAGCGTGTCCCACAGCACACCATTATAAGCATTTACATTAGACACAGTGATCACATTTCTGAAGCCTTTATCTTCTGCCCATTGAAGTCAATGGCCATAAAGATTAGATTTCATACCTTAATGAGAGCCCAGTCCCAACAATAAGATGCCTTTCACTTTTTTGTCTTAATGGAAATGTACCTTGATGGCATGGCTTAGTGAGAATACTCCCTCTGCCCTTCTCTACCTTAACAGCTTTTTAGGCAGCTGTGTTCTCATAAGTTATACAGGTATGATCATTATTGTCTATAAAATAAACCGTAATCACTCATTTATTTTAGGCCCACTTCAATGGATGTGATGCATCTTAGGCTTCATTAATTTTGTGCAGTGAGCAAAAATGTGATGCTTCAGAAAGGAAATGGGAAGAAAAAGAGGACTAAGGGCACATTACCCTTTCCAAATGTCTAAGTGAAATATTTATATTCTGAAAACAGAGAGTTGGTTGAAAAGTTATTTCAAACAGTAATGTACTCTTATGTATGCTTATTCCTTTTACTTTCCAGACTTCTGAACATGACCAGTAGAAACAGCTTCAAAAGCAAATAATTTATACTGGAATAAATTTTAAATAGTGAATGATGAATGTTAAGAAAAAATTTCCACCTGTACCTCTGCTTATCTTCCTTTTGCCCAGTTGTGAGGAAGTAGCTGTGCTCCAGAACCATACAACTAACCCTTTCAGCTAAGGTCAGAGACAGTCACTCCTAGCAAACTCAGCTCCACCGTCCAACCCTCAGCCTGTACACAGGAGCAGCTACCAGTTTTCCTTCCAGCCCAGCTGCACCAGCTCTGCCCTTTCCACTCTCCCTCACAGGCAAAGCCTGCACCTACCCATCCTCAGGACAGCAAAACCTAGTGGTGCCAGCCCCACTGAGAAGTCTCCAGTCTTGTCTAGGCCACTAAAGCAAACAGCTCCAGCTCAGAGAGCACTATTCCCACTGAAACATGCTTGGTGCATGCACTACAGAGCTGTAGTCAGACACTGATGAGCAAGGACAGTGCTGCTCTCTCTTGTGTTCCACAGAGGCACCACAGTGTGACTTCACACTGAGAAACCCCAGCTCTTCTTCAGGCAGCTGTGCTCTGCACTTTCTGTCATAGTGAGACGACCAAGAGCACATCGCTTAAATGTTTCCTGCCAACAGGTTAACTCTTACCTGGGCTTGCGAAGGTCTAAAAGCAGAGTCAAAGCCATTCTGCAGAGAGTCCAGAAAAGGCTGGATTTTGTAGAGGCCATGCGTTGTCTGGCTCGAGCGAAAGGCCACAATGTGGAAGTACTTCAGGATCTTCTCAAACCGTGATTGTGTCATGATAAGTGCAATGCTCTTGTTGCTGTAGAAACCGCTGCTCCAGATGCTGAGAACAGACTCACAGTGGTGGATGCTGGTTGATATCATGTAGCCTAAGAAGGCCTTCATTTCCGTCAAGGTGACATCAATCCAGGCATCGTCACTACCAAACCTCTCCTGGTATTTCTTGGCATACATGTTAGTTTGGACCACCATATTCTTCAGTACATTGTCAGGGACAAAGAGCTGAAAGAAGTCCATGGCACTGGCAGTCAGGGGCATTTTTCGTGTTGGACCTAGGATAAAAGCAAGAAGGGAAGATAGGCACAATTCTGATCACCACAAGCCACGTTCAGCATCAGAAATTTAAAGCATGATTAACTTCCTAGAGCAGGAAAACAAGGCCAAAGTGATGGCATATACCCACTGTCTGACAGACTTCATCAGGAAACTTTCCCTCTCATATTCTGTGTCTTCCTCTTATATGATACAACACATTGTGAAAAATTTCTTCCTCTGCTCTGCATGCTTACTAGTTTGCAGCATGCAGGCCTGTGAGGCATCATGCATTTAATTTCTCCGCTTATACACTGTTTGCATCTTTTATCCTCAGAAGCTGTTCTGAGCTTTTTCTGGATAGTCTTTTATTTGTCCATACCCTTGTCAAAGCAGTGCCTTCCTCAAAACATCCTAGAAGGATAGTGTCCAAGTCCTCTGGAGAGAGTGCTGCCTTCATCCTAGATGACACAATTTCCAGGCACTAAAACCTGATCCCATCTTTTCTCTTGCAGCTCTAATCCCTGCCCAGTTCACTGTCATTAATTCTGTGACTCTCAAAACTGCCTCTGCTCCACACAGAGTCACACAGGTCATGTCTATGTATTTTTGAGTTTTGTGTCTCTGCCACCACATTGGAACCTTATCCTGCAGTCTGATACTCCCAAGAGAGTGTACTCCCAGAACAAGTCACAGCTACCATGTGGCTAGTGTCACTGTCCCACGTCATAAGGAGTATTTTTAGTGGTACAGTGCACACATACAGTGGTCCTCTTCCTCCCATAATGTAATAAGCCTTGCAGTCCCATGTCGCTTTTCACTGATCTTGCACCTTCTCTGACAGTTTCAACTATTCCATAAGAGGAGGGGGTAAAAAAAAAAGGAGGTTTTAGGGATTGGCAGGACTGTATCAGTGTAACAAGGTTAGTCAGTCAGACACCAGATTACATTAAGCCAAAATAGTAAAATCAAGCCTGCAATATCAGGGGTGCAGACGCCAGTACTTACAGCCCTTTCTCCTCTAATCCCTTCCACAGCTAATTATGTTCCATTTTAAAAGTGGTAGTTTTCATGCTTCCACCTTATGGCAGTGTTTTAGTCACCACGTAAGGGCAAGGGATATTCTTTTTTCTCCTAGAGAAGTAGTGAAAATGAATAGAGGAGCAGCATGAACAAATCCAATGGACAGGGCAGCACTTCAGAGCAGCTCTACATCCCTATGAAAAAGATCGTATCATGAGTATAATCCCAAACCAATAAATACTGCACCTTAGTTCAGCAGCCTTCAGTCTTGGGACTCTCTGAAACACATTCTCACTAATCAAAAGCAGGAGGCACGCAGCTTCTCATTTAAAATTGTGCTTAACAAGAGTGAGTCTTCCTTGCACTACATGGCTGCTTGGATCTCAGCTGTCCTACTGGATCAGAGCATGGGATTTGCCATTCTACACTCTGACTGTCCAAAGATCCACTACCATGTCAGTCAGGTCTCATTCTCCAATATGTCTGTATGTCAGCTCACACTCTTAGTTACAGCAACAACCATATAGCTTGCAGAAATTTTCCATGAAGCAGTACTATGAGGAACTACACAAATACTGTGGTTGGACTTGCTCTTAAATCTTAATGTTTGGGTGCACTCTGGTGAACTCAAGCTATTAGAAGGACAAAAAAGATAGCACCAAGACATTGAAACAGTGAACCTTCAGATTGCAAAGAATGCCAAAAAAACAAACAAAAGTGGATTTATTTTTTTATGAGTACAGTGGGGAAAAACATTTGAAGATTACTTTCCTATTTTAATTTGTGAGACTGAGAAAATGGAAGTGAAACATTTTGGTTGAAAGCACATTTCTCTATACACTAAGACAACAGAAAAGAGCCTCACACAAACCACATTTCATTAAGGACAGAAAAGAAAATTTCAGTTTAAATAATAGAAGGTTTTCATTATCAAGAGAAAACTATGGGGCTAGAATAGATATATGAATATAACTGTTAGTGCAAAAATAAAGCATCTTAACAGTTACGAGTTCTCTTCTGATCAGGGGATTTACATTCTGCTAGCACCCACTTACTGTTATAACTGAAATAAAATGCTCTACAAATGATTCTGTATGAACTACTTATACTACCTCACTTCCTTCTTCCCCACAACTAAATCAGGTTTTTATATTCTACAGTAGTTATGGCTTTCTGATAACAACACAAAGCACAAGAGTGTATTCCTAGTTATGTAATCTGGAGTAGCTGTTGAATTCTACTCGAGAACTCAGGCAACCTTCCAGGCAGGGCACAGAGATAGTTTTTAAATTCCTGCCTTCAGAAGCAGAAGCTGGTAGTGGGGGTAACATTCTGAATCTTGTCTACAGCAAACAGGAAATCATAAAGCATTAAGTCTCATGAAGTGAAATATGCTGGACTTGAGACATGTGGACATGGACAATAAGTACATGCTGGACTCCATCTTTAGGGAGTAAAGAGAGTCAGAAGCACAAAAAACCAGTTTTGGTGTAATTAAATTTTCAGTAGGTGCACAAGTTTATCTTGATAAGTGATTATGGAAAACTGCTGGGTATACTGGATAGGAAAATCCTTTCTTACCCGCAAGTTCTGTTCCAGCCACACAGAACCTGCTACCTCCTCCTCTCCTGAAATAAATACACAAGCTTTGTATCCCATTGGCCATGTAGAGCTCACACAGCTCTAAAAAAGCAGACTGAATCATTTTCTGACTCAAACATCAATCTAATTGTTGATTAAATAAAATTATGGAAGCCTCTGTATAGTCTCATTGTCTTAAAAACAGCCTTTATTGGCAAAGTGAGTGCAACTGATTCATAATTTACTGATATGCAATATAAGAAGAGTAACACTGAATTTCAGTGAGAAAAGAACTGAATTTTTAACTTGAATTGGGTTATGCATAGTTAATGATCAGCCTAAAATAAATTATTTATATATTACTTTCTATCTAAGTACACAGCTATATCCCATATAAAGTGGCAACTGTCTGCATAAGAAACTTAAATAGCAAATTTGTACTTTTTAGGATTTTTTGACTTAACTGACACCCAGAAAATACTGATATGAAAAGAGTTCAGTGTTCCATATGAAGTTCATTTTTCAAAGCTTTACTCAGTCAAATGAAAGAGTGGCTTTGCCTAGTTGTCTATTCTCAGAATGATTATACAATTATGACTTTATGTAAAATTCAGATTTTTTTCTCTCCTCTGCCATAAAGGATGTGCACAGAGAATAAATGTACTTACACAGGGGGTTTTGCTTTAAAAGTCAGTCAGGGTTTCCAATACAAGTTACAGAGTCAGAGCCTAAAATCACTCTTGGAGTGTCCAAACATGCAGCTAGACTCAGTATTCCATGAACACTCAGGACAGGATCAGAGCTCCACTGAGTAACCTCTGATGGGGCACACCACTAGCACTTTGGGCTTGCTTTATGTGATCTTGTAGAACATGGAAAATAACAACTTTTGTTACTATACACAAACAAACTCAAGTTCCTCTTCCTTCTCACCCCATCTGGCAGGAAAAAGTTGCATGTGCAATCTGCAGTAACCACCTTGCAAGTCATCATGCCATAGTGACTAGTTGGTTCCATTTTCTGTTTTGGACTCAGAATGTCTCCCACAGGGGCAAGGCTATTTCAAATTGTAAGGATTGACTCAAGATACATGAAAAACTTAACAGGAAAAGCCATTTGTGTTTCCATATTGGAGATACGGGTGTGAAGCAGGGGCTGGCACCTCACCCTCAGACTGTGCATTGCAGAGCCTATTTTGGCTCCACTCAGCTCAGGGCAAACTGCAGCAGACTCGCTGGGTCCAGTGCCCAGCAAGAGAGCAGGCTGCATGCTCAGCTTCTCAGTGAACATACACTCTGCCAAAAACACAGAAAGGTTTAAGAAATTCAGGTGAAACTTCCGTGTGACCATCCTTCAGGCAGCTCTTCCGTGTTTTCCTACAGTCTCTGGTCTTCTCTCTTGGAGGGGTCCCCACCCGTCACATTGTTCTTCCTGCTTCAATCCCACTAGTATTTCTAGTCTTCCTCACCAAGTAACATGTTAGGAAAAAAGTAAGAACTCCAAGTAAATTCACTGTTTTTCCTTATTTAGCTGGTTTGCAGAACTAAGTAATTTGAGTGCATTTTAACAAGTTCATGTATCTTTTTCCATTTTTTCTGTTCTGATTACTAACCGGTAATTGAGTAGCTCAGAGTTCACAGACTCAGAATAAAGGACGGATAAAAGATGGAAGGTTTCAAAACCTACTGTAACCTACCAGTGCTTACAACATAGCATACAAATCTTAAGGAAGCCAAAATCATTGTCATTTGGGGCAAGATAAATCAGATCTGTAAGAAGAAAACACAGTGAAAGAAAATTCTCCTCTTGCTGTGCTGTGCAGAAGACTCTGTTCTTATTCAAAGTGTAATGGAGGCTCATGATAAAGTATCCCATTACAATGACAGGCCCAGGTATTACCTTATGTATGATAATCCAAATTGTATGGTTTGGAAATAAACATTGTGCAGAGCTAATCAGGGCTGACTTTGAAATTAATATAACTACATTTGCAACTTGGCAGACCCCAACACTCCCAAAGCAGGCACGGGAGTGGTAGAAGCATCAGTTTAAGAATCTAGAAGCAATTTTATTGTCTTCTTAGAGGAAAAAATCTAAAAATTTTTAGTGACCCATGAGGATAGCACATTTAAGTGTATTATACACAGATACATACATAAGAAAAATCAATGCAGAAACTTATTTTATGGCCATTGGAAAGTACTTTCTCCTCCAACATATGACACAGCTTTCAAAGACCAGGGTTTGAAAAGACAATTTCTCCTTCCTAAATCCAAGCAATTAGAGACTGTTTTATATTCCTGAGAAGTTACCTTTGCAAAAGTACAACATGATTTTTGGGTCTTATTTAGAGAATATAAAAAGTTCTGACTGAAGCCTTCTGTCAGAAAATACACACTCATCAAAAAAATCGTGATGTCTTCATGGAAAATGTCAACTGACAAAATATCACAGACAGCTAAAATAATTTAGCATCTTTTTCAATGTGTAGAGAGGAATACAATGAGCTAAAAAAATAGCAACAAAATCAAAACCTATGTTTTAATATTTCCCAAGAGAGATTTTTCAGAATTTCTGTTCACATGAAGTTTCCTCACGTAAGGTTTGGAAGCACTGGAGCTTATCTGGCTTTCCAGAATATTAGATTTTATATCATCTCCATTCTTAATGGCCTGGAGGAAATTTACATCAGACCATCCCCAAACAATAGCAGTTTGATGGCCTTATGACAAACCTGTCAAGACAGCTTGAACTAAATGCATGCAACAGCCCTTTTCTGAGTTTTATTCCAGTTTTTTTCAGATACTCGCTGTCCAGTTCCTACAGGAGAGCAGGATCCGGGATATTATGCTGCATATATTTTGTTCATCTTCATTAGAAAAAGCTACAAAAGCTTCAGTGACAGGCCCACTTTGCTAAGTCAAAAGAGTCTTCCTAATTTGTACCAGCTGTGGTTCTGACCAGTGTTTTTAGGGCAAGTAAATGTCTGCATCTGTTATTTTTGTAGACAACTCAGTTTCCTTTAGGATTGCCTAGCACAATAATTGAATATAAATGATGAAAACATGATCCACGCTGTGGCATTACTTGCAGCTGAGAGCCAACCTATAAGAATTCAACAAAAAAAAGCCAACAACTCCCAAACAGGCACTATACTGGCTTAGAAAGAAGAAACTGGACACAGTCCTTCCAAAATGGTTCTCTCATTAGCCCATAAGGGTTTTCTTTCAGCAGCTCATGATTCTGGGTAAGTTTTTACAAGGTCACCTTCTCCCAGAAACTTACTTAGCACCTTAGTGTAGGCGCTCAGTAGCCACACTTCTGCTGTACATTTGGTCTCAGTTAAGTTTATTCCAAGCTATTTAGCAAAGTGTGATTTGACTGTACTCTTCCAACCTTATAAGTAAGCCTTTGACAATGCCTCTGCATCTGCACATAATAACCCTAGTCAAAAAAATTGTTCCAAACAACTTCTGTGAAAGGCCACTTTCTCTTCCCTCCCTGGCATTAAAAAGGATTGTTTTCCTCACAGCGTCAACAATAAAGCGATCCACACACTGCAGTCTGACTTCTATCCATAGAGAGCATTCAGAGCTGTGTCTCAAAGCAATCCAAGGACAAATGAAAGAGGACTGAAAACCAGCACACAGCTGCTCCGTGCCGACTCTGGGCAAAAGAGTCCCTGGCCTCCACAGCAGATAGCACTGCGTTAACGACAAATTAAATAAAGAACTTCTTTAGTAAATGGAACAGTAAAATGTAAATTAAATGGTAAAATTTAACAAAGTAGTTAGCAAACCAAGGAACTTCCTGCAATTCAGCTTGTTTTCCTGCTGTGTACAGAATCTGGACTGTCATCCAGCTTTCTTCAGCATTACAGCAAAACCACCAAGAGTCAAGCCTAGGCAGGTCAACCTGGCATGGATCACAGACAAATAATGTACCTGTTCCACCCAACACCAGACAGCCTTCTCACTCAGTGTGATGGTGACCTCCCAGGGCCCATGGTGATAACCAAGGCACCCTGCCCATTCCTCCTTCCCCAAAATGCTGTGTGCTAGCTGGCAGTTCAGCCCGGAAAAGGTGAAGAGCTTCAGTGGGGCACCAAGAAAAAGACTGGGATGCCAAGGGTAAGGAATTTTGGCTGTCACTCAATAGATTACCATGTGTGATAAGACACTGTAGGAAAACAACTAAGCTTCTGGGCATTTTCAGTGAACCAAGCAGCCAGGTTTTACACCTTTCCCATTGACCAAATGTATGTTGTACTACCAACAGCACTGGTCTGATAATATGTGAGGCATGTTGTGGCAGTCTTCCATGGAAATGTAGCTTGTTGTAGATTTAAGCCATGGTAAAAATACATTTAATTAGGAAAGTATTTCTTTGTGTTTACCATCATGTTTTAAAGCTACAAAGCTTTCAAGCCTCAACAAGTACAAAAGAATAAAAAGCCCACTGCAGCTAATGTTGACACCTTTAATTATATACTTAATTTCTGTGGTGAGATCTTGCAACCTACCAATCACCACTATCAACAAAACCTCCCAAAACCCTGGTACAAGGTCTTATGGTCAAGATAATTTCAGAAAGCTAAACACCTTTCAAAGCTGAAACAGTAGGGTATTGTGTCAGTTTACATAATCCTTTGCACATTATTCATTTGGCGGTGGGACTGAACATGCTTGTCCCTCATCAGGGGAACTCCTGCTGCAGCAGCTCCCATGGCAATAGTTCATCGCACTTTCTTTTGCCACTGTAGTTTTCTATTAACATTTTACTGCACTCAGCCATCAGAGCAGACAGACTGGCTGCTCCTGGCAGCCCAGCTGACACTGAGCATATCTAGCAGGTTAGAGACAACCATCAATGTGCTGATTTTGTACATCATCTGTAATACAGCTTTTAGTAGATCACATAGCAGCTACACATCTGGCTGTAGGCACAGCTATGCACATTTATGAAATAACTCTACGAAGCAGAATGGATTGTTTTGTGTCAGCACAACTTCCAGGGTGACCTTCATAACTAAATCCCAGAAGGCTGTTATAGGATGGTTCCATTGGGGAGTCCCTCACTGCACTGGAAACTCTTGCAGATGCAATCCACCGTCACATCTTTCTGTCCCAGACTCCTGGTCTTTTCTAGTGCACACTCTTCACAAATACCACTACCCACATGCAATTTGCTTCTTGCCAGAAATTTAAAATAAAAATTCACCTGTATAAGCACCAGCAAAATTTGATGACAGGACCCTGTCTTGAAAGGTGGGGCTTTTGTGTTTGAAGGAGGGAAAACAGCCTAGTATGTGTTCCAAGCAAATCATCAGAGCATTTAACTTATTTTTTCTAAACAAAAGTCAATAAACAAATGACCCAGCTAATGAGATGCTGAAAGCCTTCACATCAGCTCCTACATTTACATGCAACACACACATATGCCACTGAAACCTCCTGGTTTTGAGCAAGTCTCAGGACAAAATGGTTTTCTGCTTTGTTCAAAAATCGATTATTTAAGAAAAAACTAAAATATCAACCATAAATCCAGACAGTTCAGTAAATCATTTGAGACAACCTTATCATACAAAACATTCATTTGAGTACAGAGCTTCCTAATGATTCATTTTCATCCCACAGGAGCTAAGGTAGCTACAGTACTGGTCTCTGCAATTGCTTCCAAGCAGCAACAGGCTCTTCATGGCAAGACAGAGAGCAGTTGTTAGGGCAAGCACATAGTTCCCAAAATGTTTGATGCTACTTCTCATGAGCAGAACTAAGCACCTACTGCTGCACCCACTGGGGAGAGGGTGATGACCAGGGTGCTCTTGCTGCTGCCCTGCTGGAAGAGCTCAAAACCCAGAATCTGCCAAGGGACTGATGACAGGCACTGCATGGGAATAATATTCAGGCTCTTTTTCAAACCTGATTCTTTTGGATACCAGACTCCTTCAGATTTTACTGCTCTCTGTAGGAAAGTGTGCTCATGCACTTCTAGATGAGCTAGCCTGAAGAAAAGGAGGCTCAGCTACGACTCTGTGAAAGGAGGTGGTAGCCAGGTGGGGACCTGCATTTTCTCACAGACAACCAGCAATAGGGCAAGAGGACCTAGACTTAAGCTGTGCCAGGGGAGGTTTAGGCTGGACATTAGGAAGAATTTCTTCACAAAAAAGATTAGAAATTGGAATGGACTGCCCAGGGAGGTGGAGGAGTCACCATCCACAGAGGTGTTTAAGGAAAGACTGGACGTGGCACTCAGTGCCAGGGTCAGGTTGACGTGGTGGTGTTCATGAGTTGGACTCTGAGGTCTTTTCCAATCTAATTGATTCTGTGATTCATGAACTGCCCAGCAAGATAAGGTTTTTTTGCTGCAATCACCCCAGACTAAGAGGTAAAGATGTTTTTGTCACTCCACATTGCATCTGCATTTACACACCTGCTTTTAAACTTGTAATTTCCTCATTTTATATTCTCCATGTTCCTCCCAAAACACCCTCAAACCCTTGGGATAAGTAGTTATAAGCCATATGTCTCTCTGCTGGTGCATTAGGCTTAGGGGCAGATGAAAGTCAAACTATTTTCTTAGGAGACATAAAAGGTGTAAATGAAGGTCATGTATGAGCAATCCTTGCTCGAGTCAGGGCTCCTTTACACATGCACAGTATCACTTTGTGTGCTTTCTGTTTTCATTTTGCTCTTTTACTCCTGCTTCTGTTGTTAGACTGCCTTTTTCCATTCTTGTTCTGCCTGCCCTTACAAGTGACCAGTGCTACAGGCTGTCTGAACATCTCAACTCAAAATAGGCAAACAGCTGAAAAGTTCAATAAATTTCTTCTATTCACCATGTACGTCAACATCCCTAATCCTCTTACCACATGCAGGATGCAGGACACGCTCCACAGCAATCCAATAACTTCTAATAACTCTTATAAACCCACCATTCATCAGTTTTAAGAAATCAGTGCATTTCTTCAACAATCAAGAATGAAAAAAAAAGGCAGTTACCTGTGAATAAGACAGATTTATTACTCGTACTGCCTGTGTTAATTTCAGTGTGACACAAATGTGTTTACAAGCCACTGTAGCCCCAGGGAAGGCTTTCGGGGAGTTGTATCTGAAGAGAGTGAGCCAGAAACACAACTCGGAGCACAGGTCATGAAGTCAGAGCAGGATCCTCAGTGGCACAGCACTGCTCGTCCTCGGCAGTCCCTCAGCAACACAACAGTGCACCCACACCCTCTGCCCAGCTGCTGTGTGCAGCCTGCAGAGCTGCTCAGTGCCCAGCAGCCAGCTCCCACAATGGCCACACCACACTGCACGGCTCTGGGGTGCAAGCGCAGCAGGAACCACACCAGGGAACTGTTTGCAAAGAAAAGCACTGTGTACTTTCCCCCACAGCCTCTCAGGTTTGTTACTCTGGAGTCAAAGTCTACCTGTTCAAACACAGGCTTAGCATGCTGTTTTCTGAGATGAGGTAGGGAAAATATTTGATGTCACCAAACAGGTATTTCTTAGTGGTAGTCATCCAGAAACCCAGACCACATCTGTCCAGGCTTCTTGGGGACTGTCAACATATGAACCAATAAAAGCTGAAAGATCTCAAAAGAAATAATTGCTGCAAGAACATACTTTAGGTTATAAAAGGAGAAACTAGCTTGTATTTCTCATCTTAGAGCTATCAGCAAAAGAGATTTCATACAGCAGAGATTTTCAAAGAACTTCATGTTGTGCTCACAATAAAAAAAAGTAATAATAAATGGTTGTTGGTGATGACATCTGGGTCATATGAGTAGTGGAGGGGAAGACAAAGCCAATAAATCTTTCTGCTATATAAAAAACAGAACCAAACACCAGTTCTTTGAGTCTGCAGATATAATTATAGAACATGCACCTGCAAGTTAAATTTAAATTAGTAACATGGGAATAACTACTGCAAAGTGTGTCCTTCTGCTTGCAAAGTATCAAGCACTTCACATTAAGGATTCCTACAGAGGCTTCTGGGCATTATCACAACAGAAATAACAGCTTCCCATTCTGTAACCACAGATTAGGACATTTATAGCTTGAGACCTTGGTGACTGGAGCTTCACATTTCCTAGCTATAGTCTTCCTCTAATAGAAGAAGCACATTATCTTCACAGTAGGGCTCAGAACAGATCTTTGGATGACTATGCAAGAGCTAGATCCTCCACAATTTGAAAAAGTCTTCCTGGAAAAAACCAGTAACTGATCAGAGGCCATAGACAGAGTCAATGGCATGTTTAAGGTAAAGTTTTACTAACATAGTAATAAGTAAGTTTACACTATCTTTTTTGCGCTGTAAATCCTGGCCCCATGTCCTGCCCTGCATGTCCTTACCTACTTAAAGATAGATTTTATTTATGTGAAAAGATGTAAGCTGCCGTTTTAGTATCAAGGTGGCTTATGATTTCATGACATGATGAAGTCTGTTTACTCAGTGACAAGCAATTTGGGAAAGTTTCATTTAAAAAAGGCCTGTGAATTTTGACTGCCACTCAGACAGAAGTGGTGCTTCCCTTCCAAACTGCCAGTCCATCAAGCTATAGAAAATATTTCCTCAGTTCAGGAACTGGAAGTCAGCATCTCTGAATGTTTTACTCTGTGATTGTTATGCTCTTATATCTCTGGCTAACCATATCATTTGTTTTTCTGGCTTATCATGTCTCAGGCTGGCACTGTGACCTATGCTCTGCTTTCCTTTGTTCCATTCTGCACATTCTCAACCTTTGTGGCTGCTTGCTGTTATCTGACCCTGACCTTTCCCAGGCTCCACTTCTCTGTTGTTTTCCCCACCTTTCCTCATGTGTTTTTGAAACACTGCCATACCTCAAATTTTCCCATTCCATTGGCATTTCACTGAAGTGGTGAGATGAAGTTTATGTTAGTATGAATCTTTCAAGTCTCATAACTGCTGTTTCTAAGATCACATGTTCTGAGACAAGGAACAGCTGTCAGCACAGGTGGGCCAATAATGGTTAGCTGCATGTCCACCTGTATGATATTCAGCTGTAAGTCACAGAATAAAGATCTGCACCTGTGCCCAACCAGCCTGTGGCTGCTCAAAAATGAGATGTCCCAAACCCCTATATTCCTGTTCCACTTCTCTCCCTTGCTACCAAGCACTGACCCATGTGAATTAACACAGGATTGGCATCTATAGTCATATTTACATAAACCATTTGTCCATTAAACTCTTTCTGTCAAGGAATACCTAATTAACAGGTAAGCACAGATCAAACGTTGTAACTACTGGGGAAGGATGTCTAGTGCTTTTCTCTCATTTTGAAGAATATGTTACGTGAAAGTGTTGAAATTTGTATTCCCTGCCTCTTTTTCTACAATCCACAGGTATGAGCATGCCACATCTACATCCTCTTCAATAATTCTCAACATAATGGAAGAAGCACTCAAAATCTTAAAGCATGGATTCAAATCCATGGGTTTGAACCAAACACCTGCATTTCTGTGAGTGAACAAAGGCAGAAATGTAGCCTTCTGTGTAGCCTAGTCAGCCAGGCCACTAAAATCAATTTAATTACACAGCAGATGTGAAACAATTCCCATAGAGCTGCTCTTGCAAGTCCCTTTCTTGCCTTGGCCAGTTGCTGCTGGCAAGGAAATGCCCAACATCTGTGTGGAGCACATTGGTGTTTACCCAGCACCACAACATTTTCTACAAGGAAAGCTCAATTCTCTAGATGTCTCACAGTCTACACTTATGTAACAATTGAGGGTTATTTCACCAAGTCACTGTTCTCACATAGTGAAATTCTTTTCCCTTTTATTGCTTCTGACATCCAAGGATCTCTGCCTTTTTACCACTGTGTTTTGCAGCAAGATGAGATCTCCCTTCATGCCCTCAACTGAGACGATGCTTTAGCCAGGGTGTTCATCCACCAGAAACCCTGGTGTGAACTCGCTCAGTGTGTGCTGCTGCTCCAGTCAGGATAACAGCATTGCATCTATTTCCAAACCTTCTTCCATTTTCTGATTTGGTTTTAAAGTGCTTTTTGAATATGGAATCTCGTACGAAAAGGACTACCCAAGAACTTCAAGTTTTCATTGCTAAGTCTTTCATGGCTCTCTTGGCTCCATGTGTAGAAACAGTAAGGCAAATACAGAAGAATACACAGCTCCACAGGGAGCCTCCCGCTTCCTAAGCCTTCTGGACCCAACTGCTACAGCTGGTTTTATATTATAGACAGATTTACTCCTTTACATGGCCCTTCCAATTCCTTGACCACTTATTATGTTTACAAAGCTCTCAGTTAATCAGCATTTTAATCTTTTTCATTTCTATTTAATTCTCACATTCTTTATTTATGTTCATTGCCTCATAAAATTAAGAAAATTAAGAAAAGTAAGAGACCTGCTGCATCTAATTCAACCCCATCAGTTCCTTCAATCATCTTTGATGCAGCTCTTTTCCTGCTCACTATGAACGGACCTGAATAAGTGAACTTTACATTTCACATCAAGAATTTATTACATTCCACCCTTAAGGGCCAGATTCTGCTAGGTCCAAAATGCTATAACCCCCATCCATGTTTCAGTGGGGAAAAAATCCACCTTCAAATTATTAGCTAAGCTGGGCCTCACATTTTTATAACCATGTGTGATCAAAACCCCAAGCCTGCTAGGCAAGCTAGAACCTTATTTATTTTGGGAGGAGAGAGAAGACACAGAAAGCAGATAAACATGCTGCTTTTCATCATAACTACAGGTCTGACAACACCCCTGGCAGAGAGATTCAAGACACTTTACAGAAGTTCTCTTTCTGGGCCTGGACTGAAGCAGTCTGGCAGAGCTGGAAACAAGTGACCACAGTCCTGTTTGTCACCATCTGCTTGGCCATGCATTAACTTTGTATCAGGATCCTTTCATAGGCCCTGACACAGTGGTTTCCAGCATTGGGTGCTGCACAAGGCAATCTACTGGGGGCCTGAAAGAAAATATTTTTCTGTATTGGTAACAAATATGAAATAAATCACAAAGTGTTTATTTCAGCTTTATCTCATCTTGTTTTAATTTCTGGGTTTGTGCATACTTTATAATGTATATATTATATTAACACAGTAGTGCATGTATATAATCTATAAATAAATAAATATACATAGACTTGGGGCACTCCCGTGGTGTAATGGAGAGCACTCTGGACTTGGAATCCCAAGGTCCTGAGTTCAAGTCTCAGTGGGGACCGTCCCCTGGCAGTTCAATGCCTCCCTGCCATCCCATCCCATCAGATCTCGGATGCTCAGCAGGGTCAGCCCCAGTTAGTACTGGGTGCTGTGACAGTCCTGAGGACTTCACTGTCACTGTCCAAGCTCACTCGGCCGTGGCAGATGGACCTCAGGACTTAAACGGTGGGGCCAGTTCTGCACACGCTGTGCCTCACCTAAAAAATCCACTGTGCAGGCTGGAAGGGCACACCCACGTGGGGAGAGCCCTGCCCAAATCTTCATTTGTGAAGACTGGTCATACATACATAGACTGGGGGTACCTGCTGAAAAAACTTCTGATAGGGGTGAACGACTAAAAGTATTTGGAGAATGCTGATGTAGAGCTCTGCAGTAATTGCATTCAGGACTAAAGCAGCTTAGCAGATACAGTTGACCCTCTTTAGGAGAGAGCTGAATGTGTGCTCAAATCCTGTAAGCTTCAGCTGATCTTCCTGTAGGTTTGACACCAGTATAAAAAGGAGTCATTTCCCTTTGTCCCACTAGAAAACTGACATCTTGTAGGAACAGGGGAGTGGTTATATCAGTCAGAGGTACCTCTGTGTTGGTGTAACAGTTTTCATGTCACTGTATCACTAAAGTAGTACCACATACGCATTTATTTAAGGACATGCTTGTATGCTCCTCTGGATTCAAAGAATAATGTACTATATTAACATCCCTCAACACTCACCTGTGAATTATAATTTGAATCACTCACAAATCAAAAGGATGTGTAACAGCCTTGTGTTTTTCTCCAGTGGAAAAAGGTTTCCAGAGCACACACTCATTTTGCAGTCAGCCATGCAAATTATTAATCTTAAAAGCAAGACTGAGGCTACAATATGCATAGTGGTAGGAAAAGAGGGAAATGTCTTTTTACTACAAAAATGTTCTGTAGTCTGTCCTGCAGCCCCACTGTCCTCCCTTCTGGGCCTTACAACCACCACTCCATAGATTCTGGTCACTCTTGGGAAACCTCGACAAGCAAATGGAAACTCATGTTCTTCAGGAAACATGGATTTTTTCTGTTGCATCTCCCACAAAAGCAGATCTGAAACATCAGCTGTAGCAGAAGTGGGTGCACAGTGTGGTCAGGGCAATATGGCCACAATTTTGGTATGTCAGAAGTACAGCTGTCACCTTTCTGTGACAGTATGAAGTCAAGAACAGGCAGAGTTGGTTTTCACATGACCTTGCTTCTCAACATCAACTAGCTTTTTCATCTCAGGAAATGCTGTTGAAGCCTACAGGCTCTTCTCACTATAAATGTGCTATCTAATAAATATTGAACTCAAGCAAACCACTTTTCAGCAAGGGCAGTTCAAAAGGCTGTCACTCCTATCAGCTGTGTTCGCATAAACTAGGTGAGAGCTTAATATCTGGAAGACCTTTATATTTTCCTCCCACAGGAATGGACCTGGGCACATGGAGCAGAGCAAAACTGCAAAAAGCTCGGCTTACTAAGCAGCAAAATTTGATGAATCCCTGTCCCTGACAGCCTGCAATTTTAACAGGAACAGTGGAGACATGGTGTCCAGCAGAGCCCAGAAGAATGAAAAAAAGGAAGTTTTATAATGACTGAGATTATGACGTTAAAATGTGAAATATTGGTAGAATCTATTTTAAAGATATAAATGTTCATTTTTATGACAGCAGAGGATTCTAGGAAGAAAAATACAATTAGAGAAACTAAATGCTGTAGCAGAGAATAGCAGGTTAGAAAGAGGTTATAATACAGATTAAAGAGATTCAGTAGAAATTGAAAGCTTGAAAGTAAAGTTTTGAACAGCTTTTGTTACACTCATTTCTTGTTCCTTTTCTGATGAAAGTATTGTGCTGAGGGATTCTCCCTTTAGCTGCCCATTTCAGCTAAAATAGAAAAAAATGCTATTTCCCTTTTATCTTAGGAAGAAAGCTGACATTAGAACAATTGGCAGTGCACCGCTCGATGTCAAGCTGCTCCAGGTCAATACTCAGGCTCCTTTTGAGGCAACCTGTCAGCAAAAGACCTGAAGAAAAGACATGGTTTTTATTTTAACATCTCACTCATTCAACTGCAATATCTGCCCATGGAATACAATCAAATGTTTCTGCTTCAGCATACAATACAAATAGCTGCTTTTAGAAAGAAACTAATGCTCATTTAGTTTACTTTCATTGATTCAGGGAAAGATAGCCAACAGCCAAAAAAAAAAAAGTTAAAAACTGGTACAATCTCAACAACAGCATTAACAGTGTCAAGTCCATTTCATATTTCTAGAACCATTTCATTGCAGTACCAACTTTTATAGTACCAATTCAAAAATATCCATAGCTGAATATTTTACACCCACCATCTGTCCTAGAAAGCAGGTAGGCGCTTGCACTACTATTTGCACTTAACATAGTTCAATGCATTTTGAATTTACCCAAGTCTAGTGGAATTGTAGGTTTAGGTACTTCTGTCGGTACTCAGACTCCTCTTAACCAGAAAGAGCCGTTCCTTGTACACAAAAATGCTCTTTAACCAAATAAAAGGAAGATGAAGGGAAAGAAGGAGGAAGTGAAGCCAGAGCAGTTTTCATGACAGAGAGATTCATGATAACCTAGGTGTGTTTCAGCTGTTAGGGCAAGGATTTGGGCTTCTTTCTCAAGGAAACTAATGAGGTTCATAAGAGAGTAAGTTTCATGAGTCTGAGGACAGGATGCCAGGAGCTGAAATACCTGTAGCACAGACAAAGACAGAAAAACCTCTAATCTTGCACTTTAGCAGGTATATTTTTGTTTCTAATCCTCAAATACTTGGAGCCCCATAGCAAGAACTTAAATGAATCCATGTTCAAGGCAACATTTTCAGCTGGGAAAAAAAAGTCTTTCAAAGAGAAATAGCCTTGGTGACTTTAACTTGTTACTCTGATCCCACTACTCCTCAACGACTGAATATATTTTGGAGGAAAGACTAATCAAGGACATCAAGACAAATGCAGAGTATTTGTAGCACAGACAGGTCATCTTAAAATCATTTTCAGTGGGTAAGCTTTTGAGATATGACTTACAGCAAAGTTGAATTTATCTGTTCTAGCTAGACACTTGTTAATTGGCAGCAGCAGACATGACTAAGAGTATTAATGTCTCCTGTTTATCCAGATCCTTGACTGCAAAAGGAGCTGTCTGGTTAAAAGTAGGCAACTTTGGGAAAGATATTATTTCATTTTTTACCAAGACATGGTACTAAAACCAAGCATATGCTCAAAACACAACCAGGGCATACAACTCACCACTAAAGCAGCTTCCCTAGAGTTTGCATTTATCTTAATCAATCTAAAACAAAGGGAAAGAGTGCTGGAAGGGATCTCAGAAAGCCCTTCAGCCCAAGGCCTCCATCCCCATTCAGCACTTATACTGGGTGTCAGTCTATTACAACAGATACAACAGGTTAATGACACTTGTTATTAGGTTTTCTGTACCACATCTTGTCTTCTGCAGCACTGCACTGTCTGAGAGTTTCTATCATGTCTGATTTAATTATCCCTCAATTTATACCCATTATTTCTTATATTCAGTTTTCCAAGCAGGTAAGACAGATTATTCCCTTTCCTATTATAGCCTTACTTATCCATACAACCCCTTAGCTTTAAACCTGAACACTAAAAGGAGGTCAAGTTACAGTTTCTGCTTCTCAGTTCTTTCTCTCCACATTTAACTATGTGCTTCTCACAGGGGCTGGTGACCCAGACTCTCCTAAATGGCAAACCAGTTTCATTTCAAGTCTTGTACACTCCATTTAAATACCTGGGTAGAATGTTTGCCTTTTCACAACATGACACTGAGTCACATCTGTCTGGTGTTCAGCTTCAACCTCTAGTTCCTTTCTCTCCTAGACAGTTCTTCCCCTCCATTTTCCACTTCTGCTGTTAGTCACTGTTGCCTTCACACTGAGCACTTCCCTCTTGCACCATGAGCTCATGTCCTCCACCCCAGGTTATTCCAGGCTATCACGAACCTTGGAAATTCCCAGTTTGTTCTCCAGTTTTACATGGAATAACTTCCAAATTCATAAACATTAAATTAATAAACAAATTCAACAAGTCTAGCTCCATTCAGGAAGGCATTTTCAAATTCTCATTAAATTAAATAAAAATAAAAATTCTTCCATCAGAACATGTAAGCTGTTGCCAGATCTTTACATGACACATTTTTTGAGATGCTGGGCCAGACATATTCAATTCAAATGGAGACCAACAGGCATTTTGCAGTAATGACAATTTTAGTGAGAATGCCTGACAGGGACTAGATGGTATTTATTCAATCAGATGATTCTGCATCTACCTGCTTCTCCCCTCTACATATATATTTTAATCTCTGCAAGGTTTGTTGCAACAGGTGTAGTGCAATGCAAAGTACAATGTGAAATTCAGAGGCGGTACTTGTTGTAGTTTGGGATTATTATGTAAATTCTCTCCCCTGCCACTTAACTGCCCAGGCCAGCGGTTAACAAAAGAAGTAGTTAACTGTGATCGCTGGGGTGGGGGCAGGTTTGTCTCTTTTGGTTTTTTTTTTTTTGGATATTCTGCTCAGTCTTGGCTCGGCGGAAGGGGGGAGTGGGGACTCCAAGGAGGCAGGCTGCCCTGCTGGTTACTGCTGGGGTTTTTCCCTGGCTGTCTTGCCGCTGCCTACTTCGGACCACCTTTTCCTGCCGTGCTGCTGCCTGCCTTGGATTTGCTGCTGGTTGCTCGTACCTTTCTGCTTCTTGGACGGGGAACACAGGGGGAAGAGACTGAGTCCATCTGAAAGCCCACTGCTCGTCTGTTTCGCTGGAGAGGGACTGAAACTCACTCTGCAGCCAGCCAGGCTGTGACAAGGACACTTAAGTATAACCTTTTCTCCCGGAGGAAAACCTGCTGGGTTTTGTTGTTGTTTTTTTTTTTCTCTTATGGTGTTGGGGAAGTGGGTTGCACTAGTCTGTTTACATATATATATATATATATATAGCAGTTATCCTTCTTGTATTAAAATTCCTTTTCTTAAATTTGATAAAGAGTGGTGTGATTATTGTGGAGGAGGCCCCTCCCCTGCTTGTGGGTAAAACATTTTGGTTTTTCCCCTCAAACCGAGACAGTACTGCAGATGGTTCCAGTATGTGCCTCCAGTTCAGTACAGAAAACAATAACAGCCCGAGCTGCACAGACAGGGTCCAGAGAACCCAGAGCCATTGGGAAGGGGGTTAGAAGAACAGCCCAACTCAGCACTGCCAAATTCCTCCTGAACAATTTTTGTGGAAAAGACATTACAGAAAGTAATGGCTTTTGCCAGGGAGTTTGTTTCAAGGAGGTGCTGCCAGTGCCCCACGGTCACCACCATGCCTGACTGTCCCTGCCCAGCCCAGGTCCCCAAATCAGCCCCCAGGGCATCAGCTGCCACTCCACAGCCCTTCGCAGCTCTCAGCCCAGCCAAGCCATGCCCACCCACACACATATCCTGACCCAGCCCCAGCCCATTTCCAAGGAAGTGCCAGGGCAGCCTCAGTGCCCGTGGCTGCAAAGGTTGGCAGGATGAGCCCCGAGTGCCAAGCCCTGCTCTGACAGACCACCCATGGGAGCCCCCACAGCACCCTGCCTGAAGGGAGCCCACACACCCCATAGGGCACAGTGACAGGGGGCTGCTCTAGAGGTTTGACAAGCTGTTTTAGACCATTTCTGATGTCAGTTTAAGTGTGAGTCATTACCCAGTAGTACAGAAGCAGATGAAGAAAGGCTTTTATTGAGAGGTCATTCCTTATTCATCAGCTACAACCCCATCAAGTGGAAAGAGTAGGATGTCACTTACTCCAAAACTCATCACTTTTTTCCCAATGGGGGAGGTTTGTGATATGCTTAAAGCACCATTCTTTACCCTTAAAAGAAGGAACTGAAATTATTTGCAACATTAGCCCGATGAAAATAGCTATAGATCACCTAAAAGCACTCCAAATCTTAGTGCTTAATTTCTTTTAATCTCAAATCAGTGACAAGAGGGAATTCATGCAGTTCTCACAAGTGTAAATCTTCAAACAGTATTTTGCTTCATCTAGAATCAACCTACAACTATGTAAAAGGACCAGTTTAGAAGAAAGGAGTAGCCATGATGGCCAAAAAATGAGAAAAAGTCTTCAGTTTAAGAAGTTCTTGTCATTTAGTGACCCTGTTCAGAAATACAGTCCAGCAAGCTAGAAGACCTTTGAAAGGCTAAATAAGAATTTATATTCACATATGTATTTATATCCATAATGCAACATATCCAGCAAGACAGATGTAAGATCAACTCAAATTTTTCAAGATTATCTTGGGAATCCCTCACTCCAAACCAAACATGGTCCATTTTCACTTGTCTGCTGTAGCAAGAGGAGGTTTATGAACCACCACCCTGTTTCTGGGAAGGGATGGTGTCCTATTACCTTGAAATCCAGTTGATCTGTTTACCCTGTACTGGGCAGAATAAGTAAAACTACATCCCCATCCCAAAGGCTATGAGCCATATGACTTTATGAAAAGCAGGACTTGCTTGATCGACCTGATCTCCTCCTATGAGAAGGTGATCTGCTTAGTGGATCAGAGCAAGGCTGTGGATGTTATCTACCTAGACTTTAGTAAAGCCTTTGTAACCATTTCCCACAGCATTTTCTTGGAGAAACTGGTTTCCCATGCTGTGGATGGGTGTACTCTTCACTGGGCAGAAAACTAGCTGGACAATTGGATCCAGACTGGAGTTACATCCAACTGGCAGCCAATAAGCCAGGACTCAGTATTGGGACCAGTTCTGTTCAGTATCTTCAACAACCTGGACAAGGGATCAGGCACACCCTCAGCAAGTTCACAGATGGCACCAAGTGGATGGGAGCATTGATTTACTGGAGGGTTGGAAGGCTCTGTAGAGGGCTTTGGACAGGATCAATAGGCTAAGGCCAACCACACAAGGTTTAACAAGAACAAGTGCTGGGTCCTGCACTTGAGTCACACCATCTTCAGGCTGGGGGTAGAGTGGTTGGAAAAACTACCTGGTGGAAAAGGCCCTGGGGGTGCTGGTCAACAGTTGGATGAACATGAGCCAGCATGTGCCCAGGTGGTCAAGAAGGCCAGTGGCATCCTGGTCTGTATCAGCAATAGTGTGGCCAGAGGGCCAGGGCAGTGATTGTCCCCCTGTACTCGGCACTGATGAAGCCACATCTCTAGTCCTGTGTTCAGTTTCAGACTCCTCACTACATGAAGGATATTGAGGTCCATGTCCAGAAATGGGCAACAAAGCTGGTGAAGGATTTGGAGTACAAGTCTTACGAGAAGTAGCTGAGGAACTGCAGTTGTATCACCTGGAGAAAAGGAGGCTTGGCAGGACCTTATCAGTCTCTATAACAACCTGAAAGGAGACTGTAGCAAGGTGGAGGTTGGCCTCTTCTCCCAGGTAACTAGTGACAGGACAAGAGGAAGTGGCCTCATGTTGCACTAGGGGAGGTTTACATTAAAAATTAGGAAATTTTTTTCCGGAGAAGGTATTGTAAAACTTTGTAACAGACTGCCCAGGAAAGTGGTGGCATCACCATCCTTGGAAGCATTCAAAAAACTTGTGAATATGGCACTTGAGCACATGGTTTAAAATGGTGAACACAGTGGTGGTACTGGGTTGACACCTGGACTTCATGACCTTAAAGGTCTTTTCTACCCATAATGATTCCATGATTCTATATGCTCATGAAATGCGTGTAAGTTTCAACACATACAACCTCTTCAAAGCAGTTTTTCTGGGCATGAACTGATGTGACTACCATTTCCCAAGCCCTGTATCAGAGGGTGCATCCAGGAGCAGACAGCACCATGACATCAGTGGGAACAGTTACAGGCTCACAGCTACATGCTGGCCCCAGACTGCACACTTACAAGTGCTACCCACTGGAAAGTTAGCCAGCATCTACCTTTCCAAAAAAAGCAGACATGACTATATGCACTGGATATTCAGACTTTCCACAACAGTGATTTTTTTAAGTTGCTTAAGAAGAGAAAGATATATACTCATTTTTTTGCTTCAATTTAATCTTTCATACACACCCACCTCCCTGCCATATGTAATCAGAAATGAATCACAGTTATAACAGCAGTTGCTCTAAGTCTTGTTTTCTGCTTTTTCTTCACTAGAAATAATACTTCCATTTGTGCCCACTGATGGGCTCGCTGCATCTTTTATGTGAGTCCAGTAATCTTCCTGCCCAACACACAGCTAATTCCCCCATCCATACAGAGGTACATGATATTCTTGGCTTCTGTACCTCCTGTTTATCCCCCTCTGGCATGACTTTTGCATCCTTACAGTGTGTCTCATCGACTACACTTCAACTTGCCCACTTTGCAGCTGCACAGTTACAGCTTTGTATTGCTTGCTGAATAGAATTTCCTTGGTTATATTCTTTGTCCTTCCTAATAGCAAGTATAGTTTGTTAATCCAGGTCATGTGAATCCCTCATGTTATCCAGAAAAGCAGACTCAAGAGCATGCTTTTTATCACATGACATTAATACCAGTTGTTTTCACAGAAAATAAGGAGATAACCCAGGAGTAATTTATAGAGAATGAAAATAGTTAAGGAGCTTTCCAAGCCTATTTCCCTGCAATCTCTCAAACAAGGAACTCTGGTTTAATTTTTAAAAGTCCTACTCAGCTATGTGTTCATTCATTTTCAGACAGAGCCAGTGACTGATACACATCCTGTTCCTTAAGGAATATGAAGTGGGAGCTTGGATAAGCTCCTAAAAATGATGCCTTGCCCACAAGGAAGTGAGATGTCAGACAATAGTATTCTCATGCATTTGTCTTAGCCATGCATTCTTTTCGAGTCCATCTGTTCTGTTTTCCAATAACATGCCCAATGTTTGGCAGTATTCAAAAGAATGAGGTATTTCAGTGATTATACTCCACTGACCTATAGTTAGAATGTGGAATTATACCCAAAATTACCTTTCCTTTGGGAAGTAACTTGTATTTCCAAACTGCTAAATACATGTACTCCAAAATTTTAAGAAGCTTGAGCACAGCAGGGAAACAAAACACCTACATGAACAAGCACACCTAAGAGACATTTCCAGCTTTCTGTAAGTCTGTGGCATCCAGGACAACTTCCTGTGACTTCACAGTCTAAGCAGAGTTAGCAAATCAACTCCACTATGAGCATCCTCATTTAGACTCAGTAGAGAGGTTGATTTCCTCCCTAGGTTGACTTAAAGGTATGCAGATAAGGAAATTGTTTGCTGTACTGTTTCTGGGATGTTGACAAAAGGACATGAGTAGTTGCAGGAACTGATCTACTTCTTTTAAATAATCCCATCAATAGCTGCAAGGATAAAAGACTCATTTTATGCAGTAAGAGATCCAGGAGTAAATATGCTTTTTCTCTGTAAAAGGCTAAATGGTGTTTAAGGAGAAGACCTTGATATGTAGTGCTTACAGACTTTCATGTCTCAAGAACTGACCAAAACACATTCTCTTTAAAAAAGCAGAGAAGAACAGTGCTTTTTTCTGTGAAGTTTATCTATGCACTAGGTTATTCCCCAAATTTATGTTTAATGACAGAGGAAGGGAACAGAGAGAGCTAAGTTGCACTACAGTTTAGAATCAATAAGGCTGTCATGTGTACTTTGTTCACTTCACTCACAATGGAAGAAGGAAAATGTGCTCTAAACCCAGTAAAGCTTTCCCAAAAGCACATTCAGGTTTTGTAAGACATATAAGATATTAAGCCTTTGCACACTTCACTTATTTAGCAAAACTTCAAGCCTTTAAGTCATCCTATAAAGGCTCTGCAAAGTACATCTTTGTGACGTATTTAGCAAATCTTCCAGGAAGTGTTGGAATACTGTCATTATAAGTAATTTCTAATTAGAATGCAAGAACAGATTATATAGATAGGCATTTTTTCCCAGTATTTTCCAAGGTTATGCAAGGCAAAAGCAGCTAAGTTCTCTGTTGACATAAATAAGCAAGAACAAGTAACATTTGTGTCACTTTATCCACTTAGACAGAGAATTTGGCCCAGATATTTCTGAAGCAGAATCTGCCATAAGTGACAAAGTAGCTTTCTTACTTCTCTTCCTCTAGAACCTTTAAGTATTGACATCAATCTAGTAAAACTCAAGCCTTCAGATTCTATTTAGAACTTAAACCAAGATCATGACCTCTCCTAGGTGGTAGCAGTATACGGCCCTCTTTTATGGCCCAGCCTGACCCAAGAGGTCCAGGTTCATTTGCGTTTGAATGCTGCCTTCCCATCTGCCTGTCCGCACCCTTGGGGAAAGAAAACACTAAAATCTATTTAAATATTCACTTAAACATCTTCAAGGTGACAAGATTGCTAAACATGGTCTATGTGACTTCTTCCTGAGAGGATACTGTTCTGTTCTACTGGAGAATTTTCTTCAAAGATGGTTAACTTATGGAACGTTTAGTGTTTCAGAGGAATACTCTGGAAACTCATAAAAGCTACTTTCACTCTCTAAATGCAACTCAAAGAGAAGCTGCTGTGCTCTGTCAGCAAGGAACATTCTTAACATTTTGTCCTTGAGTATAGACTTGAAGGACAGGGTTTGGAGGGCATAGAAAAATGAAAGAAACAGTAGCACTACTTGCCCGTAACTTCAAGGACTTCAACATTAACTTTTGCTTAGACTTGCTGCTATTGTTGCCACCCTAAAGCATAGCATAGCATGTTAAGAAGTGGTCCTACGTCTGAGGTCAAATTTTCAGGTGGCTGAACTACATGGATATAGAAAGCATTGGATCCTAGGAAGAAAACACTAGCTAACCCAAAACAGGAAAATCAAGGTGCAGCAATACCAGGATATTTGCACCTTCTAAGACCTTCTACAATCAAAGACCAGAACCAATCGTGCCTCTACCTATCATCAAACAGTTCCTGGTCAGATTACTTAGTTAACAAGGGAAAGCACCACCCAGAGCCACCCTACTCTTGAAGGAAGGAAGATCACACCAATTAAATCTGAGACAGAAGTGAACACAAATGAAGTGTTTGCACTGAGTTGTGGGCACATACTGGCTTGTAATAGTCATTGCTCGCTGTCTCTCTCTAGTTCAATTACTCTTTCCTTGTTCTAGCAGCAGTTTGTTCTTAGTCTTTCCGCACTCTATAACCAGCTCAACAAGCTTGGATTCAACGTTAGATCATGGAGCCATCAGCCTTTCAAACACAAACACATTGACCTACCCATGGGCCTGCGCTAGCCAGGCACTCTTGGTGAAGGTAAGGCATTTCAGCAACTGCCTACAAGATCTCCCATCTATTACTCATATGCCAGTACCTCAAAACTCACATTACTGCTTTGATATTTGTGACAGGCAATTGTTTCCTCAATCTGTTTCAATTAGAACTTTATAGTGCCCACAAGTTACCAGTTTAAAAATCAGGGCACCACAATATGGTTGGGATTTTTCTCAGCAACTAAAAGAATGATTTCACAAAATAGCTTAACTTGAAATAACACAAAGTGCCAGCAAGCCATCTGTTCTAACCTCTATGCTAAAGTTAACAGCTATTTTGGATTTCAACAAAGGAAGTCAGCTACAGCTTTTAACACTGGGGTTTTTCTTTTCCCCATGGAGTCTAAGCACCCACTATTTTTATTAAATGGAATAGGAACAAAAGTAGCTGGAGATCCCTGAAGAAGGGACAGAAAACAAACCTGGGACATAAACAGCACTGCGTTGCATTGCAATGTCACACATCTCCTCACACATAAGTCAAGCCAGACATTACCAGTTTGTCAGAACCTGCCACACAAGCAAGGCAGGAATCACCACAAATACACGCCGTGACTGACTACAGACTGAGGACATACTGAACCATCTAACACACTGCCAGCAGCCTCCAGCACATCTGGGTCTCTAGTATATTTTTGGGATGAAGTATCACTTAGTCTGTCTGTGCTTAAGATTAAATCTAGGGATGGATACAATCTTCATTAAAGACATAAGTTTAATATTGAGGCTAGGAAGGGAAAGGTAGTATAAAGCAATTTATTCAAAAGGTAAAAAGGAAGTGATAGTATTTTCTACTTGTAGTTAAAAAGACCATGAGTTTTATAAGTGGGTCTTAATTTTTTTCATAGAAGCTTTAGTTCATTCTCATTAACTAACTTAAATCTTTTTCTTCTCCACACCTTCCTTCTCATGAAGGGGCAGTCCCCCAAACCAGGGATTGACACTAGGTTTGATCCCAGTCTAATTCAAGAATCTATTTTCAGCATCAATGTGACTGAAGTTTCATAAGACATTCGTCTTCTGGCATCAGATGATGTCAAGTATTTGCCACTAAGCAAACTTGGACATTTTGACCAAAAGGCCACACTCTGAAGTTCTGGTGTTAACCAAAGACAATTTTTATCTCAGTCTCATGTAAAGCTCTTCCCTTTAATCTCAGAACCCAGAAAGAAAATCTTCTTACATCCAACACATCTGAAATGTGAATGCAGATTTGTTAGTGCTCTGTCTGACCCTGTATTTCTTGCTTGTACTCAATCAGGGACTGAAAGACCCATGCTGTCACTGCAAAGGACAGCTCTCTTCACCTCAGTGGAGACCTTTTCCTCAGGGGGCATGGATCCCAACTTTGGGGTCAGAACAGTTCCAATGAAGCAACAAGGGTGCCAGTGCAAGTATATTTAGCATGACTCCCATGATGATATCTGCATGGTCTAAAGCCAGTCAATCTACTAACTAGACTTATAAGAGCTGAGTTATATAAAATGCAGTAGTTTTCATAGCTTAAAATTTGAGTTGTCAAAAATAAAAATATCGCAAAGGGTACATGTTTCACACATATCAAATCATGACACCAACTGAACTTCTGCCAAACCAAATCACTGTGCTATGAAGAACATGCAGCATCTATCATAATCATCATGATCAACAGAATCAAAGGGCAGCAGCAACCTCTTCATCTATTATTACTGGAAGGAAATATTCACAGTAATAACCATACACCTTCCTCAAGAGACATCTGCATTATTTCTGTCAACCATAAATCAGACTCGTTTGTTTCAAAGGAAACAGGAATTCCTGAATTAACAGGTCAACAACTCAATTCTTTTCCAACCAGTATTAACAGCAATCCCAGTTCTGTCTGTATTAAAAAGGATATTATTATACAGTAATTATATGAATAAATAAGCCATCAAAGGCAGAGAAATTAAATGATGATTGATGCTGAAATAGCATCACACCAAGAAGCTTATAGTCCAGAACCTTATCTTAGATATGGTTACGAAAAAGAACTTTCAATAAAACATAGTTTTTTACAGAGATACCTAACAGTGTTTTTTAAACATTTTACAGGATCTAGTTATTTCTAGAGGTAGACACAGCTTTTATTTGCACAATTGTCAGAAACACAACTGAACTTTCTCTGGGCTCCAGTGTTAGTTTCACCGTCCTCCTCCATCCCAAGCTGCTTCCTCAGATAGGTTTCTGCCTAACCCATTGTACAAATTTCAGCACACTACACTTTGGCATTTATTTTTAACAGCAAAATGAAGGAATTAAACACTATTGCTAAAAAAGCAGACAAACCACCTTAGGCCAGGCAAACTGCCAACTCCATAGTCATCAGTTATCACATCCTATTCTGGGATGCAAATGTTGAATTTCCCATCCCAGCTCTTCATAACCATTAACCTGTTTTTGCAATGCCTGGCTGCTCTACTGCACAGTCAACTTGGCTGTCGAGGCCCGCAGACAGATACGTTCTAATGGCTCTCTTGGCAAACCAGTGGTGCGACTCGCCACACAAGCCAGTCCACGGAGATCCCCGTGCTGTGCACTGCTGCTGTACGCCGGGCCGTGTCATTTCACCGCTCTCTTGGTATGTGCTCTGCCCAAAAGCCACGCAAGAAGGGCTGAGGGTAGGGATGGCTGCACAGACGCTGCCAGGGGGAACCCCAGCGCCCCTTTGTATAGCGCAGGGCAGTGCCCTGGCCAGCAGCTTCCCCCACGCGTCAGCGGGGACGAGGGCAGCGCCTGTGCGGAGACCTGGCGCTCGGGGCATCGCCACAGCCCCGCCGGGGAGGACACGTTTGTGACTAAGCACCCGCGGCCTCCTCTCGCCCTGCCGCTCCCCGCCTGCACCGCGCTCTGCCCGCACCAGCGGCCGGGCAGCAGCGCCGCTCCCGGGAGGGGGCCAGGCCAGAGGCACCTGCCGTGCCCCCCGGTCACGGGGCCGGGCACTAGCCCAGGCCGGCAGCAGGGCCCGCGGCGCTTTCCGTCCCCTCGGTTGCGCCGCGACCCGAGCCCGGGGCCGCGCTCCGCGCACCGCCCGCGCCCGCCGCCCCCGGCCCCGGCAGCGCGCCCTCCTCGTACCGCTGCCATCCTTGAAGGGAGGGGGTGGGACGTCTCGCAGCGACCGGGTCCAGCCCCCCTTCTCCGCTTCCTCCTCCTCCTCCTCCATAGGGCCGGGGACGCCCGGGACGGTGCTGCCGCCGCATCCCTGCCGCTGCCGCCGCCGCTCCGCCGGGGTGGCGGCCGCCCGTGGACCGCGGCGCCGGGCCGCCCTGCCCCGCGGGCTCGGCCCCGCCGGGCGCCCCTCGTCCTCCTCGTCGTCCTCCTCGTCCTGGGAAGAGGCGGCGGAGCGGGAGTCGGCCGAGGTGCTGTAGAAGGGGTTCCCGCTGCTATCCTGGCCCGACTCCCCGAAGACGTCGTCGGATATCTGCAGGCTCTCGTAGCGGGACCGGGCCGCCTCCAGCAGCGACAGCGCCTTCCTGCGCGCCGGCCCGCCGCCGCCCTCCGCCATCATCTCCGCCGCCAGCAGCCGCCCGCGTTCCCCTCGGCCCGGCTCGGCCGGGTCCTGCGGCCGCAGGCAGCAGCCCAGCAGCAGCAGCGGCTCGGGCACGGCGGAGGGCAGGCAGCGGCTCGGGGAAGCCCCGCCGCTGCCGCCGGGGCTGAGCCCTGCCTCCCGCTCCCGCCCGCACCACCCGCCCCTGTGTGTGTGCAGGGACATGGGGGGAAGGAGCCAGCTCAACATCTCCAAGTACCACATCCAGCCAATTGCCGCGGCACTCCGCGCCGTGGAGGTGGGGTTATATGGGCGCCGCGGGCCAGCGCGGGCCGCCCCCCGCCCGCCCCCTGCCCGCCACCGGCCCGCCCACTTAAACCCACAGCACCGGTAGCAGGACCGACGGAGCTGTCCGGGATCCACCGGAGCTGATCCCCCGGGAGCGGGGCCCGCCGGAGCTGTCCGGGGCCCCTCGGAGCTGTTCCCCGCCGGAGGCGTCCGGGGTCGGCAGATCTGTTCCCTCCGGGAGCGGTTTGTCCAGAGCTGTTCGGGGTCGGCGGAGCTGTCCTTCGCCGGAGCCGTCCGGGTCTACCGTAGCTGTTCCCCCGGGAGCGGAGCCCGCCGGAGCTGTTCTCCGCCGGGAGGGTCCGTCCGGAGCTGTCCGGGGCCGGGATGGGTAGGGGAGGAGCTGTCCGGGGCCGGCGGAGCTGTCCCCGCTCGGAGGGTCCGTCCGGAGCTGTCCCCGCCGCGGTGCTGCACCGCGCCCGGCACAGGCGGGAGCGCTCGCCCTGGTGCCGGCGGGCCCCTCTGCTGCCCGCGGAGGGGGTGAGGGGTTGCAGAGAGCTGGAAGGAGAAAGGCGCTGAGGTGTTGTCCCGGTGGGTCCAAGCCCCGACGGCGCGGCCGGGGTCGCACAGCTCGTCGTGCAGGAGACCCTGAGCAGTCGGGGCCCTGGTGTCGCTGCCCAAAAATCGGGCACAGAGCTCCTGCCTGGGGCGGCCCCTGAAGGAAAGTGGGGAAGGGGCTGTGGGATGCTTGGCCCCAGGTGCTCGCTGGCTGCTGGGCCTGCCACCCACCTGCTTGGGCTCCAGCGAGGCTTCGCACTGGCCTGCAGTGACCCCATACTCCTGCCCATCCAGCTCTCTGCAGGTGTGGGCTGAGCGCCCACGGCATGTGGTTTGGTTTCCTAAGTGAGTACAGTGTAAAGTAACCATTCTTTCAAAATTGCCACTGATTTAAAGGCAATATCATAGCACAAGCAAAAGGAGGAAAGTAAAAACACCCATGCCCTGGCTGGGTTAGTTACACATGATTCAGGTGCATCTCTGGAGTAATCTAAGGATTTCATACAGCAGCTGAGGCCCCTGCTTGTGCAGCAGTCAGAACGGTCTGCCTGATGTTACAGGAATGTTTGAAATCTCTGATCAAGGTTTATTATTATTGCCACTGGGCATCCCGCTGTGCTGGTTACTGTACAAACACTCATGAAGATGACAGTCTCTGCCTCCCTTCTTGCCAACAGCAATAGCAGCTATAGAGCCCACCCCTTCATAGCAGTGCTTTCAAAATAAACAGTAATCAGATTCTGTGGATGGATCGTATGCAGATGGGGAAGGGGGGCATATTATTTGCATTTTTGATGCAAGTTTTCAGTGTAGGTTGACCTGAAAATCTGTTAGTGCTACATATTTTACAAGTTTTATAAGACTGAATATTTCTATCTTTAAAAGAGGTAGGTTAATGTCCTTCTCATGGTTCTCAAGAACTCTAGCACAACATAGAAAATTATAAAAGCCAGACTTGATAAGTATTTAAAAGACCAATCTTATTTTCTATTCAGGTATTTTTAAATTACAATGACTTCATTAAAACTTTGAAGTTCTGTATAGTACATACAGCCAAATCCAGAGCAAAGAATCCATCTCCTGCGCATCCTTAAGCAAACCAAAAAGCCCAGTGTTATTTAAGGGGTGAGACTTAAGCTATACTTCTACTTTGAAAAATTTCAAATGTGTCTTATTGATTATATTAAAACATTACTAAGTTTATATACAAATGGGATTTTGGTTTGGTTTTTTGTTGGTTTTGTTGTTGTTGTATTGCAAGCTCTCCCAACTTAGCCTGTAACTTGGACATTGCATTGGGTTTGTGTAATCTCTCTAGTCATCAGAAATCATAGCTCTTTATGCCAAGCTATCCTTTTAATCAATCCTAGTCACCCCATGTCTTCAGAATACCCTGATGGGAAGGCATGACTGGATATGCAGAACTTTTCTTGCTAGTAATGATGAGTGACCAGCTTGAACCTCTTGAATCCAGTTTGCTTGGTTGGCAATGAGAAAACCACAGACTATTCTTCATAAATGTTATGTTTTATTTGTTGCTCCCATGAAACAAAAAAATTACAGCTGCCCTGTGTTTTTAAAACTGAAAAAAACGCCACTTGAAATACCTTGACAGGTTCTTTGTACTAGAGACATTGAAATAAACTTTTGATTTGTGGAAGGATGGAGGTGTCCATCCAGGTGATGTGTAATTCACCTCAGCATCCAGATTTTATGAAAGTGTCTTTAAATTTGCTGGGGTTTTTCCTGTAAAACACAACAGCTGGAAGGACTGCCCTGAAGTCCAGGATGAAAAGAGAGAATTTATCAGAATGGGCTCCCAGCAAAAGTAGCCATGGGAAGGAACAGTCCAAAGACCAAACAAATGCATGTAGTCTTCTTCAGCTGCTGGTTGCAGCAAAGATAATTTCTCTCCCAACTCGTACATGTTTTATGCCAAAACCAGGTTCCCATCACAGCTGTCTGATGCATGCTGTCAGGCCCTTCCGTCCTAATGCCATGCCAGATGGCAGAAGTTGATTTTTCATTTTTTTTAAGAGAATACTGTACACAAGAGCTCTGGGAGGAGACCGCTGCACTGAGAGAAACAGGACTGACCCTTGCATCTACCAATCCAGCATGACATTTTAATGGTGGAGTCTCCTGCCATACATACTCATTCAATATTTGTTGGTGGAACTTATCCCTCTTTCAGCTTGGTTAGTTCAAAGACAAGTCCCTCTTCTGCCTGTCCCACAAGCAGAGAAACTATAGCGGCTCCCACACGGGGCTCAGTGCCTAAAGTTTTGGCTTGCCTTATGATCCAAGACATAGCTTTTCCTATGTTTCCCTTAGACCAGCCATAGAAACTGCTGATTAGATTACTGTAACCCAATGTGACAGTTCTGGATCTTGAAAATTGCCATGTATGACATACTAGCAGTCATTTGATCCCAAATGATTGCAGAGGCACAGAGATGTGATGAGTGGTTCTAAAAATGGTTTCATCAGACCATTGGATTTTTATGAACAGTCAAGAAAACAGTTACCACTGGTGATTTGCAGTGAAAGATCTAATTACATAAACCTAATGGAACACTATAAACAGAGCTGTATTTTCTCCTTAATCACTTAAACTTGTGTTTAGCTGCTAGAAAGCACTACTAGAATAAATGGACTTTTGTGGCCATGGAAACACGTGAATCCACTTTTAATTTACCTACAGAGAAATTGTTTGGGGTTTTTTCCTTGAAGTTTTCATAGCAAAAGCAAAAGTACCTTCTGTACACTCTTTCTGTCCCTGACAATCTTTATTGTTAAGATTATGATAGTGGGAAGTCATATATTTCATTTCTCTGTAATTAATTCTTCATAGTTAGCTCTTTGAGGAAGAGTCTTGTGCCATCTTGCACCATATTTTACCTTATCAAACTGTAGCCTAGATCCAGCAAAATATTGACATTTCTGTCTTCTACCTAAGCTTCCTCACTTCCTATTGATTTGACAGACTTTGTAGACCTAAGTTCTGGTGTGTGCCTGGTCCTTTCACAGCACAAATACATTGAAATGGAATAATATTTAATGAGGTTACAAAATTGTTCTTTTCTAATCCTCTGTTCTGAAAGTGCAGCCCAGAATCTGAATTTCAAACTGTCTTCCATCTCAATGCCCCCCTAGAATCTGTAGAGTCACAGTCCAGTTGTTCATTCTATATGAGGACAGTAGGTTCCAGCTCTTTCTTCCATTATTGCACTGCCTTTTGTGAGCAGGAAAACTTGGGGAAAAGGCTTCATCAAGACTGAAAATAATAATGGTTTGGAGACAGCAGACTGTTTCCTCTAAAGCCCCTGAGAAGAGAGCAAGGAGGAGCTGTCCTGTCCCTAGGAGAGATTGTGGTTCAGGCTGATTCTCAAGCACATCCCCATGTGATGTCCCCACATTGCAGGGAAGAAACCTATGCAACTACAACCAGTCCTGTCACACTGCTCTCCACACTCTTCCAAAAAGGTTTCTGTTATGTGCCTTGCTGCATGGCACAAGGAAAAGCAGCTCTGGAGGGACTGGTTTGCCACTGTACTGCCCTGCATAATATACTACTCTATGCAGGTTATTGTGGAGCTCTTTCTCATCCTCCCTACAACTTGATAAATAACATTGATAATAGATGAGTTTATTTTTTGTGTTTTTATTTTAAACTCATCAAGTATTTACAGCATATGGAATGTTGGATACAATAAAAATGCTTGCCTATGTATTCCCTCTTTGCTTTCTGTTTTCCAACAGCTTTATAGTGTTTGAACCCTGTAATTCTTGAATTGGCATTTAACATTTCCCAAATATGACATAAATTCAAAACTGAAGGAAAAAAGCAAGCTGTTGTTTACACATGAGAGAAAGGGAATAATTTTTTTTCCTCATAGTATAAAAGGGAGACATGATTTTTGACATTTCTAATACTGAAGCAGGAGTGAGATGAAATTTAAAATTTAGCAGAAAAATTTAGTGTTTCAGTGATGAACACTTGATTTTTTTGGCTTAAGACCCTTTGGAAACCATGTTTTGTTCATGCACAGTACATTTTTAGTGAAAGGTGTATTATGAGCAAGTCTCACCTAAGCTCCAAGGGGAAAGATAAGGTGTGTTGCTCATGCATGCATGGAAAACTAGCTGTTTCATCAATAATTTATGGAGGGTCCATAAAGTATGCTGCAAGGGTCTCCAAAAGCCCTGCCTTGCTCTTTGGTGTGGGCATGAAGCAGAAACTATGTGTGCAGCAGGCCAGAAGCAGAGAGCTGTGCTGTCACTCAAAAATCAAAGTGCTCTAATGCTGCACTTATTTTTCCATTGAAAACCATGCAGTTTTGAAATGCATTTTTTAAAGGCCAGACCCCACATACACACTTCACAGTAAGACCTGATCCAGTAAGGCAGAGCCTCAGGAGAGCACTGTTAAAGGCTGCAGTCCTTAAGCCAATGCTCTACAAGAGCCTGTGTCCCCCAGGCAGTGTAATCATGTTCAGCTTTTGATCAACATAGGAGCTGCACCTAGAAAGTCCCTGGGACTTGGCATGTGGTACCATCTGGAGGCTCTTTGTTTAACTAGTTAATTCTATTAAAACACACTACAGGATTATTGAGTTTGCAGAGCTTGATGCCCAAACTTAGTAATAGGAACTTTGGTTCTCAGGGCCTACAACTCACAATCAGGTCTGTGAGAACATGCTCACTCCTGATGATGCAAATCACACATGAAAAGATAACCTGTATTTCCACCATCTACAACCTTGTTTGGAGGCAATTATAATTTCAGGTCTTACCGTATTTGTTCATTAGCTCAGTAAAAACATAATGGCTTTTTCAGGGAAAGCCATGTTGTGGTAACACATGAAGGAAGTGACTAGAGAACAGGATCCCATCCAGGTAAGCTTTTAGTTTGCTTCCTTGCAAAGCATTTGCTTTGCCTTGGTCATCCTGGCTTTATCTCCACTGGTCTGTAGATTTCCAAGTTCACTTTCTTGAGATCTTTCTCGAAGGTTGCTCCAGCTGCCAAGCCAGGCACCTGTTTGCCTGCCTTACTGAGTGCACAGGCACAACTATAGTCTGTCTGTTTGCTCCACAGACTGAACTGGTGTCTTCCCATTGCAGCTCAAACTGGAGAGTTCAGCTGCAGAATGTGCTCATTCTTTCTGTGTATCAGCTTGGAAATTTACCTTTCCAACACAGAAGTGGTAAAATCATTAAATATGACATAAATATTTTATAATAAATGTTTGATAGTTAATGATTAGTTAACTGTAACCATATTTATATTATTTTTAAACCATTAAACTTTAGAATAATCATGTAATAATATAAGATGCTATTGAAAAGAGGCCCCACATATACACTAACATTATGAATACCTCTTCTTGGAGACAGAAAGCATAACCCATGAGTAGGTAGATGAACCACAGTGCCCAACACCACTTCCTCAAGTTGTTTGCCTTTGTTGTCTACTGTAATTTTCTTTTTCTATGTGGAAATGCATTCTGGTTTCTAGCATCTTTTCCTAAAACACGCTTCGAAGCCACCAGGAAATACAGTACCCCATCTGGCAGCTGCCAACATACATTGATTAGTGTTGTTTAAATAGGCTTCAAACCATCAATAACCTAGGCTAAGCCTTCTCATATGACATTATCTCTTTCCTTTTTTCCTATGCTAATCCTATTGAAATGGCTAGTCCTTGCAAAGCAGTACAGGTTAGCAAAGTAAGTTTAAACTCACCCTCTGATGCATTTCATCAGACGCCAGACAGACTCATTTAAATTTTGGTTAAAAGCAGCCCCCTTGATCACATTTTTAAGGGATTCCACTTCTCTCCAGAAGGGGAAATAAAAATGAGGCTGAAAAGGCAAAATACCTTCTGTGTAGGGTGATTTGAATTGCTTGAGGATCAGAAGTGGAATCACATCTCTCAAAAACAGAATGTTAGTCATAGAGTGTGGCAGATGTCTGTTAGTCACCATAAATTAGGAGAGTTTACCCACTCTGTTCAATCAATGCAAACATGAGATAGATCAGGTCCCAGTTAGCTGCAGGGAAAGAAGTCTTTAAGAAGTCAAATCTGATCATTAAAAGGGATAATACTGAAAATGTGAGAGGGGAGAGGGAAGAAGATAGATAGACTATTTTCATTAACAAAAATAATTGTTAATCTCAAAAATACGTTAGGAGATAATTTCTTTTTCCAAGCAAAGGCTGAAAGTTCAGCCATCACAAAATAAGTGGATTTTGCTCTTGATGGTAATTGAACAGCTGCAGCAGTGAATGAAATGTACAAACCCTTCCCAGCTCTCAGGATTTGGCCCATCAAGTGGTCCTTTCAGGGCACGGCACTGGCTGCTGGCTCAGCACATTTAATTTATGTTCTGAGATGCACCACTGAAATCTACCAATTCCAGAAGATGAAGTCTCTAAATAGCTTGTAATGTTGTTAGAAATAGGATATTTAAAAGACATCTGAGAAAAAATGTTTGTGAACCTCCATCAGAAACAGCTTATTTGCATGCCAGTTTTTCTCCAAATATGCAGTCAGGATTTGAAGGAGGAACATTTTCAAAAAACGTTGTCAAGATAAAAATCAGATTTCCTGGTACTGCGAAATGCAGAAAACTATTAACTGAAAGGAATTTTCAGAAGCTCCCTCTATGCAATGCTGAAAATAATTTTACAAAAATGAAAAAATTATACAAATCAGCTTTTATGTCAGATTTATGTTCTCCATTTGGTGTTTTTGTTCTTCTGTAGCTTAGATAGTTTGGTTAAAGACTTACTTTCATTCAGATGTGCATGCCCTGACAAACTCTCATTTTCTCATTGTTTTGCAACCTTGTTTTTTGCTGTGTCAATGACTTTTCAAGAGAAGCTTTAAAATTTCTTTAAAAAGCTTGTTCCAACTAATTTAAGAAAAAGTGAGAACATTTTTGTGTGATAGAATCCTACTCTGAGCCTTTTTTTTTTTTTTTTTGCAGGGAGATAATGTGGTCTGAGCGATATTAAAGCAATGCTGGTGACCAGATGCAGCAACTCAAGCCAGAGCACTGCTCTTCCCTGTCTGCCATATCACTGCTCCACGGTGGATCACTGAATGAATCACCACTGCAGAGAGCTGACAGCAATGCCCTAGCTATTGCATTGACTTCTTCCTGACAGTACCAGCCTAGAGATTAAATCCAACATAGGAGCTCTTAAGCCACTGTTTCTTCTTGTATTTCAGTTTATTGCAGCACATTGTCCCATGGTGTGGAGCTGCTTGCTGCTCACTGGGACTTCATGGCAGTCTGTTCCTCAGACCCTGGAACAATTCCTAGTAGCTTTGCTTGGGGATTACTCTTAAATCATCAGAGATTGCTTGTAGAGATCAACTCTGTCTTTGTACTCATTCTGTCACTGGTCAGACACTCAAGTTGAGGGTTTTCTGGAGATTTAATGCTGTTTTTCCATCAGAGCATCATCCAGCTACCAGAACCCTACAAAAATTGTACAGACCTTATTGGCCTGGATTTGAACAGGAACCTATTCTTACATTAGAGTATCAGCCTTCCCCGTTGCCTGCTTTCTCAAAAAAGGGACAAGAAAACACAACTTTTTCCATGTTCTTTTTTATCTGTATATATAAATTCTGCTAGATGAGCACTGCTTTGCTGACATTGTTATTTTGGCAAAGCTGTGTATGCTGAAAACAGTAGAATATTCCTGGAAATTCAGCTACCACTGTAAATCTGTCAGTGTTTCATGTCACATGTCCTAGGCTGCTTAATTTCATGAAGTACATGAAAAATCACAGTGGGTAAAGGCACTGTGTCTTCACTAAATTCTGAAGGGACATTGATATTTTTCAGACACTTAATTATTACTTCTTCAAAGTCACTCTGTAACACAAAGTCTAGTAGAAAAGAAAGGGAAGTAAGAAAAAACTTACTGAACATCAGTTTAGTTATTGAAGCTTAAAATAGATACTATGCAAAGTATTCTACCTGCTTGCTGTCAAACTATTCATTTGTACACTGCAGTGCCCACTTAACTTTGCCTCACTGGAACCATCTGCCTTTTTAAAACACTTTATGTGCAAGATTAGTCCCTGGAGGAGATTGCACAAATAACATGAGGAAATACAGTGTTATTCTCCTGATTTGCACAGCACCTTCATCTTTCTTCATCTTCTCCATTTTATACAACTATTGCTTTTTCCTTTGGGAAGTCTGCTGTCACAGATCGGCATTTCCTTTGCTGCCAGCAGGCACAGTGGTTCCCTGCATTTCCCTTACACACAACTCTGAATTGTTCTGTCTTCCATTTGGCCCACCTGTATCATCAGGACTAGCAGGGTTTTTTGTCATGGATTTAATCAGCATATTTGATTTTAAGAGTCTTCTCCTGAAGTGACTCGCTGTTTCTGTTTGATTTTGGGTTGGTATCTTTTTTTTTTTAAATCCTCTTTTCCTCCATGCTCAAAATATAGAAAAGAAATAACAAATTAATATCACTTCCTGCTATCTGTTTGGGTATTAATGAGGTATTAGTAACTGACTGACTTATCTCACACAAAAATATCTTGTGGTTTTTTGGATTTATAGTAATTACTCTTAAAAAAAAGTTTCACTGCCTGATTCCTCCCCTGGTCATTCTTATTAGTGGATTACTACAATTGCAGAGTGAACATTCTCTTCTGAGTACAATTCCTTACCCATTAAAGACAGAAAATTATGCTGCTCTGTAAACTCAGACTTCCTTCACAAGCTGTACTGTGTAATAGCTTGCCCTTCTCACAGGCATGGACTGGACAGTCCCTGAAGCTTCTTTCATTCCTCCGTCCTTGGGTGAATCTGTACCTGCCATTCCTGGGACTCTCTTTTCCTATGTTTCCTACATAACCCATGTCACTGCCTTCCAGAAAGAAGGCAAAATCTTCTTCATAGTTTCTTCCCATCCTCAGTTGGTGTCTGCTCTGACCTTTGTCTTCTTCAGGAAAACTTCTCAACTGCTTTTGTATCCCACATATCTTAAACTGCTTCAGCACCTTTTCAGCAAAATGCTACCTCAGGAAGACACTGGCAGTGTTATAACCCCCTTGCCAAGAAAATTAGTCTTAACAGTACTTAAAGACTGGTATGTAAATTACATTTCTATGGAGTCTTGAACTTCTTAGTAAAGTAGGCATTTGCTGCAGGCAGCTGCAGTACAAGTCAAACCAATTTATTTAGTGTAGATTAATAATTTGATACCATTATTTTCCAAGGACACTTACTAGAGTTATTTTTGAGTGTTTAGTCATTTCATAGCCTTAAATGTACTGAATGATGAAAGTAGCTGGATTTATACTTTCAAGTCATCTTTGTTTAATTTCAACTCCTTTTTTCCAAGCAGAGACTCTACAAAGATGAGCAGAGGTCAAATCATCAGCTGTTGGCTGTAACGCTGTCTCCTTTCCTCTAGTTCAGTGAACTCAAATCCCATAAATCTCCTTGATCTTGAAATACACAAAAGCACACTGAAAGCTAAAAGAAAAACCTGAGCATTTAGCTGTCTCAGAAACGTGTTTCCAAATACATATTCTTCAAGATTCATCCTGCAAAGCTTGTTAAACAGGTGTGTTCAGTACTATTGTCTGCTGGTTTAAGCAAAGAGATGTTGATTCCACTAAGAGAACATAAAAAATAAAGACTACTGACAAAATAGCTGACTGTATATTTGTACTTCTTTAGCAATAAAGACATATATCTGAATTTCTATAATTGGAAAGTCATAGAATCACAGAATTGTTAAGATTGGAAGGGACCTCTGGAGATCATCTAGTCCAACCCTCCTGCCAAGGCAGGGTCACCTAGAGCAAGTGACAAGGAATGTGTCCAGAACATGACTCCAGACAGAGAGACTCCACAATCATCCTGAGCAGCCTGTTCCAGTTTTCTGCCACCCTCAGTGTGAAGTTCTTCCTCATTTTGAGGTGAAATTTCCTGTGTTTTAGTTTATGGCCATTGTTCCTCATCCTGTTGCTGGGCACCACTGAAAAGAATCTGGCACCAGTGTATTCGTGTATTAAGGACAGTCTGTCTACTTCTTCATCACATGAACATCTTCTATTTATAATTTGCCATGTCAACAAATGGTTGCTTGTTCATGAGGATATGTGTTTGCAGCAGGTACTGAGATCAATCAATAGGTGAAGCCAGATAATCTGAGGTGAGAACTGTGATGCAGCAGTATTCAACCCTATTGGTCTTACCTGGCATAACATCATCATGTCAGCTTGCAGTTTTTCTGCTCCTCCACCCTGTGCATGGAATGGGAAGCAGAACAAAAGTGAAGGCTCACAGATCCACTTTATCTGTGCCCCTTTTTCCTTTGCAAAGGTGTCTCGGTTTGAGGCGAAAAAACCAAAATGTTTTACCCACAAGCAGGGGAGGGGCCTCCTCCACAATAATCACACCACTCTTTATCAAATTTAAGAAAAGGAATTTTAATACAAGAAGGATAACTGCTATATATATATATATATGTAAACAGACTAGTACAACCCACTTCCCCAACACCACAAGAGAGGGAAAAAAAACAAACCAAAAGAAACAAAACAACAACAAAACCCAGCAGGTTTTCCTCTGGGAGAAAAGGTTATACTTAAGTGTCCTTGTCACAGCCCGGCTGGCTGCAGAGTGAGTTTCAGTCCCTCTCCAGCGAAACAGACGAGCAGTGGGCTTTCAGATGGACTCAGTCTCTTCCCCCTGTGTTCCCCGTCCAAGAAGCAGAAAGGTACGAGCAACCAGCAGCAAATCCAAGGCAGGTAGCAACAGCAGCGCGGCACGAAAAGTAGTCCGAGGTGGGCAGCGGCAAGACAGCCAGGAAAAAACCCCAGCAGTAACCAGCAGGGCAGCCTGCCTCCTTCGAGCCCCCACTCCCCCGTTCCGCCGAGCCAAGACTCCCGAGAAATCCAAAAAAAAGAAACCAAAAGAGACAAACCTGCCCCCACCCCAGCGATCAACAGTTAACTACTTCTTTTGTTAACCGCTGGCCTGGGCAGTTAAGTGGCAGGGGAGAGAATTTACATAATAATCCCAAACTACAACAAAAGGCTCTACCACGTTCTTTCAGAAAGGCACTTCATACACAGCAGAGAGGCAGCTGCTGGCTGGACGGGTTCTTGCAGTGACAACCCTCTTGGAGTGACTGGATGTCTGCCCATCACATTAATTAACAGCTCTGTGCTGTCACTGGGTGATGGGCATGTCAGGCTGCTTCATGGAGAGTGCCAGATGCTGTGCTCAGATGCCACATGAACATCCTGTCACAAGGCAGATGTTGGGCCACATTATTTTGTCCTCCATCAGTAGCATACCTCTCTGGCATGAGCATGGAGCCTTCTTTCCATGAAGGCTTTTCTGGGCAGGATTTCAGATGTCTCCCTAACTATCTTACTTTTCCTGCATTAACTCAGAAGCAAAACTTATTCCCTTGATCAATGCTGAATGCAGAGTGCACCCATCCGTCTCTTCTTTCTTTCTCCTATTTCTGTTTTCATATTGATCTCCTCTACCACAAGAAAGTCTGTGAGGTGTAAGTATGATATTATGAGGCTGGAAGTTACAGTGACATTTCTTCATCCCTGAAGGCATTCTCAGCAATCTGTAAATGCTAAAAAAGGATGATGCCTTAGGAAAATCAGTTGATGTTTCAGTTCAGGTTATGACACACACACTAAAAGTATAAGGCTTACCATGATGTTTTCAGGACAAATCAATACCCAGAAATTCTTGTGAAAGAGGTGGAGGATATGAGAGGTTTACAGTGGGAATGGTGACCTGCTGGAGAGGAAGAGCAAAAGAAAACTGGTCAGACCCAGCAAGAGGGAAAGAAAGAAAAGGAGAATGATAATGCTTAGAAGATTTCACACTCTTCACAGCATGCTGTGGTAATGAATTCCACAATTTAAGAAAAGCTTGTGAAGTATTTCTTTTCTTTTTAATCTGTCACATGATCAGTTCATTTGATGTCCCCCAGTTCTTGTACTGTGAGAAATAGCCAACAATCATTCCTCATTCATTTTTCTCTGTGGCATTCATGAATTTATAGATATAAATGATTTTTAAATATTTTTTCTTTTTTTTTGTACTTTTTCTAGTTTTACCATATCCTCTTAAACACTGATTAATCAAAATTTCATTAAGTTTTTCTAGGTGCAACTTGCAGACTTTGGCAGTGACTTGTTTAGTATTTTTTACTCTTTTCTTACTAGATTTTAGCCTTCTATTTTCCTATTTCATGGATGCTGAATAGTGAACTGATGTTTTCTGAAATTGGTCAGAAAAAATCCAGTTTTTCTTTCATGGATAATAGTTGCTGATTAAAACATAATGAGGTGCAGTACTTCAAAACTGAGGTGATTTAACCCAACACAAAACCAGGCAAAAGTATAAAAAGGAAACAAGGATATAAACATTCATAGGAAGATAAATAGTGCAGGCTTTTACTTCCTCAGTCCATCTTCAGGAAGATCAGGTAGCCAGATGAGAGGAAGCTACAGAGAATCAAGTTGCAGTGGAAAGTAAGAGATGACAAAGATGTGGACCAAACAACCTCTCTTTTCACAACTGGATGAAGTAGACATTATCAGCAAGGAACAACTACATTTAGTGTAATTCTTGTTGGGGACAGAAAATAAAATGCCACAATGGCAAAAATGATGGCATTTCATTAGAGACAGGAGGAGATGAAAAGATGAGAGAAGAAATGATGTGGCTGTTTAGCACGCAACTGCACCAGGTAGCAGCTGCAAGAGGGGCCCAGATGCAGCCTAGGGAGGTGGGGGAAGCAAGGGGTGAATGTCAGCAGCTCATAGGATAAACACCCTCATTTTCATTATTGTGCTGCTGCCCATACCGAGCACACAGTACCACTAACGATGAGTGCAAAACTAGAAGACAAGTCCCAATTTTCTTTTCTGTTGTTTTTTTAAGTTGTTAAAAAAATGAAAATAATTATTTGGATTAAAATTTCCCCTGTGTTTATTGACAGTAAGGTTCTTTACATGTAATGTAGTATCTCTGTTAATGAATTGCATATGAATTTAGAGCCATTATTGCCTTAAGAGGCTTCCAGCAGTTCTGTCTTAGAATATTTCATGGGAAAATTTATGTGCTTCAAGCCTTATTACTCTTTATTGTACTTAGGGGATTATGGTGCACACATGTTTTCTTTATGTTATCTGAATAGTGCAATCATTTCAGTCCCTTACAAGGAGATGACCATTAGTCAAAGTGATTTTTATACTTCTCTGTTCACCCCAAGAAAGTCTAAATTCACCTGTTTTATCCTGATTGCTTTAGTAAAAATTTCTCTGTATTTAGTTATAAATTTTAATTTTCTTATTTTTATTTTTAATTGACTAATTGATTTGGCTTCAATTATTTGGTCTTGGTTATTTTGAGGTCTAAGGAAAAAGAAATAAATCTTGAAAACCTGAAGAAAAATGAACAGTGTCATGGAAATAAATGTCTTTTTTTTCCAGCTATCTTTGCTTTAAAATAGTTGTTTAGCATAATGTGGTACTTTCCAGAATGGTCAAGTCAGTGAAATACAAAAGAAATATTCAGGAAATGTGAAAAATGTACTCATTATCAAACTTAAAAAACATATTAAAAGCAGACTAAATGGGGGAATGAAGCTAGCACTGAAGAAAATAATAGCATCTTTGGAAACCAGTTTCTTCTGTCCCCTTATATAAACAGGTCGGCAAACACCACACTGTCATCCAGAAACAAAAGCAAACACCACACTGTCATCCAGAAAAAAATGCAGAATTACAGCATGTTTCCCCAGGGTTTGAAGAGTATCTGACTTGTCCCACTACTTCGCTAAAGTCTCACATGGAGATAGATAATGAATGGCCCTTACGGTACTCTGGTGTTGTCCCCTGGGCTCCACAGACTGAAAATCTTACAAGAGGGAAACCTGTTGTTTCTTGCTTGCAATTTTTCCCTTTCCCTCTGGTGAGAAGAACAAAGACAACTCAGTGGATCTTGTCCCTAGGCACTGATAAATATTAGTCTGAACCAGAGCAGCAGTCCATTTGGCTGGCCTTGACTGGGAGATTCTCCTCAGGCTTCAGCAGAACTCCATGCAGGACAGGTGGACCTGGCTGGTGTGTGCTCAGCTCTGACAGTCCTGAGGCCACGCTGTCCACCCAAAAGAGATATTGGGTACTGGCAAAAGCATCCAGCAAGCCTGGTTATTTCTGCCCCTTGTTCAGAGTGCCCTGTCACGCTGCCAGATGGGACTTGTTCAGGCCATTATGTATATATATGTCTATGCTGGATGGGTGACCCAGAAACCCGGCTAGCTTCCATGTTTAACTGATGTTATAGACAAAAGTTTCTGATACCTTGGAGCACTAGTCGCATGCACACTATTACTAATGGCAGTGAAACAGCAGAAAAGGTCTGCCTCCATCTCCCTCAGTGCAAGGGGTCAAACTGGCTGTATCCAGACCAAGAGGCTGTGACCACTTACAGAAGCCCCCCTGCATGAACTGAGACCCTGGAGAAATTATGAAGTCTCTTGGGCCTCCATGAATTGGAGTGCATAAAACAAAATGCTAGGGAAAATCTGAAGTTCAAGGCTTCCTTTTCCATAAGACAGTTCTTTTTCCACTACACTTGTTATATTAATCATGCCTTGATTACTTTTACAATCACCTCTTGCTCAATAACCTTGTTTCATATTCTGATTTCGGTCATATTCTAAGGCAACTAAAAGCTAGTGGCTGCTGTTCCAGGAACTCACAACCCTAATTGCTGTCCCTGACAGTAAGGAGTTTGCCTTTCTTTTCCACATGGATTCACTTGGAAATCACAGCACACTTACATAAAAGAGTTATTACCTTCAAAAGAGTAGATCTCTCAAGCAGTCATGTCAAAGACTTAATCAGTGTAAGAAAGCACATCATCTTGAGTTGCTCTTCAGTGTGGCAAAAGTTTCTTCTAGTCCCACGTAGGAAAAAATGTCAAATCAGACAAGAGTTGTATTAATTTCTTTTGGCAGTTCTTTGCAGAATATAAGGAGTTAGACTTCTGGTCTGTATTTATTTTATTGAAAGGAGTAGAAAGCTTGTCATAGATCAAAGTCTTCCAGCTGATCTCTTGGGAAGGCATCACTCCTTCCTCTGGGTCTATGGAGCTGAGCATACAAGTAAGAATAAACAATATTTAATAATCACTTGTGATTACTTTCAGTATTCATCTGTTTCCATGGGATAAACTAAACTTTCAATGGTCATTAGACAGTTAGCTGAGTGTTATTTAAAAATGCCTGCTGGAAACACAACTCCCAAATTATCTATGTACCCATTGCCTATAAAAATGTGATTTCCCCCTTCCCATCAATTTCTTTCCCATCTTCAATAGGGAACAGCCATAAATAGCTTGGTTTTGTCTTGTTATGAGAATTTAATTTAGATTGCATTGTTTTTATTCACATAATTTGGATTAACATTTAAATATTAATACTATGCTACATAGAATGTTATAAGTACATTTGCTAAATATATTTATATTTTATGTTTAGACTTAATTAAATATTTCAGTAGAATCAGAATAAAGTGTTTAACATTTAAAGTCATTTAAATTCAGAATTTGTTTTAATTATTTCAAATTAATTTAAATTTTTGATACAAAGTACAACCTCTTTTGCAACTTTTTATTACCCACCAAAAGATACTGAAGTTCTGGCCAAATTTTTGTCATTCATCCTTTCCACAGATATTGGGAACTTGCTGCAAAGCTGCTTCTTCTGAACTAAGTCTTTACATTTAGAACTCTCACTTGCTGAGGAGCTCTTGCCTGTGGCACAGAGGGCCTTTTTAGGCTGAAGCCAAATACAGCAACAAAAACTGTTAGTATTTTTTTACAATTTGTTCATTACAAATCTCTTTGACTCACGTCTGTCAGTTTGGAGACTGGGTTCAGACACAACTAATAGTAAAGAAAAGTGCAATCTTATATCCCTACAGCTGTCTGTTTCCTTCTCCAACACTGATGTTTTCCAGATTCCAGAAGTTGTGCCACAGAATAAAATATCAGATTTCCAGTCCCTGTACCCCCTACACCATCTCTGCTAGCCCAGCTTCTTTTAAAATTACTTTCACTTCTATTCCATGTCAGATTCGACTGCAACTAGACCCTTTCTTTCCTAATCATTTCTATGCCTATAATTGAAAATCAGAACTCATTTCTTTGCTCAACTCCAAGAATGTTGAAGCCTGAAAGAATGGAAATTGCACTGCAAAGAAATTTCTGTATATAGTCACCTTATTTAAAAGGGATTCAGGTTTTTAATAATCCATAGTGTCATTAGAGAATTAGAGAGCAAGGAAAATCTAAAAAGCAAACAAAAAATGATAAAGACCTATTATCAAAATGAAACAAACTAATGCACCCTAAGATGAATGATGCTTACTTAAAATGATATTTTATTGAATCAGGCAGAACTTGACCAATATTGGAAACAGAAGAAATTATAGCGATTATGCTGGGATAATGTCAGAAAGCAGTTTGGCTGCATTATTAAGCTGGAATGAATCAGCTGCCACTGTAAAATGCATTGCCAAACAGACAAGGACAGTAACAAATTATACAAAGGAAAGTAGGGGAATTGAGAGGCCATTTTGTCACTGCACTGTCAGTGTGCAAGCATTGATCATCTGTCTTGCTGTGGACAGTCTGGCGAGGTGGGAAAATACCTGTACTCTCAGGAAACCAAACCAAGCCTTGGCACAAGGACAGCGAGGAAGGATTGTATCTGATCACATTGAAACCCAGGAGGCAGCTTGTCAATCAATACATTTAACAGGAAAGATCAAGGTCCTTCAAGAAGAGGCAAGTCCTTTTCACCTGCAGGGATGGTCTTGTGTTATGTGTGTTTGCCATCTTGCTGTTTCTAATGAGGCAAACAGTTGAATGCAGGCATTGTTTGTTAAAGATGCTGAGAGTACAAATTTACAAATACAGTCATAACACAAAATTTAGTCCCATAAAGTGCCAAGGTGAAAAGGGCAATTACAAATAAAGATTAATTCAGTCTTGGTTATGCCTTTCTTACCTCTGCAATACTAGTGGGGCTGCTCAGTTTTGACTAAAATTAGTTTTTAAGCCAATAGAAATGAATAATCCCTTGCAGGCCCTGGAAAGAACTGTAATTTATGCTTTTCCTATATGTGTCTGAATTTCAAAAGTTAACATATTCAGAACCAAGAGATGCTAAATCAATATAGAATGATGGAAGAACATACCCCAGGCCACCCTGCGCTTCTAGAAAACAGATACAAATAACTACTTCATGGTGAATTTAATGTGCCTGTGCACAGGGGAGTGGAAGTGACCTGGTGAGACCTCGGAACAGAAGATGGTTGAATGACACAAACTGATCTTCTAAATGCCAAGATGAGGCTGTGAATCAACATAAAAAACCAACTTGGTTTTAATGGATCATATTTATTCAGTGAGAGGTCTTTAGGAGGTACTATATGTTATAACCACAGATGTTAATATTTAGGAGTAGAACTTGAGGCTAGTCTTGAAGCTTTCAACTGCAGAAATTTCTCTAGTGCTAATTTTTGCTGGAGGGTCGAGAATTCACACTGGAATTTTTAGACCTTTATTGTGTTCTCATAAGCTACATTCCCATTCCCTTCTGTTGGTGAGTCTCTCATGGGCTTGATTCACCATCTGTAATTTCCTTACGGTGCTGAACTTTAAGACATTGCTTTCTTTCACAACTTAATCAGGATCTTTTGAAAAAAACCCAAACCAAACAGTGCAAATATTAGTCAGTATTTTAAAACTAACTTCTGTGCTAAATGTAGACATATTCACCCAGGCTTTTATTAGGAAAAACCAAACAAATAGAAGAATATCATTTTTCTACAGACCAAGAAGTGAAATCTGGAATTTAGTGGGTCTTGGGGTTGGGGATTTTTGGTGATTTAAGAAAGAAAGGTAGGAAAATTAATTTGTGTCAAGTTTTTGTTTCAAAATCTTTGAAATATTTCCATTCAACTTTCACAATTATCTTACTCAAACCATGGATAGATTTTCAACATAGGGAAATTCTCTAAACATAAGAGAAATAAGCTGTAATTAGAAAAACACGTTTGTGGAAATCTTTTTAATCACTTTGAAAATTTTTGATGGTAAAAAGAAATGTCAGAACTGACACTTTCCAGAGAAGGTTTTAGCTTGAATGCATCAGCTTTATTCCTTAGGAAACCAGATTGCTGGAATTACTTTGATGCTCCAAAGGTTCATTCAAAACTGATGATTATGCTTCACAGTTATCACCCATTGTAACTCTTTGATGCAAAAGAGTTATCATCTTCAACCAAGAGTAAATTTGGCCTCAGAACTCTTTAGATGATACTTCCATGTAGTTCCCTACCTAAATGAATACATTTTCATTGATGAAAAGCTCATAGGAACTCCATAATATGTTAAAAGCACATTTTTCTTAATTCAAACAAGCTTAATTCAGATCAACTAATTTGGGTGTGGGGAGGTGTTGAAATCTGATTTCTCAGTCTCATCCCAATTTGACTTTTTGATTCTAAACAATTTTTTTCTGGCTCTCTCTTTCAGCTGTATGCAATTTAAGATAAATCAATTTGGAAATTAGATGCATGAATTACTCAGCAGTGGCTAGAAAAGAACTTGCCTTTTTGTACTGGGTTGAGTCCAGATTTCTCTTTTAAGTGCTAAACTTTAATTCTATGTGGAGGTTAATTAGATCAGTTTTTAGAAAATGCAAAGTTTTCAGTGGAAACATTCTAATTGAGAAAAACCTGGGGTTTTTAATGATTTTAGGTTGATCCAAATTTGAACTGATCAGGCATTCTGCTCTGTGAAATGCTAGACATGAAGGTTATCCCTCTTTTGATGCAAAATGTCCCTGGGATCACAGCAGCAGGCAGGAAGATGAATAGTAAGGAACTTGCCCTCTGGAAGGATGGGAGGCACTTGGGAACCACAGCCAGAGCTGCTCCTTCCACTGACTCTGGCGTGTTCAGAATCCCCTTCTTGTTTCTAAAACCAGAAATCCAGTATGATCTTTCTGTTCCTTGGGTAACTTCTGAGGTTAGTTTCTGTACATTTACTAAACATTTAGAGTTCCCTAGTGGAGGGACTGCTATAGCTCAATGTTTTATAAAAACCATAGAGAAGAGTTGATGCAAGGTAACATAATCTTCAACAAGGGCAGTATTTTAAGAAAAACAATTCATGAATACTTTTTACCTCAAATAAAGAAGAAAAGGGTTTTAATTTAGCACTTCAGTGAGCTTTACAGGTAGTATCTTTCTAGATAATATATCCAAAAGTGGAATATTTGAAACTCATTAACCAGAACTTTTCCTGTTTTGACTTTTTTGTTCATCTTTTTGAAGATACACATGTGACATACTATAAAGGGTTAAGACAAATCCGTAATGGAAGTTGTAGTCTATGATACTCTCTAGTGCTTTACTCAAGTATGTGTGGGACAGAGGGTTTTCCACATCCTGTAAGCAAACAGACCAGTGTTGTCCTTGGGTTACAATGAAATTAGTTTTATCAGCTGCAGATGTGGCCTGCTGTTTTGGATTATATGCTAGTAAGGAGAGTGAGCTCTGCATCTCTGATTGCACACCCTTAGTGTTCCTTACCAATGGCTTAGCTGGCTGCCTCCCTGTCTACACCCAAAATACTTGTTAAAGCGCCAAAGTCACTCAGTGTAGAGTAAGCAAAAGGATGTCCTTCAGTCACTTTTAAGATTAGAAATCTCTTCCTCCCTTCAAAATCCGTACAGAGGCAAAACTGATTTCACCTCAGTTTGACATTAGGCATATTTGATGTCCCTGTCAAAAGTACCTCTCTTGTTGCATTACTTTGCTCCTTCAGCTTCACCTTTAACTCTGCATGTTTGAAGAGAACATGGACAACAAACTCAGTTCACACTAGGTCTTCTAAATTCTCTGCTTCTAAGCTATTTTGAGGACTGTAAGTTGGTAAATAAAACCAATGGTGCTGACCTATAGACGAATGTTTTTTTCATTTGGGGAACCAAGAAAAGATGTTCACACCAGCAGCCTCTGAAAAAACCACCCCTGCTACAACTGTTTGGCATCTCTCTGAAAAGACATTGATATGGTGAATGGATGAAAGGCATTACAGCATGAGGTGCACACCAGGTGGATTTGTATTGCATAACTTGAAGCTATTTGTCCATAATTTCCTGTATGACAGAGATAGTGCTGGAAAATATTAGGGTTCAGCTCAAGTGCTGATCCCAAGAAACGAACACTCTCCTGTTAGGGCCATGCATGGGCAATACAGCAGGTAACCAGGAGCTTGGGGAAACAGTAGCTTGGGCAATGGCTGACAATATGCGTGTTTGCTGGTGGAGCTGTTAGTCCCAATGTCAGTAGGGGTCCCAACATTTGCCCTGGCAAGTTTACTATTGGAAATTGGGCAAGGCACTTTCAAAAGTAACACTGGTGATTTGTGTTCCCAGGTGCACAGAGAAGGTTGGATCCTGCAGCAAGTTCTGTGCCAGTGACAGTGCGAGCTCCTAAAGCATAAAAGGGCCCTGGCACAGGCTCTCAGCCAGCCTCAGGGGCAGGTACCGACCTATTCAGGGTGCTGTTGTAGCTCTCAGCCTTTTCCTCCCCATCTGCTCCACATGAATGTGTCCAGAGCATCAAACCAAGCAGCAGTGTTTTCCTTCCCGAGTCAGATGATGACAGTTTTCACCCTTCAGTGGCCTTCGTGGGAGCAGGAGCATACCTACATTTTCAACAGATACCAGAAAAATGCATGAGAAATATTCCATGAGGACAGTTTGGAATACTTGTCAGTATATAGGAACAGCAATAATGAATGAGATATGATTTCCAAAATCTGGACTTTTTTTACCTTTGTTACATGGATAGCATTTGTTCCTAGTCCCTTGTACTCTTAGAAGTTGTTGCTGTAGAAACATTAATATCAAAGGTAAATACTAGAGAAAAATGTTGCAAAATATTCCTGAGTGCAACAACTAAGGTGGAGAGAAAGGGGCTTTTACACTCTTCAGCAACTGTTTCCCTGCTGCTGAAGTGGCCATGGGCAAGTTCAGTCCCCCACAGAATTCAGAGCAGCTCACGGGCTGCCCTACCTTTCCCATTCTTTGGATCATCCCTCTTCTCCCATGGACACCACTCTCTCACCGACCAAGCCCTGGCAGAGGCATCCTGGCCATCACAAGGGGAATGGCACAGTTCCCTCCAGCCCAAAGGCCCCTGCTGAGCTGCACTGGCTGCAGCCCCCGGAATGCCATTACTGCCCTGTCCGTCATGTTGCTATTAGTGTTCCTGAGAGGAACAACTCCAGCCAGTAAAAGGCATTAGCAGAGGTCATTAATGAAAGGTTTTGAGTATTCTTAGAAAATCGCAGCATTAGTGGGATGATTTGAAATATTTATTAACGTAGGGAATTATGTCAGTTTGCAGATTTCTCTCGTTACCCTACTTTTTTTAAAGCTTGTTGCAAGGCTACCAAGCAGGCCTGTGAGGAATCCAGCAGTGGTCTCTTCAATCACAGAAAGTGCTTTTAGAAAACATTATGGTAATGCTTAGCACTAAATGCTGTCTGTTCCTGAAAAAAGGAAAAATCACCACGAAGAAAACAAGAAAGTAGCACAGAGAGAAGAGTGTTCGCTGCAGGAAATGTGCTTCTTTGCACCATCTGTGAATGTTTTTTGAATTCAAAATCAAGATGGCTTTGAGCAACAAAAGTCAGATGGCAACGGTCCCCAGTTTTGAACACAGGTAAGGGACTGGTCAAACAACAAGGCAAAATCATTGTTTTCATCAGGTTTCCTTTAGCTCACCGGGGGTGTTTAAAAACAAATCATTCAAGCATGGTTAAGGAACTGGTGTTTGGGGCAAATTTTGGCCTAGTTTTTAAAATAAATAGTTAATTTTCATTTGGAGGTCCTTTGTAGGTGCTGATGGGTGGGTGTCACAAAATTTGAATCCTCTTTTTAGAGACAGTAAGCTGGTTTTCAAATGCTTTTCCTAGCTACTTTATTTTGCATCATTTGGAGATATGTCACTCTCTATAGATGCTAATGATGCTTGCCTACAGCTGTAGGCTTGAAAAGTAGAGAAAATATACAGAATCAAGTTAGAGGAGGGGCTTTCAATCTATGTTTTCAAGGCTTTCAATCTGTGTTTCAATCTATGTAGAATCTGACTCATGTAGGAGAACAGCTACCAGAAAAATCATCTTTGAGACTTACACCCACTCACATCTACACCTGAGCACTAGCACCCACTCAAAGTGAGTCTGAGCACTGATGGGTGAGCATGCTTGTTTAAATTGTTTTTGCAGCAATGGAGTGGTTGTTGAAGTTAACTGATGAAAGGAAAAATTATGATAGCCCTCAAATTGGTGAGAAGAATGTAGGTGATTGGCATAAACAGGCAAAAAGAGCATTTGTCATTCGTGTACGATGCCAGGCAGAAGTTACTGTGTGGGTGCGTAGCTTTGCAGATGTTTGTTGTGGTTGACTTAGCTTAAGTCAATAATTCTGCTAAGATAAGTACCTGGAATGCCAGAGGCAAATCAATGAAGGAAAATGCGGGTATCTAAACTTCTCCAGAATCAAAATAAATCCCCAGTGTAATACCTGCACAGTATTTCTCAAAAGAAATCAGTAGTTAGCTTTGAACAGAATTTGGCTTACACTGAAAACCCATCAAATTGTAAGAATTTGTTGCATGATAAAGACAATTAAAGGATTTTGATGTTATTGTTGTTTTTAGTAATCAGCTTTATGATTAATCATTTACCTACCCTGAATCTGAAAAAAAACAAGGGTAATAGGGAGTGAAGAGAGATATAAATAATTCTATAAGCTTGGACTTCAGGAAATTCTCCCTTAAACCCACCACATTCATTCTGTTTGTCAGTGGAGGAACACATTGAAGAAGGAAGCAATAACAACAACTATGATATTAAAAAATTTAAATTAAGGAACACAGACCTGTCTCGGTTTGAGGGGAAAAACCAAAATGTTTTACCCACAAGCAGGGGAGGGGCCTCCTCCTCAATAATCACACCACTCTTTATCAAATTTAAGAAAAGGAATTTTAATACAAGAAGGATAACTGCTATATATATATATATATATATGTAAACAGACTAGTGCAACCCACTTCCCCAACACCATAAGAGGAAAAAAAAAAAAACAACAACAAAACCCAGCAGGTTTTCCTCCGGGAGAAAAGGTTATACTTAAGTGTCCTTGTCACAGCCCGCTGGCTGCAGAGTGAGTTTCAGTCCCTCTCCAGCGAAACAGACGAGCAGTGGGCTTTCAGATGGACTCAGTCTCTTTCCCTTGTGTTCCCCGTCCAAGAAGCAGAAAAGGTACGAGCGACCAGCAGCAAATCCAAGGCAGGTAGCAGCACCGCAGGAAAAAAGTAATCCGAAGTAGGCAGCGGCAAGACAGCCAGGGAAAACCCCAGCAGTAACCAGCAGGGCAGCCTGCCTCCTTGGAGCCCCCACTCCCCCGTTCCGCCGAGCCAAGACTGAGGAGAATATCCAAAAAAAAACCAAAAGAGACAAACCTGCCCCCACCCCAGCGATCACAGTTAACTACTTCTTTTGTCAACCGCTGGCCTGGGCAGTTAAGTGGCAGGGGAGAGAATTTACATAATAATCCCAAACTACAACATTATCCACCCCTAAATTCTCTTCCATGCCGATACTCTACATTAAACTTAAATTTTCTTTCAAATAATTAAGTGTTTACAAATACAGTAATATGAGTCGTTTACCCAGAGATAAGTTCCCCTTGAGGTACACATCGTGTCTCTCCATCTTCCTGCATCACCCACCAGGTGGAACCAGATCCTTGAGCAAAGACAACCCCACGAATGGGTTTGCCTTTGCCTGAGGCAGGGTTGATCCAGACTGTTTTCCCTAGCATACCTCTCAGGTGTATTACAGGGACTTTGTCTCCATCTACAGTGTGAAGGGGTTCTGATTGGGCAGGGCCGGCTCGATTGACAGAGCCTCTAGTGTTGACTAGCCATGTAGCCTTTGCTAAGTGTTGATCCCAGTGTTTGAAAGTCCCTCCACCCAACGCCTTCAAAGTGGTTTTCAACAGTCCATTACACCGCTCAACTTTCCCGGCAGCTGGTGCATGGTAGGGGATATGATACACCCACTCAATGCCATGTTCTCTCGCCCAGGTAGCAACTAAGCTGTTTTTGAAATGAGTTCCATTATCTGACTCAATTCGTTCTGGGGTGCCATGTCGCCACAGCACTTGTTTTTCCAGGCCTAGGATGGTGTTCCGAGCAGTGGCGTGAGGCACTGGGTGTGTCTCCAGCCACCCTGTGGTTGCTTCCACCATGGTGAGCACATAGCGCTTGCCTTGGCGGGTCTGTGGCAGTGTGATGTAGTCAACCTGCCAGGCCTCCCCGTACTTATACTTATCCCAGCGTCCACCATACCACAGGGGCTTCACTCTCTTAGCCTGCTTAATGGCAGCACATGTCTCACAGTCGTGGATAACCTGAGAGATAATGTCCATGGTTAAATCCACCCCTCGGTCTCGTGCCCATTTATAAGTGGCATCTCTGCCCTGATGGCCCGAGGCATCATGGGCCCATCGAGCCAAGAACAGCTCTCCCTTGTGCTGCCAGTCCAGATCTGTCTGTGATACTTTCACTTGCGCAGCTCGGTCTGCCTGTTGGTTGTTGAGATGTTCCTCATTGGCCCGATTTTTGGGCACGTGTGCGTCTACGTGGCGGACTCTCACAATCAGCTTCTCTACTCGGGTGGCAATATCTTGCCATATATCGGCAGCCCAGATGGGTTTCCCTCTGCGTTTCCAATTGGTTTTCTTCCATCGGTCTAACCATCCCCAGAGAGCATTGGCCACCATCCATGAGTCGGTGTAGAGGTAAAGCTTTGGCCATTTCTCTCGTTCAGCAATGTCCAGGGCCAACTGCACGGCTTTAAGCTCTGCAAACTGACTCGACCCACCTTCTCCTTCAGTAGCTTCTGCAACTTGTCGTGTGGGACTCCATACAGCTGCTTTCCATTTGCGATTAGTCCCTACAATGCGACAGGAGCCATCGGTGAAGAGGGCGTAGCGTATTTCCTCTTTTGGCAATTGATTGTATGGTGGAGCTTCTTCCGCACGTGTCACCTGCTCTTCCTCTTCATCTGCTGGATGGTCTAATTTGGTCTTATATTTCCTTTTCTGAATAGGGGCAACTTCCATAGGCTTGGCCTGTCCTCCTGGTTTAGCCTCATCCTTTTCTCCCTTCACTGTGGCATCAGGGGTTTTATTCTCTCGCTTTTCCCCCTTCACTGGGCTAGGTTTCTGAATGCATTCTGGAAAAACCCTGGCCCTACCTTCAAACATTCTGTAAGCTGCAGGGATACAACCCTGCAGAAAAACCATAAAGAGCAAGATATCTCTGGCATCCAGGGAGAATTTAAACATCTCAAAAGCTGTTGTAGCAGACTTGAATGGGGAATGAACAAAGGGTTGGGAGAAGAGATTCCCCTTTGTTCCTTCCCAAGGGTCCGTACTATTATCACTGAATCCCCAGAGGTAGCAGCTTAGGTTGCGGCAGGAAAACAGCCTGGAGAGCACCACCCACATGACATCCAAAGGCATCGAATTCATGGCACCATAAATCCAGAGTAAGAACTCAATAATAATTGCGGCTATTTGAGTTTTGCTCATTGATTTGTTGATAAGACTTAAACCTGCCGCTCCTTTTGGCATGAATTTGTACCAACAAAAAGCCAATATATTATACAGGATGGTCCTGATGAACTCTAAGCTCAAGACCCACATGGTGCCACAAAATAGCAGTTATCCTTCTTTGTTTACAAGCCCCACACGTTGGGCGCCAAGAAATGTCTCGGTTTGAGGGGAAAAACCAAAATGTTTTACCCACAAGCAGGGGAGGGGCCTCCTCCTCAATAATCACACCACTCTTTATCAAATTTAAGAAAAGGAATTTTAATACAAGAAGGATAACTGCTATATATATATATATATATATGTAAACAGACTAGTGCAACCCACTTCCCCAACACCATAAGAGGAAAAAAAAAAAAACAACAACAAAACCCAGCAGGTTTTCCTCCGGGAGAAAAGGTTATACTTAAGTGTCCTTGTCACAGCCCGCTGGCTGCAGAGTGAGTTTCAGTCCCTCTCCAGCGAAACAGACGAGCAGTGGGCTTTCAGATGGACTCAGTCTCTTTCCCTTGTGTTCCCCGTCCAAGAAGCAGAAAAGGTACGAGCGACCAGCAGCAAATCCAAGGCAGGTAGCAGCACCGCAGGAAAAAAAGTAATCCGAAGTAGGCAGCGGCAAGACAGCCAGGGAAAACCCCAGCAGTAACCAGCAGGGCAGCCTGCCTCCTTGGAGCCCCCACTCCCCCGTTCCGCCGAGCCAAGACTGAGGAGAATATCCAAAAAAAAACCAAAAGAGACAAACCTGCCCCCACCCCAGCGATCACAGTTAACTACTTCTTTTGTCAACCGCTGGCCTGGGCAGTTAAGTGGCAGGGGAGAGAATTTACATAATAATCCCAAACTACAACAAGACCCTACAACATATATTGGTTATTTGAATCATTAAGGGAAATCTGAGGGGCTCAAAGCCAGAGAAAAAATGTAGACTTAGGATTCTATCATGCAAATCTCGTACTATGTGGTACTTTCCTACTAATGCAAGGGAAAGCATTTCATTATTGATAAGCTGCTAGTAGCTGGAGTCAAGACAAGGACTAAATTAACATGCACATTTCAAAATTAGACCAAAACAAATAGAAGGTGACTTTAAAATCTAAATTTCAGGCACTGTTTACAAATCTGCATATGTAACTTACGTGTGTTTTGGTCAGTCACCCTTTTCAGTTAAAAAAGGAACAGAGTTGCTAAGATTTCTTCCCAAAGTTATGTGTAATTATCTACAGAGGTGCAGAAGTTTCACACTATTCTCCCATTCATTTAAGCAGGACTCCTCATGGGATTAACGTCTCATTGGCAGGAATAAAGATTAATAAAGAAAAGATCTTCATGTTATAGACAGATGGATTTTATTCTTGTACAGTTTATTAAAACTATCACATACCTGAAAATGGAGCATGGTTGTCTAGGTTTCATTAGATATGTATGTAAGATGGTTAGTGCATGTCCCTGAACTGGAAGAATATCACTTTGGGAAGAAATTTCTAGAGAAATTGTTCCTTTGTATAAATGTAAAATGTATTTCTTTATTTTTGCCATCATTATTATTATTACCTTTGTTCTTCTTTTTGTTATTGTTAATGAAAATGCTCTCCAGAGTGTTTCCTACTGGAGTATTCATGAACAAGAAAACTATTACACTTTCATCCTTTTTTTTTTTTATTACACTTTTTGTGCTGTTATCCCACTGTAAATTTTGATCTTTTACAATATATGAGGAATTAAGGAGTTTTTTGATGCTAAACAGATTAGTCATAGGGTGCCTTGCTTTCATATTAACGAGAACGCTGAGACATAGCAGTGTGGCACACTCAGAGGGAAAGTGAAACTCACCAATTCCTTCAGGGTTCTCTGGAAATCGGCTCCTATGACTCTCCACAGCTGCAAATGTGAGAGGTTTCTCTTTTCTTTGGTTAAAACTTTGGTTTTATTCTTTATTAAAAAAAGTATTTCAAAACTCCTGCGGTCCTTCTGCATAACATCCTATGGCCTTAGGAAGACCTCTCCTCTGAGTGGTCTCTGGGAACAACACTCAAGTATCTAAATGGAGTCCAAATGAAATTCATCTTAAATGCCCATAACTTTCGGTGAAAAATTATGCCTTCCCCAGAACTCTGAAATGCTACAGAAAGCACATCAACATATCTGAAAAACTGTACATTTCCACCTTTTAAAGGTCTAGACTACAAACAATCCCCCCAAATTAATTATTTCTGAAGCCGTAAATTGTGGCAATGCCATTTTAAGACTCTGTCAGCAGTTGCAAAGATGAAACTGGTGTCTGATGAGCCTGATTTTATGCTGAGAAATGTGTGTAGCTCTGTCTAAAGACAGCTGCTGTCTGTCCTGCCTTCAAAAGCTTTTCATGCATGACCAGTGAGGCACTGGTGGCATGGCAGGTCATGATTCCCAGAACTCCAGCAAGTCAAAAGAGACTTACAGATGTGCTAATGAAATAAAACTGCAGTTGAGATGAGAGGAAAATGCAGTGAAAAATGAGGACAAGTTGCAAGCTTTCAGAAACTAATTGGCACCACAGCCAGCTTCATTCACTAAGGCATGGACACAAAACCAAATTACTTTCTCTTCATGAAAATACTGAAGGTTTTTTAATACTGCTTTATGCTTTCATCCCTTTTCTTATTTTTCCTCTGCAGTTTTATTCTTTCCTTCTGTCTGATCATTGACCTTCTCTTCCCCCTTTTCTCTCTTAGCTCTAGCATTTTTTATTTCCTCTGCTCTCAAACAAACATTTAAACTCAACAGTTATTTCCCTCCTTCCTTTAAATAGTCCCTTGGTTATCCCGTTTGAAACACCCTTTTTCCCTCTGCTAGTTTGGCTCCCTCACCTTCTGCCTTCTCCACTGACTCACACCCAGGCAAGCACAAAGTTACTATTTTTCCTTCTCTTTTACCTGGAAAACATAAATGTGTGGGCAATGAGTGGGAGTGAAAGAGTATTCCCAGAATGGGTGTCTTCAACTATAAAATTCCTTGTGAAAACTGATCATCAAACATGTTGGGATAAAGGCAGAGAAGTTAGCAAGGAGGTTTTTGAAGGTCTTTTTACTAATCTGTAAAGCTGGGGACAAACATGTCCAAAACAAAGGTTTTGCATGGAAATACAACTAACTTTTCAAGTGTCTAACTTTTCAAGCGAAAAGTTTTCTGTGAGTTTACAACAGTCTGAGAAGCAGACACACATGCACACACTGTACTCTCTCTGACATGGGAATTTTCCTTTTATTTTGTTGTCTGAAATCTTAATTAAAGTCATCCAAATTGAAAGAGTTTTGGGCTCTATGCATGGCATAACAAAAGTCACCACTAGCACAACACTGCAACACATCGTAATGAACTCTGTGTTGTCATGCAGCAAAAAAACATTCCCTCGGTAGCAAACCAGTTACTTTTCTGGGATGAAACATGAGAAGATGCAGCAAACAAATTCTAGCTCTTTTCCTTGTAATTCTGTTGGTCACATAACAGAATGAATTTTCTGATATGTGGTTAAAGCCTTGCCTCAGTCAACTAAATCATGTTACTTTTTTTTTTTTTAATAAGCTTGGGTTCACAGTCAGCCATTACTTTTCTTCAAATAGATCATGTGGCCTTTTTGCTTCCCTGCCTATTTTAAAATATATATTAACACTGCTGAAGGAGTGGTTTGAAATTAAAGTCTGGGGAATAAAAATACATTTGATTAAATAGCACAATTTTATTACTGGACAATTTGGTGGCAGCAGGCTCCATGTACCCTTACAAAGGTAACCCAAAAATGGACTGTGCATGGAGTACATACAAAAAGTCAGGGCTGAGGAATGAAGAGGCAACTCCATATATTTTTCAAAACAAATTTTCAACCTCTCTCTCAAAATGATGTAATGTATAAATCTGACAGATCATAGGTAAGCAGTGGCATAAAGAGAAAATAGAGTAGGCTGAGTGAAAGATCTCACCAAAACTGTGCATCTTCAGTCATCAGTGCAAGCCCACTGGAAATGGATTTGCTAGTGGGCTGCAAATGAGATTTTTCCTCCTACCCAGTCAGTCTTTGGCTTCTCTGCTGGCACCTTCCATCACTAGCAGACTGGAACAAAACTCAGTTTGTGCTCTGTATCCAAGATTTATTGTGGGATAAACTAAGATACCCGCTTTCACTATCTCTCTGAAGAGCAATTCCCCCTTTGAACTAATTGCCACCCAAAGAGGAACAGTTTCTAATGTGACAATCTAGGACAAAATGCCATCTATACACACTAACAGGCTTGGTCATGAGAACTGGCCCAGGCATGGAGCAGCCAGAGGAAATTCTGTGTTCTTCCATTTGAATGGCTGCTTGTAAATAGAGATTCATACTGTACTCAAATGGGCCACCAGATGCTAATAAGTCTTAAGCAGCATAGCCCTGATCTGGATTTAAACTGACAGTCAAACAGAAATGAGACATACATCATCTCCTTCAAGTCATCTAATCCTTTTGCTGTGACATGATTTTAATGTAATTCTTTGCATTCACATAGCATGGCTTAATCTGAACTAGCTTTCTGAGCAAGACCTGATAGGGGCTGATCATTTAACCTCTCCAATCATTTTTTCTCAGACAGACCTAATTTTAGGTCTCCTTAATATTTCCCCAGCTGTTTTGTCGTGACCTTCAGCAGCTCCAACTCCCTCCAGCTGACCCAGATGCTTTGCTTCTGTAATCTGAATACCCAGTTCTCAGAGGCTGCCTCTGCTCCACTGTTCTTTTCTAAGCCTGCAATAAGCTCTCACAGAAAGCTCTTAAAAGCATATAGTCATCATGGCATGGAAAAGAAGTCACTCTTGCAATTAAAATCTGCTAATGGCACAGGGAAATGAAGATATGAAGAAATGGTTCCTTTTTATAAAGAAGGGAAATTATCACTAAGAATTGCAAAGGTTGTGTGCCCGACATATGAAACAGCTACAGATAATGGGCAAAGGAGGTTTGTAGGTGACAAACTTTTTGTGATGATTAAAAACCATTTAGTAAAATCAGTTCTAAAGCTGACTGCAAAAAGTGTCTGAGGGATTTTACAGCATTGAATAATTGCAAGATAAAATGGCAGGTGAAATATAAGGTTAAGACCAGTGTATCACAGACAGGGAAAACACTTCTAAGTATACATAAAAGTGAATGGGCTCTAATTTAGTGACATGAAGGGGAAAAAAAGGAATGGGAATCACAAATAGAAACCATCATTAATTTGGTATGTACGCTGTGACACTGCCCACGCTTCTTCAGAGAATTTTTTTTTCTGGAAAATGTGGACAAAGGGAAGTCTGTTCAAAGCTATGGAAATAGCTTAGAGCCTTTTAACTTGAAAAAGAAGGAAACCATGATCAAGGTTTATGAAATTATAATGGTTTGGAAAAGGACAACAGATCTCCACTGCTTTTCATAATGAAATAATTAAAGTGCACCAAAGCAAAATAGCCAGTAGCAAATCTAAATAAAACAAAACAGTGGGTTTTTACACAGCAGGCAGTTAAACCATGTAACTGTTTGCCACAGGTGTTAAGGAGACAAAAGCAAGATTGAGTTAAAAAAGACCTGCTAGATATATTCATTAACGTAGAAGTTGATCAAGGGTTATTTAACATAAGCTCCAGTTAAGTCTTCCAGGTGAAGAAAATCTCCTGGTCCAAAAATCTCCAGCTCTTGGTCCTGAGGCATCGAGAAATAGAAAAAAGATTGGAAATAGAAGAAAGATTGTTTTATATTTGACCCTTTTCTTACTTTCTTCTTCTAAGTAGCTGGTATTGGCCAGTATCAGAGACTCAATGTTGAGTTACAGTTGTCTTTGCTCTGACTCACTACAGGCATCCTCCTGTAATTAAGGAGAAAATGTTAGACACAAACTGTTGACCAAAACCTTCTTTATGCTGAGAATGGAGAGAAGTATACAGAGTCTCCCGCTCAGGTACTTCCAATCTGCAATTAAAACAGCCTCTAAACACATTACAAAGACAGCAATGGTATTTGTAAATGCAGAAGGTGCATTTCCTGTGCAGAACCATCCAAAGAAAAATCTAGGCAAGGAGGAGTCTTGTTTAGATCTTGCATTGGATGCAGGGTTAACATAAGCCCTTGTGTAAGCCATCCTGCTCAGGGCAATTTTGTGAACCAGCTTCCATGGCCAAATACTCTGCTGCATGAGGGAGGAGCTGATGATTATCTCAAATGAGCTATAAATAAACTGAAGGGCATTAAATAAACAAGTCACACAGAATCATAGAATAGTTTGGGTTGGAAGGGACCTTTAAAGGTCTTCTAGTCCAACCCCCCTGCAATCACCATGGGCATCTTCAACTAGATCAGGTTGCTCACAGCACCTACAATCTGACCTTGAATGTTTCCAGGGATGGGGCATCTACCACCTCTCTGGGTAACCTGTTCCAGTGTTTCACCACCCTCATTGTAAAATATCTTCCTTATATTTAATCTAAGTTGGCCCTCTTTTAATTTAAAACCGTTACCCCTTGTCCTGTTCACAACAGATCCTGTCAAAAAGTCCCTCTCCAGCTTTCTTGTAGGCCATCTTTAGGTGCTATAAGGCTGCTATAAGGTGTCCTCAGAGCCTTCTCTTTTACAGGCTGAACAATCCCAATTCTCTCAGCCCTTCTCCATAGCAGAGGAGTTTCATCCCTCTTGATTGTTTTTGTGGTCTTCCCCTGGATCTGCTCCAACAGACTCATGTCCTTGTTTTGCTGAGGATCCCAGACCTGGATGCAGTACTCCAGCTGGGGCCTCATGAGAATGGAGTAGCGGGACAGAATCACTTCCCTTGACCTGCTGGCCATGCTGCTTTTGATGCAGCCCAGGATACAACAGGCTTTCTCGAGTACAAGTGCACACTGCTGGGTCATGACCAGCCTTTCATCCACCAGCACCCCCAAATCCTTGATGGATGTGATTGAGATTAGCAATTCTGAGGAACAATAATAACTTCATGTGAAGGAAAAGTAGAGCACTTACAATGATGATTTTGCTAACAGGCCAGGCTTTGTATCAGGTGTAGAGAGCAGATGGTAACAGAAGGAAATCGGAGCTACATGTAGTTGCTGCCACAGGCAAACTCTGAATGCAACAAGCCAAAACTGCCATAAGAGACAGGCCAAAAGCTGTTTACATAACTACATGAAGAAGAAAAAGGAAGCAAAATATGATCCAAACAGGATGCTGCATTTCAGGACATAAGGTGGGAAGTGTTAGTCACAGCATCAAGCATGCATGCCTTTAATTCAGCGAGAGGAACTGTCTGTGTGAAGGCACTGGCTTTACTTTCCAAAACTGTCTGGTACAGTGTGTTTTGAAAGGGTGCAGTGAAAGTTCATGAAATGAGACTCTGAATGGTGGGGCATATTGTGTCAAATGGAAATGTTAACCTTCCTCTTGCCACTGAATCACAAAGAGCAATCTCTCTGAGGTTCTGTAGACTGTAAATTTCATCAACTACCTTCTTATGAAAACAACATTCAATTCAATTCCATTCACCCAAAGTGTTAAGAAGCCACAACTTTTTCTGGAAGCAGTGCTACTAGAAGCTTGGAAGTTGATGAGGTTTCTAACCATCCAATAATAAAAAAAAAGTAGGTGACACATAAATTCAGACAATCAAAGTAACAGATTAATGGTTTTAAGCTATCTATTTCAAATATTTTATTTCCCACAGTTCCGTATCAAATCAAGATTTGAAGGTTTGAGCTACAGAAATTATTCGTAATCTGACAACTCTTCCTATCACTGACAGAAATTTCAGCTCAGGGTGTATTTATAGACCAGCATTCTGAATCCAGCTATGACTGATTTTTCAGCGTTGTTTGGCTGATTTGGCAGAACTGGCAATGGTAGGTATACAACCAATGTTTCACCACTGTAAGTCATATTAAAATTCACTTTTAATTACATTTTTTATTAAACTTTAACCAGGATATCAGAACTCAAACCCTAAATATCTTCTACATCATAGAAGGACAAACCTGATGTTTTTTGACTTCTACTCATTGCAGAAGTATTCCTTGAGAATGCAAAAAGAAAGAGAGAAAAGCTCAATACCTCTCCACCTTCAGAAATTGTGGTTAGAAAAAGTATGTCTTTGGTGAGTTGTGTCATGATTGATTTCCTCCATTTTTAATAAACTTGAGATATAAGTGCCTCTTCCAAAGGCTTTACATATTAATACAACCCATTGTGCTGGTTTTGGCTGGGGTAGAGTTAATTTTCTTCACAGGGACTAGTATGGGGCTGTGCTTGGATTTGTGCCGAACACAGTGATGACAATTTAGTCATGTTTTTCTTATTGTTGAGTAGTGCTTGCACAGAGCTGAGGCCTTTACTGCTCCTTGAACTGCCATGTTGGCAAGGAAGTTGGGGGTGTGTGTGAGGTTGGGAAGCAGCACAGCCAGGTCAGGTGTCCCAAACTGACCAAAAGGATATTTCATACCATATGACATTATGTTCAGTATATAAAGTGGAAGAAGAAAGAAGTGGGGGAGGTTCGCAGTGATGGCCTTTGACTTCCCAAGTAATGGTTTCGCGTGACAGGGCTCTGCTCTCCTGGGGATGGCTGAACACCTGCCTGCCCATGGGAAGCAGGGAATTAATTCCTTGTTTTGCTTTGGTTCCGTGTGTGGCTTTTGCATTCCCTATTAAACTGCTGTTATCTCAAGCCAGGAGTTTTCTAGCTTTACCCCTGTGCTTCTCTCTCTGATCCCACTGGTGGGGGAGTGACTGAGACACTGCGTGGGGCTTGGTGGCTGCCTGGACTTAAACCACAACACTTCTAAACACTTCAGAGAAGTGAGGACCATCCCATAAACCCATTGTGACTTATTTCTGGGTTGTGTGGCTCTGACTGGTCCATCAGGCACTCTGTTCGCTGGCAATGAGGTCTGAGTCTGTCACATGTTGCAGAGCTGAATTTATAAAGCCAGAGTAGATCACTGATCACAGAACCCTGGGGAAAATATTTTTTGTTGTTTGCTTTCTGCAGAGGGAGTTGAAGCTAAGGGATGTGGGCAACATTTACAAATGCAGGAAAGATCCATCCTTCACAACAAACCAAGAGTGGGCATGACCGAACTGCAAGATGAGCATGAGCCTCAATGAACTGAAGCAAGCATGGAGGTGATGGCTGAGGAAAGGGATGGAGAGGCTCAGGGTAGAGTGGCAGGTTTTACACAATTCACCTTTCTACACAGGAGACCTTTCTACACAGGAGAGATGGGATCTGAGCCATTGACAGGTGAAGTCAGAAAGCACTTTGGGAGCAGTGGTCTCAAAGCACAAAGGAACAGTCACCTTGTAAAGTTTGCATGCAAAGACTGGCTGCCTCCTCACTCGAAGATATGCTATTGCATTTGCAGCTGCCAACATTGACTACAGCTGCCTCTTGCAAGGATCAAAATACATACACAGGTTTAGTCTCTCCTCTTAATTACTGGCAAAGCTGTTCAACTTTGCTCTTCTCAGTTTCAGAAAAATAGATCTGGAGTACTGCACTGCCTTGTGATACTGAGAAATTGTCACATCCCATCCCAGAAACAGTGATCTCTTAAAATGGATGGGACACTGAATGAGGTTGCCAAGGACAGAGCATTGCTCCTTATGTTAAAGAAGCACACAGGGTTTTTTATTTGCTTATGTCAATACCAGTATATATTATAATACATTAAAAAAGCTTTTCTGGACAGTCCTGGTTTATAAGATGCCATTCTGGAATTTACTGTTCCAGATGGTGAACATCAGAGAAACCTTTCATGGAGTTTCTTTTCTGTTATTGAGTATTTGGCTGGCTTTAAAATAAATCTATTTGTGGCAGTCACCCAGCAAGGCATGTTTCATCCTAAACAGCTAAAGAGTTATATAATTACAGTCAACAGAAAGCAGTCTTATCTGTAAAGAGTCAGGCAGACTTACTTACAGGCAGTGATAGGAACTCAGTCCCTGCCACAATATGCTCTTTCATGTTTCTTCCCCTTTTTATTGTTTCTTGTGCTTAACTTTTTGCCCTGATTTTACCTGGGTTGTATTAGTGCAGTATTAATCTTCTGTAAAATCAATGGTGCCTCTGAATTAAATATATAGATTAAAAGGGAAAAGAAAGGTTTCCCCAACATAATATTAATGACTTGTCAAGACCACTAATCTTGGCATATTAAGGCAGCTTTCTTTGACTATTCAAAATAATTTCTAAAGTAATTAGCTTCTTTCTCACATTTTTGAAGGTTGTATCCCCAGTATAGTACTATACAACTGACAATTTATGCTTCTCATCAAAGTGAGGAAACAACAGGAAAAAGAGTGCCTAAGCTACACTGGGAAAAAAATAGCTATAACAAAGCTACTAGAATTTTCTTAAGCCGCTTCATTAAAAAAAAAGAGATGAGGATACTGTAACAAATCATTCAAATCCGTAAAGTCTAGGCTTCTCACAAACTGCAAAGTCATTGCAGTAGTCAATGAAAGGAGAAGCTGTTTCCCTAGATGACTATAAAATGACTTCTACAAAACAATCTGTCACAATTGTGGAGGAGGTGTTTTTAGCAGCTGAGCTGTATTGTCCTAAGGGGTACCAAAGAGCAGTAGCTCTGGATTTTGGCATGCCACCCTTTGGATTTGGGCCTATGTGTGCATTTACTTGGAAGGTGATGCCCTCTGCATTTGAGAAGAGTGGGAAATTGTAACAATCAGAAAGGGTCTCAGGTATTCCCTAAGCTCTTTTTCCTGGTGGCTTTGTGAGGGATTAATTGACTAGACAGGGCAGAGCATGGCTGCTGTTAAGTGACTGTGCAAGCAGGCTCTGCCCAGCCAGTTGCTGGAGTCATCTGCAATCTCTGCACACCTTCACCTGCCAAGTCCTGGGTATGGAGCATCCCTTCAAGGCAGAAACACCTGCACATGCAAAAGTAATGTTCCTACCCACCTCCTATGCAAGGAGAGGTACTTTGCAGGTCTTAGGAAATAGAGGAACTATGAGGCAAACAATCATACACCTTTCCTTCTCTGTGAAATGGAATGAAGTCTAGACTATTTTATAGTCTGGTGGTCAAAGATATCATCTATAATGACTGGTAGCTAATGCACGGAATCTGTATCATACATAAGGAGACATAGCTTTTTCCATCAGCAACCCAGTTCATCACATTAAAGAACAAAAAATAGAATAAATAGTACCAGGTAGTGACATCTTGTAGTAACAGTATTATGCTAATGCAACCAAAGATACAGATTTAATAAAGTGCTGTATTAGCAATGAATGGGTGAATAATCCCCACAGCTATGCTTTCAAAAGCTCCCTATCCAGTTATATTACAGAAACCTCTGAGAACATAGGAACCTGTTCTGGGTGATGCACTCATCCTAGGGTAGTATGACAGCTTACAACAGCCACAGGATCAAAGAAACCATGAAAACAACAAGGCTGTCACACTTACGTTGCCTGTGATACTCTTCCTGGGCCAGCTTGTGGGCCAGCTTTGCTGAACATCTTATCTGTATTTGTGCTTTGCTATTCTGCTCAGAGCTGCAAGTCATTAAGCCTTAGGTTAAGAGGAGGAGACAGTGAAAGGCCAGAAGTGGGCCCTGTCCTTTATTACCCAGAGATGAACAGTGCTCTCTGTGGAACTGCCTCACACTGGGAATCAATGAGAGGTTTGAGGTTTTGAGGGATGTTTTGAAAGAAGAGCTTGAGAAAGAAGAGAACAACTCATAGTCCCTCAGATACGGTGGGAGCTTTTTATGCCTGCAGAAGCCATTGTGACTTGTGCTGACATCTCAGAGTGGGTTCCTGCAATGCTTTGTTGTTGGCAGACTTCTTTAGAGTGACTTGAGCTCTTCCAGGCTTGCTGACTGGCTTCTACATTGTGCTCTCTGCAGCTTAATTACATTCTGTCAGACACTAATGGGGAATGTTAATTAACTAATTATCATTTATTGATAGCTGATCTTTCTGGGAATACAGGGGAAGCTGCTCTTGACATAAGTCACTAGGATAGTCTTTGCTCCCAGCTTAATCAGAGATTTTCACCTTTTGGTTTTCAATTTTTTGCAAAAACAAAGGTGGGACGATATTTACTACACAGTCTTTCTCACATCACAGATCCCAGGAACATGAATCCATCAGTGGGACACACAGTTGTGGGGAAGAGAAAAAGAGGATCAGCCACTTGAGTACAACCGTGCATATTCTATAAATCATCTTAAGAAATTGGGCTTGACCCCCATGGTTGCAACTTTAAGAGGAATTTCTCTCGTCTATTGGTCACAGCAAGAATAAGAAACTAAATGCTTGATACATTAGATACAATGGACAAATTAATTGAGTGTGAAATCTCATCTTCAAAAATTGATTCCAGGTTTTAGGCAAGACATAGTTTGTCCAAGAAAGTTAAAATTGCAATGGATATTTTCTTCAAGGGAATACTGATACTGCTGTAATAAAACATGTTTATGAGACAGTTTGAGTGTTAAAATTAAAAGAGCTCTGCCTAATTCAGAAAGTAAGAAACATGCACAAGGCCTACCAATGGACTGTATCTCTGTAAAGTTAAAAACCAGCATATGGAACAGATCTGCCAAATTCCAGTGTGTGATCTATGCTGTGGAAGAAGGCACCAGATACGCCAACTTCCAGTTCTTGTTATGCTATTTTTGCCTATAGCTGAAATTGAGAGAATTCCCTTGGTTAAAATGGATTTTTAATCTGGCCCAGTATTCACAGGATCCATCGGAATATCTAGGATACTCTCCTAAGAATGTTAAAATGAAGGATTAGAATGGAAGAGTAAAGAGAAAAGGGGGAAAAAAACTTTGTTGGAAAACACGTAAGAGAGGTAGGGAAAAGAGACAATTAATGCATCACAGAATATGTATGTAGGAGAGATACACTACACAAAAATAAGTGAAAAAAGACTACATAATGAAAGAGAACATTTCTATTCACCTCTCTGTGATTATAATTTCTGATCATGTCAGAGGGACAAGCATTAGTCCTATTAAAACTGTCCTATGGTTGCAGAATGGAAGTATGTTGTACACATGCTCCACTTCAGGGAATAGTCAAAAAATGACTACATGGGCTTTGCATGGCTTGAACAACTAATAGTTTGATAAGAAATACCGGACATACCCACCCAGCCATGTATTAGCTTTCAGGGCATGGGAGAGAAAAAAAAAGTGATGAGTTTTGATGTAGTTGCTACTTCTTTTGAGCGTTATGCAGTTCTGATCCTAGACAGGACTGCAATTTGTTTAAAATGTGCTCCTGTCTCCTATGCCACAGTGTCCTATCAATCATCACGGCAGTGTTAGGATTTCTGCGTGCAGGCACTTTGCTGCCATGTCACAGGTTTGCCATGTGACTTTGAGGAAAGGACATTCCCAAAACAAGGATATCTTAGGGAGATTATACATAAACTTCAGGAATAGTTACTTTAAGATCAACCTTAGTTATCTGCATAGAAGGGGTGTAAATAAAATTAAGATAGTAAATAGTATTTTAAACAGTATATCTATTAATAACATCATAATTTCTTTACAACAGGGAGATGAGACTTAAATGACACTAAGAACTTTCAGATCTACTGACAGTAAATGCTAAAAAATTTCAAGTGTTGTTACAGTAAATGGGTTTCCACAGAAGACAATAAACAGAGTGAGAGAAAACAGTAAACAGCCTCTTGAATGAATGACCTGACGTCTCAAAATACAATTCCATCCAATAAGATGGGACTGGTTTTTTTAGTTTCTCTCGAGTTAGTATCACTTCTCGTCTTTGCTGCTGCACATACTATATCTGCAGTCCACGAGCTGCATGGCCAAAAGGGTGACTAGAGTGAGGGGAGCTGCACTGCCTCATCCCATGTCACACAGGCCAACTCCATGTCAGCTCAGGCTATCTGAGCAGTTGATGTCCTTTCATCTGCAATGGTTAAGTCTGTGTTCTCTCTCTTTGCACTGGAGCAGTGGAGAAACAGAAATAAATAGGGCAAAGTTCTAAAGGGCAGGATTGTGTAGCTTTTATTCCATTGTTGCATAATGTGTTATGTGAGTGTCTGAAACACCAAGTTAAGACTTATCTTGAATTTAATAATGCAATTGCCCCATTCCATAGCAAACTGCAGGAATCACTAATTACATCTCTTAGAGGCTAAGCTATTCAGCTAACATCAAATGAGAGATTGGAAAAAATAATTACTGTTAACAAGTGAAGTGAAACTATTATGCAAACTTCCCCAGTGTGCAGAAGCTGCAAGCCATAATATGAATGAGATGGAGGATAATAAACAGCAAATATTACTAGAGCATGTGGGTTTTCCTGCCTTCTGTTTTAAAAACAAAATAAAATAAAAATAAAATTAAAAAAATCTAAGATGTTAATGCAAAAAACACAAGCACATATTTCTGCCCTAGGGCCACAAAGACAAACTGGGATGATGATGAGACACTGCTCTCTACAAAGCCTCTGAGTTGAAGGAACAAATTACATTATTGCCATCAACCAGGCCACTTGAAGACCAGTTCAAAGTCTGCTTTCCCTTTTCCACTCTGTCTGCTTCCAGCTGGCCCTGCCAGCTCAGATGTTGTGAAGAAAATTCTCTTCCTTCTCTGATGAGGAGTGAATGTGTGCTATAAAGACTAGCTTGAAATAAAACTGGGCCACTTGCCACACTTGGATTCAGGGCTCCAAGCTGTCCTAAAATAAGCACATTTACATTTTCCTACATGGTGAGACCCCATGGCTGTTTTCATTCTTTTCACCTCTCCCCTGTCCTCTGTACTCACCTCCAGTGCCTCATCCCACACTATATCTTGCTTCCCAAGCCTCACCAGGGCTTTTACAGGGCAGTGCTTGTCTTAACACTGGCTCACTGTTTGCACAGGGCACTGTAGAAGAGATCTGGGAGCTGCAAACCCACCACCTCCCACAAGAACACATCTGTTGCTCCAGCTTTGCTACCAACTCATCCGCATCAAACTGTCTTTCCTCCAAAGGAAAAGAAGCTTTCAATTATCTTGAATGATCCTTCACAGCAGTGGTTTCTGCAGAGGGTTGGCTTGATAGGAGGCAGGACTGGGCAGGGTTTGGGCAAGGTCCTCACAAGCACATGGCTTTGATAGTCATTGGACTATTTATGCCTGAAGATGATTCTAACTAAGTCTAAGTCTTGGCCTTTTGTTTCATTAATGGGGACATTGGAATCACTGCTTGGGATAGGAAGAAATTTTTTTGACATCTCAGGTTATTAATTTGCTTTGAGGTATCTGAGTCCTTTTAAGTCCTACCTAGGGAGAGATTTCTTTGGAGTATCTCCCAGGGATTTAATAAATATCCTTAGTTTGCTTAGGCACTATGAAAGACAGAATGAGGGTCCTGCTGAATTGTCAATCAGACTTTCTGTAGCAACTGCTATCATCTTAAAACCTGAATTAGAGACATTTTTAATTTACAGCGGGGACTAAAGAAAACAATTTAGGACAGGAATGTTGTAGAATGGGAGAGAGATGGAAACAGCAAAGCACAACTGAAACTTCACCTGTCATACTTTATGAGACAATGGGAGAAAATAGCACTGAGTTTTATTTGTAGGAAGGTGACCCACAGCGCTTTCATGGTTGAACTCACAACTTGCACAAAATAGTCATGGTTTAGGGCCTGTGAGTCAGAAATAAATTTAAGCCTTGTGTTTTTTATACGTCCAGCAGTACGCCTTTCTTTCTTCTCCTGTCCTTGTCGAGTGAGACACTCACAGCCTGTGATCTTGGGACTGTTAGAGAAAAGAGAAAGGTGTGATGATAGCTTGAGTCTATTTATATCTACTAAAAATGTACCTCAACCTCGAAAATTCTCCTAGGCTCTTTTCTCTCTTTATCAAACAATGTCATTGCTGTGGTTGGCAACATACCCAGCTGGGAATCACTTACTATAGCCACATGAAATACAGCTTATAAGACTTCAGATGGATACAGTACCAGTCAAGCAATGGAGACAGATCTAGAGGTACCTGGTCAAGTGGAATCAAGCTACGAACAGCAAGGGAAATAGTCATCGTAGAGCATCAGGTGACTCAGCACTGCCAAGAATTTCAAAGGCAACGATTTAGAGGTGAGGTTCAAAACGGCTTAAAAGTGTTACAGACTCATTGTTTTCCTCCTGAGTCTCTCCTATAATTGAGACAGGAACTATTCACACTCTTGGGCATCTTAGCACCACCTGTATATAGGTTTACTGAATAAGATCAGACCACTCGGGCTCCTTCATTATCCTTCTTACTCTCTTCTTGCTCTCTTTACCTGAGAGGCAAATATGCTAAAATGCAAAGTATGCTCTGGGGCTTCCTCAATGCCACAACCTTTTAAAGACAGCAACCCAGGAAACACTCTCAAAAACACCTGTCATCCCACCTCTGGGCTGCACCCTGTATCTAGGAGGTGTGAAACTCTCATCTTATCCTGAAAAGTTCTCCTAATTTCTCTAGTTGTCAAGCAAGTACCTATGCCTGGTCCCCTGTATGTGCCTCTAAGGACTAGTCCAACTACTGAAAAACAGTTGTCCATTCTGCCATTTGGCTATGGCAAAGAAAAGTGAAACAGGAACTCCAGGAAACAAGTGCTGTACCATGAGACTTATAATAAAAATTACCAGCAAGCAGCACATGTGGGAGCACTGAGGGCAGCTGACATAAATGTCAACCTCACACTAGCAGTTCCCCCACAGTAGGGTGACTCAGGGGTAGTTGTCTCTGTCAGTTTAAAGAAAGGCCACACAGGTAATGTTGTGTGCACCTCAGCACCCTGCTCTCCATCTTTACATTTAACATGGTTCTGAGGAACTGCAGCAGAAAACTCTATATATCAAATTCCTCTCATGCAAGATTTATCTGATAGGACCACCCATATTTGCTCAGAAAGTGGAGAATGGGCAGTAACCCTGATCAATAAGGGAGAAAGAGGAGTTCTTCACAGCAAAAGATATTTAGCACTCCTGTTTCTTAGTCAATCTCCATTCCACATCTTTTCCATATCTCACAAGAACCATATACTCAAAGGCATTAGAAGAGAAGAAAATACAGGTTTTGCTTTTGAATAATTGGGTAAGGCTGGGCACAATGATTAATTCTTTTAATAAAAAATTCTGACCACTTCATCAAGGCAAGTCTTTTAATCTGTCTAAAGAAGTCATATCTTGCTTTCAGCCTTCTTTGTGACAAATTTAAGCTTATTTGAGCTATTTGTGTTCTTTATTGCACAGCAATTATCCTGCTGTGAAGGGATGGACTTAATGACCAATCAGGTAATTTCAATTGCTTTTTCCCCCCTTTATCTCAGGAGGATGCATGCTAAAAATTCTTCTTAATAAAAAGAACTTTCTTAACCTAGTGCATATAATTAAATCACTGGTAAAGCACAGGTACATCCTATTTTTTAAATAAATGACTTGTGATTCTGCTGGCTTTGTTTTTCAGATGCTGAATGTGATCCATCTTGTAGGAATCTGATTCATAAGACATCTCAAACATGGCTTTTGAATATGTAGTCCCTTCAAAATGCTATAAACTGTCCAAACCAAAAGCACCATAAAACTAGTTGATTGAAAATTTAAGCTGCAACTACAATATCTTTTCATATTGTACTTGAGGCCAGAGGAAACTTTATTGAACAAAGGCAAATGGCTGCACAAGTGTCCTGACAACAACCATTCATTAAGTTTAGAAGGCAGAGGACATGCAGAAAATGGTGGAATCAACACAACATATGAGCTCATGTCCAATCACTCACTGCCATGTGTAAATTATTTGGTAGCTGAAGTGAGACTCTGACAAAGCTGGCCTAAGGATGGAATGAGGATTGAAAATCATAGCCTTGTGTTTTTGTTTGTTTGGTTTTTGGTTTTTTTTCCCCAGTTCTAACTGTACAGCACTAGACAATGACAATGACTCACAGCCTTATGTGTAGTTCAGGATACCATATGTCTCAGATATAGTCTATTTTTACTCACAAATTCTGCTTGGGCAGAATGAGAGGATCTCTCACACTTGCCTATGATTTCGGGGCAGCTGGCATTATTTCTCACTAGCTCCAACCAGGCTAGTGTATGTGTGGAACACCAGGATATTCCTTCAGAGCATCAGTAGGTCAGATTTATAGCGCTTGTCCTGCAGGACCCACACATGAACATGTGGATAGTTTAGTGCATATGGGCATAGCCCTGCCTTTCTCAGGAGCACCAGCTGACCAGCACACATGTGCACATTCAGGACAGTGTGACATATCACAGAAGCACTGAATACTCTGCGTGGCTTGTAGTAATTAGCTGAGTCTTACAACTTACGGAGCATCAGAAGGGCTAATTTAATAAATCCAATACAGAGACTGTAAAACTTTCTGAGCAGATTAAAAAGGTTAGCTCCTGGTGACTAATCATGCTAATATTCACCAACCTGCGTGTTAACTGGAAACTGTAGCATGGCAAATATGAAAAAGGAATGACATACATTATTTCTATGATTTTTTGAAACTGTCAAGATATGTAGATTTTTACACAAATATTTGAATAAAGAGCAGAGAATACCTTCCCCTGGAAGTCAGTCCAATTCAAGTTCTTCACCTACAGATGTATTTTTGGTGATTTGAGGGCAAATATAGCATTTCCTTAAATAGTTGCATCAGAAAGATGATTTGGATGACTTTTGAAGACCATGAATTTCTATCTTCTGAGGGTGCTCATGAATCTGCAATCTGTGCAGCACCTGAATTAACAACTGCCTAAACCTGGTCAAGACATTGTGGACGTTACCAACTGAGAAAGTCAATAAGGCAGTGTATAAAAGAATAGGAAAAAAAATGGACCACTCCCTTTTAAAAAATCACCTTGTCATAGTACAGGAGAGTTTTCTGTGGAGAGATGCCATGTCAAGTTAATGATAAGTGTCTGCTCAGACACCTGCTGTCCTGAACAAGGTGACATGCTGTAATCATTGAGCAGTCCTGGGGTGGAGCTGGGGAGAAGGCTGAGGGCTGGCTGGGGAAGCAAACAGCACCCACAGGGCAGCCACACATCAGGGGATGGGTTGTGCCAGGGGAAGCCAGGTAGCAATGGAGTGCCTCACTGGCCCTCTTCCCTGTGAGCTCTGCCAGCAGCAGACAGCTTTAAAACCCTTCTCAACTGATACATAGCCCTTACCTGCTGATCCTATTTACTTTTTGGGCTGGCTTCCAGCGCCTAGCAGTCATGAGAGATTGCCACCACTTCATGATGCTGCTCCCACTCCTCCAGGAGAAGCTGGGAGCCAGAGGAAGATGGGGTAAGGAGCAGATCTTGGCCTGTTTGGCATACAGCAATAAAACTGCAGGGTTGGCAGGGAGAGGAGGGATCTTGCCAGGATGGGAAGAAAGATTTTTCATTTCTTATTTCCACTTTGTTTCTGATCACTTGCTCTGTTACAAGCTGAAGTTCCAGTGGGTACTTCAGCACAGAAAATGGGAGGCTGAGATGAAGCCTTGTCTTACTCGTTGCTAAGAGAGTAACCTAATTTGCAGCAGATGGTGTTTATTGTTACTTCCCATCTGCATGAGGATTAAGAATTCTTCTCAGAAGAAAATGATGCAGTCTGACAGCATCCTGGTAAGAACAGGCAAACTAAATTCCAATCAAATACGGCTTTTCTCCTAAAAGACAGGCTTTTCTCAACTTTTGGGTAAGCTTAACTTAAATGACGTTTAGGATTTTTAAAAAAATAGTACAACTCAAAATTTCTAGCCTTGAAGAGTCATTTTAAGAAATGTGTGGCAATGGAGTCAAGTAAAGCTTATGCACATTGCCTCTGATCAGAAAGGAACTTCATGTCAGAGCTGAGATTAAGTTTCAGCTCTCTAAGGCCTTAGACCAGGATGAGGTCCCACAAAGGAACTGACAGCACATCTTGTAAGCATCTGTCTTTGGCCTTAGCGCTGATAAAAGAGAGCAGATGTCTCTCTTATATTCTGCTCCCATTCACCCATGGTGCCTCATGGTTCAGCAGGTCTTTCTGTGCATATTAAGAAACTAAATTTTTATTCTATTCATTTAATCCATCTGAAGTCGTAAGAGTTGTACCAACGTGGTTAGTACAATGAACCTCATTAAAGTCTGTCTTAGGTTTTTTTGTAACCCATACCTGTAAAATTGACGTCTTGAATATGCCATTGCCACTATCACTTTCAGTCATGACTGGGCTTTAATAAGCACACAAACATTACCATGACTACAACTTAGAAAGCAAGATGAAATGGAAAGGGAAGGAATTTACAGTGGACCAAGCAAAAAATAATAGTATTCAAAGCAGAGATAGCAAAAAACCCAAAACCTGAAATGACAATTTGATCAAATATGTGTTTACAAATAAGGGCAACTCGCCCTACTACATGGGCCAGTCCCAGACTGCAATGGTTATACTGCATTTATAGCATTGCTTTACTTCTGCTCTCTGTACTCTTGCTTATAGATTCATTCTTTTAATCAGCATGCTCTCTTTTCCTTCCTGCAGTTCATGTCCTAGAAGAAAAAGCAGAGTCTGGTTATTTTTCTGTAATTTCTAGAAATCAGGCATCCCCTGGCAGATAGGTGGTGGTGCATGAGAGGATTGACTGGGTATGTCAGGAAATTCATGGCATTCCAGGCAGCAGGAATATGTCTGAGGCCAGTGGACCTGACCAAACACATGCCTGGACTGCAGCAGACAGAGTGCCTTGCACAGCGGCTGCACAGTTGATCTGTGCATTTGCAGCAAATCTGAAGCAGCTGGGGTACATCTGATACCCGACATATGTGTTGCATAAATAGAAATCACTCTCTAGGATTTTGTGAACAGAAGTCTAGAAGTCCTACACACATCTGTAGCAGGTATCCTAGTGGTTGCTAATTTAATGCAAAAATCATGACAGCATTAAGTCATTTGGTATGTTCCCTTCTTGAGACTTGTGGTGCAAAAGGCACAGCAGTGGCAGCTCCTACATGGTGATGTTGGCCAGAAGGCACTTTGCCATTTTAAGTACATTTATTGAAATCCTCAGATGTTTATTTTTCTCTTAATTGGTTTGTACAATAATGGCACATTTGAACCTTTTCCATTATTTTCTGTCTTGTGCTGTTATTAGGTGTGTGAGTGCACACTTATGTACAATATCTGTTATACAGACACCACAACTCATATTTCCCATCCAGAGTTTCTCTTCCAGCTTGGTTATGTTCATCCTCTTAACTGAGCTGTGCAAGAAACTTTGCTGGCTCTGTTCCCCAGAATCTTATAGCAGAGGATCTGTTTGCTACGTAAAGTCATCAAGTTTGACACAACTTGGCAAACCCATCCAGATCCATGCTTACTGCACACTAATAAAATTTGCTGCCATTTGAGGTAGAAATGTTTCATGTCCAAACCTTGTGCTCTTGAAATCATTTTTTACCCTTTGGAAAAAGTGTGCAGATTTCTATGTTTCCATGAATCATTAGTGACATCCAGTGGCTAAAATACTAAAAATTTGTGATTCTTGTTGTCTAGGGACACCTTCCATCTCTTTCTCTAACAGAAACCTATCAGAAAAAGGAAAAAGTTGGAAAATTGTGTTCCCTGGCACTTCCACAACACATTCTTACTGTGGATTTGTTTAAGCCTCCCTGAACTTGCAAGATACAACAGTTATCTTTCCTTTGTGATGACTGTAAATAACTATAGAGCTCCCTTCAGAAACCAAGTGACAGAAACCATGCCATCTCCAATCAAAACACAGATACATATCACAATACAAAACAAACAAATACATGTAAACACTGAAAAATATAAACCCATTACACATAAGAGTTTCACTGGGTAGTGTTCTAGGGAGGTATCTGCCTGGCAGAGTGAGACAAGCCGAAGAAACAATACAAAACGAAAGAAAAGGCAACAGCATAGTAGAACAAGAGAACTAAAGAATTTGGATTGTTAGGGACCTTTAAATATCATCTAGTTCAACTCCCCTGCCATAGGCAGGAACATATTCCACTAGATCACATTACACAAAGCCTGACCTTGAACACTTCCACTGATGGGGCATCCACAGCTTCTCTGGACAATCTGTTCCTGTGTTTCACCCCCCTCACAGTAAAAAATTTTATTCCTTGTATGGAATCTAAATCAATCCTCTTTCAGTTTAAAACTATTGTTTCTTGTCCTGACTCTACAAGCCTGTGTAAAAAGTCACTCTCCATCCTTCTTACAAGTCCCCTTTACATATAGAAAGGCTGAAACAAAGTCTTACAGACCTTTCCCTTCTTCAGGCTGAAAATCCTCATCTCTCTTCTTTTCTTCATTAGAGAGATGTTCCAGCCCTATGATGATTTTCATGGCCCTCCTTGTGAGTAACGTAACCCTGATCAAAAGCTTAACAGACATTTTTGGCCAAAGCACTGGCTAAAGGAGATCTGGCTCTACAAACCAATACATTGTCCTGTTCTCTGAATAGTCTTGTCTTTTAAAGGTAGGCTTTTGTAAGTTCTTGTAATAAGCACATTATCAAAGAAATAAACAACTCTGATATTTGTTTTCCCTCCTAATGAAAATAAGTTGATAATCCCAGAATTTTCAGCAATGAGATATAGGCAGTTATTTCTAGTTTTGCTAGCTCTATAATGTCTGGGTTATCACTGAACTCCAATTAGCCAGCTAACAACTCAACAACTGAGAAGAAATTTTCAGATTAACTCAAAGTAATGAAGTTCAATTTTGAGAGCTTTCCTCACTGTCATTGTGAGCATGCCAGGAGGAGGTGAAGGTGGAAACCAAGAACCTTTTTTGTCAGTTATTTAGTGCACTGAGACAGGATGTCATAAGTTAAGCAGCTCCTTTACGCTTTGATTTGTTTGGGCCCAGCAACTCGAGCAAGAGAGAGCTGAAGTCTCCTCCATCACTCCCCTCTCACCTCTCTCCTTACTCATGTCTCTGCACTCAAGGTATCTTTAATGTAAAGTATCACCCTGTAATTACCCCATCAGGGAAAGGGATAAGTCTGCAACATTTTAACATGATATACGTACAAAACAGGTTTTGAGGAGGCCAACTTTCATATCATAGGTTCTATATTTTACATATATTCATCTTGTAAGTGTGTATCACAGCTTCATAGAATGGCCCAGGTTAGAACAGACCTACAGAGATCAATTGGTCCAACCTTTCATGTGATGGGAATCCCAGGTGAGATTGTCTAGCACTCTGTCCAGTTGCATCTGGAAAACCTCCAGTGATGGGGACTCCACCATGTCCTTGAGGAGGTTGCTCCAGTGAATGTTTGTTTCAAAAATTTATCTGTTATGTGAAGATGAATGTTTATATCATACATATAAATTCATATTTTGATATAACCACAAAATAATGACATTGCTTCAATATTATAGTTGGCTTCCAGCTGGCTCAGTTGGATTATTTACACCTTTGGAGTTAGGTAACTGACAGTTAAGCACAGAAATCACTGACTTCAGTGTTCAGGACTGGAGTCAGGTATATAAACTCTTGTACTTTTGTTCATGTATTTAATTCCATTTCCAAAAGAAAAAGAAATAAAGGTACTCAGTTATATGAATATTAGGAAAATACACTTTTCTGCTTTGAACTGCTATTTATTAATTCATGCTCATTGTTTTGAACATCTACTGAAAGCTGCTAACAGAGTTTTGCTGAAGTGCTAAAAGATACACTGATGGAGATGTTGTTTTAGGAAGGCAAGGTACTCAAAATAACCCATCAACAATGGCACCACAGTTTGCCTGATATTACCTACATTTTTGAAGGTTCTCAGTACCTGGCGTGTTCTACCACAAATAATTCTATAATATCTGTGCCTACATGTTGTACACAGTCACACTTTTCCTCTTTATCATAAATTGCACGTGATTTCTCTAGGTTTTATAAATAATAAAACCAGAAAGGACTTTTAAGAATGTGGTGGAAGGTATAACTAGTTGCTTTCCTTCCCAATTTAACTGTTATATACTGGTATTTCCAAGACAGTGGATTAGTCATTGGTAGCCCTCAGTAAAATGATGATACAATTATACTAAACATAATTTGTCATATCACTATGCTCCCTTGAAATGTTCTTTATTTGAGAATAAGAAATGATGCTGGAATCTTTAAAATTCATCACCCACACAACAGCTAAAAGTAGCTTTTCTGCTCTTGGGCACCTACACCATCCCTATTCAGATAATAGCAATAATACTGAGGCAGACTTTCAGATGATCTCTCTTCATTCACCTACTAGGTCCATTAATGATATGTTATCCAAAACCTGCAGATTAAATAGTGATTAAAATGTTTCACACGAAATTATTGTTTCAGGTCTTTGTGGTTGGGGAAGAGCTTAAAACCGTGTCTTCTAAGCTTGGAAGGGTTGGAATGACAGTGACAAGAGTCAGGAAAGGAAAGGGATGAGGGGGCTTGCAGTAGAAATAGTACTAAGTAATCTTAATACAAAAATAATGGAAGTAAAGGGACCTTTTCTGACTCTCTGGAATGGCTAACTCCTCAAATGCTTTGCCTGTCTCTTCTGTCTCGGAGAAACTGCTACCTCAGGTGAAGGCGTCTGTTTGGGGACAGTATGTGGAAAAAACCCATGAGTCCTAATTCTGGTTTTACCATTAACATACTGAAAACTCTATATGGCAATTTTCACTGGTAAATTATTAAATTCCACAAACTTCATATTTGAATTTACAATTACATTAAAAAATATGAAGAGTATAAGACCTCATCAACAAACAAATTCAATTACAAGCATACTTCTTGTTTCCTCAAAGTACTTTGTAATTAGAGCTTTGTAAATGAAAACATAAATGGCAACAGTAGCTCTTTTCAGAGCAAGATTTGTCTTAGCTAATACATAAGACCTTAGAAAAAGTAGGTGTAACTCCTTGTTAAGAAGTTAACACTGAAAGCTGGTTAGAATTCTAATTTCAAGCATCAAGATCATTAAATTAAAAAGATATCTAAGCAGTAATGGGGCTTTGTTTCTGTACCAGGATGTAGACATTTAAATATCAACATAAGAAAACCTTTTTGATCTGATACACACAGTCAGAGCTATCACAAAGAAGTGCCAGAGTGGATTTGTGTGGTGAGTTTATCTTTTCTGCTCTCTAGCTGACAACACATGACCACTATAAATCATGCCTGCCAACGAACTTTCCAAAGGGACAGGGTGAAAGCAAGCAGGGGCAATTAGCACACAAGGAACCAGCCAGCAGATGCACATGCCCCCTACATTCATCACTGAACTGCTTGTCTCTTCATACTTCTAGTAACTCAGCACAGTCCTGTCAACATCAGTGCCAGCCACAAATCACTGGCACGAATCCTTGCTGGTGACAGACCAGCCAGGTTCTGCAGCAGCACTGAAGGAGTTAGGAGGGGATGTATATGTTGGCCCCATCAAAAAGTTGGCTGCCTGAGCAGTCTGGGAATCTCCAGCCCAGCGCACAACTGAGCCCACATTGATCATGCCCTACCCAAAGAGCAAATGTCAGAGTTACAGTGGATGAACCTTTATAACTTTTTGATAAGGCACTGGGTTCACTCCTCATTTGAGCTCACCAAGACAAAATTAAATCCATAAAATGCTTGTGCGAGGAACGAGATCGTTTGCTGTCTTCCATCCTGAGGCGGCAAACAAATGCAAGTGACAGTAGGGAGGTTTTTTAGAGCTAAATTTGTCTTCACCAAGGCATAAGTGACCTTGAACAAAAGGTTTTGAAGGAAACAAGAGCCTAAGAGAAGAGTCTATTGAAAACAAGAAAAAGAGGGGAGGTAAATTACGCCCTGACTCAGTTTCTGTTACTCAGGATCATGTGGGCACAAACTACAATAAATTTAAACATGAGAAAGCTTTTTTCACTGTTAAAGAGTGGTCAGACCCTGGCACTGCTTGTCTAAAGAGGCTGAGGGGTCTTCACCCCTATAATATGCAAACCCTGAGGGGATGTGGCTGTGGGCCATCAGATCTGGGTGACCCTGCTCAGGGCCTGACTCTGCTGCACCATCCCATCCCACATCCATAGCCCTGGGTCTCCACGACTTGTGCCCTGGGCTCTGATGGCTGGCACATGCAGCTTCACATGATGGGATCATGCATTCAGCGTGCATTGTGGGGGCACCAGGCAGCCACTTCAGCAGCATAGCTCAGCTACCCTGACATCTCAGGGTGGCAAGAACCATATGTTTAGATTAGATATCAGGAAGAAATTCTTTATTGTGAAGATGGTAAGGCACTGGAACAGATTGCTGAGAGAAGTTGGGGATGTTCCATCCCTGTCAGTGTTCAAGTGAAGGTTGGATGGGGCTCTGAGCAACCTGGTCTAGTGGAAAGTGTCCCTGCCCACAGCAGGAAAGTTGAAACTAGGTGATCTTTAAGGTTCCTTCCAACTGAAACCATTCAAGCACATTGATGTGCTAGAGCATGTCCAGAGAAGGGCAACAAGGCTTGTGAAGGGTCTAGAAAACACGTCTTCTGAGGAACAGCTGAGGAAGCTGAGTTAATTTCGCCTAGAAAAGAGGAGGCCTAGAGGGAAACTCATTGCTTTCTACAACTACCTGAAAGTATGTATTAGTGAGGTCAGGACTGCTCTCTTCTATTGTGCCTGCAGTGAGAGAAAATGCCTTAGTCTGAGACAGGGGAGATTCAAATTAGACATTAGAAAAAAATTTGTCACTCTTAGGTAGTCAGGAATTGCAGTAGATTGCCCAGGAAGGTGGAGGACTCGCTGTCCCTGAAGGTGTTCAAGAGGCATCTAGATCTGGCACTGGGTGACACGGTTTAGTGACTGTTAATTTGCTGAAGGGTAGGAAGGCCCTGCAAAGTGATCTGGCCAGACTGGATGAACAGGCTGAGACCAATGGTGTGAGGTTCAACAAGACCAAGTGCTGGGTCCTACACTTTGGCCACAACAACCCCATGCAGTGCTCCAGGCTGGGGGAAGAGTTGCTAGAATGTGGCCCTGCGGAGAAGGAGCTGGGGGTGCTGGTCGACAGCAGATAAACATGAACCAGCATGTGCCCAGGTGGCCAAGAATGGCACCCTGGCCTGTGTCAGCAATAGGGTGGCCAAAGGAGGGGATTCTGTACTCGGCACTGCTGAGGCTGCACCTTGAGTGCTGTGTCCAGTTCTGGGACCCTCCATTCAGGAAGAACATTGAGGTGCTGGAGCATTCCTGGACAAGGGCAAAGGAGCTGGTGAAAGGATTGGAGAGCATGTCCCATGAGGAGGGGCAGAGGGAGCTGGGGTTGCTCAGGCTGGAAAGGAGGAGGCTGAGGGGAGAATTTAGCTGTCTCTACAATTATCTGAAGGGAGGTTGTAGCCAGGTGGGGGTCGGTCTTTTGTCCCAGCCAACCAGTGACAGTACAAGAGGATATCGCCTTAAGCTGTTCCAAAGACGTTTAGGTTGGACATTAGGAAGAATTTCTAGGGGGCAGTCCCATGGTGTAAAGGAGAGCACTCTGGACTCCAAATCCCGAGGTCATGAGTTTGATTCTCGGTGGGACCATCCTTGGCAGTTCAATGCCTCCTTGCCATCTCATCCCGTCACATCTCGGATGCTCAGCAGGGTCAGCCCTGGTTAGTACCGGGTGCTGTGACAGTCCCGAGGACTTCACTGTCACTGTCCAAGCTCGCTCGGCCGTGGCAGATGGATCTCAGGACTGAAACGGTGGGGCCAGTTCTGCACACGCTGTGCCTCACCTAAAACATCCACTGTGCAGGCTGGAAGGGCACACCCACGTGGGGAGAGCCCTGCCCAAATCTGCGTTCGCGAAGTTTGGCCATACACATAGGAAGAATTTCTTCACAGAAAGGGTGATTAGACACCCAGAATGGGCTGCTCAGGGAGGTGGAGGACTCACCTTTCCTGGGGGTGTTTAAGGAAAGACTGAGCGTGTCACTCGGTGCCATGGGCGAGTTGACAAGGTGATGCTCGGCCATAAATCGGACTCGCTGACCTCAGAGCTGTTCTCCTAACTCCGTGATTGTGCAATTCTTCGGCTCGCCGGGAGGAGTCCGGGCACGCCCAGACACCCCGGCCCGCGCAGGGTCCCCGGAGCCGCCAGGGGGCGCTGCCGCCGCCGCCGCTATTCGGGGCCGCTCTGGCCGGGGGGGCGGGCCCGGCCCGGCATGGAGGCGAGAAACATGACCCTGCCGCGGGGCCCCGAGAACCTCTGCTTCAACAAGGACGAGTTCATGAAGGTGGGTGCGGGCTGCGGAGGGGGCGAGGGTCCTGTTGAGGAGGGGGTGGCGGGTTTTCTGTGTGGAGGAAGAGTCCCGGAGCGCGAGCCGCGATCCTACGGCTCTGCCCCGGCCGCGGGCACGGACAGCGGGGCCGGGATGCGGCCGTGTCCAGGCTCAGTGCTTGGAGGGCTTACAGTACTTAATACTGAATTTCGACCTGTTGTCGTTTTGTCGTTTGTTTGGGTTTTTTTAAGTCTATATAAGGAATATACGACCCTGTATTTTGTGAGCTGGTCTCTAGGCACTCTGTTCCAAGACACTGTGCTTTTAAGGGCCAAGAATTTAGAAGACTGGAAACTACTGCGTTAAGAAGCCTTTTGCCCCCTAGAGCTTTAGTTTGCTCAACTCACTGGTACACAGAGTACTTTATTTTGGGTGTGTTCTTGTGTGAACTGTTTGCTTACATCCTCCTCTCTTTCCTGTTTGACTTTCAGGCGGATTTTGATGTTGACCATTTCGTGTCAGACTGCAGGAAACGTGTGCAGCTGGAAGAGCTCAGAGAGGATCTGGAGCTCTATTACAAACTCCTAAAAACTGCTATGGTAGAACTCATAAATAAGGACTATGCAGATTTTGTTAATCTCTCGACAAATCTAGTAAGTGTTGTGAGTTGTACTGCATAATTCAGACTAAATGTGGTTCAGTGAGATTTTTATTTTTCGTATAGAAAGTATATGGCTTTTATTTTTACATTCTTAGATTGAAGACATCTTAAACTGTGAGCCCTTGCACTGAGAGAAACTGAAAGACCATTCCTGTAGAACTTAGCTACTGTACTGAATTGCTCTTGCCCTGTAATAAACGTTTTAGATGTATGCTTTTGTCTTGAAAAACTGATTAATTAGGAAGTTAGATTCAGAGCATGCTTTATTTCAAACTGTCAGCAGTTCTAAAATTGAAGGAAATAAATCATTACAATAGAATAGCAATGATACAAGTAAGGCCATTTTGAAGGATTCTTTTACGAATTTTTAAATGTTTTGTGTAGTCAATATATCTTAGAAAAGAAAAGAAAACCAACCTGCTTTACTGAAAATTGTAGTTGTTGCAGTTGTACAGGTTCAAAGACTGAGATTTAACATTTTAATGGGCGGAAAAATTTCTGCACATGAAAATTTTATTTAACTTTTGGCTTTGTATGACAAACAGTCTGATATCTTTATGCCTGTATTTGAGATAACATATTTTTGCATTGAATTTAAAACTGGAGATTATAAGGGGAGTTACATTTTCTCAGTTGTCTTTTAGTGTCTGTAAAATTATAGGCTTGGCCTGTAATTCATGTATGAACTTATTGAAAAAGTCATAAATGTGTTTATGGTGATTTTTTTAGGTTGGCATGGACAAGGCGCTTAATCAGCTTTCAGTACCCTTGGGACAGCTGAAGGAGGAGGTTATGGTATGTTCAAAACAATGATTATTATAGAGAGCTTGGTAAACTTCAGCTCGCTTTCATATGATGTACAGAACATCTTTTACTCAAGTTATACTTGTTATAATAAACTTCTCTTTGAAAATTGATGACTTAGAGTGGTTGTAGAGAAGCATTGTGTTTTCAAGCAGTTGTAGTAGCAGTAAACTCATGTTTTCAGTCATGCATTTAATCCTTGAGTTAAAGGATTCCTTAAACATGACAAATGAACAGACTCTTGCAAGACAAGTCTATGGTGATATCTTGAAACTCTTCTATGTTTCAGTAACTTAGAGATAATAGTAGATAATTCAAATACAAGTCTCTTAAGGACTTGCTTTACTCAGGCCTGTGGTTTAACCATAAAACATCACGCTCTTGAAGGTGGGTCTAGTCTGGTCTTTCACAGCAACTTGGTCTTTATAGCAAGGGGCAGTTTTTGATCATCTTGGCAGCCAGTTCAGAGGGATGTTTCCTGCATACATGTGCCTTCAAAATATCACAGCCTTGATATCTAAACCAGAAAATAGAGTCACTTAGCATAGAGAAATTCTTATTATGTGAAAAATACTATTTAAAACGGATGTATATCCTCAGATTCAAGACATGAAAGCATAGTGGGTTTATAGCCTGTTTCTTTAAATGAATGGTCAGTTGATCTCCCTAAGGTAGTAAAAGAACACTTCTGGCAGAAGTAATTACATTTGTCGTGGCAATACCTTAATTTGTGTTCTAAGTTTAGATTTTTGAGTTAAGGTTTTCTTCAAACCTTAAATGGCAAGGCAGCTTTACCTGCTGTGGTAGTTTTACATGCTGATCTTTTCTCTCACAGAGTCTTAAGTCCTGTGTCAGTGAAGGAATTCAAGCAGTAGATGACCGGATGGCTAAACAAGAAGATATTAGAAGCAAAAAGGTACAACACAGAAATTACTGCCCTGAAAAGGTTGTCCTTAGGATGACTTTTTGCCATTAACCCAGAGAAAATGAAATTTAGAAAGTTGTAGACTGTCTAGATGCCCACTGTGCAGAATTTTGTACTTGTGAAAACACATTGACCTTTTGGTTGACAGACTTAATTTTTTTACAGTGTCTAGTTGATCATAAATCTTTATTTTACTTTTCTTGCCCAAAACATGATTAGTTGGATTTTTTTTAAAATTGTAGTTACTCTTGTTTCTGACTGTGGTAGTTTATAAACTTATTTATTGTGAATGGAATTTCAAATACAGCTGTTTAATTTTTATAGGATGGGGGACACACCTTTGTCTTTGTGCTTAACTTTGAAAAAAATAAGATAGGAGAAGTTGACCTACATCCATGACAAACATTTGTTTGTGGGGTTTTGTGGACTTATGTGAGCAATATTTCAACTAAGACATGATTCAAGTATTAAGATGAAGGAAGAAAACTTACACCAGAAAAAAAAACCCCAAAGAACTAAAAGCCATCTGAAATATCTTCTTAAGGTGATGTCAGTTGGGATTGGGGTTAGACATGAAAATCTTTCTTCAATTACAGATGTGTGTCCTGAGACTTATTCACGTTATTCAGTCTGTTGAGAAAATTGAAAAGATTCTACATTCCCAAGGCACTAAAGAATTGTCCTCATTAGAGGGAAACAGGTAAAAAATATGTAATGTTCAGTTTTGTTTGTAATTGATGTGACTAACTTAATTTCATGGTGTTGCTGAAGGTGATTTTACAAGCATTAGGAGATATCTTTAGAAATGTAACTCTAATGGAATAAATGACTGTAATTTTCTAGGTTTTAGTCTTCTGCCAACTGATTGTTCACAGAACATGTAACTCAGATTCCAGAGTTCTTAATTATTTGTGGTTCTTCCAGTAAGCAAACTTTTTGAAGTTGGTACAGTAATTCCATTTGTTTTATTTGGAAGTCTCTAATCCTGTCATGCCTGAAATACTCACTGCAGTACAGTTTATTCCAATATAATTTGGAAGTGAAACAGAAAAAAGTTTTTCTTGTTTTCCCTGCTATGTATCATTGAAAGAACTGCTGCAAGAATAGCTGAAGATGGTCCAGGCAAACATGTAATACTTTTGGTACAAGGAAGGTCTGTGACAAATTCCAGTCAGATCTCTCCCTCTGCCTTTGCTGAGGAGTGAGCCAATTTTGGAACTGATCTACCAGTCATGTACTTGAAATGCTTGACTGGCTTACAAGTGCAACTTCAGCTTGAGGGAGGAGACACAGTGAGGCTCTCTCTTCAGTTTATTGTACTAGATCACATAGTGATGGGGGAGAGCTGTGCAGAAAAATACATTGATACCTGGAGGGACAAAGCATAAGCAGATGTTTTCAGTCAGGGTGAGGCACTTTTCAGATTTATGTTTGCAAGCAAGATGGTACTGGAATGGCTGAAAATTTGGTTCATTTTTGGGATTGTGTAGACTTGAGAAGGGTAGGACTGTTTCTCTGGAGATAACTTGTCCTTAGTTTTTTTGTATGACAGAAAGGGGAAATAAGAAGCAAATCTGGATGGTAAAAGTCACTTAGTGCAGTTTCTGAGCTCTCCTAAGACTGACTTTTCATGTGATAAAATAAACAAAACTGCCATATAGAAAACAGTGCTTTGTACTGCTGAGGCAAGAGCTTATGTTCCTCTCAGCTTCTGCTTCATCCACTATGTTGGTAGCTGCAAAGCAACTAATGGTGTAGTGTGTTCCAGATCATTATTGTGCGATTGCAGTAATTGTACCTATCAGAATTCAAAATATTTAGATTAAACCACAAAAATCGAGGGAGAACACTGTCTATCTGGTACAGATGGAAGTGAGTTGATTTGAAAGGATCTAACTGTTCTCATTTTCCATCATCTCTCTCTTCTAGTCCACTTTTAACTGGACAAGTTTTAGAGAGAATTGCCACAGAATTTAATCAGCTACAATTTCATGCAGTTCAAAGCAAAGGAATGCCCCTTTTGGACAAAGTGAGACCAGTAAGTACTGCATGATAGCCAGCTTAACGCTTGTAGAGTCAAACAAAACCAATATAATTGGAAGACAAATGCCTGTTTCCACAGGGTTTTATTGAATTAATTTAAGGGGGAAAATGGGTTTCATGAGGTCATTTTTATCAGTTGGCTAGAACTATTGCTTTTTCTGAGGATTTATGCCTTGTTTGCTAGCTTCTTCAGGATGAATTACTTAGAATAAGAGTAGGAAATACGACAGACATTTCTGTCAGGCTAATGTATCTTGTAGTTTATCTGCTTACTGATATTGAGGCCTCATTCTAGAGATCAATGTTGGGTTTGTTAGCTGCAGCATACAGACTAGAATTTAAATGGCATGTGCCTACAGATTGGCTGGCTTGAATATATTCAAGTTTGTCTTTTCATGAAGGTGGCCATTCAGATCTTCCCAATATTCTGTTTGTAATAACTATCTACTGTAAAAGATTAATTGATGTTTTGGTGAGGTTTTTTCTTCATTCAGCAGACAGGGGAAACCAATGAAAACCAGTGCTTAAAGGAAGATGTGAATGTGGAGATGGGGTATTGCTTTAAGCTGATTAGCATAGAGATGTCATTCTTGATTGCTTTTGAGCAGGTAAGGTAGTTCATAGTTCCAGTTTTTCACTATGTACTTATGCCTATTGACAGTATAAACTTGTTTCAGCTCAAGATGTCCATTGGTACGATGTTGGTTCATAGACAGTTTACAGGACTGTTCTGGCCACCGAGTAACCAAACTTGGATAATAACAGGAGTCAGCCTGAGTAGCAGAGTACTGTATGTCATGGGAGGATGTTTGTCATGTAGCTTCCTTAATGATGTTTGCCAGGACTTTTGTCCTGTACCTGTTGTTGTTAAGTGTCATCAAAATGTAGGTTTTATGACTAGTCAGTAGTTGGGTTCCTGACTTTGTTCAGTTCAAATTCTGTGGAATCGTTTTAGAATGTATGATCACAATACAGCATGTAAAAGGGCAGAGAAGAAATTAGTCTGTTTGAATTGATAGTTCAGCTTAGACTACATTAGTGTGTGTTGCTGAATTTGCTTCAAATACAGAGTTGTAAGGACAACTTGGGCAGGTGGTGTAGCAATGAGTTGGATCTAGTGGAAAAGATTTACCAGGAGATCAGGAAAAATGGTTAGCAGAAGGGAGACTATATGTAGACTGAATCCTTTTTATTTTATTGCTAGTATCAGTGTCTTCGATTTGCAGTAATTTGACAGGTAGTGTTGGAACACATTGTCTTTTTAGCCTCTGACAAAGAGGGATAAATACCACAGTTGTTATCCCTGGTCACTTACTGTAAATCTTTTGTTCATTGTCACACACAGCAGTTCATTTGAACAAGGAACAATTATTGGCCTATTTCCTCAGAATTAAGCAGACCTTAGATAAGTTACCACGTCACTTACAACATATAGAGGAAAATAATTGCCTTTTGCCTTATTATCATAAATACACAGTATATAAATAGCATCAGTAACCCATTCAGCCTGTGTTATTGTTCATTAACTGCCAGTTATCAAAACCTTTTCTCCTTTCAAATGAAAATGGAAAGCTGAGTTAGGTATTTTCTGGACAAATTTACTTCAACAGTGATGACAAGGCTTTGCATTTGTTTTTTTATAACTATATTTTGTTTCTCCTCATAGCGTATAGCTGGGATAACAGCTATGTTGCAGCAGTCTCTGGAAGGGCTGCTCTTGGAAGGCCTTCAAACTTCAAATGTTGACATAATACGCCACTGTCTTCGCACTTACGCAACAATTGACAAAACACGAGATGCAGAGGCATTAGTTGGTCAAGTGCTTGTAAAACCTTACATAGATGAGGTAAGATAAAGTAAAAAATCGCAACCGATTTGCAAACTTACTGATTTTTCCTGTTAACCTCCAGCTCTCTTTAGCAACTTCAAAATATCTTTATGGAGAGAGCAGGAGAACTGAGCCCCCCAAAAATGTCAATTTGTTTGTTGTTGCCATTTGAGGAAAAAAAGTGTGGAGGAGTTCTCATACCTGCCTGTTACCAGTTTCAGACTATATCCCACTGGGTTTCTTATTCTTCTTACCTAAATTTTTCTTGGACTGAGGAATCAAAAAACCAAACCTCTTCCCTGAAGGACAAGCTTCCATTGGGTGTTGCTAATGCTGCAGCAACATCTACAGTGGGGGCCAGGTTGTTATCCCCTTTGTTTTCTCAGTGTCTGTTCCTTCACCACTTGTGTGCCATTCTGCTTGTTTATGTAGCAAAAGGCAAAAACATTCAGACCGGTGGAAGAATATCAAGAAACAAGCTGTTGTTCTTTTCCTTTGTTGTCCAACCACTGTCTGCCTTCTCTTTGTGGCAGCGATTATCCCTTTTCACAGGCTGTGAGGTACTGTCCAGACAAACTGCTTTGCTAGTTGCATTAAAGGCTTAGCTATGTCACAGAAGTTTTCTTGGCTTTGGCTCTCCTGTATTTGGGATTGGACCAATATTTAAAAGAAATTTTTTGCTTTATTCTGAGGTTTGATTAGCTCTTGCCAGTCATCTGTTTAACTTTACAGGCTGCTTCACGTGACAGGGATGAGGCCTGTTGTGACCCAGGGATGAGGGTCACGAGCCAGACACGGTGACTAACATTTAAAAACAAAGAACACATTCCCATTCATGGGCCTAGTCTTGGCACTAAGTACTGCATTAAAGGAAGTAATAATTCAATCTGGCAAGTTATACTTGGAAACTATAATATAAAAAATTAATATGCTGACTATCCAAATATTTGAGGTTATAGTGTTAGAAGTTTTGAGTGAGTAACTGTGAGTCTTGCATTACAGCATTTTATGTTCACTTTTCTGACATTTCATGTTGAACTCTTCCCAACAGGTGATTGTAGAAGAGTATGTTCAGTCTCATCCTAATGGCCTGCAGGCAATGTACAATAGACTGTTGGAGTTTGTTCCTCATCATTGCCGTCTCTTGCGTGAAGTAACAGGGGGAGCTATTTCAAGGTAATTATCTTGGGGGTTTCTCTCAGTTGCACAAAAATTACAGCAAGTATACACTTTTGAAATGATTTTCATTATTAACTTTCATACACTAATAACTTATGTGGCCTTTTCTGAAGATTCATAGTCAAGTTTGATTTCTCTCTCATGTCAGTGTTATTCAAAATAAAACAGTGAACAGACTTTCTTGATGCTGCAGCCCAGACCTTCAGAGAAAGGAAAAGTAATCCTGTATTTCAGTAGTAGAAGTGAGTCCTGTTCGTAAACCAATGTGTCAGATAACTCATTATTTTGAACCCATTACGTGATTATACACTTCATCCAAGGAGAAGAGCATAATAAAGCTATTAAAAATGTAAGTGCAAAAGTTACTGAGTTGTTAGTGCACATAAGAAAAGTGGGGATGATCCCCAGAGGTTTCAGTGACTTATTGCATGTACTGAAGCTATAGATTTAATTGATTTGTACTTCCACTGTCTTCTCAAAAAGTGCTTAATTCCTTATGCAATAAATTGCCTGGTTTGAAGTTTAAATAATTCAAGTCTACTGAACTGTATCCATTTATTCATCTGTTTGCAGGCTGGTTAATATAGTAGACTGCTATAACCAGCAGAACTACCAGGGACTGCAGAATTACTTTTCTAATTAGTCATCCATTGCTGAGCTTTTTATGACTCCGAAGTTTTACTAACATTTCACTTCTTTTAACCTCTCAGCAAGTTTTAATCTTTCTTCTTAATAATGGAATGTTTCTACTTTGTACTGTGGTGTACTGAACTGGAATTGAATGCTTCTATCTCTTCTGTTCTCAGTTTATGTTTTCATAATCAAGGTAGCCTTTAATCTTTTGCTTCAAACACAATTTTCATGTATAAATACAGCTTGGAACAATTAGGAAAAAGTTCTGCTTCTTTTCATCACATTAGATTACTTATACTTGGTAGATCTTGGAAGTTTGGAGCTGTTAAAACTTGAATTATACCAATAATAATAGAGTTCTTAGCTGAAATATATGCATTTTCCAGAACACACTTGCAAGATAAATAACTACTAAATTTTTAAAACACTTTGAGAGTTATTAAAAATACCTTGTATTTGATGAGACTGTGGAATCAGGTAAGAAATCTCACATGAAGAATAGTTAAGGGAATCAGCATAACTATGTGAAGGAAGTTAATTGCATTCTGTCTAGTGCAGTGCATGTTTTTTTTTAGTTATTCCTACCTCCAAATAGAAGCCTGGTAGTAAAATATAATCATGGAGTAATTGCAATTTGTTTTCAGTGAAAAAGCAGATATTGTTCCTGGATATGATTTCTTAGTGAATTCAGTGTGGCCAGAAATCGTACATGGTTTGGAAGAGAAATTGCCTTCACTGTTTAACCCTGGAAACCCAGATGTGTTTCATGAGGTAATTAATTTTTTTGGATTTTTTACTTCCTTGACACACACATGAGTTGAATGAGTCGTGTTCTCCAGTGTTTTCCCTCTGTTTTTTTTTGTGTAAATTCATTCTGTTGCATGGCTTGAAAGAAGAGGTTATCTCAAATCACTTGGTTCAGTTTTCACAGAAATTAAATCTCTCCTCAGGTTTGTCAGAAAAGCTCATGCAGAAGTTATTGGAAGCCATTTAGTCATGTGAATTAATATTTGTTTTGGGAATAGATGTTCTTTTGTAATTATAGAACTGCAACATTGAAGGTGGGAGTGGATGACTCCAGTGTTCACCCAAGTCCAAGACTTCTGTATAACAAGGGCTCTCATGTAACTGGGTTACAAATTTTTCTCTACTAGAGGAAGGTTAAAAAAATTGTTTCACTTGCTTGTTTTAGCTTTTGCTCACCTACAGTACTGCAGATTATGTTGTGATTAAAAACACAAGTCAACTAAAAGAAACAAAAATACTTGGAGGCAGCACCATCAGGTTTGAAACATATAGTATTTTCTCTGGTATCACAATCAATTATGGAGCAAGTTTACATTAAATAATTAATTTAAAGCACTTCTCACTCTTCTATTTTCTACACTGGCAGTGCTGCTCTGCCTCTAAAAGATCATCTTTTACTAATGGTGAAATTGATTTCTTGGTCTAGTATGAATATTGGCTCTGGCAGTACTTTTTTAATATGCCACAAGTAGAAAATATGAGCTTTCTGCTTTTCTTCCTGTCCTGTCTGCCTGCATTTAACCATGATTGCTGAAAAATGGTGTGTTTTTTTTCCTTGCAACTTGACTTGTGATTAGGGCGAATCATTTTATTTTCGAGATGGAGATGGGAAGCAGTGATAAGTGCTCTGCAGGAAGGCATCAGGCAGATCAGAACAGATGACTTAGGGAAATGGCTTGCTAGTGGAGGTTTATAAGGCATGTGATTCTTCCTGTGTTTATGCAAAACTGCTTTTACTGAGTACTTAAATTTTTTCTTAGAATATAAGATCTCTTTTGTACAGCTGGATTGAGTAAATGAAGGCAGGCAGGCATAACAGTGAATGTCTTCAGGGCCAGCTCTGAATAAGAAGCAAATTAAATGGATGATGAAGAAAGTTGCCGTGCAAATGACACTGTAGTGTGTTCTGCCTCCCTTTAAGAATACTTAGTTTACCATAAACTTTCAGTAACTCTCCAAGCTTTCACCTAATGCCCTGCATACAGCAAAATCTTGAGCCTTTTGCTGTTCTGTCCTGCATGGCTTACACAGCAATATATTTTATCTTCAGAAAAGCTAGGTTTGTTTGAAAGTCTCTCATCTTTTATTGCACTGATACTGACCAGCAATGGCACTGTGTTTATTTAAAAAACAATCTACCATCCAAAACAAACCCCACCAAAACCCTCAACACCCCTCCGTGACTTTCAAGTAAATCAGGTAGTAAGTCTAAAGTACTTTCCAGACTGCTTTTGACTACTTGGCTCAGAGTCATTAAAATCATTAAAATATTTTACCTAAAAATCAATATGAAGTTGAAATGCCAAGTGTAAAAATGCCATTATAGTTACCCACACACTAATAGTTCTGAATTAGGAGGGAGAAAAAAACCCTTAAAATTGTTTTTACACTACTGATGAGCCAAGTAATGCAACACAGATTTTAGACAGTAATCTATTTCTATGGTGTTAGAAATGCAGAAAAGTCTTTCTCCGGGTTTATTTGTGTATGTATAGGTTTAATGTTGAAAAGTTTGAATATGCAGTATTATCTCTTAGGAGATTTTTAGATGTAGAGGAGAGAGGGGAATGGAAACATTTATTGTAAATCCTTTAAAAATCAGACTGGCAGTGTTAACTATGTATGTTGAAATAACTATTTGTGCAAGGTTGTTTTGTTTGGGTTTTTAAAAATTGTTTCATATTGTTGTACCCTTGTTTCTGAGTCAGATTTGTAGATTTACAGGTATTTGAAAAGAATTCTTCTTTTACCCCTGAACATTCATTTGAGATTAAGTTTAGATTCCTGTATTTGAATATTGCTCCATTTTGGTTCCCAATTCAAATAACTGTGCAGTCAACAATCCAATCCTAGAAGCTCAAATGGGAACCAATCTTGCAGTTCTCCTGGATATAATATTATCAATAACTACATAAATGTCACTTGAGTTGCCTTCTGTTTTGAAAGTGATGTGTCTTTACAGAGTGTTGGGTTTGTGTCTCACTTAAGGTGGCAGAGTATTAACAGTTTGTTTGCCTTTTTACAGGGTTTGTTACCTAAGAAAGGAAGCCTGAAAGAGCATTAATCTGTCATTCGTTGTGGGTGTAACTCCTATACCTGTTATGGGTGCATTGTGTTATAAATACCACCACATTAGAAGAAAAGTAGTTACCTAAAAGCTTTTGTGTGTGTTTTTCTGAATACTGTCTTGGCACACTGAAACTGCCATGCTACAAGAAAAGGATGCTGTAATTATACCTTTAACAGAAAGCTATGAACTTACACAGTACAAAGGCAGACCAAATCTCTGGTCACAAGAGAGTTTCTGTGAGAGTTTCCTGTGGTCACAGGAGAGTTTCTGAGAGCAGAGCCTGTGAGCAGCAACACAGGGACTGCTCTTTACAATGTTCTACTGCTTCTTCAGAGGCAAAATCATGTAACCCAAGTAGTGCTCTGGATTGTGGTAACAGCTTTGCTCCTACAGCCCTGATGCTGTTCTTACTGCAGTGAAGTCAGAAGCACTGAGAGATTCAGTCAGGCTTGTTTCATTAATTCAGCAGTGGCTTAATGAGAATGTATAGTAGGTTTTATGGCTGATTCCTATGTTTTTAAATAGAAGAAACTTGCACAGAAGCCAAACTGGTTTTCATTCCACTGAGGTAATTTTAACTGTAGCTACATTTTGATTTTATTTACATAAGCATTGTGTTCTGTTAGCAAGGTCTATTTTGTAAAATAACATTTTTGGTACTGTTTTGCTTCTGGTTTTCACTCAAGTGTTTGGCTTTCTGCTTTGTGCGTGGTTTAATTTATTATTTCAACAAGAAAGAAGAGAAGGCTTAGAAGTGACCTTATCACTGTCTAGAACTACCTGAAGGGAAGTTCTAGCCAGGTGAGGGCTGGTCTCTTCTCCCAGGCACTCAGCAACAGGACAAGGGGGCATGGGCTCAAGCTCTGCCAGGGGATATTTAGGTTGCATTGGAAAAAAATTCTTTCCAGAGAGAGTAATCAGGCATTGGAATGGCCTCCCCAGAGAGGTGGTGGATTCACCATCCCTGGCGGTTTTTAAACTGAGATGGGACGTGGCACTGAGTGCCATGATCTGGTAAAGGGACTGGAGTTGGACCAAGGGTTGGACTTGATGATCTCGGAGGTCTTTTCCAACCCAATCGATTCTATGATTCTATGAATATTTTCACCCCATTAATAAGTTACTGTTGAGAGTAAGTCCACGGTGCATTTGAGGATTAATGTAATTTTTTTTGCTTGCAACCAACTTAATACTATTTGTAAACATCTTATTAGAAGTATGCGCTAGATAAAGTTAGTTTATCTGAAATTATTTGAAAGTCTTCTGCAAATATTTGGTATTTGCAAAACATTTTTAGGGAAGCAGATTTAGAAATTCTTAATACAAGTCCTGTGTAACAGACAAAAATAATCATGCTTTCCATTCTCATGTGTGTTTGGCTATGTGTACTTCCGAGTTCCATTCCTGATTGTTTCTGTTTGTTGAATACCTTTGTCTGCTGCACCTCTCTCTGTTGTTCCTACTATGCAGCACTGTTGTTCCACCCCAGTGACTGAGCTCAAAAGTACTGATGCATCTCTGATCACTTTTACTTGTTCAGTGTGCTTGGACTTTTTCATGGTTTTTAGAAGAATCCCATGCTAGCTTGCCTTACCAGGAGGTAACATGTCCTAGTTCACTGGGTTTGGTTTCATTGCGACCCAGGATTTTAGCCTTGTATGATTAGGTGATGGGGCAGTGTCAGCCCATTCTGAACCTTGAGCTTAACTGTAGCATGATACAAGAGTTCTGCGGAATGGCTGGTGGCCTTGTGTGAGAAACAAAGTCGCAACCTCGTAGGTTTAATTAAAATTTATTACATGGTAAAAGCAATTTCAGCATGCTGGGTACGATGGACACAAGCATCGCTCACCATCACACCCCGAACACAGTGTAATTCTAACATTTATTTAGGCTCTACAACATATTCATTCGACTCATGGATAAACATATTAAGTACATTGTTAAGCAGTTTAACACATACTACTATAGCTAAGTCACTCTTACAACCCTAGTGATAACTCCAGCATAAATTCTGTTTCCCCTTAGATGTGGGAAAGTTTTCACTCTTCAACCTTCCTGTTACAACTCATGCGGTCCTTGACAAAGTTATAGGAGATAAAATGATTTAACACTATCCTGTTTCTCTCTCCATGTGGGTGTAAGTTGGAATTTTTGTTTAATTGGCTGGCCATATGTTTTTTCTCATGTCACTGTAGAAGCCCCAATAACCCATTCATTTTTACCGACACGAATCGCACTCATACTTCTCCCACTTGGTTGCTGTGACCCTGTGCATGATCAGAATGCTCTTTCTCCTTCTGCAGAAGTACACGACTAGTATGGATTTTGTACGGAAATTTGAACGACAGTGTGGCTCCCAGGCCAGTGTGAAACGCTTAAGATCTCATCCCTCTTACCACAGCTTTAATAACAAGTGGAATTTGCCTGTGTATTTTCAAATAAGGTTGGTATGCCTTTTTTTGTTTTTTGTTTTCTCTTACGAAAACAGAGTTTAGTCACAGCACGATGAGCTGGGTTAGGTTCAGATATCATTGTTCAAAGTTTGAATTGTCAACAAAGTATAATAGAAATCAAACTCAGAATTTAATTACTAAGTCAAGTAACTTTTATATATCTTTCAGCAATTTAGCAAAATCACAGACAACTATTCTTCAGTAGTTACCATGTTGTTACACCAAATTTGATACTCTACTCATAAGACTTTGGGGAACAAGTCTAAATAAGTCCTGAGTTCTTCTTTCAAATACTTTTTCTTCAGTGTTCCTGAAACTAATCTGTATGTTGAAAGATGCTACTTGTGAAAATCTAGAGGAATACTTACTATGAGGGAAGTAGTCTGTCTTTTTAGAAATACAGAATTAAAGGACTTGATAACTTGTAGCTTCTCCAGGTCTAGCCATGTTTGTGACATCTTTTTTGTCTCACAGGATGTAGTCTTTGTAGCA